>NC_136468.1:52544859-53979359 GCF_902686455.1 Sciurus vulgaris
TGTGTGTGCATTTAAAGATGTAATTATCAGGCTAACTACACTAAATGATTTATTTAATGATGTAGTAAGATGCTTGCAACTTCTTTTAATGTTTGAATGTTAAGGGAGTAAAAATGCATTCACCTGAATATTTTCAACACCTCTTATTGGATTATTTTGAAACAAGGGCTAAATATGTGTGTAAACCCACACATATATCCATAATCACTGTATCCCCTACAACTGTGTATAAGTAGAGGTGAATATATCATAAGTAATACTGCTAACAAGGATCAGATTTGTCAAAATGATAGACATTTCTTTACAAAGTAACCAATAAGTCAAAGTACAACTTTTGAAGTACTCCGCATTGCATTCCTGAAAATTTCATAATATATTAAAACCAGATGCAAGCAAAAAAAGTTTGTCTTTATATGTTAAATGGAGTTAGGTTTTGGGGTTGGGTAATTATAGATATACTGAATCTCCAGTAGGAACATTCAAAGACTTCACAAAATGCACAAGATACACCTTCATTTGGTTGGACATTCTGTATACTACAGAATATTTAGCACCCTTTATCTCCTACCCAGCAAACAACAACAGCACACTCCACTTTTTGAACCAGTCAGTCACCACCAGCTCCCGAAACACTCCATTAGGAGGCAGTATCACTCCCTTTAAATAAAGTCATTCTAAAAGTATTGACTGGGGACCCACAGACCAGGACCCAGTGCCAGAGCTAGGGACAAGTAAATCTGAAACACACACATGCACACACACACTCACACGCACACACAGACCAAGAGTTAGTGAAGAAAATGACACAACACAAAATACTATAAAGACTATGAAATAAAACTACATGTTGCTAATAGACAATGGGATGACTTAAGACTTTAGGAGTTTGCGGGCCAGAAAATTTATTTTCTTTTATTAATCTGAAGACATAGTGTCTTCAGGTTTTTAATGTTACCATGAAAGGCCATTTTAAAAAATACTAACAACTGCCATTCATAATAACCATGGAAACGAGGCAGGAAAGAAATGATCTCTAAATCTAAAATAGATATGAAACAAGAGTACTTTCGGTTGGTGGAAAATCTCACTATCATACTCTTATTTTATTTGTTTTGCTGCAGGATGGAAACTTGGGATAGACTGCTATTTCGTTATCATCTACCAAACTGTTGCAGATCCATGTGTGCTCTGTGAACAAGCAACATCAGCATCACTTGAGAGTTTGTGAGAAATGCAAAGTTTCAGGCCCTGCCTCAGAACTACTGCATCAAATCTCATTTTACCAAGATCCCCCAGGAGATTCATATCAACATCAAATTAGAAAAGTACTGTCCTAGAATAAATTTTATGAATCCTCCAATGGATGAAATGCATTCATATCCACCTACATTTAGAACTCAGTAATGACCTTCAATACTTGATAAACATTTTCCAAAGAAGGTAATTGAGAGATAATGGAAAAGTCAGGTGCAAGCTGAAACATAAAGCAGACAACTTGTATCCTAAAAATCGATCACATTTCACAGGTTAAATTTCATGACCTTGAAAAGCAATTGAGGGGAAAAAATTGCCAATCACAAACAAATAAAAATTCTTGGCTTTGCTGTGACCTTCACATAAAACTGAGCTTCAAAGCTTCTATGTGAGCAAATGCATTCAAGGACTAGCGAGCTCTTGTCCTGACTGCTAACTCTTGCATAAGACAAAGCAAATTTTTATCACTATCAGTTAAGAAGTCAGCCTGCTATCTATATGACTTGACACATGCTACATGTAAATTCATATTTGGGAATCTTTTATCCCACAATTAAGTTTTCTAACAAAGAAAATCTCTTTATGTACATGTTAATTATGGGCAAGAACATAAGGCACACATTCATGCCTCTTTTCTGGGAAACTTTCATAGGAAACTAACAGATAGTATGATTCAATGCCTTTTCTACACAAAAGTAAAGTTATAGCATATGTCTGTGCTGACCAATGAGGTAGTCACTACCTACATAGACTGGGTTATTGAGCACGTGAAATATGGTTATTCCAAATCAAGATGAACTGTAAGTACAAAGTATTTTGTACAAAATTTTTGAAGATTTAGTGAAAAGAAAAAAGGAAAATAACCCCAAATTATTTATATGCTGATTGCATATCCAGATTATAATATTTTTGATACTCTGGATTAAGAAAAAACATATAAGAGAACTGGGGATGTAGTTCAGTAGTAAAGCTCTTGCCTAGTGTGTGCAAGGCCTGGGGTTTAACTCTCAATACTAGAAAAAAATAATAATAACAATAGAAGTAAAATCCTCAGTTTAACTTTTTTATATGTGACTACTAGAAAAATTTAATTATATGTAGCTTGTATTATATCCCTAGTGGACCATGATGGTCTAGAAAATCATTAGAATTATGCCTGCATCAACTTTAAGTTGAAAAAAAAATAAACAGAAAAATCCTAAATCCTAAAGAACAATCCTGCAGAAAATGTGTATTGAGGAGACATCTCAGCCAAATAAAAAGAGAACAGGGAGGTGCTTGGCATTATCAATCTTTTTATTTAGCCATGTGCAGTAATAGAGCCCTTTCAGAAATGTCTGCATGGGGGTCCTTGAATTTATACTCAAAGGAAAGCAGAACATCAAGCATTTAATAAAGGAAACCGAGGGGAGGAGCTGACATAAACCAAAGTGCAGTCACAGGGATGGCCAGTTTTCTCAGAGTCTAGGAATGCAGGAGTGGAAAAGATAAACAAATTCCACTGACAATAGCCAATAATTTCCTGGCCTAACCCATTCAAATAACTAAGCTTTCCCTCCTCTAAGTAAGATGGGGAAAGTAAAACCAGGACCTCACTCGCCCCAGGTAGGGAGAGCTGCTTCACATGGAAAACTGAAGCTCATCACTCAGAAGCTGAGCACATTGATTTGCAGAGGCGCAACGTAGGGTTCTTCCACAGTACAAAGAAAAACAGAAAAGCTTGTATGGAATTAAAAAGTAGATTCAAAAGTTGCTTTTTAGTAGCCAGGCCTCCACACATACTAGTATTGAAACAGCATCCCCAATGCTGGGAAATGGTGCTGGGTCAAATTTAGTTAGGGAATAAGACCACGAATTCGAAGCAGGCAATGTAGCTCCAGCCATCTCCAATCTGGACAGATTCCTCTCATTCCTGGCTGGGGAACAATCCCATCACTTAGGAAATCTGGAGCTCTGCCAAAAGCTGCTTCTGCAGCCTGCTGGGGGATGGGTGGGGAGGGTGGAAATGTCTGGGCAGCTGGCTTTCATCACAAAGCCTTCTCTCTTAGAAAGGCTTATAATGAATTTCCTAGACATCACACAACACAATATTTCAAGTGATTGATAGTGTAAAAATATCACATTAAAAAAAAAGTCCAAGGTGTAAAAGGTCAATAAGTACATGAATTAGATTCAATGGAAATATTAAAATATTCTACTCATTTTTAAATTCATTAGGCTTAACCTCAACACATCTCTATGGGAAAGAAGCAAAGTAGTAAATTGAGACATCCTCTACACACCAGATACTTCCCTAATTTACCTCACAAGAGCTTAGAAAAGGATGCAAGTGATGACCTCAAGCAGCTCAGCCCCAAACCTGTCTTCTCACCTGTAACCTGAGTTGCCTCACAACCTGCTCACACGAGGACAGGGAGGCTCAGGGTGATCAAGCAACTGTCTGTTCATGGTAACAAAGCTCCTGAGTGCCTGGAGCACAGACTTGAGTCCATATCTAATGCTTCTCATAAACAACTTCCTTTTAACACCAAATCTTTGCCCCAGTCTGTAAAGCCTCAGAAGTATCTTAGGCTCTCCTATTCTCACAGGATGGTTGCTATCCTGTTCTTTCTTTCCTTTTAGCCAAACTGCCAATAATCCCATCACAGCCTGAGCTGGTGGCTCTTCAGGCATCTAAAGAATACAAAACAGGATTTAAGCTTTCCAAACTATGTAAAATTAAGTATTCAAGTCTATAAACCTGGAACACAGGAACACAGAACAGAGAAAATCAAACTCATTTGTCCAAAAGAACAAATCAGTAAAGCACTCATATTCTTTGTCACTAATGTTACAATATTTTGGAAATAACTATCATTTTAAAATCCACATTCCTGGGATTTCTTCCCCTAACCTGATGTTAAATGTGATTTCTTCAAATCCTGAATTTTTCAGGAAAGCAGAATAATGAGGTAAGGGTGAAAGGGCAAGAAACTTGACTTCCACACAAAGATCCACTGTGAGAACAGAATATTGGGACCTGGAGCACAGCATTTGCTTTCTCCAAGTATAATGTCTTCCAGTATAACGGGCCCACCACATTACTGGGATGTTGCAAGAATTCACTGAAAGAACATGAAAGTTTTTGTTTGTTTGTTTGTTTGTTTGTTTGTTTTTGTAAACTCTGAAACTGGAGAAAATCTGTTGGGAATATAGTGACACTTCTGCCGGTATTAGCCAGCAGGATAAGGAGTTTCAAGGCCTCTGGTGATGACAAAGAAGGCAGCTGTCTGTCCCTCTGATCCCACACACCCAATAACTCAACCTTCCAGACAATACTATCGCTGGGTTCTAAGGTTGAAGAGCTGTTTTTAAACAACCATGAGAGAAAATAAGCACTGATTCGAATAAAGGGCTTGAAAACACCAGGAAGGCATTATCTCCACCACAACCGCCATCCTAATCAAGTCTTCTAGGGATAAAAGAGGGAGTGTTAATTGCTAGACTCTGATCAAGTACGAGATGTGAATTTTACCATAAAATCCCTTAAAAATGAAATGGCAGACATGATGCTTAAGTGTTCTACTTTTTTTAAAAAAAGAGATTAAAAAAAAACTTAAGAAAACAAACCTACCACCTTAAAATCTAATGTTCAACATTCTTCAGATTCTCCCTCTCAGATGTGCCTTTCTCATACTACCACCAACCCAATATCCCAATCTCCCATCGACTTTGCCAAAGAGATGACTACATGGAGAACAGCTCTTTAAAGAGAGCAAAATAGGGCTGGGGAGATAGCTCAGTTGGTAGAGTGCTTGCCTCATAAGCATTAAGGCCCTGGGTTCAATCCTCAGTGGGGGGGGGGGGGGGGGGCCAGGGGGCCAAGAGCGAGCGAGAGAGCTGGAACAGCTACCTGTCTCTTAAAATAAGAACACGTCTAATTATTGGTATTCATATGCTCAGGCTGTCCCCCTAGAAGGGCACAGAGTCACACTTTCAGTCAGTACACAGCCAGAACCTTCCAAGCCATTATGCATTTTAGACCCACACATACCTCTCATAGAGGGAAAACTCATATGATCACAAATTCTAGAATGAAAAAAGTGAAAGAAGACAAGGACAAAAAAAAAAAAAAATCTGAAATCACATAAAAGACAAAAATTTTAAAAATATATAATACAAGAAAGTCAGCGAGCTGACAAATGGCATATGATTACATTAGTAAGGGAAACTATGAATATTCATTACACAATAGTCATAGAGGGAATGAAAACCAGAGTGTACAGATGGGACAGAAACTCAGAAAGCTTTTAAAAAGAAAGAAAAAGGGCTAGAGTGCAGCTCAGTGTTATAGCACTTGCCTCACATGCACGAGGCCCTGGGTTCCAACCCCAGCACTGCCAGAAAGAGAAAAAGAAAAAGAAAATTAAAATTAAAAGAAAGAAAACAAAAATATGCAGCTTCATTACTTTTTAAATGAGGGTCCCTGAGTAGAAACTTTGATCTAAGATAAGGCAAGATGATAAAGAAGGAATTTCCTTATACAAGGTAAATAAACAGCATAAACTATTCAGAATGACCGGAATCGCTTCAGTAAAAACAGTCAGAGTAGTCTTTGCTTATCATGTCTGGAACAAGGATGTGTCTCCCAAATCATTAAGAAGGTTCAGCAGGTATTGCCCTACCTGCCCACATCCTCTGTCCCACTGAGAGACAGGAACCCGCCCCCCATAAAATATCCAGTGCATTCATGTGCAATCTTAAAAGTTTAATTTTTAATTTTTATATATCTTGAGGTCAAAAAAGAAAAACCATAACCACAAATAGAATTAACCCCAAAATTTGTGCCCAGGGATCACAACACATTTATACAGTTAGAAGCTTGAGACTTCAGGAAAAAGGTTATCACTCTGGATTAACAATTTTTCAAGAATTTTAAGACCAGTACACACACACACAAAAAAAAATCTCAAGATGACAAAACACTACCACACAAGTGGAGAGTCATTTTATGTTTTGAAAAAGTGTGCACATATTATTCTAAGTTGCAGTTTCCAAACAAATAGTAGGGGCAAAGAAGACAGGTACTGAATTATTGGCAGTGCACAGCATCTGCTCTGTTCTTTCCAATTAAATAAGAAAGACTCCTTAAGGCAAATGCCACAGAATTTCTAAGTACCTACTCTAAATAGGAAAATCAATTTGCTTGTAGCACTGTCATTTTGTACTTTGTTTCTCAATTAGTCCCACAGCCAAGGATCATCCTACACTGGGAACAGTAATTTGCAACTTAAAAGTTACAATTCAACAGTACAAGTAACTCAGTCATCAAGGAGCTTACTTTCAAAAGCCAACAATCCAGCAAGCAGACCTCTCTCTGCTGCTGTTAGCTGACAAACACCAGGGTTTGTCTAGGTCAACCCTACAGGTGAAAGGTCACTAGCTCTGCAACCCTGTAGTAGCTGTTTAATTGCTCTAAACCATGATTTCCCTATCCATAAAAAAAAAAAAAAAAAAAAAAAAAAAAAAAAAAAAAAAAAAGTCTGAATTATACCCAATAAATTCACCAAAAACACCCCAAAGTATTCACTTAATTTTTTTCAAGAAACATTTGCTCGGCACCTAGTAGATGCCTAAGGACTGAGCTGAACAAATGAGATCATGGAAAGGTGGGAACGCTGACTCTGCCCTCAGGAATACCACAAGTGGGTGTTCCTTGCTGCCGGACCCAGTGAGCTCAGGGCCATGGTGAGTCTGCTGCTATGGGGAGAAGGGGACAGAAACCTGAGGAGACTAACTTGGGGCTTTATATTCCCAGTTTCCTCATCTTTAAAATGAGGAGTCTCCTATAGTTAGATCACTGGTGTCAGTGATCAAGGTAGGCAGATGCTATGTGCCCACAATGTGAGGGCTCATCTGTAGAGAAGAGTGACATTGATGTCATATGCATACCACGCTGAGCATGATGGGCACTGTGATCCAGCTCTACAGAGCAGTGGTGCCTGCATGTGCCAAGACTCTCAAGGATTTACCAGCATTATCTTAGAAATCTTCACAACTTTGCCAAGTAAAGATTATTGTCTTTGTTTTACAGATAGGAGAAAGTAGGCTCTAAGAAGGCACCACATAGATTATAAATCAGGAGGGTGCAATAGGACAGAGGGAGATTCCAGAGCTCCAGCTCTTGGGCTTTCCACTCACCACCCAGCATGGCTCCCTGCCTCCTGGACAGTACAGGGAGTTAGAACCAAAGGTGAATGTGCCAATCCAATGATCAACCAAAAGCAAATCTTAAAGGAAAATATCCTGCCCAATCAACTGCTAAAGCAATAATTTCTGTGACTCATCTCTGCCTTGCTGATCCCCAGAATGATAGTAGACTATCCCATGAAAAGTTCAGAAGTATTTCCAACTAGACATAAATACCATACTCTAATTGCAACATCTCACAGGACATACTTGTGGCTTTCATTACAGAAGTATTTAATATACATACTTCTAAGAACAAAGGAATGTCAACTAGAAAATAAAGAGGCATGTATCTCTTTTTTCTTTCTTCCTTCATCAGTTTTAAAAATTCCTCAAAACAGCCTTAAAATTTAAACATATCTAACACAGCATGCTTATAAAACTCATCAACAAAACTTATAAAAAAGTATGAGGGCCTTTGGTTATTAAAGATCTAGAGAAATTAAATAATCAATAGTTTAATGTTCCTTTAAATTTTTATATTGAAAAAGTACTCATCTGAGAGCTAAAGAAAAATAACAGCTTTCATTTAGAAAGTTAACAGGCATCAAGAGAGGGAAAAAAAAAAAAAAAAAAAAAAAACTCATACGATCATTTCATAGAATACCAGAAAGGAAGAGAGAACCTGAAAATGACTAGATTATATACCTGGAAAACCCAAAGGAAACCTCTGCAAAACACTGGAATCAACAATTTAATAAGAATAGCAAAATACCAAAAAAAAAAAGTATAAAAAATCTATAGGAGTAGAAATAAGAAAAATTGATTTTCGTTCTTAACTAGAAATTATTTTTTAAAAAATGATACTCAAAATAACTTAGTTAAGGGCACTTTTTTTTTTTTAAAGTAAGCCTTTAAAATACCTTTAAAAGTACGCCTTTCTTAATACCTTATAAAAATATCTTTATTAACAACAACAACAACAACAACAAAAACTTGAACAATACTGGGATATATCATGTTATTACAAAGGGGTAGCAGGGCATAAACAGAAATGAATATTCTTTAAATATTAAAAAAAACCTTTTTTGCTAAGTAGGGAATTCTGTTTTTATAAATTCCCCATTTTTTATATCATCCGTGTCTTCATCTATTTTATAATATAAAGATCTAACACTATGGGAATTGCTAACAATAAAAATATGGACAGTCTTCAGGTTGTATCTTGGAGTTTTCAGGTTGTATCTTCAATCAAATGTTCAGTTTTCTTAAACGCCTGCATATGTATCAACAGGAGACACACAGAAACAGGAAAAAACTGACTTAGCTTCATTTCTTTCCCTTCCTTTACCCTCAGGATAAATGTAATTTGAAGTGAAAGAAACAGACACTATAACCACGATCAGCACGTCACACAGGCCACTAACATGCCCAGTGGAAGCGGGAAATAGTTTGCTGCTCTCAAATGTTCTTTAAATGCCTCCCAAACAGCAGGAAGTGCTAGCAAATACATTCATTTTAAAAGTAAATATTAATTTAATGAGTTTGGTGACCGGAAAACTGATTCTGCTCTCGAGATTTTCATTTCCTTACTTCTTTTCATCAAAAAGACACACACACACACACACAAATGGGGAGCAAATTCTCCTACTTATGATCCAAATGGGACCAGAAAAGTAAAGTAAAATCACTCTTCATGTGTTTGTCTGCACATCTTTCTAACTCAACTGATGATAAAAATAGAAGACAAAGCAAATCAAATGGAAAACATGCCAACACTGGTCATGAGTACAGGGGGAGCATAAGGTTCAAGTCCTGTTAAAGAGCAGGATGGAGTCAATCATTACAGAACAGAACCATCTCCTGCCTGCAACTTTTCTCTTCTTCCCTTGCCTGTACCAGTCATGCACCAGAAGAGTATTATTATCCTATCCATCTCAATGGGAGGCTGGCACTAAAGGTCACTAAATCTACTAGACATAGTGCCTAGGCCATGAAAGGTTTTGGGAAAGAGGAAGCATAGTGGCTGGTAGGTGAACCATTTGCTGAAGACAGGATGGGACTATCTGTCCCCACAAAAACCAAGCAGTACTCAGAAGAAACTCCAGTAATACTGGAACCTTAGGGAAGAGAAGGAAGAGGGGAAAGAAAATTGTATTTTATTGGCACTCACCCTACCAATAAAAAAGAATGCAAAATAATGTCTCTACTTCATGCCCACCTAAAATCTTTCAGCTTTCTAAGATGCAAATATTTAAAAGATGTCTGTTTTCTGTACATATTTAACCTTCACAAAGAGTTCAGCCTGTCATAATATGAAATAAATAGGAATGGTTTCACATGCACAAGATAATAATCCAAATTTATATATTCAGGATTTGAAGAAAAATAAGGAATTCATTATCTGGCAATTTTTGTTCAATATTAACTATTTTTGCATTTTTCGATGAAAGTAATTTACACCCCCTGAAAGATGATCTGACACTGTTTTCCAAAAGTGCCAGTTGAAGCACATGCCAGCACTGTGCTCACCACGCCTCCTGGTTCAAGCCAGTCTGTGGTTCATTTAGGTGGTCCGTGGTACCTCATCCAATACTGAACCTTCCATAACCTACACTGTCTGCAGAGCCCCAATGTTCAGTCAGAAATTTTTTATTAAACAAACTACTACTCAAAGGATCAAGCCTATATCTCATCAAAAAATTCCACCCAATCCCCACCTAAATCCAGATAAAAACATGGTTTTTAAGAACCATGAAACTGAAATTTGAAATTTAAAGGGTCATTAGAAAAGTGATCCCTTTGATTTCACAATAACTAGTCAACTACATTCTCTTAAGCCATGTTTTTTATTAATATAATTTTTTTAATCTCCTTAAGCCTTAGTTTCCTCTCAGTTACCTTGGCTCAAAAATGACATAGATCTACTACAGGAATCCTTCAGATTCACTTACTATCATGCCTTATTAGGAAAAAACATTCACCAGCTAACATTACTAGCAAACATCAGCCACTCCTCTGTAAGAACTTTAGTTCATTCTGGTCTTCATGCTCCACACCACGTAGTGCCTGTGTGCTGTTTCTCCTTCTAGGAAGCAGCCAATGAAATGTGAAGCATATGAACCCTGGAGGCAAAGAGACTGCAAGACTGGAACTCTGCACTAAACCACTTTCTAGCTGGGGGACTCAGACAAGTCACAATCTCAATGATCCTCAATTTCCATATTATCCTTTTTTGTATTTCCTTATTTCAGATGTTTGCCCACACAAAGATAAATATCACAAAGCTGAGGGCATAAGCTACATACAAATGTTGATTTCACATTGACACTGTAATTTTTATTTTATGCTTTTTGGTCTTTTATACACTTTCTGCAATGACAAAACTACTTTTCCTAGTGGCAAATACCAAAATGAAATGAAAAAATATGTAATACAGTAAAAGAGGGGAAAACTATGAAAAAAAGACCAGGATGAATTAAATACATCTAACTATATAACTTAAAAAATTCAAATCAAGGGAAATGTATATATAAGTGAAATAATAAAGGAAATAAAGGGAATACTGAAGATAGTTAAAACAAGTCCACCAAAAGTAGTCATCCAATTGATGCCAGTCATACAGGTTTCAATATTTTTATTTTCTAACAACTACACAGAAAGTAATATAAGTACACCGTACAATTTACAGTGTCTTAAAAAGTACATATTTTTTTTTTCTTTTATGACTAAAGTTCTTTTCATTGCATATGTAACACATCATTTAGATAAAGTAACACAAATCTCTTGGGGAAGTTCTGAAGTCAATTAAGGCATCTGGGACAAACCATATGTTACCAGACCTTCTGCACACCTGACCCCAATATCTAATGACCCAAGGATGCTCATTAATAAGATTAAATAGTTTTCCTTTTAAGAGATGAGAATTGAGCACTGCAGGACATTCTCCATCATATTCACTTCAAAACAATGTAAAGAGTTACAGAGCTTAAGATTTAAAATAATGAGCACCTATAACACAAAAGAATTTGTAATTCATGCCTTGAATGACTATTACTAACCTACAATTTTATCTCATCAATCGTACTTTATCTACAATTCTTTTAAATAAAAGAAAAATGTTTTCACTAAAACAAAAAAGTAACAAGTAATTCACTTTTTATCTATTGTAGAATAATGTTTACTTATTCCACTGTTAAAAACTTGTCTACTACTGTCTTAATTTTTTCTTTTGGTTAAAATATCTAGAATATTGATTTGATATCAATAAATGCACAACTGGTCAGACATGGTAGCCCATGCCTATAATCCCATAACCTAGGAGGTTGAGGCTGGATGATCACAAGTTTGAGACCAGCCTCCATAATTCAGAAAGACTCTCAGCCACTTAGGAGAGTCTGTGTTTCAAAAAAAAAAAAAAAAAAAAAAAAAGGGTTGGAGATGTAGCTCAGTGTTAAAGTGCCCCAGTACCAAAAAAATAAATAAATACATAGGACTGGGGATGTAGCTCAGTGGTAAAGCACCTTTGGGTTCAATACCCAATACCAAAAATAAATAAAAATAAAAATAAACACGCAATTGTAGAACCAAGATGACTATATTTTCTAAATAAAAAATCAGAATGCATGATCTGAAATCAAGAGCTGCTCCAAAGAAATTCAGACTGCTCAAGATTGTACCAACATCCGTCTTTAGCTCCTTTCTAATAGTTCAATAATGGATGTTTCTTAAGAGTGGCTCTCAATCATTTTACCATTTGAACACACTTGAGGGATAAACCATGTTCCCCAAAGTAACCCTGGCTAACTACAGTACAGTATTTTAAAGAGCATGACTTCTCAATAGGGGAAGTAAAGAGGCCTGAGCCAAAATCTGCCAGGAGTATTTAGAAAACTCTCAGGCTTGGTCCATCACGGCACAACAGTTATCTTTTTTGGAAAATTCTTTAAAAGAGAATAAATAATGCTCAGATATAACTAGGTTATAGACAGAGCCTGGTCTCAAGGCAAGAAATAGTCTAGAGGAACATATTTCAGTTTGTTTCCACCAGAACATATGTCATGGGTGATAATTTCATACTTGGCACATTCCCACGGACATACTCTGGAACGTGCCAAATTCCTGGTCCTGGTCCTTTCATTCCAACTCTGCTCCTTTCTTTTCTACTCCAGAAAATCATCAAAACACAACTGAGAGACTGACATCAATCTGCTCTGTTTTCATTAAAGGAAATTGGTTGCACACTTGAGGATTTCAGCTGGTTGGAACACCGAGGTGTAACAACATATTTGAGGTCAGCTAGACCAGAATGAATATAAAGACACCTTCCAAACATCACACTTTACAGACACTTCACATGAGGGTGTCCACAGAAACAGAAAACACAAATAAGCACATATAATTGTCTACTCCAAGACTCCCTGGGGCCTCTATGCATTTCTAAATCTCTTTCAATACTTATAAATAGTATTTGTAAGGCTTGAAAACACGTATTTTTATCAATGTAAAGTCAAATATGTACTTTCCTGGTGCATTTTAGTCTGGGTATACAAGTACATGTTGAAACAATTCTTTTTTACTTTATTTTAACTAAGTGATCACAAAAACTTTACAAAGTTTTTTTTTTGTCTTTTAATTTTTGTCTTTCCTCAGAATCCAGGTGTAGCGGTGCATACCTATAATCCCAATTTCTCAGGAGAATGGAGCAGGAGGATCTCAAGTTAGAGGCAAGCCTTGGCAAATTAGCAGGACTCTGTCTCAAAAGATGTAGTTCAGGGGTGAAGCACTTGCCTAGCATATACAAGGGCCTGAGTTCAATTCCCAGTACCACAAAATTTTTAAAAAGGAATAAAAAAGTATTTTGCTCAAATATTCCTCGCCCATAAATATAAACTTTATTATTATAGAATTTGGAGTAGCTATTAAAAAATATATGAAAAGTACTGATCTCATTATTAAAAAATTAAGTATACAATGTTATACCATAGACACTATAATAAAAAATATTGCCATAGTTTACATCATTAAAAATATCCAGGATCACATGCTCCAAAAAAAATAGTTATAAAAATGTTAATAAACTAAAAGAATTATGAAACGAAGTTTTAAAACTAAACAATAAACTGAAATAATAACCAAACCAACTTTATATATTAAAAATAAAACAGATTCAGAAGGAAAAAGTATTACCCTTCAATTATTGCCCTTATACTGTGAAAGAGCTCCCTTCAAAAAATTTAAACACTGGTGTGTCCTGAAGAAATTAAGTTTGCAGAATTGAGAGCAAACTGCTGATTCCAATATTTTGTAACTATGCCATTTGTAAATTGTATGACACTGAGAATATGAAGAGGTAAATGTGTTTGGACTACAAAAAAGTCTAGTACAGACCACAGATGCCCGTCCTCAGAAAACCCTGCACCCCTGCCTTAGCTGATTTCAATGATCATTATGTCTCCAGGTATGAGAGACAATCTCGGCCACAACCAAGCAACCTACGGATTTATAAATCAGCTCAAATTCCAGTGAGGGAAAATGGGAATCATCGTCCTTATAGGTAGGCCTACTTCGTACCTGTTGGAGAAAATCACTTTGGCCATACAGAAACACTACATCAAAGGTCAGCTTTCTACAAATTCAAAACATGCCAGTCAGAGCATGGCCCAGGAGGGAGTTGCAGAGACTTCCTGCCTAATGAGCCTGCAGTCAGGATATGGGATACTCACAGCAGAAGAGGACATACTCAAGCTTCCAATTCTGTAACGTTCTGCCTTTTCAGAATGATGAATATGAAAGTGACTAATTCCCCCAAATGTCATACACTTTGCATTTTGTGACATGCACTTCCTCTCTGAATCCTTACAGCACTACCCAGACATTCTAGCCACTGTCTGGGACTAGACATAATTATGGTAATTGTGTCTACCATAATTAGGGAGACGGTAAATCCGATCAAACATTTATAGAAAGAGAAAAAACTGAAGCACAGAAAGTTTTAAGCATGCATGTGAAAATTTGAACTAAATTGCCAATGAGAGAATAACGAGGAAGTGGGGTTCTTTCTCAACCATCCAAAATGCTGATTAGAACTTTAATAACACATTGGCTCTCTGCCACAATCAAACAATGGTCTGTAGATTTCTATGGGATAGGTTCACATCACCTAGGTTGTTGGACTTGACCTTGGTGAAAACAAAACGGAATATAAAGTAATGTAAAATCTTACTATATGAGAGAGTGAGATTGGCTCTGCCCTCACCCAACACAGAGAGCTGCTAGAAACTGGTCAACCTGTGAACACCCATTAAAATCAACTCCTACAAGTATGACTAGATCAAGAATCGGGTAGAGAGCATGATGCAGTCTGACACAAAACAGGCATCAATAAACACCTGACCCATGAATCTTTAAATGGGGGGGAGCAAGCCAAGGGAAGGCTGAAGCAGGAAAAGTAGGAGCTGGATCCATGTGACTAGTGACAAATTTATTGAGATAAAACAGGTAAAAGGGATAAAGTTCTGAACTGACTGAGATGGCAACAGCTGAAACA
Source organism: Sciurus vulgaris (assembly GCF_902686455.1). Taxonomy (NCBI): domain Eukaryota; kingdom Metazoa; phylum Chordata; class Mammalia; order Rodentia; family Sciuridae; genus Sciurus; species Sciurus vulgaris. The sequence continues at coordinate 52,559,831 of NC_136468.1, forward strand.
ATAATGCAGAGATAACTGACAGAAGTGGTAAGGGGGGCAGGAGACAGATCACAAGAGGTCTGGAAAGATGAGCCAGGAGAATGAACTTGAACTTGGGGCTGACAGGGAGCTTTTAAAGTAGCAAGCAGGGAATAACATCATCTATATTTCAAATCTATCCTTCTGTTGGAACAGGAGGCAAGCTGTGGGCAGGGAAGCCAGTCAGAAGACTTCTGCCAACTCCAGCCAAGAGATGTGAGGCTGCAGGTGCAAGTTAGTGGGAATGGGGACAACGGCAGGGAGCAGGGATCAAGACAAGGTTTGGACCTGGGTTTGGAGAGTTCAACATGGTATCAGGTTTCCACCTTGGAAATCAAGTGAGTGGGAGAGCCACTCTCCAACTTCAGGAAGAGAGAAGATGCAGGTTTGCAGAATACAGGAATTAGTGATATTTTGTATGTGCTGAGTAAGAGATGACTATGAGACAGGGCAGAAACATCTAACCATGCAGCTGGACATCTGGGTGCAGAGTTCAGAGTAAAAGCTGAGTTGGCCACACTGATGTGAGCATAAGGGAGTAGCTAAAAGCAAGGAGTAGCTGACACTCAATGAGAGTATTAAAAAAAAAAAAAAAAAAACAGAGGACAGAGAGCTGTAGGTCTGAGGGAAGAGATGGGGGAGACTTTAGGATGGTCACAGACTCTGGCAAAAGTACCTTACAAAAGAAAAAAAAGAGACAGAAAATATAAAAAAGAAAGAAAATAATCAATTATGTGAGCTTCTGGAGTAGAAACAAGAGGAAGAAATCTGGACAACAGGAGGAGAAACTGGCCTGGGACACATTCTTCTCTGTGAGGGGGAAAAAGAAAAAAGATTGGAGTAAACAAAGGAAAGTGTGTGGGCAGGGAATTGACTCCCAATAGAATTCAGGGCTCTACGAAGCTGAAGGGTGTTACGGGGCCAATGGTGTCAATAAAAAATCCCTATGTCCACGACTTAAGTCTCGGCATTTCCAAAAGTGATCTCAGAGGGTTGTTGAAAATGTCAATTAGTTAAATTAAGGGGAGGTCATGCTGGAGTAGAGTGAGCTCCTAATCCAATCTGACTTTAAAAAAGGGAAATTTGGATGAGCAGACCTACTTTGAGGGAAGATGATATAAAGAGACATGAAGAGAAGATGGATATCTACAAAGCAGAAGGGCCTGGAACAGATCCTTGACTTACAGCCCACAGAAGGAACTAACTTTGCTGACACTTTAATTTCTGGTCTCCAGAACTGTGATGTAATAAAATGTCTGTCGTCGAAGCCACCCAGTGTGTGATATCAGGTGAGTGATACAAAATATATACCTCAATATTTCCCTTTCCCTCCCCCTCTCCCTCTCCCTCTCCCTCTCCTCTCTGACACAAATGCAGGACTACCACAGTTGCCTGAGGTTCCAGCTAAGGCTGGAGATCATTTTTTTATAGAGTGATTCCCTCAAGCAGCTCAGCAGCCATGAGGTAAGAGAGGAAGAGATGACAGGTCAAAATTGAGGGCCAGTAGGGCAGATTACAAAGCAGAAAGGGGAAAGGACACTGAGGACACTGGCAAGAGAGTGATGTGCCCTGAGTGAACAGAGAAGCAAATGAGGGGGACAGCTTGTGGACTGGGCAGAAAGTGTACCAGCTTTCCACTGCTGTGACCAAAACACTTGACAAGAACAACTTAGAGAAGGATAGATTTATTTTGGCTCATGGTTTGAGTCCATGGTCAACTGGCTCCATTTCTCTGAGTTTGAGGTGAAGCAGAACATCATGGCCCAGGTGCATGACAGAGGAAAGCAGCTCAGACCATGGCAGTCAGAAAAAAGAGAAAGAAAGGGGCCAGAGAGAACACAAACCTTTCTGGCACACACCCCCAGGGGCCTACTTCTTCCAACCAGGTCCCCCTCCCCGTAGTTAATTCAATCACCAAGTGATTAATCCACTGATGAGGTCAGAGCCCTCATGAGCCCATCATTTCCTATTAGCCCCACCTCTCAACTCGTGAAACTTTGGGGGCTATTCCAGATCCAAACCATAACAAATGGGTTGGGTCAGGCAAGGACGGGGCCATCCAGTAAGGAGAAGACAATTATGAAAAGATAAGGAGTACAGCAGGACTGTGAGAGCTAAGAAGGAAAGACTGTTACTAGCATTTAACATTCCAGACTTGTGACAGTACTGTGAAAAGATCCAGTTCCCCAAGAAACTGTAGCCATGAGTTGAGGAAGTCAGGACACTGTAGCTGGACAGTAGTACACTACATATACATTGTCCATAAGGATACTAATATTGCCCATGACAACAATGAAGAAGAGACTGAACCAGCTTCCACACTCTCGATGAACAGAAAACAACTTCCATGAGTATCCCTAAATTACCTTCAGATATACCCCTAGCCTCTGATTCTCATGACTATCACTGCTGTCTTCATCATCCTCAGGTATTATATTATACAATATAGTAAAGACAGACATGGTCTAATACGATCATTAAACACATAATAAACGAGCTAGACCATAAAATGTACTTAGAGAACTTGCATACCATATATAAAAATGTTAAGATTTTTATACATTTTGCACACATTTTCCTAGGATTCAAAAAATAAAATAAGCTGGGTGTGGTAGCACAGGCCTGTAATCCCAGCAGCTCAGGAGGCTGAAGCAGGAGGATTGGGAGTTCAAAGCCAGCCTCAGCATTTTAGGGAAGCTCTAAGCAATCAGTGAGACTCTGTCTCTAAATAAAATACAGAAAAAAGGGGAAGACCGGGGTGTGGCTCCTTGGTTAAGCACCCCTGGGTTCAATCCCCAGTACAAAAAAAAAAAGGTAAAATAACTAGAAAATGCCAAAATGAGTACTGATGGCCCCTTCTTCTCAGACATGAAATAACCAAACAGAACAGGGAATAATTAGAAACCTCACAAATAATAAGCCATTTTTTTTCCAACAAATAAGGGTTTAGTTCTCTAGATTATATACCATAAGCAAATAAAACTCTTTACATTTAAAAGTTTATTTCAATCACCAAAATTTTTGAGATTCTCATGTGAGTGTAAACTTTGGTCTGGCTCCTCATCTGAGCTTATCTTATTTAACAAAGGCAGGAAGCAGAGGTATACAATTTAACCTATTAATTTATTCAAGAACAATTCATGACCTGCTGTAGCTTCAGACATTTCTCTTTCTATACAGAGATATTTATAACTAATTGGAACATCTGTCTCTAAAGTTCAAAAGTCTTTACATGTGGTAATTTTATATTGGTGGAGAGTATCTTCAGATCTTTTATATATTAAGTAGTATTTTTATTCCAAAACAAATCATTAAATTAAAAACGATGATTCAAAAATTCATCTGAAGTCCTAGCCTATTATTCATTGCCTCGGGAAGAATGGGGTCACTCAGGGCACAAGGCTGAAGTACTTATTGAGAACAAAAGGCTAAAAAGACATTTAGAAAGTTTTGCAATGGTACCATCGAAATGAAGCTCACATTTACAGGAGGCCTCATCACAATGTCACCAAAAACATAAAAACATGGTGCCCACTGAAATGTATGACACATGCAGTCAATCTCTCACCTTTCCATCTAGCTTATTTGTTTGGCAATTATTTATTTAGCCTCTTAACTTTGGCCTAGAACTATGTCAAACCCCGAGGATCCAAACATCAAGAACCTAAAACTGAAAAAAAAAAAAAAAATTTTACTTGGATGGCTTTATAAATGATTAATCCGCCCAAGTCAAAAATACACATTAAAGCCACAGAACATAAATCAGCTAACCTTTTAGTCAGGGCCAAAATACACCATGAATGAAGGGCAGAATTATTATCCTTAAAATGTCCTCTCTCCAATTTTCATAAAGATGAAGGGCTTCAGTAAAATTCCCTATCATTTGCTTATGGTTGCAAATATCTAAAGACCTCAATACTTAACTTCCAAACTGTTCACACACACACACATACACACACACACACACACACAGCCTAATTTACAAGCATTAGCATATAGTTCTGAATATAATTCCAGAATTATAATTTTTAAAATGAAAATTAGAGTATTTCAATATAAGAATAAATAATAATTAAGTCTATATTTCTTTTTCTCCTCTGTTCACACTCTCTCTAAAGAAATCCTCTAGGGTTATGGAGCAACAACTGATCTCCAGTTCAGGCACCCCCTCCCCCAGGAGGCCACTCCTCCAGATAAGCTCATAGATAAGGATGGGTTGCTGGACCTTGCTGCATATCTAAGAAAATGGTCCTGCCCTCAGGCTTCAACACCCCAATCTGAATTAAATTTCAATGGACTACAGAATACTACAATCCCAAGAGAGGAAAAGGGGAAAACCATGAGTTCAAACAAACTTCTATCACAATAAACTGAAAATGATCATAGAAGAACTAGAGTCTTCCTATTTATATCGGCATATATCTGGTGCTTTTCTGATCTTAATTAAATGGTTATTTTATGCTGGTTGTTAGGTTGCTTAGAATCCTACCTTCAGAACTAGAAAGCATAGTTGAAGAGCACAGTCCAACTCACTGATTTTTACAAATGTTAAAACGGAGGTTGAGGCAAGTTAAATAACTTGCCCAAAAAGCTAGGAAGTGGTAAATGAGAATCCACACTGCCCGACACCTGGCTTATCACTCTACTCCTTGGCAACAGACATTTACTCATATTTGACATGCGTTTATTGAGTTAGCCACGTGCAACATACCCAGGAATTACAAAGCTGAATGCAATCATCCCCTCAAGGAAACTTAAAAAATGGTGGGGTTTAGGTAACTTCACAGTTTCAATATGCAAATTATCGCACAAAGCTTTATGTGGAATTTTAGAGGAATATCTGAAATTAACTCTCCTTATAGCCCTAGTTCTTAATTTCTAACTGAATCCTTCTATCCTCTTTAAAGGCCTTCCAACTACAAAGGGGAATGTGAGGTGGGGTATTGGTCTTGCTGGTGGTGGTGGTCGGGTAAGGAGGAGGAAGAGGAGGAAGAAGAGGAAGAAGAGGAGGAGGAGGGGGAAAGCAATGAAGATAATACCAACTTTAAGACCTTTACTCAGTCAGCTGAAACCTTTGTATATATTAGCTTATTTAATCCTCTTAGCTACTCTAAGAGGGAGCTACTATTATTATGTCTATTTTACAAAACACATGGAATGTATGTCAATTGCTCCATCAGAGGGTGGAGCACAGGCACGCCATCATTGCTGCTATCTCCCAAGTCCTGGCCCTGGGTTTTTCCTTGAGCTGGAAATTATCCTGCCCCTCTGGATCTGGATTCCTCCATCTGTGAAATGACAGAGCAGGAAAAGACGATTTTCAATGATTCTTTTAGGTCTAACGCCCTGAGATTTACCAATTTATGGCATTTAATCAATCTCTTGTGTCATGGAGGAAGGAAAACACTGTGTAAAAGCTAAGGATGGTTGTTCTCCAAATTACAAAATCCAGACCTTTGACTATGCACAGGTTTCAGAAAAGGGGAATCTTTGATACATCCTTATCCTTTTACATCATTAACCATCATCTGGCTCTAGATTATTTCATATGTTTAAGCTAATGGTCCAATCATTTGATGGGATAAAACACAATCATTAACAATGGGGTTTAAATAAGAAAAGATTTTTTTTTTAAATTCCTAATAATCATTAGGAAGACTTTGTTTAAAAAGGGGGGTGGGATGGGGACATCATACCACAGGTTAAAGGAAAAAGCAGGATATAATAATGGACTATAATTTTAAAACAAAGGGAATGATGCAAGAATATTCAATAGTGGTTCTATCTGGATAACAGGATTTGGAAGATTTTTTTTTCTCCTTTTCTTTATTTTTCTTTTTTAATGTTGTACAACCTCTATAATTAGAGGGAAGGCCTTTCTTTATAAAGAGAGAAATAATGTCTGGTATTTTCATAGGATTTTCTCCACAGAAGAAAGAAAATACTCTCCCAAAGACATTTCAATAATAGCCTGGTGAAAATTCCAGAAATACAGGTTTGGAGGAAAACACCATTATTACCTACTATGAATGAGGCAGAAAAAAAATTCCTCTATTGCTTCAGGTCTGGAAGAATTAAGTTTTAGAGGATGTTACAGGAATACTGGCAGGGGGAGCTGCTTTGGAATCCAGGAACACAGTTTTGTAGCGCTCAGTCCAGAAAAAAAGAAAGAAAGAAAGAAAGAAGGAGAAAAAAAATAAATAAAAAAAAGAACAGGTGCAGCAGATGAAGCAGCAGACCGTGACAGCCAAGTGATGCTGGCCCCATCCAGAAATCCCAGCCTGCAGCGGGTTCTCCCTGAGTGGACCTGCCATGCACCAGAGCCAGCCACACAGCCAAGGGGACATTCCATGAGCACAAATGCCCTTTTCCTCACTGAGGCACTGCAGCAGAGGGAGGACAGGTAACATATTTCATGGAAATATGCAAGTGTTCAAACAAATCAATCAACCAAACCAAACTATATCTATGCTTTCATTAGGCTGTGGGGTAAGCACATTATATAGATACATCGCTGTTTATATATAAATACACATTACACATACACATGTGGTAAGTTTGAAATGCAGATCAATTGACTGTGGCTTTGGATGGTTACAATAAAATACTTCACTCTGAAAACAGTAATAAAAATTCAGGAAAGCACAATTTTAAAAATCACATTCAGACTGCTATTAATTACATATGAATCTCTGCCTTGCTCCAACAGTGTTTTTTCACTACTTTGTAGCAAGTAGATAAAGACACATCTGATAAACAAAGAATAGAGAAAATAGAACAGGAAGAGTCAGTGTCTCCTTTGGGAGACTGAAAGACAATATGTGGGTCAATACCACATCACACCTGATTGGGCGGAGGTCTGCAAGGGAGCCAGGGTGCCCAGCTTCCAAAGGCTCCAGACTTGCCCTAAGCAAGAACCTTACACTGGATTCTCCAGCACTACTGCCAGCAGGAAAGCAATATGCAAGACCTGCTGTGAGCGTCTTTCAGTGAGTTTATTAACTTAAATACATGTTTCATTTGAATGGGTATTTAAATTTGAATAACCACCTAAAAATTGAAAATAATATAACTAAACAAACGTTATTTCTTATTTGTTTTTTAAGGCTTTTTTTTTTTTCTTTCTGGTTTCTAAGTGAGAAGTTGGCACCTACTGATTTTTACCTAGCAGTAATCAGATATACCTAATAGTAGATAAAGAAGTTTAGCCTACCTCATCAAAGGTGGTGTCATCTTTCTTCAAAGCTAAAAAACAAAAAGGGAAAGGAAAACAGTTAATTGTGAAATCCCGAAGAGTTCTAGGAAATTGGGGGGGGGGGGGGGATAAAACAACAGTATGGCGTTTTCATTTCAGAAAATCAAATTGTACCTCAATCTGAAAAACAATGTTAAAATACAAATACGAAAACTGCAAATGAGGGAGAATTGCACAGTATGCATCTTTGTGAAACATTTTCCATAAATATGTAAATGAAACTATCCTCCCAAATATGAAAAAGAAGCATGCATTGACCCCATCTCCTTTTGAGTTGAACATTTTAATGAAAGTATAAAAGAAGCACAAAGTCATCTTAAATTTCTCTAAACTCCTGTTTTTCTGACTATATATCATCATATGTGATACATGAACCTCCAATTGTTAGGACGACACCCACTCTGTGTGTAGTGCCCTAATGACATTTTCATACTGAGACAAGTTTAAGTATGGTGACAAAAGACCAAGCAGCAAAATAAACAAGGCAGAGTGAAATAAAATTTAAACGATTCAACATGATAAATTTTATAACATAGTATTTGCAAAGAAAACAATACATTTATTGTTTATATTTATAGGAAACAACAATTGCTTAAAGTGGAATATGCAAGTGTTCAAACTGAAATTTTATCACCCTAAAGAGAAAGTAAAGAATATCACTTATAGTCCGCATACATTCTGCTTCCTTAAATTCTCTAACAACTTAGAATGTTAATAGTAAGGGAAATGCACAAAATAACTTATCTGAAACCACTTGTTGCAGAAATGTTTCAAATTTACAGAACTGTGCATAGGTTAGTGGTCAACAGCAGACAGTCCCAGCCTGGACAACAGGAATTGGATAGTTAACACTTGGAAAACTATGTTCTGACGAAAGCAATGAAAAACAAAGTATTTTCATAATTTAAGTTCTGAGAAAGGTAATGCCTAAAAAGTAAGTGCCTAAATTGAAATTAACATGTGAAGGTCTACAAGAGGTACTCTAGCGATACTGAAAAGATCATTTTCTGTTTTATAGCATAAAGCTGACTTTCAAAATAGATCAAGAAGTTTGTCAATGTGGGGGTGAGTTAAGAAGGATGCAGGTTAGCTGAGAAAGATAAAACATTTCTAACAGCTTATTTCTTCACTTTTCCCTTTTGCTTGGGAAACTCATAAGAGATTTGTCTACTTTCTTTGTTAGAGAATAATTTGTCAATGGAAAATAAGAAGACAGTCCTTTATCCCAGTCTCAAATGGCTATCCTGCATTCAAATATTTGGAAGTTTTATTATAATATATTTGACGCAACTTATATTAAGTGTAATATACCCTATTTTGATAAATGCAAGATCCTAAATGGTTCATTTTTACTAGAATTTAACTTCTAATCTAGAAGTCTCTCTTTAAATTCCTCTATACTCCCTGAACACAAGATGTATCTTTTAATCAACATACTTAACTAGTAAGTCCTCTACAAAATAGTAGTGGTGTAATTCTAAATATAGACAAGTTGCTCCATCAAAAAAAAAAACAAAAAAAAAAACATAACTTCTTGGGAATAAGAAATGTAATGCTCATTGATTGAAAATGCAAAATCACATAAAAGCATATTATTATACAGCTTCATACCCAGCTCATTTAACAAAAATTAATGGAGTACATATTGTATGACTGTCATTCAAGATGCAAAGCTACAGCAGCCAGCTTATAATTCAGAACATAAACCTTTAAATATATTTTCTTTAGTTTGGACATTATAAAAGTTTTGGAAATTTAGCCATGTGTTTTCTTAAGAAGTGGTAACAACTCTTTGGGAATTGCAAACATGGAATGAAGACCCTCAGTTGAGAATGAAGAGGGCAGAAAACCAAAATATCTTATCCTTCCTTTCTCCTAAGTCCTAACAATTTCCCAGCCTCTGGATAAAGAAGGTAGCAAGGGGAGAAAATAAAAAATTGCAGATATATTTGCTAAAATATAAGGAGTAGGAAGCCACATTCTCTCAACTTTACGAAACTTTCAAGTCCTTGGTGCCACAGGGGAAAATATTTTTAGACCAAAAAGCTCATTACTTAATTAAAATCTTTCATTGTTAAGATTGACACCTTACATGGTTTCTTCTAACTATTGAACACTTGCCCTGAAAAAGCAGTTAATAGTGACAACAAAGACCAATTAAACTTATTCTTGCTAGAGATTTATCAGGTCACTGGTGAATAAACTCTGACCTAAACATACACCACAATGTCTTGTTATTGATTCCATTCTCTGATTGTCATTAATCATTTATGTAAATGTAAAACCACAATCATCTTAAAGGATATCAAGGAATAACAAGCATATTGCATTATTCTGGATTAACAAAAGGGATATTAAACCAGTTATGATCACCAGACATTCTATTCAGTCCTCTGATTGGACATTTCCTCCTCTAGAATTCTTCCCATGACTTCATTAATATGAAGGGGATGTTCTTCCTATGTTCTGCAACAGCAAATTTCACTAATTTCCATTGCAGAATTTGTCACTTTATATTTTCCATGCCCATACATTAACTTGTCATCCCTTCAAATCCTTGATGACAGGGATCAGCCATGTTGATCACTAAATCTGAGTGTCAGAACAACATCTAGCACATAGGAAGTACTCTATAGTAATCTGTTGAATTGATGAGTTTCACTTCAATGCCAAAAGGATAACATCATATACTTTGGGATATATTAACTTTTAGGCATATGAAAACCATACATTTTTCTCTCTTATGAAAGAACCATTAATATTAATCACATATTTTGTAGTTTTCAGATTAGGAGAAAAAAAAAAAAAGTTTCAATGCTAGGGATCAAACCCAGGGCCTTGCACATGCAAGGCAAGCCCTCTACCACATCTCTATCCCAAATTGAAATCTTTTGAAAATGAATTGAGGAAGGGTGTAGTTTAATAGTTCAAATTTTGTGACTAAAAAGTTTTAACCTTACATTTCTTTTTACTGACAGAATGGGCTCATCAAACAACAACTAGACTCTAAAATTACATACTTATGACAGAAGGTAAGGAATCCAAAATTTCAGTGTAATGACAATCTCTTCCTTTTATTCAGTTCCTCACAAACCACATCCTTTAAAGAAATGATATACATGGGTTCACCCAAATATTGCAGTAGACAGACTTCCTTTTTCTCGGAGATAACTCCATATAAGTGTGAAGAAATGTATTCAAATGATTATGAAGAAATGTCAGTTTGGCCTTAATCATACACTGGAGATTACAGAGAGCCTTTCTCCTGCTAGGCTATCATTCAGAAATAGAAAAGAAGAAATAAAAATAAGAAATGTTTTTTAGTGTATGTAAACTATTCAACAATTAAATTTGTCTTTATGTTAGCCTAAATGAAAAAAAAAAATAAGAAAAAAAAGCTTGAGACAATGACAGTAATTCCTAAATAAGTGACCACAAGGACACTATTTAGCAGAAAATCATACTACTGAAATTGATGGTGGACTTTATAATTCAATTATACCTATCTTATAAAAGAACTTGGCTATGTTATAGTCACTCCCTGGCAGATATAAATTATAACACTAAGGCTTGAAAGGCAATGTGCTTTATTAGACTTCTTATAATGTAATAATCTCAGATCAGCTGTATTTGGAGCAGGTGGTGACAGTGAGCACAATCTGCAATGTATGAACAAATTAAACATTAGCTTTTCTACTTTTTGTACTCAGAATTATTATTGTTGTAATAAAGATTGGGTGTCACATACCTTCAAGCATCGTCCTCATTTTCTACAGATAAATGATTAGTGATTTCTTACATTTAAACAAGGATATTATACATTTCACTATATAACAAGGTATACTTTAAAAAAAATTTTTTTAGTTGTAAATGGACACAATACCTTTATTTTATTTATTTTTATATGGTGCTGAAGATCGAACCCAGTGCCTCACATGTGCCAGGCAAGAGCTCTACCACTGAGCTCCAACCCCAGCCCTACATTTTTAAATCATACTAAAAAACAAAATAAAGTCATTATGTTTATTTCAAAAGCCATCTTAGATTGGCTAAGGGGAATGAATACATTTCAGTGTTGGATTACTCAACAGAAATAAACCATTCCCTCTTTGATCTCAAGTCCCCATGAAGAAAAGAGGACAACTGGGGATAAACAGAGAAACTGGAAGGAATAACAACATCCTCCAATATTGATCTCACCATGGGATAGATATTGCATCTGATATTTTAGGCATTCTGTCTGATTTCATCTTCACCACAAACCTATGAATATTACAGATGAAAACTCTGAGTTCAGGGAATTACTACAATTGCCCAAGATACACAACCAGCAAAGAAAATGAGGTTCAAACCCAGGCCTGCCTAATTCCAAAACCCATCCTGTTTTCAGGATGGCTCTACTACAAAGTCAGGGGCCTCTTCCTTCCACTTCTCTTGCTTTCTACCTATAAGTTCAGTTATGTCAGTATGATGTATTCCTAATAATGACAATATATTATGAACACTTATTGAGTCTTTAATACATATCACATAGGACATCAGGTTCGATATTTCACTAAATGCCAACAACAAAACAGAGATGTACATGAAAAACTAAAGGTTGGAGAAGCTGACAGACTTATACAAGGTCAGCAGCTAGGAGTGGCACCAGTCTGACAACCAGTCCCCTTCCTAGCTCATGCACTATACAAATCCATACTAAAGCCTCAGTTCAACAGCCTCTAGCATCTCAAAATCCTGAAATTAGCAGAATGAGTTCACTGTTTTCAATCTGGGAGAAAAAATTAAGAAAACAAATAAATAAGAAATAATTCTTTTTCTGGAATGCTATTTCAAATGAACATCCCAGGCTGGGTATACATACAACTATAATCACTTTAAACTTCGAAATCTCCTTTCACAGTATTCTGCACTGAGACTTGATATTTGGAACCACCCTCCTTCAATACAAAAAATAATCAATTATGTTTACTGCACTGTACTAAAGTGTGGATATAAAATCCACTATATCTTAAAAGACATTTTTAACAAGAGTTGGACTCAAAAGGAGTTTCACATCACTAAATCTCCATAAGCTAGAAAATCCAATTAACTATAATGCCCCATTAACCAGCATTGTAGTTAATCTGAATTTTACTGTTTGTCGATCAAAACCTTGAAATTATTTAAACATAAGGAATTTTTTATATTAATGTCCTTGATTTCTTACTGAGACTCAACTGCAATGAATTATTTAACACAAAACTGGAAGGACTCCAACAGAGTCATTAGCATTAGTAAATATACAGTTAAAGTGTTTTAGAGCAGGGCTTAATGGACTCCAAGACCTGCCTCTGTGATGGTTTGGGGTAGCGGCTGAAACATCCTTGCTAATAATGCACAGGACTCAACACCTCACTCTCACACTCCTTTTGGTTCAGACTTCATCTGAATGCAGGAATGCACATATGCATCCCTAACTCTGAAGACTGAAACTGCAAATGCAATACACATAAATAAAACCAGAACAAAATCCTGGTTTCACAACGTAACTTTACTTTTCTTAGGAAAGGTTTTGTAAACCGACATAAAATTTTAAGTAAAAAAAAACAAACTGAATTTTGATCAACTTTTTCTCTCCCTTGAAGAAAGTTTGCATATTTTATAATGAATGGGTAGCAGGGTGACTGCAGCACTCACTGGCACACCATGGTTTTAAGAAATTAGCCCTTTTATTATTAATTTCCATTAACACCCTCATTAACATGGATGACATGTGAAACAAAGACTACAGGTTTCTTAGGATTTTTTTTTTTTTTTTTTTTTTTTTTTTTTTTTTGGGTGCTTGTAGGATTCTCTTGCAGAGTGCACTTACCTGTACAGGTGAAAGTTATGACAGTAGGGGAGACAACTATGCCTACAGGTTAAAAGGAGATTTCTATGGACAACACTCAAAATCGAACAAACCCATTCCACATGACACTGTTGTCACCTTGTTATTGCCTATGAGGTGGATTTATTTTTAAATATCCTAAATATTCCTCAGTCGGTTTTTGTTAATCAGTGGGTTCCCCGGTTTAAAGACAATAGCCCCCGAGCTCTAGTAAATGGAACAAGTTGGAGAGACTTCATTCCTAAATGTCCAGACAACTTCACAGCGCACATTTCTCTCCAGCAGTATGAAGATTCAGAGACCTCGAAACTGAACACCTAATCTCGCTTTTTAGGACCCGAAGTACCGAACAAAAGGTCCCAAGGTATCTGTCCCACTTCCCTTTAGGTTGGATATGTTAAACAATACTACGGCACAATCCAACGTTTCGCCAATTTCCAAAGCTAAATTGTTGACTAAACACCCAATACCAAAGCCTGAGCGGAAAAAATAACAAGTGATCTGGGCAGCCGCACAGTCCGGTGCGCATTGGGGGCCAGGGCGTCCCCTTTTTCATCCTCTGCGGGCGCGAAAGCCCATACACTAGTGGCGGGGAGGATGAACCCAAATTGAAGGCTCCAGCTAGTCCACAAATGAAGTCCCAAATGTTGGGAAAGAGGGGTGTCTTTCCTTTTCGTATTCACCCTCCCCCACGTCCCAGCACTGTTCATGCCACCGCGGGTCCGCATCGCACCCCCAGGGTGCCGGCTGCACGCCGAGAGCCAGGAGCGCGATGGGGGCGCAGGGCCGAAGAAGAGGGAGCCGGGGGCGCCTGGCGAGGTCTCGGGTACAGCTCGTCACTCACCAATGCGGCTGAAACTCTCCGACAAAGTTCTCCGCAACTTCTTCATCTTGCCGATCTTCTCGGTCGGCTGCGGCTCAATGAGGTCGCACATCTGGACGACGCGGGGCCCGGCAACTTCCCCAAACTGGTCCAGAGCCGAGCGCAGACAACGGCTACGGCGCGCGGCGCGGGGAAGGCGGCGCCTCCTCCTCCTCCTCCTCCTCCTCCTCCTGCGGCCGGGAGGCGACGCAGAGCTCGGGAGGCGAGCGGCCGGCTGCAGGCTCCGCTCCGGCCTGGGCCGCTGCTGGGCGGGGGCGCTTTACGTGGTGCCGGGGGCGGCCGCGCTCGCTACCGCCGTGGTGGCCCCGCGCCGCGTCGCCGCCGCCCGGCTCATTTTCCCTCCTTTGTAACCGAGAGAAGCGCGGCCGGCGGCCCGCTGGGTGTGTGTTGGCCGGGAGGCGGCGCGGCCCCGGGAGGGGGCGGGCGCGGGCCAGGGACGAGGTGCGGGAGCCGCGGGTGACCGGGTGCGCGGGGCGCGCGCGGGCGGGGAGAAGTTCTCAGCCCCGAGTTGCAGGCGCTCGTTGAAAGAGCCGCGGCGCGGAACCGCCACCCCCACCGCCCCTCCGCCGCCGCCCCGCCTTCCCGTCCGCGCAGGCCCGGGGCGCGGGACCCCGGTGCGACCCTGGCTCCGCGCTCCGAGTCCGCGTCCTCCACGGCCCCGCCGGACCCGCTCGCGCCCCGGCGGCGCCCCCTCCCGGCCGCCCCCGCGCTCCTCTCGGTGCTCCCGCCCCGCCCGCGCGCTCGCTCGAGGACCGCGGCCCGCGGAGGGCAGCGAAGGGGAGGGCTGGGCGCGGGCCGCGAATCCGGACCGTGGCGCTACCGAAAGGAAAAGGGCTGAGTCTGGTGGTTTGAGAGGTTTTCTCGTTGCCACCAACGCCTGTGAAAAGGACGAGGAGTTGGGTGGAGGGCGTCCCGGATGGGGCACAGTAAGGTCTCAGGGGACACATTCAGGTTTAGTAGGGACATTTTTTTAATTTAATTTTGCAGAGGAAGGTATGAAGTGAAAGCTCAAAAGGGAAAAGTGGGCAGAAATGGAAGCTTCGACTGTAACCTCCCAGAAGGCAGGCTCCTCTGTTTCCCTCTGCCCTGTCTCTAGCACGAGGTGACAGGAATGGGGATGCAGGTGATTTCCGATATGAATGCCCCGTTCTCCAGTCAATGGGGAACACGACCTTAGTGGACTTATAGCCAATTCTTACCAAGTGTTTCTGAATTGGAAGACTTAGGGGCCAAAAGATTCCGACCTCCTTTCCCCCACCCATTTCAAAAAGAAAAATGAACTTTAAAAAGGAGTAGGAGAGGCTTTATAAAATACCAGGACAAACCGTTCCGGCAGCAGTTTTATTCTAATAAAACATAGATCCAAACGTAGGTCTCCCTGGGGAGAGAGAAGGAAGATGGGGGAGGGCCTGAATGTTGATTTGGGGCCAGCAAACTCCTTATGAATAGAAACGTTAGTAATCTTGAGTCATCCGGCTGTGTAAGTAATAAGAGCTTGTGAGGGTGTCACAATGCTGTTTGGTTTAAAGGAAGTTTTGGGGAGTGTGTGTTTTGTTAAAAGATTTTTATCTTAAAACAAAAACTAGCCCCCTGCCTTCCTTAAATTGTGAGGTAGAGCACCGACTTGTTCTACCCTGCACTGAGCACATTACAGGGTCTTGATAGATAGCCGCTGATAAAAGGCAGGAAGTCAAGCCAAGTGCGGAGCAGAGGAGGGCCAGCAATTGGTGAGGAAAGTCGGTATGAGTTGGAAAGTAAGGATGTGTGATTCTGGCAGCCATATCTGGATAGTTACAGACAGCACCAAGTGTGGCCTCATACAGGAAAAAGTTTGACTTTTACCACTTCCTCGGATTAGTTAGGGAGAAAGTTCTCAGCAGTTATGAATGAAAAGAAAAAGAAAAAAAAAAAAAAACAGGAGATCACAACACAGGTTCTAGAAGTCAACACAATGAAGAAATAGTCACTAATTTAATAAAAATTCCCCTCTCCCCATACTAGGGATTGAACCTGGGGTTCTTTACCCTATATCCTCTTCTTTCTTTGTGCCTTTGTTTTTTGTTTGAGACAGGGTCTCACAAAATTGAAAGACTGGTCTTAAAATTGCAGTCCTCCTGCCTCAGCCTCCCAAGGAGCTGAGTTTACAGGCATGGGTCACTGAATCTGGCTAATTCAATAAGCTTTGGCTACTATATGCTTGTGGTATTGTTGACTCTGACAACTATGTGTGTGTGTGTGTGTGTCCTCGTTTTACCTCCCAGGTATTTTCTTACTGTAAAAAAAAAAAAAAAAAAAAAAAAGAAAAGAAAGAAAAAGTCACTTTCTGCTTATTATTTATGTATACACATCTCTAATTTGCACCTTTTTAAAAAAATCAGATCGACATACTGATATATGTCTAGGGAAAGTGGGAAAAAAAGCATGTTTAATATTAAATTCTTTGTGGAAACACATATGTTTCTGTATGCATAGAATATTTCTGGAAAAAAAGAACCTAGAAAAGAGAGCTTTGCCTTTACACTGTAAGTATGGTTTGAATATCTAACTCCAAAAAAATTTTCACCTAATTACAACAATATTCCTGGCAGGAGAAGCAGGTGTTTAGTCATGGACCAATAAAACTGGGAACCAACTTTCCATTATGTGTTTATCGGCTCCTCTTCTTGTTTAGATATCCAAAGGCAAATTATGCAAGAAGCTGTTATGCAAAGAAAGAATTTTATTCTTTTTAGATATGTATACTTCTATTTTAGGATTCAACTCTTTGTATAGTTATTTATTTCCCATTTGCCTTCATTTTAAATTGCAAGTACCCTAAAGTGGGAAAAACACAATACCTGGTCCATAGAGGATGTGAATTAAATGTTTGTCAAGTGAATATAGAATGAATTGCTGTCACTGAGAAGTGATGTGGTGTTGATTTTGAAACAAAATCAAGCATCTTTATGGCTATGTGTTTTCAGTGGGAGGAGAGATCTATGCCAGTTCTCATTCTCAGCTTCTGGTTCAGAAGGTTACAGTGTTGGATGGCTTGAACTACAGGTGCACTGTCTGAATACAATCAGATAAGCTTATCTTGGGGTTGACCCCACCATGAGTTGACCTGGACCAAAGTCATCAAAGTATGCAAGTACGATAGACCTGGAGTAATAGTAACAGGAGCTGGTGACCTAGAACTAGTGAGTCTAGCACTTGATCTATAACACCTTAGACAAGTGAGTAATTTACCCTCTTACTTATCAACAACATGAAAGGCCTAAACCAGATGACCTTTAGTTTCTTTTATAACTGCAAAATTCAGGTTCTAAATTTAATGATGAAATTTCCCCCTCTCCTGTTTCACATAATAAAGGTAGATACATCTTCTGGGTGCAGTGGTGCATGCCTATAATTCTAGGGACTTCAGAGGCTAAGGGAGGAGGATTGTAAGTTCAAGGCTAACCTCAGCAAATTAACAAGACCCTGTCTCAAAATGAAAAATAAAAAGGGGTGGGGTGGGCAAATGGACTTGGAGCCTCAGTTTGAAGTGTGTTCATGATTCTCCAATATTACCTCAACAAGCAAGGAGATTGGGTCTACACACTGAAGAAATTTGACCCATGGGACAACAGACCTGCTCAGTGCATCCTGCTTGGTTCTCCCCAGATGACAAATACTGGCAACACTGAATCACCATCAAGAAAGGCTTCAAGGTGCTCATGACCCAGCAACTGCACCCTGTTCTCTGAGAGTCCCTTAAATTTCATGTCTCTTCTGTCACCTACTCCATTTGAGAGAATCCATAACCAAACACATCAATCTGTAGCCATGAAGTCTTGTTACCACCCATGCCCTTTGGAATCCAGTCTCCTCATTGCCTTTGATCACGCTAATATGAGGCCATCATAGTGGCATCCTCTTTAAAGGGAACACATTTTTCATATTTTAAATTATTACCACATTATTAATTATAAAATGAAAGAAAAAAAGGGGGAGAGGGGGGTGTAACTCAGTGGTAAAGTGCCCCTGCATTCAATCCCCATTACCACACACACATACAAAAAAGGTAGATATATCAAGGGAGAGAAACTGATATACAAATAAGATAAAAGATCCATTGACAAATTTATATTTCAGGATATATTTTTTCTAGTCATATTAGACATCAATTATGCTTTGATTATAAAATATTATGAATCTTTTGCATATGAGAAAAATAGCAAGCTAATTTGCTGGCAGCATAAAGGAAAAGAGTTCTAATCCAAATAAGATGTAATATAGAGGATTTGATTAGAATCCAAGTACCAGCAGAAGCAGAAGCAAGGCTCACTGATTCAAAACAGTAAGGAAAGATATTAACAGAGAAAAGAAGTCCATGAAACACAGATACCAAGGATGTGGATAATAAAGATGGAAAATGAAATTAATGCACGAGGATATACTTATTAATGTAAAATTTTAGAATTTAGTCAAAACGTAAATAAAGACTGACATTCAATCAGAAAGTAATTATTAAAGTGGTGGAAATTTACATACTTAAATATTCTCTTAGAATCCTACAAAATTATCCTAGTAAATTATTTTTAGGATCAATATATGATCCTTTTTGAACACATCTAGGAACTGAAGTAACACAGGGTATAAGTGACGTACAATTTTTTGGTGAGTCTTCAGTGAAATTGGTACATGAAATCCCAAAACTCTTTCACTAGTGGTTACTTTGCAACTGTTGGACAGAGTCCAATCATAAGGGGATTTGTTTGCCTGTCTTTTCACAAAGAGAAAACTGAAATCAGAAAGGGGAGGCAAATGGAAACCTCACACTCAGGTAAGAGGAGTTTCCTCATCCCTCCTCCTCTTCATCACCCAGCCACCAATTGCCAATTCAGGTCATTTTCACATTTACAAAATCATTTTCCAATGACATACACCTCCAGGCTTATTCAGAAATAAGACCTACATTTGCCTAATTGATGTATAGATCGTTTTGTATCTTTTCATCATACATTTGAAGATTCCTAGCAACCTATGTGCATTTATCTACTTGCAAATGATGGTAGAAAGAACAAAGAAGTTGCAAAAACATTCAAATGATATTAAACACATATTAGCTTAGAATAATTTTGAAGAAAATAAACTACCAAGGTCAAAGCATACTTTAAAAAGCTAGTAAAATCCCCTCTCCTATCAAGCTGTGCTTAAAAAGATTATAATGACTTATCATTCCTGTTTTTTATGTTATATAATTTATACTAGAGAAGTATATATGAGAAAAATTTCTACCACCATTTCTAACTAAGGTACAATTTGCTTAATTATAGCCTTTAGTGTTATTTGTGTGGTACAGATGTATCATTAACTAAGGGTCTTCATTTATGAATTAATTTCAATGTACCATGTTGCATCCACCAGAACTAAAAATTCAGAAGCCAGTCCTGTAATTGAACTCTGGATATGGATGTGAAAGTGGTCAGATGCTATTACCTTAAAGAATTAAAACCTTATGCCTTTTGATCAGTCTAGATAAGTCCTGCTTGGAGTAATTAAACTAAGAAATGCATCTCTCCTATCAAATACATCCTAGTCTTTCCTTCCAGGACCATTGACAGTCCATCTTCAGCACTTCTATTCTAATCAAGTACTTATAAGCCAGAAAAATATCTATAGATTAATCATGTACTGTCAGTGAACATATTGTACTCCCTTGCCAAAATGACTTCCTCTTTGTAATATTAAAATGTAACTGAAATAACTCATACTTTTATAACAGGCTATGAATTGATGAGCTCATTTTATCTTTTTTATTTTTTCTTTTTAGATATACATGATAGTAGAGTGTATTTTGACATAGTATACATACATGGAGTATAACATTACAATTCGGATCCCATTCTTATGGTTGTACATGATGTGGAGTTTCACTGGTCATGTATTCATATATGAACATAGGAAAGTTTTGTCTGATTCATTCTACTTTCTTTTCTAATTCCATTCCTTCTCCCTTCCCTTCATTCCCCTTTGTCTAATCCAGTGAAATTCTATTTTTCCCTCCCCCACTTATTGTGTGTTAGCATCCATCTCTCAGAGAGAACATTAGCCTTGGGTTTTTTGGAACTGGCTTATTTCACTTAGCATAATAGTCTCCAATTCCATCCATTTTCCAGCAAATGCCATAATTTCACTCTTCTTTATGACTGCATAATACTTCATTGTGTATATGTACCACATTCTCTTTATCCATTCATCTGTTGAAGGGCACCTAGGTTGGTTCCATAGCTTTGCTATTGTGAATTGTGATGGGTTCATTTTATCTTAAATCATACTACAAGAGACATTATATTATCACTATGTTTCAAACAGTAATAGGCCTAGCAATGCCAAGAGAATGTGTCTCCAAGATTTCTCACAGATTGCAATTTAATTTTTTTTTTAAACCGGGGATTGAAACCATTGGTGATTAACTACTGAGCAACATCCACAGCCATCTTTATCTTTTACTTTGAGACAGGATCTCACTAAGTTGTTTAGGGCCTTGCTAAGTTGCTCATATTGGCCTTAAACTTATGATCCTCCTGCCTCAGCCTCCCAAGTCACTTGAATTACAAGTGTGTACCATAATGCCAGAATTGCAATTTTAGGGTTTTTTTATTTTTGTTTTTGCTTTTTTTTTTATTAAAGCAGTTTGCAGCATAATGTATGTAATTTCTTTTTATTTTTGTAGAATTTTGATATAATTGTGGTTGTTCTTACTGGATGGAAACACAGGAGCCTTCAAGGAACTGACCAAGTTCAAACAGGTCAAAGAATGCATCAAAACTTCTAAATTCAAACACTATATTTTGCATTTTCCTACCTTATGGGAAATAAATTAAAAGTGTGATATTGAAGAATGTGTAACTAACTTTGGCACAGAGGCTCCTTTCTATTCTAATTGGTATTTGTAAATGAACTAACCATTTTTACATTATAACTTGTTCAGCCATTGCTCCGTGGTTCAGTACTCAAAGATATCTCGGATCTCACCATCAGCCTATGAAGTATCTTTTCCTATCCTGTTTTACAGGTGAAAAATGAAGGCCCACAGAGATGAAAGTGATTTCTTTAGTCTATTCAGATGACCAATAAGTGTATAAGTTATACCTGCATAATATCCTTGCCAAAAATATTTAATGATCAGAAAGACAAATCCAGAATGAGAGACCTTCTCCAGGATTCCTGATCTGGGCTTTCCAAAGTGTTCAATATTCAGGTTCAAGAAAAACAAAATAAAAAGGTCAGGAGGATTGCTCTAAATGAAAAGAAATTAAAGAGATACAGCAACCAGAGCAATACATAAATTTTGATTGTATCTTAGATTCAAAAATAAAATCAAATAACACAAAGCCACACAGTATTTTATATTACAGTTATATTGAGAGGATTGGAAACAGCTGTGTAGTGAATGATACCTTTGAATAAAAGTTAATTTTCTCAAGTATGATGGCCATCTATGTATAAAGTGTCACGATATATATAAACTGCTTTCAAATGTTTCAACAACAAAAATATACATGTAAAGCCTATGATAACAAAAATATATACATATATGTATAGACATACACAGAGAAGGAAGCGAGTGTCACAAATTATTGAAAATTGGAGAACTTAGGTTAAGAATACACAATATTCATTGTATTATTTTTTTCAACTTTCTGTAGGCCTATAAATTTTCAATATAAAAAGAGAAAATAGGGCAGACACCCCAGTTGGTAAGTGGCAGGCCAATGTATGTGCAAAGCTGTTTGGTTCACATTGTACCACCACCTCCACATCTGAGGAAAACATGGGAAGTACATTATAATGTCAGTAATGGATTCATAAAGTGCAGCTTTGTCATCATGAATGTGTAATCCAATATTCCTCACCTATGGGGATGAGTCATTCCAAAATAAACTTGGGGAACATTTTCGAAGGACCCCTCTCAATCATCTTAGGCAGCAGGTGGCAGGGCAGGAAGAAGAAAAGGCATATGTAGACCGAAAAGGCCCCCCGCACTGCCCCACCTGCTGAGGATCGCCGCCCTCATCCTGGGAGAGCAACATGGTGGTAGTTGCTTGATGAAAGTCAGATGCAGAGAACAACATGGAGACACAGAACACGAAGGGCAACAGGTTAGAGAGGTATTTTAAACAATAAAAAAAGGAAACAGTGCTAGGAGAAGATGATCCTTGGCTCTAGATTCTTCTCCCACAATCTGTAAAGCCTCACTATACAGGTTCCTTAACTACACATTAGAGGTAGATAATTACCCTGACCTTACTCCTCTACAAATCTAAAGGGTCATTATCTCCTTTTCCCAATGTGGAGGCACCTAATCAAGTATATTTGATTCCTTTCATCGCAAACAAAGAAAACAGGGATAGGCAGATCTAGATAAACAGAAAGGACTGAAAGAATTCGATTTCAATGTTGTTTTCTTATCATAAGCTGGTGACTTCACTTGCCCTCATCTGTCTTCATCAAACACATACTGAGTACCTGCTATGTCCCAGGCACTGTGCTAAGAGCTGGGTATACTGCCATGAATGAAATGTAGCACAGTCCCCAGGACATGAAATGGAACATGTCAGAGTCCCTGCCTACACAGAGCCTACAGTGAGGGAAAATGGTGTTAAGTCTCCCGTTCACACCAAAAGGGACAAGAGATGAGACTGGCAAGTTTAACAAGGGTCAAAGATAGACATTTTAATAATCATGTAGTGAAGAAATGTTAGACAACACAAATGCAGTCCCTCTTTCTCCAGAAGCCCCACTAATACTGCAGTGAGTGGATTTTTTAAAAGCCTAAGTCCACAAACACATAGATAATGAAAGAGGAATCTGCAGCAACACAATTTTTGAAGCTAGAAAAATTATAGCTGGGTGTTAACCGACTTGTCAATCCCAAGAAGGTGGAATCCTAAGCTATCCATTAGGAAGGTGGAGAAGCAACTTCCTGAAAGCTTTTAACTGATTAAGTACTCCTTACTTCTCTCCCCACAGTTTCAGTGGACAGATTGTCCTATAGCAAATGCCACAGTTGAAAGGTCCAACTGTATCAATCAAGTTTCCTGAAAACCTCTTAGTGCCTCTGTGCTAGATAAGAGTAGACAGCCAGCCACAGGTCTCCAGACAGTTGGTGAAGAATTCTACCAAGAGAGACAGAGGCCAAAACAAACTAATTCAGAAAAACAACTAGGAAGAAATAAAGACTAGGTGGGAGGGAAAGACTCCTATTAGTAACATCTTCAAATATTTTAAAGATAGTGAGGTATTATAAGATGTTATAGTCATTAAACAAGATCTAGTTACTATAAATTTTACACTTTACTATAAATTTTGACTGAACTTTTGGATGTGAAAAGTATCATAGTTTAAAAGAAAACTTCAGGTGGAGGTTTGAAATATAAAGCCGAAAAATCTCTCTCAGAAAGAACTTAAAAAAAGATAGAGGGCTGGGGTTGTGGCTCAGTGGTAGGGCACTTGCCTAGTATGTGTGAGGCACTGGGTTCAATTCTCAACACCACATAAAAAACGAATAAATAAAATAAAGGTATTGTGTCCATCTACAACTAAAACCAATTTTAAAAAAAGATAAAGAAATGGAAAAAAAAAATGAGAACAAAACATGAGAAAGGTGCAGGCTAGTCCAGGGAGTTCAATATCATTGAATAATGAGAATCCCAGAAAGAATCAAGAAAATTGAAAGGGAAAAATTATCAAAGAAACAATTCAAAAAAATATCCAGGAACAATAGGACATGGCTCCAAATTAAAAGGAACCTATTGAGTTCCCAAGACAACAGATGGAATTAAAACTAAACTGAGACACTTCATTATGAAATTGAGGAACCCTATGGACAAAGAGAATATTCTAAAAGTTTTCAAAAAAGGAAGCCAGGATTTTAAAAAGAATCGGGTATCAGAATGACTTTAAACTTCCTGATAGCAACATTGAAGGCTAGAAAATAGTGGAAAGGAATGATTGCCAATCTAGGATTCTACTCCCAACCAAATCCCTAATTAAGTCGGAAGGTAGAAGCTAGATATTTTCAGACGTAAAAGGTAAATTAAAATGACCTTTTAGATCCATTTTGTAAGAAGCTGTCAGAAGATTTGTTCAACCAAAACAGGAGAGGAGAAAATGGAATCCAGGAAATAGGATTCGGATGTGTGGGGAATGGAGAAGATTACCAGGGTAAAGCCTGGACCTTAGCACTGAAGGACGCTGGTCAAGACCCTAGGAGAAAGCTCATCAAGAAAAATGGCAGGGATGGAATGACTGAGATTTCAAGCATGGTAGAGAAGGTTTGCAAAGCTGGAGGTGGGGTCAGTGTGGGGGCCTATGGATGACGACTGCTAGAAAGCTGCTTCCATTCATCTTCCCCAAGGTGGGCATAAATGTGCATTCAGGAATTTATTTAGATTATAGCTAACGGAATACAGTCACCAGTGAATATGAATAAGATACGTTTAGTACCCACACTAAATTGTAGTTCCCAGTGGGGAAAGAGCTCATGTAGGTGAGCAAAGGGCTGAAGGTAACCTGGCGTTTTGAGTGCTACTGATACTGATAAAAAAAAAAAAATTTTTTTTTTTTTGAGTGCTGGGGATCGAACCCAGGGCCTTGTGCTTATAAGGCAAGCACTCTACCAACAGCTATCTCCCCAGCCCTTAACCTGGCATTTTTATGTGGTTAAAGGGCAGAGTCAACACAGTGGGGAATTCCCTAAGCAGCAGAGACTAGAGTCTCACTTGAAATTCCCTTTGGTTCTCAGAGGCAAAGACCTACACAGTTCTTATTATTTTGTTTGCCCAGATATGAGGGAGAACAGATAGAGGGATGGGGATTGACACTTACCAACAGTTATCATCAAAAATGAAGTCACACTCTTCATTGCAAAAATCTAGTTACAAAGGAAGGAAAAGAGGTTATTAGCACCAGAAAAAAAATAAATAAATAAAAGGTTGTATAAAAAAGGAACATAACATAATATACTCTTTGGCCTGGACATAGATAACATATACAAAGTCATATTGGCCCAAATATTGGTAGCAGTATAGTAAATCCTGGTCACATTGGGAAGATGAGGAATGGGAGGTGTGCTTGTGTGTAGATGCCATGGGGTGGTAAAAGTGAGCTTAATCTTTGTTTCTAGAGTTATAAGTCACTGAATTTTTAAAAATTACAATATAAGCATGTTACTTAGAAAAATAGAAATATTCCAAAATACTCAGGCAGAAAAATTGAAAGTGGTAGCTCCCAGGGAGCTAGCTGATAAGTGAAAGAAGGTGGGCAGTGACATGGGAAAGAACTATTTTGTTTGTTACATAACTTTTCAAATATGCATAACTAAATATTAACTTACCCACGAAATTAACTTTGTCCTCAGAGTATTAGGGGCTGCCTGTCCCCTTAGAGCTCTAAACAGTAAGGCTCTGAGCATCTGATAGTACCATCAGATTTGTATTTTATTAAAATTTCTCTAATTACTTTATGGAGATGAATTAGAAGGAAGAAAGAATGGATGCAGAAGTGACAATTAGGGGTTAGTAGTTACCAGGAACAAGACAAGAAGTGACCTCGATCTGGATTCAGCCATGGCAGCAGGAGTATGTAGAAGCAGACAGATTTGTGATAGATTGTATTGTGGGACAGAGGCGAGAAGAACCGTGACTGACATTACATTCTTTATTTTGGACCGTGGATATATGGAAATGCCATTCATTTAGACAGGAAATATCAAAGAGAAGCAGATTTGGAGGAAATTAATTGATTTCAGTATTAGATATCCAAGTGAAATAGCTATAAAGCCAACATGGATACAGACCTGGGGCTCAGGAGAGAAAACTTGGTTGAAGATGTAGATTTGGAATTAGCACAGAAATGGCAATTGGAGTTCTGATAGTGCATGAGGTTGCTCAGGGAGCAGATGTAAACAGTAATCAGTGTGTGTGTATACACCAAAGCATTGAGAGATTTGTACACCCATGTTCATAGCAGCATTTTTCATAATAGCTAAAACTTGGAAGTAACCCAAGTGTCCATTCACAGACGAATGCATAAGCAGAGTGTGATATATACAAACAGTGGAATATTATTCAGTCTTAAAAAAGGAATTTCTGGCATACAACATGGTTGATCCTTGAGTTCATTCTAAGTGAAACGAAGCAGTCAGAAAAGATAAATAGTGTCTAATTTCGCTTTTATGAAGTACTTAGAGTAGTCAGAATCAAAGAGACAGACAATAGAATTGTAGTTGCCTGGGACCAGGAATAGAGAACACTAGGGAGTTGTTATTTAATAGGGTTTCAGGGTTACAAGATAAAAAGAGTTATGACGATGATGATGGTGATGGTTGCTTCATATTATGAATATTTAATATACCACTAAAATGTACACTTAAAATTGTTAAGATGGTAAATTTTATATGTATTTTAGCACAATAAAGAAATTTGGGCCGGGAGAAAAAAGGAATTTGCATCTAAGGCAGAGCCTGAAGGAGCATCAACAAGGCAAGAAGAAGAGAAGCCTGCGGAGGGGAGCAAAAGGGGCCTAGCAGAGGGGTAGCAGGAAAGCCCACAGAGCCCAGGAGAAGAACTGAGGTATTCTGTGTGCTCACGAGGGAACTGAGAAAGAGATGGGAACGCTGACAGGCAGGAAAGGCTTGTCCAGGGAGTTCGATATCTGAATAATGGGAATCCCAGATCAAAAGAACCAAGAAAACTAAACAGGGAAAATCATTAACGAAATAATTCAAGAAAATTTCAGGAGCAAAAGGATATGACTCCTTAGGAACCTTGACCAGAGCTGTCTGTGAAGCACAGGGGTAGGTATGATCTCTATTTATAGACATTAATAGCAGATTTTCCCAAGATATTATGAAGGGCCAGATATTATATTATTTAAGTATAATATAATACAATGTAATTTTAATATGAAGTGCTTTATGTACTTCATCTCATTTAATCCTCAAAATAATATCACTTTTATGAAATAAAAGTTATTTTAAATAGCCCTCATTTTTCAGATAATTCCCCCATTTTTGGGCTGGGGAGATAGCTCAGCTGGTGGAGTGTTTGCCTTGCAAGCACAAGGCCCCGAGTTCGATCCCCAGTACCACAAAAAAAAAAAAAAAAAAAAAAATTCCCCCATTTTTTAGATAATGAACCCGAGGTGGAGAGAGATGACGCAGTTCTTCAAAGGAATAAAGTTAGTCAGCAGACAAACTGGGGCTGGAACTCCAGGAGATCCATACTGCACCTTTAAGGTCTGCCTCAAAGAACACTAGTTACTCATCTGTTCAACACGCCTACTGGGTGCCAGCCAGCGTTCCAAGTGCTGGCCATTAAACAGTGTCCAAATCAAAGCCCTTGACTCCATGGAGCTCACTTTCTAGTGGAATAGAGAAACGGTAAACAAACTGTAAAATGCATGGATATTTCAGTACTTGGTGCAATGAACACTGAGAAAGCAGAGAGAATCGCTGAAGAGTGGCTAAAGAGGAAAGCCATTTTATTTTTAATCATAGACCTTTCTAAGATTACATCATCAGCAAAAGCCTGAATTAATTCAAGGTTTGAGCCATGAAAAGATGAACTGGAGGTGGGAACAGGAAATGTCTTGGCCCTCAGGTAGGAATGAACTTGACTCAGCAAACAAGAAGGCCTGGGGCAGGGGCTGGAGGAGGGGAAAATCGGAAGGCTGTGAAATCAGCAAGAGGCAGGAGCTGTACCATATACAGCCTCATATATAACAGTCAGCTGTGCTCCAGGTTTGACAGGAAGACTTCAGAGGATTTTGAGCAAGGCAGTGACAAACCCTGATTCACATTATATCTGCTTACGATAGAGCCCAGACTGGATTCTGTGACTTTCCTTGATACTCTAGAGTTGTGCTGAGCATTTGAAATGTGGCTGGTACAAACCAAGATGTGCTAGGAGTGTAAAATGCACACTAGACTTCAAAGACAGTACAAACGGAAGATGCCAATACCTTTCGTGAACAATTATTAATACTCACTACATGTTGAAATGGTAATTGTTTAGACATACTGAGTTTAGAATATCCAAATTAATTTCGCCTGTTTCTTTTTTCCTTTTATTTCATCTGTAGCTATTAGAAATTTTTAAATTAAATTATATGTGTGGCTTGCTTTATATTTTTATTGGCCAGCCTTGGTCTGGATAAATTTCCTTGAAGTGGAGTCTAGCTATTCTCGGCATCAGATTGCTGTGAAGACAAATGAAATAACTTGTGTGGGGTTCTTTGAGTCTTCTTAAGGAAGCATATTACACAACAAGATGAATTACCGAGATGACAGTCAGCCAAAAAATGTACTGGTGCTTTAGAGGCCAAAGATAATGTTGTGGACTGGTTTGTGGTTTTTTGTTGTTTCTCCTACAGTGGCGATGAGTTTGCATACAGTCATCTGTAACATTTCCCTCCTTACCCGCTCTACCTCCTCCTGGCACTCCCTTATGACCCAAACAGCATATTTTTGAAATACCTGGCCCAGGTTAAGAATGCAGTTCTCCAGCGAGGGAAATTTTTATCCCTGTAAAGCATTTAGTTCCGGATAGGTTTGAACCTCAGTCTCCCTAACATGATATTGTAATTATCTGGTCTACCTATAAGCAGATTCCAAATGTCAGTAATTATATCTGTAATCATAATTAGAGAATAGGATTGGTCCTCGTATTTAATTCTAAATGTGGTAGATTAAAATGTACTTGTATTTTTAAAATTTGCACACATGTTCTAACCCAGAAATTTGTTTTTCTTTGTGAATTTAGAGCTCTGGAAATTGTCACAATGTTATAAATCAGGTCATATTTTGATTTACTTATAACAGCGTTTATAAAAATATAAGACATTGGACTTGTTGGGGGTAGTACAGTTATGTAATTCTATCCTGGGCCTTCAATAAAGTTAAAAAAAAAAAAAAAAAAAGCAGCATCAGCTGCAACCTTCCTCATTTTCTTATCGCTGCATGTGCTTTCTCCTTTCTCACCCCTGTTGGGCGAATGACAGGCCTTTGTGCTCAGTTTTCAGTCTCTGTCCTTGTTCTGAATTGTCTTCTCCCTTCTGCTAGAGGACCTCACTGACTCACTTCACCCTGTCCCTCCTACATGTCACTGTCTCCTATCCTACAAGGTCATCTTCATCAGCAAACCAACATCTATATCATCTCCTCTTTAAACAAATACATAGGCCCCACATTTCCTTCTGTTGGTAACTTCTTTCCTCCCCTTCACAACAAAAACATTTCATAAGAGTTGCCTGTAGCTCTGCTTCAATTTCTTCACCTCCCGTTCGTTTTTTTACACTTTGTTTTCATTTATTTATTTTTCTGCATAAACTTTAAAATTATATGTACATTTAATTAAATTTATTTCATCTTTTTATTATTTTAATGTTTTGTATTTTATCAATTAAAAAATCAGTGTGTGTATTTATGGTATCCAAAAAGTTTGGAAATATGTATATATTGCAAAATAACTAAATAGTGCCTATTAACATACCTATTTTGTGGCAAGAACACTTGAAATCTGCTCTATTACTGATTTTTCAAGTGTATAGTACATTGTTTTTAACTGTAGTTACTTCTCCTAACTCAAATTTTGTAGCCTTCATCCAACTTTCCTCTAGTCCTCCTCTCTCCAGCTCTTGCTAATGGACATTCTCCCTCTACTTCTGTGATTTCAACCTTTTTAGATTTCACATATGACTGAGATCATAACAATATTTGTCTTTCTGTGCCCAGCTATTTCACTTAGAATAATGTCCTCTAGGCTCACTCATGTTGTCACAAATGACAGGATTTCCTTCGTTTTTAAGGCTGAATTGTATTCAATTGTGTAGAGAGACCACATTTGTTTTATTCATTCATCCGTTGATAGACATTTAGGTTGAGTCCATGTCCTGGCTTTTGTGAATGATGCTGCCATGACCAGCTATGTCTTATGTCACAGATTCTTCTTTTCTGGATAGAGATCTAGAAGTAGGACGGATGAACGATATGATAGCTCTATTTTTAATTGCTTGAGGACCCTCCCTACTGTTTTCTGTAATGACTGTACTCATTTGCATTCCCACCAACAGTGTAGAATTGTTTCCTTTCTCCACATCCCTGCTAATACTTGTTATCTTTTGTCTTTTTGATAATAGTTATTCTAACAGATTTGAGGTGATATCTCATTGTGGTTTTTAATTTGCATTTCCCTGATGACTGGTGATGTTGAGCATTTTTCATAAACCTGATGTTTTTTTTTACATATATAACCTCATCTTGCAGTGCTTTCTCAGTGCATATGATGCAAGTGGCTACTCGCTTTGACTACCATGATGCTGCACTTCAATGTTCCACCTACCCAGTTGGCTTCTCATTCTCAACCTCCTTTCTAATCCTTTGGTTCTATACAACCTCTAAATGCTGGTTATCCTTGGGCCTCTTCTGTTCACCCATCCTCTCCCTAGGTGCTCTCAATTATCCCTATAGCTTTGGATTCCATATCATTGCCAGTAAGTCCCAACTGTTAAAGGAGGTTGGCATTGTAGGCTGAAGAAAGCAGAAATGGAATTCAAAAATTGGACCAGTCATTTTAACTGTGTAAAGTTAAAGCAGAGAGAAAACTGCCCTATTTGAGGATCTCTCTCTCTCTCTCTCTCTCTCTCTCTCTCTCTCTCTCTCTCTCTCTCTCTCTCTCTCTCTCTCTCTCTCTCTCAGATAATGGTGTGGAACTTTAGCATGAGAACTTCCAAGTTTGGTCTATTGGGGCCCAGTGCAAAATTTCACAGAAAGAGGGAAAGAAGAAAAAGAAAGGAAGGGCGGAGGGAGGAAAAAAATAGCATCTCTTTTTGCTGTAGCCAAAAATCTAGGTATCTTTTTATTCACCATATTGAACCATATTAACTCCATCAGCAAACTGTGTCTAGCCTAGCTTCAAAATATCTCTCGAACCTTTCACTGTCTCCACTGCCACTACTTTTTATTGATGGAGGCATCATTCTCTCTCACCTGAACTACTGCAATATCCTCCCAACTGGCCTCCCTGCCTCTGCTCTTCTACCTCCTTACATCATTTTCAGAGAAACCAAAGTGACTGTTTAAAACCCCATATTAGTCCATAACATGTTCCTCTTTGGTGTCCCAAAAACTTCCCATTGCACTCTAAATAAAACCAAATTCCTGACCACTCCTCAAGGCTCTGAATGTTTGGCCCTTGCCCACCTCTCCAGCTTTGTCTTATGTATCTCCCACTTGTACTCTTCTCTACCTTGGGGTCTTTGTATTTATAGATCTTTGTATCTGAAATGCTTCCCCACTCCAATTTCCTCCCCTATTTGAATGACAGGCTCCTTTTTATCCTTCAGACCTCAGCTTAAATACCTTGTCAAAGAGCCTGGTCAGACTGCCCCTTTTAAAGCAACTTTGTCCCTTTATTTTCTCACTAGGCCTTGTTGGCTTCTTTCCTAGTATTTGCCACAATACTAATGACATATTTTTGGATATTCACTTTCTGAACTCTCAGCTCCTGTCCATTTTTATCTTATTGCCTCCTCTGCTCAGCTCATTAAAACACTCTATATGATGAAGTGTTGCACAATTCTAGAATCAAGAATAAAGACAATTAATATTGTTAAACTAAATTATTGTAATTTTGCCCTTTGACATTCACATAACAGTATATTTGGGAATTAATGTAGATGAGTTGGAGATTGAGGCTAGTCAAATACCCATGACCAGTACCTAGTTTCTTTCTATTTCTTGGTTCTGCCAAGAATTCTGAGAATCTCAAGATGGAAAAAGAAATTGTAATAGAAATTAATAGTGTTGGCTCTGTTTTTAAGACCCCTGTGTCCTCATGGTTACAAGATGGCCATAGAGGTTATATCTCTCTATTTGTGCCCAGCAGTAAAGAAAGCATTTTTGCCAGAAGCACCTGCCAAAACACATACCTTAAAATTCTTATATGCTTTCTTTCTGTCTAGAAGTATGGGTACAATCTCTTGAACTGAATTATGTGCTAACTTGAACCAACCAGTTCCCTATCGGATTGCCTAGGTCAACAACCCGAGTGAGATGAAATCAGTCACCAAATACACATCACTGAGAATGAGCTAGGGGAGCTCTAACTGGCAGAAGTGATGAATAGATGCTGAATAGATGCAAGCGATCAGTGTGTGTAAGCCTGGAAGAGAGTTCTGAATCCCCCCATGCCTGATAGACTGTGTGCAGCCCCCCATACCGAATCAACCTCTTGTAATTTAAAATCTCCTATCTTCAAGAGTATTTGTGATCTTTCCTCTCTCTTTAAAATGGATTGCCCAGGATAGTTAAACATCTGTGCTGACAGTACTATCTTATTTACAAGGTCCTAATGGAGCTTTTGGAAGAAACTAAAGTTTCAGAAAACATGTACTAAAGAGGGGGAAAGACCATATGCCACAGAACAATGAAAGAGATGCCACAGGGCTAGGATGCCAAAGCACCAGGCTTGGAAACACAAACACTAGAAATTATCCCCTGCAAGCAGGGGACGGGGAGGAAAGTGAGGCCTTATCAAGGCTGAGTGGGCATTGATAGTTTCAGGAGAATGCATTTTCAGATAAGTCTTTCTAAATTGACCTTCAGAAGCTCCTGGGGTCAGTACATCAGGCTGTTCTTCCCTTTATCCTGTGCAATCACCTTTCTTATATAAATTGGTATTAGGAAGGCCGACCAGAAAGCCATCCCGAACTACAAATGCATTGCCGGGGTGTAACAACCTCTGAAGTCCAAAAAAGGAGAAGCAAATGACTGAAATGATGAGATGATTAGTCCTTTTGCAAATAAGATGTGTTCCAATTCTCCTCTTTCCACAAAAGTGAAGGACACCTAGTCAAGTCCTTAGATGAGAATCACCAAAACCAATCTTGATATGCAATTTAGGGGATATACCTGAACAAGAATGCAAAGAATTGAGCCACACTGTTATTAAAAAAAAAAAAAAAAAAAAAAAAAAAAAAGAATGATTCCCACTTACTTATTTAGTTGAGGACTTCTCAGCACCTGTATCTAGGTATCCAGCAAATCAGCACCTGTATCTAGGTATCCAGGTCTGATGCTGAATCCAGTTATCTCTATCCCTGGATACATGGGTAGGAGAGATTTTACCCATTTCGATAAGAAATGGAATTTCAACATAACTTTACATTTTATATTTAGTAATTATTCATCAACATTCGTAGCATATTCACGTGGTTCTTAGAAATTATGCAGAATTTTCTAACAGAACCTTATGGTCACAGTAAATTTTAAATTATTTCCATTTATTTCCATTTTTTTGTTGCAGAGAAGGATGTTACTCATGAGATACTCTGTAAAAAATACAGTACAAAACAGAATGGAAATGCAACTTTAAGGAGAAAATGAACAAAAAGAAAACTTTCTACTGGTAAAGAAGCACTTACACATGTTTTAAAAATATACTGTAGTTAATAACATTGTATCATATACTAAAAATTTGCTAGAAGAGTACATTTTGGCTGCATTTACCACACATAAAAAGTAACTGTGGCCGGGCCCTGGGGCACAGGCCCGTAATCCCAGTGGCTAGGGAGGCTGAGATAGGAGTATTTCAATTTCAAAGCTAGCTTCAGCAATGGCAAGGCACTAAGTAACTCAGTGAGACCCTGTCTCTAAATAAAATATGAAATAGGGCTGGGGATGTGGCTCAGTGATCAAGTATCCCTGAGTTCAATCCCCAATCTCCACTACAAAAAAAAAAGTAACTGTGGAAAGTGGTGGATATGTTAATTTGTTTGTAGTAATCATCTCACAGTATGTCAAAACATCTACTGTAACAATGTACAATAGAAAATGCAAAGTTTGTCAAACACCAAATTGTTATACTATTTAGATTCTATTGTACAGGTATCAACTAGTAATGTGATACTTTATGTTTAAATATCATTATTTATAATGTATTAGAAAAGGTACACATTTATATGTATTAATACATATATGATTCTTTTACCTTATGATAGAAATATTTAGTTATCAGTTTCAAAACATGGTGAGAAGTGAATTGATTTTTAAAATACTTTTGGACCACATGTGTGAAAATGTTCAGAGACAAAGAAAAGAGAAAATTGTGTGTTAGGCAAGAAATAGATCAAGGAAAGATCAGGCCCACCGTTGAGTCTGGACAGGGCAACAGGATGACAAAGGGCCTGTCTTCTCACATGTGCTTTTGTGTCCTTTATCAAAGAGAAGATCTGACTAAGAATGATTGAATGGACACTGGTAAAGGGAAAGAGAAGCTCAAGATGGAAAAAGAAATCGTAACAGCCTACTCATCTCCCTTGAGAACCAGAGAGGGTAGTGAGGATAGCAAGGATCTGAGTCTGACAGAATTGACTTAGAATTAGTGATGTGCCCAGGGACAGGATGCTAAACTCGGCTCATCTGTGTTATGGGCATAATGTGACTTATCACAGAGAGGTAAATTTCATGACAGATGTAAAGGACTTTGCATAGAGGCAAGTGCAGCAAGACATAAATCGTGGCCATTTTAATTATTACATAGCTGTGGACCTTGGAGTACTGTGTCCTCCTTGTGCTTTACTTTCCCCTACAATACAGAAAGAACAACTGCTACTTCCCAGGATTATTATGTTTAAATTGATAGTAAACATGAGAGTACTCACAACACAAAAAGGCATTCAATAAATATTAGTCCTCTCCCCACCCGCAACTTCTCTATCTTTCTATTGACCTGGTACCCATAATAGAACATGATAAAAAAGACTCTCATTCCAAATACATATTTATAGAATAATATATTACTTTTATCATGTCTACTAGTAAAAAGACTAAACCCAGAACGGTATTTTTTTCTTATTGAGAGGAGATCAGGATCTTGTGTTATGACTCTTTCCTTGAGGATATGACCTTCTTGCTTTCCTGGCAAATCCCATTAATGACAAAATTATTTTCATGAAATTGTGGAAGACAAATAGGTTGCTGATCTGTGACCACATAATTGATCCTCTCACAAAGAAAATAATACTTGCCAAATATTTTCTTTTTCTCTTATAAGTGAGAAGATTTTAATTTATTAATCAGTGGGAACAAATGTTGTTGATTAATGCTGCTTAGATGGCATGATGTATGCCATCCTTGTAACTTTGCATGCAAAATAAAGCATGGTTTAAGATGAGATTGGATGCCCAGGAAGGAGCTAGGGAACCAAGCAGCAAGCTTCATTGAATAGACAGGGAATATGGCTAAGGTCATTAAAAAAAAAAAAAAAAAAAATATATATATATATATATATATATGTGTGTGTGTGTGTGTGTGTATGTGTGTGTGAATATATATATGTGTGTATATATATATACATACATAGCAATGGTTAATTTGAATTGTCAACTTGATTGGATTAAGACCTGCCTATGTTTGAGAGGCTTCTGGGTGTGTCAATGAGTAGTGTCTAGTCTAGGAATGATTGGAATGTGGGATAGTGAACTGAAGTGGAGACCCTCCCTAAGTGTGGGCAGCACCACCCAATAGGATGGTGGCTTGGATAGCATAAAAGTTGGAAGAACAAGGAGGCGGATGCAGATGCAAGCTGGATTCTTCTTGAATGGGTTCTTGGTTGCTGCTTCAATGATCATCTGAGGATATCAGACTCTCACTTCACTCTTCCAAAGCGAACTCTGCCAGTGATTCTCCAGTAGTTTCCAGAAGCCTTGGTCTCGGACTAGGGTAACACTGTTGATCTTTCTGTTCTGGGGCATCTGCACAGCTACTGGTTCTTCTAGCTCTCCAGCCTACAGATGGCCATTGTGGACCATCCAGCCTCTGGTTGTGCAAGTCAATCTGATAAATCCCCTTTTCATAATCACACTTCCTGTTGATTCTGTTCCTCTAGAGAACCCTGACTAATACACACACACACACACACACACACATTATACTTCCACCATTTTAATGTATGGATTGTCAAGTTACTGCTCCCTGCTAAGGAGAGGGGTGTAGCGATCCTGAAGAGTCAAACACATCTAAGGCCTCATATCAGTCAGGATTCCAGCAGGAAATAATTGGCACATTACAAAGGGGTGACAGATCCTTGTTAAAGCTGGAAAATGGGTACCTGGGCACCCATGATTCTATTCTCTATTTGTTGATGTTTGAATGGTCTATAAGAAACTATGAACAAACAAAGGGAGAGTGAGGTGAGAGAATAAATGAGAAAAGGGTTGACAAAGATGTGGACCGAATACATCCCCAAAATAGTGAGGGACAATGCAGTCTCCCTTCCTCCTCCACTGACACCCCACATCCTCACCCACCCCCAGGAACAGTGACAGTGGCAAGTGCCCCAGGAGCAGAATTGAAATCACAAGGGGAAGAGAGCAGCTCCTGGAACCCAGGGAGACCTGTAGCTGTCAGGTAGGGGACTCTTATCAGGAATTGTGGCCCATGGTGGAGGAATGTAGCCTCTGTCAACCAAGGCCTGCTACCTAAGTTATGAAGCCCAGTGCAAACTGAAAAAACAAAAGTAGCATGCAATAAAGCTTTTGTTTTTCTACTATAGTCTTTCTTTCTTTCTGTCTTTCCCAGTCATGTTGTTAAATTTTTCTATTTCACCATTCTAAAGAATTTTTTTTAATTTAAATTATTAGCATGAGTCTTATCTTTTTTTTTTTTTTACATTGTGCAATGGCAACTTTAAATGCATTGTATATGAAGAATCACCAAAATTATGTAGTGTGCATTTCAGAGATTATACACATATTTGTATTTGTGTGAAAATACTACACAAAACGAATTCCACTTTTATTTCACTTCTTCATGCATGTACATTGTACCAACACTCTCTACCTTTGGCTTACTGATGAGTAAGGAAGAACTAAAAGAAAAAGGAACTTTGGTTTGCCCTATACTTCCCTTTATTTCTATGGCATCATCTTTTGTGAAAGCAGTTGCTTAAAATAGGGAACTAACATGAAAAAGAAAGAATATGATGTGGTTCCTTCGAGGCTGCTATTTCTTAGAATGCCATTGTCTTTTTTGTTTCTGAATTTGAAGCAAGTTTTGGTTGAAATGGAAAGCGTGGCATCTCAGGCTTCCTCAGCTGTAGCTGTTACAGGTTTTACCTTGCACTTTCTTTGAGTCTCCTTGAACTCCATGCATTGTGTGTGGATGCTCAGGAATCTCTTGTCATGGGGGAAGGAAAATGCTATATTCAAATGGGCAACAAGAAATGGTGAACACAGACATTGCATGTAAATCCTCTGTTCTATATATGCTCCATTCTCACATCAGACTTCATTTAAGAAACATGTTCAGATACAAAATTAAGAGTTTCATGACAATAGCATCAAAGCATTAAACCAATAAAGTGTAGGGCCCTTCTGAACTTGATGCCCTGTCAGCCCCTCGGGTTGCACACTTATGAAGCCTGCCCTGCTGCCAACCCCTTTTTGGCAAGGAAGGCCAGAGGATCAATGCTTCTTCCTGCAAGCTTCCCATCTCCTGCAGCAGACCCCACTGGTAGGCCCCAGCCTAATGGCAAGGGTACCAGAGAAATACCCACAGAGAGTAACCTCCTGGACTAGGGGAGAGAAGGGTAGAGAGTGGGTCTGGAGAGCAAGTAAAATATCCAGCTAGCCCCCAAATCTCTTTCCAATGGATTCCATTCCTTTGTAACTCAGCTAGGATAACAGGAGCCAGGCAGGCCTCACGTGTGGCTCCAGATTTCTGTAGGTCCTGATACTTATGCAATTTTATGAATCCTCTTCCAAAAACAAACAGAACAGTGACAATTAATTAGGGAAGCAAAATTACAAATATAAATTAGGCACAAATCTGGAATTTAGAATTTAGAATAAACAAAAGAAATCAGTTAGTCCTGTTCTTCTAAGGAGTCTAGAAAATCTACCAGGAATCTCTACACAACTATGCTTCCTAGATGCATGCTGCCTTCACTCCCTACCTGGAAAACTTTATAAGTCCCTGTAGCTCCCTTCACTCACAGAGGTCTGGGGAATTGAAGAGCCCTGAAACTTAAACTTTTAGCTTTATGGTAAATCCCTCTGAAGACACCAAAACTAAAAATGTAGAATTAAGTAACCATACAGCTGCAGGCATTACTTAACAGGCTAAAAGGGTGGCCCTTGAGCTATGATCTGCCCTCTTTCCCCACCATGAATACTGAAGTGAACCTGCATGTTGGACTTCTCTGATACAGTGCTTTTTTTTTTTTTTTTTTTTTTTTTGCTGTCATTAGGAAACTTCATTAAATTCCAAGTACACTGCCTGAGGAGGCAGTGGAAAGTCACAACCATTCCTTTCCTTACTTGATCTCTTGTCTATTCCTTGTATTGCTGCTTTTCTGCTGGGTTGCAGTAAGCCAAAGGGAAAACAACCTTAAAAATCATTGCTCTCAGGGCTGGTGCTACAGTTTAGTTGGTAGAGTGCTTGCCTCATAAGCACAAGGCCCTGGGTTCAAATCTCTAGCGCCACAAGGGAAAAAAAAAAGACATTATAGAAATCATTGCTCTCACTCATTTTCAGATTCTGACTAGATTTGTTCTGATCTAATCAATCTGTCCTCTTTAAACATAAAATATTACTGGTCTTACCTTATAACAGCTGAAGCACAGTGGAGGCAGTTTACATTCAGAAAA
The DNA here is from genome assembly GCF_902686455.1 of Sciurus vulgaris. Classification (NCBI taxonomy): domain Eukaryota; kingdom Metazoa; phylum Chordata; class Mammalia; order Rodentia; family Sciuridae; genus Sciurus; species Sciurus vulgaris. The sequence goes on from NC_136468.1 coordinate 52,598,537, forward strand.
AAGAAGGAACTGGTCAGTGAGATGGAATGGCTGTCTGGATAAGGATTCACAAAAGCTGGAGTCTTAGAGGCCAGACCAGGGCCCATGGGAAGGAGGGAAAAGGTGGAGAAGACACCAGAAGGGGATGACAGGTGTGTGTAGGGAAATGGAAAGATACCACAGAAAAAATGTAAACTTTTCCTAAGGCTCTGGCGTTGGTGAACTCACTATTTGCTTTTGATAAATTTGGAAGAAACTGGAAGAATCTGAACTAAGAATATGTCTTAGTCAATTCAGGCTTCTACGACAAGAATACCATAGACTGGGTGGCTTAGACAAAGACGTCTATTTCTTACAGTTCTGGAGGCTGGAACATTCAAGATCAAGCTGCCTGCTGATCTGGGGTGTGATGTGCAGACAGCTGTCTTCTTCCTATGTTCTCACATGGTGGAAGGAGCAAGCCAGGTCTCTGGGACCCTTTTTAATTGGACACAATCCCACTTACTAGTGTTCCAACTGCATGGCCTAATCTCCTCTCAAAGTCCGCACTTTCTGACTCTGTCACCTTGGGGATTAGGATTTCAACACATGAATTTGGTGGGACCAAACAGAAATGCACTCAACATGGTGTTCAACCTAAATAAGACAGAAAAGGATAATGAGTAGTGCAAAGTCTCAAATCTTCAGTTTCCTCATTTATAAAATGGGAGCGTTTTTGTGTTATGTTACTTATGTCACATAACATTGTCATGACATATCACGTTACATTACATGGTGTTATGTTTATGGAACTTACCTCAAATATGTGAAAATTGAAAGCAAGTTAATTTTTATAAATCACTTATAAAACTTCTTGATATAATTAGTGCAATAAAAGTGAGAAATTATTATTATAAAAATGGCTCCAAATATAACATTTATACACATTTGGGCAATATTTAAACTACCCAAATTAAAACTGCTATAACAGATGAAGAATCTAACCGATTTTTTATTATACACAATTTTACTAAAGTCACCATTTTTAATTGGTGGATTTTTTTTTTCACGTTCAATGTCTAGCCAAAGGAAGTATCATGAAATTTTCATCATCACAACTCAGACATTTCTGAACTTTTCTTGCCAAAAACAGATTCACTTTAATTTTTTCTCCCTTACAGATAGATTGGCCAACTCCACCATCCCTAAACAATGAAAAAAGATTTAAGAGTTTTCTTTTTAACCTTCATCAATTTATAGGTGACATATGAAGGTTAGAGGGAACCCCAGGCCCTTCTGAGCAAATAGCTAGATGGGGGTCCTTCCCTTAGTAAAAGCAACTTCAAATTAGAACCAAGTTTAAAATACTCAATTTAGAAAGTTAGAAGACTTGGACATTAGTTTTGTTTGCTCCTAGAAGTCAAGCTGAAATGTGAGTGGGATTTTGTGGATTCCTGTGAAAGCATATCCCATAACTTCCCTGATTTCCATGTCCTCATCCACCGAAGAACCATCAGGGGAGGGATGGATGTCCAGCCTAAGTCCCAAAGTTCTTGTGAGGATATAAAAGAAAAAAAGTTTGCCAAAAAACTGAAAAACAAAAACACTCTACAAATGCAAAAAGAATTAACTTGAATAATAATCTTCTTAACAAATTTCTTCTCCGCATATCATTCAGTGGCAGGTAGACTTGTTTAACTGCCAGGCAAAACAGATGTGAATTGATCCCATTCTCGTCTTTGAAGTGCTCTTACCCACATCTGTACTAGACAACTCACAGTTAATCAACTGGAGTTCTTTAATGTTGGTTATAAACAGAGGTGTCTGGCCAATAGTAGAGACTCAATGAATGTTTGTTGAATGAATTAGGAAGTGCTATAATTTAAAACATTTGACAAATTTCTACCCCTAAGTCTGTTAAAAGTTAAAACAATGGCCAAAACAACCCAGTTACTAGGGAGACACAGTTTTCATGGAGAGAGAGTTGAATAATAACAAGAACCAGAACCAAGTGGTAAATGCTCATCTGACAGAGTGGACAATTGTGACTCTCCAACATGAGTGCTTAACTCAGTACTTCTGCATATTAAAAAAGGGAACATGGTAAAAGCAGAAACTTGAAGATGACAGCAAACCTTCAGTGTAATATGTTACAGCAGATTTCACACTCTAGTGAGGAGGCAGAATAATTGCAATGTGCACAAGCATTAGAACGACGTGTCCTCCAGGAGGCAGGGTGGGGTAAATGATCCAAACTAGTGAATGGGAGGCCTGGAAAATGGGTGGAGTCAACACAGACTTAAGACATTGGTAAATGCTGGCTACAATTCATGAAGACATTTGAGAATGAAAAAGAGGATTTCTTTTTTTTATCTCATGTTAACGAAGGTCTTCTACCACCCGTCTCTCTTCAATGTTTGTCCCAGTATTTTTTTAAAAAAAATAGTTTTTTTAGTTGTAAATGAACACAATATTTTATTTATTTACTATTATGTGGTGTCGAGGATTGAACTCAGTGCCTCACACCTGCTAGGCAAGCGCTCTACCACTGAGACACAACCCCAGCCCTATTCCAGTATTTTTTTTTTTCCTTTTTAATAGCTTTATTAAAACCCAGTTTGCACACCATATAATTCACCCATTTAAAGTGTACAATTCAATGGGTTTTAGGATATTTATGAGGTGAATCATTGCCACCATCTAAATTGAGAACATTTTTATCAGCCCTAAAAGGACCCCTACCTAATAGCCACTCTCTGTTCCCCCAACCCAAACCACCCCTGGGGTCACTGTGAATCTACTTTCTATATGTAGAGGTTTGCCTGTTGTGAACGTTTCATACACATGGTATCATACAATGTGGTCTTTGGTGACTGACTTCTTTCATTTGACATTTCAAGGTCCATCCTTGTTCTGTCATGCATCGATTTGATTTCTTTTTACTTCTGAGTAACTTCCTCTGTATGGAAATGCTTCATCCCTTTCATTAGCTCATAACCTTCAGGTGTTTTCACTTTGGAACTATTATGAATAGTGCTGCCGTAAACGTCCATGTGTACCAGTTTCGTATAGATGTATGTAGTAACTCCGAGTCTAAACTTTTTTTTCACCTTTTAAAAGTTGAGATACATCTTCCACACTGTAAAACTCACCGTTTGAATTTGTAAAACTTCAGTGGGTTTTAGTATATTCACAAGGCTGTACAGGTAGTGTAACAGTGGTCCACTTACCCTTTTGAACACGGCTCTGAGGTTTATTTTTAAAAGGGACACGTTTCCTTTTCCTCTTCTCTCTCTTCCCCTCCCTAACCTGGGGACGGGAAACAAGGCATCCTTGAGTTATCTGAGCTCCACAGGAAGGAGGTATTTGCCTGAGGATCTAGGAAGTGAGTTTCTCCCAAATTAACAAGTGAATCCTAACACACCCTGGGACCCCCTGTCAGGCCTTTGAAGAGCTCCTTTAAAACCCCCTGGTTCCTCCTGATGGGGGGAATCACAGTCTCTGGGACAGGAGTCCCCAGTGCTTCTTCTTTGCTACAAAGCAATTGTTAGGTTGGAATTTAGGCAACTGTAGGGGGCAGAGCAGAGCAGCTGAGACAGAGGCCAGCCTGCCAAACAGTGACCTATCAAGTGGGCTAGAAAATTCCACTGACCCTTAACATCCACCTGTCACTCAGCAGGCCCCCCTCCCATTCCGTCCTATAAAGACCCTGGGCAACCGGGGCCACGCACAATTTTCTCCGGGTCCCTACTTGAGCTGTACCCCGGGGGTCTGGGAATTTCGTCGGAGAGCCAAATTCCAATAAAGCTTGCTTCAGCCACTTTCTGTCCGATTTTATTTGGCCGCTAATCGTGCCCCCCGCCCCGCCCGAGCTTACAGCAATAAAACTTCTTTTTCCTTTCTCTCAAACCTGTGTTTGGCATCCTGGACAAGGACCGAGCTTTCAGTTACACCATCACTGTCAACTAACTCCAAAATATTTCCACCACCCTACATGGAAATCTTATATTCATTATCCTTTAATTAGTTTTGCATAAGTAAGTCGAGAATCCTCTGCTCTTTCCCTTTGTCTTGGGAATGTGATTAAAAACATCTTGTCCTTTTTATTCAAATTGAAATGTCATTTGTATATTTGAAAAAGAAGCACATTGGCTTTTTTTAAAATAATGGGTTTATCGATATATAATTCACATACCATAAAATTCAACCTTTAAAAGTGTATAATTTAGTGGGTTTTCATACTTGCACAAAATTGTGCAACCATCACCACTGTCTAATTCCAGAACATTTTCATCATGCCAAAAAGAAATCCTGTACCCATTAGTGGTCATTCCCCATTCTCTTCCCCTCCCAAACTCTGGCAACTACTAGTTCATGTCTGACTCTGTAAATTTTCTTATTCTGAACTGTGCTTAACATTTTGAGGAATAAAAGGGGATTTTGACACCATCATTCATTAATTGCTTTTCTGAAGCATTAATCCTTTGATGTACACACAAACACCCATTGCCTCTACAATCACTGACATGTTCACACCTCCATACCATTTGTCCTTCCTCACAGAGGAGCTGGATACCTGTTAGAATACCAAAGTGGGGGTGGGGGTGGCAGGGACAGATACTGACAGCATATGGCAGCAAAGCGTTGACATCCTTAGTAAATTTACCCATCTACAAGTAGCACATGAATTCCCTATAATTTTATAGTTACAAACTAAAACAAAATGCTCTTTTCAATTGAAAGTTGTTTTGTTTTGTTTTTTCAAGAGAGAATTTCAACACTTCTGATACACATTGTTGCTCAGGATGTTAGGAAGGAGGGATTTTCATACATTGTTGGTTGGAATTTAAAGTAGTATGATATTCTCAAGGCCAGTTTGGCCAGATGCATCAAAAAGTATAATAGTTTCATCCAGAAACTTCACTTCAAGGAATTTACTGTAAAGAAATTAGCTTTTGGGTTGGGATTGTGACTCAGTGGTAGAGCGCTTGCCTTGCATGCATGAGGCACTGGGTTTGTTTCTCAGCACCACATAAAAATAAATAAATAAAATAAAGGTATTGTGTCCATCTACAACTAAAAATTTAAAAAAAAAAAAAAAAAAAGAAATTCTCTTTTGAGCCCCTAAAGATATATGCATGGGAGCTGGTCATTATTTCATTGCTATTCATAATAATGTAAAATAGGAAACAATCTAAATTTTTTTAAAGGTTAAGTTAACCTGTCGAAGAACCATATGATTGATTACTGTGAGGCTATTAAAAATTATCTTGAAGAAAATATTGGGGAAAATGTTTATGATTTTTTTGCTAACTGACAAAAAAAAACTAGAAAGCAGTCTAAGCATTATCCCAAAATTATAAAAATTTGGTGTTACATATAGAAAAGAGACACAAAATAGTCAATAATTTATGATATTTCTATCTAGGAGGGGAGGGATCTTGGGATAATTTCAGAAACAGAGCTCAAAGATGTAGAAATATTACTTTATTATTCTAAACTCAGCTCAACTTGCTGTGAGATCTTGCCAATTACAGGTAGCTGTGTTACTTTCAGCATAAAAATGAGTCCCTTGTGGAACTCCAGTCAGAGCTGGCTTACTATTTTATCACTTCTAAGTTTGATTCTGTCTTATTTCTCAAGATTTTGTCTATTTCCCAGGGGAAATACTGGGGAATGATATTGGCCAAATTATACTGTTATATTGTATGTATGTACAAATATGTAACAGTAAATCCCACCATTATGTACAACTATAATGTGCCAATAAAAAATGTGTGGGGGAAAAGATTTTGCCCTTTTCCCCTTCTCAGGCTCTCTGGGGGAGGGGCAGTTTTCAGAACATAACAGCATGGGGTGGACTCTGGCTCCTGGCCTTCCCCTGCTAGTTCCTACTGACCCTGTGTGAGTGGTGACTTGCTGGCACATCTTTACCTAAATGTGCTTTTGGAGTGTTGATATGGGGTCACCTCTTGACACACACTGTTAAGGCCCTGTAGTGACCCCATCTCTCCTCCCTGACTCCATCTCTCCACCATGCCCCTAAATTGCCTCGCCTCAGTTCTCTTGGGAAGGTCGATCTTCCTCTGATACCTAGCCCTCAGTTTTAGGTGATCCCTTTTCAGTGACCTCTGGCAGGTTACTGTACCAATCCTCAGCAGTCCCAACCCTAGGATGTAGATCATTTGTATTTTCAGTCTGCCTCTTGCAGACTTAGAGGAACTTGGGAATGAGGTATCTTCTCCATCCTCTGTTCCTGCCTCAAAATGAAGCAATGACAAGCTACCTAGGAAGCTCCATACCAACTTCAGGCTCTGAATGACATCATCCTCCAAGAATTCCTGATAGTAGGGGTATAAGTCCCTGCTAGTATTGATAGATGCTGAGAATTCTCTAGAATTCTCTATTCCCATAGTTTTTAAAAGAGGAGGTGAGGTGAGGTGTAAGCTCTACAAAATTATCAAACTTCACTTTCCCCGCCCCCCCTTCTCCCTTCCTTTATCTTTATTTCCCTTTCAACAACTTCCCACTACAGATGAGAGGTGGCTGTGGGTCAACCTAGTTATTATGGTCTGGATACGAAGTGTCCCTCAAAAGCTCCTATGTTAATGCAGGAATATTCAGAGGTAAAAATTATTAGATTAGTAGAGTTATAAACTGATTAGTCCATCCTAGTTTGAGTGGACTGACTGGGTAGTAACTGTAGGCAGGAGGGGTATGACTGGGTTCCTGGGGATATACACTGGAAGGGTTCACTTTCCTGTAGCCTCTTCCCCTTTCTCCCTCTGCTCTCTGGTCCACCTGAATGAAGCAGTGCTCTTTCCCTGTGTCCTTCCACCATGACGTTCTGCCTCACCTTTGGCCTAGAGTAATGAAACTGGCCAAGATGGACTGAACCTCTAAAACCATGAACCAAAATAAACGTTTCCTCCTCTAAGTTGTTTTTGTCAGGTATTTTGGTCAAAGTGATAAAAAACCTGACTAACACACTGGATGCAAAAGTCTGAAGTCTGGGAAGCAATCAGGGCCCAAAGAACAGATATGGAAGGCATTAACATAGAGATGAGGGTTGAAATTGTGGAGTTTATAAGTGAGAAGAAATCCTGGCCCTGGCAGAGTAAGAGGAGTCATGTTTTATTATTAAATAACCACAGGAAGGCTGGGGAAGTGATAGAGTACTTACTTAGTAGGTACAAGGTCTTGGTTTTAATCCATAACACCAAAGAGAGTGAGAACACAAGTGTGAGAGAGAGAGCACTGTGGTGTATTACAAGATACGGTAAAACTTGTGAAAAAAGAAAAGCTTCATCATTTACCTTGTAAAGAAAGTAGCTCCTAACCCACAACCAGGATTTTAGGGAGAATAATGATCACTATATACTCTTTCAGCAGTGAATTGGCCAACGGGAAGGCTTGAGGGAGACTGGTAGTCTATAAATAGGGGTTGTCCCTGTTGAAAACACTGCTCAAGCAACTCTGTGTGTTCTGGAAGGAAGTGGACCTGGAAATTCCTTTACTGGGAACACTTTTCATTTACTGAAGAGAAAGAAACCTTTTCAAAGGTTATCTTTGACAGTTAGAAGTCTATGGGGAAGAAGGTTGGATGGGCTGATGGATTAACTGAGAGTTGACTGTATAGATGGATGAAAAATGATGGATGTATGAATGGAGGATGGACAGACAAATGTGTGTATGGATGGATGGGTGACTGGGTAGGTGGACGAATAGATGGAAGGCATGGCTACTGTCTACATGAAAACCCAAAACAATCTCTAGAAAGGTTACTCCTTTAAGAATTTATAATTAATGACTTCACTGAGTTGAAAAATACTTATTGAAAGTCAACAGCTACTCACCATTTGGAAAGGTCCTTGAAGTAAATGTCCTTGACCTCGTGAGGCTTCCAGACTAGAGACAGAGAAAAAGAACAAATATATTAACATGTCAAATTATTTTAACTCCTGAAAAGTACTTTGAAGGAATTATTCTCATCTTCATTTTCATTTTAAATTTCATTAAATTAGAAAGAAAAAAGTTAGTGGCACTAGTTCCTTCTTACAAATTCACATTGTTTAAAATTTAATATTGGCCAAGTTGTTGGACCTCCAGTCAATTTTGCTGAAAAAAATAAAAAAGATGGGATATAATTTAAATTAATATTTGCATCTGAAGATTGAAAAAGAAATGTGCCCTGGTTATAAAGCATATGTAAATATGTCTCTTTTCAATCTCTTTCCTCTATAGCTAGTATCTATTTTATTGAAATTACTTTAAAAATACTATTCCTAGCATACTATGCAAAGTATTCCATCACTATTGTATTAAGCTGCCCTCTGGTGGCTTTTAATTTGATAAAATTTTGAACTTCTTTAATATCTGTTGTATAGTATATTTAAGGTACTGCGTGTGTTTAATACTCTACTAGTTCCTACTTTTTATATGTACTCAGTTGGCAGGGCATTTTAAATACATTCATTTAGTAAGAATGAACACTGGCTAATGTTCAGATCAGGAAAAAGCAATTAGCAAATTTATGTACAACCCAAGGTAATGAATCATCACTTATTTGTGTTATTTTCAATATAGTAGAAGACCAAAATAATATGATCCTCAGTCACCAAAAACACTTGAAATTTAAAATATATCTAATTAGTGGTTGACCCCAGCACACTTTAAAATCTCTCATGTTACATAAAACCATATAAGTAACCTTTGCTCTAAAAGTATAACACTCCTCATTAATAAATCAGCTAAATGTTTGTCACTTCTACCAATAATTTGAAAAGCAGAACTGTCTTCTAACCTTCTTCCAAAGATAAACAGAATGTGTCTATTGAAAACAGATACCTCTCATTAAACCATCTCTTATCTTTTGATAACAAAATGGAGGATGTCAATCTCTTTTGTTTAATATTTGTTGAACTTTATCCAGAATAATGATTATAATTTATAAAATGATCTTGACTATGAGAACAATCATTTTTGACAAAAATTGAAAAATTAGAGTACCACCCAACCTTCCTAATTATTCTTTTTAGCCAAGGCAAGACCCAAATTGGGCAGTTTAAATTATTTATTTTCATCTGGGAATGTAAATCAGTGCTTGCCTAGCATTTGCAAGGTTCTGGGTTGAATCCCCAGCATGCCAAAAAAGAAAACAATAATAAGATTATTTTATCATGTATACACTCTGAGTTCAGGGGAAGAAGATTCAAATAAAAATGAGATTACACAGTTCTTCATATTTGAATATTCACTTAGCCATTTGTGTACCTCTCCTGTGTGACTTATACTATACAAAATAAGAATATTTCAGGAAAAAAACTCCAATTATAGACAGAGGTTTCAAGATGGTGAAACAGATGAGGTTGCTTTCCTGGCTGCTCCATGGCATGACACCAAGAATCAGATAGGCAGCTTCTCAGCAAGGGGGGGGGGGGGGGGGGGGGGGGGGTGGGGTGGGGATAACTGGGAATTGATACTGGACATTCAAAGCAGACCAGTGACTCAGGATGTTGCATACAATAAAATAAGGACTGAATCTGCAGCACCACTGCCATTGCTGCCAGTGCCAGATGGAGCAACCCCCCCCCCAAACAAAATGGAGGGATAAGGGAATTAAAGGAACCCTCAGTTTTAGGAGACCTATGTTGTGTCTGGGTACAGAGAGATCAGAGATCAAAGACACAGATAGACTTATCGGAAAGGCATGCTGCATGTTATCCTTGTGCAGGAAACAAGTCACATCTCTTGTGGCTGCCTACAGAGGATAGAGGAAGGAGCCATTGCAAAATGATCCCTCGGGGTCAGCAGTTGGCAGGAGGCAGGGGTGAGTCCTGGAAAACTCAAGCTGGGCCCAAAATACAGGCCTGGCAAACCCACACCAAAGGATATAGAGAGTGCCCAAGTGGCCATGAGAAAATTAAAAGGGAGAGGGATTTACATAGGGGAATATGGGTCATGGAAACCAACCTGGCTCCCCCCCGCCACTCCCCCTTGAGTCCAGTGGATGACAAGACTAGCTGGGAGGGATGTGATCTGCAGGGAATTTGAAAGGGCCAAAGCATGAATGATTGAGTTTGGAGAATGATCCTGAGAGACCAGAAACATGGGGTCCACGGATGACTAAGGGAACAAAGGATTGGATCCTCTGCCATAGGAATGGAACACAGGGGAGATTCATGGGGTGCAATCTCCTAGTATGGATCTGTGAGTGCTGAGCCCTGGAGATGCAATCAAAATTCAATGAAAAACTTTGAGCCTACCTAGACCTGAACACATCCTCCAGGAGATTCACCTAAGGGATCTCCTCTCACAGAACACTCTGGCAACCCCACCCCAGGGTGCAGTGGACATCACACTCCAGCTCACCACACCCAACTACTGAGAAGGGAAGTCAAGAAGTTTTTGAACTCCAATAGAAACAATTTTTTAACTTCATGGAGAACTTTTTTTTCTTTTTTCTGTTTAACTGTGACCAGAATGGCTCATGGACACTTATACATATTTGTCTCTTTTTCTCATTTCTACCATTTTTTGAAGGCAGTTATTTTTCAAGGTTCAATATTTTGAGGCTAGGATGCATGATTAGTATATCTCAGTTTTGGTTTGTATTTTTAAAAAATTTTTATTTTATACATTTTATTTCTCACTTATCTGTTTCCCTTGATTCTCTTTCTCTCTGTTCTTCTTCTAACAACCAAATTCTATTGTTCTCTTTTCCACTCTTCCTTTAATTTTCTACTCTTATTTTTTTCTCCTCTTCCATCATGATCATCACACCCTACATCTCTTCTGTTCCCCCTGTTCATCATTTGAAATTGTAAACCCTTGTGCAAACTTACTGTTTTTACTGTGGGCAATAAATGATTGCATCATTTCTACTTATTGTGACAACACTGTAGATGCCATGAAGGATCTATTTGGTTTAATGTTGTATATTGTTTGCTTTGGTTGTTGTTATTATTTGTCTCCCCCTAAATGGTGAGGTACTGGAAACCTTCAGAGACACTTTGATTAAACAGAGTAGAAACTCTGCCTCCTCAGATCCATACTGTTAAATGGGTAGATACATAAACAGCATGAAAAAGCAAGGGAAAAAACCACCTGAAACAAACCAAAATACTTCAAACAGAATCCAAAGACACCAAAATGGAAGAAATGTCAGAGAAGGAGTTTAGAAAATTTATAGTTAAACTGATCTATGAGGTAAAGGACAATGTAAGGAGTGAAATCAGAGAGAAATTACATGAAGTGAAAGATCACTTCAATAAAGAGATAGAGATTTTGAAAAAAAAATCAAGTGGAAATCCTCAAAATGAAAGAATCAATAAATTTAAAATTCAAAGGAAAGCATCACCAAGAGACTAGACCACTTGGAAGACAGAGTTTCAGGCAATGAAGACAAAATATATAATCTTGAAAATAAAGCTGACTAAGCAGAAAAGATGTTAAGAGACCATGAATAGAACTTCCAAGAAATATAAGATAGCAGGAAAAGGCCAAATATAAGATTTATCAGGACAGATGAAGGATCAGAGATATAAACCAAAGGAATGCACAATTTTTTCAATGAAATAATATCAGAAATTTTCCCAAATCTTAAGAATGAAATAGAAAATTAAAGACAGGAGGCTTACAGGACCCCCAAAATACAAAATTACAACATGCCCACAAAAAGGCACATTATTATGAAAATGCCTAACATGAAAAATAAGGATAGAATTTTAAAGGTTGTTAGAGAAAAATGACCGGTCACATTTACAGAGAAACCAATCAGAATCTCAGCTGATTTTTCAACCCAGACCCTTAAAGCTAGGTGGTCCTGGAATAATAGATACCATGATCTGAAAGAAAATGGATGCCAACCAAGAATACTATACCCTGCAAAATAAAGCTGCAGAATTGATGATGAAATAAAAACTTTCCATGACATATAAAAGTTAAAAGAATTTACAACTAGAAAGACTGTACTACAAAACATACTCAATACAATATTTCATAAAGAATGGAAAAATAAAATTGAAAAGTAGCAAAGGGAGGAACTATATTACAGTGGTCAACAAAGGAGGAACTAATTCATAATAAAAAATAAATCAAAATGACTGAGAATAACAATCATTTCTCAATAATAATATTGAATGTCATTGGCCTAAACTTACCAATCAAAAGATAGATTGGCAGATTGGATGGAAAAACAAGGCCGCACAACATGCTGGATCCAAGAGACTCACCTCAAAGGCAAAGACATCTATAGGCTGAAGGTAAAAGAATGGAAAAGAAAAAAAACATATCATTTACCTGGATCTTGTAAACATGTAGGGAATTCTATCATCATATCAGATAAAGTGGACTTCAAGCCAAAGTTAATCAGAAGGAACAAAGAAGGACATTTCAGACTGCTTAAGGGAATTATACATGAACAAGACATAACAATTATAAATGTTTATGCCCCAAACAATGGAGCATCATCTACATACATCAAACAAACTCTTCTCAATTTCAAGAATCAAATAGAACACAACACAATAATAGTAGTGGATGTCATTAACACTCCTCTGTCACTATTGGATAGATCCTCCAAACAAAAACTAAATAAAGAAGTTATAGAACTAAAAAATACAATGAATAATCTAGACTTAACAGACCTGTATACAATATTTCATGCATTGATGACTGAATACACTTTCTTCTCAGCAGCACATGGATTCTTCTCTAAAATAGAACATATCTTAGACCTCAAAGCAACTCTTAGCAAATACAAAAAAAAAAAAAAGTGGAGATTATAACTTGCATTCTATCAGATCAAAAGAGAATTAAATTAGAAATAAACAATAAAATAATAAAAAATAGAAGCTAACACCTGGAGATTAAAAATATGCTTTTAAGTGCTAGCAATGGCTATCAGAAGAAATGAGGATTGAAATAAAAAATACTTAGAGGTAAATGAGAATAGTGACACAACGTATCAAAACTCTTGGACACTCTGAAGGCGGTTCTAAGAGGAAAGTTCATTGCGTTGAGTTTATTTATGAAAAGAATAGAAAGTCACCAAATAAATAACCTAACTTTATATCTCAAAGCCCTAGAAGACAAAGAACAAACACCAAAAGCAGTAGAAGATAGGATATAATTAAACTCAGAGCTGAATTCAATTAAATTGAAACAAAAAAATTCAAAGAAAGATCAATGAAACAAAACCTTGGATTTTTAATATTTTTTTCTTTGAAAAAGAAAATAAAATTGATAAACCTTTGGCCAAGTTAACCAAGAAAAATAGGGCAAAAACTCAAATTATTAAAATCTGATGAGAAAAAGAAATATCACCAAGGACACTACAGAAGTGCATATGATAATCAGAAAACATTTTGAAAATTTGTACTCCAATAAAATAGAAAATCTTGAAGTCATCATCAGTTTTCTATAGATAGATGACCTATCCAAATTGAATCAGGAAGACATAGAAAAATTAAACAGATCAATTTCAAACAATGAAATTGAAGATGCCATCAAAAGCCTACCAACAACAACAACAAAAAAAGCCTAAGGACCAGACAGATTTCTAGCTAAGTTCTACCAGAACTCCAGAGAAGATCTAACACTAACACTTCTCAAATTATATCACGAAATAGAAAATGAGAGAAACTTCCAAACTCATTCTATAAGCTAGTATCACTCTGATACCAAAATCAGACAAAGATACATCAGGGAAAGAAAAATTCAGACCAATATCCCTGGTGAACATAGATGCAAAAATTCTTAATAAAATATGGCAATTCATATACAAAAAATATTAAAAAGATAGTGCACCATGAGCAAGTAGGTTTCATCCCAGAGATGCAAGGTTGGTTTGAAATATGGAAATCAGTAAATGTTATTCACCATATCAATAGACTTAAAGACAAGATTCACATGATTACCTCAATAGATGCAGAAAAAGGATTTGACAAAATATAGCATCCATTCATGTTCAAAGCACTAGAAAAATTAGGGATAGTAGGAACATACCTCAACATTTTATTTATTTATTAATTATTATTATTATTATTTTTTTTTTTGTGGTGCTGGGGATCGAACCCAGGGCCTTGTGCTTGCAAGGCAGGCACTATACCAACTGAGCTATCTCCCCAGCCCCACCTCAACATTTTAAAAGCTATATACATTAAACCCAAGGCCAACATCATTCTAAACAGAGAAAGATCAAAAGTACTCCCTCTAAAAAACTGTAACAAAAGAGGGATGCTCTCTTTCACCATTTCTATTCAACATAGTCCTGGAAACTAGCCAGAGCAATTGGGCAGAAGAAAGAAATTAAAGGGATATGAAAAGAAAACAAAGAGTTCAAACTGTCCCTATTTGCCAACAACATGATCCTACATTTAGAAGATCCCAAAACTCCACCAAAAAACTTAGAAAACTCATAAACGAATGCAGCAAAGTAGCAGGATATGAAATTATCATGCATAAATCAATGTGTTCTTTTTTTTTTGTTTAGAAATATTTTATAAATTCATAGTTGTATTGCAGTTGTGAATCTCCTTTTTTTTCTTTTTTATTTATTGTAAACAAATGGGATACATGTTGTTTGTCTGTTTGTACGTGGGTTAAAGGCATACCATTTGTATAATCATAAATTTACATATGATAATGTTGTTTGATTCATTCTATTATTTTTTCCCTTCCCCCCACCCCTCCCACCCTTCTTTTCCCTTTAAACAGTCCTTTCTTCCTCCATTCTTGTCCCCCTCCCTAACTCTAACCCTAACCTTAACCCTAACACTAACTCCCCCCACCCTCCCCCTTATGTGTCATCATCCACTTATCAGCGAGATCATTCGTCCTTTAATTTTTTGAGATTGGCTTATCTCACTTAGCATGATGGTCTCCAATTTCATCCATTTGCCTGCAAATGCCATAATTTTATCGTTCTTTATGGCAGAGTAATATTCCATTGTATATATATACCACAGTTTCTTTATCCACTCATCAATTGAAGGGCATCTAGGTTGGTTCCACAATTTGGCTATTGTGAATTGAGCAGCTATGAACATTGATGTGGCTGTATCTCTGTAGTATGCTGATTTTAAGTCCTTTGGGTATAGACCAAGGAGTGGGATAGCTGGGTCAAATGGTGGTTCCATTCCAAGTTTTCTAAGGAATCTCCACACTGCTTTCCAGAGTGGCTGCACTAATTTGCAGCCCCACCAGCAATGTATGAGTGTACCTTTCTCCCCACATCCTCGCCAACACCTGTTGCTTGTATTTTTGATAATCGCCATTGTAATTGGGGTGAAATGGAATCTTAGGGTGGTTTTGATTTGCATTTCTCTTATTACTAGAGATGTTGAACATTTTTTCATATGTTTGTTGATTGCTTGTACATCTTCTTCTGTGAAGTGTCTGTTCATTTCCTTAGCCCATTTGTCGATTGGATTATTTGTATTGTTGATGTAGAGTTTTTTGAGTTCTTTATAGATTCTGGAGATTAGTGCTCTATCTGAAGTATGATTGGCAAAGATATTCTCCCACTCTATAGGCTCTTTCTTCACATTACTGCTAGTTTCCTTTGCTGAGAGAAAACTTTTTAGTTTGAATCTATCCCAGTTATTGATTCTTGCTTTTATTTCTTGTGCTATGGGAGTCCTGTTGAGGAAGTCTGGTCCTAGGCCGACATGTTGAAGATCAGGACCTACTTTTTCTTCTATAATCTGCAGAGTCTCTGGTCTGATTCCAAGGTCCTTAATCCATTTTGAGTTGAGTTTTGTGCAGGGTGAGAGATTTGGGTTTAGTTTCATTCTGTTGCATATGGATTTCCAATTCTCCCAGCACCATTTGTTGAAGAGGCTATCTTTTCTCCATTGCATATTTTTGGCGCCTTTGTCTAGTATTAGAAAGTTGTATTTATTTGGGTTTGTGTCCGTGTCCTCTATTCTGTACCATTGATCTACCTGTCTATTTTGGTACCAGTACCATGCCGTCTTTGTTACTATTGCTTTGTAATAAAGTTGAAGTTCGGGTATTGCGATACCCCCTGCTTCATTTTTCCTGCAAAGGATTGCTTTAGCTATTCTGGGTTTCTTATTCTTCCAGATGAATTTCATGATTGCTTGCTCTATTTCTGTAAGGTACATCATTGGGATTTTAATTGGGATTGCATTGAATCTGTATAGCACTTTTGGTAGTATGGCCATTTTGACAATATTAATTCGGCCTATCCAAGAACATGGGAGATCTTTCCATCTTCTAAGGTTTTCTTTAATATCTTTCTTTAGTGTTCTGTAGTTCTCATTGTAGAGGTCTTTCACCTCTTTTGTGAGATTGATTCCCAAGTATTTTATTTTTTTCGATGCTATCGTGAATGGGGTAGTTTTCATAATTTCTCTTTCTGAGGATTCATCACTTATGTATAAAAATGCATTGGATTTATGAGCATTGATCTTGTAACCTGCTACTTTACTGAATTCACTTATGAGTTCTAAAAGTTTTCTGGTGGAATTTCCTGGTTCCTCTAAGTATAGAATCATATCATCCGCAAATAGGGATAGTTTGAGTTCTTCTTTTCCTATTCGTATTCCTTTAATTTCCTTGGTCTGTCTAATTGCTCTGGCTAGAGTCTCAAGAACGATATTGAATAGGAGTGGTGAAAGAGGGCATCCCTGTCTTGTTCCAGTTTTTAGGGGGAATGCTTTCAGTTTTTCACCATTTAGAATGATATTGGCCATGGGCTTAGCATAGATGGCCTTTACAATGTTAAGGAATGTTCCCACTATCCCTATTTTTTCTAGTGTTTTGAGCATGAAGGGGTGTTGTATTTTATCAAATGCTTTTTCTGCATCTATTGAAATAATCATGTGATTCTTGACTTTAAGTCTATTGATATGGTGAATTACATTTATTGATTTCCGGATGTTGAACCAACCTTGCATCCCTGGGATAAAACCCACTTGATCGTGGTGCACTATCTTTTTAATATATTTTTGTATGCGATTTGCTAAAATTTTATTGAGAATTTTTGCGTCAATGTTCATTAATGATATTGGTCTGAAATTTTCTTTCCTTGATTTGTCTCTGTCTGGCTTGGGTATCAGGGCAATATTGGTTTCATAGAATGAGTTTGGGAGGGTACCCTCCTCTTCTATTTCATGGAATACTTTGAGAAGTATTGGAATGAGCTCTTCTTTAAAGGTTTTGTAGAACTCAGCTGAGAACCCATCTGGTCCTGGACTTTTCTTTGTTGGTAGGCTTTTGATGACCTCTTCTACTTCATTACTTGAAATTGTTCTATTTAAATTGTGTATGTCCTCTTCTTTCAATTTAGCAATTCACATGTCTATAGAAACCTGTTGATGTCTTCGAAATTTTCTATTTTGTTGGAATATAGATTTTCAAAATAGCTTCTAATTTTGTATTTCAATCGTGTCTATTGTGATATTTCCTTGTTCATTCCGAATTTTAGTGATTTGGGTTTTCTCTCGTCTTCTCTTTGTTAGAGTGGCTAAGGGTTTATCAATTTTGTTTATTTTTTCAAAGAACCAACTATTTATTTTGTCAATTTTTTGTATTGTTTCTTTTGTTTCAATTTCATTGATTTCAGCTCTGAGTTTAACTATTTCCTGTCTTCTACTACTTTTGGTGTTGGTCTGTTCTTCTTTTTCTAGGGCTTTGAGCTGTAGTGTTAGGTTGTTTATTTGTTGATTTTTACTTCTTTTATTGAATGCGCTCCATGAAACAAATTTTCCTCAGTACTGCTTTCATAGTGTCCCAAAGATTTTGATATGATGTTTCTTTGTTCTCATTTACCTCTAAGAATTTTTTAATTTCCTTCCTAATATCTTCTGTTATCCATTCATCATGTAATAGCATATTGTTTAATCTCCAGGTGTTGGAGTAGCTTCTGTTTTTTACTCTTTCATTTATTTCTAATTTCAATCCATTATGATCTGATAGAATACAAGGTAGTGTCTCTATCTTCTTGTATTTGCTTACATTAGCTTTGTGGCATAATATATGGTCTATTTTAGAGAAGGATCCATGTGCTGCTGAGAAGAAAGTGTATTCGCTCTTGGTTGGATGGTATATTCTATAAATGTCCATTAAGTCTAAATTATTGATTGTGTTATTGAGATCTATGGTTTCTTTGTTCAATTTTTGTTTGGAAGATCTGTCCAGTGGTGAGAGAGGCGTGTTAAAATCACCTAGTATTATTGTGTTATGGTCTATTTGGTTTCTGAAATTGAGAAGGATTTGTTTGACATACATTGATGAGCCACTGTTTGGGGCATAGATGTTTATGATTGTTATGTCTTGTTGATTTATGGTTCCCTTAAGCAGTATGTAATGTCCTTCTTTATCCCTTCTGACTAGTTTTGACTTAAAGTCCACATTATCTGAAATGAGGATGGATACCACAGCTTTTTTGCTGAGTCCATGTGCATGGTATGTTTTTCCCCATCCTTTCACCTTTAGTCTATTGGTATCTCTTTCTACGAGGTGAGTCTCTTGCACGCAACATATTGTTGGATCTTTCTTTTTGATCCAATCTGCCAGCCTATGTCTTTTGATTGATGAGTTCAGGCCATTAATATTCAGGGTTATTATTGAGATATGATTAGTATTCCTGGTCATTTGGTTCATTTTATTTATTTATTTATTTATTTTGAGACGACTTCATTCTTCCTTTATTTGACAATTCCTTTAGGATAGTTCCTCCCATTGCTGATTTGTTTCTTTGTTTTTCATCTCTTCCTCGTGGAATATTTTGCTGAGTATGTTCTGTAATGCTGGCTTTCTTTTTGTAAATTCTTTTAGCTTTTGTTTATCATGGAAGGATTTTATTTCATCATCAAATTTGAAGGTAAGTTTTGCTGGGTATAAGATTCTTGGTTGGCATCCATTTTCTTTCAGGGCTTGAAAAGTGTTGTTCCAGGCCCTTCTAGCTTTTAGGGTCTGGATTGAAAAATCTGCTGATATCCGTATTGGTTTCCCCCTGAATGTAATTTGATTCCTCTCTCTTGCGGCCTTTAAAATTCTGTCTTTATTTTGTATGTTAGGTATTTTCATTATAATGTGCCTTGGTGTGGGTCTGTTGTAATTTTGTATATTTGGAGTCCTATAAGCCTCTTGTACTTGATCTTCCATTTCATTCTTCAGATTTGGGAAATTTTCTGATAGTATTTCATTGAATAGATTGTTCATTCCTTTGGTCTGTTTCTCTAAGCCTTCCTCAATCCCAATAATTCTTAAATTTGGCCTTTTCATGATATCCCATAGTTCTTGGAGATTCTGCTCATGATTTCTTACCATCTTCTCTGTTTGTTCAACTTTGTTTTCAAGGTTAAATATTTTATCTTCAATGTCTGATGTTCTGTCTTCCAGGTGTTCTATCCTATTGGTTATGCTTTCTATGGAGTTCTTAATTTGGTTTATTGTTTCCTTCATTTCAAGGATTTCTGTTTGGTTTTTTTCAATATCTCTAACTCTTTATTGAAATGATCTTTTGCTTCCTGTATTTGCTCTTTTAACTGTCGATTGGTGCGATCATTCAGTGCCTGCATTTGCTCTTGCATCTCGTCATTTGCTTCCCTGATCATTTTAATTATGTACTTTCTGAACTCCCTTTCTGTCATTTCTTCTGCCATGCTGTCGTTGGGTTTCATTGATGTAACATCTAGATTTGTTTGCAGCATTTTCTTTCCTTGTTTTCTCATATTGTTCAGGTATCAGTTGACCGCTGTGATATTGCAGATTTCCTCTATTGTCTTATAATATCCCTGAAGATTTCTAGCATATCCCCTCTTAGCCTTCAGTAGCCTGATGTCTTGGAGGAAGTTGATAATGCGCTGCTCCACAAGGAAGCTGACTCCCTAGGGGTGGTGGCCTTCTGGTGGGGTATATTTTCTGCTAGTGGGCAGAGGTACCTTCACTTGCTGATGAATGGTCATCCAAAGGGGAAGTAGGATGTGGGCTGATGCAAGGCCAGTTTGGGCCTGTGTCTCTGATTTTACAGTCCTTTTGGGAGAACCTCATCCAACAGGGAGGACTCACCCGGTGGGGAGGTCTCGCTGGTTGGTTTCCCTCCCAGAGGTTCCGTTCAATTCACAACTACCGCCTGGGCTGGGCAGCCTTCTTCTGCAATGTTCCCAGGGACCCGGACCTACCTCCTGGGCCTGGAAGCCTCGCCCTTCGCAGACGAATCTCCTTAGGCTGCCTCTCCTCAGAGAAGCTGCCTGCAGTCCTGGAGCCTTCGCTCCGCCCCTCAGTTTGTCTGTGGGGCTCTTCCACCAAGAAGCCGCCTAGGCCCTGGGACCCTGCTCTGCACTTTTCGCCTGGCTATGCGGCCCCTCCTCTGAGCAGCCACCTGGAGCCCCTTACAATCGCTCCGAGTCCCAGTGACCCGCCACACGCCTTTTCCTCCGGCAGCCACCTGGTGTTCCGTGCGGTCGCTCTAAGTCCAAGTGACCTACCACGCACCTCCTTCTCCACCAGGCAGTCACCCAGAGATCTGGTGCGTCACGAGTCCCAGGAACTCACTGTGCACCTTCTCATCCCGACTGCCACCCGTAGCCCTGGTGCAGTCACTTCGAGCCCAAGCACCCTGCCGTGCTCCTCCTCCTTCTCCAGACAATCCCCTGTGTTCAGGAGCGGATGCTCTGGGTCCAAACCACTCACCACACTGCTCCACCGGATAGCCGCCCAGAGCCCTGGCGCAGCTGCTCCAAGTCCAAGCGACATGCCGAGCCCGTATTTCTCCTTCTCCTCTGGGCAGCCCCCTGTGTTCAGGGGTGGTTGCTTTCAGTCCAAACAGCTCACCGTGCACCCTCTCCTTTGGGCAGCCTCCCAGAGTCTGGGTGGGAGCGCCGAGTCCAAGCGCTGTGGTGAGCAGCCACCTCTCCAATGCTCCCAGTTGTCCGCGTTCACTGCTCCAGCAGGAGGAGGGGCGTCTCGCCGGCATCTCTACTTCACAAAGATCCCTGCTTTCGGGGCTACCGCCCTGTCCGGGACACGTCCCCAATGGGAGACACTCACCCGGCTGCTTTGAGTTGGTCCCAAGTCTCTCTATATCTCCTCTTCTTGAGTCCTGAGTCCTGGAGCAATACGAAACGCAGCCACCCTCTAGTCCGCCATCTTGAATCCCCCCATCAATGTGTTCTTATACACTAATGATGAATAAGGTAAAAGACAAATTAGGAAAACTGTTATATTCACAATAGCCTCAAAAAAAAAATACTTGGGACTCAATCTCACAAAAGAGGTGATAGACCTCTACAATGAGAACTACACAACACTAAAGAAGGAAATTAAAGAAAACCTTAGAAGATGGAAAGATCTCCCATGTTCTTGGATAAGCAGAATTAATATTGTCAAAATGGCCATACTACCAAAAGCACTATACAGATTTAATGCAATTCCTATTAAAATTCCAATTACATTCTTCATAGAAATAGAAAGGCAGTCATAAAATTCATTTGGAAAAATGAGAGGCCCAGAATAGTCAAAGCAATCCTTAACAAGAAAACTGAAGCAGGAGGCAACACGATACAGAGTTATAGTAACAAAAATGGCACGGTATTGGCACCAAAACAGACATGGAGACCAAAGGTACAGAATAAAAGACACAGAGACAAGCCCACATATATACAGCTATCTCATAATATACAAAGGCTCCATAAAAATGTTGGAGAAAAGATAGCCTCTTCAACAAATGATGCAGGGAAAACTAGAAATCCATATGTAGCAAAATAAAATTGAACCCCTATCTCTCACCCTTCACAAAACTCAATTCAAAGTAGCTCAAGGACCTAGGCATTCTGTCAGAGACCCTGCACCTACTAGAAGAAAACATAGGCTCAACTTTCCTTCATGTTTGCTTAGGAAACAACTTCCTCAAAAAGACTCTTAAAGCGCAAGAAGTAAAATCAAGAATCAATAAATGGGATGGTATCAAATTAAAAAACTTCATAGCAAAGGAAACAATCAAGAACATGAAGAGAGAGCCTACAGAATTGGAGTAAATTTTTGCCATCTGCACCTCAGATAGAGCCTTAATCTCCAGGATATACAAAGAACTTAAAAATATAACACACACACACACACACACACACACACACACACACACACACACACACACAAATTACCCAAATAACCCAATCAATAAATGAGTAAAGGGACTGAACAAGCTCTTCACACAAGAAGAAATTGAATGTTCAACAAATATATGAAAAAATGTTCAACATCTCTAGCAATTAGAGGAATGCACATTAAAACTACACTGAGATTCCATCTCACTCCATTCAGAATGGCAACAATCAAGAATACAAATAACAATAAATATTGGCGAGGATATGGAGAAAGCATACTCATACATTGTTGGTGGGATTGCAAATTGGTGCAACCACTCTGGAAAGCAGTAAGGAGATTCCTCAGAAAACTTGGAATGGAACCATCATTTGAAACAGTTATCCCAGATATACCCAAAGGACTTAAAATTAGCATACTACAGTGACATGACCACATCAGTGTTTATAGCAGCTCAATTCACAATAGCTAAGCAATGGAACTAACCCTAGCTGCCTTTCAACAGATGAATGGATAAAGAAAATGGGGTATATATACACAATGGAATATTACTCAATTATAAAAAAGAATGAATTTATGACTTTAGCTGGTAAAAGGATTGATCTGGAGACTATCATGCTAAGTGAAATAAGCCAGTCCCCAAAAAAAACCAAAGGTAGAATGTTCTCTGACATGTGGATGTTAACACACAACAAAGTGGAAAAGAATAGAATTTCAGTGGATTAGACAAAGAAGAATGAAGGGAAGGGAGGGTGAATAGAAATAGGAAAGACAGATAAATGAATCGAACATAACTTTCCTATGTTCATATATGAATATACCACCAGTGAAATGTCACATCATGTACAACCACAAGAATAGGATCCCAAATAGAAAAAGTTATATTCAATGTATGCATAATATATCAAAATGCATTCCACTGCTATGTGGATCTAAAAAGAACAAATAAAAAATGTGTCAAAAAAAGAAAAAAAAAGCTTCATGTATATTTTAAACTATTGTATCCTCATAGGAATGAATGCTCAAGAGACTAAACATGCTTCATGATTGAAAAAGAACTGAGAGCTGGGTTAGCAAGAGGGGAAATCAAGCTTTGTAGAGGACATGGTACTAGAACAGGGCTGCAATGGATTGATGGATGTTAATGGAGTAACATGCTGAGACATTAACTTAGATTGGAAAGCGCACATGAACATAAACATGTAAGGGGATCATATGGTGCTGAAAATCATTAACAGAATTGAGTTTAAAATCAGTTATTTTCTAAAACAAATCTATAGTATGTTAAATATAGGAGTTAAAGTACATTCTACAGCTCTGTTTAGCAAAATTCAGAAAATTTATAATAGCAACAGTTTTAACTAGTTAGACGACATACATTGGGCACCTATTCCATACCACCATAGAGTAATTGACCATTTTATAGTTGAATTAGAAGGGTCAATGGATCAATGGTAATAAAAGAGTCTATCTGGCTATTTTAAGCTGCTCAACTTTTTTAAAATAGAGAAATTATTTAAGTAGATGGAAATGCACAGATCTTGAGTATATGAATGTTAGTTTTGACAAAACCAACACACATAAATTTTATGACATTGTTACTTGTGCTATATTCTATTTACTAGGAGCAAGATCCTATGTCCAGTGTTCCTTCATATAGAGGGATTACACAGGGCATGAGTAAACAAGATCACTGGGAACCATCTCATAGGTGTCTGTCACAGAGGGAGACCTCTTCTATGTCACAGAGGGAGACCACAGGGGGAAGAGTTGGGTATGGTAGAGTAGTTTCAGATACCAAACTACGATATGAAGAAGTACCCTTCCTATAACTTCTATTTTTATGTAAAGTAAGTTACTCTTTTTGAGAGACAGAATTGGAAGGATTGGAGGTTTGAGAGTGGAGAAGTGGATAGTGGTGTGAAAATAGCAGAGATTTGAAAAAAATCATTGTTAAGAATAAAAGAGGGGCTGGAGGTATAGCTGGTAACGTGCTTGCTTATCAAGCACAAGGCCCTGGGTGGGCCCTGTCAAAATAGGTATCCATAAGTTCAAGTGAAATCTATCTTCCTCATTGAGGGATTTTTTTTCCCCTCCAGCTGCAGTTAGTAATAGGCAAGCAGAATACTCCCTGGCTACTGTCTAATGATCACCCTCTTTTCTTAGGGGAGCATAGAAAGCATGAGAAATTACTAAGGCTGATACCAAAATTCATGTAACCATAAAATCCAACAAAATAGCTGCCAGTTTTGGAGTCTAAAAACAGGACCTGTCATACAGAAACTTTTATTTGCTCCAAAACTCACAGAGAATCAGGTTAGCACAAAATAGCCCTGGCAGCTAAGTTCCATGCCATAAAGTTTTCTATTTAGATGCTTTTCCTGGAATTCATGTTTGCTGATGAAATCAAACCTGTCAATCAGAGAAAAGTATTTCCACTGATTACACTGGAAAGATTGCCTTAAGAAAAGTTACCAGAATAAATTTTTGAAAAGTAGATGACATGTACATGCTACCTTCTGAATAAAACCCAACAAAAGCCTCACTTTGATGCTTTTCTTTTTTTTTAATGTTTATTAGTGCATTATAATTATACACAACAGTGAGATTCAAGTGACATCTTCATATATAAACATATATAATTTGCCCCAATTAGTTCCCCAGGACTTCCTACTTTCCTTCCTCTCTTCCCTTCCCTTGTTCCCCTTCCTTGACTCTTCTGGACTTGCTTCTATTTAGTTACATGTACATATTACATGCATAGTTCTTTTATTGGATTCATTGTGATACACTCATACAGGCATATAGGAAAATTTGTTTCTTATTCAGAAAAAAACTTTTATGTCAATAAGAATGAGAGCTTCGCCAGCCTGAAGGTCTGGCTAGTTCCAGTGGGTCAGTGTCACCCTGTTTGTTCTGGATCCCTGTCAAATGCATTAATCATTGTATCAGCGACCTGAATGATACTTGCCCAGACCAGAGGAGGGAGGAGCCTGGAGGTAAACAGTAACGTCTTCCCTTTGTGTGTATGTGCTGTTGGATTCGGAAGGTAAGTAGAGTTAGGCTACAGTGCCTGATTTTACTCAGTCTTTCCTATTAAAGGGTATCCAAAGGTAAGAACATTAAAAGGCAAAGGGAGATAAAACTTTGATATTCTTGAGACAGCTTAAAACCAAGACACATATGTGGAGAAAACAGGTAGTTGCATTTTCTCAATAGTTGAGATTTTTTTCAGATTCTAAACAACAGAAAAGCAAAGAAGTTTAGGATTAACCAGTAAGAGTGGTTGATATGTTGGTCATGATAGGATAGAACACAAGAGGGGCTGAGAGCTGTACAGAGAGCAGGATTGTCACTAGGGGTTGGAGAATATGGTACCAAGAAGGCAGACCAGAGGCGCTGGGAGTGACTGAACCACTGAGCTAGGAGCAGAGGCAGTTGTGGCCCTAAAATGGGGTTTGAACTCATGATGTCTGGGCCTTGTGTCAGAGTGTCATCATGGTATTATGGCAAAATGGGTTTGCCAACTAACTGCTATGCATGATATGATTTATATGGGAGAATCCTTAAAAACTTCCTGTGCTTTTATGTACATTTACTTATGACCTTTCTGGAGAAAGGAGGCTACTCCCTAGATCTTACAAGAGGAACAGAACAGCTAAAATAGGCCTGGATAATGCCTAGTAGCTATGACAGTACAAAACAGGTGAAAATCCATCATCCTGACACAAGATTGCTCTTCAAGCAACATATCCCTTCCTATAAACAAGAGACAATTCATTGCAGAAAACTAAAATAATTGGTTCTTCTATGAAAACATTCATTTGGTGAAAACAGAGCCTTGGTGGCCTTGTTGGAGAGTCAGGCATACAACAAAGAATATAAGTTCCTGCTTTCGTGGGCCCTACTTCCTAATGACAGGGACTGCAAGTTAAAAAAAAAATCACAATAATTTTAGTTAATGAAGAAAAAAATAAGCAGGGGCAATGAGATGGACAATGGCTGCTGGGTGAGGTGGGGAATAGGGACACATTGGACACAGTGCTCAGACCAAGACCTGTTACAGAAAGTGAAACTTGAGCTGAGATCTGCAAAGTGATACCTGGGGGAAGAGCATGTTAAGTGAGAGTAATAATTATTATCAAAACAGCAATATGGGAGAGATCTCAGCCTATGCTAGAAACTGACCACAGCTCAGTAAGGCCGGAACTGAGTGAGCCAATCAAAGACCTAAGAGTAGCCAGCAAAAGCAGGACCATCTAGCACCTTGCAGACTGTGGGAAGAGTTCACATTTTGCTCTAGGTGCAATCAAAAGCCATTTTTGGAATTTAGCCAAGGGATGCACATGATGCAAGCCACATGTTTAAAACAGTTCTTTGACTCCTTTGTGAAGAATGAATAAGGAAGGGCATAAGGAGCTATAAAAAAGAAAATTAAATCTATGAGTGTTTCCAAAATTATAATGCTAATGTAGGTACAGTTTTGTATGTGATTTTAAAATTCTATATTGTGAGGATATAATTATGCCATTAAAAGTCAAAATGTAGTCTGTAATAAATTTAAAAATAAATAATAAAAGAAAAAATAAATGTATGAAAGTCTTGTCTGTGTTTTACTCCAACCTATTGCCATTTCCCTAATATTAGGAAATCAATTTGTTTCCAATTTTTCCTGTTTGAATGATGGTGTTAATAAATATTTTTATTTAATCTTTGACTACATTTTCCACTTCATCAGAACCCATTTCTAGATGTTAAGTGAAACCACAGCGACAAAAAATATGAGTGCTGGATTGTTCTACTGTCATCTTGATTAAGCTGTGTGCTGTGTTTCCCTGAATTCCTTTCCCTGTAGCTTAGAGACAGTTGGCAAAAGAGATTTGAGCAGTGGAAATCAGGTCTTTGGTGTCAGAATGGGGCAGATTTCATGTTGTCCTTACTTTTCTCTTCTTGGCACGGAGCTCTTCCTCTTGATTGCTGGCCCTGCTGATGGACAGTGGCCCTACTCCTGGCACTGGATGCCTGTCTGCAGATCTCCAGAGGCAATCTCTCCAGAGAGATTTTCCTACAAATCCCCCTTTGTGAAACTCAACGTTTATGTCCATATCAGTAGCTCAGATTTATTCTGCAAGTGCTGGCTTGCCATCCACCCCAGTGGTGAAAGATTAGCTAATGACTCTTTCTCTGATTCGCAAGCTTCCCCTTCTGGGCTTTCACTTCCCTAGCTTTCCACACAATTATGTAAGGTCTATTAATATAATATAGCCTGTATTCTGTAACCTTTACAGTGCTTCTGCTTCCTCATCCCTGTCTAGTATAATATGAGTATTTTGATGGTTCCTGTTACATATTGCCAGATTGCTTTCCTGAAAACTCGTAACCAGTTCAACACCTGCCATGACATGACATGAACATCTCTCCACCCTTTTGACAATACTGATGTTTTAAATCTCTTTCAATTTTATGGGGAAAATTAATATCTAATTTTATATCTCTGGTTACTGATGAAATAGTACTATTATTTTCTGTGGTTCTTTGTTAATTTATCTTTTCTACTGGGGACAATTACCATACTTCAAAAGATTTTTTGAAAAATTAGAGAACGCTTTGTAACAAACTCATTCAGACTTTCTTCATTTTGTCAACCTTTTCTTTTTCTTTCTTCCTTTTTTTTTGGTGGGGTGCTGGAGATCAATTATCCTAGGCCTTGCACATGTGAAGGAAATGCACTATCATTTGTTAATCTTTTCCCTTGGTGGTTCCTGCCCAAGTTCCTTCATTAGTTTAAGATTGTTTTTGGGTTTTTCTACTTATTTATTCTTTGAATCATAGTTAAACATGGTCAATTCATAAATCAGTAGATGGAAGGTCAATCAAAATCAAAGTTTTTGGATTGGAAAAATGATAGCAGTCAAATCTATTGAACTTAAGGAAAAGGGAATGATATGGGAATTCATAAAATTTATGCAAATATTTGGAGATTTAGTCATAGGCTAGGCTCAATTCTATCAATATCATCTTCTTTTCTTTCTTTTTTTTAATGATACAGTGGCACATTTTATTTCAGTACATGCTCTAGATACATGCAACAATATGGATAAATCTTGGAAACATTAAGTGAAAAAATAAGTAAACGTGCCAGAAGACTACAGATAATGCAATATCATTTTTATAGAACTTGAAAGTAAGACTGAACAACATATTGTTTAAGCTTATATCAATCTGTGAGAAAATTATATTATTAAAAGAAGAAAATGAAAACTGGTGGACAGTGCTCTCATTTCTCTGGGGGGCAAGTCTTCGTGAGTTCCCTTCAGGCCCCTGCCTGGAGCATCCTGCAGCCCCAGACCTGCCTTATGGGGTTGCAGGGTGCCCCCTTCCTGCCACACTGGAGGGGTTGGGGGGATCCCAGCAGGGGTAGGGCATTCCCTTCACCCTAGTCGCCAAATAGCCCCCGACCCCCAGGACCTTCCTCCTCGCTCCATCCCTGATGGTTCTGGCCTTCCCAAACTGCTTTTGAGCTTTTGATTCCTCTTGGGTTGAAACAGACCAAGTCTTCCCCTAGGCACCCAGTTTTTTTGGGGGGGCATGTATTTTTTTAATGACACTCCTACTTCCCACCTGTCCCTCTCCCATCCCATGCTGTCAACTTCTGTGCTTGTCTGTTTAGTTCTGTGTGTAAATGGAAATATTGGGGAGAGGATCTCTCTCTGTGCCCACTGGTTCCCCTCTCTTTTCTCTTGGTCTTGACCATTCATGGAAGCAGGACCAGTACGGGACCTGGCTCCTATGCTGTGAGATATATTTTTGTATTATCTCTTTCTTCTTGTGGTGATAATCTTGAATTCTTGTGGGAGTAAGTTTCAAAATTTTCAAATAAAGGCTTTGCAAGATACTTGAGTCCCCTGGTTCTGCCTTATCACCCCTTCTCTCATACCTTGATGCATACATAACTCATGAACCTGTAGCATTTCCACCCTCCCACTTCCCCAGAAGTCTCTTCCGGAAGCCCAGTACTGCAATATCACTTTCTTGTTCACTTTATTTGAGTTTAACAGTCCTAGGAATGAGCATTAAATCAACCTAGCCTATATCAGGTACAGGTTGTTAAGACAGTTACTCATAGAAAGAGCCTCCAAAGGCAGACTTCTCATTCACAGTGGGAAGGAAGGCACCTGAATTTACCTTTTTACCAAGAGTATTTCCAATTCAGAAAAAAATAATTTCTCAAAGAAAATTGGAATGCTATTAAGAAGAGGGAATGAAGATTGGGTAGCCAAATTCCAAAGCTGGGTAAACCAGATCTAGCTGCTTTAGTCTGTTTCATAGCACTGTGACCAAAATAACCTGATTAAAACAATTCAGAGGAAGAGAATGTTTTGGTCTCATGGTTTCAGAGGTTCCATTCGTGGTTCACCAACTTCATTGGTTTGGGTCCAAGGTGAGGCAGAACATCATGGTGGAAGGGCATGGCTCAGCTCATGATAGCCAGGAGAGAAAGGGGCGGGGGGAGAGGGAGACAGGAGCCAGAGATAAAATATATAATCCCCAAGGCACGCCACCAGTGACCCACCTTCTATAGTGAGACCCACTTGCCTACAGTTACCACCCAGTAATCCATACAAATTATTGATCCATCAAAAGGTTATAGCTCTCAAATCTGATCAGCTGACCTCTTGCATTAACACAGGAGCTTTTGGGGGCTACCTTATATCCAAACCATAACTCTAGTCTTAAGTTAGTTTTCACTGATTCTGATTACAGAGTGAATAAATTTTGAAAACTCAGATGTAAAAAAAAAAAAATCTACAAGTATTGGGCTGGGTTTGTAGCTCAGTAGAAGAACACTTGCCTAGCATGTGTGAGACACTGGGTTTGATCTTAGCACCACATTAAAAAATATAAGTAAAATAAAGTATTGTATCTACCTACAACTAAAAAAATTTTTTTTAAAGTCGATAAACTATTTAAAAAACTACAAGCTTTTATGAGCCAACGTTTATAAATCTATGTAGGAAATATATAAAATAAATGAATTCCCCTTTTAAAATTTTATAAGATTATCTGAGCTTTATGTAGGAGAATGATTTACTCAAGAATAGAAGGGTTTAACAGGTTTGACAAACCCTGTCAGTACTTTCCACACTTTTTAAACATAACTTTTCCTATTCGCCTATTCTTTCTTTTGTAGTTATGCAGTTAAAATATCAGTGTATGTTATCAAGCAACCATGGAGATGACTTCTTTCCCACTTGCTATTATGGAAATTATATTCTTCAGTAAGAATAAGCAGAAAGACCTGGGGTTTTTTGAATTGTTGGTTGAAAGCCAGTACTTGGTTGGCAAGTAAGTAGGCATTGCAAATAGAAAAGTCACTTTGAAAGGAAACTAAACTCTGAATGTATAAGCTATTTAGGAATTTTAAGAACAGAAACAGGTAAGTGTCGCCATAAGTTAAAGGATCAG
This sequence comes from Sciurus vulgaris, assembly GCF_902686455.1. Lineage (NCBI taxonomy): Eukaryota > Metazoa > Chordata > Mammalia > Rodentia > Sciuridae > Sciurus > Sciurus vulgaris. The sequence continues at coordinate 52,629,035 of NC_136468.1, forward strand.
AATCAGGATCTGAAAAGCTTTAAAGAGCACAAACAGCTGCTTTTTCACGAGTCCTCTCTCTGATCTTTTAGTCTCTGGTTCCATTTTTCTGTGTATCTCTGTCTCTTTCCATCTCTTTCTTCATACCAGTCTTTGCTGCTTTTATAAATAGGGCCTCTTTCTGTGACGAATCAGTGCCTTTTATCATCTCTATACCCATTAATTTCCCCCTAGCATCCACTTCCCCTTTAATCCATGGTAAACTGTGTTTTAGAGATGTTCATGCCTGCTCAGCTCAAGATACATTTTTTAGTTTTCTTGCAGCCAGCTATGGGTTTATGACTCTTTAGACCAAAGGGAAATAAACAGAAATATTAAGTGGGACTACCAGGTCATGCCCTTAAAAGGAATGTGCATGCACCTTTCTTCTTTCCTGCTGGTTGTGATGTCAGGAGATGATGTGAGCTGGAGGAGCAGCCCTGGGCCCAGAAAGGGTGCTGTTGGTGGGATGGCACGAGTGGTAAACTTGAAAACAATGAACTTCATCTCTTGGCCTTAATGGTCTTCTATGAATGTAAGTGATTCTGGTAGATATTGATGTTGTCAACATAGCTTACAGGTGTGCGTTGTCCACCTTGGGACTTTCCTGTGCAGAGAAACTTCTACCTAAGTTTATTCTGAAGTAGAAAAATCATGGAGGCTTAAACAGCATTTTAAATAAAATATTTCCTCCAAAATTTGAACCTTTATGAGGGTGCATGAGAGAACTTTCCTTTTTCATAATTGTTCCAGCCCTTCTAACAGTTCATATAATAACTCAAAAATACTGATGGAATGTTGAGAGCTGAATTGTGGCACCTCAAAAATTCATATCCTAGTTCCCTTCTTCTCAGAATGTGACTCTATTTGAAGACAGAGGGTGTAAAGTAAAATGAGGTTTTAGGGTGGACCCTAAACCAGTATGACTTGTGTCCTTAAGAAGAGAATGTTCAGACAAATATAGGCACAGAAGGAGGACCACGTGAAGACACAGGGAGAAGGTAACCATTCACAAACCTGTAAGAGAGGCTGCAGTAGAAAACCAACCCTACTAATCTTCCCCTTCTCCTTCTTTTCTGTTGCTGGGGATTGAACGTAGGGTCTCAAGACGCTAGGCAAGTGCTATACCACTAAGCTACATCTTCAGTCCTAGGTCTTTTCCTTTTTAATAAAAGGATCCCTGGGAAATGAATCTATGTTGGAAAAAAACAGGCAAAAATTTTCCCCCCAAGAACATCATCAATATCTGCTGGAATCACTTAAATATGTCGACCATTAAAACCAAGAGATAAAGTTTAGTGTTTTCAAGTGCTGATGATTTGAGTCATTACATAATTGATTAAAAAATCTAATTTTTGCTCAGAAATTCAGGATTTTAAAATCCCAAGAACACCGTAAAGTACACCATTCATATTAACCACAGACAAAATCACTGCTTTGAATACACTTTCTTATGTAGAAGAAGAGTAAATTCTTGTTCAAGTGACAATAATCACAACATTTCAGGATATAGTCAGACCAAAAAAACAATCACTTAAAAGTTTTCTTTAAACTTTAATGAGCTAAAATCCATGACAGCAAACAAGTAAACTTTTTAAAAAGGATGTATTTTAGTGAAGAATTTCCATTTAAGATAGCAAACATCTATTTGTGCCAGCCTGCAGGGTAAAAAACTCATAATTTACTGGAAAGCTAAGGGGAGCTCCTCTCAGAACCCACAGGCAAGAAATTGGGTCTCGAGCAGGGAGCACTGTACCCAGAGCTGGCCAGCGACCTGGCCACTAGTCCTGTTTGGCGTGGAGTCTTTCCATGCCCTCTCAGTCTCTCATCTCTGTTCCTTTGCTCATCAGCTTTATTTCTGCCCCTAAAAACCTTCCTTCTTGCTTCCTCTCCATGGCCAAGGGTGAAAGGAGTGGTGGCAGGGTACGTTGCATACATAGAGCAGATACATTCTCCACCCCCAGGAGCTGGGAAGTCATTTATTAAAGAACTGGGGTGCAAGCCCTTTGCAGTGACCACGCCTGCAATCCCAGCGGCTGGGGAGGCTGAGGCAGAAGGATCCCAAGTTCAAAGCCAGCCTCAGCAAAAGCGAGGCATTAAGCAACTTTGTGAGACCCTGTCTCCAAATGAAACACAAAACAGAACTGGGGGATGCGGCTCAGTGGCTGGCCCCTGAAGTCAATCCCTGATACCAGAAAAAAAAAAAAATCTGGGGAGTTGTGATTGAACTAATAACCCTGAAAAGCTATGATATGTACTCCCTACATCATCTACATAAATTGGGACTGGGCTTGTGGCTCAGTGGTAGAGTGCTTGCCTAGCATGTGTTTGATCCTCATCACCACATAAAAATAAATCAATAAAATACAGGTATTGTGTCCATCTACAACTAAAAAATACTTTTAAAAAACTACATGAATTGTATAACTTCCTATCCTCGATATTTTCCTTTATTTAAAAAAGTCACACAATTAAGTAGGGCATAATTTCATAGAGAAAATAGTGATATATCAATTGAAATTGATAAAGTAGTGTGTGCTTTTCACTTTGTTTGTAGTGCTACATAAGACATTAAGAAGTTAGTTTCTGAGGTTTAGAGTCTCTACTAGTGAGCCAGAATTTTAAGCTGAACCTTTATTAACTGGCATTAAAGTCAGTTGGGGATGGGGAATAAAAATAAAATTGTTCATTTATGTACATCTTAAATTTTGGATGTAATCTGGAAATAAATAGAAGAATCCATTTTTAAAGTAGAAGTATTTGTTTCCTTCCCATATGCTTAAAAAAAAAAAAACCTGATGATGAATTGATACCTTCGAGACTACAGAATTCACTAAATTGCTTTAAGTCTGTGGTTATCATATGGCAACATATTTTCAGTTGGCTCAATTGTTGGGTGTTATAACAATTCACTTGCAAGAGAGAATTGTTTGGTAGCTTATGGCACTCCCCCCGTAAACTCGGAGGGTGGAGCTGTGAGGCAGGCTGGTATCCAGGCAGAATGGGGCCCATAGAACTGCACATGGGATGCTCCTTCCCACCAGGGTGTGGGGAGAGGAATAGGGCAGCTCATCTGGAGATATGGGTTAAATCATTTGCAGAAATTGGTTAAATTAAGGGCAATTCTACAGTGTTAGGAAGCAGTGCAGCCCAGACAGGAATCATTCACACAATGCCATCAAGAAGCCTATAAGAAATGTTTCTTTCAGCAAATTACAGGTCACCCCAAATTGGTTTGAGAAAAAAAAAAAAAAAGAATTAGCCCATGTAACTGGAAAGTTCAAGGTGAGGGTTGGTTTTTAGGTGTAGCTTATGTGGAAAATAACATGATATACTCATAACTCATAATATGATATATTATAACCCATGATATACTCATAACTCTTGGTTGGGCTCTATTCTCCTCTGGCATCTTGATTTATTCCTCATGATTGTCAAATAGTGCCTGTGGCTAAGTGTCATCTGTAGATCCAGGCAAATGCTCTTCTGCTGGATCCTACATGATGGAGAGCTCTTCTCCAGTCTTCCTCCAGCCATGCCCTTTCCCATGGAGCAATGAGCCTCAGGGGCCAATGGGATATCCCCCCTGGCTCCTTCTTATGCTCTTCTAGACCACACCCTAGGTACCATGATCCCAAGGATTCCTGCACCAAATCTTCGAGCTAGTTCTTAGACCACATGGGCTTCTTCCTCAAGGCCATCTTTTGTGGGTGGAACGAAGAGTCAATTTGTATATCTTTGAGTCCAAGGGTTAGCTGTTTACAGATGTGGGTGGAATTTGGATGAGAAAGCTGGAGTGTTCGTAGGCTTATGAGTCTTCTTATGGTACAGAATTGAGGCAAGAGTGAGAAGAGAAGTAGATGGGTCAAAATGTGAGTTATCTTTTCATCAGTCATCATCCAGAGCACAAATCTGAGGTGTCTACAAACTGAACTTCACTTCCAGGTCATTATGAAAGTTTCTTTGTCCATACAGGAGAGAAGAACATTTCTATTTAACTGTGTTACCTGATTTTATGATTTTTCACATATTTAGCTCTATGGTTCTATGTTTAGTACTTAGGCCTACATTTGTTCTCTTTGCCCTGTGACCAGCAAATATTATGGTCAAACCTCCTTCAGTTATAGCCTCTCAGAGTGAGCAACTATCAGAGAATTTCCAGAAGTCTTGACATGATAGAATAATTTTAGCTAACACTCCCACTTCTGAACCAATCATCGTGGAGATAGGATATTCTGTACACTAAGATCCAACCCTAGGGTAGGTATAGAATAGAGACCCAACCAGCTTACTCAGACTAAAATGGGAGTTCAATGGATCTCAAACTCAAGTTGGGGCTGCAGCTAGAAGGAGGAATGAAATTTTTTTAAAAATTTATTTTATTTTTATTTTTTTAAGATTTGATGGACCTTTATTTTATTCATTTATTTATATGCAGTGCTGAGAAATCAAACCCAGTGCCTCACACATGCTAGGCAAGTGCTCTACCACTGAGCCACAACCCCAACCCCAGGAATGAAATTTTAAGCTAGCAGATCAGGCACAATCCTGGAAATTTTTGTTTAAAACTCAGTTCTAGGATATTTTATGCCTTGTTTTACGCAATTGACCTGGAATGACCTGGTTGATCCTAAAAGGAGGGCATCACTATTAGGTAAGCAAGACGGAACTACAGACTGGAAGACCGAGGCAGACAATATATCCATGGACAAGTCATTTGGGGAAAAGGAGAAAGAATAGTATTTCTTAGAAATGTCCAGACATCCAAACACACCAGAGATTCCAGGCTTGTCAGAAATAGACCTTTGAGGGAACAGGCCAGGGGTCAGGTCTGGTATGTTGAGTTCATTCTGAAAAGCTTTCAGACAGGCTAAAGAACTTACAATTGGACAGAGACATGGGCAGAACTGTGCCCGTGTGTAGAGGGCATCCATGAAAACGACAAAGGCAGAGAAGACAAGGCGGAGGAACGAAGATGGAGGCCAGCTTTTCCTCACATTACTCAAGAGTAGAAGTAGACTTCTGAAAAGAACTGGTCTTTTGACTGTGGTGTTTGCAATATTAATACCAGTATGACCAAAACAGAGTATAAAAAAAAATACTCTGCTAAAAATCATTGAGAATATTACTGGTTTTGCTAAAGATTCTCAAATCATGTTTATGTTTGTTCAACCACAATTCGTAAAATTCTAAGCCCTTTGTCATTATGTGGCTTTTATTAGTAGCCAAAAACATTTAATTTTCCGCCATCATATAGATGGGGAAGTAAGGTACTATTTAATCTAAGTCACAGTGGAAGGATTTACTCCCACACTTTTCTACCACTATCACTAACCCTTGCTTTTCTTTGTCCAGGTTTTCTAGGGTGATGTTTATACTTTTATGAGTTTAATTTTCAGGCTATAACTCTTAAATTGTTGCATGAAATAAAAGCATTGTATATTATACGGACTCACCAAATATTTGATTTATATGGAAAAAGGTAACATGGACTTTACAAGTTTCCTAATAAATATCATTTTAATTCATACAAACTTGATGTGGAAAAATATTTGGAGACTATACATGTCCATTTTTTCTCTTTTTAAAAGAGGAAAACTACCAGAGGGTAGTTAACTGTCTCTTGCAGGCATTTCCAACGTAAGTGCTCAACTAGTCGGGAATATCTCAGACACCTGAAAATCACCGCTCCCACTTTTGCCTAATGTAAGGCTGGCTATTGATAGGTTAAGATTAAAGGAATCCTTTTTATTTCTTTTCCTTTTTTTTTTTTTTTGCAGTATTGGGGATTGTACCTAGGACCTCATGCGTACAAACCACTGGTTCTACACTGAGCTATACCCTGCTTAAGAATTATTTTTAATCAATAACTTGGAAATATTCATAGTTGTTTTTTAAAATAGGAAAGAAATCCTGTTAGAAAAAACCATTTGCTTCTCAGGTATGCTCCAGAGTTGAATAAGACTTGGAGATCATTTCTCTTACAATTCCATTTGAGGAAAGAATTCTTTCCCTTTTCTTTTCGATCTTCTAAACCATTGCTACAAACCCAGAACTAGGGAAAATGGTTTTAAAATATTGAATATATGTTAAAAGGTAGGAGCAGTAACACCATGAAAATAAAACAGAAGTTCCCTGTGACCTATTAGCACAAAGATCAATTCCATTTTGTTTTCGCTTTCTCGCTGCTGTCACTGAAGGACCAGACCAGCACAATTGTAGAGGAGGAAAAGTTTGAGGGCTCACGGTTTCAGAGGTCTTAGTCCATAGAAGGCTGGCTGCATTCCTTGGACCTCAAGGTGAGGCAGAACATCATGGAGGAAGAGTGTGGCAGAGGGAAGCAGCTCACATAATGATCAGAGAGCACAGAGACTCCACTCTCCAGATATGAAATGAATACCCCATAACCCTGCCCCCAATGAACCACTTCCTCCAACCACATCCCACCTGCCTTCAGTTACCACTCAGTTAATCCCATCAGGGATTAATCCACTGTTGGGTTAAGGTATAATCCGATCATTTCCTCAGCCAAACCTTCTTGCATTGTATCACACTTGAGCTTTTGGAGGACACCTCACATCCAAACCATAATATTTCATTTAAGCTGAAGTCAGAATAACATAAAAACCACCAACTAAAATGCCCGAATATGAAGTTATGCTGACCCAAAGAAAAATAAGTGAGCCAAGATTACCTGGAGTGGCCCATCTCTTCTTTTATGTTGTGAGCACTGTTAATAACAGGAATATTGGGAGTTCTGGCTTTAACTTTGCTGCCCGATGCTTACTCTAGCTTTTTACCATTTGTCTTTCACATTATAACAATGCTTAATAGCTTAATTCTAGGCAATTTTTAAAACTTGTGTTCCCAGAAATGACCCTGACTCATGTTTGCATCCTCTGGTCTTATCCTCACCAGCAAGAAGTGCTCAGTGACTTCAGGGAGGTGGTTTATAGATTGTGAGAACCATGGAATAATGGTAGAGTTGAGGGTCCCAAATGGATCAAGAAAAAAAATCGTCCTCATTTTATAGTTGAGGAAACTGAGGTCCAGATCATTGCAAGGTCACTTGGCCGACCACTAGAAACTTCAGGATTGATTAATTTAGTGGATGAATGACATCATCAAGGACCTACATTCTTTCCCATTTTCAGTTCTGTCTCTCTCAACATATCAACTTTGCCCAGAAACATTTGTGAGCAAAGTAGCTGAAGTAGATCTGGGAATCACATCTAAATAAATCATGCCCAGCTTTCCTGGAAGATTCCAAAAGATTTCTTTCTTTTGTTCTCTTTTATTAGAGCTTTATAGTTATACATAGTAGTTGGGTTCATCCCAACAAACTCATACCTGCATGGAATTTGATGTTAACCCACAATCCCTCCTTTTTCCCTCCTGCTTTCCCCGCCCACCCTCCCCTGTTCTCCTTCCTTTACTCTGCTAGACTTCCCTTAATTCATCTATTTATTTATATTTGATTGGTTCATTTTACTTATACATAAAGGTGAAATTCCCTGCAGTATATTTATGTATGTGCATAACATGATTTTTTTAAGAATTCATTGCACATTGCCTCTCCTTTCCCTCCCTCCACTCTGCCTCTCATCTCCTTCTTCTACATACTGATATTTTCTGTATCTTTATGACATCCTATCCTTCCCTCCCCCTTTCCTTTATTTTACTCAGTTTCTGCATATGAGAGAAAATGTTTGATCTTCGAGTTTTTGAGTTGGCTTATTTCACTTGATGAACATATTTCACGATGTTCTCCATTTCTATCCATTTACTGACAAATACCATAATTTCATTCTTGTTTATGGCTAAGTAGAACTCATTGTGTTCCTATACTATAGTTTCATAGTCCATTCATTTATTGATGGCACCTGGGTTGATTCCATAATTTAGCATTGTGAATTATGCTGCTCTATATGCATACTACAGTATAGAGATTTTACCTTTTGGGACAATATCAAGGAGTGGAATAGCTGAGTCATATGGTTATTCCATCCTTAGTTTTTTAAGGAATCTCCATACTTATTTTCCAGAGTGGTTGTAGTAGTCTGCAGTCCCATCAACAATGTCCCCCCCACAACCTCACCAGCAGTTATTATTTTTCCTTGATCATTACCAATCTGACTGGAGTAGGATGAAATCTTAGTGTAGTTTTGATTTGCATTTCCCTAATTGCTAGAGATGTTGAACATTTTTTTTCATATATTGTTGGCCATTTGTGTTTCTTCTTTTAAGAAGTTCTGTTTAGTTCTGCCCATTTGTTGTTTTTTTATGTGTTTTTTGGTGTTAAGTTTTTGAGTTCTTTATATATTCTGGATATTAATCCCCTATTGGAGGAGTAGCTGATAAAGATCTTCTCATGTTCTGCAGGCTCTCTTAATCATTTCCTTTGCTATTCAGCAGCCTTTTAGTTTGATGGAATCCCACTTAATTTCATCTTTTGTGCCTTGGGGGTCTCATTAAGGAGGTCGTTAACAGCACCAATGTAATAGAGTGCTGATCCTACGTTTTCTTCTAATAGTTACAAGGTTTCTGATCTAAATTCCTAAATCTTTGATCCATTTCAACTTGACTTTTGTGCAGGGTGAGAGATAGGGAGTTAGTTTATTTTTCTACATATAGTTATCCAGTTTTCCCAGCACTATTTGCTAAAAAGGCTGTCTTTTTTTTCCAAAATTTATTTTTGGCAACTTTGTCCAGTATCAGATAGCTATAGGTACGTGGATTTGTTTCTGTGTCTTCTATTCTGTTCTGTTAGTCTTCATGTCTATTTTGATAGCAACACCACACTGTTTTTGTTACTACAGCTCTGTAGTATAGTTTCAGATCTGGTATTGTGATGCCTCCTGCTTTGCTTTTCTCGTTCAAGATTGCTTTGGCTATTCCATGTCTCCTATTCTTCCAAATAAATTCAAGAATTGTTTTTTCTAATTCTGTGAAAAATGCCATTGAAATTTTGATGGGGATTACATTGACTCTCTATATTGCTATTGGTAGTATGGCCATTTTGACAATATTAATTCTGCCTATCCAAGGACATGCAATATCTTCCCATCTTCTGAGATCTTCTTCAATTTCTTTTTTTAGTATTACAAATTTTCATTGTATAGCTCTTTACCTCCCTGGTTATATTAATTTCCAAGTTCTTTTTGTTTTTTTTTGAGGTTATTGTGAATGGGATGATTTTCCTGATTTCTTCCTTTGCTGAACTGCTGTTGTAGTATAGGAAAGCTAATGATTTATCTTGTATCTTGCTACTTTGCTGAATTCATTTATAAGCTCTAAATGACTTCTAGTGGAGTTTTGGGTCATCTAGAAATATAGGATCATGCCATCAGCAAACACAGACTTCTTTTCCTATCTGTATCTTTTTGATTGCCTTCTATTGCCTGATAACTTTGGATAATGTTTCAAGATCTATATTGAATAGGTATGGTAAGAGTGGACAGCCTTGTCTTGTTCCTGATTTTAGAGAAAATACCTTTAGTCTTCTCCATTCAGTATGTGAGTTTTGGGTTTGTCATTAATAGCCTTTACAATATTGAGTTAAGTTCCTTCCATCCCTAGCTTTGCCAACATTTTAAACATGAGTGGATGCTAGATTTTATTGAAGGACTTTTCTGCATCTATTGAAATGATCATGTGATTCTTGTCCTTAATTCTGTTTAAGTGGTAAATTACATTTATTGATTCATGCATGTTGAAATAACCTTGCAACCCTGGACTGAACACACTCAATCGTGGTGTATTATCTTCTTGATGTGTTTTTGAATGAAGTTAGATATATTTTATTAAGAATTTTTGCACTGTGTTAATCAGGGATATTTGGTCTGTAGTTTTCCTTAATGTGTTTGCTGTCTGATTTTGATATTAGGGTTATACTGGCCTGAGTGAATTTTTGAGTGTTCCTTCCATTTCATTCATGTAATAATTTGAGAAAGACAAAAGACTGGTGTGTTTTCTTCTGTAAAGATCTTGTAGATAGAACTCAGCTGAGACTCCATCTGGGTACTGGGCTTTTCTGTTTTGGAAGGCTTTTAATTGCTGTTTCAATTTCATTACTTGATATTGGTCTCTATAGGTTTCTATATCTTCCTGGTTCAATTTGGGCAGGTCACATGTATCTAGAAATTTGTCCATGTTTTCTAGATTTTATCGTTTACTGGAGCATGAATTTTCAAAATAGGTTCTGATGATCCTCTGGTTCAGAAGGATCTGTGGTGATATTTCATTTTTCAACTCTAATTTTACTGATTTTGGGGGGTCTTCTCTTTCTTTTGATTAGTTTGGCTAAAGGTTTATCAATCATTTGTCTTTCTGGAGAACTGACTCTTCACTGCATTAATTGTATTTTTTTTTTTATTCTCAGTTTCATTAATTTCCTGTCTTCTACTGATTTTGGATTTGTTTTTTTCTTCTTTCTCTAAGACCTTGGAGTATGAGCTTTTTTTATTTGGGATCTATTTTTTTAATATAGGCACTTAGTGCTATAAAATTTCCTCTTAGAAACTGCTTTCATACTGTCCCAGAGACTTTAATATTGTTGTGTGTTCTTGTTCATTTCTAAGAATTTCTTTTCTAATCTTATTTCTCCTTTGATCCATTCTTCATTTAATAGAGTATTGTTCAACAGCCCATGTGCATGTGTGGTTTCTATATTTTTCCTGCTGTTTATTTCTAGTTTCGTTGTATTATGATCTGAGAGGATGCATGGGATTATATTAATTTTTGTTGTTGTTGTATTTGCTAAGATTTGCTTTGTGACCAGCATATGGTCTGTTTTTAGAAAAAGTTCCATAAGTTGCTGAGAAGGTAAATTCAGCTGTTTTGGGATAAAATATTCTGTAGAAATCTGTAAGGTCCATTTGATTATAGTATTGTTAGGTTGGAGATATTTTTTATTGATTTTATGTTTGACGACCTATCTATTGGTGATAAGGGTATGTTGAAATAATCCAGTATTATTCTGTTGGGTCTGTCTGGGATTTAATGTCATGGAGAGGATTTATTTATGAAATTGGGTGCAGTGACATTTGGGGGATTGTTCCATTTGCTGGATTGTTCCATTTGCCAGGATGTAATGGCTTTGTCTCTTTAATCAATTTTTGATTGAAACATACTTTGTCAGATATGAGAATAGCTACTTAGCCTTGTTTTCAAAGTCTGTATGCATGACATATTTTTTTCCACCCTTTAATCTTCAGCTGTGGGTATCTTTGCCCATTGGCTGAGTCTCTGGTAAACAGTATATTGTTAGATCTTTTTTTTTTTTTTTTTTTTTTTTATTCACTCTGCTAATCTATGTCTTTACTTGGGGAGTTGGGACCATTAACATTCAGTGTTAGTATGGATATGTTTGTGGTTTCCTGCTATTTGGATTTTTTGCTATATTAATACTGTCTTTTCATTAGAAGATTAGTCTTCTATTGATCATCTTCTATTTGGGAGCTTTGGGATGGGTTTTTTTACATTCAGGGCTGTGCAGTTATCTTTGAGTATTCTTTGTAGTGTTGACTTGGTGTTTATGAATTCTTTTAATGGAAAGTTTTTATTTCCCCCTCAAACTTAAAACTGAGCTTTGTTGGGTATTGTAATCTTGGCTGACAATTGTTTTCTTTTCAAGCTTGGAATATCTCATTCCAGATCTTCCTTGATTTCAGGGTCTGAATTTGAGAAATCAAAAGTAAGTCTTATTGATTGCCTCTAAATGTGATTTAACATTTCTCTCTTGCAGTTTTTAATATTTTCCTTACTTTGTATGTTAGACATTTTGATTATATATCTTAGAGAGCTTCTCATTTGAATAGGTCTATTTGGAGTCCTATAAGCCTCCTGTATGTTGATGTCTCATTTCTGATATAGAAAAGTTTTCTGTAACTGTCTAATTGAAAATATTTCTTAATGCCTTCAGCTTATATCTCCCTGTTCTCTCTATCCAATGATTCTCAGGTTTGGTCTCTTGTTGTTTGTCCCAGAGTCTTATGTATTTTGATCATGTTCTATAATTTTCCCCTTTATTGCATTTTGTACTCAAGTTCATGTACCCTGTCTTCAAGGGTTGATGTTCTATTTTCTATACAACCTAATCTGTTATTGATGCTTTCAAGTGAATTTTTAATTGATTGATTGATTGATTGGGTCTTTCATTTGTAGGAGTTCTGACTGGTTTTTTTTTTCAGTTTTTATTTTTTTGAAGTGGTATTTCATCTATATTTGCTCTCTTCATTCCTTAATCTCTTTTTAGTTCATTGAACATTTTAATAATCAGTTTTTTATAATCTTTCTCTGGGATTTCATCCACATGAATATCAGTGGAATCCATTATAAGGATGTGAATTTGTGTAGTGGGGGTTGTTTTCACCTGTTTCCTCATGTTTTCAGAGGTCTTAAACTTGCACATCAATTGAAATGGATTCCCCTTCCTCTTTTTTACAGGTGTCCTTTTGCTTGTAATTATCTTGTTCTGGGATTTCTGTTTTTGATATATGAGTGGATTTCAAGGGATGTGACCTAAGGTACCTTTCTGATTGTTCTTCCTTGGGTCCTTATGGTCGCATTGTGTACTCAAGTTCATATACCCCTGTTGGTTTGGGTTTATGTCTCAATTCTTTGAGTTGGAGTAAGGTCAGGGCCAGGTAGGGTTAGATTGTGTGTGAGGTGAGATTCACTGCTGCTTGGTTGAAATACATTTCTCACCTGCACAATGTCTACTCTGTGATCTTGAAGTATCCCAATCTCCTCCAGCCCCTTCTAGAGGGAGGGAGGAGCCAGAAATGGTGCTAACCTCAGCAATAGATGTATAGCCGTAGGATAAATGTTCAGTGTTTACTTTGACATCTATAATACTAGTTGCCACCTACATAGGAATGGTGGGGTCAGAATTTAACAACAATACCCAAAATGAAAAAGCATGAACTAGGTCAGGCATTGACAGCAAGTGTCTACTATGTTGAACTCTGTATTAATAACACAACTTAATGGGGTAGGAATTACATAGTCTATATAATTTCTATTACTTAGTGGGATTACAGTTTAAGAGAAAACAGGATAGGAAGACCAAGAGAAAGTTTGAACCATTTGGAAAGTTATCAGAGGCAAAAGGTAGGGAGCAGATGTCATCTGTGAAGGAGGAGGAATAATACCTGAAGGATGAGGAAAAATACCTGAAATAATGAAAGAGAGAGAGAGAGAGAGAAAGAGACGAGAGAGAGAGAGAGGACAGAGAGAGAAAGACAGAGAGAGAGAGAGGAGGAAACAAATTTTGGCTGTTGCTGGGGAAGAGAGTGAAGAAGGGGAGCTAAGAGGGCCCAGAACCTAGGCATGAATGAACCAGTAAATATAAAATTGAAATGACTCGAACCCTCATATAATTGTACCCCACCTAAATCTAAGCTAGGCTAAATGATGAACACATGCAGGAGAGAGCTATTAATGTGTAAGTAAAGTTAAATAAAAATTATACATATATTTATGTATGTATCTATATATATTTACTTTTTCAAACCTACCTGTGCAGTAAGAGCGTACATAACCCCCCCCCACACACACTCACATACACAAAAATCATGCACAATGAAAAAAGAACGTGAAGAATAATATGTTTGGAAAAAAAGTTAAATTTTAAAAAGTTAAAAAATGGGAATACAGAGGAAAAAATAAATAAAAAATAGAATATCTTAGCAAGAGATAAAGGCTTGTTTCCATGGTGGTGGTCAAATCTGTTTGGCAGGGATGGATTTTCAGTCCTTATATTTTTGGCTCTGTATTTTTGGCCACAGTGCTTGTGTTGTTCGCCTAGCTGTCAGCCATGTGTGGGAACTGTCAGCTTCCAATCTCTCAGTGTTGGGTGTGATGGACAGGGGAATGCAGATGAATTTGCAACCTGGGTATGGGCCCTGGAGTACAGATGTGCCTGCCTTCACCGCAGCTCTTATGGGGGTGCCACCTATTATGCAATTTTTCTCCTCTGGGATCCAGAGGCCTGAATGGTCCCAGTAAAATGTTCTTTGCTCCTCTTTCGGTCTCTGGTTCAGGTATCCTTTGGGAATGTTTTTGTTCGGCTGCTGGTAACTTCCTTTATGCATTCCCAACCCTGTACCATCTCTGTTCATAGCTGTGCAAGCTGCACAGGATAGCTTTCGACTCCTAGGAATGTTTTTCTCACTTGCCAGCATGTTTCTGCTGGCTGGCAGAGAGCTGCCTGAGGGGCGGGTTCCTTGCCACGCCCCCACGGAAGGAGGGGCTTGCCCCTAAAGAACACTTGCAAGGCAAGTGGACGCTTTGGACGTGTTTTCACTGAGACACCTCCCTTCAATCTGTGTCCATTTGAGATCAACCTTCCTCTGTAAACCACAGGTTGCCCTTGGTCAATTTTTCTTTCTTTTTAAATTTCTTGATCCAGCTGCCACATGTCTGCTTGTTTTGCGCTCCTGGCTCTGCTCTGATGACTGTGGGAGCTGGTGCATCTCTAAGGCATGTTCTTGTGCTCAAGTTAACAACTTTCTATAGCTCTATGTTCTGTTTTTGTTTTTTGTTTTTAATAACAGTCAGTATTATGTTTCGGTGAGGAGCCTTTGTTACTCACCTTGCTGAGAAGTCTTCTCTTTTTACAAGTCTGGTGCTGAGGAGCTGCTGGTCTGTGCCTCTCTCTCTGCTCCGCCATCTTCCCCTTTCCCACAGGTCCCTGCAGATTTGTTTCCGATTGGCCAGAACTGGGCTACATGTCTTTAATAAAACATTTAGTGACGAATAATGTAGAGTGTCATAGACCAACTGGGATTTGCTGTGAACTCCAGCCAGCCTCCCTCAAATACAAGGGCATGGTGGGAAGGAGGGCTACTTGATTGAGATCAGGGGCATTAGCACATGTGGGCTGGGAAATAGATATTGAAGAAGCAGCCAGAAGAATCTTCCACACTCTACAAGTGGCAAACGTCTCCAAGAATCAACTGAAAGAGACATTTTTAGAAAACTAGTCGGCCATTTTTCAGCTGCCTCTTGCTGTCCGTGGCTCTTCCCTTTTTATTCCCTGCTGTTTTAACACACTTCTCCCTCTCCTAAATGGTCATGAACTGCAATTAATTTGCACTATTCTGAGAGTTTACTGCATGCAAAGCACCATCATAATTTGGGGGGCTTATCTTTTGGGGGCATGTTTATTAAAATGGTTATAAATCTTATTAATTGAAATTCAGTTTATAATTTTATGTCAATTTCTGAGCTAAATTGCTATTTAACATCAAAGGCACATTTAATTCTTTCTTTTTACCCCAATAATCAGCAATCTTCCACAGACAAAAGATTTTCCATTGAGTTGATTGCCACTAAAATACATACAATATCCTCAACAATACTTGGTTTTTCTTTCTCAAATGTTCATTGTATCTCAGAATGCTTTGAATATATTATTTCCTCCTCTGGTTAATTTCATTCCATGAACAGTATATTCTTGTGGAAGTTCTTTGGATTACTAAGAAAAGTTTTCTTTTACAGTTCTTTATTACAAGAAGATATTGGTACCATTATGGTAACTGACAAAATCAATTGCTTGTGTCTTAATGCTTGCTTTAACTATTGAAATGAATATTATTCATAACTCTGAAGGAATCAGCTATGAATCATTATGAATTAATATGTGCTTGTATAAGGGATGACTAGAAAATAAGAATTTTTTTTTTTTTTTTTAATTATAACAGACCTTCAGGGGCTGATGGCAAATCTCAGTGGTAGAGTGCATAGCATGTACAAGGCCCTGGGGTCAGTCCCCAGCTCCAGAAAAATCGAAAAAGCAACAAACCTGTATAGGTCAGTTCTTCACTGACCATAAAAACACAAGAAAGCACATAGATTTTTCAGAAAAAAAATACGGCTGAAGTCTTCATTGAAATATTACTATTTTTCTGGTTTTTTGCAAGTTATTTCCAAAACTTAGTTTTCTTCTAATGTTGAAAACAAACAAACAAACAAAAAAAGACTAGAGTCTCCCTATAATTTATTTTCTGAGACACTTTCTGCACATTCCCTTCAGGGACTCTTTTAGGTTCACCCATGCCTCAAGTGTGGGGCTAGATGTGTGGTTTGTTGAAATACAACCTAGATACAGAGATGTGCACTGAATAAATCTAGGAAACCAGCACCTGTTTTAAAAATCTATTAAACCAGCTCTGGATCAAGAAATGGAATTTTTTTTTGTTATGATGCTTATTTCTAAGCATTATATCAAAGATCTACTATTTGGTGATCCTTGTTTAAGTGCTACTATGTTTGATTAGTAGTTTCAGGAGTTTTCAACTTTATAAAGTTTCCATTAACCTTTAACTAATGGCATTAGCAGCCAAGAAATGGAATATTACTAGCTTTCAAACCAACAAACTTTTGAGACTGAAAGCTTGCATTTTTTTTTTTAAACAGGGCAATTAAGATATAATTGACATCAATAAACACAGTAAATGATGTATATTTAAATTGTACAGTTTGATGAATTCCAACATATACTTTTGAAACCATCACTATATGAAGGTGATAAATAAACCCACAATCTCAAAATTTTTTTTCAGGGCAGGAGGTGCAGCTCAGTGGTGGAACATTTTCCTGGCACCTGTAAGGCACTGGGTTCAATCCTCAGCATCACATAAAAATAAAATAAATAAAATAAAGGTGTGTGTCCCTCTACAACTAAAAAAAATTTTTTTTTTAATTTCCTCATGTCTCTTTTTAATCCCTCCTTTCATTCCCATTTCCTACCCTCAAGCAACCACTGATCTGGTTTCTATTACTCTGGTTTTCATTTTCTTGAATTTTAGTATACAGAATCATACACTATGTCTTATGTGTTATACATAAAAGTAGTTTGTTCCTATTTATTCTAAGTGGTATTCCACTGTATGAATACACTGTAACTTGTTTATCCATTCTTCGGTTGATGGACAGTTGGGTTCCCAGTTGGGATTATTATAAATAAAGCTGCTATGAACATTCATATAAAAGTTTTTATGTCTGAATAATATCCCATTGTGTATATATACCACAGTTTGTTTATCCATTCATCTGTGGAAGGGCATCTAGGTTGGTTCTACAATATAGCTATTGTGAATTGAGCTGCTATAAACATTGATGTGGCTTCATACTGTAGTATGCTAATTTTAAGTCCTTAAGCCATAAAGAATAATATTATTATGGCATTTGCAGATAAATGGGTGGAACTGGAGAATATCATGCTAAGTGACATAAGCCAAGTCCAAAAACCAAAGGCTGGATGTGTTCCCTGATAAGTGGATGATGATATATTAATGGGGATGGGGGGTGTGGGGGGGTGAGAGAAGAATGGAGGAACTTTAGATTACATAGAGGGAAATGAGAGGGAGGAGGGCGGGGTATAAAAAGTGAGACAGACATCATTACCCTATGTACGTGTATGATTACATGAATGGTATGAATCTACATCGTGCACAACCATAAAAGTGAAAAGTTGTACCCCATTTGTGTACAATGAATCAAAAGGCAGTCTGTAAAAAAAAAAAAAGTTTTGTTATAGACATTTCATTTTTCTTATGTAATATCTAGGAGTAGAATAGTTAGATTTAAATTGTTTAAATTGAATTTAAATTGTTTTTTAAAAAACTCAATTTTCCAATGTGATTGTGCCATTTATGTTTTTTATAGCATTGCGTGAAATATAGTTCTACATCTCTTGCCAGCAATTGGTATGGTCAATGTTTTTAAGTTTAACCATTCTGTTGAGAATATCCATTTGGTTTTTTTATTACTCCACTTTCCTAATGACTACGAATGGTGAATATGTTTTCATCACTTAAGGGGCTCTAGTTTTAAATACACTAAGACAACAGGCATAAATTGGAATATTCCTGGGCTTATTGAGACATACAAAAGAGAATAAAGGAGGTGAGATGAAAAGGAAATAAATAAAGACTATGTCATTGGCTTATAATGTTGCGACAATAACTTATTAACATGAAGTTATATGACATTTTATTGTTGTTCCCATGTAAGCTAACAAAAAGAGTGCACAAGGATTCTTCTTTCCTCAAAGAAAAAAATATGGCAAAAGTTACATCTTGACTGGGCTATGAGGGTTGAATTTTTATAAAAGTTGGCAAAATGCTATGCTTAAAATTGAGCTATCCCAAAATATATTTATCTTTAAACCAAACTGCATAGCTATAAAACATCAAAAAGCATATGTTAGATAGTGCAATACAGCAACCCATCTCACAGCATTATAATTAATATGAACCTCAATTCTATAAACATAAATGGTTCCACCTTCTAAACAATTCCAGCCTTTATTTTTCCCTTAGTACCACAAATCAGAATGTGCAAGAATGCCTAAGAGCTCCTTTGTGGAAACTTTTGCCAGGCATCTTTGAGAAGAAATTATAGTGTCAGAGATATTTGATTAAGCATTCTGAACCCATGGATATTTGTTCTTTGCTCTCTTCTCATAGAAAAGCAAAACCAACCATATTGGCGACTATAGTTGTTTATGAAAATATTCCATTCATATTTTTTCTGTTATAACCAACTTTTTAAAATAAAATGACCTCTGTCAATAGGCTAGACAGGTTTTTTTTTGTGAGTTAGAATTTGTATTCTACTGCATGATGTCCAGTGAATCATATAAACTTTCATACGTGTTATTATAATTATTCTGAACAAACCTATAATGTTTTGTACATTGTAGGCTCTCAAATGCTGTTAGTTAGTTAGTATTAAACATTGGACACAAAACCACTTTTTAAAAATGGAGCCAAATTCCCTAGGTTTTAGTATTTGATTCCAGGACTAGAAGACTACTACCTTTAATATCATCGTATGTGCTCTGAGGTTTTTCAGTGATGAACAAAGTAAAACCTGAACTGGAAAATCACTGGAAGTGTTTGAACAAACAAAAGGGTAATAAAAAGTGTGCTTCTCCTTAACTTTAAACCAAGCATGAATTTTTCTGGTTGACGGACACAGTTGACAAAGCGTTTCCTTCAGAACTGTTCAGTTTTATTTCCATGGAATCTGCTCTAGCACAATAACTTTTTTATATGATTGTAGACAAATTTAAAGGAAATTTTTGAGCTGTTATCTCATAAAGTGGCATCTTCCTTAAACCAAAAGCAGTGTGCTTCAAATTGTAGCTTTGCCTCTTGGAACACATGATCCTGGGCAATTATTTTGCCTTGACTGGCTTGTTTTTAAAATTCCTTTTCTATAAAATAGAGGCACTGGTAGTTTTCTATCTCAAAGGATTTATTTAGAAATGAGAAAAACCACCATTTTGAAGGCATTCGTCAGGATCGCCAATAACTTGGGCATTCAGAGGCTTCGTGCAGAGGCCCACCCCTGTAATCCCCTGGGGCTCCAGAGGCCGACGCAGGTGGATCGTTGAGTGTGAAAGCCAGTATCTCAAGCAATTTAGGGAGCCCTGAGCAACTCTGGGATACCCTGTCTCTAAATAAAATACAAAATAGAGCTGGGAATGTGGTTCAGTTGTTCAGTGCCCCTGGGTTCAATCTCCAGTACAAAAAAAAAAAAAAAAAAAAATTGGCATCAGAGTTGAACTAGGATGAGGTCTCTCAAGTCTAAAGTTCATCTCCTATTCCAAGCATGCTGCTCAATCTTTTGAGCAAAGACACAGGAAGTTTGGGTAATTAGTATGAAATTTCAGCTAGCAGCTGGTGTTAAACTGGTCCTTTTTGATCCCTAACCAGATTGCACCTCGTTAAAGGAAAGATGCACAGAGTTCTGGTTACAGTATGCGCTAGCGAGCGCCCTCTCCCCTCCTCTCCCCTCCTCTCCCCTCCTCTCCCCTCCTCTCCCGTCCTCTCCCCTCCCCCCTCCCCCCCCCTCCCCCTCTCTCTGAATGACAGTTCATTCCTCTTTTCTAACTTCCTTTGCTCCCTCTGTCCACAGCTGATATCCTGGAGCCATCCGGTTTGGCATTATCCATACAACTCAAACGTTTTCCAAAACTCGGCAAAGCTAAGATGTATCCCCACCTAGAATCCAATAAACAAGGTGAGGAGTGAGATGCTAGGTGGATGTAAGGACCTTAGGAAGAATGAAATCAGATTTAGTTTTAATTTATATGCTGTTCACATTAAATACAAAAATAGTTTTAAATACAAATGAAAATAAAACATTTTATAAAGTTTTATGAAATCTAAGTGCTGCATGGGTTGTCAGTAGTTTCAGATGAATGCACTTCTTTCAAAATAGTTACCATGCAAAGCTCTGTGCTTTTTCAACAACTGCTGAAATCATTTGATTTCTTTTCAAAATGCTATCACCATCAGTTTGGCCTCTTCCTCTCTTCCCCGCTTTTTCAGTTTTGTGCTCCCACACACATGACAAGTTCTTTATAGCCTATCTCTGACTTTAACCAAAAATGGATTATCTGAAACAATCAGTTACCTATTCATCATTCATAGTTCTGAATGTCTTTCTGATACTTCATAACAAACTCTTTGTCCCCATTTCTCAAGCATCCTCAAAGACTGATGACCTGCACCATTGCATATTTATATATTTTAAATGTTCTGTAGATTGTTAAGGACATTTCAAAGGAAGAGGTCCAAAGACATTTTAAATATCAGTAACATTTAAATAAGTAAAAAATTCCCAATAGTGAATGCTCTCAACGAACAAAATTACTTTTGGTTTCATTTTAGAATATTTGTTAAAAGGTGAGCAATTAAAAACTATACCTATACTTTTTATATGTTTATATGCACATGTTTGGGTGTATATTTTAAAATATCTTTCATATTTTAAAATGGAAAGTTAAAATTCAAAGACAACAGGAAAAGAAAATTAGCATGTAAAATGCCATGGGAAGAAACATTTGTAGGGTAAACATAAATGTAAGAGATTTGACAAATCTTTTTATTTTTAATCCAATAAAATCAGTATATTCAGGAATTAAAATGTGAAAACACAGTTGCAATTTAATATTTTTGACACATTTTAAGTTTCAGCTCTATAGTCAACATGTCAAGAATCTAAAAACTTGGAAGAATATTTCTTTTTTGAATAATCAACTTCAAAACACTATTATTCCATTATTTCAGTTGTTTTAGTTAGCAAAAAATTTTAGGACAGTGTCTAACTTTATCAACTTTAAATTTTGCATCTTAGTGCTGTATTCCTAAAAATTGGGTTTACATTTTATCTAGATGTTTCATTTTGTTACATAATGAAAATTCAGGAATCATAAATTCACTAACCTTTCACTTCTAAAGCATGCACACAAGTGCTCCTTAATAATTTAAAGAGCTTTCTATACTGATGAAGTCATACTGGTGAACTCAATAGGAAAAGATTAATTCTAAACAAAACATATATTTCACTGTAGAAACCAGGCACAATAAAGCAGGAAAATAAATTCTAACTGCTCAAAATATTTTGCTTTTCTTATATCAATGCATATTTCTTAAATCATAGTGACAGTTTTTCCTCTTTTGTTGGAATACATGACAGCTAGTCATATACTGTAGCAGGTGCAAAAGATAAATGCTTTCCTATAGTCAAGAATAGTCAGCATTCCATGTGCAATGATGGGCAGGCCTCCCTCATTTTGCATAAGAGAGTGCTGGGAAACCTATCACCAGACCTTATTACTATCAACTTATTCTCACCTTGAATTGTAATTCGTCAAAGAATTCAGCTGAGTTGCACTTTACTTTTTAAGACTAACTGATAGATGATGAAAGAAAAAAGTTAAACAGAATACAGATAAAAGGTTTATTAACAATTTCATTTAACAGCAAACAAATTTAAAATTTAATTCTACAGAGTATTGTGCATTTTGGAATTATGATATACTATTAATTATTAAATCTGGCTATATAAAATAACTAATTAAAAACTGGAAAAAGTCAATTAATTATGGCCAATCATGACAAAATTAATTGGAAAAGTCTATTATAATTACAACAAAATGAAAGTTTTTACTATGACTTTTCATTTCCTTTGGTGTTTGTTTGTAGAAGCCCCTTTTCAGATGATTATGAATCAAAAGCCATATTCATGTTATGTAATTATGGGAAGATTGTTTTCACAATTTATTGAAGGTAATGTGACATTCAACAGCAGATAATACAACCTACGTGAAGTGTTTTGAACAAAGATGGTAAACTGGAACATATTATGGGGAAAGGAGAAAAATATTGAACTCCCCTAAAGACATCAATTGATGATATTCTGAAAGGTATGTGAAATGACCGTATGTAGAGAATTAACAAAAATGGACATACTTTTAACATTCTAAAAGCATACTTTTGAGATCCCTGTAATAAAAAATAAGATACTTTTAAATATGGCAATGGTACTCTTATACATAGTCAAACCAAATACATCCTGTATTTTCCCCAATTTTTCTACATATAAACATTTCACCTTTACCTAGAATTATAAGACTAAAGGGCTGCTCTGTGGAAAGTTTAATAAAACTTGAATGCCCTGGGCATCTCTGTCTTTTCACTGTATCTTTGTGCCAACATTGTATTTCCAACTGAAAAATGAGACTAATTTGATATACGTAGCAGATATAAACCACCAGGAAAGATAATGACAAAGAATTATTACCAAAGAAACCATAGAGGCAAACAGAGTACTATCACATCCTTCTTTTACAGTGAGGTTCAGCATCTCTCTACAGTGAGCTCTAACTCCAGAATGCATCAGAAAGGCAAAGAGATAATGAGACAGAGAAAAACAGTCTCAGTTGACTAGCTGGTCGCTTACTAAATGGAGAAAAGGGCAAAGGAAGTACTGGTGAGATTATTTATTTCTGCATTGCTATTCAGTTCTTCAGTCAAAGTTAAAGTTTCTGCCTGCAGTAACTTAGAACTTGAATGTTTCCCAAAGGCCTGAGTGTCAAAGGCTTGGTTGCCAGCCTGTAGGGCTATTGGTAGGTGGTGGAACTTTAGGAGGTGGGGCCTCGTAGAAAGAAGTTAGATCATTGATGCCCTTGAAGGAGATACTGCGACCCCAGCCCCTTCCTCTCTGCTTCCTGGTTACCATGAGTTGAGTAGAAGTGCTCCACATTGTGCTCCCCACCATGATGTTCTGCCTTGCCATAGGCCCCAAAACAATGGAGAAAACACCATGGCTAAAATCTCTGAAATCATGAGACAAAATAAACCTTTCCTTCTTTTAAGTTGACGGCCTCAGGTATACTGTCACAGTGACAGAAAATTGACTAACACTGTAAAAGATAGCAATCAATCTTTAAACCAATGTAAGACATAGCTTACTGGAGTTATAGCCAACTCAACTTAGACTAAGTTTTTCTATGATCAAGTAGTGTTAGCTTTGATATCTGGGGGGAAATCTTCTAAATATGCACAGAAAAAAGCTTCAATCATCTTCATTGTGACAGTGGACAATTTTTTTCATAATTTTTAGTACATGCCCACACCCCTAAGTTCAACTGAAGACATATTAGTTTTATATCAAAGTAGTACTTCCAGTAGAAACCATATCAAATACTTCTAAATTTTGCTTACCAGAATCTAGAAAAAAAAAAGTCAGTGAAACAATTACTAATGAATATATTGGAACATTACTGAATTTTAATGAAGAAAGTATTTGGTATTGAAACAAGTCTGGCATCATTTTATTCTATTAAAAAAGTCTTCTAAAATTCTTCCTAAATTGTAAAGAAACTTCATCTCTTCTGTTTGGAAAATAAAAATTTCTACAAATTTAAAAACATTATCATTAATTTGACAAAAATTTCATCAACAGATTCTGTTAATATCAATCATTAAGTCAAGTTTACTACTATTGGGAAGATTTTGAATAGTGAAGCATTTTATATTAATAAACATAAGGAAAGTTAGAGTAGTTACTTGCTGTCTAGTAATAGTGATGAGAAAATAATGTCACACAATTGCACGGTGTGGCCTCCAACACTCAAGTCATATATAAATATATTGTCAAGTGCTTGAACATTGTATATTTATACCACCTTTTGTTCAAAGGGAAGAATATGAGGATTGCAAAACTAGCTAGAAAGGAGATTATTCAAAAGTTTTTCAGAAAAAAATTTAACTAACTAAAATCTTGTTTAAAGAGCTTTTTCATCCCATATGATCTCAAATTACTATACAAGTCATAATGTAAAAGTAATGAAATACTCTACAAAAATGTTCAATAGTATTTAAATTTTTTAACTCAAAGGATTCAGAAGTTCAATCATTCTTGGAGAAACTGTACGGATGATTAAAATCCTGAAGGAAGCCTGGAAGAAAAAGGACACAGTCATTACTAGAAATATAATACAATGTTAACTCTTAGGTTTCACAGTCAGAATAAAAAGCTTAAGTTCAAGACATTACACCAATTTTTATAGAAATGTAATATTTTCAAATCATGGTTCATCCCTTGAAAAGCTGTACATGGGTAATAATGATTATAAACTCAAATTAGTCACACACACACTGGAGTAAATTGGAAATGAAAAGCTTCTTCAATTACCGGAGCAAACATAAATGATTTATTTCCTTCTGCCAACATGAAAGGGAATTAGTTGGAAGTCCATGAAGGATGGCATTCACCCGCCCTGCACAAGGTTAGAGAGCTCACTCAGCACAAATATTCCCAGAAAGGGTTCAACCTGGCAGTAAAAAAATCATCTATTCCAAAAGGCCTCTGTGTCAGTGCAACTTTTCTTCTGCTGTAAGAAAAGTCCCTCACTGTGAAACAGCAGCTGCTGTGCAGAATGGCACCACTTCCCATAGTCCCCAGTGCAACAACGCCTCGGCCTCATCAGACTGCTTCTCATTGCCTCTGAGACCATCCTTAGTCACAACCCCATGTCTTTGATTTTCCATCTTCAATATCTACTTCCAAATGAATAGATTGTTCATTCCTTTGGTCTGTTTCTCTAAGCCTTCCTCAATCCCAATAATTCTTAAATTTGGCCTTTTCATGATATCCCATAGTTCTTGGAGATTCTGCTCATGATTTCTTACCATCTTCTCTGTTTGTTCAACTTTGTTTTCAAGGTTAAATATTTTCTTCAATGTCTGATGTTCTGTCTTCCAGGTGTTCTATCCTATTGGTTATGCTTTCTATGGAGTTCTTAATTTGGTTTATTGTTTCCTTCATTTCAAGGATTTCTGTTTGGTTTTTTTCAATATCTCTAACTCTTTATTGAAATGATCTTTTGCTTCCTGTATTTGCTCTTTTAACTGTCGATTGGTGCGATCATTCAGTGCCTGCATTTGCTCTTGCATCTCGTCATTTGCTTCCCTGATCATTTTAATTATGTACTTTCTGAACTCCCTTTCTGTCATTTCTTCTGCCATGCTGTCGTTGGGTTTCATTGATGTAACATCTAGATTTGTTTGCAGCATTTTTTTCCTTGTTTTCTCATATTGTTCAGGTATCAGTTGACCGCTGTGATATTGCAGATTTCCTCTATTGTCTTATAATATCCCTGAAGATTTCTAGCATATCCCCTCTTAGCCTTCAGTAGCCTGATGTCTTGGAGGAAGTTGATAATGCGCTGCTCCACAAGGAAGCTGACTCCCTAGGGGTGGTGGCCTTCTGGTGGGGTATATTTTCTGCTAGTGGGCAGAGGTACCTTCACTTGCTGATGAATGGTCATCCAAAGGGGAAGTAGGATGTGGGCTGATGCAAGGCCAGTTTGGGCCTGTGTCTCTGATTTTACAGTCCTTTTGGGAGAACCTCATCCAACAGGGAGGACTCACCCGGTGGGGAGGTCTCGCTGGTTGGTTTCCCTCCCAGAGGTTCCGTTCAATTCACAACTACCGCCTGGGCTGGGCAGCCTTCTTCTGCAATGTTCCCAGGGACCCGGACCTACCTCCTGGGCCTGGAAGCCTCGCCCTTCGCAGACGAATCTCCTTAGGCTGCCTCTCCTCAGAGAAGCTGCCTGCAGTCCTGGAGCCTTCGCTCCGCCCCTCAGTTTGTCTGTGGGGCTCTTCCACCAAGAAGCCGCCTAGGCCCTGGGACCCTGCTCTGCACTTTTCGCCTGGCTATGCGGCCCCTCTCTGAGCAGCCACCTGGAGCCCCTTACAATCGCTCCGAGTCCCAGTGACCCGCCACACGCCTTTTCCTCCGGCAGCCACCTGGTGTTCCGTGCGGTCGCTCTAAGTCCAAGTGACCTACCACGCACCTCCTTCTCCACCAGGCAGTCACCCAGAGATCTGGTGCGTCACGAGTCCCAGGAACTCACTGTGCACCTTCTCATCCCGACTGCCACCCGTAGCCCTGGTGCAGTCACTTCGAGCCCAAGCACCCTGCCGTGCTCCTCCTCCTTCTCCAGACAATCCCCTGTGTTCAGGAGCGGATGCTCTGGGTCCAAACCACTCACCACACTGCTCCACCGGATAGCCGCCCAGAGCCCTGGCGCAGCTGCTCCAAGTCCAAGCGACATGCCGAGCCCGTATTTCTCCTTCTCCTCTGGGCAGCCCCCTGTGTTCAGGGGTGGTTGCTTTCAGTCCAAACAGCTCACCGTGCACCCTCTCCTTTGGGCAGCCTCCCAGAGTCTGGGTGGGAGCGCCGAGTCCAAGCGCTGTGGTGAGCAGCCACCTCTCCAATGCTCCCAGTTGTCCGCGTTCACTGCTCCAGCAGGAGGAGGGGCGTCTCGCCGGCATCTCTACTTCACAAAGATCCCTGCTTTCGGGGCTACCGCCCTGTCCGGGACACGTCCCCAATGGGAGACACTCACCCGGCTGCTTTGAGTTGGTCCCAAGTCTCTCTATATCTCCTCTTCTTGAGTCCTGAGTCCTGGAGCAATACGAAACGCAGCCACCCTCTAGTCCGCCATCTTGAATCCCCCCATCAATGTGTTCTTATACACTAATGATGAATAAGGTAAAAGACAAATTAGGAAAACTGTTATATTCACAATAGCCTCAAAAAAAAAACTTGGGACTCAATCTCACAAAAGAGGTGATAGACCTCTACAATGAGAACTACACAACACTAAAGAAGGAAATTAAAGAAAACCTTAGAAGATGGAAAGATCTCCCATGTTCTTGGATAAGCAGAATTAATATTGTCAAAATGGCCATACTACCAAAAGCACTATACAGATTTAATGCAATTCCTATTAAAATTCCAATTACATTCTTCATAGAAATAGAAAGGCAGTCATAAAATTCATTTGGAAAAATGAGAGGCCCAGATAGTCAAAGCAATCCTTAACAAGAAAACTGAAGCAGGAGGCAACACGATACAGAGTTATAGTAACAAAAATGGCACGGTATTGGCACCAAAACAGACATGGAGACCAAAGGTACAGAATAAAAGACACAGAGACAAGCCCACATATATACAGCTATCTCATAATATACAAAGGCTCCATAAAAATGTTGGAGAAAAGATAGCCTCTTCAACAAATGATGCAGGGAAAACTAGAAATCCATATGTAGCAAAATAAAATTGAACCCCTATCTCTCACCCTTCACAAAACTCAATTCAAAGTAGCTCAAGGACCTAGGCATTCTGTCAGAGACCCTGCACCTACTAGAAGAAAACATAGGCTCAACTTTCCTTCATGTTTGCTTAGGAAACAACTTCCTCAAAAAGACTCTTAAAGCGCAAGAAGTAAAATCAAGAATCAATAAATGGGATGGTATCAAATTAAAAAACTTCATAGCAAAGGAAACAATCAAGAACATGAAGAGAGAGCCTACAGAATTGGAGTAAATTTTTGCCATCTGCACCTCAGATAGAGCCTTAATCTCCAGGATATACAAAGAACTTAAAAATATAACACACACACACACACACACACACACACACACACACACACACACACAAATTACCCAAATAACCCAATCAATAAATGAGTAAAGGGACTGAACAAGCTCTTCACACAAGAAGAAATTGAATGTTCAACAAATATATGAAAAAATGTTCAACATCTCTAGCAATTAGAGGAATGCACATTAAAACTACACTGAGATTCCATCTCACTCCATTCAGAATGGCAACAATCAAGAATACAAATAACAATAAATATTGGCGAGGATATGGAGAAAGCATACTCATACATTGTTGGTGGGATTGCAAATTGGTGCAACCACTCTGGAAAGCAGTAAGGAGATTCCTCAGAAAACTTGGAATGGAACCATCATTTGAAACAGTTATCCCAGATATACCCAAAGGACTTAAAATTAGCATACTACAGTGACATGACCACATCAGTGTTTATAGCAGCTCAATTCACAATAGCTAAGCAATGGAACTAACCCTAGCTGCCTTTCAACAGATGAATGGATAAAGAAAATGGGGTATATATACACAATGGAATATTACTCAATTATAAAAAAGAATGAATTTATGACTTTAGCTGGTAAAAGGATTGATCTGGAGACTATCATGCTAAGTGAAATAAGCCAGTCCCCAAAAAAAACCAAAGGTAGAATGTTCTCTGACATGTGGATGTTAACACACAACAAAGTGGAAAAGAATAGAATTTCAGTGGATTAGACAAAGAAGATGAAGGGAAGGGAGGGTGAATAGAAATAGGAAAGACAGATAAATGAATCGAACATAACTTTCCTATGTTCATATATGAATATACCACCAGTGAAATGTCACATCATGTACAACCACAAGAATAGGATCCCAAATAGAAAAAGTTATATTCAATGTATGCATAATATATCAAAATGCATTCCACTGCTATGTGGATCTAAAAAGAACAAATAAAAAATGTGTCAAAAAAAGAAAAAAAAAGCTTCATGTATATTTTAAACTATTGTATCCTCATAGGAATGAATGCTCAAGAGACTAAACATGCTTCATGATTGAAAAAGAACTGAGAGCTGGGTTAGCAAGAGGGGAAATCAAGCTTTGTAGAGGACATGGTACTAGAACAGGGCTGCAATGGATTGATGGATGTTAATGGAGTAACATGCTGAGACATTAACTTAGATTGGAAAGCGCACATGAACATAAACATGTAAGGGGATCATATGGTGCTGAAAATCATTAACAGAATTGAGTTTAAAAATCAGTTATTTTCTAAAACAAATCTATAGTATGTTAAATATAGGAGTTAAAGTACATTCTACAGCTCTGTTTAGCAAAATTCAGAAAATTTATAATAGCAACAGTTTTAACTAGTTAGACGACATACATTGGGCACCTATTCCATACCACCATAGAGTAATTGACCATTTTATAGTTGAATTAGAAGGGTCAATGGATCAATGGTAATAAAAGAGTCTATCTGGCTATTTTAAGCTGCTCAACTTTTTTAAAATAGAGAAATTATTTAAGTAGATGGAAATGCACAGATCTTGAGTATATGAATGTTAGTTTTGACAAAACCAACACACATAAATTTTATGACATTGTTACTTGTGCTATATTCTATTTACTAGGAGCAAGATCCTATGTCCAGTGTTCCTTCATATAGAGGGATTACACAGGGCATGAGTAAACAAGATCACTGGGAACCATCTCATAGGTGTCTGTCACAGAGGGAGACCTCTTCTATGTCACAGAGGGAGACCACAGGGGGAAGAGTTGGGTATGGTAGAGTAGTTTCAGATACCAAACTACGATATGAAGAAGTACCCTTCCTATAACTTCTATTTTTATGTAAAGTAAGTACTCTTTTTGAGAGACAGAATTGGAAGGATTGGAGGTTTGAGAGTGGAGAAGTGGATAGTGGTGTGAAAATAGCAGAGATTTGAAAAAAATCATTGTTAAGAATAAAAGAGGGGCTGGAGGTATAGCTGGTAACGTGCTTGCTTATCAAGCACAAGGCCCTGGGTGGGCCCTGTCAAAATAGGTATCCATAAGTTCAAGTGAAATCTATCTTCCTCATTGAGGGATTTTTTTTCCCCTCCAGCTGCAGTTAGTAATAGGCAAGCAGAATACTCCCTGGCTACTGTCTAATGATCACCCTCTTTTCTTAGGGGAGCATAGAAAGCATGAGAAATTACTAAGGCTGATACCAAAATTCATGTAACCATAAAATCCAACAAAATAGCTGCCAGTTTTGGAGTCTAAAAACAGGACCTGTCATACAGAAACTTTTATTTGCTCCAAAACTCACAGAGAATCAGGTTAGCACAAAATAGCCCTGGCAGCTAAGTTCCATGCCATAAAGTTTTCTATTTAGATGCTTTTCCTGGAATTCATGTTTGCTGATGAAATCAAACCTGTCAATCAGAGAAAAGTATTTCCACTGATTACACTGGAAAGATTGCCTTAAGAAAAGTTACCAGAATAAATTTTTGAAAAGTAGATGACATGTACATGCTACCTTCTGAATAAAACCCAACAAAAGCCTCACTTTGATGCTTTTCTTTTTTTTTAATGTTTATTAGTGCATTATAATTATACACAACAGTGAGATTCAAGTGACATCTTCATATATAAACATATATAATTTGCCCCAATTAGTTCCCCAGGACTTCCTACTTTCCTTCCTCTCTTCCCTTCCCTTGTTCCCCTTCCTTGACTCTTCTGGACTTGCTTCTATTTAGTTACATGTACATATTACATGCATAGTTCTTTTATTGGATTCATTGTGATACACTCATACAGGCATATAGGAAAATTTGTTTCTTATTCAGAAAAAAACTTTTATGTCAATAAGAATGAGAGCTTCGCCAGCCTGAAGGTCTGGCTAGTTCCAGTGGGTCAGTGTCACCCTGTTTGTTCTGGATCCCTGTCAAATGCATTAATCATTGTATCAGCGACCTGAATGATACTTGCCCAGACCAGAGGAGGGAGGAGCCTGGAGGTAAACAGTAACGTCTTCCCTTTGTGTGTATGTGCTGTTGGATTCGGAAGGTAAGTAGAGTTAGGCTACAGTGCCTGATTTTACTCAGTCTTTCCTATTAAAGGGTATCCAAAGGTAAGAACATTAAAAGGCAAAGGGAGATAAAACTTTGATATTCTTGAGACAGCTTAAAACCAAGACACATATGTGGAGAAAACAGGTAGTTGCATTTTCTCAATAGTTGAGATTTTTTTCAGATTCTAAACAACAGAAAAGCAAAGAAGTTTAGGATTAACCAGTAAGAGTGGTTGATATGTTGGTCATGATAGGATAGAACACAAGAGGGGCTGAGAGCTGTACAGAGAGCAGGATTGTCACTAGGGGTTGGAGAATATGGTACCAAGAAGGCAGACCAGAGGCGCTGGGAGTGACTGAACCACTGAGCTAGGAGCAGAGGCAGTTGTGGCCCTAAAATGGGGTTTGAACTCATGATGTCTGGGCCTTGTGTCAGAGTGTCATCATGGTATTATGGCAAAATGGGTTTGCCAACTAACTGCTATGCATGATATGATTTATATGGGAGAATCCTTAAAAACTTCCTGTGCTTTTATGTACATTTACTTATGACCTTTCTGGAGAAAGGAGGCTACTCCCTAGATCTTACAAGAGGAACAGAACAGCTAAAATAGGCCTGGATAATGCCTAGTAGCTATGACAGTACAAAACAGGTGAAAATCCATCATCCTGACACAAGATTGCTCTTCAAGCAACATATCCCTTCCTATAAACAAGAGACAATTCATTGCAGAAAACTAAAATAATTGGTTCTTCTATGAAAACATTCATTTGGTGAAAACAGAGCCTTGGTGGCCTTGTTGGAGAGTCAGGCATACAACAAAGAATATAAGTTCCTGCTTTCGTGGGCCCTACTTCCTAATGACAGGGACTGCAAGTTAAAAAAAAAATCACAATAATTTTAGTTAATGAAGAAAAAAATAAGCAGGGGCAATGAGATGGACAATGGCTGCTGGGTGAGGTGGGGAATAGGGACACATTGGACACAGTGCTCAGACCAAGACCTGTTACAGAAAGTGAAACTTGAGCTGAGATCTGCAAAGTGATACCTGGGGGAAGAGCATGTTAAGTGAGAGTAATAATTATTATCAAAACAGCAATAGGGAGATCTCAGCCTATGCTAGAAACTGACCACAGCTCAGTAAGGCTGGAACTGAGTGAGCCAATCAAAGACCTAAGAGTAGCCAGCAAAAGCAGGACCATCTAGCACCTTGCAGACTGTGGGAAGAGTTCACATTTTGCTCTAGGTGCAATCAAAAGCCATTTTTGGAATTTAGCCAAGGGATGCACATGATGCAAGCCACATGTTTAAAACAGTTCTTTGACTCCTTTGTGAAGATGAATAAGGAAGGGCATAAGGAGCTATAAAAAAGAAAATTAATCTATGAGTGTTTCCAAAATTATAATGCTAATGTAGGTACAGTTTTGTATGTGATTTTAAAATTCTATATTGTGAGGATATAATTATGCCATTAAAAGTCAAAATGTAGTCTGTAATAAATTTAAAAATAAATAATAAAAGAAAAAATAAATGTATGAAAGTCTTGTCTGTGTTTTACTCCAACCTATTGCCATTTCCCTAATATTAGGAAATCAATTTGTTTCCAATTTTTCCTGTTTGAATGATGGTGTTAATAAATATTTTTATTTAATCTTTGACTACATTTTCCACTTCATCAGAACCCATTTCTAGATGTTAAGTGAAACCACAGCGACAAAAAATATGAGTGCTGGATTGTTCTACTGTCATCTTGATTAAGCTGTGTGCTGTGTTTCCCTGAATTCCTTTCCCTGTAGCTTAGAGACAGTTGGCAAAAGAGATTTGAGCAGTGGAAATCAGGTCTTTGGTGTCAGAATGGGGCAGATTTCATGTTGTCCTTACTTTTCTCTTCTTGGCACGGAGCTCTTCCTCTTGATTGCTGGCCCTGCTGATGGACAGTGGCCCTACTCCTGGCACTGGATGCCTGTCTGCAGATCTCCAGAGGCAATCTCTCCAGAGAGATTTTCCTACAAATCCCCTTTGTGAAACTCAACGTTTATGTCCATATCAGTAGCTCAGATTTATTCTGCAAGTGCTGGCTTGCCATCCACCCCAGTGGTGAAGATTAGCTAATGACTCTTTCTCTGATTCGCAAGCTTCCCCTTCTGGGCTTTCACTTCCCTAGCTTTCCACACAATTATGTAAGGTCTATTAATATAATATAGCCTGTATTCTGTAACCTTTACAGTGCTTCTGCTTCCTCATCCCTGTCTAGTATAATATGAGTATTTTGATGGTTCCTGTTACATATTGCCAGATTGCTTTCCTGAAAACTCGTAACCAGTTCAACACCTGCCATGACATGACATGAACATCTCTCCACCCTTTTGACAATACTGATGTTTTAAATCTCTTTCAATTTTATGGGGAAAATTAATATCTAATTTTATATCTCTGGTTACTGATGAAATAGTACTATTATTTTCTGTGGTTCTTTGTTAATTTATCTTTTCTACTGGGGACAATTACTATACTTCAAAAGATTTTTTGAAAAATTAGAGAACACTTTGTAACAAACTCATTCAGACTTTCTTCATTTTGTCAACCTTTTCTTTTTCTTTCTTCCTTTTTTTTTGGTGGGGTGCTGGAGATCAATTATCCTAGGCCTTGCGCGTGAAGGAAATGCACTATCATTTGTTAATCTTTTCCCTTGGTGGTTCCTGCCCAAGTTCCTTCATTAGTTTAAGATTGTTTTGGGGTTTTTCTACTTATTTATTCTTTGATAGTTAAACATGGTCAATTCATAAATCAGTAGATGGAAGGTCAATCAAAATCAAAGTCTTTGGATTGGAAAAATGATAGCAGTCAAATCTATTGAACTTAAGGAAAAGGGAATGATATGGGAATTCATAAAATTTATGCAAATATTTGGAGATTTAGTCATAGGCTAGGCTCAATTCTATCAATATCACCTTCTTTTCTTTCTTTCTTTTTTTTTAATGATACAGTGGCACATTTTATTTCAGTACATGCTCTAGATACATGCAACAATATGGATAAATCTTGGAAACATTAAGTGAAAAAAAAGTAAACGTGCCAGAAGACTACAGATAATGCAATATCATTTTTATAGAACTTGAAAGTAAGACTGAACAACATATTGTTTAAGCTTATATCAATCTGTGAGAAAATTATATTAAAAGAAGAAAATGAAAACTGGTGGGCAGTGCTCTCATTTCTCTGGGGGGCAAGTCTTCGTGAGTTCCCTTCAGGCCCCTGCCTGGAGCATCCTGCAGCCCCAGACCTGCCTTATGGGGTTGCAGGGTGCCCCCTTCCTGCCACACTGGAGGGGTTGGGGGGATCCCAGCAGGGGTAGGGCATTCCCTTCACCCTAGTTGCCAAAGCCCCCGACCCCCAGGACCTTCCTCCTCGCTCCATCCCTGATGGTTCTGGCCTTCCCAAACTGCTTTTGAGCTTTTGATTCCTCTTGGGTTGAAACAGACCAAGTCTTCCCCTAGGCACCCAGTTTTTTTTGGGGGGGCATGTATTTTTTTAATGACACTCCTACTTCCCACCTGTCCCTCTCCCATCCCATGCTGTCAACTTCTGTGCTTGTCTGTTTAGTTCTGTGTAAAATGGAAATATTGGGGAGAGGATCCTCTCTGTGCCCACTGGTTCCCCTCTCTTTTCCTTGGTCTTGACCATTCATGGAAGCAGGACCAGTACGGGACCTGGCTCCTATGCTGTGAGATATATTTTGTATTATCTCTTTCTTCTTGTGGTGATAATCTTGAATTCTTGTGGGAGTAAGTTTCAAAATTTTCAAATAAAGGCTTTGCAAGATACTTGAGTCCCCTGGTTCTGCCTTATCACCCCTTCTCTCATACCTTGATGCATACATAACTCATGAACCTGTAGCATTTCCACCCTCCCTTCCCCAGAAGTCTCTTCCGGAAGCCCAGTACAGCAATATCACTTTCTTGTTCACTTTATTTGAGTTTAACAGTCCTAGGAATGAGCATTAAATCAACCTAGCCTATATCAGGTACAGGTTGTTAAGACAGTTACTCATAGAAAGAGCCTCCAAAGGCAGACTTCTCATTCACAGTGGGAAGGAAGGCACCTGAATTTACCTTTTTACCAAGAGTATTTCCAATTCAGAAAAAAATAATTTCTCAAAGAAATTGGAATGCTATTAAGAAGAGGGAATGAAGATTGGGTAGCCAAATTCCAAAGCTGGGTAAACCAGATCTAGCTGCTTTAGTCTGTTTCGTAGCACTGTGACCAAAATAACCTGATTAAAACAATTCAGAGGAAGAGAATGTTTTGGTCTCATGGTTTCAGAGGTTCCATTTGTGGTTCACCAACTTCATTGGTTTGGGTCCAAGGTGAGGCAGAACATCATGGTGGAAGGGCATGGCTCAGCTCATGACAGCCAGGAGAGAAAGGGGCGGGGGGAGAGGGAGACAGGAGCCAGAGATAAAATATATAATCCCCAAGGCACGCCACCAGTGACCCACCTCTATAGTGAGACCCACTTGCCTACAGTTACCACCCAGTAATCCATACAAATTATTGATCCATCAAAAGGTTATAGCTCTCAAATCTGATCAGCTGACCTCTTGCATTAACACAGGAGCTTTTGGGGGCTACCTTATATCCAAACCATAACTCTAGTCTTAAGTTAGTTTTCACTGATTCTGATTACAGAGTGAATAAATTTTGAAAACTCAGATTAAAAAAAAAAAATCTACAAGTATTGGGCTGGGTTTGTAGCTCAGTAGAAGAACACTTGCCTAGCATGTGTGAGACACTGGGTTTGATCTTAGCACCACATTAAAAAATATAAGTAAAATAAAGTATTGTATCTACCTACAACTAAAAATTTTTTTTAAAGTCGATAAACTATTTAAAAAACTACAAGCTTTTATGAGCCAACGTTTATAAATCTATGTAGGAAATATATAAAATAAATGAATTCCCCTTTTAAAATTTTATAAGATTATCTGAGCTTTATGTAGGAGAATGATTTACTCAAGAATAGAAGGGTTTAACAGGTTTGACAAACCCTGTCAGTACTTTCCACACTTTTTAAACATAACTTTTCCTATTCGCCTATTCTTTCTTTTGTAGTTATGCAGTTAAAATATCAGTGTATGTTATCAAGCAACCATGGAGATGACTTCTTTCCCACTTGCTATTATGGAAATTATATTCTTCAGTAAGAATAAGCAGAAAGACCTGGGGTTTTTTGAATTGTTGGTTGAAAGCCAGTACTTGGTTGGCAAGTAAGTAGGCATTGCAAATAGAAAAGTCACTTTGAAAGGAAACTAAACTCTGAATGTATAAGCTATTTAGGAATTTTAAGAACAGAAACAGGTAAGTGTCGCCATAAGTTAAAGGATCAGAATCAGGATCTGAAAAGCTTTAAAGAGCACAAACAGCTGCTTTTTCACGAGTCCTCTCTCTGATTTTTAGTCTCTGGTTCCATTTTTCTGTGTATCTCTGTCTCTTTCCATCTCTCTCTTCATACCAGTCTTTGCTGCTTTTATAAATAGGGCCTCTTTCTGTGACGAATCAGTGCCTTTTATCATCTCTATACCATTAATTTCCCCCCTAGCATCACTTCCCCTTTAATCCATGGTAAACTGTGTTTTTAGAGATTTCATGCCTGCTCAGCTCAAGATACATTTTTTTAGTTTTCTTGCAGCCAGCTATGGGTTTATGACTCTTTAGACCAAAGGGAAATAAACAGAAATATTAAGTGGGACTACCATGGTCATGCCCTTAAAGGAATGTGCATGCACCTTTCTTCTTTCTGCTGGTTGTGATGTCAGGAGATGATGTGAGCTGGAGGAGCAGCCCTGGGCCCAGAAAGGGTGCTGTTGGTGGGATGGCACGAGTGGTAAACTTGAAAACAATGAACTTCATCTCTTGGCCCTTAATGGTCTTCTATGAATGTAAGTGATTCTGGTAGATATGATGTTGTCAACATAGCTTACAGGTGTGCGTTGTCCACCTTGGGACTTTCCTGTGCAGAGAAACTTCTACCTAAGTTTATTCTGAAGTAGAAAATCATGGAGGCTTAAACAGCATTTTAAATAAAATATTTCCTCCAAAATTGAACCTTTATGAGGGTGCATGAGAGAACTTTCCTTTTTCATAATTGTCCAGCCCTTCTAACAGTTCATATAATAACTCAAAAATACTGATGGAATGTTGAGAGCTGAATTGTGGCACCTCAAAAATTCATATCCTAGTTCCCTTCTTCTCAGAATGTGACTCTATTTGAAGACAGAGGGTGTAAAGTAAAATGAGGTTTTAGGGTGGACCCTAAACCAGTATGACTTGTGTCCTTAAGAAGAGAATGTTCAGACAAATATAGGCACAGAAGGAGGACCACGTGAAGACACAGGGAGAAGGTAACCATTCACAAACCTGTAAGAGAGGCTGCAGTAGAAAACCAACCCTACTAATCTTCCCCTTCTCCTTCTTTTCTGTTGCTGGGGATTGAACGTAGGGTCTCAAGACGCTAGGCAAGTGCTATACCACTAAGCTACATCTTCAGTCCTAGGTCTTTTCCTTTTTAATAAAAGGATCCCTGGGAATGAATCTATGTTGGAAAAAAACAGGCAAAAATTTTCCCCCCAAGAACATCATCAATATCTGCTGGAATCACTTAAATATGTCGACCATTAAAACCAAGAGATAAAGTTTAGTGTTTTTCAAGTGCTGATGATTTGAGTCATTACATAATTGATTAAAAAATCTAATATTTGCTCAGAAATTCAGGATTTTAAAATCCCAAGAACACCGTAAAGTACACCATTCATATAACCACAGACAAATCACTGCTTTGAATACACTTTCTTATGTAGAAGAAGAGTAAATTCTTGTTCAAGTGACAATAATCACAACATTTCAGGATATAGTCAGACCAAAAAACAATCACTTAAAGTTTTCTTTAAACTTTAATGAGCTAAAATCCATGACAGCAACAAGTAAACTTTTTAAAAAGGATGTATTTTAGTGAAGAATTTCCATTTTAAGATAGCAAACATCTATTTGTGCCAGCCTGCAGGGTAAAAAACTCATAATTTACTGGAAAGCTAAGGGGAGCTCCTCTCAGAACCCACAGGCAAGAAATTGGGTCTCGAGCAGGGAGCACTGTACCCAGAGCTGGCCAGCGACCTGGCCACTAGTCCTGTTTGGCGTGGAGTCTTTCCATGCCCTTCAGTCTCTCATCTCTGTTCCTTTGCTCATCAGCTTTATTTCTGCCCCTAAAAACCTTCCTTCTTGCTTCCTCTCCATGGCCAAGGGTGAAAGGAGTGGTGGCAGGGTACGTTGCATACATAGAGCAGATACATTCTCCACCCCCAGGAGCTGGGAAGTCATTTATTAAAGAACTGGGGTGCAAGCCCTTTGCAGTGACCACGCCTGCAATCCCAGCGGCTGGGGAGGCTGAGGCAGAAGGATCCCAAGTTCAAGCCAGCCTCAGCAAAAGCGAGGCATTAAGCAACTTGTGAGACCCTGTCTCCAAATGAAACACAAAACAGAACTGGGGGATGCGGCTCAGTGGCTGGCCCCTGAAGTCAATCCCTGATACCAGAAAAAAAAAAATCTGGGAGTTGTGATTGAACTAATAACCCTGAAAAGCTATGATATGTACTCCTACATCATCTACATAAATTGGGACTGGGCTTGTGGCTCAGTGGTAGAGTGCTTGCCTAGCATGTGTTTGATCCTCATCACCACATAAAAATAAATCAATAAAAATACAGGTATTGTGTCCATCTACAACTAAAAAATACTTTTAAAAACTACATGAATTGTATAACTTCCTATCCTCGATATTTTCCTTTATTAAAAAAGTCACACAATTAAGTAGGGCATAATTTCATAGAGAAAATAGTGATATATCAATTGAAATTGATAAAGTAGTGTGTGCTTTTCACTTTGTTTGTAGTGCTACATAAGACATTAAGAAGTTAGTTTCTGAGGTTTAGAGTCTCTACTAGTGAGCCAGAATTTTAAGCTGAACCTTTATTAACTGGCATTAAAGTCAGTTGGGGATGGGGAATAAAAATAAAATTGTTCATTTATGTACATCTTAAATTTTGGATGTAATCTGGAAATAAATAGAAGAATCCATTTTTAAAGTAGAAGTATTTGTTTCCTTCCATATGCTTAAAAAAAAAAACCTGATGATGAATTGATACCTTCGAGACTACAGAATTCACTAAATTGCTTTAAGTCTGTGGTTATCATATGGCAACATATTTTCAGTTGGCTCAATTGTTGGGTGTTATAACAATTCACTTGCAAGAGAGAATTGTTTGGTAGCTTATGGCACTCCCCCCGTAAACTCGGAGGGTGGAGCTGTGAGGCAGGCTGGTATCCAGGCAGAATGGGGCCCATAGAACTGCACATGGGATGCTCCTTCCCACCAGGGTGTGGGAGAGGAATAGGGCAGCTCATCTGGAGATATGGGTTAAATCATTTGCAGAAATTGGTTAAATTAAGGGCAATTCTACAGTGTTAGGAAGCAGTGCAGCCCAGACAGGAATCATTCACACAATGCCATCAAGAAGCCTATAAGAAATGTTTCTTTCAGCAAATTACAGGTCACCCCAAATGGTTTGAGAAAAAAAAAAAAAAAGAATTAGCCCATGTAACTGGAAAGTTCAAGGTGAGGGTTGGTTTTTAGGTGTAGCTTATGTGGAAAATAACATGATATACTCATAACTCATAATATGATATTTATAACCCATGATATACTCATAACTCTTGGTTGGGCTCTATTCTCCTCTGGCATCTTGATTTATTCCTCATGATTGTCAAATAGTGCCTGTGGCTAAGTGTCATCTGTAGATCCAGGCAAATGCTCTTCTGCTGGATCCTACATGATGGAGAGCTCTTCTCCAGTCTTCCTCCAGCCATGCCCTTTCCCATGGAGCAATGAGCCTCAGGGGCCAATGGGATATCCCCCCTGGCTCCTTCTTATGCTCTTCTAGACCACACCCTAGGTACCATGATCCCAAGGATTCCTGCACCAAATCTTCGAGCTAGTTCTTAGACCACATGGGCTTCTTCCTCAAGGCCATCTTTTGTGGGTGGAACGAAGAGTCAATTTGTATATCTTTGAGTCCAAGGGTTAGCTGTTTACAGATGTGGGTGGAATTTGGATGAGAAAGCTGGAGTGTTCGTAGGCTTATGAGTCTTCTTATGGTACAGAATTGAGGCAAGAGTGAGAAGAGAAGTAGATGGGTCAAAATGTGAGTTATCTTTTCATCAGTCATCATCCAGAGCACAAATCTGAGGTGTCTACAAACTGAACTTCACTTCCAGGTCATTATGAAAGTTTCTTTGTCCATACAGGAGAGAAGAACATTTCTATTTAACTGTGTTACCTGATTTTATGATTTTTCACATATTTAGCTCTATGGTTCTATGTTTAGTACTTAGGCCTACATTGTTCTCTTTGCCCTGTGACCAGCAAATATTATGGTCAAACCTCCTTCAGTTATAGCCTCTCAGAGTGAGCAACTATCAGAGAATTTCCAGAAGTCTTGACATGATAGAATAATTTTAGCTAACACTCCCACTTCTGAACCAATCATCGTGGAGATAGGATATTCTGTACACTAAGATCCAACCCTAGGGTAGGTATAGAATAGAGACCCAACCAGCTTACTCAGACTAAAATGGGAGTTCAATGGATCTCAAACTCAAGTTGGGGCTGCAGCTAGAAGGAGGAATGAAATTTTTTTAAAAATTTATTTTATTTTTATTTTTTTAAGATTTGATGGACCTTTATTTTATTCATTTATTTATATGCAGTGCTGAGAAATCAAACCCAGTGCCTCACACATGCTAGGCAAGTGCTCTACCACTGAGCCACAACCCCAACCCCAGGAATGAAATTTTAAGCTAGCAGATCAGGCACAATCCTGGAAATTTTTGTTTAAAACTCAGTTCTAGGATATTTTATGCCTTGTTTTACGCAATTGACCTGGAATGACCTGGTTGATCCTAAAAGGAGGGCATCACTATTAGGTAAGCAAGACGGAACTACAGACTGGAAGACCGAGGCAGACAATATATCCATGGACAAGTCATTTGGGGAAAAGGAGAAAGAATAGTATTTCTTAGAAATGTCCAGACATCCAAACACACCAGAGATTCCAGGCTTGTCAGAAATAGACCTTTGAGGGAACAGGCCAGGGGTCAGGTCTGGTATGTTGAGTTCATTCTGAAAAGCTTTCAGACAG
This sequence comes from Sciurus vulgaris, assembly GCF_902686455.1. NCBI lineage: Eukaryota > Metazoa > Chordata > Mammalia > Rodentia > Sciuridae > Sciurus > Sciurus vulgaris. The sequence continues at coordinate 52,670,118 of NC_136468.1, forward strand.
GCTAAAGAACTTACAATTGGACAGAGACATGGGCAGAACTGTGCCCGTGTGTAGAGGGCATCCATGAAAACGACAAAGGCAGAGAAGACAAGGCGGAGGAACGAAGATGGAGGCCAGCTTTTCCTCACATTACTCAAGAGTAGAAGTAGACTTCTGAAAAGAACTGGTCTTTTGACTGTGGTGTTTGCAATATTAATACCAGTATGACCAAAACAGAGTATAAAAAAAAATACTCTGCTAAAAATCATTGAGAATATTACTGGTTTTGCTAAAGATTCTCAAATCATGTTTATGTTTGTTCAACCACAATTCGTAAAATTCTAAGCCCTTTGTCATTATGTGGCTTTTATTAGTAGCCAAAAACATTTAATTTTCCGCCATCATATAGATGGGGAAGTAAGGTACTATTTAATCTAAGTCACAGTGGAAGGATTTACTCCCACACTTTTCTACCACTATCACTAACCCTTGCTTTTCTTTGTCCAGGTTTTCTAGGGTGATGTTTATACTTTTATGAGTTTAATTTTCAGGCTATAACTCTTAAATTGTTGCATGAAATAAAAGCATTGTATATTATACGGACTCACCAAATATTTGATTTATATGGAAAAAGGTAACATGGACTTTACAAGTTTCCTAATAAATATCATTTTAATTCATACAAACTTGATGTGGAAAAATATTTGGAGACTATACATGTCCATTTTTTCTCTTTTTAAAAGAGGAAAACTACCAGAGGGTAGTTAACTGTCTCTTGCAGGCATTTCCAACGTAAGTGCTCAACTAGTCGGGAATATCTCAGACACCTGAAAATCACCGCTCCCACTTTTGCCTAATGTAAGGCTGGCTATTGATAGGTTAAGATTAAAGGAATCCTTTTTTATTTCTTTTCCTTTTTTTTTTTTTTTGCAGTATTGGGGATTGTACCTAGGACCTCATGCGTACAAACCACTGGTTCTACACTGAGCTATACCCTGCTTAAGAATTATTTTTAATCAATAACTTGGAAATATTCATAGTTGTTTTTTAAAATAGGAAAGAAATCCTGTTAGAAAAAACCATTTGCTTCTCAGGTATGCTCCAGAGTTGAATAAGACTTGGAGATCATTTCTCTTACAATTCCATTTGAGGAAAGAATTCTTTCCCTTTTCTTTTCGATCTTCTAAACCATTGCTACAAACCCAGAACTAGGGAAAATGGTTTTAAAATATTGAATATATGTTAAAAGGTAGGAGCAGTAACACCATGAAAATAAACCAGAAGTTCCCTGTGACCTATTAGCACAAAGATCAATTCCATTTTGTTTTCGCTTTCTCGCTGCTGTCACTGAAGGACCAGACCAGCACAATTGTAGAGGAGGAAAAGTTTGAGGGCTCACGGTTTCAGAGGTCTTAGTCCATAGAAGGCTGGCTGCATTCCTTGGACCTCAAGGTGAGGCAGAACATCATGGAGGAAGAGTGTGGCAGAGGGAAGCAGCTCACATAATGATCAGAGAGCACAGAGACTCCACTCTCCAGATATGAAATGAATACCCCATAACCCTGCCCCCAATGAACCACTTCCTCCAACCACATCCCACCTGCCTTCAGTTACCACTCAGTTAATCCCATCAGGGATTAATCCACTGTTGGGTTAAGGTATAATCCGATCATTCCTCAGCCAAACCTTCTTGCATTGTATCACACTTGAGCTTTTGGAGGACACCTCACATCCAAACCATAATATTTCATTTAAGCTGAAGTCAGAATAACATAAAAACCACCAACTAAAATGCCCGAATATGAAGTTATGCTGACCCAAAGAAAAATAAGTGAGCCAAGATTACCTGGAGTGGCCCATCTCTTCTTTTATGTTGTGAGCACTGTTAATAACAGGAATATTGGGAGTTCTGCTTTAACTTTGCTGCCCGATGCTTACTCTAGCTTTTTACCATTTGTCTTTCACATTATAACAATGCTTAATAGCTTAATTCTAGGCAATTTTTAAAACTTGTGTTCCCAGAAATGACCCTGACTCATGTTTGCATCCTCTGGTCTTATCCTCACCAGCAAGAAGTGCTCAGTGACTTCAGGGAGGTGGTTTATAGATTGTGAGAACCATGGAATAATGGTAGAGTTGAGGGTCCCAAATGGATCAAGAAAAAAATCGTCCTCATTTTATAGTTGAGGAAACTGAGGTCCAGATCATTGCAAGGTCACTTGGCCGACCACTAGAAACTTCAGGATTGATTAATTTAGTGGATGAATGACATCATCAAGGACCTACATTCTTTCCCATTTTCAGTTCTGTCTCTCTCAACATATCAACTTTGCCCAGAAACATTTGTGAGCAAAGTAGCTGAAGTAGATCTGGGAATCACATCTAAATAAATCATGCCCAGCTTTCCTGGAAGATTCCAAAAGATTTCTTTCTTTTGTTCTCTTTTATTAGAGCTTTATAGTTATACATAGTAGTTGGGTTCATCCCAACAAACTCATACCTGCATGGAATTTGATGTTAACCCACAATCCCTCCTTTTTCCCTCCTGCTTTCCCCGCCCACCCTCCCCTGTTCTCCTTCCTTTACTCTGCTAGACTTCCCTTAATTCATCTATTTATTTATATTTGATTGGTTCATTTTACTTATACATAAAGGTGAAATTCCCTGCAGTATATTTATGTATGTGCATAACATGATTTTTTTAAGAATTCATTGCACATTGCCTCTCCTTTCCCTCCCTCCACTCTGCCTCTCATCTCCTTCTTCTACATACTGATATTTTCTGTATCTTTATGACATCCTATCCTTCCCTCCCCCTTTCCTTTATTTTACTCAGTTTCTGCATATGAGAGAAAATGTTTGATCTTCGAGTTTTTGAGTTTGGCTTATTTCACTTGATGAACATATTTCACGATGTTCTCCATTTCTATCCATTTACTGACAAATACCATAATTTCATTCTTGTTTATGGCTAAGTAGAACTCATTGTGTTCCTATACTATAGTTTCATAGTCCATTCATTTATTGATGGCACCTGGGTTGATTCCATAATTTAGCATTGTGAATTATGCTGCTCTATATGCATACTACAGTATAGAGATTTTACCTTTTGGGACAATATCAAGGAGTGGAATAGCTGAGTCATATGGTTATTCCATCCTTAGTTTTTTAAGGAATCTCCATACTTATTTTCCAGAGTGGTTGTAGTAGTCTGCAGTCCCATCAACAATGTCCCCCCCACAACCTCACCAGCAGTTATTATTTTTCCTTGATCATTACCAATCTGACTGGAGTAGGATGAAATCTTAGTGTAGTTTTGATTTGCATTTCCCTAATTGCTAGAGATGTTGAACATTTTTTTTCATATATTTGTTGGCCATTTGTGTTTCTTCTTTTAAGAAGTTTCTGTTTAGTTCTGCCCATTTGTTGTTTTTTTATGTGTTTGTTTGGTGTTAAGTTTTTGAGTTCTTTATATATTCTGGATATTAATCCCCTATTGGAGGAGTAGCTGATAAAGATCTTCTCATGTTCTGCAGGCTCTCTTAATCATTTCCTTTGCTATTCAGCAGCCTTTTAGTTTGATGGAATCCCACTTAATTTCATCTTTTGTGCCTTGGGGGTCTCATTAAGGAGGTCGTTAACAGCACCAATGTAATAGAGTGCTGATCCTACGTTTTCTTCTAATAGTTACAAGGTTTCTGATCTAATTCCTAAATCTTTGATCCATTTCAACTTGACTTTTGTGCAGGGTGAGAGATAGGGAGTTAGTTTATTTTTCTACATATAGTTATCCAGTTTTCCCAGCACTATTTGCTAAAAAGGCTGTCTTTTTTTTCCAAAATTTATTTTTGGCAACTTTGTCCAGTATCAGATAGCTATAGGTACGTGGATTTGTTTCTGTGTCTTCTATTCTGTTCTGTTAGTCTTCATGTCTATTTTGATAGCAACACCACACTGTTTTTGTTACTACAGCTCTGTAGTATAGTTTCAGATCTGGTATTGTGATGCCTCCTGCTTTGCTTTTCTCGTTCAAGATTGCTTTGGCTATTCCATGTCTCCTATTCTTCCAAATAAATTCAAGAATTGTTTTTTCTAATTCTGTGAAAAATGCCATTGAAATTTTGATGGGGATTACATTGACTCTCTATATTGCTATTGGTAGTATGGCCATTTTGACAATATTAATTCTGCCTATCCAAGGACATGCAATATCTTCCCATCTTCTGAGATCTTCTTCAATTTCTTTTTTTAGTATTACAAATTTTCATTGTATAGCTCTTTTACCTCCCTGGTTATATTAATTTCCAAGTTCTTTTGTTTTTTTTTGAGGTTATTGTGAATGGGATGATTTTCCTGATTTCTTCCTTTGCTGAACTGCTGTTGTAGTATAGGAAAGCTAATGATTTATCTTGTATCTTGCTACTTTGCTGAATTCATTTATAAGCTCTAAATGACTTCTAGTGGAGTTTTGGGTCATCTAGAAATATAGGATCATGCCATCAGCAAACACAGACTTCTTTTCCTATCTGTATCTTTTTGATTGCCTTCTATTGCCTGATAACTTTGGATAATGTTTCAAGATCTATATTGAATAGGTATGGTAAGAGTGGACAGCCTTGTCTTGTTCCTGATTTTAGAGAAAATACCTTTAGTCTTCTCCATTCAGTATGTGAGTTTTGGGTTTGTCATTAATAGCCTTTACAATATTGAGTTAAGTTCCTTCCATCCCTAGCTTTGCCAACATTTTTAACATGAGTGGATGCTAGATTTTATTGAAGGACTTTTCTGCATCTATTGAAATGATCATGTGATTCTTGTCCTTAATTCTGTTTAAGTGGTAAATTACATTTATTGATTCATGCATGTTGAAATAACCTTGCAACCCTGGACTGAAACACACTCAATCGTGGTGTATTATCTTCTTGATGTGTTTTTGAATGAAGTTAGATAATATTTTATTAAGAATTTTTGCACTGTGTTAATCAGGGATATTGGTCTGTAGTTTTCCTTAATGTGTTGCTGTCTGATTTTGATATTAGGGTTATACTGGCCTGAGTGAATTTTTGAGTGTTCCTTCCATTTCATTCATGTAATAATTTGAGAAAGACAAAAGACTGGTGTGTTTTCTTCTGTAAAGATCTTGTAGATAGAACTCAGCTGAGACTCCATCTGGTACTGGGCTTTTCTGTTTTGGAAGGCTTTTAATTGCTGTTTCAATTTCATTACTTGATATTGGTCTCTATAGGTTTCTATATCTTCCTGGTTCAATTTGGGCAGGTCACATGTATCTAGAAATTTGTCAATGTTTTCTAGATTTTATCGTTTACTGGAGCATGAATTTTCAAAATAGGTTCTGATGATCCTCTGGGTTTCAGAAGGATCTGTGGTGATATTTCATTTTTCAACTCTAATTTTACTGATTTTGGGGGGTCTTCTCTTTCTTTTGATTAGTTTGGCTAAAGGTTTATCAATCATTTGTCTTTCTGGAGAACTGACTCTTCACTGCATTAATTGTATTTTTTTTTTATTCTCAGTTTCATTAATTTCCTGTCTTCTACTGATTTTGGATTTTGTTTTTTCTTCTTTCTCTAAGACCTTGGAGTATGAGCTTTTTTTATTTGGGATCTATTTTTTTAATATAGGCACTTAGTGCTATAAAATTTCCTCTTAGAACTGCTTTCATACTGTCCCAGAGACTTTAATATTGTTGTGTGTTCTTGTTCATTTCTAAGAATTTCTTTTCTAATCTTATTTCTCCTTTGATCCATTCTTCATTTAATAGAGTATTGTTCAACAGCCATGTGCATGTGTGGTTTCTATTATTTTTCCTGCTGTTTATTTCTAGTTTCGTTGTATTATGATCTGAGAGGATGCATGGGATTATATTAATTTTTGTTGTTGTTGTATTTGCTAAGATTTGCTTTGTGACCAGCATATGGTCTGTTTTTAGAAAAAGTTCCATAAGTTGCTGAGAAGGTAAATTCAGCTGTTTTGGGATAAAATATTCTGTAGAAATCTGTAAGGTCCATTTGATTTATAGTATTGTTTAGGTTGGAGATATTTTTTATTGATTTTATGTTTTGACGACCTATCTATTGGTGATAAGGGTATGTTGAAATAATCCAGTATTATTCTGTTGGGGTCTGTCTGGGATTTAATGTCATGGAGAGGATTTATTTATGAAATTGGGTGCAGTGACATTTGGGGGATTGTTCCATTTGCTGGATTGTTCCATTTGCCAGGATGTAATGGCTTTGTCTCTTTTAATCAATTTTTGATTGAAACATACTTTGTCAGATATGAGAATAGCTACTTAGCCTTGTTTTCAAAGTCTGTATGCATGACATATTTTTTTCCACCCTTTAATCTTCAGCCTGTGGGTATCTTTGCCCATTGGCTGAGTCTCTGGTAAACAGTATATTGTTAGATCTTTTTTTTTTTTTTTTTTTTTTTATTCACTCTGCTAATCTATGTCTTTTACTTGGGGAGTTGGGACCATTAACATTCAGTGTTAGTATGGATATGTTTGTGGTTTCCTGCTATTTGGATTTTTTGCTATATTTAATACTGTCTTTTCATTTAGAAGATTAGTCTTCTATTGATCATCTTCTATTTGGGAGCTTTGGGATGGGTTTTTTTACATTCCGGGCTGTGCAGTTTATCTTTGAGTATTCTTTGTAGTGTTGACTTGGTGTTTATGAATTCTTTTAATGGAAAGTTTTTATTTCCCCCTCAAACTTAAAACTGAGCTTTGTTGGGTATTGTAATCTTGGCTGACAATTGTTTTCTTTTCAAGCTTGGAATATCTCATTCCAGATCTTCCTTGATTTCAGGGTCTGAATTGAGAAATCAAAAGTAAGTCTTATTGATTTGCCTCTAAATGTGATTTAACATTTCTCTCTTGCAGTTTTTAATATTTTCCTTACTTTGTATGTTAGACATTTTGATTATATATCTTAGAGAGCTTCTCATTTGAATAGGTCTATTTGGAGTCCTATAAGCCTCCTGTATGTTGATGTCTCATTTCTGATATAGGAAAAGTTTTCTGTAACTGTCTAATTGAAAATATTCTTAATGCCTTCAGCTTATATCTCCCTGTTCTCTTCTATCCAAATGATTCTCAGGTTTGGTCTCTTGTTGTTGTCCCAGAGTCTTATGTATTTTGATCATGTTCTATAATTTTCCCCTTTATTGCATTTTGTACTCAAGTTCATGTACCCTGTCTTCAAGGGTTGATGTTCTATTTTCTATACAACCTAATCTGTTATTGATGCTTTCAAGTGAATTTTTAATTTGATTGATTGATTGATTGGGTCTTTCATTTGTAGGAGTTCTGACTGGTTTTTTTTTCAGTTTTTATTTTTTTGAAGTGGTATTTCATCTATATTTGCTCTCTTCATTCCTTAATCTCTTTTTAGTTCATTGAACATTTTAATAATCAGTTTTTTATAATCTTTCTCTGGGATTTCATCCACATGAATATCAGTGGAATCCATTATAAGGGATTGTGAATTTGTGTAGTGGGGGTTGTTTTCACCTGTTTCCTCATGTTTTCAGAGGTCTTAAACTTGCACATCAATTGAAATGGATTCCCCTTCCTCTTTTTTACAGGTGTCCTTTTGCTTGTAATTATCTTGTTCTGGGATTTCTGTTTTTGATATATGAGTGGATTTCAAGGGATGTGACCTAAGGTACCTTTCTGATTGTTCTTCCTTGGGTCCTTATGGTCGCATTGTGTACTCAAGTTCATATACCCCTGTTGGTTTGGGTTTTATGTCTCAATTCTTTGAGTTGGAGTAAGGTCAGGGCCAGGTAGGGTTAGATTGTGTGTGAGGTGAGATTCACTGCTGCTTGGTTGAAATACATTTCTCACCTGCACAATGTCTACTCTGTGATCTTGAAGTATCCCAATCTCCTTCCAGCCCCTTCTAGAGGGAGGGAGGAGCCAGAAATGGTGCTAACCTCAGCAATAGATGTATAGCCGTAGGATAAATGTTCAGTGTTTACTTTGACATCTATAATACTAGTTGCCACCTACATAGGAATGGTGGGGTCAGAATTTAACAACAATACCCAAAATGAAAAAGCATGAACTAGGTCAGGCATTGACAGCAAGTGTCTACTATGTTGAACTCTGTATTAATAACACAACTTAAATGGGGTAGGAATTACATAGTCTATATAATTTCTATTACTTAGTGGGATTACAGTTTAAGAGAAAACAGGATAGGAAGACAAGAGAAAGTTTGAACCATTTGGAAAAGTTATCAGAGGCAAAAGGTAGGGAGCAGATGTCATCTGTGAAGGAGGAGGAATAATACCTGAAGGATGAGGAAAAATACCTGAAAATAATGAAAAGAGAGAGAGAGAGAGAGAAAGAGAGAGAGAGAGAGACAGAGAGAGAAAGACAGAGAGAGAGAGAGGAGGAAACAAATTTTGGCTGTTGCTGGGGGAAGAGAGTGAAGAAGGGGAGCTAAGAGGGCCCAGAACCTAGGCATGAATGAACCAGTAAATATAAAATTGAAATGACTCGAACCCTCATATAATTGTACCCCACCTAAATCTAAGCTAGGCTAAATGATGAACACATGCAGGAGAGAGCTATTAATGTGTAAGTAAAGTTAAATAAAAATTATACATATATTTATGTATGTATCTATATATATTTACTTTTTCAAACCTACCTGTGCAGTAAGAGCGTACATAACCCCCCCCCACACACACTCACATACACAAAAAATCATGCACAATGAAAAAAGAACGTGAAGAATAATATGTTTGGAAAAAAAGTTAAATTTTAAAAAGTTAAAAAATGGGAATACAGAGGAAAAAATAAATAAAAAATAGAATATCTTAGCAAGAGATAAAAGGCTTGTTTCCATGGTGGTGGTCAAATCTGTTGGCAGGGATGGATTTTCAGTCCTTATATTTTTGGCTCTGTATTTTTGGCCACAGTGCTTGTGTTGTTCGCCTAGCTGTCAGCCATGTGTGGGAACTGTCAGCTTCCAATCTCTCAGTGTTGGGTGTGATGGACAGGGGAATGCAGATGAATTTTGCAACCTGGGTATGGGCCCTGGAGTACAGATGTGCCTGCCTTCACCGCAGCTCTTATGGGGGTGCCACCTATTATGCAATTTTTCTCCTCTGGGATCCAGAGGCTGAATGGTCCCAGTAAAATGTTCTTTGCTCCTCTTTCGGTCTCTGGTTCAGGTATCCTTTGGGAATGTTTTTGTTCGGCTGCTGGTAACTTCCTTTATGCATTCCCAACCTGTACCATCTCTGTTCATAGCTGTGCAAGCTGCACAGGGATAGCTTTCGACTCCTAGGAATGTTTTTCTCACTTGCCAGCATGTTTCTGCTGGCTGGCAGAGAGCTGCCTGAGGGGCGGGTTCCTTGCCACGCCCCCACGGAAGGAGGGCTGCCCCTAAAGAACACTTGCAAGGCAGTGGACGCTTTGGACGTGTTTTCACTGAGACACCTTCCCTTCAATCTGTGTCCATTGAGATCAACCTTCCTCTGTAAACCACAGGTTTCCCTTGGTCAATTTTTCTTTCTTTTTAAATTTCTTGATCCAGCTGCCACATGTCTGCTTTGTTTGCGCTCCTGGCTCTGCTCTGATGACTGTGGGAGCTGGTGCATCTCTAAGGCATGATTTCTTGTGCTCAAGTTACCAACTTTCTATAGCTCTATGTTCTGTTTTTGTTTTTGTTTTTAATAACAGTTCAGTATTATGTTTCGGTGAGGAGCCTTTGTTACTCACCTTGCTGAGAAGTCTTCTCTTTTTACAAGTCTGGTGCTGAGGAGCTGCTGGTCTGTGCCTCCTCTCTCTGCTCCGCCATCTTCCCTTCCCACAGGTCCCTGCAGATTTGTTTCCGATTGGCCAGAACTGGGCTACATGTCTTTAATAAAACATTTAGTGACGAATAATGTAGAGTGTCATAGACCAACTGGGATTTGCTGGAAATCCAGCCAGCCTCCCTCAAATACAAGGGCATGGTGGGAAGGAGGGCTACTTGATTGAGATCAGGGGCATTTAGCACATGTGGGCTGGGAAATAGATATTGAAGAAGCAGCCAGAAGAATCTTCCACACTCTACAAGTGGCAAACGTCTCCAAGAATCACTGAAAGAGACATTTTTAGAAACTAGTCGGCCATTTTTCAGCTGCCTCTTGCTGTCCGTGGCTCTTCCTTTTTATTCCCTGCTTGTTTTAACCAACTTCTCCCTCTCCTAAATTGGTCATGAACTGCAATTAATTTGCACTATTCTGAGAGTTTACTGCATGCAAAGCACCATCATAATTTGGGGGGCTTAATCTTTTGGGGGCATGTTTATTAAAAATGGTATAAATCTTATTAATTGAAATTCAGTTTATAATTTTATGTCAATTTCTGAGCTAAATTGCTATTTAACATCAAAGGCACATTTAATTCTTTCTTTTTACCCCAATAATCAGCAATCTTCCACAGACAAAAGATTTTCCATTGAGTTGATGCCACTAAAATACATACAATATCCTCAACAATACTTGGGTTTTTCTTTCTCAAATGTTCATTGTATCTCAGAATGCTTTTGAATATATTATTTCCTCCTCTGGTAATTTCATTCCATGAACAGTTATATTCTTGTGGAAGTTCTTTGGATTACTAAGAAAAGTTTTCTTTTACAGTTCTTTATTACAAAGAAGATATTGGTACCATTATGGTAACTGACAAAATCAATTGCTTTGTGTCTTAATGCTTGCTTTAACTATTGAAATGAATATTATTCATAACTCTGAAGGAATCAGATATGAATCATTATGAATTAATATGTGCTTGTATAAGGGATGACTAGAAAAATAAGAATTTTTTTTTTTTTTTTTTAATTATAACAGACCTTCAGGGGCTGATGGCAAATCTCAGTGGTAGAGTGCATAGCATGTACAAGGCCCTGGGGTCAGTCCCCAGCTCCAGAAAAATCGAAAAGCAACAAACCTGTATAGGTCAGTTCTTTCACTGACCATAAAAACACAAGAAAGCACATAGATTTTTAAGAAAAAAAATACGGCTGAAGTCTTCATTGAAATATTTACTATTTTCTGGTTTTTTGCAAGTTATTTCCAAAACTTAGTTTTCTTCTAATGTTGAAAACAAACAAACAAACAAAAAAAGACTAGAGTCTCCCTATAATTTATTTTCTGAGACACTTTCTGCACATTCCCTTCAGGGACTCTTTTAGGTTCCCCCATGCCTCAAGTGTGGGGCTAGATGTGTGGTTTGTTGAAATACAACCTAGATACAGAGATGTGCACTGAATAAATCTAGGAAACCAGCACCTGGTTTAAAAATCTATTAAACCAGCTCTGGATCAAGAAATGGAATTTTTTTTTGGTATGATGCTTATTTCTAAGCATTATATCAAAGATCTACTATTTGGTGATCCTTGTTTAAGTGCTACTATGTTTGATTAGTAGTTTCAGGAGTTTTCAACTTTATAAAGTTTCCCATTAACCTTTAACTAATGGCATTAGCAGCCAAGAAATGGAATATTACTAGCTTTCAAACCAACAAACTTTTGAGACTGAAAGCTAGCATTTTTTTTTTAAACAGGGCAATTAAGATATAATTGACATCAATAAACACAGTAAATGATGTATATTTAAATTGTACAGTTTGATGAATTCCAACATATACTTTTGAAACCATCACTATATGAAGGTGATAAATAAACCCACAATCTCAAAATTTTTTTCAGGGCAGGAGGTGCAGCTCAGTGGTGGAACATTTTCCTGGCACCTGTAAGGCACTGGGTTCAATCCTCAGCATCACATAAAAATAAAATAAATAAAATAAAGGTGTTGTGTCCCTCTACAACTAAAAAAAATTTTTTTTTAATTTCCTCATGTCTCTTTTTAATCCCTCCTTTCATTCCCATTTCCTACCCTCAAGCAACCACTGATCTGGTTTCTATTACTCTGTTTTCATTTTCTTGAATTTTACGTATACAGAATCATACACTATGTCTTATGTGTTATACATAAAAGTAGTTTGTTCCTATTTATTTCTAAGTGGTATTCCACTGTATGAATACACTGTAACTTGTTTATCCATTCTTCGGTTGATGGACAGTTGGGTTCCCAGTTTGGGATTATTATAAATAAAGCTGCTATGAACATTCATATAAAAGTTTTTATGTCTGAATAATATCCCATTGTGTATATATACCACAGTTTGTTTATCCATTCATCTGTGGAAGGGCATCTAGGTTGGTTCTACAATATAGCTATTGTGAATTGAGCTGCTATAAACATTGATGTGGCTTCATTACTGTAGTATGCTAATTTTAAGTCCTTAAGCCATAAAGAATAATATTATTATGGCATTTGCAGATAAATGGGTGGAACTGGAGAATATCATGCTAAGTGACATAAGCCAAGTCCAAAAAACCAAAGGCTGGATGTGTTCCCTGATAAGTGGATGATGATATATAATGGGGATGGGGGGTGTGGGGGGTGAGAGAAGAATGGAGGAACTTTAGATTACATAGAGGGAAATGAGAGGGAGGAGGGCGGGGTATAAAAAGTGAGACAGACATCATTACCCTATGTACGTGTATGATTACATGAATGGTATGAATCTACATCGTGCACAACCATAAAAGTGAAAAGTTGTACCCCATTTGTGTACAATGAATCAAAAGGCAGTCTGTAAAAAAAAAAAAAAAGTTTTGTTATAGACATTTCATTTTTCTTATGTAATATCTAGGAGTAGAATAGTTAGATTTAAATTGTTTAAATTGAATTTAAATTGTTTTTTAAAAAACTCAATTTTCCAAAGTGATTGTGCCATTTTATGTTTTTTATAGCATTGCGTGAAAATATAGTTCTACATATCTTGCCAGCAATTGGTATGGTCAATGTTTTTAAGTTTAACCATTCTGTTGAGAATATCCATTTGGTTTTATACTCCACTTTCCTAATGACTACGAATGGTGAATATGTTTTCATCACTTAAAGGGGCTCTAGTTTTAAATACACTAAGACAACAGGCATAAATTGGAATATTCCTGGGCTTATTGAGACATACAAAAGAGAATAAAGGAGGTGAGATGAAAAGGAAATAAAAAAGACTATGTCATTGGATTATAATGTTGCGACAATAACTTATTAACATGAAGTTATATGACATTTTATTGTTGTTCCCATGTAAGCTAACAAAAAGAGTGCACAAGGATTCTTCTTTCCTCAAAGAAAAAAATATGGCAAAAGTTACATCTTGACTGGGCTATGAGGGTTGATATTTTTATAAAAGTTGGCAAAATGCTATGCTTAAAATTGAGCTATCCAAAATATATTTATCTTTAAACCAAACTGCATATGCTATAAAACATCAAAAAGCATATGTTAGATAGTGCAATACAGCAACCATCTCACAGCATTATAATTAATATGACTCAATTCTATAAAACATAAATGGTTCCACCTTCTAAACAATTCCAGCCTTTATTTTTCCCTTAGTACCACAAATCAGAATGTGCAAGACTGCTAAGAGCTCCTTTGTGGAAACTTTGCCAGGCATCTTTGAGAAGAAATTATAGTGTCAGAGATATTTGATTAAGCATTCTGAACCATGGATATTTTGTTCTTTGCTCTCTTCTCATAGAAAAGCAAAACCAACCATATTGGCGACTATAGTTGTTTATGAAAATATTCCATTCATATTTTTTCTGTTATAACCAACTTTTAAAATAAAATGACCTCTGTCAATAGGCTAGACAGGTTTTTTTGTGAGTTAGAATTTGTATTCATACTGCATGATGTCCAGTGACATCATATAAACTTTCATACAGTGTTATTATAATTATTCTGAACAACCTATAATGTTTTGTACATTGTAGGCTCTCAAATGCTGTTAGTTAGTTAGTATTAAACATTGGACACAAAACCACTTTTAAAACTGGAGCCAAATTCCCTAGGGTTTTAGTATTTGATTTCCAGTGACTAGAAGACTACCTTTAATATCATCTTATGTGCTCTGAGGTTTTCAGTGATGAACAAAGTAAACACCTGAACTGGAAATCACTGGAAGTGTTTGAACCAAACAAAAGGGTAATAAAAAGTGTGCTTCTCCTTAACTTTAAAACCAAGCATGAATTTTTCTGGTTGACTGGTACACAGTTGACAAAGCGTTTTCCTTCAGAACTGTTCAGTTTTATTTCCATGGAATCTGCTCTAGCACAATAACTTTTTTATATGATTGTAGACAAATTTAAAGGAAATTTTTGAGCTGTTATCTCATAAAGTGGCATCTTCCTTAAACACAAAAGCAGTGTGCTTCAAATTGTAGCTTTGCCTCTTGGAACCACATGATCCTGGGCAATTTATTTTGCCTTGACTGGCTTGTTTTTAAAATTCCTTTTCTATAAAATAGAGGCACTGGTAGTTTTCTATCTCAAAGGATTTATTTAGAAAATGAGAAAACCACCATTTTGAAGGCATTCGTCAGGATCGCCAATAAATTGGCATCAGAGCTTCGTGCAGAGGCCCACCCCTGTAATCCCTGGGGCTCCAGAGGCCGACGCAGGTGGATCGTTGAGTTGAAAGCCAGTCTCAGCAATTTAGGGAGGCCCTGAGCAACTCTGGGATACCCTGTCTCTAAATAAAATACAAAATAGAGCTGGGAATGTGGTTCAGTTGTTCAGTGCCCCTGGGTTCAATCTCCAGTACAAAAAAAAAAAAAAAAAAAAAAAATTGGCATCAGAGTTGAACTAGGATGAGGTCTCTCAAGTCTAAAGCTTCATCTCCTATTCCAAGCATGCTGCTCAATCTTTTGAGCAAAGACACAGGAAGTTTGGGTAATTAGTATGAAATTTCAGCTAGCAGCTGGTGTTAAACTGGTCCTTTTTGATCCCTAACCAGATTGCACCTCGTTAAAGGAAAGATGCACAGAGTTCTGGTTACAGTATGCGCTAGCGAGCGCCCTCTCCCCTCCTCTCCCCTCCTCTCCCCTCCTCTCCCCATCCTCTCCCGTCCTCTCCCCTCCCCCCTCCCCCCACCTCCCACTCTCTCTGAATGACAGTTCATTCCTCTTTTCTAACTTCCTTTGCTCCCTCTGTCCACAGCTGATATCCTGGAGCCATCCTGGTTTGGCATTATCCATACAACTCAAACGTTTTCCAAAACTCGGCAAAGCTAAGATGTATCCCCACCTAGAATCCAATAAAACAAGGTGAGGAGTGAGATGCTAGGTGGATGTAAGGACCTTAGGAAGAATGAAATCAGATTTAGTTTTAATTTATATGCTGTTCACATTAAATACAAAAATAGTTTTAAATACAAATGAAAATAAAAACATTTTATAAAGTTTTATGAAATCTAAGTGCTGCATGGGTTGTCAGTAGTTTCAGATGAATGCACTTCTTTCAAAATAGTTACCATGCAAAGCTCTGTGCTTTTTTCAACAACTGCTGAAATCATTTGATTTCTTTTCAAAATGCTATCACCATCAGTTTGGCCTCTTCCTCTCTTCCCCGCTTTTTCAGTTTTGTGCTCCCACACACATGACAAGTTCTTTATAGCCTATCTCTGACTTTAACCAAAAATGGATTATCTGAAACAATCAGTTACCTATTCATCATTCATAGTTCTGAATGTCTTTCTGATACTTCATAAACAAACTCTTTGTCCCCATTTCTCAAGCATCCTCAAAGACTGATGACCTGCACCATTGAATATTTATATATTTTAAATGTTCTGTAGATTGTTAAGGACATTTCAAAGGAAGAGGTCCAAAGACATTTTAAATATCAGTAACATTTAAATAAGTAAAAAATTCCCAATAGTGAATGCTCTCAACGAACAAAATTACTTTTGGTATTTCATTTTAGAATATTTGTTAAAAGGTGAGCAAATTAAACTATACCTATACTTTTTATATGTTTATATGCACATGTTTGGGTGTATATAATTTTAAAATATCTTTCATATTTTAAAATGGAAAGTTAAAATTCAAAGACAACAGGAAAAGAAAAATTAGCATGTAAAATGCCATGGGAAGAAACATTTGTAGGGTAAACATAAATGTAAGAGATTTGACAAACTTCTTTTATATTTTTAATCCAATAAAATCAGTATATTCAGGAATTAAAATGTGAAAACACAGTTGCAATTTAATATTTTTGACACATTTTAAGTTTCAGCTCTATAGTCAACATGTCAAGAATCTAAAAACTTGGAAGAATATTTCTTTTTTGAATAATCAACTTCAAAACACATATTATTCCATTATTTCAGTTGTTTTAGTTAGCAAAAAATTTTAGGACAGTGTCTAACTTTATCAACTTTAAATTTTGCATCTTAGTGCTGTATTCCTAAAAATTGGGTTTACATTTTATCTAGATGTTTCATTTTGTTACATAATGAAAATTCAGGAATCATAAATTCACTAACCTTTCACTTCTAAAGCATGCACACAAGTGCTCCTTAATAATTTAAAGAGCTTTCTATACTGATGAAGTCATACTGGTGAACTCAATAGGAAAAGATTAATTCTATTAAACAAAACATATATTTCACTGTAGAAACCAGGCACAATAAAGCAGGAAAAATAAATTCTAACTGCTCAAAATATTTTGCTTTTCTTATATCAATGCATATTTCTTAAATCATAGTGACAGTTTTTCCTCTTTTGTTGGAATACATGACAGCTAGTCATATACTGTAGCAGGTGCAAAAGATAAATGCTTTCCTATTATAGTCAAGAATGTCAGCATTCCATGTGCAATGATGGGCAGGTCTCCCTCATTTTTGCATAAGAGAGTGCTGGGAAACCTATCACCAGACCTTATTACTATCAACTTATTCTCACCTTGAATTGTAATTCGTCAAAGAATTCAGCTGAGTTGCACTTTACTTTTTAAGACTAACTGATAGATGATGAAAGAAAAAAGTTAAACAGAATACAGATAAAAGGTTTATTAACAATTTCATTTAACAGCAAACAAATTTAAAATTTAATTCTACAGAGTATTGTGCATTTTGGAATTATGATATACTATTAATTATTAAATCTGGCTATATAAAATAACTAATTAAAAACTGGAAAAGGTCAATTAATTATGGCCAATCATGACAAAATTAATTGGAAAAGTCTATTATAATTACAACAAAATGAAAGTTTTTACTATGACTTTTCATTTCCTTTGGTGTTTGTTTGTAGAAGCCCCTTTTCAGATGATTATGAATCAAAAGCCATATTCATGTTATGTAATTATGGGAAGATTGTTTTCACAATTTATTGAAGGTAATGTGACATTCAACAGCAGATAATACAACCTACGTGAAGTGTTTTGAACAAAGATGGTAAACTGGAACATATTATGGGGAAAGGAGAAAAATATTGAACTCCCCTAAAGACATCAATTGATGATATTCTGAAAGGTATGTGAAATGACTGTATGTAGAGAATTAACAAAAATGGACATACTTTTAACATTCTAAAAGCATACTTTTGAGATCCCTGTAATAAAAAATAAGATACTTTTAAATATGGCAATGGTACTCTTATACATAGTCAAACCAAATACATCCTGTATTTTCCCCAATTTTTCTACATATAAACATTTCACCTTTACCTAGAATTATAAGACTAAAGGGCTGCTCTGTGGAAAGTTTAATAAAACTTGAATGCCCTGGGCATCTCTGTCTTTTCACTGTATCTTTGTGCCAACATTGTATTTCCAACTGAAAAATGAGACTAATTTGATATACGTAGCAGATATAAACCACCAGGAAAGATAATGACAAAGAATTATTACCAAAGAAACCATAGAGGCAAACAGAGTACTATCACATCCTTCTTTTACAGTGAGGTTCAGCATCCTCTCTACAGTGAGCTCTAACTCCAGAATGCATCAGAAAGGCAAAGAGATAATGAGACAGAGAAGAAACAAACAGTCTCAGTTGACTAGCTGGTCGCTTACTAAATGGAGAAAAGGGCAAAGGAAGTACTGGTGAGATTATTTATTTCTGCATTGCTATTCAGTTCTTCAGTCAAAGTTAAAGTTTCTGCCTGCAGTAACTTAGAACTTGAATGTTTCCCAAAGGCCTGAGTGTCAAAGGCTTGGTTGCCAGCCTGTAGGGCTATTGGTAGGTGGTGGAACTTTAGGAGGTGGGGCCTCGTAGAAAGAAGTTAGATCATTGATGCCCTTGAAGGAGATACTGCGACCCCAGCCCCTTCCTCTCTGCTTCCTGGTTACCATGAGTTGAGTAGAAGTGCTCCACATTGTGCTCCCCACCATGATGTTCTGCCTTGCCATAGGCCCCAAAACAATGGAGAAAACACCATGGCTAAAATCTCTGAAATCATGAGACAAAATAAACCTTTCCTTCTTTTAAGTTGACGGCCTCAGGTATACTGTCACAGTGACAGAAAATTGACTAACACTGTAAAAGATAGCAATCAATCTTTAAACCAATGTAAGACATAGCTTACTGGAGTTATAGCCAACTCAACTTAGACTAAGTTTTTCTATGATCAAGTAGTGTTAGCTTTGATATCTGGGGGGAAATCTTCTAAATATGCACAGAAAAAAGCTTCAATCATCTTCATTGTGACAGTGGACAATTTTTTTCATAATTTTTAGTACATGCCCACACCCCTAAGTTCAACTGAAGACATATTAGTTTTATATCAAAGTAGTACTTCCAGTAGAAACCATATCAAATACTTCTAAATTTTGCTTACCAGAATCTAGAAAAAAAAAAGTCAGTGAAACAATTACTAATGAATATATTGGAACATTACTGAATTTTAATGAAGAAAGTATTTGGTATTGAAACAAGTCTGGCATCATTTTATTCTATTAAAAAAGTCTTCTAAAATTCTTCCTAAATTGTAAAGAAACTTCATCTCTTCTGTTTGGAAAATAAAAATTTCTACAAATTTAAAAACATTATCATTAATTTGACAAAAATTTCATCAACAGATTCTGTTAATATCAATCATTAAGTCAAGTTTACTACTATTGGGAAGATTTTGAATAGTGAAGCATATTTTATATTAATAAACATAAGGAAAGTTAGAGTAGTTACTTGCTGTCTAGTAATAGTGATGAGAAAATAATGTCACACAATTGCACGGTGTGGCCTCCAACACTCAAGTCATATATAAATATATATGTCAAGTGCTTGAACATTGTATATTTATACCACCTTTTGTTCAAAGGGAAGAATATGAGGATTGCAAAACTAGCTAGAAAGGAGATTATTCAAAAGTTTTTCAGAAAAAAATTTAACTAACCATAAAATCTTGTTTAAAGAGCTTTTTCATCCCATATGATCTCAAATTACTATACAAGTCATAATGTAAAAGTAATGAAATACTCTACAAAAATGTTCAATAGTATTTAAATTTTTTAACTCAAAGGATTCAGAAGTTCAATCATTCTTGGAGAAACTGTACGGATGATTAAAATCCTGAAGGAAGCCTGGAAGAAAAAGGACACAGTCATTACTAGAAATATAATACAATGTTAACTCTTAGGTTTCACAGTCAGAATAAAAAGCTTAAGTTCAAGACATTACACCAATTTTTATAGAAATGTAATATTTTCAAATCATGGTTCATCCCTTGAAAAGCTGTACATGGGTAATAATGATTATAAACTCAAATTAGTCACACACACACTGGAGTAAATTGGAAATGAAAAGCTTCTTCAATTACCGGAGCAAACATAAATGATTTATTTCCTTCTGCCAACATGAAAGGGAATTAGTTGGAAGTCCATGAAGGATGGCATTCACCCGCCCTGCACAAGGTTAGAGAGCTCACTCAGCACAAATATTCCCAGAAAGGGTTCAACCTGGCAGTAAAAAAATCATCTATTCCAAAAGGCCTCTGTGTCAGTGCAACTTTTCTTCTGCTGTAAGAAAAGTCCCTCACTGTGAAACAGCAGCTGCTGTGCAGAATGGCACCACTTCCCATAGTCCCCAGTGCAACAACGCCTCGGCCTCATCAGACTGCTTCTCATTGCCTCTGAGACCATCCTTAGTCACAACCCCATGTCTTTGATTTTCCATCTTCAATATCTACTTCCAAATATTTCTTTCTCTACCTTTTACATGAACTTGAGCCCACACTCCTTATAATGGTGCACAAATTTCTACATAATCTGATTCCTGTTTGTGTCCCAGCCACACTGAACTTCCAGTTTCTCTAACATCCCAAGCTCTGACTCACCTTGGAGCCTCCATGTAGTGTGTTTCTTTGCTCACATGTCTCCCGACTGACTCATGATTAAACCCAACTCCCTCAGGGAGGCCATTCCTACTTATTTCAAACAGATTATCTACCCTATTTTCTCCCAATTTCAGTTCCTTCTTTTCTTCTAGAAATATCATAATTTTAACTTGTTCCTCTTTGCTCCTTCCTTTTTATTTTTTTTAATATCTACACTAGGATATAGTGTAGGTCTCTCCCTAAGGGCAGAGATCTTTACTGGTTTTGTTCAAGCGGTATCCCCAATACCTGGCACACAGGGAGAACTCAGTAAGCGCTTACCCAGTCAACTCCATCCTACCTTGATCTATCCCATTCTACCACCCTGTATTCTTTTTGGATTCAGGGTGAAATGAACTCATCATTTACTCAATTTTATCAGTACTATTCAAGTCAACATGTGCACCTACTGTACGCCAGTACCTGTAAGGTACTATTTCAGCTGCCATTTGCTGAGGGCTCCTTATATGTCCGTTGTCACTGCTTTACCTATCTTATCTCACTGTGTCACCACAACTATGTGAACAAGCACCTATTTTACGGGTGAGGAAACCAATATAGAAAGGCTAATAATTACCCAAGATATCACAAACAGTAAGAGACAGAGCTGGGATACTACGGTGTATTGGAAAAACACAATTTCCACCTTTCCATGAGTACCAGGAGAGAGCAAATATAAAGTGAGCTGGAAATTCAAGAGGAAAGAGGACATCTGCTGAAAGGGGGCCAAGAACATTTCTTTGGAGATGGCAGTTAAGCTTAAAAAAAAACAGTTAATGTTTTAATGAATACTAGGAGTTAGTGAAAGAGGCTCTTAACAAAGGAAATAGAACAAACCCACAGGGAAAAGAGAACATAAGTGTGTACAGGAAATACCAATGGCATAGTTAATATATCTCGTCTCATCTCCTGAAACCAAATTGCAAAGGTCTTTACCTTTCTCGCTATTGAACTTATCTGGGGCTGAAAAAGAACTGAAAACACAATCAAGGTTTTTAAATTACTCTAATAATAACTGTAGAACTGTTCTCTCTAAGTTATAAGTAACATTACCTTTACAAATTATCCGTTTCTGGTGACTATCCCCTCAACAATTGGATTTTAAGTTTTCTGATGGTAGACACCAACAAAATCTTACATGTGTGTAAGAGAGGTTGTGAAAACAAATTCTGAAAATGTCAGTGGGCAAGAAGAAGAAAAGTCAGAGGAGACTAGAGAGAGGTCGGGTATGTATCATGTGAGGTCAATGGTATAGTGACAAAATACTGTCCTCGCCCTTAAGGAACTTATATTCTGATAGAGAGATGATGACTTATACATTCTTAAAACAGAGTAAATATGTTAGAGGAAATAGAAAGGGTTACGTCTTTCAAATTCTACAAAACAAAATTACTAAGAATTTAAAGTTCAATGGTATTTTTCATAGTGTTTATGCACAACTTTTTCAAGATTAAAACTAGTACATTCTATGAGTACTTACAAAATAAGAGCTGTAACATAGTTATTTACATAGGACAGTATTTAATCTCATCTAAAGTATTTTTAAAGTGATTACCCTGGTTGAATAATTCAGCTCAATTTTTGCTTTTAATGTTTCCTGCCAATGGTTTTCTATTTAAAAAGTTCCTGAACTGAAGAATCAATCTTTTTTCTTTTTTAGTAAGAAGCAATTACTTTCGCTTCTCCTGTACATTCCCATCTTCCCGTTAGAATATCTACCAGAAGTCCCAAACAACTAAAAGCACACGCACACACACGTAAAGCCTGGGTTAGGAAAGGACTGAGTTAAAGGTGTGTCCATGATTCTCCTGTATTTATCCTATCAAGGACACATAATTTGTTTTCATTCATTCACTCTAGAGAACCTGACATTCCCCTTCATTTTATAAATCTAGGCATTAGAAAGCCGCTGCTACAAAATCTTGAGGAAAACCTTGTCTTTATGTTTTTTTTCCTTTTAAAATTATTTTTGATTTATATGACAAGCTAGGTGCTGGTAATCATAGTTAGAGTTTTAACAGTGCCTTAGAAAGCATCTCATCAAGGCAAGGACAATTTAGGCACAGTATTCCCCACCCCTCCACACAGGGTAGTTATTGCCAGGAGATCACAGTGCTCTTTCCCACTTCTCTGCATAATGCTCCAGGCAGCCACTATCTTGTAAGATAAAACATTGCCTGTGTATGACCATTTTCTTGGTACATAAAATGTATCCTGCAATTCAAGACACTTTGGAAACCTACAATCTATTTTCGGTTATAGTAGGACCCATTATTTAGTAAAGTGCTTCTGAGTACCTAAGAGTTTAAAAGCATCAGAGGAGTTTACAAAATAGACTGTATGGATGAACAGCTTTTGCCTGTGCCATGCAATCAGTGCTCCTGACCACCCTACCCAGCACTCTGTGTCCTGGCTCACTCACCCTGTGAGATCCTCCTCCAACCTCTTGGGGAAATACCACGGGCTCTTTACACACTGCTGATGAAAGCCACCCTCAAAGATCCTTTTATCAGTCTCTGCTACTCTGTCTACGTACTCCATGATCATTCTTACCTACACCCATGGCTGCATGTACACCATTTATTCATTTATATCTCCAGCCCAAACAGCCCAGTTTCAGACCCACAATCCCAACTCCTGGGTGGAGCTTCTTCTACTTACATGAGTTGCTATTATTACAAATTCAACATGAAAACTTCATCCTTTCATCACTACTTCTCCACCTTTCCACCATTTTCCTTCTTTATATTAACAGCATCATTATTTTCCAGTCTCTCAAACTAGAAATCTTAGAGTTTCCTCTAGTGACTCTTCTCACTCTCTACTGCTAAGTAATCACTATGATTTGCCAATTCTAACTCTGAAGTGTCACCAAGTCTACCACCTTCTCCCAATTTCCAGGGCCATCACCCTCATTCAGACATTCATCTGGGCTCACTTTAAAGCCTGGCACGCTCCTTTTAATTGGTCTTCCATCCTGAATCTTCCCTCTCTAAATCATCATCAACCCTAAAATTCTCTGTTCCCCTGATAACACCATCAAAGCATGTTTCCTTACAAACGTGATTATGTCATCCTCACTCACCCCTTCTAAAATTGCCTCCACATTCCTTTAAAATACAGCTTATGTTCCCTTGTCACCTTTAAAATAAAGTTCAAATTCCTAAGGGTGGATTTCAAGATCCACCACAAATAAGGACCAGGTGCCTTTCTTGTCACATAGTATCATGATTGAAAGTTCAAACTCTGGAGCTGGATCACCCTGCTGTGTGGTGCTGAGCAAGGCCCCTGCACATAGTGTAGGCTGCGCCATCCTGTAGGTAGCATGTGGCCGAGAGGTGGGTGAGTATAGAAATGTAGCCATGCTCCATCACCGGGCTGTCTCTCACCATAGGACTGCTGCAGGCTCAGAAGAAAATGGCACTACTTTCTTTTTCACAAAAAGACAATATAGGACTTGGCTTTCTTATCTTTACAGTGTGGATATTTTAGGATTTACCTAATGGGATGGTTATGACAATTCAGTGAATTGATAAGTAAAGTCCTTCAGAAAGTTCTCAGATCATTCTAAGTGCCCAATCTACATTAGCTTACTTGTTTCTCATACTTTAAGTAAATATTAGAATCCACTTACTATTAATCATATATAATCTGTACTTTTTTTAATCTTCATATCTTTTATTGCTCATTTTCTTTTCCCTCAAAAATTTTCCTCCTCTAGCATGCTAGGCTCCAATTTCTGCATATTGATATAGTCTCCTTTTTTCTAGCTCAGGAGAGATGCCATGATTGCCTGCATTGAGCTTTCCTTGATCCCCATGTATATGAGTTTTCCAACCCTAAACTCAACTCTTGGGCACCAATGGATGTCTGTCACGGTATATTTACCACAATATGTATTTTATTATCTAAACTCATTTCAAGGCTTAATTTTTTCCCCCAATATTGGGAATAGAACCCAGGGGTGTTTTACCACTGCACTATATCTCCAGCCTACCTTTCTTGAAAGATTTTAAGTGTCTTTTGGTACTGTATAAGTTTCCACCCTATGTTCTCACAGTGCCTATAGAATTATAGTGACAGAATAGGTTGATAATAGGTAATACTAGAACCATTTGTCATGTACAATAAACAGTGCTTTCTGTACAGTATTTAAATGACTTCTCACACAATTTTGTAGTATTGTCCTCCTTCACAAAGGGAAACTTAGATTAAATAATTTTCTTAGTCATAGACAGTTAAAAAATTGGGTGGGGGGGGCAGACATAAAAAAGAACCCAATATCTTTCTTGTTCAGAGACTGAGTTCTTTTGACTTCATGATAGCAATTTGCCTGGCTCTTTCCCTGACCAAGAACTACCCTTTATTGATCATATATTATATTCTAGATGCTTTTCTTATGTTACTCCTAGCCTTCCTTACAAAGCAGTATATTATTACTACGTTACAGATAAGGAAATTAAGGCTTAAAGATGTTAGGTCATTTATCTTGAGTTTTGCCCAGCATGTTCATTACGTTCAAATGATTCAAATCCTAGAGTTCAGTGTTCTTGTTTGGATAAGAGGTGTCCTCCAAAAGCTGCTGTGTAAATGCAAGAATGTTTGGAGGTGAAATAATTGGACTTTGAGAGCTATAACCTAATCAGTTCACAGGTGGGCAGGTGGGGCATGGCTGGAGAAGGTGGGGCATGGTAGGTTGTTCTTCCATGTGGTCTCTGTCCTCTTCTCTCTCTGTCTGCTTCTTGGCCCCCATGGGTTTAGAAACCTTCCTCTACTTTACCCTTCTACCATGATGTGCTGCCTCACCTTGGGCCCAGAGCACAGAGAGTCATATGAACTAAATTAAATTTAAATTTCCTCCTTCAAGTTGCTCTTGTCATGACTTGATTTTGTGTCACAACAAAGAAAAGCTCATTAACACAGAAATGCTCCCATCTGTAAGCTGTTGTTGGATATTTTGGTCTCAGCAACATAAGACTGACTAACATGGGATAAACTTATGATCCTGAAAGTGCCTCTTGAGCTAAATTCCACGCACAGAGAGCAAAGGGAAAAAAGGAAAGACACAGCATCAGAATTAATGGTTAGATTTTAAGATTACATGAGAATATAATTTTGAAAAGGGAAAAATTGGGGGAGGACTTACTGGAAATTAGTATGACTTATTTAGGAGAAAAACAGCCATCAATACCAAATGGATGTATATACTCACCTACAAAGTAACTTTAAAAATATTTAAAATATAGATATTATTTAAAGTTACATGTATTGAATATCATTAGTCAATTTTGCCAATGTTTACTCTTTGGAAAATCTTATTGGTTTGAGAAAAATAATGCACAAGTGAAAATAAAAAGATAAAAAAAGGAAGCAAAACAGTCCCACAGAAATGACTCCAAAAGAGTAACCCTTCCTACAAAAGTACTAGTTTCTAGAGTTCCCAGACTGAATAAAGCTAGACACTTGCAATGCATTATAAATGTGTAATTACCATTTAAATAGAGGAAGAAAGCTAATGAATGAATTAAGAAAAAGGGATTTCTTAAAGCCAATGTGAAAATTGGCATTTCAGGCAATAATCATCTAATCTACAGAGTTCAGTTAACAAAGCTATTGTCATTCTGCCACTCACCCTCACCCTTTTAACAGGCATTCCCAAGCAAAAGGAAACAACAGGTTAAGACTTTCTCCATGATTTTCAGGCACAATTCACTCATTAGGCTTTGGCATGCTCAATATATAATTTAACAGCGTGTTTATCAAAAGACAGCCAAGAGCTGGGGGTGGTGGCACATGCCTGTAAACTCAGAGATGTGGGAAGCGGAAGCAGAAGGATCACAAGTTTGAGGCCAGTCTGGGCAACTTAGTGAGGCCTTAAGCAAATTTGCAAGACTCTGTCTCAAAATAAAGAATAAAAGGCTGGGGATGTGGCTTGGTGGTTAAGTACCCCTGGGTTCAATCCCTAGCACAAAAATAAGTAAACGTATAAAATTTAAAAAGACAACCAAGAGACATAAAAGTTTCTCTTTAATTCTGCCTTTTTAATTACTTGAACATCCAAATTATAAGATTTTATACAATTTTGAAGTAAATTTCTATTGATGGCACAAATCATAATGATTAGGGATCATCTCATTTCACCTCTAGTCCAACACAAATTGGATGTAGAAAATACTGCCTTATTGTCGCGAGCAGTGAGTAAGAGAGGAATCAAGTTTGGTTCCAACAAGTGGATTTTATTCATGCAATGCACACTCAACATTCCTAATAATAGCAAGTCACAAATGCATTGTCGATTCACTCCTTTATTCACCTAAAGTCCAGTCCCCATGGACTTACTCAATGCAACATCTCTTAGCCAAGAATTCAGTCAGTGAGATTCTTATTGGGGATTCTTCTCAGCTGTAGCGTCTCTCAGCTCCTCGATGTCTTCGGATGTCCTCAGGTGTCCCATGAGTCAGAGGCTGGATGGCAGTCGTCATCACAGGAGCTGTGGTTAGTTGTCTGGCCTCGGTGACAACCGTTGATCAGCAATCAGCAATAGTGTGGATAGCAGCCAGGGCAGTCAAGAGACAGAGCGACGTGGAGGCCTCTGGTCATGGTACTGCTGACACTGTGCTCCAAAAGTCCAGGGGTTTAAGTAGTGATTTTTCAGCCCAGTCATGCTGTGGTCTTCATTGATAAAGACCAGAACATGACTAGACTAGGAGCCACCACTCAAATCATAGATAAATGTTCATATCAGTATTGTTCAGGAGTGTCATCCTGCCACACAGCAAGTTTGTCACCAAGCGCCTTTTATGATTTTAGTTTTACAAGTCCAGGCAAATACCAAATACAGCTTTTTATTACTACATAACACACAACTATACCAATTCCTATTATTTCCTTGTCTTATTACACTTATCCCACAAATGAGAGAAAAATTTGAATACAGAGCTTTTGAGAAAGTATCAAATGTATTCTTATTGAATGTCTGCATAATGATGTATAGAGGGTAAAAGATTGGCCAAGAACCACACCAATTAGCTGGCAAGACCCTCCTCCCACATGTGCATTTTGCAAGTCTAATCTATTCCCTTTGGATTCCTACTACTTTTCTTATCATAAGAGTAGATAGTTCTCTACTATGATGTGTTTGGCAAAATCCACTTGGATTTATCAGGTTGTACATTGGTTAGATTAATTATTGAAACCAAATATCTAAAAAAAATCTGAGTATTTCTGAAGTAAGAATAGAAATGTGAAGTGGGAAAAAAGTAGTAAATCATGAAATAAAAGGCTATGCGAGTACACAATGTGACAGAAGTATTGGGATGGTGGGTTGCATACTAGCAACTTTATTCTAGTTTTTTCTTTGTATCTTCATATGGCAATTTTTTTTGGCATCTTTTAAAATTTTGTTATAAGCAGTGTAGCAAGTTAGGCAAACACTAGCTATCCATTCAGTTATCTTCTTTATCATCTAAATCAGGGATCCACAAACTATGACTCACATACTAAATGTGACTCTCTGCATGTTTTTATAAATAAAACTTTATTGAAACAGACATCTACATCCATTTATGAATTGTGTACAGTTGTTTTTGCACTACAATAGCAAAGTAAGTCATGACAGGGCTCATAAAGCCTAAAATATTTATTGTCTGACCTGTTATAGAAAACCTTGGCAAATCTCTGACTCAAACTTCCATCTTTTATTGTTCTAGATGGGAATTATACTTTCTGAGCATAGTCTTTACTGTTTTCTATTCTCTGACTCATTTGATTTATTTTTGTTTTTTTCCTGCTTGTTGCTGGGTGCAGTGGCACATGCCTGTAATCCCAGTGGCTCAGGAGGCTGAGGCAGGAGGATCTCGAGTTCAAAGCCAGCCTCAGCAAAAGCAAGGTGCAAAGTAACTCAGTAAGACTGTATTTCTAAATAAAATACAAAATAGGGCTGGGGATGTGGCTCAGTGGTTGAGTGCCCCTGAGTTCACTCCCTGGTACCTCCCTCCAAAATCTACCATCTTATGTTCACATATTTTCCCCTTCTCAGTAACCATCACAATTAATTCTAATCCAAAATTTTTTACCTTGAATGTAAAAGTAGTTACATGTGGCTTAGTTTCTGCATTTGGTCAATTCAAAGAAAAATAAACTCAATAACAATGAAAAGATATAATTGAAAGACATTTAAAGATTTGGTTATACTCTAAGGAGAATGCTAAGGAAACGAAGGAAGAGTGTGCTCTTAATGAATAGTTCACTGTTTCAAAACCCCGTTATCCCAGAATCACTGCTTTCAATCTTCCCTCTTAAATTGATGACATGCTGTAGTGGATGCCATGGTATGTTGCCCAGCTCTCCCTTCCAGGAGCAAGGTACTCACTTTAGATGCCAGGTCCTTTTTTTTTTTTTAAAAAGCTGCTCTTAGTCAAAGGGAGCCAGCTACTTTACTCACAGTTGAGTTTTTTGTATGGTATCCTGTATCTAATGGTGGTTGAAGTTTGGGAACCCTTGCTTTAATCTGAGACAACCCTAAAAGGCCAGCCTGGTTCCAGTACTCTCTGGTGGGATTAGATGACAGTTCAACCAGTTCTGCCCAAGTTTACTTCTGTCTGTTCCTTACATGTGTTACTCCTGGGGACATCCCCCACTCAACTCCTACAGGCAAACCTTTGCCTTCCAGCCTGTTTCTCAGGGAGACCAACTTAAGACAGCTGTTCTCTTCATACTTTTTCTCTCCTCCCAATTCCTGCTCTACCTTGTCTTTCTAGATCTTTACTTGCCCCTCTTCATAGTCCTGTTTCCTACATTGCTGGATCAAACCATTTTCTCTCAATGGAGTTCATTGTCTTTTTCAAGAATTTACCATTATGATATGAAGGAAAATCCGTAGCTAGTTCTATAATTTGTGGCAGTTTGTGGCTGTATAATTCAATGTCTAATTCTAAGCTTTTAAAATATTCCCTTGTAAAAGAAGGTCTTGAAATATCAGGTCTATTCTTTGAGGTTTTAACTGTTTCATTTCAAACAGAAGACCTAAACAAAAACCATTTAAAGTCGTGCTTTTTTACCTTATATATTTAAAAGGCTTTATATGATTATTGGAGGGTAATCTGTAGAGTGAGAGCTCTTTGGCAGTAGCACTCTGTACCCCTGTAAGAGCATTTGCTTCAAAATGAAATGCTCTGGTATAAACATTGAACAACAAGGGAAAATAAGAAGGCGAACATTTTTTAAACTCCTAATGTTGAGTTCTTGTTTGGCAAGTATGTCTCAGAAGAAAGGAAAGAAGGAGGGAAGGTAGGAAGGAGGAAGGGATTGAGGGAAGAAGAGAAAGAAAGAGAGAAGGGATGGAGTAGGTGGGACAGAAGGAGAGAGGGAGGAAAGTAGGGAAGGACAGCACAACAAACACTATGAAATAAATAAGAAAACAATTGTGTACGCATGAATTACTTTGCATACAGTACCTTTGAGAATTCTAGAAGGATTATCTTTTCTGGACACCAAATGTTTAATTTTGTGAAATATCTAGCATTGGCATAAGTTAGAATAAACAATTCATCTTTATTCTACTTGGAATTAAAACTAAGAAAAAAATGGAAAGAAGAGTAATATAAGGTGGGAGGAGTTTAGTTCTATTAATAAATATTAAAATAGCCTATATAGTCTCCAAAATGGTATTGCGGAATGACTGGCCAGACAGATCAATATCAGTGAATAGACATATGAAAATGTACATAAATGCAAAGGGAAATCTAATTTATGAGAAAGTTTCCATTTCATATCACTGCTATAACAATGGACTTTATGTTGGCTCTTTATTGTTATATTGTAAGCTTGTCTTTTTTTAATAGTTTCTGATTTAAATTCTAATTTGTTTGATATAGTATATTAGCACTGTTCTTTTTTGGTTTCTGTTTTCATGGAATGACTTTTCCAATGCTTAGTTTGTTGATCTTTTGATTACTTTTATAATATCTTCACTTTCAATCTATGTATGTCCTCAAAGTCTCTTATAAAGGCAGCATATACTTGGATCTTGTTTTGTTAATCCATTTGAGCATTCTGTCTTTTGATTAGAGAATTTAATGCATTTACACTTAAAGTAATTGATAAGGATTCACTCCTCTCATTTTATGGTTACTATATAGTGATAGAAGAGTAAATTCATCAAGAAAATAAAAGAATCATAAATATATATGCATTCAACATTGGCAAACCTAAATACATAAAGTAAATATTTAATAGACCCAAAGGGAGGGACAGACAATAATATAACAATAGTAAGGGACTTCAATAATTCACTTTAATTCACTTTCAAAAGATAGAAATAAATGAAGAAACATTGGGTTGAACTATAGACCAAAGCTCAAGAGCAGCAGAAGACATATTCTTCTCAAGCACACATGAAACATTCTCCAGGATAGATCACATTCCGTCATAAAACAGTTCTTAAAAAATTTAAGAAGACTGAAATCATACTCTCTTTTCTTATCACAATATTGTGGAACTAGAAATCAGTAACAGTGGGAAACTTGGGAAATGCGCAAATATGTAGAAATCAAGGAACGTGCTCTTGAACCTCCATTAGATAAAAAATAAATAAATAAAAAGGAAATTAAAAAAATCTTGAGATAAACAATATACCAAAATGTATAGGATGAGCAAAAGTAGTTCTAAGAGGGAAGTTTATGGCAATATGTGACCATATTGAAAAAGAAGACTCAAGAAAAACAGCAACTCAGTGAGACCCTGTCTCTAAATAAAATACAAAATAGGGCTGGGGAATGTGGCTTAGTCATCAAGAAACTTGGAAAAGAACAAATAAAGGGCAAAGTTAGTAGAAAACAAATAGTAAAGATCAGAGCAGAGACAAATGAAATAGAAAGTACAAAATCAAAAGATCAACAAACTAAGCACTAGTATTTGGAAAGACAACCTAAAACAACATTTAGCCACACTAACAAAACTCACTTCTAAGACAGTGCGATTTAAGAACTATTGTATCTTCATTTTCTGCTGCCTTTGATTAAATGTTCAGGCATTGAAATTTGTCTACATTTTATAGATTTGATTTCTCATTTTCTTTTTAATAATCCTGATTCCATTCCCACAAAGTTGCTTAACTGTTGGGGGAAACAGGCATACAGGAAATTCATGCAATATCCTTATTGGGAACCTTACCATTGAAGAAACTTCTTTCTCTGGAAGATCTATCTGTTCAGTTATCTATTCATCATATCCTATGAAAAGAGAAAATAAGTTGACCTTTTCCAATTCTTTCTCATGAAAGTCAATAAAAAGTTACCTAATTTTAAAAGATGTTAACCACAAAATATTGATAGACAATCAAAGGTTTTCTATTCTGAGATTTTAATGATATTGTTATTTTTAATATTTAGGACTCGAGTGCCTTAAGGTAGTATCAACTTGGGTATGGATTTGACAAAGAGGAAAAGGTCAAATATTTGAAGTAAACCCAAGACTTATTGTCTCCAGTGAGAAGAAATTTCTGGATGATCAGTGAATCTATTTTAAGTGTATCATCTTCTGAATTTATTTTCTAGGAAAGAAGTGAGGACCAAGAGCAATGCTATTATCATCTTTCCTGGAAAATAGCTCCCTTTGTAAATGAGGAGCATCACAGTTAAATAACACACACACTATATAACATCTTATAGGTTCCAAACTTTCCTACTCCACAAGTCAGAAGTCTCCAGGTTCTGGCTTGCATAAACACTTTTAAGACTATCATATGTAAATAGGCTGTCAATTACCTCCCAGTTTGTAACTCCCAAAGACACTGACTGTCCCTCCACATTCAGACCATCTTCTCTTGATCTCTATGACACTGTTGTCTCATGCTTTTTCATCTTTCTCCCATTCATTTTGCAGGATTTTGTTTCCCTTACTCAACCCTTTAATGCAGGCAACCGCCTTGGGCTCTCTCCTAGATGGAAAATAATCTTGCCGTGTGAATTCTATTACAATTTATTCCCTATAATGAATCTAGTGTAACTAATGGTACTCTGTGAGCTGTTTCTACCTAAAACAAAGAAGTATACAACCCTGTGCTCTTTTCCAAGCATTTCTCCTAGAAATTTTTGTGGAATTTAAAGTGAAGGGGAAAAAATTGAAATGCAGTAAATTGTCTACAGTCTTCTGGTTTGATTTCAAACCTATGAAAAAGTAGCAATTGCCTGCACTTTAGCTCCTCTTCTGAAATCGCTTTCTGAAACACCTCATAATTCCGTTACCACCAACACAATTTCTACATAACAAGATCTAGGAGTTGGCAGTGGAGTGCATATGTGCTTAATATTTCATCCTTGCCCTTTAAGGTTAGCCCTGCTCTTCATTCAAATTTTGTAACATAAAATGTGGTTCCAGGCTTTTAGCATTTGTCTCTGTGGTCCAGAACACCACAACAATCCAGATGCAACCTCCAATCCCCTCAAGTTATTTTTAGTGGTAATTATAAAGGACCCTGTAGCACCCTTTCTTCAATCACATTATTATTATTATTATTATTATTATTATTATTTGGTTGTGGATGAACCTTTACTTTATTTATTTATATGCGGTGCTGAGAATCGAACCCAGTGCCTCACACATGCTAGGTAAGCACTCTACTACTGAGCCGCAATCCCAGCCTTTAATCATATTATTCCGATCTAAAATTTTTTGAGGTCCTCTTACTCAAGGGAACTGGTGGGTAGGAGGCAGGGACACAGTTTTGACTCCATTTGGGGTTCTGGGATCTAAGCCTGGGCAGAGAAGTAGCAATAGACCTGCCTAGGAATAAGAGTTGAGTCCTGAATAAGGGAGAGCATTATACTAAGGGAAAGATTAAAGAATTGAGTTGAAGAGTGGATACTGGGTCACCTATGATAATAGGTAAGATGAAGTGAATTAATTTCAGGAAAGCCTGCAAGGATTCCTTAAGGCAAAGATCATCTTTGTTGAGTTGTCTGGTTTGACTAGGAGTTGAGGAACAAGGGAAGCAATTAAATCCCCAACTAGATTGAAAATTAATTAATTAATTAATTTATTGCAGTGCTGGGGATTGAACCCAGGGCCTTGTGCATGCGGGGCAAGCACTCTACCAACTGAGCTATATCCCCAGTCCCCATGAGTACATTCTCTTCTTTTTTGGGTGGTGCTGGGGATCGAACCCAAGGCCCTGTGCCTGCAAGGCAGGCACTTTACCAACTGAGCTATCTCCCCAGCCCTTGAAAAATTTTTAACACTTCTCTATCAAAATTGTTTTTCCACCAGGCACGGTGGTATAGTCCTGAAATCCCAATTGCTCAGGAGGCTGAGGCAGGAGGATCCCAAGTGCAAAGCCAGCCTCAGCAAAAGTGATGTGCTAAGCAACTCACTGAGACCCTGTCTCTAAATAAAATACAAAATAGGGCTGGGGAATGTGGCTCAGTCATCCAGTGCCCCTGAGTTCAATCCCTGGTACCCTGCCCTCAAAAAAAATTGTGATTATACTAACTCTAGTGTAGCTACTGAGGTTACAAAAGTATGTCTCAGAAATGAACAATGAAATAAGTTGTTATGTTTCCTACTCATACTTTAATTTTAATGGTGGAATAAGTAAGGAAGGGACCTTCAGCTATAAATTACTAGAAAAGCCCAGGATATCCTATCAAATAAATGAAAATACTTGCCACCAATATTCCAATTATGGATAGGAACTCTTGCTCCTCCTGAATAAATGTAGGCTTGATGTCTGTTCAAAATAGTGGTGAATGTAGAATTAGGCTTATTTTCA
Source organism: Sciurus vulgaris (assembly GCF_902686455.1). Taxonomy (NCBI): domain Eukaryota; kingdom Metazoa; phylum Chordata; class Mammalia; order Rodentia; family Sciuridae; genus Sciurus; species Sciurus vulgaris. Next base: position 52,704,122 of record NC_136468.1, read on the forward strand.
GAATTGTTAGGATTATGACTAATATTATTTTATTAGATAGACCACATTCATATAATATTTATTTTCCTTGCTTTATTACATAGAATTCTCTTTTTATCTATGCACTAGGAGAATTAAAACATTTGATTACAAAAAATCAATTAAAATAAATGGAATATCATTTAAAATATCAATAAATTAGTAATAAATTTAACGATTGCTTATTTCATTTTCTATGTCCCCTTAGTGGGATGTAAGCTGCATGAAGGCAAGGGTTTGATCTTTGTTTTTTATCATTACAACCCTAATGATGAAGACACTACCTAATGCATAATGAGTATTTAACAAAGGTTTGCTGAAGGAATAGATGAGAATCAAGGAGGCACCAAGAATGTGGGCAAGTACTTATATTCCCTTAACATTTGGAACTTTTAAAAAGTGCTTTAGTGTTTATAATTGCTGGAAACAAGACTATTACATCAAATTAGCAATCAACATTTTGATGCTTCATTGGCTTTTCAAGGGTATTATTTAAAAGAAAGACTGCTGTTTCTACAAGGAATTAAATTTTTTTTTTTTTGCACTGCTGGGCATAGACTCCAGCACCTTGCATGTGATAGGCAAGTACTCTCCCACTGAGCTGCATGTCCAGCACACTGATGCTTCCAGAAGCCAACCAGGATCATTGGATTAGAAAGTACAATAAATCCTTAAAGTACAATAAATTCTTCTTCCTCCAGCAGAATTTAGTTTCCATCTAAATGAATAGAATATCTCTAGAAGAAATTCAAAGAGAAGAGATGGTAGAAGAACAAGTTAAACAAGAACTAACTGCAATTGTTTACACCGTATTTACAGAGAGGATTCAGGTGTTTTCTTCTAAATTGCAGATTAAAGAATCGTCCCTGTAATTCTAGCTGCTCAGATGCTGAAGTGGGAGGATCGCAAGTTCAAGGCCAGTATCAGTCATTTATGGAGACCATGAATCGGAAAAAAAAAAAAAAAAAAAAGACTGGGAACATAGCTCACTGCTAGAGTGCCCCTGAGTTCAATCTCCAGTCCCACAAAACAAACAAACGACCCTTTCCCAAAGCTTCGCTGATGACTCTTTGTTTGACACCCTGCTCTTGGGGTTTAATTTGCCACTTTACGCATAAATACAAAAAAGTGATGACACAAGAAACCAGGATCTTGGAAAGAAAATATAAAAAATTAAAGTAAATAGAAAGCAGCCTCTTGCCACACATGTAATTGCTCAAGCAGTTCTTTCTTTCCCTTTCTTCATTTTTTTTTTTAAGAGGTAAAAAATAAGGGGGGGGGGGGAAGATAAAGGATATCTTCTATCTTATCCTATCTTGTCCTTATATATTCATAAGGAAAGAACAGAAAATATTGAAGCCAGAAAAATACAAATATATAGACAAAAATTGAGGTCTTAATCAAGCAGAATATTTAGTCAATCCTTACAATTTTTGTGAGCACATTTTACTTACAGATGGGCAGGTTAGTGGGTATCTATTTTACCTTTGGTTCTACATATCTTACCTATAGATCTTTCTTATAAAAGGTATATGATCTAAATAAAGAAAATAAAACTATATTGATCATTAGGAGAAAAGAAAAAAACAAATTCGTAAGCAGATATGAACAACAGAAATATTTTCCAAACCTTCTGCAAACTCCTCTTTGAAACAAAATTACATAAGGAGGTACTATATATAGGAAAAGAAGAAGAAAAAACAGGATGATAAGAAAACCAAAGAGTTCACCTCATTCAGTAGAATAATCAAGAGAATTTGACTAAATTTTGCACATTAGAACAGGATGTCAGAGGACTTTCTGAAGAATGTCCATAGGAAGAAAATGAAAACATTATATCAACTACAAAATAAATGGTCAAAGTGGTAGGAATAAAGATATATTTTGGGGGTGGGTATGGGAGATTGAATTCAGGGGCACTGGCCACTGAGCAACATCCCCAGCCCTATTTTGTATTTTATTTAGAGACAGGGTCTCAATGAGTTGCTTAGCACCTTGCTTTTTGTCGAGACTGGCTTTGAACTTGCAATCCTCCTGCCTCAGTTTTCCAAGCATCACTGCACCTAGTAAGATACATGTATTTTTATTAACAAGAAATAAAATAGTTAAAAACTCTAGAAAATTCAGAAACTGTATCGGAAAGTCACAGTATACAGCATGCTAAATGTAGCATGATCTTGGGAAATGGAGAGTAAGGAAAGAGAATCTACTTGGTCTTGACACTTGACACTTCTCTTTGAAGCAATGCAAGCTAGCATTGTGTTTCCTACTTCCACTTTGGTTCTTCAGTGAACAATATTTAAACAATTATAATATGTTTTATTCTCTTAAGTTGAAAAATTTTATGTTCAAACCATAGAGTAAGCATTTTAAAACAATTATAGTCCAGAACAGGACATAAATATCACACACTTGACAGGGTCAAATTAATGAGAAAGTTTACAGGATTTAAGAGATAGGAGGAGGAGTGGATAAATGGAAGAAAGTATAGAGAATGAAATTTTCTTATCTTAAATAATGGGAGAAGCACTGAGATATAAAAATAGAGGTTAACTGAATTATTCAAAGTCAATAAGAGAGCAACAGAAGAAATACTAGTAATCTTAAGGTCTAATAAGTACGAACAATGACAAATAATAGTTAAAAATCCAAAAATAAGAGGATGATATTTCTACTAACAACCAAGTAATAAAAAATACATTGATTACATTGATAGTAAAAGATAAATTCTTTCAACTTTCATGATAGGGAATCAATGCATAACATGTAAAGTTAATAAGTCATGAAAAGAAGATATAATCATCTGATTCAAATCAGAGGAGGTAATCAATAAAAGAAGTACAAATGGAACTAAGAGGAGGATTAAGTCTGGCAAGAAGGTGTTGGAGATAGGAAAATTAATTATTTTTTCTTTTTACCTTACAATTTTCTGTACTTTTTTACTTTTCCTTAACATGTGGATATATTATTTTTATGACAAAAACACAAAACATTTCCTGATCACTATCTTAGCATTCTCTTCACTGATAGTATGCCAAAGCACATTTTTACTAAGGATAAAGTGAACATACGCGTGCACGAAATGGTAATAGGCACAGCAATACCACAAAAATGCTATCAGTAATGCTCCCGTGAGTATCAGCATCACAATTCCAAACATGTCAACTGAAACATATGAAAAGAAATATCTTTTAAAAACAGAAAACATTTCTTAGACATTTATCCTTTCTATTGTCATGCAGTTTGATTGTTAAATACACATTACAAATCATTATGGGAAATAATGATAGAATAACATGCATCACAAATTCCATCGAAACTACCTTTAATACAATAATCACCAACATCTAAAAATAATCTAGGTTGCTAAAAGGAGGTAACACTTAAATATTTTCTCTCTATATTAGTAAAGATTAAGGCTCTAGTTTTTTTTTCTTGAATTTCATTTTTTGTACTTTTCAACAGAAAAAAATAGCAGATCTGTCAGATTGCTAACTCAATGAAGATACACACAGACATCATGGTGTGGTTTTTTGTTTGAGTCACTATCAAAGAGGCAGCCTGGGCTTGCTAGGAAAGCAGATTTCTAATTCCAGCAAACTTTTTATTCTCCTCTCCTAAGTAGCCTATTGAACGGGTATTTTGTAAAATGAAACTAGGAGGGAAAAAATATGAAATTGGAGACTTGAGTTTCTATTCATACTACCTTCTAAATTCTTCTTTATAAACTATGAACACTTATGATTTAAATATATCTGATAGTACCTGAAGCAAATGGAGGCTTGAGGACAAAATTGCATCTTTTCACTTCAATTAAGAAAAAATGGATAGCTGGTTGTACTGGGTGGGTTCTCTTAAATAGTTGGGGTTTCAGCTGGAAACTTTTGTTTCAAGTTTTTGGAAAGGGTAACTGGTACATTTTTCTACCTTGGTAATTTCTATATAACGTCTCAAAAGTTTGATAGCACAAATATGATTTAAAGATGTTTTGATGATTGACGTTTGTGAAGTCTTAAGGAGTCCTGGTTTTGAAGGGCAATTCTCAATACAGACTACATTAGCTGAGGAAATATGTTATAAAAGTGCTATTATGCTCAATAATATCCTAATGCCAGAACTAGCTTATAAGAAATCCTTGGAGCTACTAAAACAACATAAGAACACAAATATCCCTTTACTAGGTTATAAATATCATACCTCACAGAATTTTAAAAATGAAATTTAAAGTATTTAATAAGTCATATGGCAAGGCATCTACCAGTTTGAATGAAGGCTTATAATCTGAATCAACACTGGCTGGAAACAAGCAATAAGCCTATATGGGGTCTGGAGAGCACTAATGAACATCCCTGAACTTGCTGTTTCAATAAAACAAATAGAATAATTTTTAATCCTTCAAATGTAGCAAATCACTACTACTTGCAAGTCAGTTGAAAAAAGTACATATAAATTTAAATAAGGAAAACTCACCTTTACAGTTTGCCCAAAATATAGAATTGAATGGACACCCATAATATGGAAAACACAATTTTTTGCAAACCTTTGCTTCATGGCACCAAATACACTGTATTTAGGAAGAAAATAATAATAATCAAAGCAGTATCCAAGTATAATAACCCAATCACAGTAAGTTTTCAGTACTAGTTCAGCAAGTATTCAATAAACAACTGCCATCACCATCATCATCATGATTTATTACTTGTAGTAGATGCTATTGGTGGTTCTCCCATGTCCTCTTTACCAGGCCCAGGAACTCAAACCTCAGCAGAAGTAAATTTTGTCTGCCAATGGCTCACAAATTTCCCTGTTTTTGACTGACTACCGTTGGTGGATAAGGATCACCTTGCTCTTGAGGTTACCATCCCCTTAGGCCAGTAACTGACTGGTATGGGATTCCAAACCATGAACATCATTGCCTAAGTCAGGGACAATTCTGCTATGTGATTTTTTTTTTTTCTAAAGAGCTGCCCATGATTCAGGGCAAATGTGGGCTTTAGCTGAGACCCTATTTTTTCTTGGTTCTTGTCCTTTGTTTTCCCTGAATCCTCATATCTTCCTGGGATTTTGCTAATGAGCAGTCACTGAAAAATCACATGCCCCTGAATCCCTCTCTCAGAATCTGAATTTAAACCCAAGATACAATGTCACAAAGCAGCAATAAGGACTGCATTAGATAGTTTTAAAAATGTCTCCAGTGCTCTTCCTTATTCCCCTTGTCTGCAGGAACCACTCTCCTCTGGGGAATCTTTCCTGCTTACATGTGGCCCTGGTGGTGCTATCAGCCAGGTTATCTCACCTCCCTCCACCTTCTGCTCATGGGTGTTCAATTAACCATCTGTAAATAAGAAAACTGAATTCTAAGTCCCTTGATGAAATAAATGAGAGAAAGGCACAATGGTGAAAACTATTACCAGAACCTGGGGCAGTTAAAAAAAAAAAGAAAAAAAAAAAGGTAAAAATGGGTTTCATATAGGAACTATCATGTGACAGGTATCGTTCTGTCTTTTGCATGTTCTCACTCCATCCTCATGAAAACCCTGTGTGCTGGTACCATTATGTTCACTTTATAAATGAGGACAGGAAGGCCCAGAGTAATTAAATGACTTATACAATATGGTCACAGGTCTAGTAAATAGGAGAATTTGTATTAAAAGCTAAGCAGCCTGGCTCTGGGCTGGTAACCAATTCTGTAAGACTGGTTTTGAGTCTTTCCCAATCACCTCTTGCTGTACATCCTGAGCCTGGAAAAGGTAATGATTCACTCAATGTAAAGAACAACACCATAGACACTGCCTGAAAACAAGAGGTAGTTAAGCTTTTGTTTCATGTTGGCCAAGATCAAAGGTCAAGTTAAGCCATCTAGGCAATTCTTGGATTGAAGCCACTAAGGCTGAATGGGTCCTGTCTTCTTAGACTTCCTTAAAGAGTGAAACTGTAAAGATAAGACCTAGATTCAAGGACTGTCTCCTATAGAGACTTCTGGTCTTGGTTATTAGTTCTCAGAGTTTCTAAGACTCAAGCCCGTTCCATCTGCAGAGTTTTAAGGAAAATAAATTTCTAGAATAAACTTGAACCCAGCAGAGAAGAATATGTGGTTACTCAGTTGTTGAACTGATTCCTAGACTCCCAGTAACCAAGTCCACAGCGGGGAAGTTCTGAAAGCAGCACAGTGCCCAGAGAAGACATTCTTTCCTATGCTTCTCTTTGCTGGGACCCTGAGAACACTGAAAAAGGAAAAGGGAACTGTTTGAGTAGACCAAGGCTGGGGCAACCTGACTGGTGACCACTCAACTCATTTCTTGGCGAGGGAAACTCAACAGAGAATATTATAGACTCAATATGCGATAGAAACGCTAACTACCATGCTCTTTTCTAAATGTGAGTTTTTACTGTTGTCATCCTGCTTTCTTTTTTCGATTGAATGTTGGGTCTTTGGGAGTTGGTTCAATTGACTGTATAGCTGACTCAAAGGAGTGGGGAACCTGAGGAACTATATTCAAGCATGATCGAGAGTAATACATCTCTCTCTGAGACTCCAAACTTAGACCTGTGGGTAGTGGCTGACAGTGACGATAGGTAAGTTCAATTTTAGTTGAGGCTTAGTTGCATTATTTTGCTAGGATCATTTTTTTTTTAATATGGGAAAGGAGAAAATAGAATACACATATCTTGACAGGGCAAAAGGTGAAATACAGTGGACTAAAATAGTTTTCTTTCTTTTTAAATATTCTTCTGTCTGCCTTACATTCCCATTCTTCTTCTGTTAATCATATCCTCTATCCTTTGTGGAACTCTTCCCCAATTCTGTGTGGACCTGTCAATCAGCTTTGCTCTACCCATTTCCTACTACTAGAGTAGTCATTTAACCCAAGCAGTGGCACTCAGACAGCATAGCCCTTGGGCCCAGTATTTAGTACTAGACTGAACATAGGCCCAAATATGTCAACTAGATTCTTTTTCAGAGTTATATACAGACACGGGGAGAGATTTGCTGGCAGCCGGCCTCTTCTACAGCTGTATGGAGAATGTCCATTTACTGTGGGAGAAAATGAGGTCAATACACAGGGAAGATGAAAGGAAAGAGGAATGTGAATGACATCCTTTGAGATTCAACTGAGCATGAGGCCAAGGTTACCCAATTTCTCCCACTTACCACAAAAAAGATGTGATACCTTAACTACCTTGACTAAGTCTAAAATGTCTTCAAAAACAAGAACTTCACGCTCATTGCCCAAAGGAAAATTGTAACATATTCAACATCCTGAGACTGGTAATGTATAATTCAGGACAAATTACAAGGATTTTTCTTGTAGGTAAGGAAGAAGACCCATATAAATAAAACTTCTTGTCAACCTCCACCTCTTAAGAGTGTAACAACTGAGAAACCAGCTGAAAGGCTGGGTGATGATTATCACTGCTCCTTGGGAAAATCAGAGTACACATTTTAGGGTAGAAGTCTGTTTTAATAAGCTTATATGGACATTGAAATTTCTATTAAAGAAATATTAAAAATGAAAAAATGCAGAAAGTGGGAAGGCACACAATTATGTTTAGTGGTTTGTTAACATTGTATAAAATGGCTTAAAATATACTGGCAAAGAAATAGAAAATAAGTATTATTGTGCAAAGGGGATTTTAAAGCAGTAGACATTGAACACACAAAAAAGAACATTTATGAGGTATATATTGGCAAGTGTTAGATGCAGCAGAGATTACAGGTGTATAAGGCACTATTTTTGCTTTCTGGAGGGTCAATTTAATTGGTAGTATAATATCTACACTTTACAAAATGATATACATTTCTAAGTAGAAGAATATTATCTCAAAATGCTGGAACAGATACAAAATCTAGGAATTAAGAGGAAGAATTCACTTCTAGCTGGAGTGACTAGATAAGATTCCTTTCAAAGAATTGGGACAGGTTGACCTAGGTCTTGAGAGTGGGTCAAACGTGTATGGAAAGGGAGGGACTTTGATACAGAAGATAGGGCAGCGTGAAGGTGCCTGTACCACCATGGCAAGAGGGAAAGTCTGGCATGGTGGAGTTCCATGGAATAATTTGGAAGGATCATCTTCTCTTGTATTGTGATAGGTCCTGAATGTTAGACTAAGGAGTTTATGCTTTGTGTTTCATCTTAACAACTGAATTATTTGGAGATAAAATGTGACATGATAAAAGTGCTAATTAACAACAATAAATCAAAAGAGCCTGGAGAGAGATGAGTGGGAGTGGGACAGGGGTGTGGGAAGTTTAGCATTCAGCTGAAAGAAAGATGCTTTAAAGAAGACAAAGGAGCTAAAGATTTCTAAAAGTATGGGTCTGGAGAATGGAACCAGGAATAAAGAAGGACAGGGAGTGAGCATCTTTGGGGAAGATAAAATGATAAATCTAGCTTGATATTTTGAGCTTGAGATGATAAAAGAAATTATCCAAGTGGATATGTCAATCAAGCAATGTAATCATGACCACTAGGAGCTATTAGGTCTAAGGACATGAATTTGGGATTTCTTGATACTTATGTAATGGTGGGAGCCACGACCAAATGAGATAGCACAGGGATGAGGACACAGCACTAGGATGTGCTCTCAGGTGGGAATAGGAAGAAGGATTGGTAAGGGAAACAGTGTCCAGGTAAGAAGTGGGGCAGTGTGTAAATGAAAATCACCAAGGAAGGAGCAAGTTTCCAGAACAATGGATGACTAACTTAAAAGGTTAGAGTTGCGGAGAGTTTTTTGTAACCTTTAAATCAGTTTGCTAAAGATTCAATCACACTGTGTGACAAGCAGTGGCAGAATAAATACTATGGCCACTAGAAAAAAAGTGTTTTTTTTTTTTTTTTTTTTTTGTGTGTGTGTGTGTGTGTGTGTGTCCCCTTGCCCAATTTTGTCTGAACTCAGAAAGGAAGGCATTGCAGAGACTGGATTGAGACTGGATTTGTCAGAGAGGGAAGAAGGAAATGAGAAAGGTTTTGAGTTTGTGAATGTGCATGTTTCTGAGTAGAATGCTTTATGGAGGCAAAGACTAAGAGATTAGCCTTAGGAATGAAAATGGGTTTCTTAAAGGGAAAGAGTAAGAGAAAAGACATTAAGTTGGTGCAAAGAAAAACAAGGGAACTTAAGCCTGACAAATGGCCTTAATGTTCACAAGGAAAATCAAACTCCAGAAGGAGTGTCATGCCAAGATTAGATAAAGGTGTTGAAGGTGTTAGGAATAGGTGCCATGGAAAATAATCCTTGGTACTGGTTCCTCCACTCCAGTTTTGACAGGTGATACAGGTGATACCCTCATGTTCACAGGCATATCCTGAATTGTATCCATAGCCCTGTTCCTAACTAACACAAGCATGTGTTCACACACACACTTTTTCAGAAAAATAGATAACAAAATGGGTATCTTTGTGGGGTAGGGGTTATGGCATTTATATTTTACAAACATATAAGTAATTTCATTTTCTTTGAACTGTTAAATGGATTAGGTAGGCTGTGGGAGATTCACAAGTCCCATTAGGCTTGTTGTAACTTCACTCCTTTCTGTCCTAATAATCCATATCAGGATGCAATGAGTAGAAAGATTTAATTATGAAGAAAGTCTAGGATCCACTCTTATTTTTTAAGTCATTTGCAAAACTTGGTTATATAAGTCTCATGATTGAGAATAATTTCAAGGATTCAATAGTGAGGCATAACAACTCTAAATAGCAATGAAGACCCAGGTAAAGTAATGTTTATCCTGTTTTAGTCAGTATGGTTTTAGAAGTTTTATTTCTAATAGAGGGTATTTTTCACATTCTGTATTTATGAGTAATGTGTTGTGAGGGAGGGTTATGAATGAGTTGCTTTTTGTATGAATTCGGTTTTGGTAAGAATATATTCTAACTCTAGGAAAGTCAGCCTGTACTACTTAATTTCAAGGAAAAGTTTTAGATAGGATCCAGTTAATACTCTCTTACAGCTAAGAAAGATAAGGATATAATTTATCATCCTAACTTGAATACTTTGGGAAACTAGGGGAGGGTATAAATAATTTCTCTGGGTCAATGAAGCAAAGGACATAAAGTAGGACAGTCCCAGACATATCACAACATCTGTTCATCCCTTTTTAGTCCAAGAACTCAAGTATTCTTGGTTGTTTCATGAATTGCCATCTATAGATCCTGGCACTCTCTCTGGGAATATAGGAGGTGGCTGTCAGCAAAAGCCTGTGTCCTTCCAAATTGGGGGAGGACAGGGAGTCTTTTTCAAAAGATGATATCCTAATTCTATGTTGACCATGGGAATTATCCTTCAGTTAATTTCCCTTTCTATGAGTACTGGTAATATTCTTAAAATTACATTTAAATATACATATCCCCAGAATTGCCATATAGAAGCTTATATTTGGAAATGTTTTAAGATAAAATTATCTATCTTTTTCCATTATAAAGTGTACTAAATGTAATCCAATATTCTTCTAATGACTTAATCCAATAGTGACTGAATGCTTGCATGTGCTGGGAAATATGTGAAGTGTTACAGATGCAAAAATGACTAACACAGACAGTCCAGGGAACTGAGAGAACAGAGAGCGAGAGAGTGAAACAAAAACTATTTATATGATAGGAGTTATAATTAAAATGTATGTAAGTTCAAAAGTGAGGTGTAGGGAATAGAAGGCAGTATTCTTCTAAGAGGAATGGTAAGGGTGGGTAAAAATGACAGCAAATTTATTGATTTGGGAAGTGATTTTATACCTTAAGCCTCTATTTTTATGTAGATTGATGGGGTATGGAAATATTGGACCTTTAAATATGGGCACAACATTTTGGAATTACTGCTATGGAAATTTTAGGAAATGCTATCAACTAAAGGCAAGTTAAGAGTAGTATTTGGCTTACGTGAGCCCAGAAATTATGAATTTGTAGTTGTACTAATGCAGATTTTGATGATATATGCTTGAACAGCAATCAGCTAACAATGCACAGTAAATGAATATTTAGACTGAAGGACCCATCAGAGCTGGAAAAATATAGATTCAGCACAGTTAAAAGTAAGAGGGCAAGGCTATTAAAGTAGTGGTGTTTTTTTTTTTTTTCAACCTGCAAGAATATAATGGATCCAGGCAAGAATCATTCTTGTATCACCAAATGCTAGACAACAGTCCTCATTCACCTTTCAATAAAAGTCTTCAGCATGAAATATTCTTGCCAAAAAATTAAACTGAATTTTATTTTATTAAAAAAATTTTTTAATTGTCAATGGATGTTTTATTTTATTTATTTATATGTGGTGCTGAGTATCGAAACCAGGGCCTCACACATGCCAGGCAAATGCTCTACCACTGAGCCACAACTCCAGCCCCAAACTGAATTTTTTTAATCCTCTATATCTAATTACCAGTTTACAAGAACAGAACATCTGAGAACACCTGTAATCCCAGCTATTCAGGAGACTGAGGTAGAAGGATCAAAAGTTCAAGACCAGCCTGGGCACTTAAGGAGACCTTGACTCAAAATAAAAATAGAAAGGGGCTAGGGACATAGCTTAGTGGTAGACAGCTTGCCTAGCATATACAAGACCCTGGCTTCAATCCCTAGTACAAAAGAAAAAACAAAACAAAAAGAACAGGGAAAAGAGGAACATGGATGTGACCAGCAAAACCCCAGACTGTAGGAACCCAGTGGGAAAAACAATCTGGCTTCTGTCACAAATAAGTTGCAATAAAGAAAAAAAAAAAAAAGGGAAAAGAATAAATAGATTAAAAGAAACTTAAGATATATATATATATATATATATATATATATATACACATAGTCAATTTTAGCATCTGTATCTGATTTAAACAAAAACATGAAACAAAACAAATTGATTATTTACCGGGTGCCTGATGATATTAAGAAGTTATTGTTAATTTCTAGGTGTGATCATGGACTTGCAATATTCTAAAATAAAGTCCTTATCTATTGGGCACACATACCTATATATTTATAAATAAATGATATAGTAACCACATCATTATTTAGTTCAAAATAATCAATTATGGGAGGGAGGGCATAGATGTAACAAGGTTAGCTAAGATAGTTCTTGGAGTTATAGGAGGTATAAAGTTTTTTTAAACCGTTCTTTCTACACACACACATACACACACACACACACACACACACCACATACATTTTCATTGTTATTGGGTTTTTGGTTTTGTTTGTTTTTTTTGGTGCAGGGTTTGAACCCATGGACCTAGGGCCACTTGACCACTGAGCCACATCTCCGGTCCTTTTGTTATATTTTATTTAGAGACAGGTTTCTCACTAAATTGCTTAGGGCCTCACTAAATTTCTGAGACTGACTTTGAACTCATAATCACCCTGCCTCAGCCTCCGAGCCACTGGGATTACAGGAGTTCACCACCACGCCCGGCTGTTATTTTTGAGATGGGGTCTTGCTGTGTTACCTAGGCTGGCCTTGAACTCCTGGGCTCAAGAGATCCTCCTGCCTCTGTCTCCCAAATAGTTGGGAATATAGGCACACACCATAGTACCCAGCTCTGTTTTCTCTATTTTTATACATTTGAATATGTCCAGGGTAAAATATTTAACAATGAATTAGCAAGAGAATATTCCATTTAGGTGAACAGCCATGAAAATTCACAGGAAGGAAGGGGATTCACTAAGAAAGAGTCAGTAACCTTAAAGGAAAATCAGAGGATTACAGGACTGAAAAATAGACATTCTTGTCAAGACCAAAGAGTAGGTACGGTGTCAGGAAATGAGAAAGTGATGGCCAGTGTAAATCGTGCAGGGTTGAGTGTGTCATGGAAGTGGTGTCCTAATGCATGGTGTTGAGAAGATGAGGACACTGAGATACAGTGCGTCTGGGCCGTCACTGGCTGTGGAAAGTCTCTAAGGCCAAGAACTTACTGGACCCAGAATTCCATGAGCCAAAAGCTCAATTCTCATTAAAGCAGAGGAGTGACCTAGAGGAAGATAAGAGGCAGAGGGTGGTATGTCCAGATCATTATAACAGACACCAATCACCAGATGTGCCCTTTGCTAATTAGTGATTTGTCCTTCTCTGTCTGGTGTTAATTATCAGTTCTCCAACAGAGATTAGACTAGAACGGTTTTGTAAGCATTGCTACAAGCTCTCTGTGGCACAGAGTAATACCATTTCCCTCTTTGCCTCTGGTATTTCTGCTTTTTTCCCAAATCTGAAGTGAAGAATAAATTTGTCAGACATTTAATCATCAGAGAAGGGGACCTTAGCTGAGTTGTGACTAAGGAACTGTGTGTCACTCTCTATTCTTTTGGGATTAGACGTGGCAAGGAAATATTCACTGAATCTCAAAAGACATTTCTTACAAAACTTCTTCCAAAATTTCAGCATGATTTTCTTTTATAAGTAAAGAACCGTTTTCTTTTTGAAGTATAATTTTCAAGAAGAAAGTACAAATTCCATCTAAATTATTTCCATTATTTCTAGAATGATTTGAAATAGAGAAATAGACCTTAGTACTCATTCCTGTTATAAAAAAGTGTGTAAAGCAACGTTTAGCATAGCTTTTAGATGACAACTATAAATGTGTGAATTTATAACATTCCCAAGACAATTTCCTCATAAGAAAGTTAACTTACTTTCTTATCTTCTGTGCACAACTGACAACTATTCTTTTGAGCACATGCTACAAGAAAAAAAATCAAGTACAAAAATGTAAATTGAAAACCTATTTATTGCTCAATTTTATTTAAAAAGTTCATTTCATTTAGTCATTTGATTCAAGCCATATTCAACCATACGAAAACATTTTACTTTGTTATTTTCACACAGCCAAATACTTTTCCCACCAGCACTGTTTAAATTCTGTCATTTCCTCCTGTTACTTGAAAAAACAAGAAATGGCATCATCCCATATCCATTAGCCAAGTTCTAAAAAACAACTTCCAAGAAAACAATATGAAAAAACAAATTGGAACATCATTGTATATTTACAACGTCATACTTCAGAAACCTCTTTTAGTAACTCTTGTTATTTGGCATAATTTTGCCGAATTAGTCCCTTAACTATTAGTCCCTTAACTATTGAAAAAGTGTAATTCTCTATCCTCTTTTGCCACAAAGCTTTAAAAATTTACCCCAAATGAAGATTTTTTATTCTTCTGGTTTTGTGGGGGAAAAAATAGACAACATAACTTTTTAGAAATTCTAGAATGAAAACCTTGAGTTTGGAAAAAAGCATTTTGATAGTGCATTATTCTAACGTTTTCTTAAAGGGTCTAGAATTGATGTCCTAGTTGTTTTGTGATACAGTAACAATAAAGTCACTCTGCCTCTTATTTGGGGGATGGAGTTCACATACTTTGTGAGAAAGATCAGACTCTTCCATTTAATTTCAAATTGTCTGATTGAATGCAGATCTGATTTGATTGGGGAAGAATTTTACAATTCAGTTTTCAAATTAAGTCCTATTGAATGTTCCTTCCTTTTACCCAGAAATATCCTTAAAGTCCCCATGAGAAAGCTGAGTGAAAGAAAAGGCAAGGTAAAAGAGAAAGATCCTAGCTTCCGCCATGCCCTAGACTGCTTGCCCCACCCAGGAGACAGGAGCAGGAAAAGGAACTGCACAAGACTTAGCCACCGTCCTCCAAATTCTGCTTGCTTATCACAGCTTTTGTTGTTAACTAGAACTTTTATTTTGGAATAATTTCAGACTTGCAGAATGTTACAAAGATTTTACAGGAAGTTCCTATATACCCCTCACCCCGTTTCCCCATTTTTAGCATCTTACAATACTATGATACATTTATCAAAACTAAGAAACCAGTATTAATGTACAATTTTTAACTAAACTCCAGATGTTATTAATATTTCACCAGTGTTTTACACCAATGTCCTTTTCAGGATCCCAGATCCCACCCAGGATACCACAATGAATTTAGTCATCATATATCCTTCTGGTCTGCCAGTTTTTCAGTCTTTCCTCGTTTTCATGACCTTAACAGTCTTGAGAACTGACTTATCTGATATTTTGTAAGACATTTCTTAATTTGTATTTATCTGATGTTTTTCACACAATTAGGCTGTGAACTCGGGTTGTGGCAAAGAATACAGCAGGGGTTAAGTTTCTCCCTCATGTCAGTTTATACTACAGGTTTAGATTGAGCATTTGTATAACTAACCAGCCATCTCTTTCTCTAATAGCCATTCTTGCTCTCACTGGGAAACCAATGAGGGGCAACTCACTTATGTGCTACAGGAATCAGTAGGATCTTTCTTTGTTGTGTTCCTGAAGAAAGTGTATTAGCTCTTTCTAAGGAATTTTCAGGTACCAGATTCTTCACCCTAAAGACCTGATGTTTGCATGATTATTTTATATCTGATTACTTCCTTCTTCTTGACTATATTTTTCATGATGTCTGCAGCCTCATTTTCCCCTAGTTCTCTTGAAACATCTCTGGTCAATCTTTTTGAGTTTCCTTGATGGTTCCTTTTTCTCTCCCCAAATCCCAAAATGTTGTTATTCCATAAAGTTCCATTCTTGGTCCACTTCTCTTCTCCCATGAAGGATCACAATTTCAAATGCCTAGAGTTGCCTGGCATCAACATATTTGTTATACTATATATCAAATCAAAACTTCCTTTTTTATTGGTATTGCAATGAATTAGTAAATTAATTAAAAAAAATAAAGGTATCTGGAAAAATTTTTAAGAACAGCTAAAAGAAAAAATAAATAAGATTCTATATATTAAGATTCTCTATACTATATCCTTATATTGTATGTACTTGATATGTTGATTTCTGATAAGGGCATGTCAAGTGAATTCATATGGTTTTGAATTTAACAAATGTTTTTTAAATTTCTATAAGCATTTGCTGTGTTTATTTCAAAATTTTGTTCTTAGGTGAATAAAGGTTCATAGTAGGTTATCTTGGTGTATTGTATTGTATGTCAATATGAAATATCACTTATTTTTCTACTTAGTAATTTTGCAACTTGAATCCTGCTTCATCCAATATTAATATTGCTATATTTGCTTTCTTCTTCAGTAGCATTGGCAAGGTATATTATATCATCAACCTATTACTTATTCATTTCCTTTAGCAGTTTTAAAGTCACACATCCTATTTCTATTATTGAGCTATGATTTTAAAGTTTTAAGAGATATTTTATATGCATCTTTCTATTGTTATCTAATTAAGATCTATATTCTCTCCCTAAAGAAAAATTCTAATATGAGTTTACTCTCCTGCACTTCTTCCCCATGTGATTTCCCAGGCAGAAATCACACAGAATTTTTATTACTATTAAATAGTTATTAATGATTTTGGGGTTGTTATATTAAATGTTATATTTAAGTTGCTATTGACTCACAGTCAATTATTTAGAATTAAGTAGGTTTACTAGTTTCTTTGCTTATTACAGTTTCTTGAATTTCACATTTTCCCCTTAGACTCATTTTTCATTTTGCTGAATTATTACCTTCAGTATCCTTTTTAAGATAGAGCCTGTGAATGGTAAATTCTCTCACTCTTTAGATGTTCAAATGTTTAATTTTATATACCTTCTGAAGGTAAGCATCACTCACTTAAGATTGTTTATATGCTCTAGCTTCAAATCAAGTGTTTTAAAAAATTTCGAGATAGCTTTGATAAATTCTTTTTCATTATTTCTTCTCTTCCACTTCTCTCCATCCTCCTCCTGACACTCTTATTACAGTAATGTTGGCATGAACTCCTCTTTTTTCTATATGTTCTACATCTTTTGTCATTTTGTACTTTTATATTGTATAAGAACTCCATGACTCTATTATTAAGTTTGCTAATTTTCTTTCTCTGTGTTCATCTTCATTATATTTGTAATTTTTAGGATCCTTAATCTTCCATAATAGTCTGTTCTTGTTTCAGCACACCTCCATGAGAATATTAATGTGTTGGGAGAGCCTACCCATCCTAGGCCCTGGACACCCCTGCATTTTCGTCCTGAATATGGCAAACTTCTAGGTTTAATCACCTCTGACTCTGAGACTATTCTACATCTAGCTGCATAGCTGATTAAATATATCAAGGTAACCACAGTGGGACTATAGTTACAACTACTCATTCTTCAGGAGACTCAATTATTTTACTGCTTACTACAAAAAGTCATAAACTTGTACCCTTGAGTTCCTTAGCTGCAGCACAACTGGCTGTATTCATAGCTTTCATATGGGTCCACTGTAATGCTCCACAGGACTTGGGGGCCAAAACAAAAACAAAAACAACCCAAAACTCAGGTGCTAGCATGCTGACACTCCTACTCTTTGCTGTGCTGTGAGTAATAAACTCTCTTGCTCTAATCCATTGAGTCTCAGTGTCTATTTCAGCATTTAGGCCTGCTTGCTATCTTAGGCATCTCCTTTGGAATCTTCTCCCTGCCATCCTCTGAGGGGATATATTCAGCTTCAAAATATTTTTTCATCTATTAAGTGTTTCTTAATAAATTGGTCCTTTTATCTGTTGGATCTTGTGATTCTAGATTTATGATTTCTTTGTAGGTCTACTTATAGATGCTATTTCTGCCTTCATGGTGTAGGAGAGGGTTGGGACATGGTATCAGGTTTGGTGTGTTATCCATGTATTTTTTTTTTTTTTTTTTTTTTTTTTTGGTACTGAAGGTTGAACCCAGGGGTGCTCTTCTACTAAGTTAAATCCCCAGCTCTTTTTCTTTTGAGACAGGGTCTTGCTAAGTTGCTGAGGCTGTCCTCTAACTTGTTATCCTCCTGCCTCAGCCTCCTGGGTACCTGGGATTCCAAGTGTGCACCACTGCATATCAGGCTGTTAATATATCTTTCCCCTGCCTTCCAGACCAAGAATTTACAATCATTGCTAACATCGGGTGTTTGCCTCTGCTGTTTCTATTGTCTGTTTCTTGAGACAATTGAGAAAGTGGAGGAGCAACAGCAGCAGTACTCCAGGATTATCTCTGTGACAGTTGCTCTACAAATTAGGTTCTTTGTATTTACTGCTGCTGGCTTGTAGCCACCTCAGAACTTTAACAGTAATCCTCTCCTATTTGTGATTTTTTTTCCATCAGTCTGATCTCAATTGTTTTCTGTTTTTCAGGGATTCTTGACATTTTTTTCCAGTACTATCATGTATTTAAATATATATATACACACATATATTGGACACTTATAGTGTAACAGTGTTGTGAATGCATAATATGTATGAACTCATTTGATCCTCACAATGACAACTTGAGGAAGATATTTTTCTCATTTTACTGATAAGAAAACTGGCCTGGTACATATAGGCCTAGCAAATGACAAAGCTGGGTGGTGAATCCAGGCAGTCTGAGCTGCTGTCCTTTCATCTCTGCATTCATCTGCCTCTCAGAATGAAATAGGCACTATCAGAGAGGAACAGCTAAGTATAGAATCAACTGTTCACTCAAATTGGGTAGATCAAGGAAAGCATCATAGAAGAGGCAGAATTTGATCCAGGCCTATCAGTACCAGAATTGTTTTTTATTACAATTCTGCATAAGTCCAAATTCTATTTCTGCTAGGGGCAGAAACACTTAAACCTGAAAATTCAAGTTCAGTCAACAAATTAAGCCACCTTTGTGTAAATATTTATCTAAACTCAGAGCTTGATGGGCAATGTTACACAAAGTCTTGTCTGTTATCTGTCACTCAGAGCACAAATAGCAAAGTAGGTGAGGATTTCAGTGAAGGTTTAGAATGCCTTTCTAAGTTTTGGAAGTGAAAAGTATGACATCTAAGAATCTAGATCCTTGCTAGATGAGAAAGTTAAGTGCAAACAGAATGGGGAACCTGCCTGAGGCTAGGAAGCAAACTCTCTGGGAGCTCCTGACTTGTTGACTCAAGTTGTTTCCTCAGGAGCATGAACCAGGGTCGGTCAGCCCTATAGCTGAGCTAGCTAGAATCAGAAACTTCCATCTTTGGAGATCAGACTGTTATCTATGATTTTTAAAATTGTTTTGTTTGTTTACTTTCTTTTTGTTCTTCTTCATCATTTTAATAAAGTCTTTTGAAAAATTCCAGTATATGACTCATTTTGGTAGGTAACCAAGGAAAAGATTTCTAGCCTTTGGTCTATGCTCCTAGATGCTGTTTAGGAGAAGGTGCCAGGGCAACACTGGGACACAGTTTAGGATTGTGTTTAGAAGTGACCAAGAGCATTAAAAAATAGAGAAATCTGTGGGGGAAATGAGACCAAAGAAAACAAGATAGTTTCTTTGATTCAGTCTTTTCCCATCCCCTCTCCCTCCCTATTTCACTGCAAAGCTGAGAGCTGTGGATTGTGTTTTAATAAGGAAGACTGATTTGCTTACACATAACTAACATTCTTTTATACTCTGGAAATGAAACAGCAGTAATTATTCTGTCCTCCTAAAAATGACCATCTTGGCTTTACAGGGCATTTTCTGAGTAATTCAAATTCTCTCTCTGTTCTACCTATACAATTCCAATTTAAGATCTATAAACCTTATAATATGAATTCAACTCAGCATGACTTTTAACATTTCAAAATTTCTTTAGTTGGGGAGGAAAACAAAGGAAAGTTTCCAAAGTGAAATAATTAGTTCTTGGAAAAAGAATTAAGCAATTTATTAGCTGAGACCTTAGAACATTAAGAAAAAGGAG
Organism: Sciurus vulgaris; assembly: GCF_902686455.1. Lineage (NCBI taxonomy): Eukaryota > Metazoa > Chordata > Mammalia > Rodentia > Sciuridae > Sciurus > Sciurus vulgaris. The sequence continues at coordinate 52,723,760 of NC_136468.1, forward strand.
ATATGACCATGGAGTGGGGTGTTATTAGAAAAAAAATTCAGCATCTTATCCACAGCATAAAGTTTATGTGTGATAGGTCATGCCAAAAAAAGGGGGGGAAACATGCTGTCCCCAAATTTAAGCCTGTTTTACTGCACTTTTTACATTTTTGGATAAAGCAAATCAAGTCCAGTTTAACAGGGCTTCCTCCCAAAAATGTCTAGAGCCTTTGAAAGTGTTTTCCCGAACACCAAATGGAAATTTTTGAGATGGAAATTTTAGTGCGCTAGGATAGTGTAATCCCAGAAAGGCAGGCCGCGCTGCGGATGCTGCGCCAGCCTCAGGGCCCGTGCACTCACCCTCTTCAATCGAAGCTTTTCGCTTCTGTTTCTGCTGGTTCCCCTTCCTGTAGATTTGGGGAAAACCATTATCTGAGAAGCTGATAAGCAGTTGAACTAGAAAGAGGGAAAGGAAAACCGGGAGGAAGATCTGGCTCCATGCCCTCAACCAGCACATGGCTCCTCAGGCCTGGTGACCCCAGCCGGTGGGGATGTGGTGGTCCCTAGGTGCTCGCTTGTGCCGGCGGACTCTGCTCAGGGACCGTGACCATCACTGCCTGGGGTCCTGAGACCACCCTTTCCGGGATCCTGGACCCCAGCATAATTAGCAGAATCTTAGAACCCCTAGTATTCCGGCCAGAATAGAGAATGTTGGTAATGTAATCCTGGTCGGCACTGGCCTAGGGCTTCCAGGGTTCTGAACACAACGTACAGTTTGTCCCCTAGATTTAATCTAGTTCTGCTTACCTCCAAAGCCCACATCTTTTTCAGGCCAAGTTGTTATTTTTTTGAGAAAGGCCTGGATTCTAAGTCCACTGTTCCACAGACTGTAAAGCAGTTGCACCTCTCTGGGGGGCCTTTCCTCAGATGTAAATGAACCCAGCACCCAACCCACCTTGTGGGGGTGATATGTAGTGCTGATGTGAAACTCACAGCTCTGAAAATCCTCCGTCTTGTCCTTAACTAGTTTGGTGACCCTTTTGGTGTACTCTAATGGGATTTCCCAATCAATGTACAGTGTGTAGTAGGTGCTATGCAGATGAATATCTTTTTCCATAGCTCTGTAATTATTTTTATATAACTAGTAGTTACAATGATTAATGGAAACAATATGAATTTCCTTTTAAATTAATTGATGTAAAAAATATTAAATGTCAGAAATACAAATATCGGTACATAATCTAAGGATATGTCAAGAATTGGAAAGGAGGCTCCAGAATGACTGAAATTTCAGCAATAGTGCCCCAATGCGAGAGTGGTTAGAGGTGGGTAGGGGTGGGTGATAGAAATTTGTCCTTGACCACTGCTTATCTCTTTTCCTTTTTCAAAATGAATGATGACTTGGTTGGTGGCGCTCACCTGTAATCTCAGCTACTTGGGAGGGTGAGGCAGGAGGATGGCAAACTCCAGGCCAGCCTGGGCAATTGAGACCCCATCCCAAAACAAAATATAAATAAAAACAAAATGAAGTAAAATAAAGAATGATGGAATTGTCTCACATATTCCTGGCATATTAATCTATTGATTTGGGGGCAATTGAATCTAATATTGATGATAAATATGGAGAAAATAAAGACATGCAAGGAGTTTAGTTGTTTTTTCCTTGCAAATTTGTAGTGGGAGAACAGAGAACTATTAGCTACAATATGAAAAGTGCTCTTATAAGCTGACAAGAACAAAAACAGAAAATGGGAAAATGCACAAGGGATTTAAAGAGGCCATCTGCGGGAAAGCAAAACCAAATAAGGAATAAATAGTGTAAAGAAAATTTAAACACCAATACTAGGAAATTTTAAATGGAGTAATAGTGAACTATTACTTTGCATTCACCAGATAAGCAAACATTTAAAAAGAAAGCTAACACATATTGCTGGTGAAGATGTGGGAGGGGAAGGTATCATGATAACCTTTGGTGAAACTATGAATTGCTATAGTGTCTTTGCAAAGTAACCTGGTAGCAACTATTAAAAATTTAAAATACCTATATTCTATATAGGCAATATATGTATTCAGGGACTCTGTCTCTCACTACTCCTTAGTTCTCATAGCATGGGTGGGACTACAATTCCTACCCTGGAAGTGGAGCATGAAAATTAACCTGAGTAAATCAGGGCATAGAATTTTCCTAGCACCATGAATGGCTCAAGAATGGGCACATGACATAAACAGTCCAATTTAAGACAACCTCAGGGCTTTTGACAGGAATGCTCAAAGAAAACTGTCTTCCCCTGAATTTGTAAGAATTCAATCTCCATAGCTGATAAAAGCCATCTTGATATTATGAGATAGTGGCCATGAAAATGTAGTATCAAAGCATAACTGACTCACAACCTCAACTGCTGGTCCTCAGATTTCTCCACCAAATTCATGCCAAGGTCATGCATGCTTCCTATATGCTACTCTCAGTCAAGACTAAATATGACAGGGATATTGATGTGAAACGCCTTTAATGGGAAATTTTGGTGTAAGGACTCACATCAATCTGTTTGAAAATTTCTTGGAACTGTTCTGTACTGCAAAACTACCAAGCAAATCTTATTTCTTCTCTCTTTCACATGTGTCAGAACTGCATCACTGTTTGATGGTTCTCCTCACCTTCAGTAGGTCCCTCCTCTTTATCTTTTCCAACTGTTTCCTCAAGAAATATCTTACACTTCTAATTCCATCTTAGCAGATGATTCTTAAAGGACCCAAATACAAATACTGATGAAAACTTTCTGAAAAAACTAGGCAATCATTTACCCACACATACTAAACTTTTTTTCATTGCCTTAGTCTTAGTCTATTGTGGATTAATTGTCCATTGATTATTATGCTAAGGGTGCCAGAAGAAATATCACAAAAAACATTGGCTTAAATAATGGAAATTTATTTCTCACAGTTCTAGAGGTTAGAAATCCAAGGTCAAGGCTCTAACAATGCTCATTCCTCTCCTTGAATTGTAGATAGCTACCTTCTGTGTCCTCACAAGGCCTTTCCTCTGTGCATGCCCACTCTTGGTTTCTCTTTCTATTCCTATAAGGACACCAGTCCCCTTAGAATAGGGTCTCATTCTTAAGTCCTGTATAACCTAATTAGCTCCATAAAGGCAATATATCCAATAAGGGGTTAGGGCTTCAACATATTCATTTGGCAGGGGACACAATTCAGTCCACAACAGAAATTACACTTTTTCTTCATCATTTGATTTACTCTTTGTCCTTTAGAGTAGATTCTGTGAAAAAATTCATTTACCTGCAATCTGTTTTATTCTGTATTTTTTCAAGTAATCTCTATTCTTGTCTTAGTCCTAAGCAAATGAATGCCTATTATAATAGTTTTCAACTCTTTCACTGATTTTGCATTTATCAGGTATAGATAAAAATTGATATTTGTTTAAAAGAGAGAGAAGTAGCCAATAGACTCAAGGAAAGAACAATTCATGATGTAAATGTCTGCGTGTGACTACTGATGCCCTCTGTTGGTAGCAACAGAAATGGTTTGTTGTAGTCCAGATAGTAGCTTTGTTCTCCTCTGTGATGTGTTATGTGTATGCTGAAAATGTGAAAGAGTTTATTCACCCTCTTTAACATTCTGTGTTTCTGTGTCAGTCAGTGGTCATACGGGAGGGTTAATTGAAGAAAATTCAATGAAGGGATGAAATACATTTGGAAGTGTGGCAGGAGTAATAAGAACAAAGGATGGTGAAGCACCCAGGAACTAACAACAAAGAGGAGCTATTACCAGCCCTGGAACTGAAGGACAAAGTTAAGAGCAGAGAGACCAAATTCAGAGACAACTGAAGAACTGCCCAGTAGGAACTGTGGTTACAAGGTAGAGGAAGTAAGTGGCTAAGAGAGTAGGGGGATAAATACCATGACCTCTCCTCTCCTGCTGTCTATCCTCCAAAGCCAGAGGGGCAAAGAATCGCAGGTAATATGATCTGCAAAGGGCAGGGCAGGGCAGGGTAGTTGTAGAAGGATGGAAACGGATTTGGAGGATTAATCGGCGAGGAACCAGCATAATTTCCCCTCACAAAAGGAATTGCCCTGTCTCTCTTCTCTTCCTTGGACTTGCCTGCCCTCTTTCTCCCTCCCTCTCTCGCTACTCCCGCACCCCTTCTCACACACACAGTCCCATACACATACACACAGTCACTCTGGATTATGGATATTTATTTTACATACTGGCCCCTATATTTATCCAAGATTGACTTCTTAAATGCCTCATCCAGGGTGGTAAATATTCCTGCACCCATCATAAGAGGAATACATAAACAAACACTTTAAATAAATAAATGAATGAGTGCATGTTCATTATCTGTCTTCATGACTTAAAATCTTACTGGGGGAAATAAAAGGCAAATGAAACCTATTTTATGTTATGATATTTAAGTATCAATGTCCAGTGATCTATAAATGCATCAGTAAAGCATATGGGATAAATTTATAGCCAGGAATCATGAGAAATTATGAGAGGAAAAAATTCAAATAACAGATTATAAAAGAACTTCCCCACAGTTTGGTTTTTATAAATAAAATTTGCAGTGTATTTTAAAAATAAGACTAGCTTACTTTGTGTCTGACTTAAAGTCCACATAAAGACTTTAAATGGAAGTGAAGAGTCAAGTTTACCTCTAAAAATGACAACACTGAAAAAGTCAACACTGAAAATGCTTAAATGTAGTCTAACAGTTGAACTTTTAAGTAAACAGTCTGTTGAAGGTAAGCAGATAAAAAAAAATCTCTAGGTTAATTAGCAAGTACTGTTATAACCAGGGTCTATACTCCCATCTCCCAAACACACAGAGAAATTGTTTATGGAGATTGCAATACATTCCTTTGTTCTGACTATTGTAACTATTGATTATTGAACCATGGAAGTTGTCTGATATGACAATTAAGACAGACAAGTGAACACTTTATTGGCTGTCTAATTACGGCAGTTGGCTTAATGACAGGGTTGCATTAATTTTTTAGTAGTACTCTGAGTCTCTACATCCTAAAGCAAATGGCTCTCCAAATGTCATATTTCCTTATATATTCCCAATGAGGTGGGGTAGAGGGAACAGTGTAGTGGATACTGTTGGTATTTCGTTGCCATAAAAAAGGAATATTTATAATCTATTAGACATTTTTGAAGGCACATATAACATGAAAGGACACTGCAATGGAAAACATACATTCTGGTTGGCTATTGTTGCTAAGTGCATTGTTCAGCAAATGTTCCGCTATATTGAGTTTCAGGCATCACTTGAATTATATTATGGTGAGATTTGTGATTAAGGTATGCTAACTCAAAATGACAAGCCAAGGGCTTTTAAAACCCACATTTCAATGAAATCTGGCAGCACAAAAACAGCTGCTCTAAGTCTGCTCCTCTAATATTTCAAAGGAAGAATAGCAATGGATTTCTGATACCATATGTGCCAACTGCAGAAATTCTAGAACAGCCTGGGAGACCCTGGGTTAAAGGTCACACTCTGCTTTACACAGATGGCATATTTAATTATTAAAGAGCAATTTTAATCATTTAATCAGTTCAGACCTTGAAATAAAAGGTCATCTTTGGGTATCTCAAAGTTTGTTATAACCTAAACTTGGCTGTCAAACTTATTTGGAGCTGGTAAGTAGCATATGTGATTTCATATTCTCACTTGATTTACATTCTCATGTGAATTGAATTTGTTTTTCAGGCTCTAAAAGACATTTCATGGAAAAGATTTGAAGGTCATGTCTTTGGCAGAGAATTTTAAATTAAATCCAAATCTTCGCCTCAGACTTAAATCAAGCTCAAATTCCTCAGGAGGATGGCTGAATGGACCCTTCTTTCAAGCAGAATTGTTTGTAGTTCTGCTAGGAAATTTTGCATCTAGTTTCAAAAATATTTCAGAAATAGACCCATTAGCTTTTGTCTATTACAAACAATAAATAACACCAGCAAAGTATCTGATGTGTAATGTTCAATATATGTTGGGCCTTCTTCTTATCCTCACATCTTCTCATCTGATACATGCATCCACATATTTGCATGAATCCATTGGAGTTCACTTTGATATAATCTGGCAAATATGTGCAGAATTTTTTAAAAGGATAGTACAATCATTCCTTAAAAGCAAAATCAAATACAAATCTTAAAATTAGTATAGGCTTTAGGTGAAGAAAAGAATACTTCAACTGAACTAATAATAATAATGAATGTTGAGTGACTGATATCAGCAAGATGATGGAATAGGGTTCTCCAGTGTTCATCCTCCCACAGAATTATTGATTTGAATAACTACCTATGCACAAAAATATCTACTCAAGAGATGAGAAGTAAAAGACAAAGCTATTAAAGATAATAATATATGCAGTAACTCATTAAGGGCTTCAAATACAAAATATGTACATTGTGACATCAAAAATAAAGTGTGGGGAAATTGAAGAGTAAAAGTGTTGAGTTTCTCTATGGTATCAAACTCAAGTTATCAGCTTAAAATAGCCTGTTAAAAGTAAAACTGTTTTATGTAAGTCTCATGGTAAGCACAAAGGAAAAAAAATGACATCAGATATGTAAAGGACAAGAAGAAAGGAATCAAAGAATGCCTCTGGAGACAATCACCTAATCAGGAAGACAGCAAGAGAAGGAAAAGAAAACAAAGGACCTATAAAACAACCAGAAATCAAATGGCAGTAGTTAAGTCCTTACCTATTTACAATTACCTTGACTGTAAATGGATTTACTTCTCTAGCCCAAAGACATGAAGTGACTAAATGGATTTATAAAGTAAGGCCCAACTATATGATATGTCTGAGATTCATTTCATATTTAAGGATACATATAAACTGAGAGTGAAAGAATGGAAAAAGATATTCCATCCAAGTGGAAATCAAAATAAAGGAGGGATGGCTATACTTAAGATAAAATAGAATTTAAGTCAAAAACTATAAAACAAGACAGAAAAGGTCATTATATTAGTGATCAGAAGGTCAAGTCACCAGACAGATATATCAATTATATGTGTATCCAACATCAGTACACATAAATAGATCTGAAAGGGAAGATAGACAATAATACAATAGACTTCAATAACTTACTTTTAGCAATGGACAGATTATCCAGATGATGAGTGCTTCCAATAAGGAAATATAAGACTTAAACTACATTGTAGATTAAACTACATGTTAAACCTAGCAGACATATACACAGCATTCCATTCAACAGTAACAGAATGCATATTTTTCTCAAGTGTACACAGAACATCTCCAAGATAGATACTAAATTAAGTCACAAACAAGTCTTTAAAATCAATAAGACTGGAATCATACAAAGTAACTCTCTCAAACACAATGGTATAAAACTAGAAATCAGTAACAGGAGGAATTTTGTTTCGAGGGTTTCTTTTTGGTTGGGGTGGTAGGGTACCAGGGATTGAACTCAGAGGCACTTGACCACTGAGCCACATCCCCAGCCCTATTTTGTATTTTATTTAGAGACAGGATCTCACTAGTTTGCTCAGTGCCTCACTTTTGCTGAAGAAATGCACTTCAATAAAGGACATACATATTGAACCCACAGCTAACATCATACTAATGGGGAATAGCCTAAAGTTCTCTCTAAGACCTAGAAGACATAGATGTCCATTTTTACCATTTTTATTCAACATAGTACTGGAAGTCCTAGCCAGAGGTACCTGGCAAAATAAAAAAAAAAAAAAAAAAAATTAAGGGCATCTCAATTAAAAATAGGGAATCAAATTGTCACTGTTTTCAGAGGACACAACCTTATATGTAGAAAACCCTGAAGACTTGCATTAGATTGAATCTGGAATGTCCTGCAAAAGGTTTGTGTTGAGGCTTGATCCCCAGGGCAGCAATGTTCAAAGGTGGGGCTCTAGTGTAGTGATTAGATCATGAGGGCTCTTAACTCATTAATCCATTAATCCATTTATGGGTTAATAATTTAATGGCCTTATTGGGAAATGGTGAAAACTATAATAGGTGAGGTCTGGTTGGACAAAGTAGGTCACTGGGTATGCCTTGAGAGGGTATATTTTGTTCCCAGACTTTTTCCTGCACTCTGCTTCCCAGCTATCATTAGGTGAACAGCTTTCTCTACCACACGCTTTGGTCAAGATGTTCTGCCTTACCTTAGACCCAAAAGCAGTGGAGTCAGCCAACCATAGGCTTAAATCCTCTAAAACTGAACCAAAATAAATCTTTCCTCCTTTGTTTTTCTCAGGTATTTTGGTCAAAGCAATGAGAAGCTAACACAATGGCTTCACCAAAAAACTGTTAAACCTAATAAATGAATTCTGTGAAGTTATAGAATACAAAAATCAACATAAATAATTAACAGTTCTATCTGCCAAAAATGAACTATATGAAAAAGAAATTGAGAAAACCCATTCACGATAGCTACCAAAAAACCCCATGAAACTTAAGAACAAAGCTAAGCAAGAATGTGAAAGACTTGTATACTGAAAACTATAAACATTGATGAAAGAAACTGAAGAACATGCAAATATGTGTTCATTCTCATGAATCTGAAGAATATTAACATGTTCATACTACAAAAGTGGTCAACAGATTCAATGCAACTTCTTTCAAAATTCCAATAACTCTCACAAACCTAGAAAAACAATACTAACATGTATAAGGAACTATAAAAGACCCCCAAAAGCCAAAGCAATATTAAACAAAAAGTACAAAGCTAGAGGCATCACACTACCAGACTTCAAAATGTGCTACAAAGTCACAATAATCATAAAAGCATGGTGCTGGTGTAAAAACAGGCATCCAGACCAATGGAACAGAATAGAGAGCTTAGAAATGAGTGTATGCATTAGTCAAATGATTTTCAGCAAAGGTGCATAAAACACACAATGTGAAAAGAACAGTTTCTTCAATAAGTGGTGCTAAGGAAACGATATCATATACAGAATAATGAAATTTGACTTTTTTTCTTCTTGTTATATACAAAAATCAACTCAAAATGGGTTAAAGATTTAATGCAAGACCTGAACTGTTAACTAAATTAAAACGGTTTTGGTTAATTGGGTTGTTTTGTTTTGTTTTGTTTGTCACTGTTGTTATAAAAAGACCTGACAAGAACAATGTAGAGGAGGAAAAGTTTATTTTGGCTTCTGGGTTTCAGAGGTCCAATCCATGGTCAGTCAACTCCAAAGCTCTAGACCACAGGTGAAGACAAACATGGCAGAAGGGCATGGCAGAGGAAAGCAGCTTAGGACACAGCAACAAGGAAGCAGAGAGAGAGACAGACAGACAGATAGACAGACAGAGGGAGAGACAGAACGATTGAGAGAGTGCTCCAATTACCAGGGACAAAATATAAACCCCAAAGGCATGACCCTAGTGACCCACCTTTTCCAGCCATACACCACCTGCCTATAGCTACCACACAATTCATATCAGTGGATTGATCCACTGATTAAGCTACACCTCTTGTTATCTCATCATTACAACTCTGAACATTTTTGCAGTATCTCACAGATGAGCTTTTGGGGGACATCACATATCTAAAACATAACAAAAACATAGGGGAAAATCTCCATGACATTGGTCTAAGCAATAATATTTTAGATAGGAGCACAAAAACATAGACAATAAAAGATAAAATATATTAGATTGCATAAACTAAAAAGCTTTTCTATAGCAAAGGAAACAATCATTTAAGACACAAACTACTAAATGAGTTATCATATTTGCAAACCATTTATCTGATAAGGGGTTATATTCAAAATATATGAGGAACTCAAATAAATCAATAGCAAGAAAATCCAATTTAAAAATGGGCTGAAGTCCTAAATAGACATTTCTCTAAAGAAGACATATAAATGGCCAATGGTATATGTAAAAATGTTTGCCATCACTAATCATGAGAGAAATACAAATTAAAATCACAATAATCATCTCATGTCTATTATCAAAAAGAGAAAAAACAAGTCTTGGCAAGAATGTTAAGTAAAGGGAACTTTGGCACACTGTTGGCGGAAATGCAAACTAGTATAGTCATTATGGCAAAGAGTGCGGAAGCTTCTCAAAAAATTAAAAACAGAATCATCATATGTCAGCAATTCCACTACTGGGTACAAATCCAAGGGGTAAACATTCAGAATGTTGAGGAGATATTTGCACTCCCTTATTCAGCATAGCATCATTCACAAAAACCAAGATAGGAACCAACCTAAGTGTTCATTAATAGATGGATAATAATGGATAATGAATAATTAAATAATGAATAATGAAAATATACTATATATAAACAATTAAATACTAATCAGCCTTAATATAAAAGGAATTTCTATCATTTATGAAACCACAGATAAAACTGGAGAACATTAAACAAATGTTCTACAAATGCTAAATGAAACAAGTCAAGCACAGAAAGACACCATATGATCTCACTCATATGTGGAAACTAAAAACTTTGAATTCACAGAAGTAAAGTAGAATAATAGTTACCAGGGACTTGGGGTTAGGGAATAAAGAGGTATTGGACAAAGGATACAGATTTCAGTTAGATAGAAGGAATAAGTTAAAAGAGATCTAGTAAATAATATATTTTGAAAATGGTCAAAAGAGTAGATATTAAGTATTCTTACCAAAAAAATAATAAGTATGCCTCATAACAGCTCAGCTGAGCCACTCCACGGTGTGCACATATTCCAAGCATCATGTTGCATATCATAAATAGATACAAATTTTAGCCAGGGATGGTGGCACATGCCTGTAATTCCAGCAGCTCAGGAGGCTGGGGCAGGAGGATTTTAAGTTCAAAGCCAGCTTCAGCAACTTAGCAAGACTCTAAACAACTTAGTGAGAACTTGTCTCAAAATAAAAAATAAAAAGGGCTGTGAATGGGCTCGGTGATTAAGTGCCCGTGGGTTCAATCCTGGTACCAAAAAAATAAAAATAAAAATTACACACACACACACACAGTCAGTGAAAAATATTAACATTGGTAACTTGCTATGTTTCAGGCACTGTACTAAGTGCTTACCTGTTAATACATAGTTCAATGAGCAAAGTGAGTGTGGTAATTTCCTCTATTTTATAAATGAGTTACAAAGGTAGAGGTTAAGATATCAAACACCTGACTCAGATCAAATAGATGGTAAATGAGGGATACAGGATGCCAAATCACGTTATTTTAATGCCCATAATTGTGTCAGTACCAGGTAAAGACCACCAGGAATATATATGTGGTTGAACAAGTTTATTTCTCATTACAGAGAGAAAATTCACAGCATGGGCAAAGGTGAAGTGACTCTGTAAAGGGTGTTTGAAAGGATTTGTTATAGAATTTGGTCTTATGTTAGGTGATTTGGAAGAGATCTGAAGGAACAGGACTTCCCCTGAATTGGATGCTAACAGTAAATGATTCTATGATTTGGTTTCTAAATAATATCTTATCAAGAAAGGAGGGCAGGTAAGTAAAAGTAAAGCTGTAAGTGTTAAGCAGCAGTCACTCAGATCGGCTGGGACAGGGGCAGATAAGGTCGGTTATCCAGCAAAGAGGTAGAAGAGCCAGGATTGGAACCCAGGAGTTCATTCTAGATTCTGCACATTTCCTGTCTTACAGTCAAGGTCAACAGAAACATCAGAGAAGCAAATCAAGGATGATGGAAGTGATTTTTTTTTTTTTTTTTTTGTACTAGGGATTGAACCCAGGGGTGCTTAACTACTGAGGTATATCCCCAGCTCTTTTTATGTTATTTTTAAAATTTTGAGACAGGGTCTCACTAAGTTGTGCAAGACCTCACTAAGTTGCTAAGGCTGGTTTTGAACTTTTGATCCTCTGTCTTCAGCCTCCAGAGCTAGGGGGTTACAGGCCTGTGCCACTGCAAATGAGCTGGGAGTGATATATTTTAGGGAAAAAACAGAGTTCTGTAGTCAAGCTGAGAGTTGAACTGGAAGATGGGCACCAAAGATGTCTCTGAGGGGAGCTACCTACTCTAGCAATAGGATGAATTGAAAGAAAGAAAAAGAAAAGAAAGAGAAGTCAGTCCATCCTGGGGGTGGGAGTGGGGTACTCTTTTTGCTCTCCTGGAAGCTTCCTAGGTCAGCTGACCTCTAGGTGCTCCCTGAACACTCTTGTCAGTTTCAAAGCCCCATGCCCATTGTTCACGAGTGTGATAGGCTACTTTAGAGCACTGGATTCATTGTGGCAGCTCCATGCCTCCTGTGGACTTGATGGAAGCTCCCTTCCCCAAATTCTCCAGTTACTTTCATTGGACTCACTTCTTTCTGGTGTCCTAGGTCTCTCCAATGCTACTGCTGGGAGGCTGTACCTGGAAACTCTGTATTAAGCCTTGATAAAATGCACAACAGAAGGGGTGCAATGAACATATGCTGTGCCTTCCTGTACAGCAACCTCCTCCTTAATAAGAAAGACCCGACTTTCCTTGGGATCTTTCCCTTCACCATCACATGTAGTCTTGGAAGGACATGAAAGCAAAGATTCCCCACTTTAGCCACCAACACATATCAAGGAGGGGCCACATAGCATGAATCAAGCAAATCAGTCTCTTTTCCAGGAGTCTGGATATTTAGTTGAATAACAAGACTGAAACATATTGGAACCTACACAGGCAATTCCCTAAAGAGACTATCCCCAAAATATTTCTAATAACTTTTTTGTTTACGTTGGTTGGTTTCTTTGTTTGCATCCAAAGAACGCTAATTGACACATATTTATTTGGTAATGTTTTCTATAAAGCAGAGTTTGAAGAAAACGTCTTTTAACAATATGAGTTCAAAATAATAAGAAAGTTCTGGTTTCCTGTTCACATGGAAACCAGACGATGCTCTCCCAGGAGACTCTTGCTTTATTAAGATTACTGGTCTTTTCCCCCAGCACTGATAGTAGGTCAGAATAAATGCCACAAAGATAGTAATAGGTCTTTGACCTTCATTTTCATTGTGACTCTTTACTTTTCTTCTCAATGGAAGCAGATGACTCACAGCTTTCTCCAGTTTGTGTTATTGACAAACAAAAGGAGAAAAATTTTTGTTTCAATCTATTCATGTAGAAATCTGATTAGAAGATTCCTAAATCTAAAGACTATTTATCTAAAAATCTACAGGCATTCTGAAAAGAGGTAATATGTTTTTCTTGGAAAAAAGTTACCCCTTTGCATATGTTTTTTTAGAGTGCTCCATTTGAAGTCAAATCAAGAAATCTCTGGGAAATAAAATCTGAGTGACAGAGCAAGAAAAGAGCATCTTTAGAACAATATATCTTGTAAAACATTCAAGATGGGGAATAGAAGAGTCCTGAATAATTGCATAGGAACATAGTTTGTAGGTACTGGAGAGTGATTTTAGTTTAGAAATCAGATATCCTAAGAGCTTTTTATTCTGCCAGAGTAGTAGGTCACACTGAGAAAGACGATCTTTTAAAACTGCTTGCTTGTTCTTATTTTCATATGATTGCTCACATGGAAAATTTGATGAAGCTATAAACTATTGTAAATTAATAAATGAGCTGAGAAAGGTTCTTTGATTCTAAGTCATTACAGTTTCCATATACTGGCTCTAGCCAATTAGAAAATGTACTTGAAACAAAGCTCTCATAATATCACAAAAGTGGACGGTATGAATCTACTAGCTTTAAATATCAATATAAACCTCAAAATACTGAGTGTAAAAATCAAGTTGTGGAATGATAGTTATAAAAGGAGAAACATAAATAACATATTTTAAAATATTAAATGAAAAAGTACAATTAAATATTTATGGATTAATGCACAAAATTCAGATTAATATTACTTTTGGATGGTGGAAAAAGGATGGAATTGGAGAAACATTTATAGGGACTTTATTAATTAAGAAGAAGCCTAAAGGAAACATGTGGTAAAAGTTAAGGTGTTTTATATCTGGGTGGTGAATATCATTGTTATCCTCTTGATTATTCTCTGTAATTTTATTTACTTTCATAATAAAATGTCTTTAAGCATTATTGTAATTGTGAGGAGTAGAACAAAATTTTCCTTATTGGTCTCTTATTCCAGTTGGAGAATCTGGGAATGAAATAAAAATTGATGTGAGTGGTTTTGTTTGGGGGAAACTTCATCAGCAATTTAGCCAGCAGATAAAGTAATGCATGAAACAAGTTGTAACCACCATTTCCATAGTAGCTACTGTTTAGATTAACAACCTTCTACATTTTTCCTTATGAAGAAACTAGTCCCTCAGGCTTTTATACAACAGACATGGTTATAGTGAGCTGGACTAGGGAAAAAAATGTCCCAGGTCTGGTTGCCAATTTTGCCACTAGTAAAGTTACTTTCTTGGGTCCTCAGTTTTCTCATTTATAAAATGTATTTGCTGCTTTCCATTTCTCATAGATTTGTGCAGAAATAAAAACTTGAGACTGTTGACTATTATGGAAATGTTAGAGGATCCTTCACTGATTTTCAGGTTGGATTTTATGAAAAGTCAAACATAGTTAATATGTTGGTGAGTGAAAATACAATCACATTTTTGGGGAAAAGAAGGAAAGTCTGCGTAATCTTGTAGGCTCAGTATCAGGACAATGGTAATGTGCCAGTAGGAATTAATCCCCAGGATTCTCTGTAGGAGTATGGGTACCATAGGGCACTCTCCTGAGTTACTAGAGGACTTCAGGCTATAGACTGAGAATGACAGAAATTAAGATTTTTTTTCCCCTTCTTTTTTTTTTTTTTTTTTTTTTGCTGTGCTGGGGCATGAACCCAGGATCTTGTGCTTGCAAAGCAAGTACTCTACCAATTGAGCTATATCCCCAGCCCCATGATTCTTTAGGTTATTTTTGTGTGGATAAAGAATATCCTCTGGGATTTATTTTAGCTAGAAATAGAATGTCAACTATTATCTACAGATATGGAAAGGCAGTGATTAAAAGTATAAACTCAAGAGTTACACTGTGGGTTTGAAACTACACTTTGCCACTTATAACTGAATGCCAAGGTATTTAACCTCTCATGCCTCAGTCTGTACGTATGATGGGGATTTTAATAGTACCTACCTTCTGGCCATTAGAATTTCAGGGAAGGCAATCATACCCTTCTCTAAGGGTAGATATAATTCTGTGGGTTCTAAAATTTATATTTTTAAGAATTCTTTTTAAGAAAAAATATATAAAATTGTAAGTTCAAAATAAGTTATAGAGACAAAGAAAGGGCCTGTACAACTGTGGATGGCTATAATTGAAGCTTCCTTACCTTTTGTGGTACATTCACTTTGGCCTTCTTCCACTCTCCAAGCCAAGAACCAACAAGAGAAAGTAGACACAGAAGTCAGACAGTTGGAGATCAAAAGACAGCCAAATATCCCTTATCTATAATTCCAAAATCTAAATATCTCTAAAACCTTAAAGTGTTTTTGTAATTCATTTGGGGTCAAAATTTAATGTCATCTGAATTCATTTGACAGTAAAATTTGATCTGAATTAATGTAATACAATCAATTTATTTCACTTGGTGTGGATATTCATATCCTTTGTTACAGAAATCCAAATATGTTTGATAGGGTGTTGCTCCAGAATTTGTTTATGAACCATACAACCTCTCCAACATCTGAAAATTCTGTATTTTGAAACTCATCTGGTCCCAAAAGTTTCAGATAACAGATTGTGGATGGGGTCAGGTTTATTGCTGATAAACCTGAATTAAAGAAAACATCAGTTCCCAGAAATACTGAGGCAGAGCTCTTCAGAGCAAAGGTAGTTGTAATGGTTAATTTGAATTGTCAACTTGATTGGATTAAGAGATGCTAATGATTAAGAGGCTTCTGGGTGTGTCCATGAAGGCCTGTCTAGGAATGATTGGAATGTGGGATAGAAACTAAGCATGGGTAGCACCACCCAATAGGATGGAATAAAAGCTGGGAGAACAAGAAGAAGATGCAGATGCAAAAGCTCGGCTCTTCTTGAAAGGGTTCTTGATTTCTGCTTCGATTGTCTGAGGATATTGGACTCTCACTTCTTCACTCT
The DNA here is from genome assembly GCF_902686455.1 of Sciurus vulgaris. NCBI lineage: Eukaryota > Metazoa > Chordata > Mammalia > Rodentia > Sciuridae > Sciurus > Sciurus vulgaris. Next base: position 52,739,755 of record NC_136468.1, read on the forward strand.
TCCAAAGCGGACTCTGCTAGTGATTCTCTAGGTAGTTTCCAGAAACCTTGGTCTCCGGCTAGGGTAGCATTGTTGATCCTTCCAGTTCTGGGGCTTCTGTGTCTTGAACTGAGAAGCTGTTGGTTCTTCCAGCTCTTCAGCTGCAGATGACCATTTTGGACTATTCAGCTTCTGGTCCTGTAAGCCATTCTAATAAATCCCCTTTTATAATCATATTTCCTGTTGATTCTGTTCTGCTAGAGAACACTAATACAGTAGTGAATAGAGGGGCAGAGATCCACTTAGGCTAGAGGAACTGCAGTTGCTTATTTCATTTCTTAAATTCACAAACTCTACCAAACTCATTCTGAAAAGGAAAAGGTAAGGGGGACAAAACTGAGGAGCTCATAGAGGTGGTTCCAAATGTTTCCTTCCTATGAAGTTAATTGGAAGTCAACCTCTTCTCCACAACCTCAACGGTGGAAACATAAGTAGGAATAAATGTTCCTCACTGCTACAGTTTGGAACTTTAATGTCTCCACAAAGGTCCACATGTTAAAGACTTGATCCCCAGGTTGGTACTATTGGGAGGTGGAGGAACCTTTAAGAGGTAGGGCCTAGTGGGAGGTCTTCAGGTCATTGGGGATGTTCCCTCAAAGGAAATTGTGGGACCCTGGTCTTCCTCTTCTTCTCTTTCACTTCCCAACCCTGAGGTGTTTTTGTTTGGCCATACACTCTTGCAGTGATGTGCTGCCACTGGTTCAAAGCAATCGGACAACAAATCATGGACTGAAACCTCTAATACTATAAACCAAAATAAACCTTTTCTCTTTATAAGTTGATTACTTTAAGCATTTGTGATAGTGATGGAAAGCTAACTAACAAACCCACTAAAATGGGGTCATTATGAAGAGTAAATAAAATCATAACTTAAGGAGCTTAGCATTGCACTTGAGCCATAGGAAGCCTCAGGAGACGTTGCTGTCATTATTATTGTCTGCATATACATCATGCACTAAGTAATTTCCTTCTGGCTTTAGTCTCAGGACAGTTTGATCCACTCTAATTCTGATGTCTCTTTGTGGGAAGGGAAGTTAAGGGGTTGCTTAGAAAACCTAGTGAACCCTTTCAAGGGGAGTGCTGACCCCTAGCACTCTCCCTAGGGATAGATTTCATCTTGTGCTTTTATTTTCTCTCTCCTTTTGTGACATTTTCCTTTCTCACATTTGCTTTCTTCACTCACTCATTTTATTTCATATTTATTTTTAAACTTTACTGTTTTTACTACCCTAAATCCTTTCTGAAACAAGGTTGAGAATAATTATATAAACAATTTTGAAAGAATTCAAAGAACCTCAGAAGTATTTGCTGCTTATTTCACATAAAATAAAAATTAATTAGTCACATATGGATGAGAAATCCAAGGATTAAATTTACATGATTGACATTTGGTGAAAGAAATAACCTTTGTGTCAGATACTTTTGTATCCAATTATCTTCTGGATCCATGACCAGAAAGTTATTCTTTTAGAGGTATTAATGAAGTACATCATATTTTATAAGCAATACCTGATGAATTGAACATTTTAAGGATGAAAAAGGTAACTGGAGTGGGGAAAAGAGAAAAAAGTGGTGCAAGGCTTTTAGGAAAGACAAACAAAAGCTACATAAAATTTAAAGTATCTTACAGAGATCTATACACAGAAATCCATAAATCCTGATGTATTTTTTCTGTTGGACCTTTAATTCATTTTTTTATATGTGGTGCTAAGAATTGAACCCAGTGCCTCACATATGCTAGGCAAGCACTCTACCACTGAGCCACCCCAGCCCCATGATATAATTTTTAAAACTTTTTCTGATCACAAAAATAATGCATGCCCACTATAAAGTATTTATAAAAGAGATTAGTACAAAAGAAAACAATAAAAATTACCCAAATCCTTCCACTCTGAAGTCATTGCTAATGTTTTTGGTATATATCCCACCAAACTTTTTCCAAAGTAGGATGTTTTACTTATTGTTTTATAATTTCCATCTCCAGTTAACTATAGATTCTAACTATCAGCTGCTAGATAGTTTTCCATTACTGTAAAAAAATGACCTGAGATAATTAAAAATGGAAAAGTTTTCTTTTAGCTTCTTGTTTTGGAGGTTTCAGTTCATGGTTGCTGGTTCATTGCTTTTGGGTCAGCAGTAAGGAAGAAGCACATGGTAGAGGAAGCCCTTAACTCATGGCCAGAAGTGAAAAAGACAGAAGGTTAGGATTTCATTTTCCCCTTCAAGGGCTATCCCTGATGACCCAAAACCTTCCACTAGCACCACTTCTTAAAGGTTACACCAGTTCTCCAAAGCACCAATCTAAGGACTAAACCATTAACACATGGGCCTTTGGGGGACATTCCAGAACCAAACTATGGTATCTTCACATGTTATTGAACATTCTTTAAAAATTTCCCAATGTAAATAATACATGTTCATGATAATATGTTCAAGTACTACAGAACTGTAAAGAGACAAAAGTCAAACTCTGCTTATGTTGCCAATATCCTATATGGACCTCTTAGAATAATTCATAATAGTTGTATGTGTACACATGTGTGTGGTGTCCTTTCAGACATTTTCTGTGCCTTTCTAGGGAATTAATTTTTTCTACATATATTATCAATATTGTTCTACTCTGTATATTTTTTAATCTTTTCTCATCAGTCTGTGTGGATTCCACTTCAATCTTTTTAACAGTTATATTTAGATTTAGCGATCTCCTTTACATTGTTAGGGGAAAAATAAAGTTGTATCCCTACCTTTTCTTATTTTATTAAAATGCCAGCTAGATGAAAGGGAATGAAAAATAAATCCACAAAAATTCAAACTTAACCTATACCTAATATACACGAATATGTTATGTAAGTACACATGATTTTCAAAATTTTTTCCCTCTGCAGCTGGAAATGGACATTTTAAATTTGACATTAAATAAAACTATAAAGGGAAATACTGATATATGTTATAAGAAAAATTAAAACAGCAAAATGACAAACAATCACAAGTATAAACAATAAATGAAACACTGTTGATTTCAATGCAAAACAGATAATTACTAATTTCTGCAATATGCAAAAACTTATTATAAATTAAAAAAACTGCTCATGAACTAGGAAATCTTAGAAGATGAGTCACAGATGTGAGTTGGCATTTCACTGATAAAGAAATGCAAATGGCCAAAATCAACAACAAAAAAATCACCTTATTAAGAAGTGAAAAATAAAACTAAAATTAACATATTTGATAATACTTGGACTTATCAAGTCCCATTGTTGGGCTGATGTGAAGAATTTAATCACAGTGGAAGGGGTAAATTGGCACAACAGTCTTTGGAGGGAGAACAATCAATAGCAACATTCTAAATATGCATATCCTTTCACTCAGGACTTCTATTTTTTGGTCTTTATCCTATATATGTATGTAAAGAGATATGTTCAGAGATATGTCTTATTATTTGAATAGCAAGTTCTCCTGTTTAAATGAATTAAGAAAAACATGTGAAACATCCCTTGGAATTACTTGGGTTAACCACTAGATGTCATGATTGCTCAATAAAAATAAAGGTATAGTCAGGCATATCAACTACATTTGGAAATTGGAAAGAACTTTAGATATATAGTCTCTCACTTTACAATAAATAGTGCTTATACAAGCCACCAAGTACAACTCTGAAACATGAATACTTGGCCAAATAATACAGTACTTTGCAAAACAGCATTTCACAAAGTGACATTTAAGTTATCATTAAAAAAATGTTTTTCTCATAAAGACTCAGACTTCATATGCTTTAGCCTAAAATTTGATAGGTTCATCTAATGTGATTAAGGACTTCTAAAAGAAATAAGGGCATCAGAGAATCTAATCTCTAATATTGAAGATTCATTTTGAGGATCTGAAGAATTTTCTATCTTTAAGAGTGGTATACTCAGTTGTAAAATACCTCTGAATGCAGTGATCCCTCAAGTACTATAGTTGAAAATTTTAAAGATTCATTGGATTTTAAGCAATAATATGGCTCCCTGGGAATGAAACAAAGCAGGAAAAGGGATGGGGAGGGGTGATAGCACCCTAGGAAGATGTGGCTCTTAGCCTGGACTCGATGTCCACTCTATTGTCCTTTAAGCTAAATATTATATAATCGGTGGACTCTCACTACTGCATCAATGCCCCTTCCCCCACCCAAGTCATTCCCCACTCCTCCTGGCCATGAAGTAGAAGGCTCATACTTGTCCTTAGGGGAGACAGGGCCAACAAATGATGAAATATGAATGAAGCCTCCAGGACCATGGCTGCCAACTTCTCACTGGGCCCCTTCGTTAATGTCAGAAGGGTTATATCTCATTCCTCTTAAAATACTAGCAGAAGCCTGGGGAGAGGGTGTAAAATAACTATTGACTCATTATTTTTTTATTTAGGAAAGACAGTTTAAACAGAAAATGTTTATGGTTGTATTTGGCTTCCTTGAGTACATAAGGTATTTTGAATGAAAACATAGTCATTATCCAAATCCCAATATTAGCATGAATTTGGCCTGTTTTTTTCTGGGAGAATAAAACTGCAAAGGAAAATTCTCATTCAATCCCAGTCTCAACATTAAACAACAGTGAGACCTTAAAGAAAAATTATTGCACCCTTGTGACCACACTGACAGAGAAAGATGAAGATTATTGGTCTCAATGTATAGATATGGAAACTTAGAAACAGAGTTTCAGATACCTACACAGTAAGACAAAGACCTGGAACTATAGTGATTTCAATTCTCCCAATTCTATGTGCTCTCTGCTGTATCCTACTTGAAAATGATAGGAAAGATGTAATCAATTATGTTCATCTTTTAACCAACACCAGATTCATTTTCTCTTCAAGTCCACCAATGTAGGGGAATCACTACTTCGGAATATAATTGATCCTCGTTATTTGTAGATTCTGTATTTGCAAATTCACTTACTAAAACTTGTTGTAACCCCAGAACGAGTACTTGCCACTGTGTGTTCGTGACTACTCTCAGACATGTGCAGAGCTGCAAAAAACCTGAATGGCCTGACATGCATGCTCCAGTTGAGGTCTACAAAGGCAACTCTTGCCTTTTTGTTTCAACTCTTATGCTGAAAACAAGTATCTTTTTTGTGGTCTGGTTCGTTGCCACATTTTTCAAGGTTTTGTTTTTTCTTTCTTTCTGATTGCTGTAAAAACTAGTTTAGAAGTGCTGTCTAGTGTTCACAAGCGGACTATTATGTGCCTAATGGGGGGAAGGGTGAAAGCATGTATTAGATAAGCATCCTTCAGTCATGAGTTACAATCCTGCTGGCTATAATGTCAGTATTAATAAGTTATCAGGCATGGTGGTGCATGCCTGTAATCCCAGCAGCTTGGGAGGTTGAAGCAGGAGGATTGTGAGTTCAAAGTCGGCCTCAGAAAGTCAGTGAGACCTTGTCTCAAAAAATATATATATAACACTAACACACACACACACACACACACACACACACACACACACACACACAGTCAACAATGTACATTCAATAAGGTATCTTTAAAAGAAATGCACATAAAATTAGGTTATGTACTGATCAATTGCTTAAAATTTTCTGACCAGAGGTTCCCAGGTAGCTAACCCTATAGGCAGGGTTGTTTGCTAATTTAGTGTTCATGGAAACTTAAACACAACTCTCATGAAAAATGAAAAAAAGATTGTATTTAGATATAATCTCATGTGATGAAGTATATCATCTCAACCCCACATCAGTGCCTACCTTGGCTCCCTGTCCTCTCCTACTATGTGGACTACAGAAATCTATTAAGGATTGGGTAAGTTGGAGCTTTAATATCACTGTTTGAAATAAATGAACAAAGTATATTTCTCTGCCTGCAACTATTTGGGACTGGTTTAAAAAGAGAAGGGACCTGCTGCTTTGATAATAGAAACAGTGGGAAATCCTTTGTCCTAGGCTATTATAAAGGATATATATGTGTATATATACACACATACATATAAATTCATATAAATATAAAATTTCATCTTCTAGTCACCTTCATACCTTCTTGAAGCATCAGGGAAATTCATCGACTTCCGTGTTTTTGGTGTAGAATCATGAAAAAAATAACTACATTACAAAAAGTAGCTAACGACTAAGAGGACTATTAATTTTCTCAGTTTTTACAATGGCTGTATCTGCAGTAGTTAAAAGCGATGAAGATTCTGGCAAAAGTAATAGTAGTGACAATATAAGTCTATAGCTCCCTGTGAAATGTAAGAGAGAGGCCTGTTTTTCTCAAGATACTTGTTTTTATGAACAGCACTTACATCAGTTGGGGTTCAATATACAGCACTGGCTTTTATGAATAATTGTAGTATAGTTGGGTACACTGTATTAGGTACTTTACTTACATTCCTTTACAACAGTGTCTAATCCTCACAATAATAACTCAAGGAGGTATATGTTACTGGCCTTGTTGCAGAGAAATTCTGAGGTCCAGAGTGTAAGTAACCTTCCCGTTGCATAGCAAGTGAGGCAGTTTGGACAGAATCCAAGACTGCCTTACTCCAAAGCTGGTGTATGTCTTTCCCAGAGTGTCCTCATATAAGACAGGCTATATAACTTGTAGGCCCTGTGAAAAATGAAAATGCAGGGCCCCTTGTTCAAAAATTAAGAATTTTAAAACAGCAACCGCAGAATATTAAACCAAGGGCAGAGCCCTTCTGAGTGCAGAATTCTTTATGACTGCACCAGTATCATGCTCATGAAGCTTGCCCTGCCACCATGTTCCACCATGTTCCAAAAGTCAGTCGCAGTGGGACTTGGGACTCTGTAGGAGATGCTTCTATTTGTCCTTGCTATGATTCATGCCTGTGCCACTGTGGAAGCACTGCTACTTTCTCTTGGCAGTCTGAGTGCTTTTGCTTCTAACAAAGATTTCGAGCATCTGTGGAAACAAAAACAAATACATAAACATAGACAAGTTGCCAGTCTCTTGATAGGTGATGGATAATGATGGAGTTTTAGGTTAAAAATATGGATAAGACAGACAACATTCTTCTTTGCCATTTTTCTTTGAAATATCTTTGATTAAATCTACAATTTAATCAAAATTTGATTTTGATTCTTGTTTTCTTAATGTATACTTCGGTTCTCTGAATAAAGTGAATTTGTGTTCATCATTCTTTCTCTATCACTTTTTTTTTTTTTTAACATGATTTATTTAGCTTGACATTATTTCCTCACAATGGGTTTTGTTTTTCTGTTTTTCTGTGGTGCTGGGGATTAAACTCAGGACCTTGTGTAGACTTGGCAAATACTCTGCCACTAAGCCACATCCCTAGTCCTCTGTATCACTTTTAAGGGTACAGAATTTTGCTTGACTCAAGCTGAGATATAGATAATCCTCATTTAATACAAGGTGTTAGGACTTTCTTAATTCCTGTTCTGTTCTCTGTCAAAGCTAGCTTAAGACCACTGTCACTGTGGTTCCACCTGCTGAAAAATTCAAGCCTTTCCTTACTCCACTTTAGCATTTATGGTTTTCAAACTTAGTGCCTAACTGTACAGGCTGAGTGGGGAGAGACGCACATAGTCTAGGGGAAAATGATTCTCCATTTGGGTCAGCTTTTCTTCCATGAATCTCTTATTCCCCACTCAGGAGTTCAGTGTCCCCTCTGGGAGTCTGAAGCCATTGGATTTGGCCAAGTGTTAGGAAATCAGATTAAATTCACCATACTAAAATATATAGTGAAGTAGAGTTTGGTTTCCTTCTCCTAACACTTACCTCACAACCAACACTGCAGGCTTTTTTATCTTGCTGTTTGTCTTATAGAGGGAAGCTTGTCAACTCAACTGCTAATGAGTCTTAGCATGAGCTATTTCCTCTTCCACCTGGGAAACTTCATTGTACTCTCTTCCTAAAGGCACACAACTGGACCCCAGATGCAACTGGCTAATTAAAAACAAATTATGCATTTTAAAAATAGGAATGGTTTGTTCTTGATAACTGTAGGACAATATAACCACCGTGTATATAAGACTGACTGCAAATTAACTTCTGAACTCCATGTCTGATCAGTGTTCAGTTTATTGCTTGGGTAATACAAGCAGCCACTCATACCTGACCAAAATTAGAACTCAAAATTAGAACTTCCAGTCTCAGCTCAGATCTTCCTTCTCTCTACTTCAGATTATACTGTTTCACTGAATTTTGGCAATAAATATTCAGGACTCTCCAATAGAGAGATCTTTTCTGATATGGAACAAGGAAAACTCAAAATACATCAATGAAGTCAAGACACACCTGTTCTTCCCGATTGAGTCTTTCAATTAGGTTGAATTAAGAGGTAGGCCAGGGCTGTAGTCACATAAAGCTTTTGTAGGATTGGGAAAAACTGAGTCCACGATGGCTTCCTTGGATAAAGAGTCTTGATACTTGTAGAATAATAATTCCATGTATTCCAAGGCCTTTCTAGTTTCTATTCTATAAAGCATTAAATGGGATTGTCTTTTTGAATTTACATATACTTGAGAAACATTTCTCAAAGTATTTTACCTTAAAGCACCCCAAAAAAAAAAAAAGAGAAGCAGAAACTTGTAAAAATACATCTTTAATAAACATCATGAAGTACAGTACACTTTTATTGAGGTTTTACCTTGCAGTTTACAGCAAACATACTATCGATTATAGCATATATATGTACAAGTAAACTCAGGTTCTTGTTTTGTTTTTCTCCCATAGCTGGATAAACCAAATCTGGTGCACCATACCTAACATTTAAGGGTATTATCCAAGTCAGTTTCTGTAAAAGGCATTTAACAACAAATTATTCCCCATCACAATGATAACCTGATGAGTGCTCAAGAGTGACTAAAATGAACTATAAATACTTGCTTTCCTTTGGTGGCTTTAAAAAATAGCAAATCTGAAACACTAAAAAGACATAAGGAAACAGCTGTTTCTTTTGCCAAGTGAATCCACAATTAAATACTCACTTGTGACAACAGATTGTGAAGCCAAAGGATTCTCAATGTTTATAGTTCTAATTCCAGGAACTAAAAACTATCTAGTCTACTTTTCTTTAACATTGTTAATACAAAGACCAAGGGGTGGTGGAATTCTTGATCCTCATGAACCAAAATTGAGTAAGATAAGAGACTGAAACTAATTAGCAAAAGGGGAAAATTAATATTAATCTCCATCTTCCATTGTCTTGGAATGATCAAGATTAGCTACATCTGAGAAGAATGAAAACAATGACAACTGAGAGAAATCAGAAGCCACAATTTAAAAACCATAGATTTGCATGCTTTCTACTGAGGCCATTTAAAAATTACACAAATGGATTTATTTCTATATACATAAATTAGTGTTGGAATTAGGAAAAAAAAGTTCTCTGTCTCTATATATAATCTATAGAAATATCGGAATCATACTCTCAGATTTGTAAAAGATGCATAATAATCTGTTTACCATATAACTAGCTGTTTGTAAAATCTTTAACAGTTAATAAAATCCTTGCAAACATAATGCTATATGTGGCAAATCACACCAACTAAATAAGCAGCTCAAGTTCATAGGGGTAAAGACCCAATATCCCTGAATTTCTAAGTGTTATCTTAGTGTTAACATGGTTTCATCTAATTGATACTGCATCAGAGGAGATTTTTTAAAAACCTGTCCCTCCTTAATACATCACCATACTTTCAGAAATGAAAAGGGTACAACTTAAATTTCTCTACAACTTTTGCCCATTCTCAAGAATCTGATATAGTGTTATCACAGCATGTAGGCTAAGGTAGGTGCCCTAAGTATTCAATGAACTGAAATAAAGCAAATTTTCAGAGTCCGGGATATGCTGGTAGTATACAATTTGTCTGTCAGCAAGTCTCATCTCTGGCTGAAATATACATATTCCCGGATCAATGACTGAGAAGTTAAGGCCACCTGCTAATGAAGTCAGACTGTTCCCAAATTGTCAGGTAACAGTTTGATCTTTTCTATAAGATTAAAATTTCTTCATGGATGGGATCAGATCTCCTACTTTTCACGTATCTTCTAAGGCACCTACTAAAGTGTTAGGCAGAGATATACGCTCAAGGAAATAACCAATGATGGGGGCAGAAAATGAATCAAAGGCAAACATGGTCACAGCAAAGGCATCCCTTACTTCACTCTCTTACTCAAGGAGCAACCAGCAGAGTGAATCTCTAATGTGCTGAAGAACAGATTCATGCCCCCTACCATTTACATCTAAAAGAGAACAAACCACTAGGTTTGAACAGTCTTTCAATTTCTCTTACCCACTAAGAGATTGATTATATGTGGTCATGAGTACAGCTTGGATGGATGGAATGTGGAAAAAATATTTTTTCTGCCTCAGAGGAAGCACCAACCTGTCACATGGTATATTTTAACTTCAGCAATTTATGGAATCATTAACTTTAAAAATAATGCTAAATGTTATCCATAATAGGGATTTAAAATGTTAGTCTTTACTATGAAATCACTTAAAATCCATTTTACTTTCAAACATTGGTATGAGGTAGAAGATAAGGAATTGGCAAAAGAAAATAACCTTTAACACACTGAAGACTATTCAATACAATTAGCCCCCAAAATAAAGTTGAAGACTTAAACTGGTAAATTATTGACTACTGTTAAAATATTACCCTCATTTGAAGGAAATTTCTTATATTTCAAATTGTCTTTCTTTTTCCAGTATTATATAAGGTATTATAGAAAAGGGATGACATACAATCTAAAATACTCATAAAGATTGTATAAAACAGCTTCTCAGTCATCACTCTTTGCCATGTTGTTCTAAATCACCACAGTTGTGACGCAAGTCCTTTCCACTTAAATAATTGGTCAGATATTAACAAGGAAGTTAAAAACCCTTCCAGTATAAGAAGCAAGATAAAAGGAATGTTTCACATTGAAAATAATGTAATTTACTCCTCATAAAAACTAGCAGCACTTTATTCTAGCAGGACATACAAATTTGGCTTCAATGACTGGTTAGGAACACAGGAAAATGTATATACTCTTTACATGGGGAGAAAGCGAGGCTATGAGTTTGTTTTTTAAACAATTAACTATCTCCCCATTAGGTAGTGTGTGAAACTACTGGAATGTCAATTTCAATGGCAGAGAGACGGGATCGTGCTGAATAGGGCTGTGAGTAAGTGTGCATACTGGGAGGATGGGAGTACAATGGCTGCCAGAAAGGAGAAGGCAAAGATTTGCATGCACAATACCAAATAAACAGTAGAAGGGAAGTCATAAAAAGACCTCCAGCACTAGCGATAGTGACATACACTGCATAGTCAAATGTAAAGACTGGCTCAAACTTCTTGTTCAGATGAATGTTATAAAAGATAACCCAGATGGATGGAGAGAGGCTCACATTACCTGCCATAAAAAAGAGCAGCCCAGCCACCAGGTGGCAGCCTGCACTATTGACCAGACACTTGGCTAGTTTGATGTTAGGCACGGAGGACCTAAAAGCTGTGTTACACATTCCAATCAGGCAGAGCAGCAAGGCACCCATTGCTATCAGGATGCTCAGGGGCAGGGCAAATTGGAGGACACGCAGGTCCAGCTGATCAACTGATGAGTACCAAGTAGGGTCGTACATCAGGCAGTCACTGCTTCCGTCGTATCGGGCACACTTCACCCACAGGCCTGTGTAAACAGTCAGGTTCTTCTCATTTCTGTTGAATGTAATCAGTCGTAATTTTCTCCAGTTGGGAAGCAGTGTGCCTGCAAAGAGGCCTGCTACTGAGGCGATCCCACATAGAAAGGAGAGGACTGTGGCTGCATGGACATCCCGACAGCCCATGGCAGGCAGGCTTGTGCAGTACTTTCAATCAGACTGTAGGGTGACATACAAGAAGAAAAGGCATAAGGGGACAAAAGCAGATTATACAGAAAGGGTGTACCAATTAGCAACAAATCTAATGAGGAAATGTTGATGTGAAAGGGGAAATTTCTTTGTTCTCTGTACAGTATAAATGTATATGTGTGATATGTGTGTGACCTCAGGCGCACACACATATGCTTGGTTTCCATTGACTATATAAAATCTTTAGTCGTCAATATTTTTCTTCACAGTTACTCAGAGGAACGACCAAAATGATGTCAAATTATCTTAAGATCACACCTAAAATTCTCTTGGTTACCAATAATCCATTCAATACACAAATATCAATCATTTTAGATATCAGGCACTCAAACATATAATAAGGGCAAGAACACTCATCAGCTATCAATTAGCTGCAAACACTACAAATTCAAACTCTAATGCTCGTGCTAGCGAAAAATGAGACTACGTAAAACAAAGATGAAAGTAGCTCATAAAAGGCAAAGGCAGAGTGGGTGGGAACTGCCTCTGAACCAGAATGCTTGGTTCTCATCCTCACCTCTTCATACTTACTAGCCAGTTGACCTGGGATCAGCTATAGAACTTTCCTGTGCCTCATATCCCTCATCTGTAAATTGGAGAAAAATAACCGTGCCTACCTCACACAGTTGTTCAAAGGTAATATAATGTCATTGTGCTACGCGAAAGCTTACTTAACATTTGGAGATCAGCTCAGTGCTTTCACTCTGAAGAAGTTCAAAGAACATTTGTTGAATAAATGTTACATAAGAAAAAGCAAGTTCATCTCATTTCTACATCTTGAGTACACTGGAAAATTATTAAATGTAAATGGACTCATCTCCAATGAGTGAGTAAAGTGAAAAGATGAGAACAAGGGTCTCTAAAATTATCCTGCTCAATTACTTCCTGGATGATTCAACAGGACCCAAGTGCTTTCAGAGTACTCTACAGCACTTGGTGGACATTATACAAACTACTGTTCATCCAAGATGAATGCCAAGATTTTTGAAGTAATGACACCTGTCTCTGCTATTATAAAAAACACTGTACCTTAGCCTTTCTCTCATTCCAAATTAAAAGTCTGTTTTCTGTATATAATAATCCATAAACCAGCATCTTACTCAAACTACTTTAATAAGGCAGCACATTTACTTTTCTAGATAGAGCACAATGAAGGAGCAAAGGTTGAGAATAATTTTTACTTCTGGATATGGTATGGGTGTTTACAAAATCCACTGTCTTTTGCAGGATCGAATATGATCTACTGAGATGGTGGAGTAGCATTCCCAGGAGGTCAGGGTTAGAAAGACAGCCATGACCAAACTGCAAACAAACTGGATTAGAATATGATTGTCCTGTTCCAGTGGGAGGACACACACATATTTAATCCAACCTATGAATTAGTAATAATTTTATTAAAAATTATATGCCTATATATATGTTCAAATTATATATATATATACGTATAAAAATAAAAGCACAGTTTAAGCACAAATGAACTCAAATTAAAAGTCCTCAAATTAAACATGGTTAGTATTAAGTTCTTTTACAGATATTAGTTTGCTACTTATTTATTATGTTACCTGTCAGTATTATCAGAGGTTGCAACTGTGTAATAAAGTTTTATGAATGAAAAGACAAAGGAATTATATTTCTAACTTTTTTTTCTTCATGCAAACTAGAAGAAAACTGTCTTGTTTAATTTTTAGCAGCCAAAGACCTTTCCAGTCATGGAAACACTAGTGCAGATTTGATGTTTACATTGGAAAAGGATAATAATAATGCCATGCTCCAGAATTCAGTCTCCTGAATGAATGAGTTTTTGCTCATTCATCTGTCTCCCCTATATACTGTGAGCGGTTTGTACAATGCCTGGCATGTAAGTATTTCTAGGAATATTTAAATAAATGAGTAGCAGACCCTATACCAAGACCATAGCAACTCACAATGGTGGGCCATAGGTAATGTACAACTAAAAAAGGAAATAGGTTTGAGTAAGCAATCATTCATTCAATGAGTATTTATGTTGTGCTAAGTATTTTGAATATACAAAACTCTTTTAGGTCCTGGAAAAATACTGAGACCACTGAGAGTTGGACCTTGCTTCTAATGTGTTAACAGTCAAAAAGAATATGTTGTTTAATGCAAAGTCAAATGCTGATATGAATCAATTGTAAGAATCTACACAATAAGTGATTATTGCTAGGTATTAAGTGAAGTAATAAGGTGTATGTCCATAAAAATTTACCACCCAGGGTTAGAGAAAGATTGAGCAAGGAGAATGAAGATTTGATCAAAGTTGTGGAGACATAAGAAAAAGGTTCCCTCTGTTTCTTTCAAAGCTTCAGGATAACCTACTTAAAATCCTAACCCAATCACAATTCCTTCTTCCTTCCAGAGGCAGGGACTATAATTGAGATTTCTCTATAAACTGCAATCCAAAGACAATAAGAAACAAGATCAGGATAAATAACTTTATTATTATAAATTCATTCCTATAACTCCTAGCCTACAGAATACAATGTTTACATTGGGAAAGGATAATAATAATGCCACATTAAGGAACAGGGGTAGGCCTATTTATTTTAGTATTAAAATGTGTTTAGATCCTGCAACAAATCAATAAGACGTATTACATCAGTTCTCTGAACCTGCTGTTGATGAAGCATTAATTCTGATTTTGGAACTGACTGAAAGTTTTATTTAACAGAGTCAACAAAGACCAACTATGGCATTTTTTTCCAGGAGAATATTATTAACCTCAATTCCTAAGCTAAATTTCAACCCTTATAACTTCCTTTGGTAGCTTTATTTTTTTATGCCCTATTATTAATTCCATATACCTATGATTTGGTAAGTCATATATCCCATTAAAGGGATAACACCTAATGGAATAGTTGGGAAAGGAATATGTTTAGTGTTTTAAAACTGAAAGGTAATTGACTTCCAGATTAGGATGTGTTCATACTTGAGAGTAAAAAGATCTCTAACTGCTTGTGAATTATGAGAATTATGTAATGTTTTCAAATATAAAACTGATCATGTCATTCCATTTCTTCCCATTCAATAGCTTCCCATTTCCAGCAGAATAGTCTCTAAAATTTTAAATCCTCCCCATAATTTAAACCATCTATTTGCTGCCCAAATTTTCAAGCTTCCTTATACACTGCTCTCCCATCTATACTCTAGTCTATATAGCCAAATTTCCCATTTCCTAATTTGGGTAAGGACTTTCCCACATGCTACTCTTCTTTTAGAAATTTCTTAATCCCACCTTATCCTTTGCTTAGCTAACATCCATTCATCTATCTGGTTTTCAAGAAGGCTTACTTGAAACCTTCCCCTTCCTTCCCCTACCCCAGGTTATGTTATGGTAGTACCTTTGTACTTTTTCTTTAGTAGCAATGATCATGCTTATTATTACTCATTTGGGTATTCCTCTTTCCCACCAGATTATGAATTTTAGGACAGAGATACCTTTGTTGTTTTATTAAGTTCAAAATTAGCACACAGAAGGCACTCTCTTATTTACTGAATGAATGAGGGAGCAAACAGAGGATCCATGGCCTGGATACTGCAAAAAGTTACAAATTTACTTTACTGGCAGTTCATTCATTTCACTGGGAACAATTCATTCCATCCTGTGCTATGAAGCTTCCAAGCTGTTTATGGATTGTGCCCTTGCTTTAGCAAATCTGATGAGCCCTCAGGTCATGGGTGACAGTTTTCAAATGGATCCCTGAACAATCAGATGTGATGGGCTTATTGTTTCCATCTGGGGAGGCAGGTTGGTATTGTCATCCAGGAGACCAAAGACCCCAATACCAGTCCTAACTTGTCATTTACAAACTGAGAAAGTTACCTATGGCCTCTGAACTTGAAATTTCTAATCAGTAAAATGTCCCATAAGGTGGTTGTGAGATGGGGAATAGTAAAACCCTTTGAAAGCCAGAAACAGTCAGAAATTTAAGCCTGTAATAATTAGTAGTAGGTTATTTACTTTCTTCAGGAAAGAATATGCTTTTATTCTGGATCCTCAGCAAACAACCACAGATGATTAGTCATAACAATGACAAAGCATTCTCTTTGGAGTAGTTACTGACCAAATTAAATAAATACACTGTTTCAAAACAACCACTTCACATTTGTCTTTTGACTATCTGCTCCACAGTGATTTTCAGAGAAGTAATGGATAAAATCTGGTACACAATTAAATGTTATCAAAGATATCATTTTGAATAAAAACATTTTCAAAAGGTCATCTTTTCTGTGGTTTTGAAGAGTTCAAAGAAGGCTGGAGTAGGAATAGTAGCTAAGAGCTTTAGGAATTCACAAACCCATTATGATTTTTTCAAGGACAATTCCAGGGAACAGCTATAAAAGACATATGTCTCACTGCAGTTAAATTAATTCTTTATTTCAACACTGGCAGTCTTTTCTACCTGTAATTTGGGTTTTCTTAGAAACAGTAAGTCATCAATCATTGCACTCACAAGGCTGTCCTCTGCCTTTATTTGGTTTAAGAAGAGGGGGAAAAAAGCAATAACTAACTGAGGTAGCAGGAGGAAGGGAAGTAAGATATAATCAAAGGATGTACTTACTCTTTGAGGCACGTGAAGTTCAAAAACAGCTTTAGTCAACTGAGAAGAAACCCGTGTACATCTGAACATACAGTAGAGATGATTTGGGCCTAGGAAATAGGAAAAATACCCCCAAATAAATATAGTACTTCTCTAAAAACTCAATTTGAATTCATATGGAATTAGAAAAAATAATTAGCAATCACCCAAAATGAATGAAATGTTATACTGAGAAGACAATTTAGTGGGATGTAGCTCCATGATAGAATGCCTGCCTAGTAAGTGCAAGGCCCTGGGTTCAACCTTCAGCATTGGTTTAAACACACACACACACACACACAAAACCCAAAAACAACAACAAAAAAAGTTAGCCTACTCTTAAATTCATAAATTGTTGTTTTATTAAAAAATAATAACAATTTTGTGATGTGAGAAGGATAAAAATCACTTTAGTGCCTTGGAAATATATGATCAATATTTAATATTTTTAGATCCTTTTCATGACTACAATGAAAAGGGATTAGGAAACTATACAGTTGTATTGGAAGCCAAAGAAATACATCGTTTTAAAAGGCTAAGACAACAAAACTAAGAGCTTTAGGAATTCACAAACGCATTATGATTTTTTCAAGGACAATTCCAGGGAACAGCTATAAAAGACATATGTCTCACTGCAGTTAAATTAATTCTTTATTTCAACACTGGCAGTCCTTTCTACCTGTAATTTGGGTTTTCTTAGAAACAGTAAGTCATCAATCATTGCACTCACAAGGCTGTCCTCTGCCTTTATTTGGTTTAAGAAGATCTGCACTGTGCATCCTAAAATTTGCAATTTTCAACAATGCCTTTTTTTTTTTAGTTTATAGTTCCACTAGTGGTTCAATCTGCCATTTTAGGATGTTTTCATATCTCTACTTAACAATCAGCAATGTCCTCTTCAAATACTATCTATCTCAAACAGGTAGGGTAAGATTGAGAACGTATATCAAGTTTCCTGGATTAAGGCGTTTATCATGAGCCTTAAGGCAGAGATTTCAATCAAGTTCCCCCGTTCCTCATTCACCTATGAGTCTTTGAGTTGTTAACAAGCATAAATGCTTACTCCAAAGTCAGAGGAAATCGTTTTATAATAAACACCACACAACTGGATCCCCGAACAATCACTTTAAGGGAGCACATCACGTCTGGTCGTTATCTAATGAGAAGACTGGTCCCTTCCAACACAGAACCTGAGCTCTGGAGAAATGCAAATCAAGCTCCCTGGGTAACCTATCTTCCCTGCCCTCCCTTTGAGTTTTGTCATTAGGACGCCCACAGCGGGCAGAAAGGGAAAAGCGCGGTGGGGGTGAGCAGTCCTAGTTAGAGCCAATGGAAAGAGACCGCAACAGTGACTGTGGACGTTCTCAAGAGCAAGCCCATCCCTGCAACACTGAGTGGGTTTGAACCGCGAGCAGGTCATCATTACACAACCAGCCTCAGCTGGTTATTCAAAAATAGCAACTTGCAGTCCGCACCGCACACCCCAGCCAGTCCAGCTCCAGGCCCTCAGCTTCTCCAGCAGCAGTATTTCCATACCCCTCCGCACAAAATAACATTTTAAAGCTGTATCAAATCCCTCCTCACTCGATTTTCTCGTCCACAAATTGTGGCCGTTTTCCAATGTCCCTGATTCCCTTCGACTTAGTTGTTTTACATAAAACCCCCAACTACTTATGCAAAAGACTCCGAAATTGGAACATTCTTGACCACACCTACCTGTTCCTCACAGCCAGGGCATTTCACTCGCCCACACAGAGGAGCCTCTTGGAACGTCTCCCTCTCCGCGTCCCCGGAAGTGCGTTCCCAGCGAAGAAGCCGCCCGGAGGCTCCTGGGAACGCAGGCAGATTCTCCCGCAGCCCCGCACAAGCTAGTCCTGGACGGCTGGGACTACAGCTCCCAGAGTGCACCGGGCCGCCGACCGTGGGCAACGTGCCCCGCCTTCCCCGATTCCTCAGGCACTTCAAGTCTCTTCTGGATTTGGGTTAAGGGTTTAAAACAAGTGCGCGCGCTACACCAAACAAAATTGAGAGTCGTTTTGACTACCCAAGCCAGTATTTCCTATTAAATGTGACTTGCCCGTAGAAGGTTAGCAAAAATTCCTGAATCCGTAACCCCCCACCCCCCTGGAAAAGAGTTCAAACTCCAGAACCATACAGTCTATGTTAGTATTGGGCTCTGGTATATGTTGATTGAGTGGTCCTGGGCAAGCTACCTCTTGAGTTACCTAAGGTTATCTGTAAAAATGAGGATAATATTACCTACATCATACGGTTGTCTTGAAAATTAAGAGACTCCAACGTTATTATGTGCATGTACAAATATGTAACAAATGCCACCATTATGTACAACTATAATGCATTAATAAAAATCTGGAAAAAATAAAAAGGAATTAAGAGATTCAATAAAGTGTCATGCATCTAGCTAGTTATTAGATCTTTAAAATAAATTTACTGAACCACAAAATTTCAGCTGTCCCATTTCTTTTTTTGTTGTTGTTGTTGTTGGATTCTCTTACGCATAAGACCTGTACTGAAGAACATTTGAATTTAAAGGATTCCTATATAGCACTGATCTTATTTTTGGAAGAAAAAGGTTGCTGAAGTGTTAGATGTTTACTACTTCCAAGTGATATCCCTCTCCTTTCAAACACACACACACACACACACACACACACACACGAAGAAAATGTGGCAAATGTTGACAACTGTTGACTCAAAGAAGAGTCAGCATATGGGTGTTCATTGCACTAGTCCTTCAAATTCTCTGCAGCTTTGAAAATTTTCAAAATAAAAAGGAGAAAAAGAATCCATAGTCTACACAAAAATAAAGGATTACATCCATCCCTTTACCAATCTAACCCTTTATGACCTTGGATAAATTAAGTAAACTGCACCTCAGGGGTCTCATCTGTAGTAACAGTACAGCTACATCATACTAATCCTCATAGAGAATATACAGAAGTTTACAATAGTCTGATACATTAGCATACATTATGTTGCTCTAATAACAGTGGGATTGTTGCTCATTAAAAAAAAAAAAAAAAAAAAAAAGGCCATTATCTGTTCACTGCTAACCTCCTCATTTGCCATACTGCTTCAGAGAATGAATAAGGTTATTTAGGGCCAGAACAATCCAATTCCAAAACCTGACTGAGAATTATAACAATAAGGAATAAAGCACTGAGTAGTGAAAAGATACCTGGATTCAGGTTCTGGACTCCAGGCCAGCTCTTGCAACAGCAGATGGATGGTGGGAATGCAAACTGATTTGGAGATAGGGTCTTTAAGTAAACAAATTAAAATGAGATTATTAGGGTAGACCCTAACCCAATGACTAATGTCCTTTTCAAAAGAAGTAATCAAGAGACAAAAAGCACAGGAAAACTATCATGTGAAGGTGAGGCAGAGATTAGGGTAATGCCAATGAATGTCAACAGACCATCAGCCACTAGGATAGAGGCATTTAACAGCTTCTCTCACAGCCCTTAAAAGCAACCAGTCTTGCCAGCACCTTCATCTCAGACTCCTAGCATCCTGAGCTGACAGACAATACTTTTGTCTGAGCCCCTCAGTCTGATTATGTTAGCTCCAGAAAATTAATAAAGTAAGATTTTAAAAGTTTTGAGTATTTTAAAAAGTGAGCTATCACTTAAAAACTGTTTGGTAGGGCAGGGGATATAACTCAGCGTCAGAGTGCTTGCCTAGCATGTGCAAGGCACTGGGCTTGATTGCCAGTACAGCAATACAAATAACATCATCATTGAAAACTCTTAGGTAGCTGGGCTATAGTCTCAAGCTACTCAGAAGGCTGAGCAAGGATTACTTGAGTTCAGGAGTTCTAAGCCAGTCTGGGTGATATAGTGAAACCCTGTCTCAACTTAAAAAATTCTGTCCTTGATGCTTGCTTGTAAGATAAATCAATGTACCTATATTTTTAAAAAAAAGCTAGAAATTAGCAGTATACTACTCCATGGGTAGGACCATGGCACATTTCTGTCTTCTTTAATAAAATTACTAGTGAGAAGGGAAGGAAACTGTATGAAAAGATTTTCCTATAATTAGGGTAATTGAAGGAATTTGCTTGCAATTGTTTTCAAATGTTTTAAAACTTTCTTTTACTACACCCACTACCACTATTTTTTCCCAGTTTTAAAAGAGAAACCTTTGTGTTAATCTTCTGAAGAAATGCGTTATAATTTGGCATTATTACATTAATGGTTCTTTGAGGCATATCAGGTTTTCTGGTTCATACTTTAATAGTAAAGACCATGTGTGCTCATTATTTTGTTCTTACCATTTTTCTTGACCTGAAAGAAAACAAACCTTCCAGGAAAGGTTTGTTTTTTGAAACTAAGGACTCATCATTATATAGTACTCTTATTTCCCCATTAGGATTCAGTTGACCAGGGGCTTTTATTTACTCTGCTCATTTAATCCTGTTTCAAATCTACCCAAAGTCATAAGCTTTTACTTAACATCTGTTCTTGATCTAAAATACTCCTCATCTCTCTCAATTTGTAGCAAACCATATACAAATAAAAATGAAGGTATATTTTAGCTTTGTAGTTGTCCTTTTTCTTAATATAAAATTAAAATTTAAAGAAAATTATACAATTCTTTTTTATACAGCCTTTATATAGAAATAATACCAGTAAAAATATTTGACAACCAATTAAAAAATGAAGATATTGATCAGATGATATTGGCAATTTCAGAAAGACATACTGGAATATGGGTCATGAACAAAGGAAGCTTTTGCCCTTTGCTTTCAACTTTAAATGCACTCAGAGTTTACAAAGTAAATGGGAAAAAAACTACTTTGTGATATGTCGTTCAAAATTAGTTATAATATAAATCTCATATCCTGTTCTTCAAATTCCAAGTATTTCAAAGGACATGATTCACATAAAACTACGCTTCACAGAGCTTGGTAACTGGGCATCCCAAAGAATTTAATATCTATTATAAACAATTTAATAATATGTACAAAGGTGATTACTTCCTCCAAAGTCTTCCATGTACCCAACAATTATTAATTATGCAAACATCATATGGTTATAAGCAAAAATTTCTAAAAATCAGAATTGCTTAAAATTAGGGGATGGTCATGGTCAGAAATAATAGCTAAAATTGCCCCTCGCTTTTTTATTCTCACCGTAGTTAATCGAGTATTATTCCTGAGTTCTCCATAGGGACATACTACAACTTTCCAACATTCAAATTTTTCTTTCTTTTCCTCTGTCCTTTTCTCATTTCTGTTGTCTTTTTGTTTTTATTTTCTTTGAGCTGACTATGAACAACTACTCAAAGATTAAAGAGATTTCCCTTAATACTTTACTTGCCAAGCTCAAACAGAATATAAGAGCTATGAAATACCTAAGGAAAAAAAAGAATATAAGAGCTATGAAATACCTAAGGAAAAAAATAGGTGTTTATTTTTAATCATTGTGCAGTAAAAATTTATAGTATGTTGTTGACACTTTGTGTCAGTTATGCTCATCTCACTGCCTTAATTTCCAAATTTTAAAATTTTGTAAGCAAAGACAATTTTTTAAATGCCTTTTAAGAAGCTATCAAATACTTTAGACTCAATCTTCATATATGTACCCCCCCCAAATTTTAAAAACAATAAATGACCAAGAGGTAATATAGTGTTAAGTGAATTAATATATGCAATGTATTCAGCACAGTACCAAGCCTATGGCAACATTATCGTGTTAGATATTCTGATTGCCAGCACAGTTCACATACTTGAACAAAATTTCTGGATTTGTTCTACTTGTCTATTCTGCAAGGAGAGACAGATTTAAACTAAATTTGATATACTCTTAAGGATTTAAAAATATAAATTCAATTCATTATTTGGTCTTTAAACAAAATGTTGACATATTTTGGCAAAATATGTCTTTTATGTATTTATATTATTGCTAATTTTCATTTTTAAGCTATAGTTTGTATGTGCACTTGTGCTATTGCTTTGAAACATTATTTTTTAAATGTACCTTCATGAATGTTGAATGGAATTTACCTTTGTTAACTGTTTTTTTAATCTGAATTTTGCAAACTGTGAAACTGCTTGAAAATACACATGTTCATGTAAATTTTTTAGTAAGAAAAAAATCTGTAGTTTTCATTAACTACCTCAAAGGAATCTCTGTCTACCATTTTTTGCAAAGCAAATAAGCACGAGGCTCAAAGGAAACATAACTTTATATAAACTAATTGGATAACACCTGAAATAAAATACCCTTGACCTAATTTATCCCACTATATAAGCAAACTTTCCCCCTGATTATTTAACTAATGTAGGTTTACCATTTAAAAGAAAATAAAGTCAGGTGTAGTGGTACAGTCAGAATCCCAATTAAGTGGGAGACTAAGGCAGGAAGACTGCCAGTTTGAGGCCAGCCTGGGCTACTGAGACCCTCTCTCAAAATAAAATTTAAAAAGGGCCAGAGATGTATTTCAGTGTTAGATCAATTGCCTAGCATGTACAAGGCCCTGAGTTCAAACACCAGTACTGCAAAAACAACAAAAGAAGAAAAGAAAGTTCATCCTGCTACAATAAATTAAAACTATGCTTACAGTCATGTGTCATATAACAAAGTTTACAAGGATGGACAGACTAGATGACAGTGGTCCCACAAGATTATATCATCTATTTACTTTGTAGCCACCTTAATTTGTGTTAAGTACACTCTGATGTTTGCACAATTCTGAAATCACTTAAAAATGAATTTCTTTAGATTCCTGTCATCAAGCAACACATGACCGTATATCACAAAAAGTGCAATGTAACAAGTATTCTAGCATTTTGTTTACATTATAGTACAATATGCTACTTGAGAGTCTGCTAGTATGAACTTGCATTTCACGATGGTAAATAAATCCGATATAACAAGCTCTATAAGAACTACTGGGACTCAGTAAAAATTTACTGTACATAGCATATTGATAGTTTGGTTATTTAGTAATAAAATGATTAAGTATTCCAAACAGCATATATTTTGAAAAATAATGCATTTTGAAAGGAACAAATGAAAAGACTTACACAAAGACACAATAAAATGCATCAGAGATAATGTAAATTAAGATTTGGTTGTAAATCAACTTTCCTTTTTTTTGTTTTCAGTGCTAAGGGTCAAACTCTACAGAGCCTCAAACATGCTAGGTAATCACACTACCTTTTAGCTATATCCCAGTCTATCTATCCATTTTATAAAATAAAAAATGAATCCACATTTCCCCCTTTTGTTTAGAATAAAATCCAAAGGTCAGAAAAGGGTAAAATACTTTCAGTAACTGGAAAACACTAATAAATGGAATATTTTAATAAGTCATAGAATGAGTAATGGAATGCTTCAGTTAATCATGGAGTGATACTGTGGCATTATTGACTCAGTAAATTGTTCTTAATCTTAACATCTACTATTTTTTGGCCACAACACAAAATATGATTGTGGTATCAGAATTTTTGAAGTCCACCTCAGTAAACTGTCTTCACATTATAACTTATTTATATTTAGGAAACATAAAGCTAATAAGACACTCTATAACACACCCAATAAGAAATATGGTCACTGTGATTAGCATGAATTCCAAATGCTTTTCCCTACCCATATTCCTTTATTGAAAAGTGAACTGGGCCATTCCAATGCCCCACAGTTTCTGCTATGGAATGTGACTATAATAAGGGCAGCAGTTCCTGTCTGTTGTCTTCACCATGTACAAAGAGCACCCTGCACAGTGCTTGGTACATGAGAAATGCTCAGTAAATACCTGTGTGATGAAGAAAAAGAAGAAAAGCCAGTCGAGGGAACAGAAAGTGAAGTAAGAGTGGGAAATAGAAAATAAAACAAATAAAAGTGAAATGATACTTGTAAAAAATCATTCAGTGGCAAATCAGAATTAGTTTTAAATCCAAAACAATACACTTTTTTTTAGTACTGGGGACTGAACTAGAACCTTGTGCCTGCTAAGCAAGTGCAAGTGCTCTACCACTGAGCTGTATCCCCAGCTCTTTTATTCAATTCTTTACAAAAGGATGACTAGCTATATGTAGACTTTACTAAGCATTAAATTCCCAAATAATTTCTAAAAATTAAAAAGAGCTTTTTCAAAGCTCATTAACTTGTTACTATTTTGTCAAAAAGTAAAAGTTGGAGAAAATTTATATAATGAACTCATCTGGGTAAAAAATATATTCATAAAACATTTCTACAAGAACATAAAACTATTAACAGTGACTTTCTATGTGCCTCATGCAGAAAGAAGGGAAGGGTTTTTACTTTATATGCTTGTGCACTGTTTGAATTTATAATAGATATATACATTTTATGTACATAATACATAATTTATTTACATAATAAAACTCATTTAAAGGAAAAATTTCTAAGTATTTTTTAAACACTCAAGCAGAATTTAGAAATTATAAACTCTTAAAAATTGATAATTGTTTTAAATGTATACTTCCTAGTTATTCTCTTTACTAAAATATGAAAATAGACAAACAGATAAGGACAAAAGAAAATGAGACATACAAAGCAATCCCCTCCAAAGGAGGGAAATGTACTCATTATAATTTGGAAAAAATCTTAAAAAAAAAAAATCTTATGAAAGCTCAAGTCACATATTTTTGGTGACTGTTAATATCACTGAACATATATTCAAACTTAAGGTTTTGAGATTTTCCACAAGAGAACTATTTTTGATGCAACCAGTAGATGACAGATCCAAAAACAAAGAAGCAAGTTCTAATTGCCCATTCTAATAATAATCTAGGGAATCTCATATGATTAAAAAAAAAATCTCAATAGGAATATCACAAGTAAAAGAATGCGCGAGAGTGTTACTACAGTTAGACTGATCATTAATTTGTAAAATACAATTTTTAGCTCTCAGTTATTTTTTTACTATTGGTAGACTTAACTACAAAATGATAACTTAAAAGGGTACATACAGTTGAATGATGGTACATATATCAGAAGGTTAGTAATAATGCTTAAAAAAAGTGTGGCAAAGTTTTCAAATTAATAAGATTTCAATACCATTTTGTAAACTGACATATCATATTTATCATGTATAGCATGATATTTTAAAGTATGAATACACTGGAATAGCTCAATTAAGCTAATTCACATATTTCTTTTATTGTGGTGAGAACACTTAAAACCTACTTTCTTACCAACTTTCAAAACAGGATACATTATTATAACTATGGACACCAACCTGTTACAAATCTCCTCATACTAACTGAAAATTTGTAACATCTCCTTAACCTCCATCTCCCCATTCCCTGGTAGCCACCAATTTACTCTGCTTCAATAAGTTCAAGTTTTTTAAATTCCACATATAAATGATAACTATGCATTTGTCATTTTGTGTCTAGCTTATTTTTCTTAATGTAATGTATTAGAGATTCATCCATGTTATCACAAATGACATGATTTCCTTCTTTCTTGGGACACAATAATATTCAATTAATACTGTTTTTACTAGATTTACTAGTTCTTCCCAGAACTAGTGACAACATGCTTTGATGGTGGCTTACTGTAAGATATTGTATTAGAAATTCTTAAATTATGCAACTGTTTCTTAAAATGTACTTCATTTTCCTGGTTGGCATGTTCATCCAGTGATTTTCTTATATAGTTTTTTAATTCTTCAATTCCTTCTCCAGTAATCGTAGAGATGGGGATGATATGCTGGAACTTCATATTCCTCTCTGGAATCATTTGATTTTCAAATAAATGCAAGAAATCTGAAACAAAGAACATAGAGCTAAGGGGATATCCACTGTCTTTGAATGTAAACCAAAACTATGTTAGAGATTTGATTTGTGAAGCTGGGAACCAAAAACTTAGCATTTTAAATTCCTTTTTACTCCTCTAATAAGCTCTCAGAAACCTTTGAATTTTACTTATGACAATGATTAATGTTTTGGCACATGTTAGGTGTTTAGTAAATATTTGTTGGATGAATGTATTTTCAACCAAACTAAGAATAAATAAATAAAAGATGAATTGTGAACTCAATACATTTACAGAAGTAATAAAATTTGCTTTTGTGGGAGAATCAATAAAGTGAGGCAACAGAGAAACTCAAAAAAGTTTCTGTAAAAATAATAATGTTATTTATATAATATGACATTCTAGCTGGCCTTTAGTACACAGGTGACCTTTCCCTTCCTCAAAATATAAGTTTATCATTACTGATGCTAGGATTCATACTTAAGCTGAAGAGGGAACACGGAAAGTTCAAAGGATCATTTCAGATTAGTTTAATCTATCACTCTAACAGGGGCTAATAGATCTTATGTTCCTTTTTCCTTTTCCCTGCCACCATGGCAATGGGAAGTGGCAAACAGCATACTGTTGGATGGGTTAACAATGATATGAACTAGAAAGGTTAAACTGAAAGAGATTAGACAAGCCAACATGGAGTTTGGTTTTTGAGATTCCTAAGCCTCCAAGAAAGTTCAGAGGGACCAATTTAAGAATTACTTTGGTCCACAAAAAATAAAAAGAAGAGAAAAGAAAAGAAAAAAAGAATTATAATGGTCCAGCATAGCTACAAACTCTTAAATCACCTTAACCACCCCTGAAAATTCCCTTTTCTATAAGACTAACTAGGAAAAAAACTAATTACCTTATAAAGTGAATGGCATTAAGGAATGAAGACATTTAAAAATATTAGAGAATATTTATATCTTTTTAAAAATTTGTTTTAGATCAACATAGTTATTTATTTATTTATTTATTTATTTATTGGTGCTGGTGATTGAACCCAGGGCCTTGTACTTGCGAGGCAAGCGCTCTACCAACTGAGCTATCTCCCCAGCCCTAGACCTTTATTTCATTCATTTATTTTTATGTGGTGCTGAGAATTGAACCCAGCGCCTCACACATGCTAGGCAAGCACTCCACCACTTAGCCACAACCCCAGCCAGAATATTTGTATCTCACGAGGAACTGATTAACTCAAGGACAGCGCCACATTAAATTACACAGGGTAAAGATTTTTGTAATTTACACAGGGTAAAGTTTTTTGAGAGAAGAGAAAGAACTTTCTAGTGCTGTCTGCTAGTTCTAATACACTATAATCTATTTTTTCCAATTGTTATTTCAGATAAAAACTCAGAGAAAAACCATTTAAAAATATGTTGACCACTTACCATGCACCTCACTTCCCCTCTACTCAGGAAATCCAAAGTATCATCACCATAGGATAGGGTGTTCTACAAAGGTACACTCAAGTTCTTTTTAGAAAACCAATATTCTGAGAGGTTTCAAGATGGCGGCCTAGAGGGTGGCTGCATTTCATGTTGCTCCAGGACTCAGGATTCAAAAGAGGAGACATTGAGACACTTGGGACCAACTCAAAGCAGCCGGGTGACTCTCACTCGTTGGGAAGGCGTCCCGGATGGGACGGTGGTCCCGGAACGCAGGAAACTTGGTGAAGTAGAGCTGCCGGCGAGACACCACTCCCCCCGCTGGAGCAGTGAACGCGGACAACTGGGAGCACCGTAAAGGAGGCCGCTCGGCACAGCGCTGGGACTCGGAGCAAACACTGGGGCTCCGGCGGCTGCCCAGGGGAGGAGTGGCGAGGAGAGCTGTGTGGACTCAGAACACCGGGGCCTGCCCTGAGGAGGAGGAGGAGGAGCGTGCCGCTTGGATTCGGAGTGACTGCACCAGAGCTACAGGCGGTTGCCAGAGGAGAAGCCGCGCAGCGAGCTGTTTGGACTCTGAGCGACCGCTTCTGAACACCGGGGCCTGCCCTGAGGACGAGGAGGAGGAAGAGGAGCGTGGCTACTTGGATTCGGAGTGACTACACCAGAGCTACAGGCGGTTGCCAGAGGAGGGGCTGCGTGGCGAGCTGTTTGGACTCAGACCACTTCTGAATACCAGGGCCTGCCCGGAGGAGTAGGAAGAGGAGGAGGAGGAGGAGCGCGGCGGGTCCTTTGGACTCGCAGTGACTGCATTGGAGCTCCAGGCGGCTGCTCAGAGGAGAAGGCGAGTGGTGAGTTGTTTGGACTTAAAGTCACAGCTCCTGAACACAGGGGGGCTGCCTGGAGGGGAAGCGTGGTGGGTCGCTTGGTCTTGACTGGCCACACTAGAGCTCTGGGCGGTTGCCCAGAGGACCCGTGCAGCGGGTCACGTGGATTCAGAACCACTCAGAGCAACCGCTCCTGAACACACGGGGGGTTATCTGGAGAAGGAGGAGGAACGGGGAGGGTCACTTCGACTCGGAGTGATTGATTGCCCAGGGCTACGGGTGGTTGGTGGGAGGTGGAGGCACTCAGTGAGTTTCTTGGACTCCTAGTGACCGCACCGGAATACTGGGCGGCTGTCTGGAGGAAGAGGCGTGTGGCGGGTCTCTGGGACTCAGAGTGATTGTACGGGGCCCTACGTGGCTGCTCAGAGGAGGGGCCGCATAGCCAGGTGATTAGGTGCAGAGGAGGGTCCCAGGATCTAGGAGGCTTCTTGGTGGAAGAGCCGCACAGAGACAGGCTTCGGGCGGAGCGAAGGTTCCAGGCCTGCGGGCAGATTCTCTGAGGAGGGGCAGCCTAAGGAGATTCATCTGCAAAGGGTGAGGCTCCCAGGCCCAGGAGGTAGGGCCGGGCCCCTGGGAACTTTGCAGAGGAAGGCAGCCCAGCCCAGGCGGTAGCTGTAAATTGAGGGGAACCTCTAGGAGGGAACTGACCAGCGAGACCTCCCCACCGGGTGAGTCTTCCCTGCCGGGTAAGGTTTCCCCACAAGGACGGTAAAACCAGAGACTCAGGCCCAAACAGGCCTTGCCTCAGTCCGCAGCCTAGGTCCCCTTTGGATGACCATTGGTCAACAAGTGGAGGCACCTCTGCCCACTAGCAGGGATTATACCCCACCTGAAGGCCACCACTCCTACAGAGGCAGCTTCCTTGTGGAGCACCGCATTATCAACTTCCTCCAAGACTTCAGCCTACTGAAGGATAAGGGGGGATATATATAGAAATCTTCAGGGACATTGTAAGTCAATAGAGAAAATCTGCATTATCTCAGCGGTCCACTGATACCTGAACAACATGAGAAAACAAGGAAAGAAAATGCCCCAAACAAATCTAGATGTTACATCAATAAAACCCAATGACAGCATGGCAGAAATGACAGAAAAGGAGTTCAGAATGTACATAATTAAAATGATCAGAGAAGCAAACGATGAAAGAGCAAATGCAAGCATTGAATGATCGCACCAATCGACAATTAAAAGAACAAATACAGGAAGCAAAAGATCATTTCAATAAAGAGTTAGAGATATTGAAAAAAAACCAAACAGAAACCCTTGACATGAAGGAAACAATAAACCAAATTAAGAACTCCATAGAAAGCATATCCAATAGGATAGAACACCTGGAAGACAGAACCTCAGACATTGAAGACAAAATATTTCACCTTGAAAACAAAGTTGAACAAACAGAGAAGATGGTAAGAAATCATGAACAGAATCTACAAGAACTATGGGATATCATGAAAAGGCCAAATATAAGAATTATTGGGATTGAGGAAGGCCTAGAGAAACAAGCCAAAGGAATGAACAATTTATTCAATGAAATAATATCAGAAAATTTCCCAAATCTGAAGAATGAAATGGAAAATCAAGTTCAAGAGGCTTATAGGACTCCAAATACACAAAATTACAACAGACCCACACCAAGGCACATTATAATGAAAATACCTAACATACAAAATAAAGACAGAATTTTAAAGGCTGTGAGAGAAAAGAACCAAATTACATTCAGGGGGAAACCAATACGGATATCAGCAGATTTTTCAATCCAGACCCTAAAAGCTAGAAGGGCCTGGAACAACATTTTTCAAGCCCTGAAAGAAAATGGATGCCAACCAAGAATCTTATACCCAGCAAAACTTACCTTCAAATTTGACGATGAAATAAAATCCTTCCATGATAAACAAAAGCTAAAAGAATTTACAAAAAGAAAGCCAGCATTACAGAACATTCTCAGCAAAATATTCCATGAGGAAGAGATGAAAAACAAGCAAATCAGCAAAGGGAGGAATTATCCTAAAGGAATTGTCAAATAAAGGAGGAAACAAGTTGTGTCAAACAAATAAATAAATAAAATTTAAAAAATGAACCAAATGACCGGGAAACCAAATCATATCTCAATAATAACCCTGAATGTTAATGGCCTGAATTCATCAATCAAAAGACATAGACTGGCAGATTGGATCAAAAAGAAAGATCCAACAATATGTTGCCTACAAGAGACTCACCTCATAGAAAAAGATACCCATAGACTAAAGGTCAAAGGATGGGGAAAAACATACCATGCACATGGACTCAGCAGAAAAGCTGGAGTGTCCATCCTCATTTCCGATAATGTGGACTTCAAGCCAAAGTTAGTCAGAAGGGATAAAGAAGGTCATTTCATACTGCTTAAGGGAAGCATAAATCAGCAAGATATAACAATCATAAACATCTATGCCCCAAACAGTGGCTCATCCATGTATGTCAAACAAATCCTTCTCAATTTCAGAAACCAAATAGACCATAACACAATAATACTAGGTGATTTTAACACGCCTCTCTCACCACTGGACAGATCTTCCAAACAAAAATTGAACAAAGAAACCATAGATCTCAATAACATAATCAATAATTTAGACTTAATGGACATTTATAGAATATACCATCCAACCAAGAGCGAATACACTTTCTTCTCAGCAGCACATGGATCCTTCTCTAAAATAGACCATATATTATGCCACAAAGCTAATGTTAGCAAATACAAGAAGATAGAGACACTAGCATGTATTCTATCAGATCATAATGGATTGAAGTTAGAAATAAATGAAAGAGTAAAACACAGAAACTATTCCAACATCTGGAGATTAAACAATATGCTATTATATGATGAATGGATAACAGAAGATATTAGGAAGGAAATTAAAAAATTCTTAGAGGTAAATGAGAACAAAGAAACATCATATCAAAATCTCTGGGACACTATGAAAGCAGTACTTAGAGGGAAATTTATTTCATGGAGCGCATTTAATAAAAGAAGTAAAACTCAACAAATAAACGACCTAACACTACAGCTCAAAGCCCTAGAAAAAGAAGAACAGAACAGCACCAAAAGTAGTAGAAGACAGGAAATAGTTAAACTCAGAGCTGAAATCAATGAAATTGAAACAAAAGAATCAATACAAAAAATTGACAAAATAAATAGTTGGTTCTTTGAAAAAATAAACAAAATTGATAAACCTTTAGCCACACTAACAAAGAGAAGACGAGAGAAAACCCAAATCACTAAAATTCGGAATGAACAAGGAAATATCACAACAGACAGGATTGAAATACAAAACATAATTAGAAGCTATTTTGAAAATCTATACTCCCACAAAATAGAAAATTTCGAAGACATCAACAGGTTTCTAGAGACATATGAATTGCCTAAACTGAACCAGGAGGACATAGACAATTTAAATAGACCAATTTCAAGTACTGAAATAGAAGAAGTCATCAAAAGCCTACCAACAAAGAAAAGTCCGGGACCAGATGGGTTCTCAGCCGAGTTCTACAAAACCTTTCAAGAAGAGCTCATTCCAATACTTCTCAAAGTATTCCATAAAATAGAAGAGGAGGGAATCCTCCCAAACTCATTCTATGAAGCCAATATCACACTGATACCTAAACCAGACAGAGACTCATCAAGGAAAGAAAATTTCAGACCAATATCCTTAATGAACATCGACGCAAAAATTCTCAACAAAATTTTAGCAAATCGCATACAAAAACATATTAAAAAGATAGTGCACCCTGATCAAGTGGGATTCATCCCAGGGATGCAAGGTTGGTTCAACATCAGGAAATCAATAAACGTAATTCACCATATTAATAGACTTAAAGTCAAGAATCACATGATTATTTCAATAGATGCAGAAAAAGCATTTGATAAAATACAGCACCCCTTCATGCTCAAAACACTAGAAAAAATAGGGATAGTGGGAACATTCCTTAACATTGTAAAGGCCATTTATGCTAAGCCCATGGCTAATATCATTCTAAATGGTGAAAAACTGAAAGCATTCCCCCTAAAAACTGGAACAAGGCAGGGATGCCCTCTTTCACCACTTCTATTCAACATCGTTCTTGAGACTCTGGCCAGAGCAATTAGACAAACCAAAGAAATTAAAGGGATACGAATTGGAAAAGAAGAACTCAAACACTCCCTGTTCGCTGATGACATGATTATATATTTAGAGGAACCTGGAAATTCCACCAGGAAACTCTTAGAACTCATAAGTAAATTCAGTAAAGTAGCAGGTTACAAGATCAATGCCCATAAATCCAACGCATTTTTATACATAAGTGATGAATCTTCAGAAGGAGAAATTAGGAAAACTACCCCATTCACAATAGCCTCGAAAAAAATAAAATACTTGGGAATCAATCTCACAAAATAGGTGAAAGACCTCCACAATGAGAACTATACAACACTAAAGAAAGAAATTAAAGAACACCTTAGAAGATGGAAAGATCTTCCATGTTCTTGGATAGGAAGAATTAATATTGTCAAAATGGCCATACTACCTAAAGTGCTATACAAATTCAATGCAATTCCAATTAAAATCCCAATGACGTACCTTACAGAAATAGAGCAAGCAATTATGAAATTCATCTGGAAGAATAAGAAACTCAGAATAGCTAAAGCAATCCTTAGCAGGAAGAGTGAAACAGGGGGTATTGCAATACCAGATCTTCAACTCTACTACAAAGCAATAGTAACAAAAACGGCATGGTATTGGTACCAAAATAGAAAAGTAGATCAATGGTACAGAATAGAGGACACGGACACAAACCCAAATAAATACAATTTTCTCATACTAGACAAAGGTGCCAAAAATATGCAATGGAGAAAAGATAGCCTCTTCAACAAATGGTGCTGGGAGAATTGGAAATCCATATGCAACAGAATGAAACTAAACCCATATCTCTCACCATGCACGAAACTAAACTCAAAATGGATTAAGGACCTCGGAATCAGACCAGAGACCCTGCAGATTATAGAAGAAAAAGTAGGTCCAAATCTTCACCTTGTTGGTCTAGGATCAGACTTCCTTAACAGGACTCCCATAGCACAAGAAATAAAAGCTAGAATCAACCACTGGGATAGATTCAAACTAAAAAGCTTTCTCTCAGCAAAGGAAACTATCAGCAATGCGAAGAAAGAGCCTACAGAGTGGGAGAATATCTTTGCCAATCATACTTCAGATAGAGCACTAATCTCCAGAATCTATAAAGAACTCAAAAAACTCTACTCCAAGAATTCAAATAATCCAGTCGACAAATGGGCTAAGGAAATGAATAGACACTTCACAGAAGAAGATCTACAAGCAATCAACAAACATATGGAAAAATGTTCAACATCTCTAGTAATAAGAGAAATGCAAATCAAAACCACCCTAAGATTCCATCTCACCCCAATTAGAATGGCGATTATCAAGAATACGAGCAACAACAGGTGTTGGCGAGGATGTGGGGAGAAAGGTACACTTATACATTGCTGGTGGGGCTGCAAATTAGTGCAGCCACTCTGGAAAGCAGTGTGGAGATTCCTTAGAAAACTTGGAATGGACCCTCCATTTGACCCAGCTATCCCACTCCTTGGCCTATACCCAAAGGACTTAAAATCAGCATACTACAGAGATACAGCCACATCAATGTTCATAGCTGCTCAATTCACAATAGCTAGACTGTGGAACCAACTTAGATGCCTTTCAGGTGATGAGTGGATAAAGAAACTGTGGTATATATATACAATGGAATATTACTCAGCCATAAAGAATGATAAAATTATGGCATTTGCAGGCAAATGGATGAAATTGGAGAATATCATGCTAAGTGAGATAAGCCAATCTCAAAAAGCCAAAGGACGAATGATATCGCTAATAAGTGGAGGATGACACATAATGGGGGGGAGGGAAGGGTTAGTGTTAAGGTTAGAGTTAGGGTTAGGGAGGGGGGCAAGTATGGAGGAAGTAAATACTGTATAGAGGGTAAAGAGGGGTGGGAGGGGTGGGGGGAAGGGAAAAAATAACAGAATGAATCAAACAACATTACTCTATGTAAATTTATGATTACACAAATGGTATGCCTTTATGCCATGTACAAACAGAGAAACAACGTGTATCCCATTTGTTTACAATAAAAAAAAAAAAAGAAAAAAAAAAAAAAAGAAAACCAATATTCTTCAGAGATCTATGGAGTTACCATTTCAGAACTATTAGCTCTGTTCTTGAATTCAGGGTATAGTAGAGCAAAAAAGCTCTAGAGCTGGTGAAATATGTTAAATAAAGTAAAAGATTTCACAAGTAAATGCTGACTTTATCCTCCCTTTATCCAAATCCCCACAAACTATTGAAAGGAACAGTTTAAATATTACTTCCTCATAAAGTCTGACATCTTTAGATCAAAGTAAACCTCCTTTTCTTTTGTCTCCTCTAACTTGTCCAAATCACACATTCTGGAACTTGATAATGACTATGTTACAATATTATTTAAATGTGTCATATGGCATTTTTCTTCAAGTATGCAGATTTTAAGAGTAGAAACTAGCAGTTTTGTTTTCCACTGATTATAACACTTAACATTCTCCACAAACACTAAGTACTTATTAAGTTGGAATTAAGTCAATGAGTGGACTTGCCTTTAGGATTCTGGAGCTGATTTATCAATTCATGAAATTTATCTCGGGCATGTGGCAAATCCATTTTATTAACTGCCAGGAGTGCAGGTTTTCTCTGAAGTTCCTCTTTGTACAACTCTAACTCCTTTAAATCAAAAGAGAAAAACCAAATAATTTTATAATAGTATTTATATAAATTAAGTATTTGGTAATGTCTTTAATAACCTGGGAAATCTAGAGCCCATTCACATCACTGAAATGCACTAAATCCCAACAACCATAAAACAAAATAATTTAGAAAATGCTTCTGGTTAGGTCATGTGACAGTATATTAGCTCATGCGATTTTCCAGAGCCAGTGGATGCATGTCAAGAGCCAAGTATAGGCACCTGGCCTTCACAGAGAAAAATTCATAAGCCAATGACAATTAAATGTTATATCTGAGTATTTCTGGAAAAAGTAAATATACTTAGGAATAAATCTTGGTGATCTGCTTTAGCCAATAGTTTCTTAGATATTAAGAACTTTGTCGGTGTTTTGCTACTGAGTTCCTAAAATGTATTGGTTTTTTTTTTTTCCCTTCTTATTTTTTAAGATGGGGTCTTGCTATGAGGCCAGGCTGTCCTCAAACTCAAAATTCTTCTGCTCCAGCCTCCCATGTAGCTAGGCTTAAAGGAATCACTAAGCTCAGCTGAATTCTTATGTTCTGTATAACCACCTCTTATCAGCTATGTGGTTTACAAATATTTTCTCCTATTTTTGTAAAGATCATCTCTTCATTATGTTGATTGTTTCCTTTGCTGTACACAGGTTTATTTGAGGCAATCCCATTCGTCTAATTTCACTTTTGTTTCACTATGCTAATCATTGCTCCCTATATTTTCTTCTAATAGTTTTAGAGTTCCAAGTCTTGACATTTATTAGGGGGTACATCTACAACTCAGTGGTAGAGCACGTGCCTAGAATGTGTGAGGTCCTGGGTTCAATTTCCAGGACAAAAAAAGGAAAAAAAAGAAAAAAAATACTTATTTTAAGTCTTTAATCCATTTTGATTTGACTTTTTTACATGGGATGTGTACAAATATGGGTCAAATTTCCTTTCTCTGCAAGTGGATATCCAGTTTTCCAACACCATTCATTAAAGAGATTGTCTTTTCTCCATTGTGTTCTTGGCATCTCTGTCAAAGTTCAGTTGACCATAAATGCATGGTTTTATTTTTGGACTCTATTCTGTTCCACTGATCTATATGTATGTTTTTAAGTCAGTACTGTGATGTTTTAATTAATATAGCTTTGTAGTAAGTCTTGAAATGAGGTAGTGTAAAGCCTCTAGCTTTGTTCAATTTGTTCAGGGTCTTCTACGGTTCCTTAAAAATTTTGTGATTTTTCTATTTCTGTAAAAACTGCTCTTGGAATTTTGATAGGGATTGTGTTGAATCTATAGCTTGCTTTGGGTAGCATAGATCTGATTAAAATGGGCACTAGGTCTAAATAGAGACTCCTCAAAAGAAGACATACACATGACAGGTATATGAAAAGTGATCAATATGCTTAATCTTAAGAGCAATGAAAATTAAAACTACAATATTACCTTATACTCGTTAGAATAGCAGTTATCAAAAAGACAAAAGAACCTCAATGTAAATGAGGATGTTAAAAAAAAAAGGAACCCCCATACACTGTTGGTGGGAATTTTAATTATTCTATCTATTATGGATGACAGTATGGAGTTCTTAAAAATTTAAAAATAGAAGTATCATATCCAGAGAAATAAAACTAAAAGCTGGAGGGACAAAACAGGACCAGATACAATATTCCAGGGAGAGGGGCTGATGATTATAAAAGTGTGGCCAAAGGTACATGGATGGCTTTCAGAGAAATTTAGGATATAAAATTGACAGAGCTTGATGCAGGTGGTAAGAAGACAGAAGACAGAATCCAGAACACCACCCAGGTTTCTGGCTTACATAATAAAGTTCTAGAGGTGAATGAAGGTGCAACAAGTAAAAAAGAATTCTGTTTTATATATATAAAGTTTGAGTGGCTAATAAGGCATTCAATCAGAGATTTCCAATAGTCTAAAGTACAAACAAAAGATGTAGATATCAGATATAGATTTGGCAGTCACTGGTATATTAATATAACTGAAATGAGAATGGGTAAGACTATACAGTAGGGTTAGGCCCTGAATAATGTTTTAACTTTAAGGATGAGCAAAGGGCTTAGGATGTACCCCAGTAGTAGAGTGCTTCCCTAGTATTTATGAATCCCTAAAAGATGAGCAGAAAAGAACCTAAAATGTAGCTTGAGAATGAGAAATAGTCCATTAGTTAGAAATAAAACCAGAAGATTATGATTCATGAAGCTAAGAATGCATATTGTTTCAAAAAGAAATAGACAATATAACAAAGCTTACGTGAGATAAAATGTAATAAATATATATCAGGGATTTGGGATACCAGGAAGAGTTTTATCCATGGCAACAGTTAGAAGAACAGGTGAATATTTAAAAACTACACTGAAGAAGTTCAAATATTCTTAACAGAGATATTTAAAGAAGTGGAGTATAGGCTGGAGATGTAGCTCAGTGGCAGAGTACTTGCATACCATGTGCATGCAATACCTTGGGTTCAATTTCCTGTGTCATCCACCCCCCCAAAAAAGGAGAATGTACTTATTCTAATTATTATGTTATAAGTCTATGTATTAGATCAGACGAAAAATACAATAAAACAGAAAACCTACTTTTGTCAGCAGTATTATGGTTTCAAAGGCAGTTCTATACTGAGTTTGGGAAGAAAGCTGAAATCCAGAAATATCCACCTAAAAGAGGAGAGAGAGCCTTTAACGTAAGAATAATTTCTATGTTTTGAAATGTTTTACTCTCATAAGCTAAAAATAATAATTCAAAATAAGTAACAGAAAATGAATTGTCAAGACTGCTGAAATTATTCTGATAAAATGCAGACAATCTCCTATGTAACTTAAGCACTTAAACACTCAAACATAGTATGAAACAGATATTACATAATAATATGCCAGAAAACTTAAGGAACTAAATCACAACAAGTATGGCCAAACTTACATCTGATATAATAGCAAAGCCACTTACATACTCATATTACAAACAAGATTATCTACTGCACTTGTTCCACATCTGAACAGACTTAACAGAGTGAAATATGCTAGTACAGTTATGTATCACTTAATGACAGGTATAGTCTAAGAAATGCATCATTAGGTAACTTCATCTCTGGACATCACAGAGTGTACTTCCGTAAACCAAGATGGCTATGGTGTCATCAGAAAGTATAATATTATGGGACCACCATATGATACATGTAGTCCATCACTGGCCAAAATGCAGTTACACAGCACATAATCCTTAAATATTACTTGTAAAAATATTTCTAGGAAAACTAATTTTATACATTAGAATACCACAATGGTATGCATATGACTTACAACAAAGAGCAGTTGTCTAGTTCTTTCTATATGCTTGAGGAATTTGTGGCCCATTCCTTTGTTCATATGTGCTCCTTCTATCAATCCCGGCAAATCAGCTACAGATATCTACACAAAGTTAATGATTTAATGGGGGGGAAAAAAAGAAAACCACAGTTCAATTATATCCCAAAATTTTCATGATATTTCAGACACAAACTATTCATAATTTATGATTTTCAATACATCTTTGAAAAGCCAAGATACATTTATAGCAAAAAAACAAAGAATGTTAAGAATCAAAAACTTGTTTAAAGATGTAAGTCTGATTTTAACTTATTAATCTAACAATCTAAAGACTTTGGGGTTTAGCTTAACATTTATTCAACATTACTTGTGACATAAATCTATAATTTCATAAATTGCATTCCTAACGGATTTCTCACAGAATTTCAACTTTTATAATCTGAATTTGTTATAGCTTACAAAGATATTAATTCAGTAAATATTTACTAAATATAGCTCTCTAGTTTTAAGTTTTACATTCAATTTGTAAATGGCAGCATTTTTTCTTTTCTGTTCATATTATACCAGCAGAATTACTATTTTTATAAAGTGAAAGAATATAGCAATTCTATACTTCTTTTGAAGGTGAGAAGAATTATTAACTGTCACACTACACTGTTTTTCAAACTATGACTCATAATCACTTAGGGAATTCCTATAAACAACAGATGGCCAGACCCCTATCCATGAGAGATTTAGTTTCAAATTTCTGCAAACATCATTTATCATTGTTGTTCTTAGGTCATGAAAACAACTTCAATGTGCAACAAGAAATGAGAAGCAATGCTCTACATTCACTGCTCAGTGTAGATAAAAAATTCAGTCTTATAAGAAATTACAATTATATGACAAAGAAATATCAACAACAGAGATCTCATGTCTTGAAATTTCCTTCAGAGATTCTCTACTGATTTCCTTTTAAAATAAGATATTAACAGCGGGTGAAACCCAACACACCTATAATACCAGCTGCTTGGGAGGCTGAGACAGGAGAATTACAAGTTCAAAGTCAGCCTCAGCAACTTAATGAGGCCCCAAGCAACTTAGCAAAAAACCCTGTGTCTCAAAATAAAAAAATTAAAAGGTCAGGCTTAACTACTGTGGCTCAGTAGTTAAGCACTCCTGGTTTCAATCCCAGGTACCAAAAAAAAAAGTATAAACAATGTTCCTTTTTCTTCTAAATATTGTTCTCTATAGTCATGCTACATAGTATCTATAATTTTACTTATTCAATATTCTATAATAGTTTTATTTTTTATCAATATTAAAAATGAATTTAAATGTTTTATGTCTTACAAATTACATCAGAGAATTACTTGAACCCCCACTGACATATTCATTTTACCTGAAGTCCACACTTACATTAGGGTTCATTCTTGGTGGTATGCATTTTATGGGTTTTGATAAATATATAATACACCCACCCTTATAGTATCATACAGAATTGTTGCACTGCACAGAATTCGCTGTGTTCTGCTGATACATCCCCACTTCCTCCATAACGCTGGGAACCACTGATCTTTTAGCTTTCTCTATAGTTTTGCCCTTTCTAGAATGTCATAAAGTTGGAATCACAGAGAATGTAGTCTTTCGGATTGGCTTCTTTCACTTAGTAATAGGCATTCAAGATTCTTCCATATCTTCTCATGGCTTGATAGCCCATTTATTTTTTGGAGCAGAATATTCTACTTTTTAGATATAACATTTACCCATTCCATAATGAAAAGTATCTTGGTTGTTTCCAAGTTTTGGTTATTATGAATAAGGTTGCTATAAACAACCATATGCAGGCTTTTGCATGGGCATGAAGAAAATCTGCAGTTCTTCCTTGTAAAGGAAAAATAAATTTTAATAACTAGATGAGTTCAAAACCGCTATTAAAAATTTTCTCCCCCCAAAACAGAGAGTTAGAATAAAGTTATTTCCATGAACTTTAGAAAGTGCTGTTAGGAAACACAGATCAGTAATCTACTATGGCAATAAGTAAGGACTTGTAATGAGAAGAGAGATTAAGAAAGACATGATGAAGACATAATACTGTAGGAATAAACTGGCTGTAATATTTGGAAGAAAAAGAAATTAAATTCTTATACAATATTTTACTATGACAGTGCTGAGCAGAATTAATTTGACTGTAGTTTCACTTTTCATGAAATGAAATGTTAACTTTTTTCTCCTAACACCACAGAAACAGGCAAATACCACAAAACCCTGGGACCAAAATGAATTCTTCTCATTTCTAATAAAACATTTTACTTAAAACAAAAACAAAAAAGCCCCCCACTCACCTGTGTGAAATCATTGTACATAATCTTTCCAAGTTCAGGCTTTAATGTTGTAACTGAAAGGAAAAAACATTAAGGCTAGCTCTCTTTAAATGGTCTCAGCATTTTATACAGAATAAATTGCTTTTCTGTGAACAGTTTCAGATTTTTTCTAATCTATTTGAATGGAAATTACAATTATCTTTGCCATTTACAATATATTTGAAAAAGGATAAACATAGATTCTTATAATCTGCACAGGCATAAGCCTAATCTAAATATTGGACCTCAAATGTCTTCTATTAAGCTTAAAGGAACATGGTAAAGATGTTTGAGGGTTCAGAATTTAGGTTTCTGTCACTGGGTCCATGGGTGAAATTTTCCTAGTCCTTTCTCATTTGGTTTTTCTTAAGTCTTTCCAATCCTACATTAACCTCTTTTCTTTGATTTTTTGCTTTCCCTCCTCTCTCCTCAAGAGCCCTGTACCGTATTGACAATAAATACGAGTCGTGTAATTTATAGCATCTAGTTCAAAATTAACTCTTCTTCATCAGAGTCTAATTTTAGAATGGCTTAATTTTATTTCCAGATTAATGTCACTGTATGTCTTTTTAACTTAGTAATGGTACAGATTCTATCATATTCCATTCCTACTCTCAATCCAAGCTTTTATTCTATCTTATCTAGCTACCAAAATAGCCTACTAGCTACTCTTTCTAGATCCACCTATGTCCCACACCAATTAATGTCTATACTAGGGGGCAGAGAGAACTTCTTGAAAAATAAATCAAATAACTTCATCCATTGCTTAAAGGCTTCCAACAGCATATAAGATATTAAACAAAATTAAAAATAGCCCACATGGTCTGTGTGATATGGTCTGCATCCAAATCTCCAGCCTAATCTCCATTCCCTCTTTCCCTTAATTCATGTTCTCTAGCCACACATATCTCCTTACCACTAATAAGTCTGAATACAAGTTGTTTCTTCTGGTTTAAAGGCCCTTTCACCTTTAATCCCTCTCACTAATCAATTCATAATTATTATTCTTATCTCAACCTGAGCATCACACTTCTTCAAGGAGATCTAAAGCAGTCACCTACACACTTTCATTGACCACTTTTACATTCCCGTATGTTTATTCGTGATATGTATACCTTTCCTTACTAGTCTAAGTGCAACTAATGTTAGAACCTTATAACCCCATAACCTAATGAGGTTCCTAGCAATCAATACTTGCTAAATGAAAATATTCACTTCTGCCTTCCTAATATCTACTATAGTGTTTGATAAAGTGTAAGCAGCTTACAAAATCCTAAGGAAACCAAATAAATGAACAGAGAAATAAATGCAACAAAGTACAAAACAAGTACAATAAACTTTACTGAGAGTCTAAGATTTCAAATAAGAAACACATATGATTGAAATGACAAAAGTTTTATACTCAGAAAACCAAAGCTGTCCTATTATACTCAGAAAACTTAAGCCTTTAAAAGTTTATTTCCCCACAATAAAATACACAATTTATACTTACATGCATAATCTGCAATTGCAGGTTTTGCATGAGAAATTCGACTTAGCAGAGAGGATTTTCCAGCATTTGGGAATCTAAAGTGAGTAAATATAATTACATGTCACAACATATATCAATATTACTAATACTTACTTATCTCTGAATTCCCAACGATTCAAGAAGTAGACTTCTTGAATATTTCTGGAAGTAAAAGTAAAATAATAGGAGTTGGAGGGGAGCATATATAAGGCACTGGGTTCAATCCCCAACACTAAAAAAAGAGATAAAACATATATCCAACATAATCTATAAAACTTGAAATCAAAATATACTAATGAATAAGGTAAAGATAAATTCATGAGAGAAACTTAAAATGTTTCAGAATTAAAAGACTAAAATAATTTATTCTAATTATTTAAAAAACCTCTGAAAATCACAAATAAATTCAAAAGACTGGCAATCCACTATCTCTAGCCAAACACTAAAAAATATTACTCATTTTGTTTTTGCATTTATGAACATTTTTCAAACATACACAACAAAAGAGAAGAATAATGAATCCCACGTAGCCATTATCTAGGTTTCAGCAACTATTAATAAATTGCCAATACAATTTTTAAAACTTAGTTTGTTTAAACAGACACAAAAAGGTCCGTGCATTACAATTAGCTGATGATGTCTCTCTCTTTTTTTTTCTGTCTCAAAAAAGGGGTCCCTGAAGCATGGGAAATATTTATTGGTGTGAGTGCCTCTATTCTGTTATCTGGGGAAGTCTTGACGCAGATTCTGGCCACTCATACATATCTGGCAGCAAGGAATCATATTTACTTCGCCATATTCTTTCTTTAATATACTTTGTCTTGTCTTCAGGTTCTGGGTATCGGAAAGCCATTTTATTAGCATATAGGTATTCTGTAACTTTAATAGCAATGTTAATAGAAACTTCCTGAATATTAGCAAGTGGTGGGTAAAGTCTTCCCTGAGCTAATTCTTCATCTGTCAATTGACTTGTCAGTGCCTTTGCAGCTTCTAGGAAAATATTATCACTGATATGTTGAGTTTGACAAAGGATAACAGCTAAAGCGACACCTGGAAAAATATATACATTGTTTCCTTGACCTGGTGTAAAGACTCGCCCATCTTGTAGTTTCACTGGCCCAAATGGACTACCACTGGCAAACAAACACCTTCCCTCTGTAAGTGTATATGCTTCTTCAGGGGTGCACTCAGCCTTTGTTGTAGGATTGCTTAATGCAAATATTATAGGCCTTTCATTGATACGGGCCATGGCTTTGATTACAGCAGGAGTAAAAAGTCCGCCAGCACCAGCAACTCCAATTATAGTTGAAGGCTTGAGTATATTTACTGCATCTTCAAAAGTATCAGGTATGCTTTCTGGGGCTGGGTGAGCAAATGGTTCCTGATTACTATCTATTTTAGCACTCCGTCCCTTAACTAATAAACCAAACTTGTCAAACATCCAGATTTTCTTTTGTGCCTCTTCTTCCGAAAGGCTATTTTCTACCATAGACATAACTATAAGATTTGCAATCCCAAGAGCAGCCTCTCCTGCTCCAAGAAACAGAATCTTGTGTTCTGAGATTGGTTTACTAATAACTTTTTGGGCTGCAAGAAGACCTGCTAGAGCTACTGAAGCTGTTCCTTGAATATCATCATTGAAGGTACAATATTTTTTTCGATATTTTCTCAAGAACCTAAACACATTATGATTTCCAAAGTCTTCAAATTGAATAAGGGTGTTCCGGCCATATCTGTCAGTAACTGCTTTCATAAACTCATCAATCAGATCATCATAAAGTTGTGAACGATCTCGTTTCTGATACAAGCCCATGTAAAATGGATCCTTTAAGAGTGCTTGATTATCAGTTCCCACATCAATACACACAGGTAGACATCGATTAGGCCATATTCCTGCACAAGTGTGTACAAGCAAAGTTTTCCTACTGGAATTCCCATTCCATAGACGCCCAAATCTCCAAGACCCAGAATTCTCTCCCCATCAGTCACCACAACAGCCTTAACATGATTTTCTGGCCAGTTATCCACAATTGATCTAACATGACCTCTGTCTGAGATTGAAATAAATAATCCCTTTGGTCTTCTAAAGATGTGTCCATATTGGGAACAGGCGAGACCAACTGTTGGTGTATATACAGTTGGCATTAGACTTTCAATATCATCTTGTAGTATTCTATAAAAGTTTCTCATTTCTTTCTTGTATTCCCATTATATAGATGTACTTTTCCAAAGGGCTATTCATTTTTTTTCAAGCTTTTATGGAATCGTAAGGCTTGAATATCTTGTGTCTCTATTTTAGGAGGTAAAAGTCCTTGAAGACCAAGCATTTGTCGTTCCTGTAATGTAAATGCCATTCCCTTGTTTGTTCTTGGATTCAACATGAGTGGCTTGCCTTTCTCTTTCCTGTGCAAATGACGACATGCCACTGAACAAGGAGTGGCAACTGCTCTTAACCAGGAAAACA
This sequence comes from Sciurus vulgaris, assembly GCF_902686455.1. Classification (NCBI taxonomy): domain Eukaryota; kingdom Metazoa; phylum Chordata; class Mammalia; order Rodentia; family Sciuridae; genus Sciurus; species Sciurus vulgaris. The sequence continues at coordinate 52,784,739 of NC_136468.1, forward strand.
TCTTTTCTTTCACCACACGTTTCACCCGGCGACAGGTGGTGCTTCGGCTGGAGAGGCCGCGGCCCTGCAGCCCACTCCGCGATGCTCAGCCCGGGCATCGCCCGGCCCTCCTCCGCTCCGACTTTCCGAAGCCTACACCATCTCTGGCTTGCACTCTGATGATGTCTCTTAAATCTGTTTTGTTACAAACTTTCCCTCCATCTTGTTTCCCCTTTTCTATTTATTTTTAAAGAAACTGGATCATTTATCCTTCACAATTTATTTTCCAGTCTGGTATCTACATAATTATCACTTAACATGCTCTTTTGTCCTGGATTTTCCCTAAGTTGGAAATTATAAAATCTTCATTTAAAACAAAACAAAAAACTTGGTTGGCCTAATTTTTAAGTGAACAATATGAGCACTTTTCAAGGATGAAGCTTAACTTTTTATTTCATATTGAGAGACATTTAGATTGCCTCCATTTTTTTGCAACTAACATTTTTTGCAAATAACATTGCAAAAATATGTATATAGCAGGTATACACCATTAACAGTCATTTCTGAGTCAGGGTATCAATAGAAAAACTGCTTTTTATCTTTCTGCAAACAAATGTATATTATTTGTCTACTTTTTTTCTAAAAACTTTAAACAACACAGTGTTTATCTATAAACACTGTACCTATCTTTAACATCTTTCTGGGGACAAATTTTTAGGTAAGTAAATACTGGATTAAACTATATGTTCATTTTAAAGGTTTTTGATTTTATTGCTATATTCCCTCAAGAAAAGTCTACCAGGTATTTATAAAGTACTAAGAAAGGGGGTTACTTAAAAGATTCTTTTGTAAATTTTACTCACATAATTCCAATAAACTACCAACAAATATTTACTGATCACTGACTTTGTATCAATCAGGCAGCATACTGAGCATCAGAAATTCAGCAATAATCCATGCCTTCAGTTTTCACTCAAATTTGAGGAAAGTAATCTTTCAAAAACTCTGCCAAACTTTTATAGGAAATAATGGTGTAATAGCACTTAAAAATTCTATAAAAATTTATAAGCCCTAGAATGGAGCTCTTTAACAATTTTCTTCATAAAAAAATCTTTATATAATGAATTATGTGAGATTTAATGATTATGTTCCCCTAGAAATACAATATTTTCTCATACCCTGTTTCCAGGCTCTTACAACTCTGAAAAACAGCAAATTGTACCCATTTTTGTCCACGATTATCTTTAACTATACTTGCCTATTTCTTTCCAATATCCTCATATTATCATAATTAAGTTCAGAAAAATGCAAGTACGTCATTGGGATTTTAATTGGAATTGCATTGAATCTGTATAGCACTTTTGGTAGTATGGCCATTTTGACAATATTAATTCTGCCTATCCAAGAACATTTGAGATCTTTCCATCTTCTAAGGTGTTCTTTAATTTCTTTCTTTAGTGTTCTGTAGTTCTCATTGTAGAGCTCTTTCACCTCTTTTGTGAGATTGATTCCCAAATATTTTATTTTTTTGGAGCCTATTGTGAATGGGGTAGTTTTCCTAACTTCTCTTTCTGAAAATTCATCACTTATGTATAAAAATGCATTGGATTTATAAGCATTGATCTTGTAACCTGCTACTTTACTGAATTCACTTATGAGTTCTAAAAGTTTTCTGGTGGAGTTTCCAGGTTCCTCTAAATATATAATCATGTCATCAGAGAACAGGGATAGTTTGAGTTCTTTTCCTATTCGTAGCCCTTTAATTTCTTTGGTGTGTCTAATTGCTCTGGCTAGAGTTTCAAGGACGATGTCGAATAGAAGTGGTGAAAGAGGGCATCCCTGCCTTGTTCCAGTTTTCAGGGGGAATGCTTTCAGTTTTTCACCATTTAGAATGATATTGGCCATGGGCTTAGTGTAGATGGCCTTTACCACGTTAAGGAATGTTCCCACTATCCCTATTTTTTCTAGTGTTTTGAGCATGAAGGGGTGCTGTATTTTATCAAATGCTTTTTCTGCATCTATTGAAATAATCATGTGATTCTTAACTTTAAGTCTGTTGATATGGTAAATGATATTTATTGATTTCCAGATGTTGAACCAACCTTGCATCCCTGGGATGAAACCCACTTGATCGTGGTGCACTATCTTTTTAATATGTTTTTGTATGTGATTTGCTAAAATTTTGTTGAGAATTTTTGCGTCGATGTTCATTAAGGATATTGGTCTGAAATTTTCTTTCCTTGATGTGTCTCTGTCTGGTTTAGGTATCAGGGTGATATTGGCTTCATAGAATGAAGTTTGGGAGGGTTTCCTCCTCTTCTATTTCATGGCATACTTTGAGGAGTATTAGAATGAGCTCTTCTTTAAAGGTTTTGTGGAACTCTGCTGAGAACCCATCTGGTCCCGGACTTTTCTTTGTTGGTAGGCTTTTGATGACTTCTTCTATTTCATTGCTTGAAACTGATTTATTTAAGTTGTGTATGTCCTCCTCGTTCAGTTTAGGTAATTCATATGTCTCTAGAAACTTGTTGATGTCTTCAAGGTTTTCTGTTTTGTTGGAATATAGATTTTCAAAGTAGCTTCTAATTATGTTTTGTATTTCACTCGTGTCTGTTGTGATATTTCCTTGTTCATTCCGAATTTTAGTAATTTGAGTTTTCTCCCTCTTTCTCTTTCACCCTGCACAAAACTTAATTCAAAATGGATCAAGGACCTCGGAATTAGACCAGAGACCCTGCATCTTATAGAAGAAAAAGTAGGTCCAAATCTTCAACTTGTAGGCTTAGGATCAGACTTCCTTAACAGGACTCCCATAGCACAAGAAATAAAAGCATGAATCAATAACTGGGATAGATTCAAACTAAAAAGCTTTCTCTTAGCAAAGGAAACTATCAGTAATGTGAAGAGAGAGCCTACAGAGTGGGAGAATATCTTTGCCACTCATACTTCAGATAGAGCGCTAATTTCCAGAATCTATAAAGAACTCAAAATACTCTACACCAAGAATACAAATAATCCAATCAACAAATGGGCTAAGGAAATGAACAGACACTTCACAGAAGACGGACAAGCAATCAACAGATATATGAAAAAATGTTCAACATCTCTAGTAATAAGAGAAATGCAAATCAAAACTACCCTAAGATTTTATCTCACCCCAATTAGAATGGCGATTATCAAGAACACAAGCAACAATAGGTGTTGGTGAGGATGTGGGGAAAAAGGTACACTTATACATTGCTGGTGGGGTTGCAAATTAGTGCAGCCACTCTGGAAAGCAGTGTGGAGATTCCTCAGAAAGCTTGGAATGGAACCACCATTTGACCCAGCTATCCCACTCCTTGGCCTATACCCAAAGGACTTAAAATCAGCACATTACAGAGATACAGCCACATCAATGTTCATAGCTGCTCAATTCACTATAGTCAGATTGTGGAATCAACCTAGATGCCCTTCAGTTGATGAATGGATAAAGAAACTGTGGCATATATATACAATGGAATATTACTCCGCCATGAAGAATGATAAAATTATGGCATTTGCAGGCAAATGGATGAAATTGGAGAATATCATGCTAAGTGAGATAAGCCAATCTCAAAAACCAAAGGAAGAATGATCTCGCTGATAAGCAGATGATGACATATAATGGGGGGTGGGAAGGATTAGCGTTAGGGTTAGGGTTAGGTTTAGGGTTAGGGTTAAGGAGGGTGGCAAGAATGGAGGAAGGAAGGACTGTATAGAGGGAAAAGAGGGGTAGGAGGGGTGGGGGGAGGAAAAAAATAACAGAATGAATCAAACAACATTACCCTATGTAAATTTATGGTTACACAAATGGTATGCCTTTACTCCATGTACAAACAAAGAAACAACATGTATCCCATTTGTTTACAATTTAAAAAAAAAAGAAAAATGCAAGTAACTATTTCCAAAGATACCAAAGAATGATCTCTTTGAAGGACGCTAATGTTAGAAGAACAGACATTTGATATTTTTCTTAAAAAGTACTTAATGAAAATTTTAGAGGCTGAAATCCAACATATGTGAAGTTCAGATTTGACAACGTATAGTACAATGTATTAGTCATATAAAGGTTCAGTTCATCCCTGAAACCAGCTAAAAGGTTTGCTGGTATTCACAGTATTATCTTCAATAATAGTTGCCTAATTTAAAAACACTAGAGTACATATGTTACACATTCTGCTTGAGAATTTTGATGCTTGAAGTACCACCTATAATTTCAAACCATTTCTGAAAAGCCTATATGAAGTCTCCAAAAAACTGCCAACATAATAAAGATGAAGACAGCAGCTACAATTCACTGGGCCTGCATAAATGGAAAGTATGTGTTCTGCTGTAAATGCATTGTCTCAACAACTTTTTTTTTTTAATTTTTATTTTAAATTTTATTTATTTATTTTTATTGTAAACAAATGGGATACATGTTGTTTCTCTGTTTGTGCATGGTGTAAAGGCATACCATTTGTGTAATCACAAATTTACATAGGGTAATGTTGTTTGATTCATTCTGTTATTTTTTCCCTTCCCCCATCCCTCCCACCCCTCTTTTCCCTCTATACAGTGCTTCCTTCCTCCATTCTTGCCCCCCTCCCTAACCCTAACTCTAATCCTAACTCTAACCCCTCCCTCCCCTCAACAACTTTTTAAGATGAGAACTACCTCCATCCATTATTAAAGATGAGAAAACACAGACTTAGAGAAGGTATGTATCTTATCTAAGACCAAGTCAACCTCTGAAGGATTTGAGATTCTAACTCATACAGTTGAGTAGTCCCTCACCTTTACTACTCATACTCAGTTTTTGTCTTAAAAGTGTTACTTTGGAATCTGAAACACATTTTTCTATTAAATGAGGCTAGGAGAACCGGATTCCCAGTTCTTGTCCACTAAACCCTATTAAACCCACAACATTCCTGAAGAAAATAGAAGATTACAGATACTATGCTTCATAATTCTGACTTATTTAAAAAATTAAATATGAATGGCGAACTAGGAAAGCAACTTCCCTGTTATAACTTCAGTAAGAATAGGCTCTCTGGGCACTCTAAGTCGATGGTGGTTAAAACCTATTGGCTGGTCAGGCAGTGTAAGAAGTAACAGATTCAGACATAATAGTCTGGTAAAGAAGTGAGACAGCTGGAGGGAAATATGAGAAAAGCTTTAAAGAAAAAAAAAAAAGGCATTGGAAAAGTAAGAACAAATCTGGAGCAGAATACCAATATGGCAGTTTTCCTATTATTTCCATATGAAAAACTCTTAATGTTGTCACAGGGAGCCAGGGAGAGGGAGAGGAAGACAAAGAGAGCAATGCAAATCAAAGTTTACCCTTCCTTTAGCTACTCTCCATCTTGCTGATATCTATCCTCCTGTGGTAGGCACCAGTACTGCAAACCCCTCAGCTAAATGGCATTGTTTAATGAAAGAACAGAGACTAGTGGAGAAGACAATATTATGAGGTATGCAATACCAAGAATAGACAGATCCTAAGCAGAGGCATAAAGAAACAGCAACGACGAAATTCAATTCAATGCCCAAAAGTAAAGTAAGTCTGAGGACTGACAGTGTCCATACTAGTCTTTACATATTTAATTAATGATGTCAATCTCCCTTTTAACACTCTCAAGGATATTTTAATTGCTTTTTACCTTCTTTTTCTTTCTGTATACTTTTTTTAAAAATATATTTTTATTAGTTGTTGATGGACCTTTATTTTATTTACTTATTTACATGTGAGGCTGAGAATCGAACCCAGTGCCTCACACATGCTAGGCGAGTACTCATCACTGAGCCACAACCCCAATCTCTCTGTATACTTTTTAAAAAAAATTTTTACAGACTACGTTTTGATTCATTGTACACAAATGGAGTACAACTTTTCGTTTATACAGTTGTACCTCTGTATACTTAGAAGTATTTAAAAGTACAGTTTTGGATTTCTAATTTTATATCAGTAATATTCTTTAACATTCTTATAATATTTCATTTGACTCAATTTATTTTTTTTATTCATTCTCTTACATTCCAATGATCATTTCATTTGCTCCAATCTTTTACAAATGAATAGTAACTAGGAAACTCTATTTTGACAATTTGAAAATAATTCAAGCTGACCCTTGCAGAGCATGAATTTGAATTGCAAATCTTACCTTAGTGCAGATTTTTTTGTTTTGGAACTTGGCAAAAACTTTTGCACAAACTTACAGATCATACATGGCACCATTTGCAGTCAAGGTAAATGTAAACAAATAAAAGATTCAGTACAAAAACATAACTTCATAAAATTAACTGCAGTGCATAATACACTACTATAATAATTTCTAAGCTACTTCCTGTTGCTATGGCAGTGAGCTCAAGTGTTGCACAAGTATCCACTTAAAAATCCCATGTGACCCAAATCATATCCACATGAGCAGTTTGCCTCTCCAGTAAATTGCATATAACAGTAAAAAGTGATTTCTCAAAGTTCTCAAAAAATTTTCACCACATGTAATGCACATAATATATAAAACATATACTGACTGTTTATGTTATCTACAAGGCTTCCTGTCAAGAAGTGATTACTAGTTAAGTTTTTGAGGAGTCAAAAGTTACATACATTTTTTGATTGCAGGGGAGTGGTCATGGGGTTGGTTGGAACCCCAACCCCTGTTCAAGCGTCAACTGTGAATTTGGTAACATATTCTCAAAGTACGCTAACAGCACACAAATTCTATAAACCTGAAAAATTCATGGCCCAAACTGTTATTTACATTTATTTCCTATTCACGAAATGTCTCTCTGAAAGTATGATAAAAATATGAATGGTACATACCCCACCAGGCCTACATCAGCTATTAGCTTCAGATCAAGGTGAATTATTCGTTTCTGGCCTTTCAATGGTAAGAAATTGGTAAGTAGTTTACCACCAATGCCACCTTCAGCTACTAAAATTCTGTCTTCCTCTTTATTGAGTTCTCCTTTAAAAAAGGAAGAGAAATACAGCAAAGATTAATAAGTGTAATCAATAATGTGGTATTTTTCTTCCAGAAAAACATGCCAAGAAATTTCAATTTATAAATCTAAAGGACTAAAGTACAAGACCAAGCTTCTTTGAAAATTCTGAGCCTACAGGGCTAGAGGTATAGCTCAGTGGTGGAGTGCTTGCTTGCCACCAGTGATGCCCTGGTTTCAATCCCTAGTACCACCAAAATAAGTAATAAATATGTAAGTCTGACCCTGGAAAAACACTTCTGTTAGCAACTGAAAAGACACTAGCTATAGGTCTTAAAAACAAGTACTCTTATATCTTTAAAAAATCTTAAATTCAACAGTAAATTTTGAACAAACTTCATATACACTTTAGAAAGCTCTTTTATAAATTAGTAGCTAAAGTAATGTTTAAAAAATTCTTCTTAAACTCTATAAGCTATTTTTCAAAACCCTCAAATTTTCACAACCTTAGAAGCGTCAACAGACTCACCTATAATTTTACCATTTTCATCAGTTACTGAAATACCCACAGGTACAGGGATTTCACAGTCTTTTCCTTTGGAGCCTTTAAGTGCACTAACCCTACAAAAAATGAAATATAATTTAAAACTAAATTAAAAAATAAAAAAGTCCTGAATTAAGTGGTTTATGTTTCAAGTAAATACAAAGAATAGTAATCAACTGTTCTGGGTAATACAGGTGGTAAATGATCAAATACTAAAGAAAACTAAAATTATCCCTAATTACTGCACTTTAGACTACTGTATGGTATAAAAATGGTAATAGGAAATGATTTAAGTTACCAAGCTAACCACCAAGTCACCAAATGAACTAAGATATTACACATCTGGAATGAAAATCTCATTGCTACAATATAAGCTAGAAAAAAATGCAAAATCCACTTCATAATTAAGCATTTTGTGACTACTCTTAAACAGCTCATGAAAAAATAATTAGTACAAACTTCTAACTTAGTTAAGTCCACTTCCAGGAATTTATTCTCCAAAAAATATTTAACAACTATGTAAAAAGCATCTACACAAGGATGTTATATTGTGGTTATAACAACAAGCCCCGCTCCCCCCAAATAAAAAATAATGAACTAAAAACAACTATAGCCTAAATAGGTAAATGATAAAATAGTTAATTCTGATACTATATTATGCAGCATTCTGAATAATTTTCTGATATGAGAAACATGTTAAGTAAAAAGAGGTTGTAAAACAGTGATCTCTATTTTCTTTTTTCTTGGGTACACAATTATATGTATAACACAAAAAGTCTTAAAATAAGTCAAAAATAGTGGTTATCTCTGGGTGGAAGAACTACAGGTGATTGATTTTTAATGGCAGTGCAGAGTAGCATAGTTGAAATGTGAAAAAGGTTTCCTAATGGTTGTCCAAGATAATTTTAGAATAGTGGGGATTCATATCATTTTTTCTCTATAGAGGAAGAGCAAAAAGGAATATAGACAGAGAAGAAATGGATAAAAAGTTTAAAGACTTCAAAATACAAAGACACAGCTTTTCATGAGTTTAGACATTTTAGACTTGCTCAGTTACAAATACAGGATATAATTTACCAATTAAGTTTTATCTGGAAACTTTTTCTTCTAGAAGGGTGTGATACTCTATAAAATTAAAATCATTCAGTAAGCACTTACCGACTGTTTGCTCCTTCTCCAGCTACAAACCGTTTCTTAGGATATTTGTCTTTAAGTTGTCTTAAAGTCATTTTTTTATGGGCTACAACCCAGACGTCACCACCTTTTCCACCTTCTCCACCTAAACGAGGATAACCCATTCCACCACTTCCTCCTTTAGTGAAGAGTCTTAGGTTATCAATGAAATTTCCATACTTAAAAAGAGAGAAAACATTAGGTATCAAATGTGCCTACCAATTTAGAGCTTCCAGTTTTATTCCACTAAAATTTCTTTTTTAAAACTAATAAAACATGGCTTTCTCTATGCCAATTCTAGAGCCTTTATTTTAAAGCTCACCTCAGGTCTCACCTCCTTTTCCCATTTCTCTTAGGATATGCTTCAGTTATTGGTTTTTGTTCCATTTACCTTCAGGGTCCCTTTTTATCCTAAATTTTCTCTCCTGGGTGATTTCAATCTGTACTAGAACTATTGCCCTGGTGGGATATTTTCTATGTCCAATCTGTTGCCTATCTCTACCAGGATGTAGATTTCTAGTAGTTTAAAGCAACTGAGAGCAGGATCTGTATTTAATTTATATTTGAAACCCCTAATATATGTAACTTGCTGGTGGATATCACCTGAATATATAATAGTCACCTCAAAAACAAAATATTGGTCTGGGGACAACTCAGTGGCAAAGTACAAGAAGTGCGAGGCCCTGGGATGGATTCCTAGCACTGCAAAAGAAAATCCCCAAACATAACCCCAAATCCCCCCAGCCCAAAATTTGTTTCTCCAATGTTCCCTGAATTAATGGAATCATAGCTTGTCTATTCATTGAGACTGCAGAAATACATGTCTTTCAGACTACAGCTGTTTCTTTCCCAGAAGCCTTGCTAGCTCTCTCCTTCCCGGTACCACTGACCTAGAACCTTGACTAATACATTAAATCCAAAATAGTCTTTGGATGTCTAGTTATTTCTTCCTTAATGCATCCTCCATCATGTTGCTGACAGCTATTTTTCTGAAATGAATCTGATCTCTAATGATATTTTCCCCCTACTCAAAAACCATGCATGTTTTTTTGGTTTTACTGTTTATAAAACAATGTAAAATTCATAATGCTGTATTCAAAACCCTTACCAGTATCTTTTCATTTGTCCAATCCCTCCCATTCACCTCTTCCTCTTGCTCTGTTCTACATGGTGTACTGCCATGACCCTATGCCAATTTGCTCATGATTTTCTTCTTAGAATGTCATTTTCTTCCTATCATAAACTCTCCTAAATGTCATATTTCCAATGTTCCCTCAAATAATGGAACCATATTTTGAGGGAACATTGGAGGAACAGATTTCTAACTCCTCTAATCAACACTTAACTTGACATTGCTGACTCTCTCAGCGATTTTATTATCCCTCTATTACACTTTTTGAAATTGTACACTGCATTTAGTTTTTACTTGTTTCCCTTACTAAATCAAGAACTTTTGTAGGCAAAGATCTGTGTATTAACCTCCAGGCTATCAACATACCTTAAAAGTAATTGCTTAAATTAAAAATTTTCTCATTTTTAGTCATTTAGGATAGTTCTAAATCTCAAGTATATCCGGGACACTTTTTAAAAACTGAAACACTGACCATTCTGAAAAATTCTTAAGGAAGGTTTTTAAAGATCCATTTAATATGCGACTTTTTTTTTTAACTCGATTCATCAGATCCACAAATTTAGGAGGTTCACTTAAAAGGAGTATCTCAAGGTGATCATTAGTAATAAGGTAAATGTCCAAAGTATGATGCTAGCAGAGGCCATTATAAGTTTTTTTCTGTCATTTTTTAAGCAGCTGTGAATTTTAACGAAAACAGTTAAGGTCAATGCTACACAAAAAATAGCCTAAATTTTCTGCAAGACACATCAATTACACATTTCTGTTTTCCTGAGAAAGACCTTTCTAGAAAGATCTTAAAAGCAGTGTACTGAGGAGAAAATCTATTTTTTAAAAGTCTACAGATAATAAAAAAAGAAAACTCAATATTTGAGTCCAAACAAAAGCAAAAACAACCCCTATAATTCACCTACAGTATCTTCATGTCTAAACGGCAGGCAGAGACCCCATTTCCTCTCACGTGCACACAAGGTCCCTAAAGAATCTTAAACCCTGTGGCCAATCGTTCTAATCACTCAATGCAGACTCATTCTTCACTTCGGTAGGCAAAGCCCGACCACAGGAGGGGTCGAGAGGACTGGCAATGCCAAGAAGAAAAAAGAGGTCCCTAGAAAGAAAACGGTGGAGGGGAGTGAGGAAGACACAGGACGCTCAACTGGAGACAGGTGCACCAAGCTGAGGGGCACCAAGCACGGACCTTTCTGAACAACACGCAACTGCAATGCACCATGACTGCGCTGGGCGACTCCCTCCCGCCGAAGCTGCACACTTTGTGAGGCGCGCGTCTTACGTCATCGCCCGCCGCCGACCGGATATTTTTTTTCTTCCGCTCGCGTCTGAGGACAGGCGCATGCGTGGTACGGTGCACTCGTGGGGAAAGGCGCATGCGCTCAGTGCGTCGCTCGTCGGGCTCTGGGTGAGGCGGCAAAAGGCTGCAAGTCTGCCAGAATAGCTGAGTAAAGCCCTGAGATGAAGGTCGGGAAGTAGTGTGCCAAGGGACCGTAGGGTGCAGAATAGATGCCTCGGGAATTAACATTTTGAATGAAATAGAACTTGAGACGAGGCTGCTTGGACTAATTTTTATACTAATTGAGAAAGCTATAAGGTATCAGAATCTTATTAAAGTGAGAAACTTCCAGCAGATTTTAAAGCAAACACGTAAAAGACACGGAAACTCAACTGGGAAAACAGTTCCCCAAAAGCTGTTAATTCAAGAATGAGCCGCGTAATCTCCAGCCAAAGGTGTTGCTGGGAGAGACAATGAATTTAAAACTGTGACACAAAAGTATTGAGAAAAATGCCAAGATTTGAGTTCTGTAAGAAGAATCTTATAGGCAGCGGATGAGAGAAACTTGTGTTCAAGTATTTTCAGCAGCTTTTTGGAGTCAGGTAGCAAGAGTTTTATCCGACTGTCTTTTTTTTTTTTTTTTTTTTAATTAGAGCTTTATAATTATACACAGTAGTTGGGTTCATCCCTGCAAACACACAGGCATGGAATTAGATTTCAGTTTGAAGCGCTCCTTTTTGAGAATTAGAGGTTACCTTCCCTCAGTCTGGGCAGAACCTTCAGAGAATAATTGACTCTTAGGCACCTTTGCCTCCTCTTCCCATGCTCCTCGTTCTGTGAAAAATGCACATTCTCAGTGGGTCTCACCACATTGCAAGTTTTGTAATTCTTTTTTTTAAACACCACGACTAAATTTCTAAAATCTTTTTTACACCTAAATGTGACAGTCTCTTCACCTCCCGATAAGGGCAGTGATTATTTGAGGAAAAACACAAACAAAAACCAACAACAACAATGAAAAAAAACAGGTGCAAAAACTATCCCACTCCATCTAGATTCTTTCACTGTTATCGGACTCCCCTCTTCACCATCAGTGAAACTGTAATTAGTGTAACCTGTAATTTTTGTATGTATTTTCCCGCAGTGGCTTACTTTAATGTTGATTATTAACCTGAAACAGTATCAGTTTGTCTCCATCAGTGTACTTATCTCTCTTAAATCAGGATGTTAGGTTGTTATTGTTTCTAGTTAAATCTTGATAACATTTGCTACCATCTGAATTCCTGTCTTTATTAAGTCGTCTTATTTCAGAATAATGTTGAGTTCAGTGCACTTATTTTCTGAAGCTTATTTCTTATTAGTGTACACAACCCATTTTCTTTTCAAAGCTGGAAGTATTTATTATAGCTCTAGTTACCACGTAGCAAAAGAAACATTGTATTTGGAAGCTGTCCATTTTGAAATGTACAGCTAAAATTAACATGAGGTGAAATGACCTAGGACATGATCCAGAGCTGATGTAGAAGTCATTAGTAGATGAAAATACTCGTACTGCCATTGAGAGGCTAGAATGGGTTCCTCATGGTTTCTCAGAAGATTAAAGTATGGGCAAACCATTAAATGCAGGACTGAAGAGTCTTGCATATTAGTCATGATGGTCCTAAAGAGCCATTGAAATAATTCATGATTTGATTGCAGAAATATTTCAATATGAGTTGTTCTAATAAAAATTTTTAAGAAAACATTTTATTTTGCAATGATTTTTAATTTATAGAAAGATTACAAAGAGTTCCCATATAATACCATTTATCTAACTTGCTCTAATGTTAACATCTTATGTAATCATTTATCAAAATGAGGAAATTAATGTTGGTACAATATCACTAACTAAACTACAAACTTTATTTGCTTTCACTAGTTTTTCAGCTATGACCATTCTCTGTTTCAGAATACTGGACACCATATTGCATTTAATCTAACTAAAGTTTTAGTATAGATATTATTTTAAATATAACATGGAAAAATATTAATTGACGAATCCAATATTTTTATGAAGTATTAATTTTGTTAGTGGACCCAAAATTGTCTAACTTGATTCTGTTTTATATATTATCTCCATTCATCTTCTATGTTGTTTTCCCACCTACTTTTAATTAGATTCCTACCTTTTGTCTACATGCTTCGGATTATGCTTGTTCAGGAGTATTTAAGAGTTGATCTGGCTCAGGCCTTGGGCTCAATGGAAACTGAATTTTCATTTGTTAATTATCAATTTATTCAAAAGAAAGACAGTAGATAAATTACTAATTCCTACATGATATAAATTACATATCTTTGTTTCATTCCATTCAAAATATTTTTACTCTGAGAACTATTATAAATTGGAGTCTTATAATGTAAGATAAAATCATTTAAATTCTCCCACATTATAAAGGTAACTGGATTGGACAAATGAGGATACATACCAGCTAAGATTTTTATCTCTTTAACTTAAAATTAAATGTTGTCAAATGCTGAAGGCCTCAGAACATAGAATTATTGTCCAAAACAAGACCTTCATGAAGGAAGAAAAAATAATCTTAAGGCTTTTCTTCCTAGGGGTTTACAGTCTATTCATTCATTAATTTGTACAACAATTTCTGAATTCCTAATTTTCCCCCACACACTCAGCTATGTGCTGGAACACTGCCATGACTAACCAGAATAACTAAGCAATATCCCTAACTAAGCAGAATAGTTGTGTTAATGGCAGAAAGAAGCAAATTTTAATCTTTCTAATACCTAAATTCAAAATGAATGGCGAAAACATTCCTATTGAACATTTTTGTTTTGGATTTCTTGCCCTTGCTTTAATTTGAATAGTATCATTTAAAGGTGGCTTTTTACAAAATCATAGAAATCCTAAGAATTAGTTGAATTATGTTTTTAACACCCCCCCATTGTAGGCCATTTTTACTACTGGGAAAATTTGAAAGAACAGACCAATTCCAAAGCAATAGAAACTCTTTACCATCAAAGTAGTTGGCAAGTCAGTCTCTTCACCTCTTGATTTCTCTGGACATGCCTTTGGAGAGGTAATATAGAGTAAGCTCTCTTGACAGGCTTGTTGGAGATTCTTGCCCATCTAAAAGAGCATGAAAAATGGATCAAGAATTCCCTATTCCTTCTCCATTAGGAGTAGAGGACCTAAGAGGTCCTAGAATTTTATGATAATTTCCTTTAAAAGTCTGAGTTTGGGTCTGACACCTTACTTTGGTTTGAAGCATCTTCTTCATCTTAATGTGTCAGCTGAGACTTGTCGTTCAATATATTGAGGCATTTCCTTCTTAGGGAAATATGAAATTGGAGGCTAGAATTGAATTTCATTAAAGCATAAACACAATATTTCTATTCTTTCCTGCTTCTTTGAGAAATTCTTGTCTCTTTTCTTGGACAATTGAATAATTTTATATGGGTAAAAACTGGAGAATCCGTAAATATAAATTTTTTTTATGATTTTTCTATTGTTATAACATATATATTTAGAGACGATATCTCCCCCCTCCTTTATCCATTTTCCCCCTTCTTAAATGTAAATGAAATAATATCCTCCAATAAGTCTCCAAGGGTTTATCTTGCATTGTGAGAACTGCATTCATGTGTGTTTAAATATGGACATCTCTTTACCTATTGTGTAAATTTTCTCTATGACAAGAATTATTTCATCTGTTCATTAATGAAAACATCTCTCACATGAAATGTCATGTTGAAAAAATATTAATATCAATCTTGCTATGTCAGATTCCTGACAGGAACTTCTCTCATGATGAAAGGTAGTTTTTTTTTTTCTTTTTATCAAAGAAAAGATGGTGTCCTATTAGTTGAAAAACACTCCTTTTCCTAAAAGGAGATGTGTAATAAATGAAAATTATACTTCATAGAGGAGAAGAGCCAATAACTACATCAATTTTGCATTACTTTCTTCTAAAATATTGAAGTTTATGACAAGAAAGTAAACAAAGACTACTTATCAAACAATACAGTAAGGCTAGATATAAAAGGCTATATAGCAGAATTAGAATTAGATAAGACATAACATTGAGTGATCTTGACCTATTTTATCTTGCACAGTCACCTAAGAATTACCACTGAGTCAAAGCCATGACCCAGCTAGCCCTGCATTTTATTAAAAGAGTAGCACAAAAGTGGATAGAACTAGAGGACATCATGTTAAGTGAAATAAGCCAGGCACAGAAGGACAAATACCATACGTTCTCACTCATTTGTGAACATTAAAATCTGATCACATAGAAGTAGGGTGTAGAATAGAGGTCCCTAGAGGACAGGAGAAGGACATTGGGGAGGAGGTATAGTGAGTGGGTGAATAATGGGTGCCAAAACACAATAATGTTATATGGCACAATAGGATAACTATACTCTACAGCAAGTAATTATACATTTCAAAATAACTAGAGAAGAGTTTGAATTTTCCCAACACAGAAACAATAATATTTGAGGAGATAGAAATGCTAACTACTCTTATTTGATCATTACACACTGTATACATTCATTGAATAACAAACTGTAGCCCATAAATAAGTACAAATCTTGTATGTCAATTAAATGTTAAAATTTTTAAAATAAAATTTAAGTTAAGGGCTGGGGGTAAGCTTAGCAGTAGGGTGTGTCCTTAGCAGGTTCAAGGCCCTGGATTCAATCCTGGACACCAAACTTTTTAAATTTTAATTAAAAAAAAAAAAAACCAGAAGCCCAAATTCATAAAACCTACCATTCTAGTGCTAGTCATAATGTATGAGAATTTCAGGTAGAGTTGTTGGGTAGTCAAAACCAAACAATAGAGTTCATTGAGTTATTTTGTCACTTCTGTTGGTTTTAAATACATCCAACATCACTTCATATCTTATTTAGTAGTAGGGGATGGGGTTGAAATGAGTCACTGCCCTTTTTCTTCTGGTATTTTGGTGACTATCATGACATGGTAATTTTGTACTGTGCAAATTCAGCTATAACTATGCTTCCCTGAATTTTCTTCCTTATCATGGTTTCAATTTTATGTTGGCCATTAGGGAGATTTGCCTGAGTCTTGGAAGGAAGAAGCAGCACCCATTATGCTTTGAAGTTGCTGCAGGGCCCCAGGCATCATTACTACATTCTTGCTTACATATGCCCTGGTGTGTGTGTGTGTGTGTGTGTGTGTGTGTGTGTTGTTACTGGCATCCTGGCTTACTTTGTCTACATGGTGTAGAAACCAGTCCTACAGCTTCTATAGCTCCCATGAGATCTTCAACTTCTCCAGTTTCTTGACCAGTACCACATGTAGCAATATGGACAAAAGCACTAACTTTTTCTGCAGGTGGCCTGCATGGTTGGGGTTTGATTCAGTAAGTAACCAGCATTGTTTCAGTTTGTCTTTCTGGCTTCTTATTTGTTCTTGCATTACTCTCCTGTAGGCCCAACTATTTTTCCTAACTCTCTTACCTGGTAACTACAATTTCATACTCACCATCAGATGCAGAAGCAACTTAATTTCATAGACTTCTTCAGCAAATCCCTTTGTGGTCTCTTGTTAGTGACTTTTCTTTGATCCTCCAATGATTCCAAAAACCATTTATAGAATCTGCTTCCTTGATTGAATCCTATTTGATAGAATGCCTACTTATAGAAAGGATATAATGCCTTATGTACAACCCAATGAGAGAACTTAAAAACACCCCAGATAACAGGTGTCCTAAATGGCAAGGAGGAATGTGTGTTTGGCCTGGCAGGACAGCACAGGATGGCTTACAGGATAGCATAGACCAAGCAATGCCAAAGGACTTCGAATGTAGGAAGGAATTTAAAAAGGAACTTGGATGTCTACTCTAGTCTACCCTGGGAATATGGTATAGTTTGGTTCTTAAAACTTCCCCAAATTCCATGTGGCAAAAGCTTGATCCCCAGTGTTGTGCTACTGGGAGTTGGTGGAACTTCAGAAAGTAAGGCTTTTTGGCTGGTGTTCAGGTCATTGTGGCATGTTCTTGAGGGGATAGTGGGACCCCAGCGCTTTCCTCCCTTTTTTGCTTTTCTAGTCAAGGGATTTTGCTCTGCCACACACTTCCACCATGACATACTGCCTCGCCACAGGCCTGAAAGCAACAGGGTTAACTGATCATGGTCTGAAGCCTCCAACCCTGAACCAAAATAATATTTTTTTCTCTTGCAAAGTGATTATCCCAGGTTTTTGTTATAGTAATGTAAAACTGGCTAACAGTATTGCTATATTCTCAGTGAGGCAAAAATTAAAGAGAACTAACTCAGAATATGTCTGTTTCTTTACAGATATTCAGTTCTTTAACAACAATTCAATCTCTACTCTTTTATTTGCTTTCAGATTATCATAAAAACAAAAGAAAAAAAGAAAGGAAAACCTCGGAAGGCCAGATGTTAGGGAGTGCCTGACTTTACTGTCCAGGGTTAAGTTTTCTGGCTTTACTAAAAACTTAGAAGTAGTTGTGGGTGCTCCCTACCCAGAGTCCACGTCATTATACACATTAATTTTTTTCATTCTATTGAAGTGCATTCCAGGGTTCCACAAGCCCATTCATATGAGTCTAAGAAGTTCTCTGACTCACCAGCCTTAAGATAGATAGATGATAGATAGATAGATAGATAGATAGATAGATAGATAGATAGATAGATGATAGAGCTACACACACACACACACACACACACACACACACACGTGCGCACACACACACACACACACACACACACACACACACACACACACTAGTATACAAGCCTTCCCAACATGGGGCTCCCATCTGGGCTTCATGCTAAACCAGATCAAGGAATGACTGACCTACTTTTTATCCCTTATCTTTATTGAAGTCCTAGATCCTCATAATAGATCTTTCAAGAACACCTTCAAGACAGAACTCTTGATTCTTGTCCCTCTCCCTCTCTGTCACAACACTACCTCTCTCCAGTCACCCTCATCCATCTAACTAACTGATTTAAGCAAAAAAAAAACAAAAAAAAAGCTGAGTCAACCTTGATTCCATTCTTCCTGGCTTCTCACATGCAATCTTATCAGTGAAGTCCTGTTGGCTGAATTTCCTAAATATTTTCCAATTCTTACCCCCTCTCACTGTCTTCATTTAAACTTATAATCTTGGGTCCAGATTATAGTAAAAGTCCCCTGTTGATTTCACTGCTTCTACTCTTGACCCCTTTGGTCCATGTGCCACATAGCAATCTGTGGGATTCTTTGATAACTTAAGTCAGATTGGTTTTTCCCCCTCACTTAAAATTTTCCAATATCTGCCTGGTGCAGTAGAATAAAATCCAAAATTTTAAGTCTTCACACAATTTGACTCCTGACAGTTCAGCTATGCTCCTCTTGAACATCCTAGATGTTTGTACAAACTAGACCTTTTGTCCTGACTGTCCCCTCTGCTTGGCTTGTTCCAACACAAATCTTTGTGTGGCCAGTTGATTCATATAATTTTAGTCTCAACTGAAATGTAATCTTTTCAGAGGTCTTCCAGAATTATCACATCTAAGATTGTACCCACCTCCCAGTCACCTTCTATTTTATTATCTTCACAATATTTGCCACTTGCTGAAATAATCCCTTTTTTATATTTACTCATCTGCCTGTTGTTTGTTTTCCTCCTCTGCAGCCTTGTGTGTCTTGCTTATCATTGTAACTCAGTTACTGGCAAGAAGTGGGTGCTCATCGAATACTTGTTGAATGAAGTTTGTGATGGTTTTCCTCTATAAAAATGATGAAAGTAATTAATTTATCATCTTCCATTTTTTTAAATGTTATTATATGATTATATGCTCAGAGGAACATTAACTGTGAAAACTTTTTATTTGCCAGTATTGTAATGGGAATCTGGATTGCTTGGGATCTGCAGTGATTGGAATAAAATAATAATCCATAATTCCCTTTAATGTCTGCTATGCCACCATACCATTCTTTCTGTCCGTCCCCTTTTACTTTTCTCTTGTCTCACAGATAGTATTTTTTTCATCTTCCTCTCCTGTGTTCCTGAAAAAATAATGCCTCTCTTCCTTCAATTAGTCGTGGTGAAGGAGTGCTTGTTTTCTCTGCAGGGTACTTATTTGTTTCAGCTTCATTTCCTGCTCTCTTTCCCCCAAGATCACTGAATCACAATTTGATATATACATTGCTATTAAGGTTTACTAGAGGCAATTGGACTTGTAGATATTTTAAGTTAATGTCTTTCATTATAATGAGTCAGAAAGTCAATGAATTGAAGAATTATTCTTTTTGTAGGTATTCAGCAGCATTACTCAGACAACATGTTCCTGCTGTGTGTGGAGTGCTCTTCTGGTTCTCTGGGGAGTGATGTTGGCAGTATTTCCTGGATAAGGATGCTGTGTAAAGGATAAGCACAAGTATGACAAAACTTTACGACGTATGTGAAAAGTAGGAAGCATAGGGGCAAATTAATAAGCTACTGGCCTGACTAAACCAGAAAATTCTTGTAGGTAACACTGAAAGACTTGAGGGGTATGGTTGCTGGAAGGCTGGGAAAGTTCCTAAGAGGAAAAAATACCATGAAATAGAAATCAGTTAAAAATATTACTGACTGCCCTTTGTATTTTGTTTTAGTCAGCTTTTACATTGCTGTGACTCCAGAACAACTAGAGAAGGGAAAGTTTATTTAGGGCTCATGGTTTCAGAGGTCTTAGTCCATGGACAGTTGAGTTCATTGCGCTGGGCCCAAACTCAAGTGGCTTACATGAGCTTTACAGATGTTTTTCTAGGAATTTATTAAGTTCTTAAAATTATGGTTCTTTGTATTCATGTATCTTTAACCTCTTTTAGTGTGTCTATGATTATATATTGTTTTCCATTCCTAATATTGCTTATTTGAACCTGTACAAATTTTTTTCTTGATCATTCTCACCAGAGGTTGATCCATTTTACCCAAACAATTGACTCTTTTTTCCCGTATGTCATTAATGTGTATTTTTATAAAAGCTCTGAACTTTTGGGATCCTCTATTCTGTTATTCCTTTTCAAATGTTAACTTTAGTTGCTCTTATTACTCATATAATATTTATAGTCTCTTTTGGCCACAAGTATGAAGGTGTTTACTTCCTTTAAAGGACTATCTTATTGACTTCTCATAGGTTTTGATATGCAGTACTTTTTATTACACAGTCTAGTATTTTATAATTTCCATGATTTTTTAAAAAATTTGTTGTCTAAAATGATTGCATAAATAATTCATTTTTAAAATTTCCAACTATATGGAAATTCATATTCTTCTTTTTATACTTCTTAAATCTGTTCTTAAAATTTAAAACTTTCTGTTTTATGATCAGGCAACCCAGTTAGAAGGATAACAATATTCAAATTTTATTAAGACTTGCTTTATTTTCTATTGAAAGGAATGTATTCTGTAACTGTGGTTCTCAGAGTTATATATATATATATATATATTTAATTGTGTTGTCCATATATATGTATATACATAGTCAATTATGTTGTTGATATCATCTATACCTTTACTAATTATTTATTTTCTTGACCTGAAGTCTTGTTTAAATCTCCCACTACAAATTTGTCAAAATTTCCCTCTAATATTTCAATATTTCACCTTGTGCATTGAATCTTTTATTATTATACAGTGTTCTTTCTCCTTTACCATGCATTTTGATTAATTAAGACGTATTTGTTTAAAAACAAAATAACATTTGCATGGTATATTTATTTTCATTCTTTCCAATTTTCCCTGACTTATTTTTTTGTATCTTGAGAATTTAAAATTGACATCTTCCATCTTTTATTTAAAAATTCAGACCATTTACTTTATTGATAATTGACTTGATTTTTCCATCTTAACTGTGCTATTGTCATATTTTGTGTGCTTTTTTCCCTTTTCTTGCTTTTTCAATTGGTTCTTATTTATCATCTGTTTTTTATTCATTTTCAACCTCTAATAATTCAAACATCTTTTTTTTTCCTATTTATGTCATTTAGAAATTAGCTAATAAAATTTACCACATGTAGTAACAACTTTATAAAGTCTGGATTCCACATTTGTATTTCACTTTTTACCATAAATAACAATTTAACAAAATATTAATTTAACTATGTATATCTTACATCCCTCTTTCCTTTCCTCTTCCTCTTCCTTTCCTGATTTTTGGATCCTTCTTCCTTCTCTATCCTCTTCTTTTCATGGAGATTTCACTTTTTTGATTACCGAAAAATGACTTGTCATCCTCTAGCTGGGTTCTATTCATAATGTAGCTGTAGACCCTTCAGAATATCACATAAAGGGGCTGAGGCTGTGGCTCAGTGGTAGAGCACTTGCCTAGCATGTGTGAGGCACTGGGTTTGATTCTCAGCACCACATATAACTAAATGAATAAAATAAAGGTCTATCAACATCTAAATATGTGTGTGTGTGTGTATATATAATATATATATATATATATAATGAATATCTCATAAAGTATAGTTTCTGTTACTGACTTGAGTGTAGACAGTAAGAGTAGAATTTCTGGATCATTTATAGATAAATGAGATGATCCTAGTTTTTTCCCATGGGCATTATACAAACTCATACTCTTTCTAGAAGTATACAATGGATTCATTTGCTTCAAAACTCACTAACAATGCATATTCTAAAAACTTTAAGCTTGAATTAAGGAAAACAATATATTATTTCCTTGAAATTGAGCATTTTTTCTCATGATTACAGGATATCAGGGATTACTTCTCTTTGAATTGCTAGTAATGCCCTTTGTTTATTTTTTATTTTAGGCTATTTTATTAATGATTTATAGAAAGTTTCTATTTAGGAAATCATTCCTGTGTGTGTATATGTGTGAATAATAATACCCAGTTATTCAGTAGTTTTGTAACCTAATATTCTTTACATATGCATTTTAATGACAAAAATATTTGAGATAATATTAATAAAAAATAGTATCCAAAGTTATGATTGTGGTATAATCTTAATTGTGGTGTTTTTTTTTTATTTTTGCTTTTTTTTTTTTTTTTTTTGTGGTACTGGGGAGGGGATTGAATGTAGGGCATGTGTTTGCAAGCAAGAGCTTTACCACTGAGCTACACACCAAGCCCTGATAATTGCATTTTAACAAGTGTTGGTGCTATGGAATGTTTGTGTCCCTCCCAATTCATTTTGAAACTAAATCTTTTTAAATATATTTTTAAGTTGTTGATGAACCTTTATTTACTTATTTATTTATATGCAGTGCTGAGAATCAAACCCAATGTCTCACACATGCAAGGCAAGCACTCTACCACTGAGCCACGAACCCAGCCATGTAAAACTAAATCTTATACTATAGTATTAAGTACTGGGGCATTTGGGAGATGATTAGGTAATGAGGATCCTCCCTGGAGAATGAGATAAAACATCTTATAAAGGATACTTCACACAGCATTTTGTTTTTACCTTTATGCTTGGTATCTTGATCTTGGACTTCCCAGCCTCTAGAACTGTTAGAAATGAATTTTTTAAAATAAATTATTCAGTCTCAGGTATTTTGTTATAGCAGCACCATCCACCTATTCCTGCCTCTTCATATTTTTCTTTATTTTGCAAGTTTTCTGTAAAGACTTTATAATACTTGTATGAAGATATGTTTTATGAAAAACAATGTATTTTTCACAAAAAGATTTTTATGGTACTTTGTGGCTATTCAACGAAGAAATGAGTACTGATTCATTTTAGAAGGATCTGTTGAACATTCAATTCAAAGATGGGAAGAGTTGCTTGCTTAAAAGTTGTGTATGTTCAAGGCCGAGTTAAATTGAACAAGTGTTGGTGGTCGGGGGAATTCCTTCCGAGGATGGGAAGTTCAAGTTTCAGATGGGATATTAAATTAGGTAACTTTTAATTTCTCTAATTTTGAGAATCAGTGATTGATGGTAGAACTGAGATGATTACAACCCTAGAGTAGAGAAAAAGTCTGGGGTGTGAGATAGATTTATATGCTCCTACCCAATCTGAGTAAATGAATCTTATTTTCTCAAGTTGTTTTGTGTAGGAGCTGGTCCTGGTGGTGGAAGAGGCACACAAAAGTATTGCTAGGGCAGAACCAATTATTAGTCACGTTAATTCCAGTGTGATGAGAACAGTATATAGCTCTGGATAGTGCCGGGAGAAGTCCGTTTTATGGGAGACAATGAAGAGTCACCGGGGTTTGGATTTGGCATACATCTCATCCTACATTCTCACCATCTTAGCTCAAGATCTTGTGAGGAAGAGGGCATGCTTAAGGGGAAGAAGGGGTAAAGCAACTGGTTTAAGATCACTGCTTCTGAGGTTTGGGCATAGAGACAGACTTAAACACAGTCCAAACGATGTACCAAGGCTGGAATCCATGGACAACATACAAGTATAACATTAGGGACTTGCCAAGACCTTCCTTCTACTGAAGGCTAGAGAAAACTCTCTTCCCAGAGTTAAAGGTATCTTTAGTAGAAACGAAGGTATGTTTGTGCGAGTGTGTTAGTGTTAGTAATTTAAATGGTGCTTAGTTAGAAGTTAGACCCCGTCCGGGATGATTAGGATTGTTAACAGGTCCCCACCCTTCAGAGAGTGGTTCTCTGGATAGAATAGGGGAGGTGGCTGGGTGCAGGGGGAAAAGATAGCTTGGGAATGTTGACTCACTGTTGCCAAGAAGGATATTCTCAGCGAAGAGAAAGAAAACGGGAGACAGGAAGAAGGACCCTGAGGCTGGGTCCGTCTCGGATAGTCGAAGGAGGGGAAGCAGAGCTGGAGCGGCCGCCAGGGCAAGGGTGCTGCGCCTGGCGGGCCAGCAGGTCCAGGAGCTGGTGGTGGCAAGGTGAGGGCGGGGCCTCGGGAGCGGGGCCACCCACTTCTGCCCGCTTGCTCTGTCCCTAGAAAAGGAGCGCGGTTCGGGCTGCGGTCTGACTCCGGAGCCCTGCGCCGCGGCAGCAGACCCGCAGCAGAACCACAGCGCAGCTTTCCGCTATCCAGAGCCTCCCAGTGCCGGCGCGCGGAGCCGCCGGGCGCCCTGCGAGTGCGCCAGGCAGGTCTCAGAGCGCTCTCTCCAGCCTTTCGCCTGGCTCCGGGGGTGGGTCTTGAGACCTCCCGTTCCTCCTGAGTTCGAGGCCCCGCGTCTCCCCAGCGAGGGCAGCACGCACCTCGGACTCGATTCCCGCACGGGTTCCCTCTTCTGCGTCTCAGTGAGGCGACACAGGGCGGAGGGTGCTGGTCGGGAAGCTAACCTGAAATTCAGGGAGAAGAAAATTCGCCGATCCCACCCATCTCCTTTTTAGAATTCAAATCATAAACTGGCCACTGTCAGCTCAGTTTGAGGAATCTGCACAATTTACAAGAGGTAAAACGACCTGAATATTCTGTTTAACTTTGTTTCGTCTGTTTTTTCTTCTCCCTAACTTTTTGGAGGGAGGAGGTGGAAGGCGGTGTACGGGGAAGGAGGCGATTCCTGTGTTCTGGATCTGCCCTCCTCACTCCACGTCTCTGAGCCGGTTGTCAAGGTTGTATCCTGTCAATGGCACTTCTAATGCCAGCCTGGAAAATAGTAGCTCTGTGGCAATTCACTGCCAACTTAGTCCTTGACTTCCACTTATGTGCTAACGTTCGATTTACTGACCAATCAATTGACAGGGAAACTTGTGCAGAGAAGTATTAGAAAATGTCAGGATTTTGCTGAACATAATTGACCTTGCATCATCTCACACTAGCTTATATCTACCTTTGTTTTCATGCTCCTTTATGTGTGTATGTTAATCTCCAACCAGCTACCGAAGAGAGAAGCCAGAGATCCACCAGACATGAATGCTTAACATGTATCTTTCGATGAAAAATGGAAGCAGTACCTTTGAAACTAAGAATGGTTTTTAAGAGATCCAATACCATTTGGATTAGATTTCTAACAATTTAATTAAAAATAATTTCCTGTGGTTACACATAGAATGGGCTGCATTTTGACCCACTTCAAACGTGTCGTGGTAGGGGCCTTAAATAGGAGATAGACCTGATAACTTGCTGAGCCATATCACTGAGAATTTTTATTAATCTGTGACGGGATGAGGCTGGAGCCCAGGCTTTAAGGTTTATTCCAGATGTAAAAGTAAGGAAATGAACTTATCACATCTTCGCAAGTGCGTTGGCTTTCAGTGGCTCCCAAAGACTGCTTATGGGAATGTTAGAAATAAGTTGAATTGTAAAATTCTTTCAAAGAAAGGTCTAAGAGTCAGCAACTTAGAGGAAAATCAAGAAATACAAGAATCAAGAATTTGACCCTATCAAAAATATGCTCACTTATAGTTTTCTAAGTTTAATAGATCACTGAGTAATTGAATAATTTTCCTAAGTTAAAAATATTCCCCTCGTATTTTTTCTATATAGAATATGGGTTCTGCCACAGGAAGATGGTTCTACCTACTGGGCTGCATTATGCTGATCAACCTGATTAATGCTGATTTTGAATTTCAAAAGGGAGTACTTGCCAGTGTCAGCCCAGGGATTACAGAAGACATTGATCTCCAGTGTTGGAATGCTTGCTCTTTGACACTGATAGATCTCAAAGAACTCAAGATAGAGCACAATGTGGATGCTTTCTGGAATTTCATGTTGTTCTTGCAGAAATCCCAGAGACCTGGACATTATGCTGTCTTCTTAAACATAGCTCAGGATTTCTGGGACATGTATATAGACTGCTTGCTTTCAAGGTCTCATGGAATGGGCAGAAGACAGGTGATGCCTTCCAAGTATAATTTTCCACAGAAAATAACAGGAGGTAATTTAAATGTGCATTTAAGAGAGTAG
Organism: Sciurus vulgaris; assembly: GCF_902686455.1. NCBI lineage: Eukaryota > Metazoa > Chordata > Mammalia > Rodentia > Sciuridae > Sciurus > Sciurus vulgaris. The sequence continues at coordinate 52,810,619 of NC_136468.1, forward strand.
CAGTATAGCTTTATTAAAAATTCAATAGTTTATCCTTCTGTTTTTTTTCAAGTTTATCAAACAAGGTAGCAAATTTGCCATGTTTCGTTTTTTCCTAATGAGGTTCTTTAATTTTCATTTATTGATTTTATATTATTTAGAAATCATGAAAGCTCTGATATATAAATGCTTGATTCTAAATGAATATTTTGGAATATAATACAGTTTGATAGATCATTAAAACTATTATCTCATTGTTTACCCATGAATAGCTTATAAAAAAATCATTTCACATTATAATTATTCATATTAAATTAATTGATAAATTTTAAAATATCAGACATACTTTTAGTCTTTTGAAATTTTTTCAATAGGATTGTATAAAAGAATGGAATTGCATAAATCATATTAGAATAAATACTAATTTATCCTTTTTAATCTTACAGGATTGGACTTTATAAAACGTGAGATTTACATTTAAGTGGGAAAACACAGAAAATACCTCAAGCAAGATGCCACCAAATGAAAGCTTAACTTTATCAGTACTGTGAGGTCAAATATTTCCTATAGTAGTTATCAAGGTTATAATTTCTAATTCCTTAATTTTGAAGGTTATATTGTTGCTGATGTGTAATTTCTCTTTTGATAGTATCATTCCCCTCTTTCCAGGAGGTACTTTGTCAATAATTTTTTATTTAGAAAGCATCTTTGTAAAGTAGCTTTGTTTTAAAGAAAATACTACTTAAAATGCAAATGTGATATGTTTTAGTATAATAGTAAATGTAATAAAATTATAGCCAATTTTATAAGGTATCTTATACCTTAATATTGACTTTAAAATTGTGCTTAAACTAATGCTAGTATTTTCCTACAGTGTAATATTTAATCTTGAAGTGATGTACTATGTGGCTTCTAAAATGTACATTTCCTCACCTCATCTTATATATTAAAATATTTTTCTATGCAATTAAGGACTAAAAACATTATATTCTCATTTTTATTGTCTCAATTTTTAAAAAGGACAAAAACATAAAGGCAGTAGGGAACTTAATTTTAGTAAAATGCAGTTTATAGAATTTTTTTCTAGGTGTTAGCTCAGTTGATTTTTATATTACTACTAATAACTCACATCTTATTCCAAAATGGATATGAAACTTTATCATGAGATAATACAAAGTAGATGAGGAACTTAGAATGATGGGAAATGACAACAGAAAATTAATAATATGCAGTTATGGTTTAGATTAATACTTCTGATTACCTTTGGTAAGGGGTACCTGTAAATTTGGTCCTCATTTCCTACTTTTCAAAGTGAAGAGGGACTCATGAGCGGTTTCAAGATTCACTGCTTACATGAAAAACCAACCCACACATTCAGGAGAAGCCCAGTCTTTCTAAGGACTAAGAACAAACAAAAATCTGTCCTATTGGTTTTTATAAAGGCTACTATGGTATAGAGCACTGTTATCAAGTATCCTTACAATGACAGATCTCTTCTATGCAAAGCTTAGAAGGCACACCAAAACCAACAAAATATTAAAATTTTAAAAACAGCAAAAATAATACTGAACAAGATAATAACTATTTGATAGTTTGACTTGATTCAAGAATAAACTGAAGAATAGGAAGGGGTATCCTTTGAGTTTTTGATCACTCTGGAATTTTGATAAAGTTAACTCAGGTATACTAGGGGTTTTGTATATACACATGCATTTCAGGAAGGTACATGAGCCCCAGGTTAATAATCTTCAGTATTAAGAAATGAATGTACTTCACAAGTTTATTCTTTTACAAATATAATTTCACATAACCGAGTGTTGCATAGTAACTGGTTAGCAAATAATATAAAATTGTAGGTCTAATGAAGTCCTAGATCGAAAATATTTTATTTTACCAATTAAGGCTAGATCTCTAAACTGGGAAAATCAACTGGTTGGACAGCAGGGCCAGTGTTCTCATAAAAATTATCAGGCACATACCAAGAAGATACATAAAATTTATTTCCTACAGGTGGACTGAAGAGGTACCTAGAGGTATAATGACATGGATTTCCATAGAAAATTGTTTTATGTCTTTTATAAACTGTGGGCAAATGATTAAAGCTCAAAATTTTAGTGCTATAAAGCTGGACCATGTAATTTTTACCTAAAACTGTCCAACCAGTTATCATCAATTGCTTATAGTTGCATAATAATTTTATTGCAGCAATCATAAAAATTCTACCTTTAATCAATAAAATTAGTGGTTAGCCTTCCAAGTTAGGTTTCAAATGGTTTCCTTGTTCTCCTAATTTAATATAATATGCTACTGTATTAGACTGTTAAAAATAATGACAGCTGCTAAAATATGCATTCTGTTTTTAGAACAGTTCATCTTAAACCATTTTGATGGTGATTAGGTATATTATGTTAAAATTCCTTCCAGTTTCTGGTACAAATTCTGCCATCAGTTTATAGAGAAACTTAATTTTCTGTCTATCCTTCATTCATTCACCAAATAACTCAATGAGCTTGAGGAAACACTGGTGAGAAATCTTGATATTTCAAGTAGTCACTGTGGTGGGACAAAAGTAGGGGTAGAGTAAAATAAAACACCTATTTAAAAAAGCAGATTTATGTTGGGCATGGTGGCACATGCTGTAATTCCAGCAGCTCGGGAGGCTGAGGCAGGAGGATTGCAAGTTCAAACCCAGCCTCAGCAGCTTTGTGTGGCCTTGAGCAACTTATCTTGACCCTGTCTCAAAAATAAAAAGGGCTGGGGATGTTGCTCAGTGGTTAAGCACCCCTGGGTTCAATCCACAGTATCAAAAAAAAAAAAAAAAAAAAAAAAGCAGTTTTATGGTATCTAAGTGTAAGTTTAAAAAGGAGTTGCCAAAAGATTTTGGGTGGGGACCTTATCTATTTCTCCTCTGCTTTATTCAAAATCCGTTTAGAAGTCAAGAGATCTTTAAAATAACCACAAATTCTTGTAATTTTTCTGTATAGTAAAGACTCAATCAGTTTCACAGCTTTGGCTTTATGCTGAGTTCATTTAGGTTAACTCAGAACTGGTTATTTTCCAAAGAACTAAAGGCTATAGAGCAAACAAAAGGTAGCAAAACATCTAATATTGCATGTAAAGTATTTCTTCATCATGGTAATATAGGCAATAATTGAGTATATAAAACTAAAGTGCCTCTGTTCTTCCTGCAGAATTTCTTTTTCCAGCTTTAAATAAACCTTTAATTTCAGAATAGTTTTACATTGGCAGAAAAGTTTCAAGGATAGTACAGTGAGTGTCTGTATACTCTTGTTTATCTTTTCTTTATTCACCTTACAGTAATATGGTATATTTGTTAAAACTAATGAGCCTATGATGATATATTATTAATTAAACTTCCAATTTTATTCAGATTTCACTAACTTTTTCCCTAATGTCTTTCCCCCCACCCTTACAGTCCATCCAGGATACCATACTATATTGACTTGTCATGTCTTCTTAGGTTCCTCTGGGTTTTAACAATTCCTTCAACTTTATTTTTGATGACCTTGACAATTTGGAGTACTAATCAGATATATTATAGAATGTCCCTCAATTTGGGTTTTCCTAGTGTTTTTCTCATTGTTAGACTGGGGTTACACACTTCAGGGACGAAAATCACAGAGGTAAAGAACTGTTTCAGTACTTCATATCAAGGATACGTAATATTAAGATGGCTTATTACTGATAGTGTTTAACTGTGGCTAAGATAGTATTTGCTAAGATTTTCTGTTGTAAAGTTACTTTTCCCTCTTTTTCTAAACTGTGCTCTTTGGAAGCAAGTCACTAACCAACCCACAAGTAAGGGAATAGGGAGTTTTATTCCACCTCCTTGAGGAGGGAATACTTACATAAACTAGATTTCGTGGAGATGTCTTTCTTCTCCCCTCGTCCTGACATTAGTATGGATTTATGGACATTTTTTATACTTTGCATTATAATGTAATATTATATTCATTTTCCTGCTCAAATTATTCTGGCTTTGACCACTGGAGAGCTCTATAAGATGCTTTACATTCATCTGTTATATTTTTTGTCTCAGTCTTAGATTCAGTCATTTCTTCAAGGAGTTCGAGTTCCTTTTATTGAGAAATGATATTAGAAATCAAAATATGGATGCTGGATCTGTCTATAAAATTTTGGCCTCATAGTATCAGACCAGTTCCTGGATGTCCGTGGATCTGCTTTTCTTTGTCAGAAAGCATCCTTGACATTTCTTTTCACTGTCAACTAAATATGAGCTCTAATGAAACATGGTTGCTAATGAAACTAATGTAATTTTTATACACTTGGGAGAAAGTGTGTAAAATTGGGAGGTGATGGTCCCCTTGTACTCTAAATGGGTCCTACTATACCTGGAAATCTTAGTTTTGCAGGTTACATTTTATATTATATAAATATTAACAAATTGTAGCACTTCAGATGGGACTGGCCATATTCATATAGTTGGGAAATGGCATTATCAGAATTTAATTAGAAGAATGTTGAAATTACCTGTATATTAGATCTGAAAAGACATGGAGTGAATATCACATATGTTTCCTGTGATATAAAATGGACTCTTGTGCTCCAGAAGGTAGTCCAAGGACCAGATGAATTTAAGTTATTCACCTATTACTTAGTGGTTTTCACCAAATATAAGGCAGCACCAACTATATTTTAATCAAGGAATGAACTTCCTGAAATGGTAAAAAAAGAAAAACTCATTACTGAGTTTTTTGAAGCCCTTTTATCTGAGCTCACTGAATTCCATCATTTTTATTCTTGACTTTCTTTTAATTTACTTGATTAGTAAAAGCTTCAGTCTGAAAGCTTACCAAGCACAAATATATATACTAAGCAATATTACTGCTCTCCATCAACCTACATTTCTTTAGTAGTTTGGCTTCTAGGTAATTAGATGTCCTGTTTAACCTCCTCCATACCTAAAGTAAAATCTACACAGCAGTGGAGAGGTCCACAGACATCATAGATTATCTTGATGATAGTTCTAATCAATCTGGAGATATCAGGTGAACTACATACAAAAAGTAATATGCAACCAAGTCATATCAATTTTATTTCTACACCTTGATTCTATTCATGTCTCAGTATTTATGCTTCATCATTTTGGAGAAAATCTATCACTATTATGAAGTAAATAAATCTGAACTTCTTTCACATTTAATCTGTGTTTAACATTACTTATATAGTATTCTGTTGGCTGGTGAATCTTCCTATTGAATCCAAAACTTTGCTACATTTGTAGAGTTCCAGGTAAGGGGCCACCATTACATTTATCCAGTAATTACTGAGATTTTGAGGACAATAATAAAGGAAATATGATCTCTTATCTTGTCATTGGGGAACTTAAGAGAGTCTGGGGGAAGGAGCGTATAGTCTACAACATGAGGGAAAGATTCATTGTTCTCAGTCATGGGCACTTCATGTTGATTCTAGGTATATCTGAGGTATGGCTGAGGTGTGCCTGGTGCTTTTTGTGTGGGCTTCTCACCATGCATGTCCCTATCCACATCCATTCTTCCATTTCAGTAACTCTCCTTTACATGGAATCGTTTTGCTGCAGAGTTTATGTGAAGGAAAGGAACAAACTGTGTCTTCTTATCTCTTTTCAGGGGTGATGGTAATAAAAAAAAAAGATTCAAGAGAGAACAAAACTCACTGATAAGCCATATATATTATTTACTCCTGTGGGCCAAAGGGAATTGGACAGCGAGGGCAGGGTGAGAAACCACCAGCCAAAGGTAAACTGGCAACTCATTCTTACCAGAACTACTAATCTCACATGTAGGATAATGGAAAATTCCTAAGGAATGTGAGGTAGAAGAGGACAAGAGAAGGAAAAGGAGGAAGAAAAAGGAGGTAGGAGAAGGTAGGCCCAATGCAGTGACAGGGTCTGCTGTTACCTGATCATGAAAGTGGAATGTATGCCTCTCTTTCTAACTTTGCATTCAACCACATCATGTTGGTAGCTTGACCAACCATGGCTGTAAGAGTATGACCTCAGGGTATGACCTCAGGGCTGAGGCTGTAGCTCAGAGTGCAGAGTGCTTTCCTAGCACATGTGAGGCACTGGGTTTAATCCTCAGCCCTGCATAAAAATAAAAAGTAAAATAAAGGCATTCTATCCATATACGAGTACAAATTTTAAAAAAGAATATTTACAACATGAAAGTTAGCAAATACTATTAATGAGGGCTTTTCCTCCATGGAGAGCCAGTCATTATAGCTTTATCAGTACACTGCTACGTGTACTTATGTACCAAGAATATAGACTCAAATACCAGTTATTTTCTTGTTTGAGAAAAGAGGTTTTTCTCTCCTCTAGTAGACATAACTCAACTTTGTGAATTTTTGGCTGGAGGAGGAGTTTGATAGGTATTAAGACAGGAGATGAAAACCTCATAATTGCATTCAGGGACATGGACACTTTGCTCTATAGCAATCATTATGGCGTCTACCACTTATTCTTTTACAAGATAACTCTACCATCAAAGGAAGGAAAACACCCGCCTCTGTCTTTTCCTTTTCTATTACAGAAGGACTATTAGACTTTGCTTTGCATATTTACATATTAAAACAACATGTATTTTTATTTTTATTTTTACTGTTTGATTCATGACTAACATTTGCTTTTTATACCAGATAAAACTTATTTCACTTTGACCAACATATTTGTTGCAGCCCAGTATTTCTATACACTTCTGATAACAGTACCCAGATTCCCCTCTCTATCTATATGTTGATGGTGTTGGCTTGCTTCTGGTACCAGGACAGACAGTATTCAGCTCTGGACCAGTCATAGTAAATTGCTAAGGAGTGGACATGTGACAAATCAAAGTTCCCAGAAAGCAGAAAGAGTTGTGGAAAACTGTTGAGAAACAGGCATATATTCTTCACCACTGGCTATGAACCTGAGAGAATGTGAGCCAGGAGCTAATAGAAGATGATGCTACAAATACAGTGTCAGTCCCTAGACCCAACTATGCCTGTAGTCTAAATGACTCCTAGATCTGACAGGTATAGACCCTGTATGATTTTTTTTTTTTGGTTAAATTATTTAGAGTAGTTTACATGCAAGCAAGAGTCCTGGTATGCTATATTTATAATTTAAGAAAATTAGCAGTCTTTCCAAAGAAAGTGATGATAACTTTTCTGATATTATATTGGTGTTTTCAATAAAAATAAATTATGTGTCCTAACTTTTATTTTTAGAGTATTTTACTAAATACTATAAGTTATACTTAAGTATTTATTTAGTATATAAATATACTGAAATATTTATTCTAAAATATTTGCTTTACATTTGTATATAAAGATATATTTAGCTAAAATTAGAAGCAGAATATATATCACAGACTGTTGAGTATATTAGGAAGGAATACTCTTTTTTTGCTCATTCACAGTTTTAACTGCTTTTATCCTCTGCAAGGCTCCTCCACGAATAGGCAGCTTTTTAAGAGCAATATCTGTATCAGCCAGAGGTCCTCCCAGTAATCGGGCAGGAGTGCTTTCCACTGTTACTACCCCACCAGAGGGCACCTAAAAAAAGCAAAAGGTAAATATCTAGAATCTATCTACATTTTCAAAAAAAGAAAAACCCAATCATCTTTTGGAAAATACACAAAATGTAAATATAAGTAACTGGGAGGCAGCATGGCATAATGGAAAGATAAGGGTTTTGGAGCCAGCGAAAGTGGGTTTGAATTCTTCTACTGCTTATGACCTTTGTAATGGGTGGCAAATTATGGTCAACAGAGGTCACCAGGAACACTGGCTTATGACACGAATCCACTTGTCAGGCCAAGGAGGTATTGCACATTGCCTGTTAAAAAACATGTAAAGATACACACTGACTAGTTTGGGTAGTAATCTCATAGGAAACCGAGAGGGCTGGATCTGCTCTAGATCAGTACTGGGAGAGGATGGATGATCTTGTGGGTAAATAAAATAGACCTTAAATGATGTGAATGTTTGAACGGAAAAAGAAAGAAAGAAGGAAAGAAAGAAAGGAAGGAAGGAAGGAAGGAAGGAAGGAAGGAAGGAAGGAAGGAAGGAAAAGAGGGAGGGAGGGAGGGACAAAAATTCCATAGAAATAACATTTGGGGAGCCTAAATTTAATATCTATTAAGCAAAGGAAGGGGAGAAAAATCTTACCGTTGTGTTAAGGCCTTTAATAACTGTCCGATGAAATATTGCATTTTGTGGTTGCCCTTTGAATTTAGAGGATTCTATAGCCTTTTCCTGAAGCCTTTTTGCTTTCTGAAGATTTTAAAATTAGAAATAAAATGCTATTAAAGCATTAACTATGGTAGTTAAAATGAAGATACAAAGTACATTTACTTCTGTTCAGCTTATTCTTTTTTAAAAAACGTTTTTTAGTTGTAGATGGATACAATATCTTTATTTTTATGTGGTGCTGAGGATCCAACCCAGTGCCTATTATGTGCCAGGCAAGTACTCTACCAGTGAGCTACAACCCTAGACCCTTAGTTTATTTATTAGGCTGCTCTGGAATCAGCATTTACTCATTCAGACCAAGAAGGCAGCTACTTCTGAGGGTTGAATACTTTGTGCATCGAAGAAGATACCAAGCACCTAAAAATACTCTGGTCATTTCCAGAGGTATTGGCCATATATGACCAAGGAATAAAAAAATGTCTTGAGGAAATTAGATTTAGTTTAATATATAATTTAATAATTTAATTTAAATAGTATAATTCGTAACTTACTAAATTTGTATAAAGTATGCATATTTCCAAATATGTTGAATAAAGTAAACATAACAGTATACTGAAATTTCAAATATTCAGAACAATAAAAATTATATAATTTGTTGCAGGTAATTTAAGATCAATATTTGAGACACTGAACAGGTGAAATGTGAGGATGTGAGGTAACAAATGATCATCAGGGAAGAAACTTCTTGTCATTAACTGTTCTTAAAAATATAAGCAGTTATGAGGATATTTTCCAAGTAAACTTTGGAAGAATATTTAGTGAAGGGGATACCTGGGACTTAAGCGTTTATTTTTAACTTAGGTTTTGCTATCTTTATATGTTTCCTCTATTTTAATGGATTAACTTAATATTTACCAATTTCATATCTAGAGGAAGAACCAAGACATTAAATACAAGCATATTAAAGTTAATGGAAAATATAGAAATAAAGACATTTTTTAAATGCCTGGTGCTTCTCACAAATGTCAAGAAAACAATTAGTATAAAAATTTTAGATTGGTTTCTAGTTAAAGCAGTTTATCACATTTTTTTCCAAAGGGATATTTATCTCAAATTCCCATTTAAACTGTATATGTTCTTTTGGTAATTACAGGGGGGAAAAGCTCTTTGGGGAGAGGGTAATATAGAATAGTTGCTTTTTCTGTTCTTCACTTTACTTTTTACGGAAAAGAAGGTTCAGAATGGAAAGTAGAGTGTGATTCTCCAGCTCATTCCTGCCCATCAGTGGTCTTTATATAGGTCAGGAACACCACCTTTAATTCCCCCTGCTAAACCAAATGAAACTCAGAGTAGCATCTCCTGTAGCTGTGAAAAGGCAGTTTCAATTATCAAGCTAGATTGCATACAGGAACCTAATAGGGTTGGTAGTCTACAGAAAGGTGACCAGAAAAAAGTAAATGACTATTCTCTTCTGAAAAAAATCTGTTCTTAAGAGTTGTTTATTTGTTGTATACATTGTAATACTTCAACACTGTAATACTTTAAAAATCCTACCTTTAGTGTTTTAGCATTTGATGTTCTAGCCAAGAAATTTTCCCATGATTTATTAGCTAGTTCTCTTTGCTTGTGTGTAGCTTGTATCTGAAATGAAAAAGGTTAAGGGTGTTTTAGTTTCTAAGAAAGAATATCAAAGGGTTTGAAAACATCTGTTTTGAAGGAAACACCTACCCTTTGCTAAGGTAAATTTTAAGGCTCATTAGCAAAAAGATTAGAATATTCATAGAACTTAATTTAAAAAACAAAACTCTTAAATGAAAAAAATAATCCTTTACGCATATGTGGCTAAGGTTTGAACTGCTTTCCATGAAATGTAATGCAAAACTGCTTTAAAAAAATAATAATTCTCAGCAAGACTGTTTTATGTGATTGCCATTTATGAAGATAGATTATAATAAAGAGTAAAGTAAATACATGATTTAACAGAAATTTCACAGGTGAAAATAAAGAAATTCCTGCTGGTCAGTGATAATTATTTTAGTTAAAATTATTTTGGTAAAATAACTTCTAATATATGACCTGCAACAAGACAAGTAATTTTGTGAGAGCAGAGTTTGTTGTGTTAATGAAGTCTAGGGAGGGAACTACTAACAAACTGCAAAGTATACAATTCTCAACAGGCTATCCATTTAACATATAATCAGAGGACACATGTCCTTGATTGATACATATTGTACTATTAAGATTAAATTATGAGTTGGGCATGGTGGCATACACCTGTAATTCCAGCAACTCAGGAGGCTGAGGCAGGAGGATCACAAGTTCAAAACCAGCCTCAGCAATTTAGCAAGACCCCAAGTAACTTAGCAAGACCCAGTCTCAAAATGAAAAATGAAAACAGCTGTGGGTGTGCCTCAGTAGTTAAGCACCCCTGGGTTCAATCCCTGGTACAAAAAAAGAAAAAAGATTAAATTATGAACCTAAGAATGACTAACAAAATAACTGCTAAAAAAATGGGATCAGAGCTTTGATAATAAATCACAATAATCAACAAATCAACAATATTTAGTCAATAGAGCAAATATTCTGCTATTCAAAATAAGTAATGATAAAGAGGCAATATAAATTCCAACTCTGCTGCCCCACTTCGGAGCAAATAAAAAACAGATTAAATGGCAACATCTATGCAAAAAAACCAAACCGAACAAACAAAAACTCCCAGCAAGCAAAACTTTCAAGCAATTGGTTGGTATAAAATGGAGTGGAATTCAAAGGTGGACACATAACAGTTCCTAAAGCTGTAGATATTAACATCTTATAGGCTATGTGAAAAAGTCAAGCAATAGAAAACACTTTGGAGATCACCTTAGGAGTTTCAAATATTTAATTGTAGTTACAAAGGATCACAAAGAAAAGGCAGGGGATCAACATTATCTTTGTATCTGTAGATAATTTAAATAATCACTTACCTTACTTGCTCAAAAACACAAGATGTGTTCAGTTTTTCAAAATAGCTATTTTCCTGACAAGTCTTTTCTGATTAAGTCAGAGACCAGTTTACCTCTGGATTTATAGCATGAATGTTCACACAGAGCATTCTGCACTGTAGTGAAGGTGCAACTGATTGACTGATAAGCTGGTAGTTGGTATACCATTAAGGGCCTATCACAGAATGAGAAAAGGGGCCAACTTTCTCTGAGTTTTTACATGTAGTTACAGATAAACTATCAGAATTTGTTAAATGTATACATTTATATAGGTCACAATTTTTGAAACCTTGTTTGGCATTTCAAAATACTGAAGTGTTTCAGATATCTCTTTACCTTTTAAAAATGTAAGACTGTAGAAATCAAATTATGCTGTCGTAAAACAGCATTAAAATAGTAATTGAACATAAAACTCAACTCCATGGTTTCCTTTAAAATTGTACAAACACTGAAAATTTTTTTTCATATGCTGAAAATAACTAAATAAGGCTAAAACAATCACGAGTAAAATATATATCCTAGGAGTAACTTCCTCTAGTTTATGCATTGAGATTAATATGTTGTGCCTCAACAGTATTGCAGCTTACTTTTGCATATACTTTCTGTTCACTTTGTGCATCTTGGCGTGCTTGGCTTTCAATCATCTCATTTTGCAGAGAAACTACCATCTTTCCAATACTTTCTGATGCTGTTGTAATACCTTCCAAAACTTTTTTATCTGCAGTGACGGGTCTTAACTTTTCTAATTTTATTTCTTCATATATTTCATTCCATATTTCTCCAATCTGTTGTAACAAAGTTTAACAAAGTTAAATTAACCAAAATATGATATAATTTTAGGTAACCATTTATGTGGGTGGTCACTCCTATTATGCTTCCTTAAGCTTCTCTAACTTCTTAAGAATATTAAGTGCTTTGGGAATGATTCAGGGCACCAGTTACATTTGAGTACTCAGAAGTAGTTTACCAAATGTTTTTCATGACTCAATATATTCATGGATGAGGATCCACCACCTATGGCTTATAACTACTTCATTTTCACAGCTGCAGAAACTGCTGACTTATTCTCATCTATCTAAATTATTGCTGCTTTCCTCCCTGAATACCTGTACTGAATATTAGGTCACGCTGAAATGTAGGAACAAACATGGGGATTCCTGGGAACCTAGAACAGATTCATCCTGAGAAATCAGGCCCTGCCCCTCTCCTCCTCATTAAAGCAAAGTATAACTGAATCTCAGACTTTTAACCGTGTGGCTCCATTATGCTCCATCTCATATTTTGTGTTGTCTAGAAATTAATGTGCTTCCATATATTTAAAGCTAGAATAAAACTTACGTATCTAAGATAGGAATAAATTCAATTTTCTTTTCATTTGAAGATAGGGATTTAGTAATTTAAAACATTCAATAGATAAATACTGCTGGGTGCAGTGGTACACACCTGTAATCCCAGTTATTTAGAAGGCTGAGGAAGGAGGATTCCAAGTTTGAGAATAGACTGGAAAAATTAGTGAGACTATCTCAAAATTTAAAAAAGTAAAATAAAATGAAAGGCTTGTGTTGTAGTTTAGTACAAAAGATCCTGAGTTCAATCACACTTATCACAAAACAAAGCAAAACCAAGTACATTAGTACGTAGTGCTAATATCAGTATAAGGCAAATGTTTACTTGGTAAGATTTTCCTGAAACTTCAAAAGTATTTATTTACTGATGAAAATATAACCAGTAGTGTAAGCATTCTAATAACTTTTGAGATTTGATCATGATATCAGCTAATAATTAAAGAATACTTTGACAAGCATTAATAATTTAATAGTAATAACTTATTTAATCCTAATGTTTTCCAAAGAGAAGAAATTATATTATTAAAATTCTGTTAGACTTTTGATATTACTATATCAGTAATATCTATCTTCTTTTATAAGCTAATAGTTGGATGAAATTTAATCCCATGGGGGGCAGATAACTAATGATCAGTATTAGATGCAAAACAGGAAATAAAACAAGCCAGCATAGATAACTGCTCACAGCTATGTACAGATCTTTTATTTCCCAATTTATTTTTTGCCATAATACATATTAATAACAAAGTTATTAAAACTACTTACTTTGAAATCAAGGTACCTATGTATGATACAGAGGGTGACAAAATCTTCGGCAGATAGACCAGGTAAGTTTTCGAAATCTAAACAAAGTTTATAAATAGAAAATTACTTCAACAGAACAAGTGACTCACTCTAAGCTACTTTTGATTTCCTCAAATGTTTTTCCTGTGAGTGTTGGTTACTCCTACATTCTGCCAGGTCATCCTTACCCAGTCATTAGCAGAGAAATAATTCTTTCTGTTTTAGGGTCAATGATATTTTACTTTCAGAAGCTGAAAACTGAAAATGTCTTCCTTAACAAGAAGCAAAGACTTTAAAAAAAACTTAGGTGACTCAGAATGTTGATCTTTAAGCCTAATCATCTATAGTAAGCCCTTAATTCAAGCTGTACACTGGAATTGCCTGGGGAACTTAAAAAATTACTAATGTGGTAATCCCATATCCAGAAATTCTAATTTATTTGGTCAGTGTTAAAGCCTAGGCATTGAGGTAACAATGGAGCATGTGTTTATCTGTGTAAAGGGACTTTTAAAAACTGGGTTCCAAAGCAAAATCTGTGTACAGTAACACTCAGCACTACAGAAAAACTCTTGTGAATTTGAGGAGCAGTTTCTTACCTAGTTTGCCCAATACAGCATAAATTTTTGCTCTGATATTCTCTGCAATATCCATAACTGCAATCGATGGGCAGTTGGCAGGCAGTGGCATGATTTTTTGCTCTTCTTGAAAACTAGTAAATAGAGGTTTCTTTGTATCTAATAATTGGAGACCATGAAATATAAAATTGAAAAAAATCATTGTAAATAAATACTTAATTTTGAGACTTTGGTCTAACCAAAATACAATGTATAAAAACATTACAGTGCCTTACACAGTTACTCTTTTGGAAACACAATCAGTAATTTCTTCCCTACTCTGTAACAAAACTTAAACCTTTTATTTATATTATTATGTAAAATATAAAAAAATTTACACAATTACTTTTTTAAAGTGAAATTTTTATGTAAATAACTTGCAAAATTTTGAGATCCTGAAACAGATTAACAATGATGTAGACTCCTTCATTTTGAGTATCTAATTTTATGCTATAGATGTAAAAATTATTTTATGATGTTATAGATCAAAACTCAAATAACAAATTGGGTCAAAGAAAGAAATCACCAGAAGTGGAAATATTTTCATTTAAAAATAAACAACACTAGCAGTTTTGACAAAACTACAGTCAGAATCTTAAAAGGATTGAAAGAGCCTGCCTCGCAAGCACAAGGCCCTGGGTTCAATCCCCAGCACTGCAAAAAAAAAAAGGATTGAAAGATATATGGCATTATAGAATATAAATAAATTATAAATTCTGATGCTGTTGACCTCATTAGAGTAATTAAAATTTGTGAACATTTGATTTATTTCTATTTAGAAAACAATTTCTTCACATAAAAAGTAAACTGTATAAACATTAATGTACAAAAAGCTACAAAAATTGTTTTCAGATACTCTACTTATATCCCCAAATTTTACTGGTAAATAAAATATTACTGAATGTATTTGTAAAAGCAGAGAACCCAAATAAGTTTCTTTGGGAAGTAATGTTAAATAGTCAAATACCATTTTTTGAAAATATTCTATAAAAATATGAACCTCTTACTAATTTACTTGGTTTTCTTCCAATCATTCAGAATTTATAACAGCAATTTCTTTAAGCACTTGTGAAAAGAACTTTAGAAAGTGTGAAAGTCCTCATATTTTCCTATGTCGTTAAAAGATCCCTTTTAAAAATATATATTTGATTGCTTCTTCTAATAACAAAACACTTACCAATGATCTTCCCATTTTTATCACGTTTTACTCCTAGTTCTTTTTCTTCCTTTCTCCACAATTTAATTAAAAGACTAGCCGCTGTCTGATCCTTCTTCCCTCGCCAGGCATTGACATGAGCAGCAGTTTTGGGATTATCACAAAATTCAACCATTATTCCAAGTATTAGGTTACAGAATTTTTTTTGGTTTAACTTTGGCAAGGAAACAGAAAAGAAAAAAACATTGTGATAAATATTAAGAATGATTGCCTTAATTAAAAAAAGATAAAACACTTGTAAATTCCTTTTAAACTCAATTTCCCATTAAAAGAGATGCCCACTTTAATGAGTGTTTTCCAATATTAGAAATTTAAAAAGATAAAAAGGATTTAATGTAATTCTGAAGTAGTCATAGTCACGTGTCATGGACAAAAATGTATTAACTTGATTGAACTGGAAAAGGGAGATTTGCCACACACACACACACACACAAAAAGTGAAGATGTTGATTTTAAGTGAAGCAAGGTCAGTAGTGACATGGTCCACTGCAATTACATGATCTTTCCATGTTACATGCTTTATTAAGGTATAAAAAGATCCATTATTAGCTATAATCTCTTTGTTATCAAGAGAACAACTATGATAACTAAATGATAGTCAAAATGGGATATAACTTTGTATTTTAACAATTGTATTCATAAAAAGTGCATTTAAAGATTCAAGAAAATGTTCTTATTACCAAGCATGTTTCATAGCAACATTTAGGTTAGAAAATTCCCTGGAAACCAAAGGTCTCCATACAGGAATTTTTCTATGTGACATAATTTTTGTTGATTAACTCTTACAGAATTCTGCTAACAGAATAGAGCTAAGGAAATAGAATCTGTTTGAGTTGCAACACAGTTTCCATTTAAAAAAGATAATATTACCTGCAAAGGTTATTATGAGTTATATGAGACTTCCTGGCACATAATAAGCTCTCAATAACATTTAAACATTATTAGCCATTATTTCACACTGAATAAATATTTTAACAGAATTATATCAAGCAGAACCCTCGACCAAGTTTTTAAAATTCCTTATACTTCATTTTCAGGAGAAAGAAGCATATATCAAAAGTTGAAGTTGATATAAAAATTAAAGAATATTTATAATTTGTAATGAACTTTATTGGTTCAATTCACATTAATACAATCTAATAATAACATTTATGAATAGCAAATGCATAGAAATAATATGTATCAAGAACTGTTTTAACCAATATATTTATGTACATGCATGTATGCAGGCACACTTGCTGGAATATGTATGGGCACACACATATACACAATATCACTCATTTAACCCTTCCAATACTGTGATGAGGTAGATTGTTATCCCTGTTTTATAGATAAAGACATAAAAAATGGAGTTCTTAATTTTCTTTCAGGGTCATGGAGGGACAACAAATAATTTTAGCACATTTGTTGAATCAAAGTAGGTTAATTATACTGCTAATAAAACCAAGAATGGTAACAATCATAGACAATGACATGGCTAGAACTTTGCATGAGAATCTCCCTCAAAATTTTTCTAAATAGAATTATAATTTTCCTCCCAATCACTTTGACTATGAACTCCACTTAGAATTGAGGTTAAAGATTAAGATTTATATTCTTCACGGATGCTTGAGGGCTTGATAGTGACTATTTACTGGAAGACTTACAATGCTCACTCCTGTTCATCCTGCAAAATGGTGGTCTGTGACACACCAGACTTCTTCATATCACCTCCAAACTAAGCACAGCATGAGGTTTGATCCCCAGCAACAACAGCAGCAGTAACAACGACAACAACAACAAATCTTAGCTTTGTCTCATGGCTCTTAACTTCTAATACCAGCAGAAAAGTTAGAAGTTACTAATAAATGATTGAATTTTGATAGAGTCTAGCTCTTTACATACTATTTCTCAGCAGGTGGATGTTGTACAAGGAAATAAATTCCCTGCTTCTGTGTATTTGGGAATACTAACCTAAGTAAACTGATTTCTTAACTGCAGAAATTTTTAGAACCTTTAATATGCTAGTGCTTTTTAAATCTCCAGGAAAAATTTTGTTTAAAACAATATATTTGAATATGATTTGGGGGTACATTTCTTTACAAAGTAGTGTTCTGTGGTATTTGGTTTGGAAAAAGTCAATAAAGACATATTTATCTTTTGTCTTACAATTGTTGTAACCATACTTACTGCCAATACATCCAAAAGGAGAAAAATACCTTCCTTTTCAAGAAAGTAGTCTTCTGAAGAATAACATCCCAAAATGCAGCACCTTAAATTAAAAGAAATTCATTCACTTGATAAAAATTTACTATTAAATTCCAATTTGTAGAATTTTCTATCAGAGCATTTTCAAAGAATATTTAATGTTTTCTTCATTTCTTTAAATCAAAGAGTTAATATTTTTAACTTAAAAATTGAACTTTTAAGGAAACCATACTAGTGTAGTTTAATTTCAAGCACTTTTTTAAAACAAAAACAATTAATTCTTCTTTATAACTGCCAATTTTGGGGCAGGGGTATCAGGGATTGAAATCAGGGGCACTCAACCACTGAGCCACATCCCCAGTCCTATTTTGTATTTTATTTAGAGACAGGGTCTCATTGAGTTGCTTAGTGCTCACTTTTGCTGAGGCTGATTTTAAACTCGTGATCCTCCTGTCTCGGCCTCCCAATATAACTGCCTATTTCTTTTCTGCAAATGCAACATTCTCTTTTGCTGTCATAAAATGAATCATTCTTAAAAACCTCCTCCAGGGCTACTTTTACCACTTTCTCCAGTGGGCAATATGGGCTGAATACTACTGCTGGTGCTAGTGGTGATGGTGGTCAACAGTAACAAAGACTAATCGCTGCTCCTCTCAGATAAGCCTGCTGGAATCACCTTCCTGTGCCCCTTTTCTAAGTCTGGCCCCCTCTTGAACACAGAGGACCCTGTCTCTACTGTTTGTTGGGGATGAGGTAGGGGAGCTGGTGCCCCAAATGCCAAGAACTTGACCTCATCCATTTAAGCAGTGGGTTTTACCACTTCTGGGGTGGCCAGACATTTAGCTATTTAGTTTGTGAGGGTGATTCTAAATGAGAGAAGCAGTTCAAGTAGAGTGAATAAAGTAGATGTCCCTCCTGATGTGGATGTATCTTTTCCAATTAATTGAAGACCTACATAAAATACAAAGTCTGAGTAAATGGGAGCACCTCTGCCTGACTGCTGAGTTTAACCTTCATACTCAAACTAAAAAACTGACTCCTCTTGGGATCTAAGCCTAGCAAGCTTTAAGACTGGAACCTAGACTGTTGCTCTCTTGGTCCTCAGGTTTTCAATCACAGCATGGAACTACACACCAGCGGTCCTGGGTCTCCAGCTTGCTGACATTTTCCCCAAGCTTGGGACTTTTCCACCTCGGTAATTATGTAAGTCAATTCCTTATAACACATCTCTCTTTATATTACTTCTATTGATTCTGTTTCTCTGGAGAACTTTGACAATATCTAAGTGCAAAGGACTGAAAAATGCTAAGACATTACTGACCTCAAGAATAAACAGAGAGGTAAAATATAAGAATAATAGTGTACAAATAACAGTGAATGCTTCTGTTTTTTCTAGACTAGGCCAATATGGAATGAGTTTAAATCACAAAAACGAGAATTTAAGTTTAGATATAAAAGTGTTTACTGTTTGAGTGATGAATGAGATTGCCTTCCAAAAGACATTGGTGTCGTTTTTGGACTATCTTAAAGAAAAAGGCATAGCATAAGTTATCTCTGTGGTGTGGTTTTGAGGGAAGGAAATCGCATATAGCTATCAATTTAGTTTTCTTATACTGTGATTCTAACTAACTCCATTACAGTAATACTTACCAAATGCTGTCCAATGTACTAAAAAGAAGCACATTATAACCTAAGCCACTCTGTATCTTCTTGGGGTCTGTTTTCATTACATGAAGAATGATATCTACTCCTTCAGTTCCAAAAATTTCCTGTTTAAGAGATTTGTTTAAAATTATTCAGAAAATAGTATGTGTTATGGTTGGATGTGAGGTGTCCCCCAAAAGCTCACCTTGAAACAAGGCAAGGAGGTTCAGAGGAGAAATGATTGGGTTATGACAGCCTTAACCCAATCAGTGATAATCAGGTAATCCCCTAATAGGGATTAAGTGATAACCAAAGTGGTAGGATGTGGCTGGGGGAGGTGAGCATTAGGGGCATGGCTTTGGGTATATATTTGTATCTGGCAAGTGGAGACCTCTCTCTCTGCTTCCTAATCATCATGTGAGCTGGTTCCCTCTGCAAATTGCAGTAGGGTCAGAGTCCCTGAGGGCATTCCCTGAGAAAGCAAGGTATGGAGATTTGAGGAAGAAGCCAAAGTTGCAGTGGAGAACCCTGAGATTAAGAAATGCCAGTAACATGAGATATTGTCCTGGGAAAGCTGCAGGAATTGATCAGACACAGCCAACAGAAAGGTCACTTTGTCTACAACAAACAAGGTCACAGAGCAGAGCTACACAAGCCCTTTGGAGAGGATATCGTGCCATGTGCTCCAGATGCTGGAAACAGAACTACAGGACCTGTTTGCCCAGCTGGATTTTGGTCTTGCTTGGTCCCATCCCTTTTTTCCATGCCCCGATTTCTGTGAATGGAAATGTTTACTCTGTACATTTAAATATTGGATTCTTGTAAATTGCTTTTAATTTTATAGGAGCTCACAATGTGAGATTGCCTTGCACCTCAGAGAAGACTTTGGACTTGAACTTTGAGCAATCATCCATGTGGGATGGTTGTGAGTTTTACGGGGCTAAGGGTGGAATGTTATGCTTTGGATGTGAGGTGTCCTCCAAAAGCTCATGCAAAAAGGTTCAGAGGAGAAATTATTGCTATGAGAGCCTTAACCTAATCAGTGAACTAATCCCCTGATAGGGATTAACTGAGTGGTAACTGAAGTTGTAGGGTGTGGCTGGAGAAGGTGGGAATTGGGGGTGTGGCTTTGGGGTATGTATTTGTATCTGGCAAGTGGAGCTCTCTCTTTGCTTTCTGATCATCATGTGAGCTGCTTCGCTCTGCTACACTCTTCCACCATGATATTCTGCCTCACTTTGAGCCCCAAGGAATGGCGTTGGCCTTCCATTGACAAAGACCTCTGAAACTGTGAGCCCTCAAATAAACTTTTCCTCCTCTAAAGTTGTTCTAGTTGGGTCCTTTTAGTCACGGCAGCAAAAAAGCTGACTAAAACAGTATGTTTAATACAATTAAAAAATTATACTCATTTGTTCTCAGGAATTTAAGAGAGATTATTCTAAATTATTTTAAGAGAGGATATCAATCAACATACCAACTTAATGTCCCTTTATAATTTTTTTCTTCTCCTTTTTTTTAAAAGAAAAAATATAGCATGTGATGTTCCCCCTGATTTTCTTCCATGAATGCTGTCTAGAATTCAGATGAATACTAGACAGTAATAACCATCATGGAAGATTTTATAATGCTTCCAAGAGAGAAATTACTATGTAAATGGTAGTTAAACCTTTAATAATGTATATGAAATTACTGCCATTTAGTGGTTTTCCCTTACCAATTACTTTTCTCATTGCTTTGTTCTGTTCTATTCATAGGCAAGATTATGAGTCTGTTTCCAGAAGAGTACAGGCACATGGTGGTAGAATATAAGATGATGCATCAGGGCTTGAAGCTAAACCACATTCACTATTCCCATTGCCTCTGCCTAAAATCTATCTAAACCTTCATAATTTTTTTATTTTTATATTTTCGGTTTTAATCTCGTTATTTAAGCGGTCAATTTCTAAAACTCAGAATTTACTGTGGAGTTAAAAGAGATCAAAGGAGATCAAGTTCCTATTTTAACTTTCCCTTTTAAGTATTAATCTAATTCAACCCCCCAAACAACATGTATACCAAAATAGTCCTCTATGAAAAACTGGCAGTTTCTTATGATAAATATACAATGACTTTAGGTTTATCAATTTCACTCCTAGATATTTACTCAAGAGAAATGAAAGAATTATATGCACAAAAAAGACCAGCTCAAGAATTTTCATTGAAGCTTTATTCATGATCACCCCAATGGAAACAATCCAAGTTTCTATTAATAGGGTAATGAATAAAAAGGTTTTGATATATTATACAATAGAAAACTATTTGACAATAAAAAGAAATGAACTATTAATATATTGAACAATATGAATATATTTTATAAGTATGTTATTACTTTCTGGATGACAGAAAGCAGACATAAAAAAGTAAATACTATGTGATTCCACTCCTATAAAGTTAAAGAACAAATGAAACCAATATATACGGATAGAAATCAAAATACTGGTTGTTTGGAGGTGCATAACAGGGATGGCTACTAAAGGGTTGAGAAATTTTTTTATAGGGAAAAGGGAATATTATATGTTAGAATTAGAGTATCAGTAATATACCTAATGAAATATATTTAAAATCTGTACATTATACTGTTTATAATTAACTTGAATTATATAAAAGAATATTAAATTAAACCTTCATAAGATTAAAAGAAGAAAAATACTTATAGTCACTTTAAAGAATTCATATGATTGGGAGATCTCAACACCATTTTGATTTATAGGCATACATACCTTCCTTTGAATATGGTGTTCACAAAGTCCAGATAAGATAAGTAATAAATCAGACTGAATTTCTAAAATAATGGCCTCTTCCTTTTCATTAGTCTTACTTATACTATTTTTAAAGATTCCTGGTGTGAAAAAAAATTAAAGAACGTAATGTTATTGCATACCATATTTTTGTTTTGTTCAGTTACTATTCGGAAATCTCTCCCCAAAAGCTTCTTCAGCTAGAGAAACTATTTTAGAAGGGGCTGTTTTCATTGCATAGAAACCTAGAAGCTGAGGATGGAAGATGATAAATGGACTACTTAAGCTCTCAGTACAACCAATCAGTAGCCCCAAATGCATAGAATTTCTATTTCTACACATATATAAGCCACATACAGAATATCTCAATATAATCATTAGTCTCACATATAGAAATTCTAGGACAGAATTAATGGAGTACAGAATTAAAAGATGCCCTAACAACTTGATACTTTGCCCAACCAACTTGTTTAAAATATATAAAATTTTAGCTGGACTCAATGATCCAGCAACTCGGGAGGCTGAGACAGGAGGATCATGAGTTCCAAAACCAGCCTCAGAAACTTAGTGAGACCCTAAGCAACTTCATAAGACCACATCTCAAAATTTAAAAAATAAATAAATAAATAAATAAAAAGGACTGGGGATGAGGCTCAGTGGTTGAGCACCTATGGGCTCAATTCCTGGTACCCAAAAGAAAAAAAACATACATAGAATTTCATGAGCCAGAGATCAATACTTTTGCAAATATATGACCAAAATATCAAGATTGTAGTTTACCTCATCTCTTCCTCTTCTCATGGTTTATGGAGCCAATTTTTAAAAAACAAATGTAGAAGATCTAAAGGATATTTTCTATCTGTTATTTCTTGCTGCTTCTCAATTTTAAATAGCAGAATTCTATGTCTTTTAAAAACCCTTCTTATCTAATTAAAACTGAAAAGGGCTTTAAAAACCAGCTACTGATACTGATGAAAAGACATTCAGAATAAAATTTTTCCTCAAAAAGAATATCCTTTAATTACTTTAATATTGAATTAAAGTAATTTCTCCTCTATTAAAGGGATAAATGTTTTCAGTAGGAACATACAGAACTGTTTCCAAAGAAATTACAGCCTACTTCCATAGTTGGCCTTGAGGATGAATCACAGATGGGGGTTCAGACCCTTCAGAAGAGAGCTGAACCTGCTGGAGGGCCAGTACAGGGACATGCCTTGATCAGAGGGGCCTAAGTTTCTTTATCAGGATATCCTGTAACTGGTTGGTCACAAATCTGTTTCTCTTTTCTAGATTATCTCATTCTCTTTCCTATTGAGGTGTAGGCCTGTAACTTTCCCCATGATCTGTAACACATAGTTCATTTATACTGAATTATTTTCCTCATATATAGGTACCCTTCAAGTCCTTGTCTTTATTCTTTCCCTATTGTATTTTAAATCATTCTAATTTGTCCAGATTTTTCCTCCTAAAACAAAGTATTGTATACATAGCCTCATCTGATCAAAATCATCAAAATCTTCCCAAGAAGGATGAAGTGCAAATTCTGTTGTCTACCACTCAAATCAGAATGGTTGATTTGAGTGGTAGACAACAGAGTTTAGTCCTTGACTGTACAATTCACCTTATCTCACAGCATTTGTCTTCACAAAACTTTGGCTGTACTTAAACTATTTTTGAACACATAACTATGCACATTTTGGCACCATGTCTGCCCATGCTATCTCTCTGCTGAAAGACCAACTTTTTTTTTTTTTTTTTAATCTTGAAATAACCTTTACTCTCATAGACTCCTATTAAGCCTGCCCAACCCTGAAAACTACCCACAGGTCTTAGTTTCTGTGATATTTTCTCTTTGTACTACTCATTAGGTACCTATATTGATAATTCAGGGTAACACATGTTTTTTGTTTTGTTCTCAACAGAAACAAGGTCCCCAGTGTCCTCATTTATACATGTATGTAATCCCAGTGTCTGTCTACACAGAAAGTGTATCTACATAGAAATTCCATTTATAATGCAATTACTTTTTTTTTTGCTTTTGGGGATTGAACTGGGGTGCTTGACCACTAAGTTACATCCTGAGCCCTTTTTAAAAATTTGAGACAGGGTCTTACTAAGTTTCTTAGGGCCTTTCCAAATTCCTTTGGTTGGTCTCAAACTTGCAATCCTCCTGCCTCAGTTTCCCAGGTCACTGGGATTACTGGCATGCACCACTGTGTCTAGCTTCATTACTATTTTTTGATCATGTTACCAGTACAAAACCCTGTTAGATTAAAAAAGGCAAGTCACCTTCCTCCTAGAACTCACATGATAAAGATAAGCTTTTTAGTTAAAGGGAAAATTTTCTACTAAAAGAAGAACTCTTGTTATTTGCTTTCTCTTTTTCCTAACCCATTCCCTCAGCCCAGGTGGGATTTAAGAATTCTTGTATATGCAAAACTGTATTTCCTATTAGGCTGGGGCCTTAATACGAATTTTGTATAACAGCATGTACATGGGTGTGATAAAAATAAACTTTCAAATTTGGTCGTCCTAAGCAATTTTGTAAGGTAAATATCTTTGCTTAGCTCCCTTTTTGGTAAACTTCTTTATCCTTACTAGCATTATAATTGGAGGGTACCATCCATCTCCACTAATGATGCATGAGAAGGTACTTTAATGGGAAGAAGAGTTTTTGAGTAGGCATTTATAATTAATTGGCATCTGGCAGTGCTATAGTTTGGATCTTGAATGTCCCCCAGAGGTCCATGTTTTGAAGACTTGGTCCCTAGCCTGTGTTGTGATTGGGAGGTGGTGGAACCTTCGGGAGGTGGGGCCTAGTGTAAGGAAGTTAAGTCACTGGGAGGCCTGCCTTTGAAGGGAATATTGGAACCCTAGCCCCTTCTTTCTCTTCCTGGTCACCATGAGATGAACAGCTTCTTTTGCCAAGTGTTCCTACCATAATGTATTGCTTCACTACAGGCCCAAAAGCAACAGGTCAACTGACCATGACTGAAACCTAACAAACCATGAGCCATAGTCAACCTTTTCTCTTTATAAATTGATTTATCTCAGGCACTTGCCACAGTAAAGGAAAGTTAACATAGCAGATTACACTTGTCCATCTGTAATTTTGAATGATTGGTTCCAGAATCCTCTGGGATCCCCAAATCCATGGATGCCCAGGTTGCTTGCATAAAATGATACAGTATTTGCATATAAACTATACACTTTAAGTGTACGCTTCCTGTACACTTTAAATCATATCTAGATTACTTATAACCCCTAATAGATTATAAATGCTATGTTTGGGGAGTAAAGACAGTTGTTGTTGGGGGACTAAGGATAAGAAAAGAGTCTGTATATGCTCCAGGCAGACATAATTTTTCTTTTTCAAGTCAGTCTGATCAGTGTTTGGTTGAATTCATGGATGCAGAGCCCAAGGATCTAGAGGGCCAGTGATTGCTTCATTTACCTAAAGCAATCACTGCTTATGAATGACTGAAACAGCTTTTCTTTTTCAAAGTCAGGAAAGGTAAGGGCTGAAGAACTACTTATTTTTAAATTACCAAGAGAAAGAAACTTTGTTTTGGGGGTTTCAAATTTCACTCTGAGATTATATGTGTATGGTTTTAGGGACAAGGTAACTTAATATAGTAATTCTAAGTAGAAAATCAAGGATATTCTGATATTTTCATTTCAGAAAAGAAACTTGTATATACATTTTGGTATATACAGCTGTGCTTCAGTATGTCAAATACATTGGAAAATGTAATGTAATCCTCCTTTAAAATAGCTCTAAAAGGCTTGGTCAAACGTGATGATTTTATTACTAGAAGAATGAAACATAACAATGGTCCATTTAAAAAAAGAGAGATAATACTAAATGAAATGGTTTCTCAATTGAGAATACAAATGTTTAAAGGATTAGTGATTATTATGTTTCATCAGGAAGAAAAACTGATTTATAGCAACAATATAAAACAGAAAAATTAAGAAACATTCAGAATTTTCTCAGCCATAAAGACAAATGTGTAAAAACATTTCAAACTAAACCCCTAGTATTATAAATGACCTACTTTCATCAGAACACTGCCATGTTAGATTTTACCTATTAGTTGCTGAATTGTTCCCTTGTCACAAAGATCCGTATTTATAGTCTCATCTTCAAGGTAGACCATGGCTCTCAGGAGTCTTAAACTGTAACGCATCTGGGCAAACTTGTTGCCACGGCCACCTGTACCATGAAAACTGTTACCGTGACTAATGAAGGGATCTGTGGAGGAAAATTTATTATGATCTACATCAAGAAATTTAAAACATAAAACATTTTGAATAAATAATATATCACATATGTATCTACATATAAATTTAAATAGTTGTTAATATTTTGTCATATTTATTTTCATTCTTTTCAGAAAAATAAGATACTATTTCTTCTTCCTTTCCTCCTTAAGATTATCAGAATGGAAATATATGCTTTAAAATTTTATTCAAATGTATCATATTATATGTATCTTCTGTAACTTTCTTCTGTTACTTAACATTGTGTTTTTAATATTATTCTTGCTGTTATAAGTAGATCCAATTGTGTTTAGCATTCATTTTATAAATGAATCATTTACTAGTTAAAACTGCCATAATGAACATTTTGGTTCATGTGCTCTTCTTCCCACAAAGAACTTCGTGTGACAATGGAATCACATGGGGTATATTCATTAAATCTTATCCAAATTTTCAAATTGCTTCTTAAAATTGTTACATGGATTCAATCAACTTTTTTCAAATCTGTAAAATGTAAAATGGTAGTGAATTTTAATCTTAATTTGCATTTCCCAGATTACCAATGGGGTTGAGTGTTTTTAGATTTTTTTTTTTAATATGAGGTTTTCTGTGACATGGAAGTCTTTATACCTTGAATAAGTCTCTACTGAATTATCTTCTTGTTAATATGTAGGAGTTCTTTATGAACCTACATTTTAATAGTTAAAGGGGTAGAAAATATCTTCTCTCAAATTGTAGGTTGATATTATTCAGATTTTGTTATTCAGCCATTTATAAGTTTTATAATTGTCAAATTATCAACATTTTCCTATATAGCTTAAGTTCATGAGTCTTTTCAAAGACATCTTTTCCTCTGCTGATATCTATCATATTTTCCCATGTTTTCTTCTAAGAGTTCTACAGTTTAGCTTTTCATATTTATTTCTTTCATTTTGCAATTTTTTTTAACTAAGTAAAGGAAGCTAATTTTTACTTTTTCATATTGAGGGTCAACTCTCTAGTACCATTTCACTGCTTGGGGTATCATCTCTTAAGATGCCAACTTTCCATATATTCCATTCCATTAGACTACAGTACCACATAATTTTAATTACTGTAGCTTTACTAAATAAGTCTTGATAAAAAACAAATCAAGTTCTCCCTACTTTATGCTTTCTTTGAAAGTTTCATATAGAAGTAGCATTATATTTAAAGTTCAAAAAAGTTCAGAATACTGTCCTGAGTATTTTGTGTTGTATAATAGTGTGGGTTCTGCAACCTGAGTTAAATTTTGTTCTACTACTTACTGTATGGCCAGAAACAAGCAATTTAACTTTTCAGTTCTACCCATCTAACCAATCAGGGATCATAATAGTAACAATATCTCCTAAGTTTGTTGGAAGTACTAATGAATTAATAATACTTGTAAAGTGTTTAAGGCCTAGCATATAGTAGATCCTCAGTAACTGTTAGATATTTGTCTTCATATTATTAGCATTTTCCCTTTTGCTTTATATCCTTCTGTAAACATAAATAATGTGAAGTACTGACAGAAAAATTGTTTTAATTAATGGAAACTAATTTAAACAAGGTTAATTTTAGTAACAGTATAGAAACTAAGGAATAAAGAGGCTATGATTTTTACCTCTCTCATGATATTCATTCATTCTTTCTATCTATCAAGATGGGATCTATCTATTTATCAATCAATCAATCAGTCAATCAAGATGGGATCTTGCTATATTGCCCAGGTTGGCCTCAAACTCCTGGGCTCAAGTGATCCTCCTACCAAAGCTTCTGGAGTTGCTGGGAACTACAGGCACACACCAAAGCCCCTAAAGGTTCTTGATCTAATGAAAAGGCATCATACAAAATTACTTCCAGAGAAAAATACTACTAGAAAAGAAATAGTATTTTCCTAATACACTTTAAAATACATGCACACATTTATTTCCTTTTTCAATAATTGAAATAAGATACTAACAAACTGGGGCTTTGCTAATTAGGTACACTACATATGGAGTCATTACTTTTGGCTAGAGATTTAGATTTTAAGCTTCATGAAGTTAAGAATTTTTATTTATTTTAATCATGAATGTATTTTTTAGTAGCTAAAATAGTATTTGGTACCTAGGAGGCATTCAATAGATATATGCTGGATAAAAGCATTAAAATATCACCAAGGGGCTTGGGTTGTGGCTTAGTGGTATTGTGCTTGCCTAGCATGTGTGAGGCACTGGGTTTGATCCTCAGCACCACACATAAATAAATAAATAAAGGTTCATCGACAGCTAATAAAAATATTTTTAAAATATCACTGGGATTTATTTCCTTCTTAAATGCAGTTTTGAATAAGCCTGATAATATAAAAATTGAAAAGAAATTATATGTATGATTTATTTTAGGTGTGTATGAACTATCATTGTGACATTTACTAATGTCCAACTTTGAAATCTCAGAGTTTTTCTTAAAATATATAAATATACTAAAAGGCAGACAGATCTACATATTTTTATGTTTTTCTCTTTAATTAACTTTATTGCTTCTTCTGTGAATACGTTGAGAGTTCAGGTGAAATATGTAGATTTGAATTTTGACAGGACTCTTGAAGGGCCACTCACCTTCACTGTCACACCATTCTAGAAATGCCAGTACTCGAGCATTTCCCTGACAGGACATGTATTCTTCTATTAATAAAGGAGCCACTGATGACAGAGTGGCAATTGCATGCAGCTGTAATTCTTCATGCTGTGCTGCAGACCATTCAATTATTTTGTGTTTCTCAGGTCTTTTAACATAGGTAAACAAAGCCCAAACAACTTTGCCATCAATTAATAGCTATGAGAAAGGGCAAAAAATACTTTGTTAGAAGTTTAACACAAATAACATTATTTAATCAAAGAAAATTAAATAAAACATGCCAAATTTGATGTTTTATTGACGATCATTTCAAAATAATCCCTTTCCAAATATGACATCTATGACACACTCAAAAAGATAACAACAAAAACCTCAACAGTAACAACTGTTGGTTAGAATCCCCTTTTCTGAAGTATGCATTCTTTAACTGACAATAATATAAAATATGTATTAATTTTTTGTCTATGCTACTCATATATGTACTTTAGTTCCTGATTCTAATAAAACCATACAAATAGAAAACTTGGGGCATTAATAAACAGCTGGAATTTCTTCATTCCCTTTTTTCAAAGGAAAGTTTTGTGGTTGTTGTCGTGTTGGGAATTGAACCCAGGGCTGTGTGCACACCAGCTAAGTGCTCCACCACTAAACTATGCCTCAGCCCTCAAAGACTCAGCTGCATACCATAAAAAAATTTTGTCTTAAATAATGACTATAGCTAATTTTTAACCACAATACCATAATTTACACCAACATCAACACTTTATCAAATATCAGGTCACAAGCCATACTTAATTGCATGTGCAGTATTTTAAAATTCCATTGAATCTAGCATTTTGGTAAAAACG
This sequence comes from Sciurus vulgaris, assembly GCF_902686455.1. NCBI lineage: Eukaryota > Metazoa > Chordata > Mammalia > Rodentia > Sciuridae > Sciurus > Sciurus vulgaris. The sequence continues at coordinate 52,840,078 of NC_136468.1, forward strand.
AAATATAAATGCATAGCTATTATAAAATGACAACAGTTAGTAACTGATTCTGCTTAATGCATATTTGCAGTTCACAAGAATATAAAAGACTATATACTAGGTTATATTTAATATTCTATTAATTTGGGATTATTATATGAATTATTTCACAATAATAAATTTTTCTAAACTTTAATTCATCTTTGTTATATAACATTTACATGAAGAGAACATAAGATTTAGAGTTGAAAAAGGAGAAATAACTGTTAGTTCTAGAATTATTGTTAGAATTAAGTGGATTGTTTTTGAAATATTCTGAACTAACTGAAAATGATAATGCACATATCCATTATTACCATTACGACGGACTACAAATATATTACATAAAAAATAATTGATTGCATTGCTTACAAAGGGCTTTTCAAAGCTCATTATAACTTTTGTGCTATTGGAGTCTTTTTTTCTATAAAATGCTACTCAATCCACTAAAAATTGGTTTATAAACTATAACAAATTTTGTTGACTGCTTTCATGTTTTATCTTTTAACAGTTATATAATTCTCTATTGTAACAATAAAGCATATTTTATGGAATGATTTTCTATTTAACATTTAGGAAAAAATATTTAGGTTCTATAGACTACATATTTTGATATAAATAATAAAGTTATAAAGATAATTTTTTGAGAATTTCTAACATATGTGTGTGTGTGTGTTTGTGTGTGTGTATTCATATTTCTCAAAGTGGCATTACCTAGAAAATGCTGAGGCTCATTTAAATCCTTCTAATTATGGGGTAAGTGTTACCTCCACACTGTAGCTGGATTTAGAGAAACTAAATAATCTATTGAAGAACATAATTATTTAATTTCTCTGAGTCCTAGGTTGCTGGAATTTCACCTGACAAAACCCTTTAATCTCTATACTATACCACATTTACATCAACAATAATGATAGAATGAATTCTTACTTCTTTTTCATGAAGAAAAAAGAGCTTCACAGAGTTTTAAGAATAAAAGAAAATTTATTTAATGCAGTGAATAACTTAACAGAATTGCTAGTAGTATATTTTTCTATCACAATATAGTTTATAAAGCCTTCATCTCAACCTCACAAGAGCCCCATGAAGAGGGCAGAAGAATTATGATGGTTCTTTTACACAAGGAGAACTGAACCTCAGGAAGTTAGGTGATTTTGCCAAAGTCACATAGCCAGTAGGTGATAAGACAGAAGTGAAATTCAGTTCCAGTGTTCTTCAAATTACATCATCTTGTTACACAGGAAATAAAATATTAAGATAAGTTCATAGATAGTAACAAAAACTAAAGATGTTAGGTTTGTGTGGAGAAAAGCAGGTTTATATGTTTTGATATTGGTATCACAGAGGTTAATGATTTCCTTCAGCATTAAATCATTCTTTGTCACTATGACCTGAGACAGGCTGGGTTGGATGGGTATGTATGAACTTTTTTACATTTTGTTCTCTTGTTCAGGAGATCTAAACATACTAAATCTCTTAACTTCTAAATTGAAGTTTAATCATAGATAATCAAAGGAAATTTTTAGAAGCTGATATTCAGGCTGGTAAGAGTTTTTTACTTTTTATGGTAAAGATATAGATTGAGGAAAGATCTTTTTTAAAGTTATACTATAAAATGAAATTATTTTTAAATTAATTTTCCTATTTTGATTACTCTTTACCTGTACAGTAGGTAAATCTTTACATAAGATCACAATTATGTTGAATAGCAATTTCTTCAACTCAAAATCTTCACAAGAATTAGAAAGTTTAAGGCCCTTTACCAAAGGATTTTGACTTTTAACTGTGAAGGGAAAAAGAGTCAAATTATATACAAAGACTCATCAAAACAATTACAAGAAGTTTAAAGATTTATGAATTTTTTTTTACCTTCATTAAAGGTTGCAAATAGTATCAAATCCCTGGTAAAGCCACATTCCTAATACAAATACGCAAAACAAGCAGAAAGATAAATTAATCAGGATGGAAGATAAGATACAGAAGCCTATATTTAACTACTATTTAAATGTATTTGACAAATCCCCCTACTGTTAATTCATTTGAATTTGTAAGTACTATCAACATTAAGGAATGAAAGTAAGTAAATGAAAGAATGTAGACAGACAGACTACAATTTATTTAATTTAAACTATTTAAGCTTGCTTTTGTAGGTTCTAAATGTTGTACATTTCTATGAATATTTTACAAGACAGTTTAAAATTTAGTAAGAACTCAAAACATATTAGGCCTATTTTACTTCTGTAATTCATTATCTATACCTTCATGTTATGGTTTGGATGTGAGGTGTCCTCCAAAAGATAACACAAGAAGGTTTGGAGGAGAAATGATTGGGTGATAGCCTTAACCTAGTCAGTGAATTAATCCTTGATGGGATTAAATGAGTGGTAACTGGAGGCAGGTAGGGTATGGCTGGAGGAAGTGGTTCTTTGGGGTCATGGCTATCGGTATATATTTGAATCTATATATTTGAGTGGAGACCTTTCTCTGCTTCCTGATCACCATGTGAGCTGCTTTCCTCTGTCACACTTACTCCAAGATGTTCTGACTCACTTAGAGCCCTGAAGAATGGAGCCAGACCTCTGAAACCACGAGCCCCTAAATAATCCTTTCTTCCTTTACAGTTGTTCTGGTCAGGTCCTTAAGTCACAGCATTAAAAGCTGACTAAAACACTATGTGACACAGTAAGGGAGGAAAATTGAGCTATTTTCAATAGTGTCTTTTTTTACATAATCCTGTCCCTACCCCAACTACTCTATCATATATTTGTAATAAAATTAGTTTTTCATTTTAAAAGCTAATTTTAACATGAAAAGCCCTGAAGAATGACCAAAATTGGAAATGGTGAGGTAGCTCATCCCTGACAGTGATACCCTAGTTGGACTTCACATATTAGGGAAAGTTTACAGGGTGAACCCTGGGACTTTGAGCTTATAGCTTTATATTCTTACTACTTTAAGATTCATTTGGCTTCTTTAAAATATGAAGATGCTATTACTTTGATTCATGTTCATGATCTTTACCAGAATGTTTACAAGGACAATAATAACAACTTACTGATTGACCAGTGTCCTCTAGATAAAGACACTTATCTAGGTGTTTATCACACTGCAGCCTTAACTATGATGCTTTGTAGGTTCTAAAGTTCCAAAAATAAATACAAAAAACAAGCAGAAAATAAAAAAGGGACTGTGTTTCCTCATTTGCACAGTATGAATTCCGTGACTCCTCTTTTATATTGGAACCACTTGATAGCCACTGATAGGGGATTGAGGCCTTCATGCCAATTCTTGACCTAAAATTTACAAAAGTACCTGGCTGACGTGTGAATATTGTTGCAAAGATCCTATTTTAGGATTTAAATCATTCAATGATTTTTACATTATGAAATATGGGGAGGCTCAGCGTCTAGTATGATCAAGTAGCTCCTCACAAATCCTCCTGCAGTCAACAATTATAAACTTGAAGAACACCAAAAAAAAAAGATCTCATAGCCATTAGCAAACCAACATTGAAAGGAAGTTAGGACTCTGAAGAAGGTAACATCACTGTGCAAATTTCTACCCATACCATTTTTTAGATGATCATCATAATATTATAACTTGACACTTCAACAAAATATATAAATATTACAATATAATTCAGGATTCCCTTTCCATATGCCCACCACTTAAACAACTAAAATTAATGCAATTTGACTTGTACTTACAATCATTGGTGCTCCAGGGTTTTGAGCTATAATTGTAGTGATCACTAATATATCATTTCTAAGCTGCCGATCATAATGACTAAAACCTCTCGTAAACAGATTTTTAAACACTTCTTTCAAAGCCCTAGAATATAAAACAATATTTTGTTTTATTATGTTTATTTTGAGACAGGTTCTTGCTAAGTTGCTTAGGGCCTTGCTAAGTTGCTGAGGCTAGTCTTGAACTTGCAATTCTCCTGCGTTAGCCTCCCAAATTGCTGGGATTACTACCAGGTGTGCATCACAGCACCTGGCTAAAACAATATTTTAAAAATAATATTATAAATGAACTACATGTTTGTGGTCCTCAAAATTCAAGTTAAAATCCTAATTCCCAATGTGATGGTAGGAGGAGATAGTGCCTTTGGGAAGTAATTAGACCATGAGGGTAGTTCCCAAAGTACTCTCTTACTCTTCTTTCCATGTGAGGAGAAAGTCTATTGTAGTCTGAACCTGGAAGTATGCCCTCAACAGATCTCAACCACGCTGACACTGATCTGTGAGAAATAAATTATGGTTGTTTATAAATGACTTACTCTGACAATTATAGTAGGCTAAACAAAGACCCATTTTTCAATGGAAATACCATGTAAGTGTTTATCAACTTCTTTTTATATTATACTATTCATTTCAAAGTATTTCTAATCTTTCTCACACTTTCCAATCTGCTTCTACTTCTTTGTATACCAGATAAGAATCCACTAATCCAATCTATACAAGGTTGTCAAAGTGACTGCTCTTAAAGATTTAATCATGTCAAGTTAAAACTATTAAAAGGCTTTTTTAAAAATCCACTTAAAGCCTTCTCTTTGTTCTTAGGATAAAGTCCTACTTTCCTTAACAAAGTTTATCAGGTCTTTCCTGTTACTGTCCCTGCTGACCTTGTTACCCTCATTCCTTACTGTTTTACCCTGTTCTTTCTGCTCTTGCCATGCTGGATTTCTTCTAGTTTTTTTATTTTGCTAAATGCTGTTTTTACTTCTGTTTCACCCATCAAGGATGATTTCTGCATGCATAACTTTTCTGTGTTACCAGTTTCTATTTATCATACAAATCAGATGATAGATCATGGTTCATTAGAAAGAATTTATTAATTCTTCAAGTCTGGGTCAATTTCCCTCTACAGTAGACATTTGTTTTAGCCTCTTGGGACTCAACTTGAGCTTTTAATAACAGTATACTTATTTTTATTTAGTCATTCACTCATCCCCAACTTTTGGCTTTGTGATGTTCCCTTTAGCTACCTTTCAGCCAGTCAGAGCATTCCTGATCTCTGACATTGATAATTCACTCTGGAATGGGTACCAACCAACATTAGACCATTCAGCACCAACATGAACTCAATTTGAAAGTTTTTCTTTGAGGTTTTTGATAACAAGGCTCCTTTTGTTCTTGGTTTAGGGTTGAGATGTTATGAACCTTCATTTCTTAGGTTTCACCATGTAGAGCCTGGGATAAAGTCAGTACACTCAAAGATAATGCAGAGAGATTAAAAAAGGACCACATCCTGATATCTATTGAACTTTGAATAAAGTTGCACATAAACTTTTTTTTGTTGTTGTTGTTGTTACCAGGGATTGAAGCAAGGGGCTTTCAACCACTGAGCCACATCCCCAGTCCTTTTTTATATTTCATTTTGAGACAGGGTTTTGCTGAGTTGCTTAGGGCCTGGCTAAGTTGCTGAGGTTGGCTTCAAACTCACAATCCAATCTTCCTGACAGCCTCCTGAGCCGCTGGATTGCAGGCATGCACCTGGCATGAAATCAGTTTTATCCTTTCATTTTGTAGTCACATGAGCCCATACATATCCTATATTGCTTAAGTCAGCTGGGTTGTATTTCACCTTCAAGTGTGCTAATTCACCTTCTTTTGAAGAATGTGTACCAAAGTTGCTGAGGCTGGCTTTGAAGTTGCAATTCTCCTGTCTCAGCCTACTGGGATTATAGGTATGTGCCACCATATCCAGCCAAAATGTAAATTTTATGAAATTAAATATCATGTATATATTGTTTTAGTTGTATTTTTATGGCCTGGTACTGAACCTGGAACAGAGCAGGCAATAATCATTTGTTGAATGAAGCAACTTGAAGGCTAACTCACATTTAATTGACAATTTTTATTGCAAGATATGGAAAATAGTAAGCACTCTATAAGAGATTTACTGACCAAATAAAATAGTTCTAGGTCTAATTTTAATTTTTATATCTGTAAGACATAATTTGGCCTTAACAAGCTACTGTAAGAGCCTCCCACATAGAAAAGCATGACATCTTTTTGTGGCGATTCATTTATACAATTGTACACAAAAAAATGTTCTGAAATATAGCCATTACATAAATCAAAACCTTAATTGAATATAGATTCAAAGATGTTAGTCATTTCATTGGATATTAAGATTAAACAACATTCCAGTAGCCACATACACTTACAGCAAACATTCCAAGTTACTAAGCTGTTGTATGATTTCTTCTTTTGAAGACTTTTCCAGTAAGTTCCAAAGTATTTCTGAAGAACGAAATAGAAGCTGTCCAGAGGGATCTGGGTCATTGAGGTGAATGCAGATTCCACTGGCTGCTTGTGCTTTCATCATTAAAGTACAATTAACTTCTAAAAATAAATTTCAAAAATTACTTATATTATGCAGTCTTAACATTGCGAGATGGAAACAAAAATAAGTGATAATGAAGCATTCACATTTAATAATACTATACAAACCAGAAGTTGAGAGATGCTGCAGAACTTTAAGGACCCAAAGTTTCTCAACAAGTTGGTTTTCAAGCAAGGTCATTGACTGAACCATTGTTTTTGCCAGTCCTCCGACTTCAGCCATTTTAATCTTGTATGAGGAACTAGCTTGCTGGTAACCTGACACAATTAGTTAGAGAATATGTACATTATTTTACATAATATTCATTAAGACAAATGATCATTTATCATTCAACAATATTAACAAAAATAAAAACATTTTTAAAAGATATATGTGGCATTTAAAAATTGCATAGCATAGAAATGGGAAAATTTTTTCTATAAAGGGACAGATAGTATATATTTTAAGCTTTGCAAGTTATAAGATTTCTGTCTCAACTATTGAACTCTAGCATGTTGTAGCAAGAAGACAGTCATGAACAATACCAAAATAAATGGGTATGACTATATTCTAATAGCATTCTGTTTGCAATAGACTAGTTTGAAGATCCCTGATGCTACATTTGAAATGATACAAATTTTGGAAGCATGTATTAAATTCTAAAAAGGAATGCTATCTCTTTTATTTGCCAGTAGATACAACTTTCTGTAAAGGAAAATAGCACAAGTACAAGTACTACATATTTTTACTAGTAAAATTAAGGCTCATGGGCTTGATTCCTATCTCCAGAGCTATGGCTCTTCCAATAGTTACACTGCAGATTTTTCAGTTGTGGTTACAGATGTCCAACCATATTCACCACTTGAAACCAACTGTAAGACAGTGAAAGTGCTGTTCATAACTTCCAGCTTTCAGAGTTTGATCAAATTAAATTAACCTCACTTCTGTGCAACTCAACAGCTCTCTAGTTTCACTTGTGCACCATTTCTTCCTTTCTTTAAAGGGTGTCTATATTTTGCTAAGGAGAACTCTAAGCTTGTATCCTAATTTCATCTTCTCATGCTTTCTTTGAGAATGTTACCTTCCCATTTCCCACTGGCTTCTAGCTCCTCTGCCTACAAACATCATTTCCCCCATCCTAAAAACAAAAACAAAGACCAAATAACTTTTCTTTGACTTCGCTACCAGTTGGACTGTTCTCCGTTGTCCTTTTTCTTCACCTTGGGAATTTAAAATAGAAATCTGTATTCATGAACTACCTCTATTTCCTCATTCTCAAACACACTGCTTCCGTTCTCACAATCCTCTCATTCTTTAATCCTGCAACTGCCATGACAACTTTATGTCAACAGACTTGTCAAATATTAACTATAACTCCTCAGATATCCTATCAACTTGGTCATTCCATCCTCCATCACAAAAGCCTTGGCAGCATTTGATACTGAGACCACTTCTTTCCTCACCAAACATTCCATTCATTGGTACACAAGACACAGCAGCCTTTAGGTTTTATTCCTTCCAATTCCCTATCCAATTTCTTTGGTTCATTTTTTCCAAACCTCAATATGGGCACTCTAGAAGATGTCATTCTTGGTCCCTTGCTGTTTATATGCTTTATTTCCTCCAAACTCAACCACTTTGATGGCTTCAGTTTTCATCTTTACTTGGATAAATTCCAAAATTGTATTTATGGTCCCTGTGGGTTTTAATAGCCAGAATATCATAAAGTCTTTTATTTAAACTACCACAGACTCTTATTTCCACAAATATTAAAGAACGTAATACTTAAAAGTATATTTATATCTTCTCTCCATTCCTAGATTGATAATAAATTATACAAACTATGAAGAAGTATGTCTTAAGTAAAATCATACCCTCACAATGTAAGTGTCCTCTGACTTGATACCATCCATTTCAGTGTGGCTCATTTTACCATTATATACTAAGATCCCTTAGCTGTGACATACATACATACACACTCTTCTCAAACATGGTGAGGAATGGGTTGATAGATATTATTATTTTTAAAAGAATTTTTTAGTTATTGGTGGACCCCTATTTCCTTTATTTATTTATATGTGGTGCTGAGGCTTGAACCCAGGACCTCACACATGCCAGGAAAGCATTCTGCCACTGAGCCACAACCCCAGCCCCAATAGATATTATTATTAATTTAAAAAATATGTAAGAGAAAGAATAATTTTATTGTGTATTAAGTAAGGGTATAATTGCATTAACATTAAGTAAAATAATAATTATGTTATAAATTAATAAATGAATAAACATAAAAATCTTATTCAAATCCCAAAACTGGAAAAAATATATATACAATTTTAAGATGACTGAAGAGGTCAAGACTACAAAAAAGTTTTGTTTAAAATGTGTTGCACTTGTGAGCCCACTGTGTCTTTGAAGTTTAGAGAGAAGTGAGATAAAATTTTCTGTTTTCTGAAGACATAAATTGTTAGTGAAAGATTATTGAAAATTTCACCTGGAATATGCTTCTTTGGTTCTGCATGATAAAAGTCAACAATACACTTACAAATTTGTATCCTCAATTCAGAACTTGGTATTTTCATTAAGTCACCTGCCAGAAGGATAAATGAATTCTGTGTAATAATATTGTTATAGTTTACTTGCAAATTTAAGCATAAAATGCAAATTTAAGCATAATACTATGATAATTATTAAGATCAGAGATTAAAACTGGATATATAATTTTATACACACACACAGTCATGCATTACTTAATAATACATATATGTTCTGTGAAATGTGTTGTTAGGCAATTCATTATTATGTGAACATAATAATGTACTTCCACAAGCATGAGATTAAATCAAGCAAAGAGAAAATGGTGCAATCAGGAGACATGAGCTGTAGGAGATTGCTGCCAGCACAACATAGTATACTGTTCTACAGATTTTTTCCTAATAAGTTGAAAGTACAATGTAAATGATAAAAAAAATAGTAACTACACAAACTGTAACAGTCATTTATTATCATCACTCAGTATTATGTACAGTATATAACTGTACGTGCCATTGGTTTATATAACTGACAGTGCAGGAGGTTTGCTTATATCAGCATCACCACAAATATGGTGAGTAATGAGTTGTGCTATGGTGTTACTCCACCATTAGATGGTAAAAGTTTTGGGCTTATTTATTACTGTATGGGACCACCATTTTATATATGGTCTGTTGTTGATCAAAATGTAATGATGCAATACATGACTATGTATACAAATATACACACATACATGCACACAGAACACCCTGAATCTATTCTTACACACTTGGTCCCTCAATCAGTTCAGACTCTGTTTTAGAAAGAATACAATGGTGATCAATTACATAAATGTTGGAACCAAATGAAGATTAAATCCTGTCTCTGCTACTTAATACCTGTGTAAACTTTTGTCTTAGTTTTTAATTCTGTAAAATGGTTATAAAAATAGTTATCACCTTTAATTGTTGTAAGGATTAAGTGAGTTAAGATGATAAAAGGGCTGAGAAGAGTGTCTAGCAGATAGTATTATATGTGTTAGCTACTATTTTGGGAAGACCTAAGTTAGCATTTTTCTTCCTAACTAGAGAATCAGCAATTTGTTGCCTTTGAATAATGCATTATTTTCCTTAAAGTTCCTAGTGAGCTTTGGTCTTCAATTTTCTGGAAGACTTGAAGAAAATATTTCTAGGCAGTCTCTGCCCTACAGGTAATAGTTTTATGTTCCATTTGTCTGGGCAGGGTTGGAGAATGGTGAGGGTGTCTTCTTCAGTAGTATCTAAACTACTACTGAATTGGCTTTAGTTCATATAGTAATTTAAACTAGATTGCATTTACTCCGTGGAAGTCTTACATTCATGATCCTCAAGGGAATATGAAGATTATCTGAGGGGCTCTGCTAAAGATTCATGTCCTCTGGATGCCTGAGAACAACTGGATTCCTTAGTATCAGTTTCAGGGTTAGGTCAGCTCTGGTCGGATACTCTGAGAGTAAAAAATTGATAAGGAATCCTCTAAAATTTGGGTTTTGCATTAGGTCTTACATAATGTACATTTCTGGAGGTGGTCAGAGGGTGAAAAAACCAAGGAGACAAAAGGAGGGGCAAAGGAAAAGTCTCCTGACAGGAGAATCTGTCAAGATTTTACCTTAATTTTATGTTCTGGACTTTTATCTTGGAGTTAGAATAGTCACTACTGAGTTTTTGAAATCATTAGACAAGAGGAACAACAAAACTTTTACAACAAAACTACCCAAATGAGCAAAATGTATGGGAAATATTGTTATTTTTTCTCCATCTCTTTCTTCCCCATTTTAGTTCCTGTAAATTTAGATCTTTTCTCACAACTTTCCATTTTTCTAAAAAAAATTTCTAGTTGTAGATGGACACAATATCTTTATTTTATTTATTTATTTTTATGTTGTGCTGAAGATTAAACCCAGTGCCTCACATGTGCTAGACAAGCGCTCCACCACTGAGCCATGATCCCAGTCCATGACTTCCTGTTTAACATCATTGGACAGACTACCAGCTTCTTCCCTTATCCATTTCTAGAATCCTGGTTCTGAATCAGAAATATCTATATACCATTTAGAAAAAAAAATTAATGTAACTTACTAGTTCGTAGTAGAAACTAGAAGTTTTAAGTAACAGTCATGAGTAGACTTTGTTCAATGCTTCATCTAACTATTTTAGTCTAAGTTCATGTTTCTAGCAATTTAAAAATAAGGGACAGAAAGAGCAGTAGAGTAAATAAGCAGTGAAGGGAATTCATAGTAAATGGAGAATATGAAACAGTAATGTGTTCTGTTGGTAGACTGTCATTAAGGAAAGAGTAGGCTGACAAAAAGAAATGGGTCATGTATTTATCACATGAATGTCTGTCAATACTTTTAGAGGCAATGTTTTTAAATAATAAGGGCAACAGGAACCTTTTAAAAATAATGTTACCAACAAAACCTATACTTTTATCTGTTAATACTACCATATCTTCTTTTGGGTTACATTCCCATTGTAAAATTTCCGCTGACAGATTCACAGCATAAAATTTCCCATTATTTCTCAGCCTGACTGCTTCTAAAGGTCCTCTTCAGTTCCTCATGTTTAATGTAATCTCTATGACACTTTTATGCACTCTGCACCATAGAGGAAGAGAATTCTAACTAGTTGGCCCAAAGTAAATACAGATAAAGACTATGAAATGTATTTAGAAATAAAACAAAATACACAAAAATGCCATACTAAAAAGTGACATGTTAAAAAAAAATGTTAAAAATAAAAACGTGTTTTACTCATTGAAGTTGAATCTCTAAAGTCTTTCTGTATGTATGGAGTATACTGCTGAGAATACAACTATTCAGCAAATGCTTTAAAAAAATTGAGTCAATCTTGTATCTTTTATTTCTCCTTCAGAAATGAAGGCCTAAATTAATAAGTACAAATTAAATGTAGGATGTATTTTGGGAACATGTTCTCATGTCTCAGGGGATGACTTAAAGAGCTAATATTTTGCTGATCCTATTTCCTAGAAAATTATTATTTTTTTTAGAAAAAATTTTAAAAATGTTTATTAGTTGTTGATGAACCTTTATTTATTTATTTGTATGTTGTGCTGAGAATCAAACTCAGTGCCTCACACATGCTAGGCAAGTGTTCTACCATTGAGTTACAACCACAGTCCCTGTTTTCTTTCTCTAGAAAAATTAAGCAATAATCCAGATATTAATGCCAACTCCTTTATGATTTTTTCATATTTCTATGTACAAAATACAACTCACACATCTATATGTGCATTATTTAAAAGTCTGTAATATTTTACTATTTTATGTTTCATTTAGTGCTCAAAGATTCCAGTAATTCAGTATAAGAGTTGAAAATATTTTTGTGATTACTAAAAAAGGGAACCTATACTTTCTGTTATGGTTTGGATGTAGGTGTCCCCCAAAAGGTCATGTTTGAGACAATGCAAGAACATTCAGAGATGAAATAAACTGGATTATGAGAATCTTAACCCAATTAGAGAATTAATCCCCTGAAGGGATTAACTGAGTGGTAATTTAAGTGGTTAGGGTGTGGCTGGAGAAGGTGGGTCCCTGGACCAAGCCTTTGGGAATATATATATTTTTTGAGCCTCCAGGAATGGAGCTAAAAATCTAACTAAAACACTTTCTGATTAACAAAAAACATTAAAAAACATTTCAACAAACTAAATAACATAAAGTCAAATAAGCACAAGAAAGTATCTTCCAGGTTTTGCTTTTAAGGAACATAGCTTCTTGTTGGTATCATGAAACACCTGAGCAGAAAATAATACCAGAATTACAACCAAGCAAACTATGATTAAATTCCAACTAGAAAATAAGAGCCCAGATACAGGGAGGGAACACATTAAGTGAAAGCTAGTGAAAACAGACAATACATTTTTGTCAGTAGGGATTGTTAAGTGTTACACCCCTCTAGCTTAAGGAACTTACCCAGAAGAGCAATTGAATTTGCAGTATCTTCCGCATAAGTTATTTCATCCGATACTTTCTTTTTCAAAAATGGCAAGCTTCAATAAGAATGAAGAATGTCAGAGTAATTTGTAATGAAGTCTTTGAAGCATCATTTGTAAAGTGTGGAAAATTTCCTTTCTAAAGAATAAAACAAGGATGATATTCTATTCTTTAGCCAGAGGGAATTGATAACCATGAAAAAGTGATATTTCTAACTAACAAGAAGAAAATAAACCAGATTTATAAAAATAAAGGGAGGGATATGTAAAGGCACAAGCTAAGAAAGTAATTTTGTATCACTGTGAATAAAAACTTAGGAATTCTCTCTCTGAGGGCAAAATAATAATGAATTATAGCTGTGATTCTATCATAGCTAGAAAAATCTTGGATAATCTGACAAACCAAATCTATGCTCAATTAAGACTTAACAACTGTTTAAGGGAGTTTTCTGAAGTTTTAAAACTCTAGTTACTAGATCAGTGATCTGTTTGTTTTTAAAGGTCAGGGCTTTTTCCTCATTAACTAGATTAGGTGTTATCCTAATCTAAAAGAACATAATTATTTTGGGGGATCAAATAATTTTATATCAACAAACATTAATTATATTAGAATTGCATTTTACAATTACTATGGCCAAAGTTATTTGAAAATAACTTATTTGCAAATCATAAAATATAAGGCACATGAACTTATTTAGGTCATTAGTCTAAATTTCAAAGGAGAGGTAAAACTATTTCTTAAAAATATAAACCATGTTGGCATTTACAAATTCAAAATTGCAACCTCATGTATTATTTAAAGTATAACATATTCTTATATAGGAATTTTAACTCATGTTTTTCCAAAAAAATTCACCAAGTGCTTGAAAAATGGTATTGAGAACTATTGTATATATAGGTTAACTTGAATTTAAGGATATTACTACCAGGAAAAGCAATGAAAAGGACAATTTTATAAACTCCCCAGAGATTTATTTCACTTGTTTGTTGGAATTGTCATTTGAAAAAATAAAAACTTATTACCTGTCATTCAGTTGATTACTAGATCTCAAAAATCAAAGAGTTCTAAAATTAGTATTTATTGTCCCTAAACTTTTTTTATTTTTCTATCAAAGGATCTATAAGGTAAGGCATCAGAAGGGTTTTCAACCAAAGAGACTGTGAATAAAAATAAGCATATACTTCTGAAATAATGGGAAAAACATACTATATGCCAAAACAGAAAGACTTAACTTCATTTCTTTTCAATGTTTTTATCTCACAAAAGTATCTTGAAAGGAGACATGTGAATCAAATAAGAATGAGGTGTGGAGAAACAATAGGACATAAGCAAAAATTAGTAAAGTATGAAAAATAATAATATGAATAATACAAAATGTGGAAAAGTGAAAGTGTAGGTCAAAAGATCTTTTGAAAATTCAGTAACAAACTTGCAGAGAGAACCAATTTGAAGCACAGTTCTGTGATGGGCTGACAGATCTGGCTCCATGAGAATGTTATAGGCCAGACTATAAGGGAAATGACTAAACAGACTCCATTTTGCTCTGAGACTCAGTGTTATATAGGAAATACTTCTCCCATGGGAACACCCCACCTCTGTATCCATCATCAGTTACTTAGTGTGACATATTTAGCAATACAAAATGACAATTCTTATGTAATGAAAAATTGCTCTCTTTTGATCTCTATTGCTCTTAACCAATGTACCATGTAAACGGTAATTGTGTGGATGTTAGTAGCCATTCTTTAGTTTGTACCTAGGTGACCCACTTCCCCCTCTGTTGATGATCTCATGATGTTAGTTTGTAATTTTGAATCATAGCAATGGACACTTATGATTGATGTGATTTTTGGTATAAGAACCTCTACAACCCTGTGGTAGGGGCTGTTCTTCCCAAAGCCATTTTTTGGGGCATTGTGTGAGACAGTCAGCCAGCCGGCTTAATAAAGACTCTCAATTTGGACTTCTCAGTGCTGATGGTCTGTTCTTATGTTGCACCCCATAACAAATTCTATATATTCTAAATACTGACGTGGAAAGTAATACTAATGAACCCTGAATTCTAGGACTTGAAATTTGAAAGTGTTATACATAATATAATATTATATTAATAAAATGAAAATAATCAATTAATTCCTTAAAGCACCAGAACATTTAAAGAATATTTTCCATGGTCTATAGAAGACCCAAAGAACTTGTAGAACTTATAAATGAATTCAGCAAAGTATTAGGATATAAAATGAACACCCACAAATCAATTGCATTCCTATACATCAGTGATGAATCAACTGAAAGAGAATTAGGAAAACTATCCCATTCACAATACCCTCAAAGAAAATAAAATATTTGTGAATAAATCTAACAAAAGAGGTGAAAGACCTCTACAATGAAAACTACAAAACACTAAAGAAAGAAATTGAAGAAGACCTTAGAAGATGGAAAGATCTCCCATGTACTTGGATAGGCAGAATTAATTAATATTGTCAAAATGGCCATTACAAAAAGCCTATACAGCTGTAATACAATTCCTACTAAGGTTTTTTTAAATGACATTCTTCGTAGAAATAGAAAAAAAAGTCATGAAATTCATTTGGAAAAATAAAAGGCCCAGAATAGCCAAAGCAATCCTCAGAAAGAAAAGTGAAGCAGAAGGCATCACAATACCAGATCTTAAATTATACTACAGAGCTATAGTAACAAAAAGGCATGGTATTGGCACCAAAATATATATGAAGACCAATTGTACAGAGTAGAAGACAGAGAGACAAACTCATAAATATAGTTATCTCATACTAGACAAAGGCACCATAAACATACATTGGAGAAAAGATAGCCTCTTCAACAAATGGTGCTGGGAAAACTGGAAATCCATATGTAGCAAAATGAAATTAGATCCCTCTCACCCTACATAAAACTTAACTCAAAGTGTATCAAAGACTTAGGCATTAGACCAGAGATCCTGCACCTACTAGAAGAAAAAGTAGGACCAACTCTCTATCATGTTGGTTTAGGAGCCAAATTCCTCAATAAGACTCCTAAAGCACAAGAAGTAAAATCAAGAATCAATAAATGGGATGGTATCAATCTAAAAAGCTTCTTCTCAGCAAAGGAAACAATTGATAATATGAAGAGAAAGTCCACAGAATGGAACAAAATCTTTGCCACCTGCACTTAGACCATTAATCTCCAGATATATGAAGAACTCAAAAAACTTAATACCAGGCCTAGGGTTGTAGCTCAGTGGTAGAGCACTTGCCTAGCACATGTGAGGCACTAGGTTCAATCCTCAGCACCACATAAAAAATAAATAAATTAAGCAAAGATATGGTCATCTACAACTAAAATTATTTAAAAAAAAACTTAATACCAAAAAACAAATAATCCAATCAATAAATGGACAAAGGAACTGAACAAACACTTCACAGAAGAAGAAATACAATCAGTCAACAAATATATGAAAAAATGTTCAACATTTCTAGCAATTAGAGAAACTCAAATTAAAACTGCACTGAAATTTCATCTTACTCCAGTTAGAATGGCAATTATCAAGACTACAAGTAATAAATGTTGGTGAGGATGTGGGGGAAAAGGTCCACTCATATACTTCTGGTAAGGCTGCAAATTGGTACAACCACTCTGGAAAGCAATATGGAGATTCCTCAAATACTTGGAATGGAACCACCATTTGACCCAGTTATCCCACTCCTGGGTATGTGCCCAAAGGACTTAAGGTCAGCATACTACACTGATGTGGTCATATCAGTGTTTATAGTAGCTTAATTCACAAGAGTTAAGCTATCATACTAACCTAGCTGCCCTTCAACAGATGAATGCATAAAGAAAATGTGGTGTACATACACAATGGAATATTACTCAGCCATAGAGAAGAATAAAATCATGGCATTTGCCACTAAATGGATGAAACTAGAGACCATCATCCTAAGTGAAATAAGCCAATCCCCAAAAATCAAAGGCTAAAGTTCTCTCTAATATATGAATGCCCACTCACAATAGATGGGTGAGTGGCTCACTTGATTGGACAGAGCAGAGTGAGGGGAAAGGAGGGGGTATGGGAATGGGAGAGACAGTAAGAATGAATCAGACATAACTTTCCTATGTTCATATATGAATGAACAGTGTATCTCCACATCATGTACAAGACAAAAATGGGAAGTTATACTGCATGTATATATGATAAGCCAAAATACATTGTATTGTCATGTATAATTAAAAAGAAAAAATTAAAAATTTTAAAAGTAAGGTATGGTGCAGGCATTAAATCATTTTTATTTTTCAGACATCAAAACAATTAAATGTAAGTAGGTACAAAATTTAAATATTGTGCTAAATTTGAGAGTGAGTTAGAAAGTACTATGTATATATAATCCCACTAATAGTATTATTTTTATACTAAAAGAAACAAAGCTATTTAAAAATTTAAGTTGGTAGAAAAGTTTAGAGACTGGTGCTGGTGCCCACCCCCTGATGCAGAGGGACCTTGACAGACCCATGCTGCAGCTCCCCAGCTTCTTTGGAGGATGGTGCAGACATTTTGAAATATTCCTGAGGACATGGCCACCATCATTGGAGGGGTGGCTCCCTTCCTGAGACACCTACAGGAGGCCCTTTTGACAGGAGAGGTACTGGAAACCTGCAGGGTCACAATAAACCTGCAGGGGGAAAACTGCTGTACCTCAGACCTTCACTGCTAGAGGGGAATATACAGAAAAACTATGAAAAAACAGGAGAAGAAAATGTCCCTAACAAACCAAGATGTTATTTTGATAGAATCCAATGATAGCATGGCAGCAGAAATGACAGAAAAAGTTTAGAATCTGCATAATTAAAATGATCCATGAAGCAAAAGATAAGAAAGCAAAAGCAGGCAATGCACGATCACTCCAATGAACAGTTAAAAGAGCAAATGCAGGAAGCAAAAGAGCACTTCAATAAAATTTCTGAAAAAACAAATACTTGAAATAAAAGAAACAATAAACCAAATTAAAAACTCAACAGAAAGCAACACCAACAGAATAGATCTTGCCGAAGACAGAGTCTCAGACAATGAAGACAAAATATTTAATCTTGAAAATAAAGTTGACCAAACTGAGAAGATGGTAAGAAATCATGAAGAGAACCTCCAAGAATTATGGAATATCATGGAAAGACCAAATTTAAGAATTATTTGGATTGAGGAAGGCATAGAGATACAAATCAAAGGAATGAATAACTATTCAATAAAATAATACCAGAAAATTTCCCAAACCTGAAAAAGGAAATGGAAAATCAAATACAAGATGCTTACACAACACCAAATGCACAAAATTACAACAGATCCACATCAAGGAACAATTACAATGAAAACACCTCACATACAAAATAAAGAGGATTTTAAAGACGGCGAGAGAAAAGTGTCAGATTACTTATAAGGGTAAACTCATAGATATCAGCAGATTTCTCAGCCCAGACCCTAAAAGCAAGAAGGACCTGGAATAACATATTTCAAGCTCTGAAAGAACATGGATGCCAACCAAGAATCCTATACCCAGCAAAACTAACCTTCAGATTTGATGTGAAATAAAATCTTTTCATGATAAACAAAAGTTAAAAGAATTTACAAATAGAAAGCCTGCACTACAGAGCATTCTCAGCAAAATGTTACATGAAGAAGAAGGGAAAAACAACAATACAAGTCAGCAAAGGAGGAGCTATCCTAAAGGAAAAGCGAATCAAAGGAGAAACCAAGTCAAGTTAAAAACCAAAAATAAGCCAAAATAACCAGGAATACAAATCATATCACAATAATAACCCTGAATGTTAATGGCCTAAACACATTAATCCAAAGACTGACAGATTGGATTAAAAAGAAAGATCCAAAAATATGCTGCCTTTAAGAGACTCATCTCTTAGAAAAAGACATCCACAGAGTAAAGGTGAAAGGATAGGGAAAAATATACCATGCCCATGGACTCAGTAAAAAAGCAGGGGTCTCCATTCTCATATCAGATAAAGTGGACTTCAAACCTAAGTTAGTCAAAAGGAATAAAGAAGGACATTTCATACTGCTCCAGGGAACCATAAACCAGCAAGACATAATGATTTTAAATACTTATGCCCCAAACAATGGAGCATCTATGTACATCAAGCAAATCCTTCTCCATTTTAAGAATCAAATAGACGAAAACACAATAATTGTGGGTGACTTCAACACACTGCTCTCACCACTGGATAGATTCTCCAAACAAAAACTGAACAAAGAAGCTATAGAACTAAATAATGCAATCAATGATATAGACGTAACAGATATATAGAGTATTTCATCCATCATCCAGCAAATATACTTTCTTCTTAGCAGCTCATGGATCCTTTTCTATAATAGACCATATGCTATGCCACAAAGAAGTCATTAGTAAATACAAAAAAACAGAGATACTATCTTGTATTCTATCAGACCATAATAGAATACAATTAGAAATCAATGATAAAATAAAAAACAGAAACTACTCCTACACCTGGAGACGAAATAATATGCTATTGAATGATGCAATGATAACAGAAGACATCAGGGAGGAAGTAAAAAATTCATAAAGGTAAATGAGAACAATGACATAACATATCAAAATCTCTGGGACACTCTCAAAGAGGAAGTTCATTGCATTGAGCTCATACATTAAAAAAATAAAAAGTCAACAACCAAATGTCCTAACATTACATCTCAAAGCCCTAGAAAAAGAAGAACAGATCAACACCAAAACTAGTAGAAGACAGGAAATAATTAAAATCAGAGCTGAAATCAATGAACCTGAAACAAGAGAAACAATTCAAAAAATTGACAAAACAAAAAGTTGGTTCTTTGAAAAAGTAAACAAAATTGATAAACCCTTACCCACCCTAACAAAGAGAAGGAGAGAGAAAACTCGTATTACTGGAATTTGTGATGAAAGAGGAAAGATAACGATAGACACCATTGAAATACATAACATAATTAGAAGCTACTTTGAAAATCTGTACTCCAAAAAAATAGAAAATATCAAAGACATTGACAAATTTTTAGAGACATATGAACCTCCCAAATTGAATCAGGAAGAAGTACACGATCTAAACTGATCAATTTCAAGCACCAAAATAGAAGAAGTCATCAAAAGTCTACCAACAAAGAAAAGCCCAGGACCAGATGGATTCTCAGTCAAATTCTACAAGACCTTTAAAGAAGAACTAATACTCCTCAAAGTATTCCCAGAAATAGAAAAGGAGGGAACCCTTCCAAACTCATTCTATGAGGCTAGTATCACTCTGATACCAAAACCAGACAAAGAATCATCAAGGAAAGAAAACTTTAGACCAATATCTCCAATGAACATAGATGCAAAAATCCTTAACAAAATACTGGCAAATTTCATACAAAAATATATTAAAAAGATAGTGCACCATGATCAAGTGGGGTTTATCCCAGGGATGCAAGGTTGGTTCAACATCCAGAAATCAATACATGTAATTCATCACATCAATACACTTAAAATTAAGAATCATATGATTATTTCAATAGATGCTGAGAAAGAGTTTGATAAAATACAGCACCACTTCATGCTTAAAACACTAGAAAAAACAGGGATAGTAGGAACATACCTCAACATTGTAAAGGCTATCTATTCTAAGCCCACGGTCAACATCATTCTAAACTGAGAAAAACTGAAAAACTGGAACAAAACAGGGATGCCCTCTTTCATCACTTCTATTCAACATCATCCTTGAAACACTAGCCAGAGCAATTAGACAGACCAAAGAAATTAAAGGGACATGAATAGGAAAAGAAGAACTGAAGCTGTCACTATTTGCCAGTGACATGATTCTACATTTAGAGGATCCAAAAAACCTCACAAGAAAACTTCTACAACTAGTAAATGAATTCAGCAAAGTAGCAGAATATAAAATCAATACACATACATCTAATGCATTTCTATTCATATGTGCTAAATCCTCTGAGAGAGAAATTAGGAAAACCACTTCATTCACAATAGCCTCAAAAAAATAAAATAAAATACTTGGGAATCAATCTAACAAAAGAGGTGAAAGACCTCTACAATGAAAACTACAGAACACTAAAGAAAGAAATTGAAGAAAACTTTAGAACATGGAAAGATCTCCCATGTTCTTGGATAGGCAGAATTAATATTGTCAAAATGGCCATTCTACCAAAAGTGCTATAGAGATTCAATGCGATTCCAATTAAAATCCCAATGATATTCCTCATAAAAATAGAGAAAGCAATCATGAACTTTATCTGGAAGAATAAGAGACCTCAAATAGCCAAACAATCCTGTGCAGAAAAAGTGAGGCAGAAGGTATCACAATACCAGACCTTCAACTATACTACAGAGTAACATTAACAAAAATGGCATAGTATTGGCACCAAAATAGACTAGTAGACCAATGGTACAGAATAGAAGACACAGAGACAAACCCACATAAATACAGTTACCCCATACTAGACAAAGGAGCCAAAAACATACAATGTTGAAAAGATAACCTCTTCAACAAAGGTGCTGGAAAAACTGGAAATCAATATGCAGTAAAATGAAATTAAACCTCCATCTCTCATCATGCACAAAACTCAAATCAAAATGGATCGAGGACTTAGGAATTAGACAAGAGACCTTGCACCAAACAGAAGACAAAGTAGGCCCGAATCTCCATCATGTTGGCTTAGGAACAGACTTCCTTAACAAGACTCCCAAATCACAATAAATGAAAGCAAGAATCAATAAATGGGATGGATTCAAACTAAAAAGCTGTTTCTCAGTAAAGGATACAATCAATAATGTGAAAAGAGAGTCTATAGAGTGGGAGAAAATCTTTTCCACACGCTTCAGATAGAGCACTAATTGCCAAAATTTACAAAGAACTTACAAAAATTTACACCAAAAATACAAAGAACCCAATCAATAAATGGGCCAAGGAACTGGACAGACACTTTACAGAAGAAGATATACAGACAGTTAATAAATATATGAAAAAGTGTTCAACATCTCTAGTAATTAGAGAAATTCAAATTAAAACAATTCTTAAGATTTCATCTTACTCCAATTAGAATGGCTATTATCAAGAACACAAATAATAATAGATGCTGGTATGAATGTGGGGAAAAAGGCACACTTTTACATTGCTGGTGGAGCTGCAAATTGGTGCAGCCACTCTAGAAAGCAGTGTGGAGAGTTCTCAGAAAACTTGGAATGAACTCATCCTTTGACCCAGTTAGTCCTCTCCTCTGTTTATACCCAGAGGACTTACAATTAGCATACTACAGTAATGCAGCCACATCAATGTTTATACAGCTCAATTCACAATAGCTAGATTGTGGAACCAACCTAGATGCCCTTCAACAGATGAATGGACAAAGAAACTGTGGTATATATATACAATGGAATAGTATTCAGTCATAAATAATAATAATATTATGACATTTGCAGAAAAATGGATGGAACTGGAGAATATCATGCTAAGTGAAATAAGCCAATCCCCAAAAAACCAAAGGCAAATGTTTTTCCTGATAATTGGATGATGATATATAATGGGGGCGGGGGGTGGGGGGTGAGAGAAGAATGGAGGAACTTTAGATTACATAAAGGGAAATGGGGGGGGGTATGAAAAATGGTGGAATAAGACACACATCGTTACCCTATATACATGTTTGATTACATGAATGGTATGAATCTACATCGTGCACAACCATAGAAGTGAAAAGATGTACCCCATTTGTGTACAATGAATCAAAATGCAGTCTGTAAAAATTAAAAAAAATTAAAAAAACATAAAACCAAAAAACAGGAAGAAGAAAACTGAACTTCATTTGAGTCATTGCCAATTGCAAATCAATGAGAAATGAGAACAAAGTGTCTCCAGGGATAATTCAGGTCCACAAAAACTTTTGTTTTTACAAATGTTCAATTGACATGTGATTTTTAGGAACATATATTGCGTAAAGTGAGGTGACTCTGTGGCAGAAATTCAAGCATGATTAAGTTTCATGAGTTCTCTGCATACTTCATTAGAATTCGCTAATTGGTCATTGTTAAAATTATGGCACTTATCAACTAATTATCAGTACACGTACTCATACATTCTGTATTCTTCTACACCTCATATCATCTGGCTCTGAGATCTGCCATTATAAAATGCCTGAAAAAGTTTATGAGCCTTAGTTGTAAATTGTAAAAATTTTTGGTAAGGGGAAGGAGTGGATTTCAATTTGAATAACCTTATAAAAGAGAAAATGATTGGGATCATCATTCTTACTTTTATGGTTTAAATAAATAAATAGAACTGATTGTATAGTTACATGGAAGAGAAATTAAAAATAGTAGAAATCAGATATATGTCTCAGAGAAACTGCTTTTTCATGTACTAACACTTCAACATTTAAGAAAATTAGATACTTCTGACATGACTTATTTTTTTCAATTGCAGACAATTCTTGCCTGAATGATGGATCAGTTTAATCAAAATCAGGAGGATTTCTGCCTTCACTTTACTTCTTTTCTTCCTTTTCTCTAAATGGTGTGAAGATGGGCACAAAGGTCATAATAACAGTCATACCCACAAAGTGTAAGGCCAAGAGACTTTTGATAAAAGAACCCTAACCCTAGGGTTACCATAGTAAATTTATAAGAATTGTCAGATATCAATGCCAAAATAAAATTAGCAAGGCATTTATTTTCTGTTTGTGAAGGAGATAAAAACAGGGAACTGGCAAATAAAAGAGTCCAAAAAAAAAAAAAGTAAAAGTTTAGAATTGAAAAGTGTTAGGGAAGGTTTATTCTCACTAAAGTAGCTTCCTGAACTATATTATATCGAACAACTAAAAATGGATATTGTAATAGGTATCTAGATTGGCCACTGTGTGGCAGCAAAGAAGCATTATATATGTAGATTTCAGAACAGTAGAGAGGATAAGACATACTAACTTTATAATTCTTCTAGTATATATTTAAAAATATGTACCGAATATAATTGGTGATATCTTATTTTTCATTCAAAATTGGAAAATAGAAACATATCACAGAACCTAATCTATCTTTGAAAGCCAAATTTTAAAGTTGGCGTTGAGCAGGACTGAAACTAAGTATTATCAATAAATATACTCAAGGATTCCCTAAAATTCTTCAATTCCTTGGTTTCATTTAATATTTATCATTCATATGATTGCAACTACATTACAAAAACATTTGTATAGAGTTTAATCTCTTGTGGCTTAAAAATCTCAGACTAATAAAATGGACAGCATTTGAAATACCAACTACTAGAATCAGGTGATAACTGAAGTTACTGACTTCTGTATCACTCTGATACACTATACTTCCTAATACCTTTAAAATGCAAAACAGAACATAATAAAACACTACACACTAATATAAAATAAAGAAAAACAACTTACCTACATAATTTTAGTATGTCATATGCAGGTTCTATAAATTGGGGCTGATTTTCAATTTTTCCTGCACACAAATTCAGAATTTTAAATATCTGTGCTAAATCCCTTAAGGGCTTTAAGATTTTTTGTTAAGAAATAAAATTAATATCAATATCTTTATCATCATGTTCTTTATAGCACTTCTGTCAAAATCTATAGAATTCCATCTATTTTGTTAAATGTGGTAGACACCTTTAATTTTTCTTATTTTGAAGTCTAAAGAGGAAAACTCAGAACTATATTTTTAGCCATATTAATTTTTGCCTAACTTCTTATTCAAAATTATTTTCTTCTCATCACAATTTTAGAATTAGATTATCAACTACCACACCATACATTTGATTGATCAATAACGTACTACTGGCAATGAGTAAAAGTACATTGAAAAAAATCAATGATTAGGTTCACATATATCCTTCATTTCCTACCCATATGCATATCAACAAACTGCTCTGGAACAAGAAATCCAAAATTTACTTTACCTTATAGCTTTATTAACATTTCTTACATGCAGGGTTTAAACTGGATGGAATTTTATTTTGTTTAAAACTAGTATGGGGCTGAGGTTGTGGCTCAGTAGTAGAGCGCTTGCCTGGCACTGGGTTAATTCCTCAGCACTGCATAAAAATAAATAAGTAAAATAAAGGTATTATGTCCATCTACAACTAAAAAAGAGAAATTTAAAAATCACCTTTTATTTTACCCCTGTTTAAAAAACCCTATTGGTATATGACACATTTCATTTCTTTTGTTTTACCCCTAAGAGATCAAAGAAATTCTGACTTATAGTTCTTGGTTTAATTCTATTATTTCTAGGTTCTTTCTAGGAATGTCTAAGAAAGAGATGGGATTATTGATCATACCAGCTCTATTAACTTCCTGGGAAAGTGACCAGGACATTTCCCTATCTTTGTGAAGTTTTGCAACTTCTAAAGTCAGCCTATTAAAGGCATTCAGAAATAAACCATTTGCCACCAAATGTCTAACCAGAAGTGGGAGGAGGGGGACAAGAAACAAAGCAAAACAAAACAACAACAAATCCGTGAAAATCTGCTAGAATTGTTGAGGTGTGAGGTTAAGACAGGATAAGGAATCACTTGCTAGCAGAGTTTCTTGGCTCCCAGAAAATAATGCTTAATATCCACAAGCCCCTTGACTGATTCAATAGATCCTTATAAAACCAAGGCACTGAAAATAAAGAAAAGATCTAGATAAAATCATATAGCACATTTCTTTCAGTGGAATACTTAAGATGTTTTCACCTGGGACAAGTTACTATTAGACAGATACCTTCTTCAGACCAGGTTACACAACTATCAGACATGGTTTAGGTTAATTCTACTCAAAGCGGGATCTATAGATCACTTGTTCTGAAATCATGTTACCCAGTCCATGACAAGGTAAGTACAGAAAATGACAATGGACATTCAAAAACTTTCACAGCAATCTAATGTTCCTGTGAAATGTTTTTTTTTTCTCTATTTTACAATAAACTTTAAAAGACAACTACCACCCAGTAACAAACTGGTTCTTATATACAGATAGATTTGGAGGGTTGAGACACACTAGTTTTCATGTTTTCTGATTAGGGTGGTATATGTACTTAGGACAATATATTCATATAATGTGTGCCAGATTATCAAGCACTTGCATGAATAGTATTACATCTGACCTTCACAACCTCATGATGTACAATTATCTCATTTTACAAGGATAGAGAAGTTAAGAAGCTTATCAAAGATATAACTGCTCATATCAATTGGTAGAAATGAGACTTGAACTTGGCACTCCTATCATCTACTTCTTCCTGAATCTATAGAAACTGATGTCATTACAGATAATAGTACAATAGACAGAATAATGATTTCCCCAAAGATGTCCATGACCTAATCTTAGAAACCTGTGAGAATGTCACCTTAGATGGCAAAGAGATTTTTCAAATATGATTGAGTTAAAAATCTTGATATGAGAAGATTATACTAGAATATTCAGGTAGGCTCAGAGATCCTTTAAGGGAAAGGGGTAGGAGGTTAGGGAGATGAAGATGAGAGAGGATGCCTAAAGCAGAGGTAAGAGTGATACTGGGAGTGGGAGGTCCTAAGTCAAGTAAGCATGAAGCATCTAAAAGATGGAAAAGGCAAGGAAATGACTTTCCCCCTAGAACTTTCAGAAGGACCCAGTCCTGCCCACTTCTTGACTTTAGGCAAATAAAATGGATTCTAGACTTCTGATCTCCATAACTGTAGGATAATAAATTTAGGTAGTTTTAAGTCACTGAGTTTATAATAATTTGCTACAGCAACAATAGGAAACTAATACATTTTCTAATAGAAATTCTCCTATTTCAAGATAAATGAACACACAAAGATATGTAAAGGATACAAGTCCATTCTGATAACACTGCACCAGTTTCTTGACAGAGTTAAGTTGTTTTTCTTCTAAATCATCCTAAAACAAATGTTCCATTTAATTCTTTTGAGCTATTTTAAAATTTCTTCAAAAAGAAAAAAGACACATGGAAATTATCAAGTAATTCTTAAATTAATATAAGCATTATAAAATGTTGCCTGAAACAGTAAAGGTAAAAATAAAATACCATTTAAATTTGATTAGGAAATTGGAACTCAAAATTAGGTTAATGTAAAAGTCATAGTTGTTTCTGGAAATAATCTATTTTTTTTTTTTTTTTTGCGGTGCTGGGGATTAAACCCAGGGCCTTGTGCTTGCAAGGCAAGCACTCTACCGACTGAGCTACCTCCCCAGCCCAGAAATAATGATAGTTGAAGTATGATGAACATTTTTCTATGTCATACATCATATAGGCACTGTATATACATGTCTCTTCATTAACCTTCAAAATATCTCTATTACCAGGATATTATTATCCTTCTTTTCCAGAGTAGGAAACAAACTGAAATAATTTGTGCAAAAACACAAAGCTTAAAAGTGGTGGTATCAGAAATCAAATTTGGCAACCTGAACCCAGAAATTACATTTTTAGCTTCTAAAAAATGCCCAGTGTACTGTGCAAACCAAACATCTCTTGTCGACTAAAAACAAGCAAAAAATAAACCTCTATACAGTGATGTGTCTTCAAGATAAATCCCTTCTTCCCTTTTAATCTTTTTCATCTGATTGTGGCATTATCTATACCTTTTTGCCCCATCCTTATTTAATAGCTAA
Organism: Sciurus vulgaris; assembly: GCF_902686455.1. Classification (NCBI taxonomy): domain Eukaryota; kingdom Metazoa; phylum Chordata; class Mammalia; order Rodentia; family Sciuridae; genus Sciurus; species Sciurus vulgaris. The sequence continues at coordinate 52,867,581 of NC_136468.1, forward strand.
TAGGCGCTCTCTGTAGTTAGATTTTCTCTTTTAAGGAAATGCAGATACACTCACAATTTTGAAAGAACTTTTTATAAAAATCACAGTCAACGACAACAATAAAATTCTTTGTCATTATTTTTATTTTCTTCTATGTAAAAATTAGGCCAAAAAATGTTAAAACAATTATTAAATTTTTGTGCTTACTATTCATAAGACATTGTTTTGATGGCTATGCCTTGGTCAATCCTACTTATTAAGAATGTATGATCTTCCTTGGAAAAGGCTACATAAAGTTTTATAGTGTGTGCTCACTTTTAGGCATTCAGTCAATTTGGACAACATCAGCAAGTGTGGTGTGTGAATTTGTGTGCATACAAATTTTACTACCCCTTTTCTCAGTACCTAACTCTCAGCTTTGAATCTTTGGTCTGAAGTAATTTTACTTCTATTACATTTTATGATCTTTCTCAAAATAAATTACCTATGTTTATGTATGAGTGTGTATATAAGACCTGATTTCATACCAGAAAACATTTATTGGTATGTTAGGAACCCCTCACCCCCCCCCCCTTTTTTTTTAATACCTCCTCCTCTAGTCCTATTTGGTAATAAGCAATTAACAGAGACTAGATCACCCTTTCTCTGCTCTTATGAATCCTTCTGTAATTAGTCACCATGGGTTTGTTCATTCCAAAAAAAGCAAATCTGCTCTCTAGCCACCCTGCCTGGTTAAATATATTTATACTAAATAGCAGTCTTTGAATTTAAAATATATATGTTTGAAATTTCAACAAAAGGTGATAAATGAGACTGATATTTGTGGGAATATGAGTTATTTCAAGGAAATAAGTTTGTAAGTGGTGTAGCAGAATAATTCTTTATCAAAGCATACTCACTTTATCATTCTCTTCAAGGAGTTTGATGATACGATTAAGATCCATAGGTTTGAAAACACCCTAAAAAACATACAACTGTTAGTATTCTACCTCATGGGAAATCACATCAAGCACACTATTTTCATGTGACATTTTCCCTTAGTAACTTAAAAATATCTATGACAATAAGCAAAAGGAGAATGAAAAACTTATGAGACCTTACAGGATTTTGGAGACCTCCAATAGATTTTGAGACCTCCAATAGATTTTGAGATTATGAGACCTCCAATAGATTTTGGAGTTAAAACAACCACCAAAGATCTCTCCTGAATTCTAGTATTATCTTATAATCTTAATGTTTTTAAATTCAATTAGCCCTAAGAGGTCCAAGGGGGCACTTGGAATAATAGCCCTAATATGCTATGGAAATATATAAGTGGTGCATGCATCTACATTACACCAAGTTTGCTTATACAGATATATATGACAAGACTAGCTTCTAAAAAACCTGTAGGAGATGACCTTCCTGAACTCACTATTCCCTCTCAGTTGGTACCAGCATTCTTCTAGTCATTCATATTAGAAAACAAGTACCTCAAAGTTCTACAGATTTCACATCTTAAATATTTCTTAAGCTCACTCCAGTGACTTATTGAGTAGCATCTCTCGGTTGTGTAGGGTTACTGCTATTCTCCCTGCTCCCACTCTTGCACTTTCAACACTGTCCTCCACAGTCAGAATGAACTCAAATCTGAAATAACCCATCTAAGTCATTCAGTGATTCCCCACTGATGCTTCTCATCCCCTTCTGTTTTTCATTTATGCTGTTGCAATCCTATTCCTTTTCTTGGTGCATTCCCACAGGTCCTTCGAATGAAGCTCATTTGTCATCTCCCCAAGGCATAAGAAAAGATTAGAAAAGTGTCTATCCTCCTCTGTGCACTCCTAGGCCCTAAGTGTATGTCCATTACAATTCCATTACACTACTCTGCAAGGATTTACAATCTTTTCCCCCACCACTCCCGTCTTTGAAGTTTGTTGAGGGCACAGACTTTTGTTTCTGGTATTCCCAGTAAACTGGACCTGGCATGTAGTAGTGTGTTATTTGCTTGAAATCCCAGAGACTCTGGAGCCTGAGGCAGGAGAAATTCAAATTCAAGACCAGCCTGGGCCACTTAACAAGACCCTGCCTCAAAATAAAAAAGTTAAAAAGGACTGACTGGGGATGTAGCTCCGTGGTTCAATCTCTAGTATCCAAAAAAAAAAAAAAAAAAAGCTTTTAAAATTTAACCAAGAAGGAGTCATTTTATAATAAAGCTATTTATAGGTAAGTTGAGAAGAAACCAGGAAGTGCTATCTATCATCCAAAGTTTAAGCACTTATGATGATACAAATTTTAAATAGTTTTGGCTACATTTATCTGGAAGATTAATGTTTTGTTGAATGCATTTTGTTTTTAATCCAAATGTTATGTTAATGTTGCTTATTCCCATTACAGAAGTTAAATTATTCCAGTTTCCAGTTTCCTTCCTCATCCTTCTCCCCACTTCTTGCTTTCACACTTCCTCTGTTTTAAAATGTGTTTTAAAGAATGATGCAAGATGATAAATGGGAAATAAACCTGCATATTCCTATTATCTAAATATATCTATTTTTATTTTTGTATATTTTTTATTTTTGTTTACTTGTATAAATACATAATTTTACTTAGTGTTAATGTTATTGCATTTTTTACTTTAAATCTATAACATACTTTTCTGTATTTCTACATAGGCAATATTACATTGCATTTCAAGTTTAGAATTTCCTTGTCTTTCACAAATATAAACTTATATATCCTCATCTCAAGATGTTTCTTTCAAAAACAATTTTCAATTAAATGTAACTTTAAATCTGTAGAATAAAATTTTTTACTAAAACGCTTTAATTCATAATAATAAAAAAGATTTACTAAGTACTTATCTGTACTTGATATTATAGTTACAATTAAAAATTGCAAATTTATTGTTACCCAAAAATTTGAAAAATAGAATTTTGCCTTTTTAGATTTAGAGATTTAACAGTGCCATCTGCCACTGTGTTGGTTATCATTTCTCTTTTCCTTTCCTGTACTCAGATTATAGATAGATAGAGTGGGGTTTTATTTTATGATTTGCTGCAGTATTTGCTTTGAGGATTAGATAATTAATTGAAATGAAAAAATCAATCCAGGATTTTCTTTTTAATATCTGTATGTATGACCAAAATTTTCCCCCTAAGGAGTAAGTATAATTTTTTATGGGAAACAGGGAACAGATTCCTTTGGATCAATTTTTGGATTATCATTTCTCAGTACTCTGTGCTACCTGTATGTCATATTTTTAAAGATTTCTTCCTTCTGCCCTCCTCCCCGCCCACTACCTTTCTTAATTTCTTAGCCCTTTCATGCTTCCACACATATTTATCATAAGGTTCTGTGTTTCAGGAACTGTGCTAGGTATGAGGAACACATTGTTGTGACCTCAGGTAGTTAACAGTTTGCAACTGAATTTTACAGGCCTTGTATACTGAACTAAAGACCTTAAGAACCCATTGAATGGTTAGAGAGTGAATAGGTAAATGAACAATGGTCAAAATACATATGACAAAAGAACTCTTGAACCACAACCTCTGTAGCAAGCAACCTGGAAAACTAACCCACACCATCTACAGCAATGGATCCAGAAAATTGGTCAATGATTGCCAGTTTCTCCAATTTTTGTACCCCTGCTTCCAACTCAGGAAAACCAGAGAAAGCCAAACATAAATCAAGTAGAAGTATACTCCATGTGGTGCTGCAGTTCCAGATACCACTGAGCATGTGCAATTCAGTGACTCCAATTTCCTGCTTCCAGATGTGTCAAGAAAATGAAAGTAAGGCAAATCTGAATGGGATTTAGGGCTAATCAATAAGTTATTACTTTTCTAAATCCTAATTAGCAATAGTTTGAACCAATAGTGTTATTACTTTCCCAAACCCTAATTAGCATAAGTTTGGATCAACAGCAGTGACCCAAGTGCTATATAAACCCTTAGATGAGCATACTCAGTAGAAGAAAATGTGCTATTGGGTCCCCTCTTGTACTGCAAGAGTTCTGTTCCTATTTCTATTCTTCAATAAATCCTACTCTTACACTAACTCATCCTAGTCTATGGATTTCATTCTTTGAATTCATGACTTAAAAACCTGAAAAAAGAAATTGATGGTGATCTGTTGGGGTCTGTTGCAACACTAGAGGGTATAGCCTACCATTAAGAGCTGCCACACAGGCTGGAGTTGTGGCTTAGTGGTAGAGCACTTGCCTGGCATGTGTGAGGCCCTGGGTTTGATCCTCAGCACTGCATATAAATAAATAAATTAAATAAAAAGATTCATTGACAACTAAAAAATATTAAAAAAAAAAAAAAAAGCTGCAACACTTCTTGGCTGCAGAGGCCTGTAACCTCATGAAGACTCCACCCACCAACAGAAGTGGAGAAACTTCAGTCTCACCCACCAGCAGTAGTGGGGAATCAAGTTTCATCTCAAAACTTCAGTTTCATCAGTTTCCCAAGTAGCTGGGCTTACAGGCATATGCCACCATACCTGGCTCTACAAATATTTATTGAGTACTTATGCTGTGTTAGGCAATATTCTAGGTGCTGACATGGTAATAAAAAATGCAAATTTACTGCTTTCATAAAGAATTGATAAACTCTGGAAGAGACAAAATTAATAAGTTGTATAGAATGGGACAAGATGATATTGATTTGGGTTGGGAGTACTGGAATTCTGGAGAAATATAATTTTACACCCAGTAGTCAGTAAAAGACTCACAGAGTGGTTAGCATTTCAGTAAACTCTTGAAGGAGGTAAGGGAGAAAGTTGTGGATACCAAAGGGAGAACTTCCAAGCAGTGGGCACAGCAAGTGTAAAGGCCTATAGGCTGGTGTACGCTTGGAGGCTTGAGGAGAAGCCAGGAGGTTAGGGTGGTTACAGAAGGCTTTGCTAAGCTAAGAATTCAATTTCTATTCTAAGCTCAGAGTAAAGGAGTTCTAGGAAGTATATAAAACAACTAAGATATATTTCTTACTCTGCAAAAACACATTATAGTAGGAGAGACGAAACATATGAATGAAGCAATGACCAACATAAGACAAGCAATAATTAGGTAAGAAGTTGTGTGATTCTGATCTAGACCTATTCCCATTTGTGAGCTCTATGAGTATGGAAATAAATGGGAGGCACTTTCTATTGGAGTTCTTCATGGTGGAGAGGCAGAATTTAAAGGTAGTACAAGATTTAGAGAAATTCAGAAGAGAGGAGGGCATTTATCCAATAAATATTTAACATCAGCTCCAGGTATTGTGCTGGTGTTACACTGGAAAATATTTCAGAAAAAAATAGTGATATTTCTGTCCTTGTGGAGGTAGACTTAAGCAGAGCATGCAGCACAGAAGGTTAGCAGTAATCTCAGACATCATCTAGTTCAGTGACTCTGGGGCTAAAAATCTCTTGAGGGATCACTTTTAAAAGAGTCCCAGGCTCCATACTGGTGATCATGGTTGATTAACTTTACAGTAGGGTCCAGCTATGCCTGTTTTTTTTCTTTTTTCCTAAACACTCCTCAGAAGATTGTGATGGATATGTATGTTTGGGAAATACTCACCTAGAACAGGCTGGTTTTATAGAGAAGAGTACAGGCAGAGAGAAGTTAAGCAATTTTGTCAAGATAATTATATTAGACAAGGTATGAAATGGAATCCTGAAAGGAACAGAGGGTGGAACTGAAGGGGAAAAAGAAGGATGAAAAGTGAAGTGGTATTTAAAGAAGATATAGAGTGGACAGAGGAAGAGAGATGAACCACAGGGCTGAGAAGGATGGACAACAATCCAGGATTGATTGAAGCACTGTGGTTACAGGAGAGAACAAGTAGATCTTTTTAAACCCCATTTGGTGCCTCTTGTTTTTTGCTACATTATCTGATCTAGTTGGGAGGGCTGGAATTTTGTTTTGTTGTAGTTTCTTGTTTTATATTCTGACTGTATATGAAAGTATCTTCTCCAATTTCAGAAATTAGTTGTGAAACTCTGTAGTACCATGCATACCATCCTGCAGCTCTAACAGACTAAGCTTTGCTACTCAGAATGGGAAGTGAGCCAGCTGCACAAGCATTACCTGTAAGCCTATTAGACAGGCAGAACCCAGGGTCCACTGCAGACCTATAGAATCAGAATCTGCATTTTAGTAAGATTCCTATGTGTTCCATATGCACATCAAAGTTTGAGAAGCACTGCTCTAAAGGGCTTTGCAAGTCTTCAGAATGAGGGGAGCAATACTAAACTAAATAGAAAACAGATAAAAGGTAAATCTGTACTTTGTCATTTTAGTATATGACTGAGGTCAATTTCACTGCCTATCACTCTCCCAGAGGAGAAGTGTTTCAGCTTTAATCTGCATTACCCTTCACTTCCAATAGAAAGTCAGAGCCACATAAGCACTGGGACTAATCCTAGATAAACAATTTTTCTATCTGGTTTCCAAAGAAACAAACCTCATAAAGATTCATATACCCTGTAAATAACATCTGAATTTAATAATAATAATAATAATAATAATAATAATAATAATAACAACAACAATTGGCTTTCATGATTAAAGTCATCAATAATAATCTAAACAACTACCATTTATGGGACACTTAACAACCTGCATGCTGCACACTGTGCTAAATACCATACAAATACTTTGAACTTTAATGAGAGAGGCATTCCTTAAAATCTTTTATGAATGAGGAAACCAAGACTTAGAAAAGGCAAGCAACGTGACTCAAGAAAACAATTAGAAAACGACTGACAAAATTTTGATCCATTTAATTATTTTAAACCTGAAAAATATGACAAGTTTTTAAAAAGACTTTAGAATCATTTTATTAGGCATTATCAAAATTTTTATAAAGAGAAAAAGAGGGCTTGAGTAGAGTACCTTTCTGTGAAAATCACAACATAGAACAAAAAATGCAATTCACTGCACACCTGTAATCCTAGCTACTCAGAGGATGAGGCAGGAGGATGGTAAATTTAAGGCCAGCATGAGCAATTTAGGGAGATCCTGTCTCAAAATAAAATAATGGGAAAAAAAGAGGGATTGAGAATATAACTCAGTGGTAGAGTACTTATGTGAGGCCTGGGTTCAAACTCCACTATCACACACACAAACATACACAAGTACAATTCAAAATCCCAGATTCCTAAACTATTGTTTTCCTATTTATCATTATCTTCGAACTCATAATCTACACCTACATTTTCTATAATTCATCTATAAACATTTCAAAGCTAATGAAGTTTAAAAAATCTAATGTTCTACAAGTACTCTTTGTGATAGCTTTGATAGTATTCAGAGTAGTTACTGCCTTCTACAAAGATTTTTTGTGAAAAATGCAAAAAATAAATACTAATTAAGGCAGAAGTGAAGCATATGTAGAACACATGTACAAGATAACCTGCATATTTTACTTACTCCCTTAGGTAACAATAGTTAAGTCTATTTCTTCACTTGGCTATGGGTAACTGAAATGCTTCCATGTAGTAAAGAAAATGATACAAAACAGCTATCTAAAGCACAGGTAGCCTAAGGGGGTATTTCTATATAAGGAAATCTCCAATGTCAGTGTAGAATTCCGAGAATCCATTCCTTTAAGGCCAAGATAATTTAGAAGTTCTAACTCCTTGGATAAAGAATAATGATGATGATGTCAATGACTGCATATTTTAATATATATGACACTGTATAAGTTCTCTATATGCATTATTTCACTTAATCTTTACTATGAAAATCAGTACTGCTATCATCTCCATTATTATCTTCACTGGTTTAGAATATCCTTTGGTCACATAATTGGTAACTGATGGAATAAGACTAAAAAATCGAAGTAGATTCCATCTCGTTTTTAGCCACTAAGATATACTGTCTCTCAACCATAGGAAGAGGACAAGTTTGCAAAGGCAGAAGAGTTTCAAAGGACTGAAAACATTTAAAGTTCCAAAGGTCTTTCCTCCACTGGCCTGAGGCAGAGGTCTGAAAGGTCATTTTGACTACTTATTGGGAACACTAGATCCCACTGTGAGTAAAAAGACTGAGTAACTGTCAGTTAATTTCTTATGACTTTAGAATCCTCTTTTATAAAAGCAACCACGAGCAAAATAAAACAATAAGAAACCTGACTAGTCACTAAGATTTCTCCCAGCTCTAGTAAATTTCTATTCTGTTTCATTTCTTTGGGTGTAAATTCCCCTTTTCCTTAGTACTTTAAAAATGTTAATACATCTAGAAGTAGAGATAGGAACATGAGTTGATGCAAATTGATTTTTCTCCTGAAAGGGAACCCTATGCCCTTGAAGGAGGTGTAGTAATGAAAGAAAACAAAAGGAAAAGACAAAAAAGAAATAAAAATATATATACACACAGGTATACTTGTTTCATAGTACTTTTTACATTATGGACTATTTTTGGTAATGACCTGTTAAAAGTATTTCTTTATTTTTCTTTTCAACCTATGCTTTCCTGCCTCATACAACCTTGCCCATTTTTTCTTACACCAAATGAAGGAGGAATGAGAATCATCATTACCAAATTCACCTACTTCTCAATTTGCCCGGTGTCTAGGAATATAGCAGTAATGCTGAGCTTCCATGCAGCCTTGGGGATGGAGAGCTACCTTTGCTCAAAGTTCTTCTCCCCACCTGGATTGGAATACTTCTACAAACCCATTAGGACAATTCCCCCGACATCATCCTTCCTCATGTGAAAGTGCTGTTGCTCTGCAGGTTACTGTGTAAATGTCTGACCATCTTCAGAGAGTTCAACCCTATTCCCACAGAAGAGGTCCCCAGGAAACAGGCCACTCCCAAAAAACTCTCCAAGGCTCCAGGATGCAAACGCAGGAGACGGTTCCTGACGCAGCCTGAGACTTGTAAAATCTCAAAAGGAATTCCCACAGTGGCCCCACACCATTAGCGTGAGGCAGGCCAGGATTCCTCTTTAGAATGAGGTTTTAAGAATAATCCTGACTTTCTGGGGGGAAATCAATGGGACCAAAGTATAAAACAAACAACTTGGAATTTCTCAACACCCCGACAGGAAAGTAGATTCAAGAGAGGATTACAAGGTGAAACTTCTCAGCACAACTTTAAAGAATTAATTTTGTATTCATAACAAAAGCAAACTCAAAACCAAATACAAGCACGTTAAAATAAAATCAATTCTCTCTCCCAATTCTCTCCAACCCACCCCTATACAAACACTTTTAGATTTCTTATAAAAATTATGCTTAATTTCTAGTTTCAAGAGCATTTTCCTCTACTCTGAGTGCAGACTTCAGTAGGAGCAAATTTAAGCATGGGAGGTTTTATACCCATATCAAGATCTACAAATAAAATCCCAGTGCAAAATGAACTACCAAATCAAATTTCACTAAGGATTCCTTTCCTCTTAGTCACTTCAAAGAGCAGCAAAGACATCACTACTCAGTTTAGAGGGACGCTCCAGGAGAACTACGCGGCCTGACTCCCCAGGCAGGTTGGATGACGACAGCCAAACCCCCTCGCAAGCCGCGCAGTTCCCCGAGGATCTACTCTACGTCTGGAACTTGTCCCGTGGGCTTCCCCAGTCTCCACTCGCGTCTTCTTTTCTACTCGTGCTGTCCCGGGCCTCGTCTCTGCCCCCAGACCTTATCCCATTCCCCGCCTCCCAAGACAAAGGCACCTGCCTCTACCTGCTTCTCCTCGTCCTCGGTCACTGCTCCTATGACCGCGATTTGTCGAGAAGTGCTGGACTTATTTCTGCCGCCGGGTTCCTGGGCCTCGGCGGGTGCCGTGGCCTCCACTGTGGACATGGCTGGAAGCAGGGGCTGGGGGCTGAGTGGGGGGGTCCTCCGCTCCTATGCCGTGACTGCAGTCACAAGGCCCAAAGAGGCCCCGTCACCAAATACCGAAGGCAGACTGACAGCTGCTAGAGTCGCGACAGGCCCCAAGGCGCTGGCCGCGACCTCTGCCACCACAGTGCCGCCTGCATAGCACCGCTGCCGCCCACCTGCGGAGCAAGGCACCTGCTGGCTAGCGGGTTGTTAACACAAGCCAGAGCGTTGCTAGGGGGCGGGGCCGGAGGTGGAGGGTCCCTCCTACGGAAGCCCGGAGAGCCAAACTACCCCACTCGGACTGGCTGGGTTTGCAGGTGTGCGCGAGGGAGACCTTGATGCGTGGCGCGGGAGAGGTACGTTGGGGTCCGAGCGTGTTTCCGTCTTGACTGTTTGCTCTGGGCTCTGCTTAAAACAGGCGTGTGTGGTGGGCCGGGAGCGCTAGGAATGGAATGCGCCTGGGCGGTATGATGGACAGATCGTTTGGAAAGCAGTTTACCTTACCCCAGAATTCAGATCAAACTTTCCTAAATGTCCTAGAAAAGAATTACTTCTTTTCGTTAGTGGCCCAAACGGTTAGTTAAACAATCAAACAAGTCTTTTATTTACAACGATAAGCTATTGAGCCAATTTCTTGAATCCAGAGCGAGTAAACCTTTGAAGCTCTGCTTTTCCCGTTGGCTCTCAGCCCTCCTGTTGCCATGGAATTGTTTTGAGGATTGAATGAGAGAATAGTGTTTGTAAAGTGGTGCTTGGCACATAATAAGCACTCAGTCTGGTCAAGATTATCACTGTCTTATCTATCACTATAATCCGCCCATTGCAGCCTGAGAGATGATGCAAGGTTCAAATGGAAACCTGCTCATGATGATCATCAGTGTAACTTACCTTCAAACACGATGGCTTTGAAAACTTAAAAAAAAAAAAAAAATCCTGTTAATTTTTAAAAATCTCCATAAATTCATCGAGATTTAGATGTGTGTATTTTGTCTTCCCTAGAATGTATACATAATAAACTCAATGTAAATAAATGGTACGTTACTTCTTGGGCTTCTCTCCTCATTTTTAGAATGAACAAGTTGATCAGTTATTTCTAAGTTCCCTTCTGACAGAAACACTGAACTACATATCTAGCCATAAAATGGAAATGGAAAAGCTAGACTGGATATGGCAGCACTTGGTATAAATCATAGCTGAAGAAAACAAGGTTCTTTGGAGTACTGAGCACTATTGTCCCTGTTTCTACACTCTTGTCTTCCACTTTCTTCATCCTCAGTCATCAGAAACTGCTCTGAGATCACCACCACTTGTCAAAGTCTGAACACTTTTCTGTCCTAATCCTGCTATGTTTGTCTATAATATTGTACACTGTTGACTACTCTTCTCTTTTTAAAACTCCCTTGCCTGGGCTTGTGTATTATTTTTATTTTTCTTGTCTTTCAGCTACTCATTGGTATCTTTAGAGCTACTTGTAGGCCTTGCAGCTAAAGACTATTTCACTAAATCCAAGATTACTATCACTTGGAGAGTGCAAAGGGAATGTCAGCTATTTTATTCACATGACTTGCTGTTGGACAGAACAAGTATACCAATCAAAAAAAAAAAAAAAAAAAAAAGTCTGAAGCACAGTAGAATCCTGTGAAAATGGCACCCAAAATGAATATAGCAATGGACAACTGACAGTTGGGTCAGTTGCTTATTCTTTATCCTTTATGTGGCCATCTTGGCATCTCAGGATAAATAAAGCAAAGAAATATTTATTTCAAGAAATATTTTCACTTAAAGGAGAGTTTGTCTAGGAGAGAGCAACTGACTTTTGTGTTCAGCAACAGTCTGAGACTGATAAGGGTCCTTAAACTTTAGTGACCCTGGAAATTCATACTTTACTCACTGGGCCTAACTGAAGACATTTTCCTAGCTAATAAACAATGGGATATTTTATGTTAACCAGCTGTTTACAGACCTGCATATTCATTCTGTCATATATCCAGTGTACCAGTTTCTAGTGCTTAGCATAACTCTTATGAGCTCCCTCTTTTTAGCACCTCTAAAGCCCTTACTTTTTCCTCCTTACCAAATGGTGAAGTTCAGTAAACTTTGTAAATTTTTTTGTTCTAATGGTGTTTTATTTATTGATAAGTAAGCAATGAGGATAAAAGTTCTCAAATGTGCCATGCTCAGTCACCCTGATTTACTTGCAGTTTTCCAAAGGTGCCAAGCTTCCTGAACCTGTATTACTTTTTAATTATGTTGTACAGTCATCCAGTCATCCCCCTGGATCCATGGGGTGTTGGTTCCAGGTTCCTGTCCATACCATAATCTAAGGATGCTAAAGTCCCTTATATAAACAGTATAATATTTGTATATAACCTACATATATCTGCCCCATGTGCTACTTTAAATCATCTCTACATTAATTATAATATTGATGTGGGGCAGATGAGGCAAGACAACTGAGGAATTAAGCTGCAGAAGTCCAGAGGGGCTCATGCCTAGAAATCTCTGGGTACTGGGTGTGGAAATTCTTTGAAATTTATACCCAGTGCAGGGGGCAGGGGTTTATATAATAGCAGGTGGTTACATGGTAGGTATTCTTTTTCCCATATTCTTAGGCCAGACAGAGGTTTCACAAATTTTTGCAGAGGAAAATAGATAGTCACTTTTTGTACAACAAACTTTCTTTGAGACAGAGTCTATCACAACTTTTGTCTACAAACCTGTCATTTACAAGAAAGAGGAAACTTCAAACCACATTGAGATCTCTGCAGAACTCCTGTTGATACTTTTTATAAAATCTTGCTGACAAGGAGCTTAATTATGGTGGGGGAGGTCCCTGGAGGAGCTTATATATTACAATTATGGTGAGGATCTCTTCGGTAGGAATACCTGGTGGTTGCATCAATAACTAATACAATGTAAATGCTATATAAACAGTTGTTATATGTATTGGTCAGGAGATGGTAACAAGGACAAAAGTGTGTGCATGTTAAGTACAGACTTGCTTTTTTTTCCTGAAAAATTTTGCTCCATTATTGGTTAAAACCACTGATAAGAAACCTGCAGATGTAGATAGAGTGCCAACTGTTCCTATCACTGTCTCCAGATGGCTAATTCCCTATGAGATTCACCTGACCTTTTCTAGAACTCTTTCTATCGTGTGCTGTTATGTGACATTCTTTTTTTCATACTCACTACATACTTGATGGTATTTACTGCTTTAGCAGCCCAACCCTTTTCTACTATGGAGATTCTTTTTTTTTTTTTTAAAGCAAAGAGAGTTGCTTAATCATATCTGCACCCCAAACCGTCAATATACTGTTTAGCACAGTGATTTTCATAATTTAAGCGTGTGAGAATCATCTGAAGAGATAGTTTAAACAGACTTCTGAGCTCTAGCTCCAGCCTCACTAAGTGTGGGGTGAGGCACAAGGGTTTGCATTGTAAGTTTCCAGGTAATGCTGACCATACTTTGGGACTTTCTGGTCTTGATTATATTAGGTACTCAATAAATGTTCACACAAGAGTTCAAGGTTTATAAATTACTTTTTAATTTGATTTGAGATTAACTTCAAGCATTTCACAAGTTACTCAGAGTAAGGTAAAATATTCTAGGTCTTTCCTGCTGAAAAGGGAGTCCTTGAATAATTACCTGCATAGGTATTACCTAGAGGCTTGTTAAGAAAGCAGGATTTAGGAATGGATAAAGAATGTGTGCTACATATACACAATGGAATATTACTCAGCCATAAAGAATAATGAAATTATGGCATTTGCTGGTAAATGGATGGAATTGGCTAACTGAAATAAGCCAATCCCCAAAAACCAAAGGCCAAATGTTCTCTCTGATATGCAGATGCTGACTTACAATAGAATAGGGGAGGGAGGAGTGGAGGTTCACCAGATTAAACAGGGGGAATAGGGGAAGTGTGGGGTTATGGGACTGGGAAAGGCATAGAATGAATCAGAAAAAAACTTTCCTATGTTCATATATGAATAAATGACCAGTGTAACTCCACATCATGTACGACCACAAGATTGGGAAGTTATACTCCATGTATGCATGATGAGTAGAAATACATTCTACTTTCATGTATAACTAAAAAGAACAAATAAAAAATAAAACTATTGGGATGGCAAAAAAAAAAAAAAAAAGAATGCAGGATTTGGGGCCTTATGGTGAAGCTACTGAATCAGAATTTCCATTTTAATAAGAGCCTCAGATAATTAGTATACACATCTGAATTTAAGAAGCACTATACTGTGTGTGTATGTGTGTGTTCATTATTATTATTTTGGAGTAGTTTTAACAGTCAACATAAAACTGACTTCTACTAATTATTCCATTTGTGAATTTCCCATGTCTTTTTTTCCCCTTACTGATGATAACATTGAGTTTATTAAATTTTCTTCTTGGTAAGTGCACCAAGCTTAAGCTTTTTAAAAGTTTCTCTATTTAAGGTGGCTATAACAAATACTACAGAATGGGTGGCTTAAACAGAAATTTACTTCCTTATATTTCTAGAGGCCAGAAGTCAAAGATCAAAATTTTCAGCAGTATTAGTTTCATTTTGAAACTATCTCTTCTTGCCTTGAGCCTTTTCCCTTTTTCTCCACATGGTCTTCCCTCTGTGCATGTCTGTATTCTAATTTCATAAGGATGCTGGTCATGTTGGATAAGGGTCCACCCAGTGACCTCACCTTATCTTAATTACCTCTTTAAAGGGCATATCTCCAAATACAGTGATATTCTTTAGGTAGTGCTGGCGAAGACTTCAACATATGAATTTGGGGGTACCTAATTTAGCCCATAATGGAATTTGAGTTCTTAGAATAAACAACAGATTCAGGAATAGAATATGTTTGGTTAAGTCAATACTGGCATTCTTGCCAAAGGATACATTGATATTTTTCACACTAGTGATAAATTACTATTCTGACTTAAAAATTTATCACTGTACATTTGATCAATGTGAATCTGTCCTGGATATTGAGCTTACTGGGTCCTGTGCCTGATTTCTTCACAATCCTCATTCACTTCTTGTTTCATTGTCCAGTGAAATAATCTACTTTTACCAGCCTAGGTTCCCTTGAGCTTGCCATAAACATAGAAGAGCCAACACTGACCTACTGACATTATATTGGGAAACATCATCTCTGGTAAGCAGAAGGAAAACATGAAAGTGAGGCAGTAGAGAAGAGCACAGAAATAAAGGTGTTTCTGAGCTACCATGGCTTTGGTAGCAAGTTTAGTTAATTCCTTGTTTGCTTGGGATGTTTTCCTGAAGGTCTTATGAATCACTGAACTTTGGAACAGCCCATCTGGAGGACATGAAGGGAGAACTCATATTAGCTCCATTATGTGCTGTACTCTTTGGTCAAAGTTCACCCCTTAAGTAAGACTTTAAGATTTAGCAAAAAGAAGAAATACTTGTAACATAGTAAAAAGTTATTGTTTGCAATTCAAATTTAACTGAAAGTCGTGTGTTTTATGTGGTGATCCTGACATAAGGACTACACTCATGTTTTCATGCAGAGCCTCCACAGGCCCTATGCTCAGGCATGGAGGTGGGTTTCTCCTCATCGGTGCTGCAGTGTACAGAGCTCTACATAAAGCAGTGTGGCAGCAGCGGTGACTCCTTGCTAGTAGGACCAGACAGCTCCAGGCCACTGGCCAGTGGGCAAGGCAAAAGATGGAGGCAGTGTTGGGGAGGAGTGTAGGGAAGAGACAGGAGATATGGTGGCATGGATGTGAGATAGTGAATAATAATTTTCTATAAAAATGAGTCATGATTCATTGTAACATCTCTTTTGTGTCTATCTAGATCATACTGTAGTAAATGCTAGGGATTCAGTAGTGAATAAGACAACAATCCTGCTACCAGGGAGCTTATAGAATAGCTTGAATGTTGTGCATATTCTGATTTTAAAATGCTTAATGAAAGGAAATAATTTTTAAGCTTACCACCTCTTAAATATGGAGGTTTCCTAAGTGACTACTTTGATAAAAACCATGCCGCCCACCCAATAAGACTATCACACAGATTGCTTTCTGGATGGTTCTTAAAGAAACAGAAAAATATTAGATAGCCTCCATCAAATACTGAAATTATTATTTGGTAAGATAAAAAATCCATTTGTATACAATAACATTTCAAAAAGGAGAAGTTAAAAGATCAAATATTACTTTTTATTTAAATATGTATAAGGCAGATCTATGAGAATGATATAAAAACATGGCATGTAATTTGATAGCAATATATTGAAGATTAAGAATTTTAGCAAATGTGAATTACACAGGTAGAAAATGAACCATATTTTCCAAGCAGGTACAAAACATCTAATGAAAAAATCAAGACAAGAAACTTCTAGTTAATTAACAATGGAAAATCACTTTTAATGTGAATTATATATTATCCTTTAAAAGCCTTTAAAATAATTATTGCTGTCTATATCAATCAACAGTGTTAAATGCTATCAAGATAAAGAACTCAAGGGCAGAAAGGATTAATTTTGACTTCATATAACAAAGAAACCCATATTTATAATTACTTAAGTGCAGGAAAAAGCTGTGGAAGTCATGCAGTTGTAGTCTTTCTCGTAGTCTCTAATCTGTCTTCCTTAGGGTATAGCCTTGAGTTTTGGAACAACTGCCCCAGCTCCTGCTGTACCCACACCCCAGCTGCAAGATGAAGGGATGATAAAGAACACATGCTGTGACCTTCCTTGGAGGAGACTTCATCAGCACTTAGTCGCACAGACAGCCAACTGCAAGGGAAGCTGAAAAATGATGGGTAGCTACCTTTATAGAAGTAGGGTAAATAGACATTGGGGAACAATTTCCAGCCCCTGTTCATGCTCACATCTGCAAAGCCATGAAGAGATTTTCTTCAAAGGACAGAATACTTCCTTGAAGTTGGCAATTTGGAAATCATACAAAAGCAGATGGTTTTAGTCCATCTAGCAAATGGAAAAATCTGTAGTCAGCCTTAATTTTGGAAGAATATACAAGAAAAATTCAATGATTTGTAAAGTTAAGAAAAAATTATCAGTACATATGTATGTTAGGATGAACAAAAATATTTTTAATATCAGATGGGTAGACTGAAAATTAAGTACTTTATAATTTCCTCACACCAAAAAACCCAAGAACCTGTTCATTCCTGAAAAACTCACTGTTTAAAGTCCAGAACAGATTGTGTTTGCACTAAGATTATTACAATTTCATTTAGTGTTAATTGCATACACTGAATATATACCAGAATTTCTTTTACTGACTTATGAACAATTGAGGGTGAAGCATCTCATTTTCATGATGACACATCACAAATATAAACTTAACACTAGAGTGAGGTGTCTTATACTATGTATAGCATTGCTTTGCCCTTCCTTCCTTCCTTCCTTCCTTCCTTCCTTCCTTCCTTCCTTCCTTCTTTCCTTCCTTCCTTCCTTCCTTCCTTCCTTCCTCCCTTCCTCCCTTCCTCCCTTCCTCCCTCCCTTCCTCCCTTCCTCCCTTCCTCCCTTCCTTCTTTTTTTTGTATGGGGATTGAATCCTGGAGTGCTTTACCACTGAACTACATCCCCGCCCTTTTTATTTTGAGACAGAATTTTATTAAGTTGCTGAGGCTGACCTAGACCTTTCAATCCTTCTACCTCAGCCTCTTCATCTCTGGGGATACAGGCATGTACCAAAGAACCCAGCCAACATTGCTTTAAGTTGTGAATTTATGAAAGAATTTCAAAACAATATTTTAGGCAGTTTAAATACTTATTTCAAAACAAGGATTTTATAGATTGATGTAGGTATAATTAGCTCAGTGTTTACAGTTTTCCTAAGGAAATACTTTTGAATTACACTTATTGTACTTATTTAAAAACAAATTAAGAAAACTTAAATTTCATAAATAAACCTCTTGGGGGGTGGGGAGTCTCTGTACAGAATTTTTTATGGAGTATTTTAACAGCAAAAGACAATTAAAATAATTAAGGTTGTTTTCCATCTGAGATAAATAATAGAAAAATTGGATATGATATATTCTTGAAGCCCTTTTCTAAAAGTAATTTTCACAAATTGGCTATAAGAATGAATATATCTAAAGTTGCTATTATCAAATTAATTTTGGAAGTAAAATTCTTTAGTCAACTCAAGCTCATAATAATTTAGAAGAAATAATTAGGCATTTCAACACTAGAGCTCATTATTCATCTAGTATGTAGCACAAAATAATTACCTCTGAAAAACAACTATAAATATAATTTATTCATACTTCTAAATATTTTGAAATTTAAATAAAAATCTCACATGTAGACAATCTGGGCTAAATTTCACATACATTTTGAAAAATAAATGTTAGCATGAATATAATTATATCTAAATGTGTTATTAAATATTCTTAAGATATATGAAATCTGTATACAAAAGCTAAGTAGCTTGATACAGCTCATGGATATTTTCCTCATAGGAAAAAAACTTATTTTCATTGCATAGGATTAAAACTGGGTATATGTTCTACATTCTTACTATTTTCTCAGGACCACTTCTCAAAGCACAGATCAGGAAACAAATCTCCACTCTTCAAATGTTCCCACCACCACCTCCTCACATCTGGCAATGGCAAAATTTAGTCCTACTTCTGAGGCCAGAAAAATGATTCCAAAAAGTAAAGAATATGAAAAATAAGGAAAAAAAAAATCACAGAAGCAGTAAAATAAAGCAATTTAAAATCAACAGATCTGCACTTGTAGAAAAGCCATTAAATTCTAAAATTTCAAAATTATTCCTTTTTTGTAGCACTACAAAAGACATGCTGTCATTTGCAATATCATTTGCTTCTTCTACACATGTTTATCAGTTTGTTTTTTCACATTTTCCATGTCCCCAATTAGCTGTACTAGTGATAATTTTATTCATATCATTGGCTACTTAATATGTAGATATGCAATATACTTTAATAATTATTTAACTTTTAGAAATATTTCATTCTATTTTCACATTAAATGGGTAAAGCACAGTCTTGAGAATAAAATCAAAGGAACAAGGAAAGCACTGAAAATATGCTATTTAATTAGTCAACAATAATAGCATGGTTAGGTGGTTATCCTTAACAGTTCACCCAACTGAATTCCTACTAAGAACTAACAAGAAGGGGATTATCTAGAGGGGAGAGATGTGATTAACATAAAGAAAATGGAGAACTCAATTAGGAAGTACAAGATATTAAAATTCATCAAGAAGAGAACATCTGAGAACAATGAGAGATTTACCAGACGGACGGTCAGTTAGTAGAAAAAAAACCATTGGCGGGAAAGGTAGGCTACACTAAATAAGTCTTATTTTTGGCAGCTGGATTCAAGTCAAGAGATAAATTTAAAATGACATAATTTCTGGAAGAGGAATGGACATAATTGTATCTTGTCTGTACCTATTTTAATAAGGAAAGAGCAAATGATGAAAATGTAGGACATTATAAGATTTGAACAAAATGCAGTTTACATGTGGAATGTTAGCACTAAGAAATTTTATGAATAATATGATTATATGCCTCTAGAAGTATAATTAACCACTTATCCTAATATCCCTCATGCTTATAAATTGTTCCTTAATGAATGGTTGTACAGGCAGGAGGTCTTCTCAGAAGAGGAGATGTCTAGTTTTACAGGGATTTTTTTTTTTTTAAGTCTGCAAGATTTTAGTAATACATCGACACTGCTGTGGTCCTTTCTCTGCTTGAGTGGTCACTGCACAGGGAGCTATATGCACTGTCATGGTCCAATCCGGGTCAGGTAAGTAACTACAGACTTACTTGCAAGCAATAAGTTTACCATGGGATACTGTCATACATCTGTTGATGTACACAACCTACTCTAAAGAATGTCACTGCCTTTATACAAAAGAGGAGGCATCTAGGCTGGCATCATGAATGTAATACATGGGGATGGAACAGGGGCTGTTGAACCTTGTGGTTAAAGCCCGGCCTCTACACGTCTGCCTGAACTTGAATGCTCACTGTGCCTCTAACTCACTATGTGACCTGGGGAAAATATCTTTTCTATCCTTCAGTTATGTAAAAATAACTATAAAGATAACTATCTTTCTCACATGTTTTTAAGCTTAATGCTCAATGTTTTTAAGTTTTAAGTGGAGTAATACAACCATGCCTGGTACTTAAATCCCAGAATGAGCCTCAGTAATATTCCCTATGATAGAGAGTAGTGATATCTAACAGGTAACAGCAAAGCTCATCTGAGAAATAACTACTTGTGTGTAAACTTACACTATTTTTTTTTTTTTTTAGGGTACTGGGGATTGAATGCAGGGGCACTTTACCACTAAGCTTCATCCCCAGATCCCCAGCTCTTTTTATTTTTAGATAGGGTCACTGCTAAGTTGCTCAGGTCCTCGCTGAGTTGCTGAACTTGCAATCCTCCTGCCTTGTCCTCCCAAGTCGCTGGAATGATAGATGAGCATCACCGTACGTGGCTAAACCTATACTTTTGCTCTAAGAACAATATCCAATTTCCAAGATTGGCACTATAATAAATATATATGATATATTAATATGTATAATATATAATATATGTGTATATACATCAGTTTTGGAGGCCAAATATTACTGAGTTCTTTCCCTGTACAATTTAATTAAGATGAAAATTAAACTGCTCTGTAACATGATAAAAAAATAAAATCTTTCATAAGCTGTGTGTTATCAGTTGTGTTTCATGTCTACAGTGCATTTAAAATATAAAATATCAAGTTTGTCTTTTTAATTTGTGTTTGTTCACTTAAACACATTGCTTCATACAATTAATTACATTCTTCAACTCCTATCTTATGAGAGAAGTGTACAAATGTTACCATGCACCTTTACATAGATGTTAATGTAATTGTCCTTTTCTAATAATGTATAATTACACAATTCTGTTTCTTAAATTGGACACTAATTAAAACCTTACTTAAGCATCAGAAAAAAAGTATATCCATTGAATTATATTAAAAGCTTCAGATTCTCCTGGTTGGCAAAGTGTTTATAACATCGTTATATTTATATTATTTATTATATATATATATTTTACCAGATTATGAAATGTAGATAAAACAAGTGTTATAGTTATGCAAAACAAAACAAAACATACCTACATTTCAACAATATGTTGACTACAAAAATTCATATCAGCAAAATAGGTCATTTGTGAAAGCTAACTTGAAGAAAATTCTATTACTAATTAATTCAATTGAAATACCATTTAATAGATTTCAATCCATAGTTATTTGACAGCACACGTACAACTGAATGTAGAGGAAGTCATAAAAATAATGGCATGAGTAGAACTTGATATAGCAGTGATGAGCACCATTTATCATCACATTACTGTGACCCTCTCTGGGGAAAGATGAGGAATTGTTCCTCCAATGCCTTCTTCTAGAAACTGGCTCTTTTCCCAGCCCTTTTTAATTCTTTTTAGCTTTCGGTTTACACATGGAAGAAATAAGACAATTTTACCCAGAATTACAATTGAGGGCAAAACAAGAGCAAGAACAAAATTTGGTGGTGTGTAAAATCTGTAGTATTCTTCTTCAAAAGCTCGTTTCCATCCATAAATTAAAACATGGAAAGTACTTATGAGCAGAGCAACATATCCAAGCGTAGACTGGGGCAGAAGAGGAAGAAGAAAAAAAAATAAGAACAAAATATTCATACTCATGAATTAAGCTATCCAGATATACCATGCTTATATCTTGATAAAACTATTTTGTCTGAAATTACTAAACCTCTCTTTGTCCTCTACTGAATTAACAATCTTCAACCCTTTTATACATTGCATTGCATACGTTTCCTATTTACATGTACTCCTGATTTTACATAAATAGTCAAAATGAATATATTATTTTAATAATCTATTTAATTTATCATAGCAAGAACATTTTCATGTAATTAAAAATGAAAACAGGATTTTTTAGGGGGTGGGTACTGGGTATTGAACCCAGGAGTTCTTTACTACTAAGCTACATTCCCACCCTTTCAATTTTTAATTTTTGAAACAGGGTTTTGCTAAATTGTTTATGGCCACACCAAGTGACTAGAACTTTGAATTCTTCTGTCTCAGCCTCCCAAGTCTCTGGAATTACAGATATGTGCCACAGAGCCGGTCTGGGCATTAATATTATATAATGAATATTATATAATATTTGATTAAATGATATACACATAATTTATTTAATCATTCCTTTGGTTGCTCATTTACTCTATTTTCAACTTTCTTCAACTATAAATAATGTCACTTAAGGTCCTTTTCTATATTGAGGCTTATTTCCTTAAGAATGATTTCCACTAGTGGGCTTACTGGTCAGAATACCTTGCTTTTCCTTAAGAACCTTGATACACACGGCTGAACTCTTCTTTATAAAGGTTATCCACATTCCCACCAATTATATATACACACACACAAACACATATGGAATATAAACGCTGAAGAGTACACACACATATATACACACTAGTTAGTAGGAAAAATCTTATACTGATCTGTAAATATAAATATCAATTCAAACATGCAGCTTTATTGACCATATTAAATATGACTATTAAGAGTACTTCAGTTAGGCCGTTTATAGGTTAATTTCTAAAAGATCAGCATTCTTCAGTTCCCTAAATTAGTATGTGTAAATTGCTTACTTTGAGAAATGTTCTGTTACATAAAAGTAATATTAAATCAGTATAATGATGTAACGTCTGACTTCACTAGGAAAATATCAACTCTGTAGCAGGCAAGATGTTAGCAATTACTCATCTAAATTTATGATAATATGTACCTGTCTAGCATAAAAGGTGGGCCTTTAATCAGAGGGCCTTTTATTTCTTTTCTGTATGATTAACTAGCAACTGAGAAAGTTGCATATTCTCTTCAGAAAGGAAAAATGAACTTAAATAAAGGTTATGTTCCTAATTTGAATATGATTTTTTACATGACTTTAAAAAAGTTCAAATAAATTGGCAGAGAAACAAAACTTGTTTTGTTTTATAGCACTTATTTTATAGCACTAATCCACATATTGTGCTATAAACCATTTGGATGCAACCAGTACATATTTTGTGATCCTATATGTAGAATTTAAATTTGACTTATATATTTTTAAAATGTGCAAACTCATTATTAGCTATTAAAGGAGAAGATGAATGTTTTTTTAAAGAACACAAAGGTGTTCTGAAATTCTTCTACACTCTTATACATTATAAATGATGATATGTTAAATACATATACTAACTAGATTCATAGGGCTGTTTGCTTATCATAATCCATTAACATAGTTACCTAGTTTAACACATTTCTTTAAATATTGAGACTTATTTTCTCCATACTTGAATTCAAATTGAGATTTTTTTCCCCTGGAATGATCAAGATGACTCAAAATATAAAATAATTTTTCATTCATTTGGCTAATAATAAATTGACTTTCAGTACTAAATGTGATCTATGCTCCTCCACTTTTATTTTTTTTTTCCCTAATAAAGAAACTTTTATCCTTCACATAGTACAAGGATGTTCTGGTCTTCCTTATTAAACCAGAGTTAGCCTCTAGCAATCTGATTAGATGCATGAAGATAGCCCCAAAGCCATTCTTTTAATAAGAAGCATATTTAAAATTCAACTTTACTTCATCATGAAATTCTATTTTGCCCAATCCCTAACAAACAAAACCCCACATACCTGAATAAAACTGAATTCCCTCCAGTTTAAAGCATTGCTCACAGAAGGAATAGAAGTCACAGCCAGGAGGGAAAGTAAGCCAAGACTCATTATGCCAAAGGAGATATACATTTCAATTCTCCAAACCTCTTCCTCATTCCAAGAGTTTTCAATATTTGCATGAACCTAACAAGAAAACAAATGTGAATTTCCTTTTATTGGTAGGGCATTAACTGATTCAGCACTGAGTTTACTCTTGGCATAAGAACCAGGTCTTATATGGACATATTTAATCTGTATTAATTTGATTTAACACACCATCCAGAAAACACATTACTGTTTGGTACTGCTCCCAGTGTAAGGGAAAAGGAAGGTGATGTTAAACAAAAACAGGACTGACACTTTCTCTTCCTTACACATGTGCAAGCAGAGGGTGACAAATCCCTGATATGACGTGTGCAGTACATGTCTATCACAGGTACTCTGGAACCCAAGACCACGAAATGTCCCCTGATTGTTTCCCCGAGGAACAAAAAAGAAGTACTGGCAGTTAGACTTAATTCTGAGGAACTCTTACAAGTTCATTTATACTTGTTTGAATATTTTATGTATATTCTTGCCTTACTTTAACTTAGAATCCAGGCAGGGAATTCCTAAACTACTTCTGCATCTTCATTTCCTACATTTATATCTGTGTTCGTCCATCTCTCTCTTCATACCTTCTCTTGCCTAGGAAGCTAGGATTACCTGAGGATACAGCCCTATGAAGCTGAAATATTTATCCACTTGAATAGCCTCATTAATATAATTTTCAAAATCCAATGTCTATGGTAGTTTTCCAAACATCTTTCCCTTTCATTGATAAAGAATGTATAATCAAGTCAGAATTAACTTTGAATTTGTGGTAATTTGCATAGAGACTGCTTTTAGAATTATCTTTTCATAAACAATATAATTAGAACATAAATCAGGGGTTGAAAGATAAGCTGCAGTTTTGACTTAAATATCTATTCATGGAAAACACATTCTTATTCAATACCTTCTTAACTTTGTCCAGTTTCAGTTAAAAAAACAGACTTGAAATAAAAAAAAAAAAAAAAAGACTACTTCTTAGCCATGAGTTCCATGAAGCAATCATACTAACAGCTGAAAAGGGCCCATAGAGCTCCTCTGTTGAAAAAGGCTCCTACCATCTTGTTCCATGACCCTACAACACAGAATAAATGTACCTCGGTACACCAAGAAACTACAACCCAGATCTACCTTCCCTCCCAGTCTTCATTCATTCCACAAATGTACTTTTTCAGTGTATACTGTGTCCAGGCACAATTCTGGGAATTGGCCATATAGTAGTGGACAATAAGGGACAAAGATCCCTCCTCATGAACTCACATTCTGATGGGAGAAGGCAGACAACTGGAAATATAATAAACAATGAAACAAAAAGTGGGTTAGGGAGTGGTAAGTGCTATTGAAAAAACAAAATTGGAGCAGGGTTAAGAGGGCCAGTGAGTACTGAGCCTGGGTTGGAGACCAGTGGCAGAACTTAAAAAAAGTATCCATTATAGGCCTCGTTGAATTAAGAGCTGAGCAAAAATTGGAAAGAGATGAGGAAGATGGATGAACAGATATCAAAGGCTTAGTATTCAAGTTAAGAGAAGCGGTACTTTCAGAGAGCAGATGGCTTAATGGATATCCATCTACTAACTCTTTAAAAATTATTTTAGGTTTTATTGTTTGAAACAAACTGAAGTAGTAGATGCTACATACTCGGACTGTGATGGCTTGGCTTCTTTGTTTTGCTGCAGTGTTCTTGACTTTCTTTGAGAAATGCTACCCTAATTAGCTTCAGTGAAGCCCCTCATTTTGCATTTGTGGAATGGGAATTAGTGAGATCAGTCTACCTCATCACCAAGTCTCTTTCACAAAGGTCTCCCTGAGATTTTCAGGGAGAGCTAAGTGCTAGAAAAGCTTCACCAGAGGAACTAGCATATTTTTCTGTTCTTTGACAAGTGCCTTGTTAACAATGTCTCCTTTTTCACTGTAACATCAATCTCAAAGCCAAAACAGAAGCCGCATAGTAGACGTTGTTAGCCAGCAGAGGTATATTCTACTTTTTTTCCTCCTGATCTTGAGTTCCTATTTTGTTTTTTTATTTTCAATGGTTCTAATTTCATTGTATATGTTTACTGAGTTGCATTATTTTGTGGACCATGGTCAATTATAAAACATTAAAATAATGTTATTTTAACATTAACAATGTTATTATTCACTGTTGGAAACAATCATTGCAATCATAATATTAAAAGGGGGGAGGGAATCCCCACAAACAACCCTCATTTTCTTGGTTTGTATTCTGCAAAGAAGGGGATCTAGTTGTTTTTTACCCTAAATGATTTTGAATTAATCACATAATTCTTATGCAAAATAACTGTTTAAAGAACAATTCTTTTTTCTCCCAAAACATACCAGCAGAAAATTTCCATGACAAGGTGTATAAAATTTTACACTATTTTAAATCTTATGTTTCACAATTTACATTAATAAAGTCATTGATTAGAGTCGGAGAAATAATAAGCAGTTTCAGTACCTGCTGATAAGCCATGTTGAGAAACAAATATCTTTCTGACCGTCTCATTGGCAAGCAGAGGCTGTAAGCAACATGGACAACAGTGAAGAAATAACTTAGTAATCCGAGTTGTTTTCTGCACTGTAACCAGGTCTCCAACCAAGGTGGAAATCTCCTATACTTGGTGCCATAATAAAGCTGATAAGCAGCTGCCAGGAGACCTGCTAGGTATACCAGGGACAACAAAGTAATGGCAACTATAGGCAAAGTTTTATTCACAATCTCAATAGGAATCTTGTAAAAGTCACTCTGCTGGTTTCTTGCATATGGATGTATCACATCTCTGACAAAGGAATAAAGAAAGAAAAATGTGGACAAGCTTATGGCTACCACCACTGGTCCCCTCCAGAGAGTAAACAGTCGCAGGGGTAAATTTTCAATCTCCCTGGCTGATGATAATGATCCCAAGTCAACAGGAATGAAATTCAACTGGCGGGCAAGTTCAATAACCTGTTGTCGAGCTTGAATATTGTTGCTGCATATGTAAACCTGCAGGAAAAACCAAAAGACTTGTCATCACTATTGTTTATAAAAGTGGCGATCATCACGTGCTCTACTTAATCCATGGTGCCTTACTTGTCATGGCTTTGATCAATGCAAGCAATTAAAGTTCAGGAGATAAAACACTTATTAAGTTACTAACCTATTATCAATAGATTTAAAATAATGTCATAAAAACAAACGAAAAAGTCCTTGTCACCTATGATGACATGAAAATAAAGTATAAGAAAATCTAGTGGCAACCTGGGATCCACAGAGGTGAGTCCTCCCGGGGAGAGAGGCAGCTGGAAAGAAAGATGCACTTTTCTCGGCCACCCAGTTTAGGAGCAGCAGTATAGAAAGGTGTCCCTCAGACACAGGTGGAACTGAAGCTGCTGGCAATCTCCTCCCCAGCTCTACAACTCTGGTAGGAAACAGGGTGGGTCTCGCTCTCCTTGCTTTTGTGGACAATATTTAGTTTTGGATTGTAGTGATTCTGCCTAGTAAGTAATTACAAGCACTGCCCTTTAAAGATATTCAGCAAGAGTGAATGTGGGCAGGGACTTTGGGTAGTGGAATTTGCAATTAAAACCTCTAAATTATGTAATGATGCTACACGATTTATATAGTTTCTTTAGTTTTAGAACCCAATTCAGCAAGTATCTCTGAAAAAATATGGATCATCTCAGGTATATTACTTCACTAGTAAATCTGAAAAATGTTTTCATCTTTAAATAATGATGACATTCCTAGCAAGTAAAAATAATGATGTTATAAAGCTTAGTTAATTTAAATAGAAAAATAACTTCCATTTTTTAAGACTAAGACATTATCTCTATGGGAACTATAATGATAGTATAAGTGGGGGTGAGGTTAGGCTTTCAAAACCTCACTGATACTGTAATGGAGTTAAAAATTTAACAAGTACTTGTTGAGCACCAAGTTCATTGCTAGAGTCAGCTACTATTACTAATGGGGAGGTCATCTCACTTAGGGCTAGAAAAATATTGGTCTAAAGTCTCCAGTAATGTTTGGGGAAAACAAATTTCTAAATATATCACTAAAGATGTTTGTATAAAGGCTCTGAAATAGGCCACGCTGCGACATTTGCATGCTAAGCCTATTTACACAAAGGTGGCAACATAGAGCTCTTTGGATTATGAATTTCAGCTAACATTAGCCAGATGAATGATAAATTAATTCTATACCATTATATAGACATTCATGAACTTCTAAAGTGGAGATTCTTTTCTACCAAAGAAATAAGAAAAGCATTCTAAATTCATTATAGTTGTGAGAATGGTGAAGTAAACTTTTTTCTCTAAGTGATAAAGATTATAATAAAACCAAAAGTCTAAATCAAACACTCAAAAAAAGATATACCCACTATGAACTACAAATTAAACTATTCCTGTAGCTCAGTTTGAAAACCATTGTTCCACATTTTTGCCATTAGAAAACTTAAATGATAACAAATATGAGTGAAGGATTAAATTCAGGTTTGATTCTCAGGTCCTGGCTCTAATTTGCCTGGTCTGTATCCACTGCCAAACTTTGGTGGATATGTAACAAAATAAAACAAAAAGGACTAAGAAATAACTTCAAGAAGTTCAGGATGTAGCTCAGTGATAGAATGTGTGCCTAACATGTGTGAGCCCCTGGGTTTGATCCCTGGTATTGCAAAAATATAAAAAATAAAAATAAATAAATAAATAAAAAAGAAAAGAAAATAGCATCTGGAAAAATTTGTTTTTTAAACAAATTTTAAAGTAAAGAAAGTGAGTGATTATCATGGCCCTGATATGCGACACATAATGATATAATACATGTATTTTCTAAGGAATGTTACCAGCTATCTTTACAGATAAAAATCATAACATCACTTTATCATGTTTAATTTTAACACATAAGCACAATTTTTTCAAAGCACCCTATTTTATGTGTTTACTTCTAGAAGCTCTCATTCCAGAGGCACTGACAGAACTTGCCATCTGCTTCATTTTCAAGTGGAACTAGATAAAGAACCATCTAACCATAGACAAATGCTGAAAGTAAATGGAAGAAATATAGTCTTTACCAGTCCTACATGGGTTAAAATCTATCCTTAAACTATTTTTATATTGTATTAGTATTTAAGAAAAGGTTCTTTAAAACATTTTTTAAAAGGATCATATTGAATAGTATTTTATTCAAAGCTGGAATACTGTGTTACCAAGTAGCTATAAGGAAGGAAGGAGAAAAAGAAGGAAGAGAGGGAGGGAGGAGGGAAAGAAGGAAAGAAAAAGACCTGTTCTTATTTCTCTTTTGGAGGAATCCAGGAGAGAATCAATGCACTGTCCCATTATTCATCAGCCAACCTTGCTTGTCTTTAATTAACTGGTCATGACAGAAATATTTTTCAGCTTTCCTCATAATTTGGGGAACAGAAATGTCCCTTTATAAGGTCAGGACATTAATTTTATTTATTTATTTATTTATTTATTTATTTATTTTTTGGTGGTGCTGGGGATCGAACCCAGGGCCTTGGGCTTGCAAGGCAAGCACTTTACCAACTGAGCTATCTCCCCAGCCCCCCAGGACATTAATCTTAAGAGGCTCATACATAGTTTTCAAAATAGTCATTGGAGAATGTCAGAATTTGGTTTTAAAATATCTGCTATTTGTTAACCACAAAATATCAGATAAAGAAGAATGAAGTTTAAAACTACATACCTGACGGCTGGCATCCTTAGGTCCTAATTGAAGTGCCCAAGCTGAGACAACATTAAATCCTTTGACAATTAAGGAATCCGGGAATAATGAAGCCAAATATTCAGCATTGGATTCTGGGTATTGGTTTATCCTCATGTTATTGCTCACATCAATCAAGATTTTACCCACAAGCAGATGCCTCAAGTCCCATAGGGAGGTGTAATGTTCTCTATGTATAGCAATGAATATTATATTTGTTTTCGTTAGAGCATCTTCATGATGGGTGACATCTACCACGTGAGGAAAAAATTCAGATGCAAATTTAGGATTTCTACTTCCTATGACCACATGATAGCCACATCTAATAAGCCGAATGGTCAGGGATTTGGCAAAATCCCCACTTCCAATTACACCCACAGTGACCTTCCTTGCATCTTTGATACCATTTATGCCATTAGGCAAAAACGTTTCGCTAAGGCTCTTAGGGCTTCCCATCATAGAGATTGATTCCATGATATGGAGTCTTTCGGGTCACCAGCAGTATCCTAGGGGAGAGAAAATAAAATGTTCACCAATTACGTAATACCGAATTTAAAACACTTCTAGACATCGTAATGTCTTGCATTTCTAGAAGTAAAATATTTTGGCATACAGTATAACTTAGAACATAGCAAGATACAATTTGTAAGCTACAAAAAGATTTCTAAATGGAAAAATTAACTGGCACAGAGTTAATCTACCAAGTGGGGTTTTTCAAGCTTTAATGTGTACACAAGTTACCTGGGAATCTTGTTAAAATGTGAATTCAGATTCAATAGGTGTGGAGTGGGGCCCAAGACTCTGCTTTTCTAACAAAGGTGTTGCTGATCTGTAAACCCTTCTTTAAGCAGCAAGGTAATGCACCAAAGAGACTGAAGTTTTCACTCAGAACTTCTTTACAAAAACACAGTCTAACAAGCACCATTACCCAGCTGTCAGCAGATCAGACAGCACATCAGAGATGCAGTTAGAGGCAAAGAAAAGGACCTTGATTCCAAATAACAACTTAAGAGACAGAAAAACCATAACACAAACAACCTTTTAAACCAAAAGTGTCCAGACTCGTTCAGGATAGAGTCTGTAAATTATCCTGTGCATCTCATAGCTCATGACTACATTAAATGAGAATAAGATAAATCAGTCAATAAACAAACCCTTGGGGAAGGAATGTAGCTCAGTGGTAGAGCACTTGCCTACGGTGAATTAGGCCCTGGGATCAATCCCCAGTGCTGCAAAAAAAAAAAAAAAAGAAGAAGAAAAAAACAAAAACAAAAAACCTCTGGCACTTAAATAATATTTTAAGAAAAATAGGCGTCGAAATACAACAAAGGATTAATTAAGTTCCTAGACTTCTATCGTGTACCCTATATGTACCTTCTGACTTACTGAGAAAGATAGCTTCTCTATGGAAAAAGGTGGTTTAGTAATGTATTTATGGTCATAAATTACATAGTACTTAAGAAACAGTTTTCTTCCTTTTTTATTCAGGGTCTGCAAAGACTACAATACAGTTATTTTTCTTGAAAAAAATATTGCTGCCTTTTTTTTTTTTTTTTTTCCAGTACTGGGGATTGAACCCAGGTACACTCTACCACTGAGCTCTGTTCTCAACCCTTTTTAAAATTTTTATTTTGAGACAGCATCTGGCTAAGTTGCCCAGGCTGGCCTTGAACTTGTGATCCTCCTGCCTTAGCATCTTGAGTAGCTTGGGTTACAGGAATACACCACTGCACCTGGCCAAGTTATTTTTTTATTTAAGTAAGTAACATGTTAAATGTCTATATTTGTAAGAACTTGCTCAATACAAGTCAGATTGCCATGAATCAGCGTCACTGTTGGGTCTGAATGAAAAATATTATTCCATTCTATCCCTGTTGCACAATCTCTTTCACATTTGCAGCAGATGTTGATCACTTCAGAGGATTTAATGGATTTTACAGGCAGAGGTGGAATGTTTCAGAAAACATGTTTTTTTTGGTATGTTTTATACTAAATGAAATTCGAAATTATTAGAGTTAGAAAATTTCAACTTCTTACCCTAGAAATGGGTCACATTCAATGACTACAAATATATTAGTAAATTAAACTTCAGAAAAACAATACTAATATTAAATAATACATAGAATACTATGTTTCAGGTCTGTCCTGTGCTTTACATATTAACAACCTACACAACTACCTTATGAGACAGGAGGTACCGTCATACCCATGATCAACTTACCTACCCCTAATCATTACATAATCTAAGGGTGAGTTACCAGATTCAGACACAGAAAGACAAGTTTCCTATATCTCAGTACTGAGTATATAAAACAGCATCTTATAAGATATAAGAATTACAAAATCTTTAATGATGATGATGATCAAGGACTTTCAAACTAAAAGCCAAACAAAAACAAAAATAATAGCAGTTATCTCCTTATTTTTCACAAAACAAGCTCATACTTATGTAAATCAGAATGTGAATGGGTAAAGAATACATTTGGACCTCATAACATCACTTATGCGTCCCCCATTAAACTACATATTTTGTACATAGTAATGGGTGACTGGTGTAACACATTTGGACCTTATGCACATAAGGACCTAATGGCACATTCTAACTGGACCCATTAAAAGTGTAGCTGTGGCTAGGTACAGAAATTGGCCTATAAATGAAACTCTTTCATTATGGAATTAAGAATAGAAAAGCATGAATGAGAAAGAATGTGCAAGCAAAATCTTTAATGGTTCTGAGAGATGGACTATATATTGCTGGGGCATATAATACCACTTGCTCCTGTGTAATTTCATGGTTCATAGTGTTTTCACATATACTATTATTTTGTTTAATGTTCAGATGGTCGTATAGTATGCCTTCCTTAAGGATGAGCAAACAGGCTCAGAGAACTTTAGCAGTTTGCCTAAGAGTGCAATCTGTAGTGACACAGTGAGGATTCTAACCTGTGTTCATCCTGAGACTGCAATGCAAACACTACATGGGGAATCTTTTTTTTTTTTTTGGTGCTGGGGATTGAACCCAGGGCCCTGTGCTTGTAAGGCAAGCACTTTACCAACTGAGCTATCTCCCCAGCCCCTACATGGGAAATCTTAAAACTGTTTAGCATCTCCAAGTGTCATCTGTATCTATGCTTTCTGAAAACAATACTAACTTTAAATAACTAAAATAGGATAGATTTAGATACATTCACAGTTATACCTTAGGAATTTTAGGTATGAAACAGATAAAATATGGTAAAAATAATTCCCATTTTGGGGGATCAAAACCAAAATGAATGTATTAATATTACAAAACAGAACATGATTGGTTGCTGTGTAACTTCTGAAGAACCCCAGATAGCAAACCACATGTCCTCTGGTATACAGTGAAGGTACATCCTGCTAGAGGGGAAGAAAGAAATGGTTAAGAAGTGTGTAAATATTCTGTTGGACTCACCTAGACCCAGACCCAGACCCAGATCCAAGAGCAACCCATCTCCCATGAGCAACGGGTAACTATCTGATACTGACTACACAAAAATTGTCATCAATTCGTAATTTGCTAATCTAGTATTTTGGATCAGCTGAGCTAAAGTTAACACTTAGGTTATCCATGAAAACTAAGTTCAACATCTGGAGGAGGTTTATCTATTTAAGAAAAGGAATACCAAAAAGCTTACTTTGTACATTTCCATTGACAAGGAATGATGCAACTATAATCTCAAGGCAGATCTATCCTGCTGTGAAGCCACATGAATTTATCCAGGCCACTGTGTGCTTTGTACATAAGAAATAAAGGGCAAGAGAAGTCATGGTGCTCACACTCAAGTTTATGTTCTTGTTTGGAAGAGACAGAATGTACTTGTAATCAAAAGTATAATAAAATCCTCTCATCGATATATAATTAAGAATTACACTGTATGGTCAGAGTGTACCCTAGAAAATCAGGAAAATATCACGTGGTATCTGTCCCCTTACTTCAAGTCATTCTTTCTTGTGTGTGTAAATGGAGTAATAAAGTCATATTTACAAACTAATCTCTCACACAGAACTTCCATAAATCCATTTGATAACAGTGCACTTAAAACTAGAAGTAAAGCTACAATTAAATTTGGCTTTGTGTGTGTGTGTGTGTGTGTGTGTGTGAGTGTGAGACGTGACCTTTAAAGTGCTAGGGCACTGGTTTCCAAACAGCAATTTAAAAAATACATAGAAGAGAGTAGGGAGTTTTTCATACAATTATGCAACTTAAAGAGTTATCCTTTACTCTGAGGCTATGTCTTTAGCTATTCTTTGGAGTCAAAATGTCCTTTGTTCATAAAAGGATCCTGATAACAGTCGAATTGGCGATCATATGTAGCTCCCTTCCCTCCTTTTTATTTTATTGCTCCATAAAACCAAGTCCGAGGAAGCTCTAGGTTAAATCAGTCCTTTAGCTGGAGAGAAAACCTCTGGGGAGCAGGCAGATGCTCTGGAGAGAGGCCCCTGCAACTGCAGTTATCTGCCTAACAATGCATAGAGGGTAGAGGCACACTTTGAAGGAATAGCAAACATCCCAAATTTTCTGTGACTAGATAGTGATTTACTCCTACAACTTTTGGGTTGCATTATGATAATCCCTAAATTCTCTTGGTATTTGAATAAACAAATAAAACCCAATTGTTTATCTATGACAATAACAAGTTTCTGTAGGGGGAGAGTGGTTTTGAGGTTTACATTTTTTTGGAAGTTCTCAACTCCTTCAGAAAACCCCAAAGGCAAAGCTATAATTCTACTTGAAACAGGAATGTGATTTCCTAATGCAGTGGCTCTTCCAGTGCTGTCCTTGAGCCAGCAGCATCAGCATCACCTGGGAACTTGGAGTAATGTGAGTTCTCAGGGCCCACCCTGACCTCCTCAGTCAGAGTCCCAGGGGGTGGAGTTTGGCAATCTGTGTTTTAACAAGCCTTCCTCATGACTCCATGCATGTTAAAGTTTCAGAACTACTACCCTAATGTAACACATCTGACCAGTATTTGCTGTTTGCTTTGTTAACTCAAATTATTAAATCCTTTCCCTCAGTTGAAACTTGGATGACTTGAAAAGCATTTTCCAAAAAATTATGAGTGAGAGAAATTTTATGAAAACTATATAGATTTGCTCTTTGATGTTCTGTTTATAAACTGTGGCGATTACAAATGGCAATATTTCAGTCTTGGATTTAAGTGTCTTGCACTCATATTTTATAGGAAGAACTAAAGAATTTTCAAAAAATACAGTAACATTATAGAAGTTGACTGATTCCAAACTTTTCAGGATTCCCAAACAATCAGAATTTTAATGAGACAAATTCAAAATAATAAGTAACTTCTAAACTATTTCTTAGGTTTGTTATATTATTTTAATAAACCTTTATATGGGTAGGATTTTATGACATTTCTATGTACTAAATCACCAAAACAAAATTTTATGTTCATTACATTACAACTATGAGGTCCAGAAAGCAGTCCAATTCATGTTAGGAAGATTTTCAATTAAAAAAAAAAAAGGTTCTAATAAAATCTAGGCTAGTCCAAAAATTTAGTTTAAAATTTTAGTAATAATTTAAAAAAATTCCCTAATGATTTCAGGTAATAAAAATTTAGATCCTCTTCAAGATAAATTAAAACAACATCCCCCCCTA
Organism: Sciurus vulgaris; assembly: GCF_902686455.1. Lineage (NCBI taxonomy): Eukaryota > Metazoa > Chordata > Mammalia > Rodentia > Sciuridae > Sciurus > Sciurus vulgaris. Next base: position 52,902,517 of record NC_136468.1, read on the forward strand.
GTGCCTCATCCATTTTCCTATTATGTATGGGGCACAGAATACTGTATATATATATATCCCTCCAACTCACAAGTGTAACTTATTATCTCAAGTAGAACCATGTTACTTGTGCACACTTGGGCTTTCATAACACTGCAATTACCAGGGCCATGAGGTATGTCTAAATGAACCTGTGCATAGCATGTCACAGCATGGCTAAAATAACTTCCCCATCTGATAACCTCCTTACAGACAGTGCTTAGAGATAAGGATACCTATGATTATTGGTTAGTAAATAGTCCTTCCTGTATTGCAGTAATTCACTTGTAAATAAACCGTTTAGCATTCTAGCCTCTCTGAAAGCTCATTTACCTCATTTCAATGCCTTACCATATAATAGGCTACACATGTCTCTGGTTACAAATGGTACCCGTACCCACTGACTGCTATCGGCTGTAGGTGTCTCTGGTGATTGACGTCAATTAGCAATCAGTCCACCACCGAAGAGCATAATGATACCCATCCATCCATCCATCCATCAATCCCCAACCACTTAACTATCCAACATGTTTAAGTCCTACCTTACCAGGCATTCAATTCAGGATTAATACTCCAATGACACAAAACAGGCATTAGCTTCCTAGCTATCTAATCAACATGATGAAATTATGAATGTTGAAGCATACACAGCAGGTTTAAAAAACTTTACTGAGGTATAATTTACACATACAATTTCTCCATTTTAAATACAAAGATAAAAGACTTTCAGTAAATTAACAGAGTGATGCAACCATTTTCATCTCCAGTTAACTGATAGTATTCAGATTTTAAGAAAAGTGACTGAGGGCAAAACCCTCTTTTAAATAATCCTACTTCCCTTAAGGTTCTAAAACCTCACCGGCTAGCAAATGGGACGTGAGTTTCACTGCCTTGGCTTGGTGCTTTGGTAGATATGGAGGGGCCCACTGCTTACGTAGGAAGAAAGGCAGAACTGTAGTCTCAGAGCTGCCTCTTCTCACAGAGTCTCAAATGAGCTATTAAAGCAGTAGTTCATAACCTCAGCTGCACTGGAATGGTGTGGGAGATTGAAAACATAGTGATCCCAGGTATTGTCCCTCCATCCTGATTTTTAATTGGTCTGGAGTTTGGCCTGGGCATCAGGATTTTTTTGAGATCAGCAGGTATAATGAATCTACATCTGAAATTGGAAGTAACTACTAAAAGATTCAGGATTCAACCTAATATTTACTGTGCTATTAGGAGACAGCAGGTATGGCTTTTTGACTCTCCTTTAGTGTTCAGTTTTACACCGCTGTTGGTAATAATGGAAAAGAACACTAGTGAGAGCATAACAGTTGCCCCTGAATATAGGAAGCTAAGAATATGCAAGCAGTCCTGTCCCCTTTCCCACTGAGCAGGAGCAGTATCAGAAGATCCACTCACGATTTTGCAATTCTCTCTCTTTACATTCTGGGAAGGGCGATGCTATTCCTTAAAATGCATTACCCCACACACAAAATACTTTGTTCCTGTTGTTTCATAACATTCAAAATTCAAAATGTCCTGATGACAGTGTCTCTACTTTCTCTCCTGAAAGAGGCTTGTTATGATTTAGATACAAGGTATCACCCAAAACCTCATGTGAGAGACAATGCAAGAAAGCTTAGATGTGAAAGCATTGGGTTAGGAGGGCCTTAACCTTATCAATGCATTAAACCCCTGATAGGGATTAAATGGGTATAACAGAAGGCAGATAGGGTGTGGATGGAGGAGGTGGGTCATTGGGGCATGCCTTTGGGGTATATACTTTGTCCATGATGAGGGGAGTCTCTCTCTGCTTCCTGGTGGCCATATCCTGAGTCACTGTTCTCCAATGCACTCTTCTGCCATGTTCTGCATTATCTTGGGCACAGAGTTATGAAGCCAGCTATCTATGGATTGAGATCTTTAAAACTGTGAGCACCAAATAAACTTCCCCTCATCCAAAATCGTTTTAGTAAAGTCTTGGTCACAGCAGTGAAAAAGCTGACTAAATAAGGCTCCTCTCCTCAGGTCTCCAGGCATCACAAGTACTACTGACCTTAGCAGACCACACTTTTCAAGTGGACTGACTCACTCTGGAAAGGGGCTTCTCAAAGCTTCATACAAATATGACTATGGGGAAGTCTTGCTTTTAAAACGCACATTCAGAGACTGTAAGGTCTGAGGTGAGGCTGAGTTCTGTATTTCTTACAAGCTCCCAGCTAATGCCCACGGTGCTGGTCCACTGGCCACATTTTGGGTAACAAAATCTTAGTCTCCTTATCTTTTCAATTGATGTTATTTATAGGTAATATAGATTAAATAATGAATCTATGTCATTTATAGAAAGTTTTGTTTTTGTGATGTCAAGGAAATAGGACAGGTAAAGGTTTGTGAAATCACCTTGATTTTCTCTCTCAGAGTTTGTTTCCTTTGTTAAATGGAAAACAAAGAGGTGGTACTTGACTCCTTTCCGACACTAAACTTCTTTTGCTCCCAAGTCTTGAATGGGTGTCTGACTTGCTGTATGCATTAAACACTTGAGAGTGGATTATCAAGTAAGAGAATTCAATTACATTCAGTTACATGACCTGCTAAAGCTTTTAGTTTAGGATTCCTTGACATTCCTCTAGCTGACAGGCAGCTGTTGTGCTGTGTTAATTTTGAAAAATAGAACCTAATTTGTTTTGTGAAGAAACATCTAGGGCATTAATTATTGGAAGACAATAACTCAGAAAGAGCTGTCCTCAGAGATTTTGATGACATTTACAACCTGCTGGTTTAGATGGGTTAGCAAGAAATGTAATCCTCCAGGGCCACAAGATGAGGTAGTATATTCTTTGTAATTCCACATCTGAACTTCTCTTCTTTGTCTCTGTGAAAACACCCTACTCCTTTGCAGTTCACAGCATCTCATAATATCCTCTCTCCAAACTTATTGCTGTCATTTACTGAGGTCTTTACTCATCACTGGAGACCTTGGCCCCCAGTGCACACACAGTTGGTCTTTATACTCCAACAACTATCATCCTTTCCAGGACTTCCTCATTCCTGGGGACAAACCATTCAACCTCAGGACCGCTTATTTCCTTGACTTTTACATTACAGGCAATGAATCCTTGCCTTCACTCCCTTTCAGTCATTCACTCCCTGATATCTTCAAGCATTATCTCCTGGCCTTCTAATAACCCTAGTTTAAATATTCATACTGATCATTCTGGGCAGCAAAATAAATCTGATCTATGTACCTCGTATTACTTTCTCATTCTCCATCCACCTGTTCCTGGTTAAACCCAGCCTGGATCTCATGGTGCATATTAAAAGTCATTCCCTTGAAAAGATCCTCAATTCTTACTCTCCATCATATGTTGGGTATCTGTACCCAAGTTCGTGAAAATTACTAAGGAAAAAATTATAAAACCAAGCTCATTAGTTTCACCTTAAATTCACGATCATTAACTTCACCTACCAAAGGCCTACCCTTTCTGTCTTGGAGACTGTTCCTTTTCACTTCCCAAGGGGGTATGGTTATGACCTTCCTCAGTGACTTCCCAAACATAACACCAAAAACCTGAACTTTTTCCCCACCCAGTCCTGTTCCTATTCACCCCAAATACTATCTCAATAGATGGTACAATTATCCACCAGTTGCTCAAGTCAGAAATCTGGGGCACTTTCTAGTCCTTGCTTTCCCTAACCCTTGTGATAAAATCCAATCCAACTCTTGTTCTTAAAAATATTTCTTTAATCCTTCTTCACAACCTCAGTCTAGTCCAGGGTCTATCATTTCTTACCTGAACTCTTCATAACACTTTTCTTTCTTTGTTTTCTTCTTCTTCTTCTTTTTTATTTTTTTAAAGATGGACTCTTACTATAATGCTCAAAGTGGTCTTAAACTTGTAGGCTCCAGCAATTCTCCCACCCAAGTCTCACAAGCAGCTGGGATCAAGGGTGCAAACCACCACGCTCAGCTTGCAGACATTTTCTAAAGGGTCTTTGCCCCTTTCCAAACCATTCTCCACACAGTAGCTAAAAGAGTTTTAACATAAATCATCATAAAATGTCTCTTCCTTCTTTAAAATCAATGACTTCATGAACCACGGCCACCTTCCTGACTATGATCTGAAAGGTCCCGAATGGGCTAGTCACTCCTCACCTTTCTAACTTCATTCTAAATGACCCTGAATCCCTACTGCCCAGCCACAGCATCCTTTTCTAGAAGTAGAAAAGACCAATCATTTTCCCACCTTGGGAATCTTGTATATGCTATTCCCACTATTCCTTTCCATTCTTCTTAAACTTTCTTTGTAATAATTTTATGTAATTGTTTGTTTACAATTTACTATCTCCCTCATCAGACAATAAACTCCTCGGACGCAGAACCACATTTGTCTTCTCCATCAGTTCCTCCACACTGTCTGGCACGTAGCAACTAAGTACAGTAAATATTCTTTGTTATTGATTGCATTAAAAATGCTAGGATCAAAAGAGATGTAATAGGTCTGGAGACCTCTCTTTAGGTTGATTTAAGACACATGGGCCTAATGGAATGATATGTTAATGTTGTGGTTATGTCAATGTCTTGGTTACTTTAATGTCATGGTTATGGGCTGAGCAGGGAGTAAATGCATCTCCTTATTGGCAGACTTTCTTTATTATACCTACTTTTGGTGCATCCTCTTTCTCCTTTCTTTCTTTCAGGAGATTGAACCCAGAGGCACTCTAACACTGAGCTACATCCCCAGTCCTTTTCTTAAATTTTTTAAATTTTAAGACAGGACATCACTAAACTACTCAGGCTGGCCTTGAATTCGTGATCTTCCTGTCTTAGCCTCCCATATATGGGATTACAGATGCACACCACTGCACCCAACTCTTTGTTACTTCTGTGTATGATTTATAATATTTTCTTTAAAATTTTGCCTTCATCTGTGCTGGGTTTTTATCAGTATTAAAACAGTTATGCTCATTCACCACAAGTACATTTCCATGACACCGGTACAATAGGAAGTGATTGGATAGATGTTTAAATTGTTATCCTCCAAAATTAGCTCAATTTATCATTATTGATATTGTCTACTTCCCTACCCCCAACAGAGGGACTAGCCAAGAGGCAGAAACTGCACCATTCCAATGGTAGCCAGTGTAGTTGCTCTTACGTTTCTAAATATCTAGGATGGGCATTTTCCTTTTTCAAATGTCCTCTCTCTAGGGTTTGAAGCAAAGAAAAAGAGATGCAGAGTAAAAATATATACATATACATTTAGCTTTTGAGAAAGAAAAAAAAAACAGATCAAGAAAATGGACAAATAGGGTTGGTGTTGTGGCTCAGTGGTAGAGCGCTTGCCTAGCATGTATGAGGCACTGGGTTCAGTTCTCAGCACCACATATAAAAATAAATAAATATCCATTGACAACAAAAAAAAAAAAAAAAAGAGAGAGAGAAAGAGAGAGAATGTATGATGCAGTTAAAAAAAAAAAAAAAAAAAAAAGAAAGAAAATGGACAAACAAGGGAGGGGAAAGGAGGATAGGGAAGTGCTTTGGAGAGAACTAAAAAGGTTCCAAACAGTCCTGTTAAGGGGACTAGAATCTCTTCTAAGTCATGAGGGTGAGGTGGGGGCAGGAGTCTGAATTCTATTTCTCCTCCAATGATGAGCAATAATTACCATGGCCTGTAATAAGTTTCTCCATGTAAAAAAACTATCTGCCTGAGGAGTGAAAACTGACACCAATCCTCTACAGGATGGGGAAGATAATAAATGGAAATCTCCGGACAAAAATTCTCTTTATCTCTCTGCTCTATTTTAAGAGCAAGATTTTTAGGGCATAATTTTCAACAAGTTTTGGCTGTGACTGAATACAGGGCTCAAAGATAATTTAGGACATTCAAAGAAGCCAATTACTTTCTCACACAAAATGGCCTAAACACACCACGATTGCATTACTGGCTAGTACAACGACTACTAGAAATACCTGTTCGCAAAGCAGGGCGGCAAGATCTTCAATGAAATATGCTGCATCAACCCAAAGTGGCAAGTAGACTGTCAGGGAGGCGAAAGTAACCTGCCTGTCCTTTGCCTTGTCTGCACATCCTACCTGGGACGAAGTCTTTCTTGGCCTCCGTTCTCTTGGGCCCAACCTCTGGACTTTCCAGGAGCGCCAGAAAGACCAAGAGGGGTAGGGAGCAGAACTGATGGAAAAGACCCTTCTCCACGCATCCCACTTCCCTCCTCCAGGTGCCCGAAGATCAGGAACCCCGCCAGTTCAGGGCAGACGCCCGCAGAGGGCGCGGAATCCAGGTAGATGGATGCAGCGCGTGGCGCCGACTGCATCTTGACCCTCAACTCCGCCACGACCTCCTCTCCGGTCTTCCCCAGCCCGCTCACCTCTGCGCCCTCCGCGCCGGGCAGGGGCGAGCCCAGCAGCTCCCCGGGCGCGGCGCCGACTTCCCAAGGGCCCGGCCGGGCTCCAGGGCCTACGGACTGCTTCTCCGGCTGGCAGCTGCAGGGTGGTTGCCGCGGCGTTCGCGCTCGGGCTGCTTCCCCGCCTCCCCGGGCTGGATCGCGTAGAGCCGGAGAGGAGGGAGGGAGGTGCGCCGGAGGCCGACCTCGCTGTGACGTGCCGCTAGGGGCTGCGTGTCTGGAGAGCGCGGATCGCCGAGAGGGTTGGGGGATGCCGCCTGGAGTAGGCGAGCGGGGCAGAGCTGAGGACCAGCCAGGCAGCGCGCAGGGCGCTCTGGAGTGCGTAGGGGCAGCTGGAGCGGACTACGTGCCTTGAGGGGAGCAAGCAGAGGGCCAGGGTAGACCCGGCTCCCCCAACTAGGCGCCGCTGAGGATCTGCTTTTCGCCTGCGGGGTTCCCGATGGTCTCCTGGAGATTTCTCTCGAAGCAGCTCTAGAATAATTAAGTCCACTTTTATACCTTGCTCTAGACTTTGCTTTTATTAGCATCCCCCACCCCAATTCCCACCTCCCCGCTCGTAGTTCCTGACAGGCCTCCAAAAAACTGCGCTTTTCCTTCATCTTTTGACCGGATTGTGTCCTTGGAATAAAATGTTTAGATACGCTCTTTCGTGAACCACATTTTAAAACTCCCTCGAATAGGAGGATCCTCACACCCGTAGACTGCAGAGATTATTCTGTGGACTCTGACCTTCACTCTAGCGGGAGCCGCTGGAGCTTTGGAGTTAGGAAAAAGGTTAGGCCAGCAGTCAGGAGACCAGCGTTTCTATGAAAGCCCTTTAACTCCAAGGACTGCAATGGCCTTGGAGTGTTTAAGTAATCTCTGAGCCGTAAAAGGGCACCTTCGGCTCCGGTATTCGGTAAAATTTCTTCCTGCTTATTACCAAGTAGACAGGTATCCTTCATCGTTTCTGTTGAAGGTGTCAGAAGAAAAAAAAATTCATTTTTGCATATAAAATCAATTTATAAAAAATTCTAAAATTTGGGTAAAATTTTTTTTCAGACGTTAGTAAATTCCCATTTCAGCAAATTAAGTTTAAAATGATCTCTCCCAGTGGTTTATTAACTAGGAAAAACAGAACAAAACCAGAAGGGGGTCTTGGATCGATCTTTGGGGCACTGCACTTTCCCCTCTGCAGTCCATACAGGTTAACCTTTGCATGGGCCGCTTTGGAAATACATCCTTTGTTTGACTTGAAATGCGCCCCTCCCCCACTGCCAAATACTATTCAGGTTTAAAGTTTAGGTATAAGCTGAGCTTGTAGTAAAGTGTCAGGGTGTGGGGGCATTGCCAGCTGGTAAAATACTTTCCATTTTGGTAACTGGAAAAAAAATCGCTAAATTTTATATTAATTTATATTTCACTTCAGCTACTCTCAAATAATGAAATTAGTGGGTTTTTCCTTCTGTCACTTCTGGAGGACTAATGGAGGAAGTTGATGAATCTTAGCAATGATTGAAAATATGTAGCTTTTCTGTTATTTTTTTAAAATAGCTTTATATCGTAAAACTCTAAGTCATTGTATAAAGCATAGGTAAGCCATGCATTTTAAACACACATACGCACATGGGCATATATATGTGCTTGTTATGGGTACTGTGTGTTTGGATATTGAACTCTACCACTGAGCTACATCCCTAGCCCTTTTTTATTTTGAGATGGTGGGACTAAATTGCCCAGCTGGACCTTGAACTTGCGATCTTCCTGCCACCCCGGTACATTTCAAATATTTTTAAAGCTGTCTTAACATGGGCTCTAATTATCCAAAAATAATATGTGAAATCACTTATCCCCAAAGAGAATCAATGAGTCAACAATTTGCAGTTGCCAGAAGGAATATCTGCTTTTCATACTTGAACTATTAAGATAAGCAAACATCCTTGATGAAAAAAACCCAGTATTGCTAAATGTGTTCCCAAAGATGCTGCTGTTGATGGAAAGCACAATTCCTTTCAGTTCATTTCAAGGTAACTGTCATTTTTACCACTGTTTTTAAGTTGGAGTTTCAGAGTTTAAAAATGATTTCACAAGATTTTTCCAGGTCATGAGGTACTCTAAGGAATCTCTTCAGTTCCCTGAAGTAGTAATTTATTCCACTAAAGTATAGCAATAATTTATTAAATGAATCTCTAGTGGCCTAGAGGTGTTAACGCAATTTTTCTCTGAAGTTATTATAAAATTGAATAACTTTAGAATGATAGTTCCCAAAATGTATGACTTCAAGTACTAGTCCACCCAGATGTTCCTCTGGCAATTCATTTACTACAAAAATATTTATTGAGTTTCTGCTATATCCCTTGACTGGAGTCTTGGATCAGTGGTGAAGAACACAGATATCATTACCTGTCCTGATGGAATTTATAATTGATGGGAAAGATAAATTAGTAAACAAGTGGAAATAATATTTAAACAAATGTATTTATATAAGTAAAATAAGTAAATCATGATAAAAAGCAGGCTGTGAGTTAAGAGAAATCGCTTCATTTTTAGAGATTTTCAATGCACATTAATGGATTAAAGACAGAATTTCTAAAGACATTTATTCAAATTGAGAATTTGTTAAAATTTACTTGTTAGAATGCATTTTACTAAAACAGGATTTTTGTGAGATGCTATTTGGAAATTGAAGAATCAAAAAAACACAAAACTCTGTTAATGTTACCTTACATTTATTTGTTAATGTACATTCATATACATCAGTCGATTTATAAATATATATAAATATAAACCATTAAGAAATAGATTGTGTTTGAAGTCAGAATGATGTAGAATAATTTATAAACCTTTAAAGTAGATGAATGTACATCTGTACAGAAGAGATATTTTATAATTACATTATTTCATGAACATACTTCCGTATATCATCATGGTCTGCAGTCTTTTATTTCTTAAGGACTTTATAGTCTACAGTATTGGTGCAGAGTAGTTTTCTTCACCATAGGCTTTAGAAAAGTACATTTTCTAATTCCTTTAATATTATAAGTAACACTGCTTTAACCTCTTTGGACAGCTTACTCTTTGGGGTGTTAAGTAGAGAGACTATTTCTTGGGGATATATTCTCAAATTAGGCCTTATTGAATAAAATTTTGTATTTCTGATTATAAATTTCTATTTCCTTCTAAAACAATTTAAAAATTGATAAGGAAAAATATGAATGTGCTTTTATTTTTTAAAATTCAGTGTCTCATTGGCAGTGTATTTTTATTTGTATTTGTTTAAGTAGATTAAGGAAGTTTTAAAGTCTATCCAATTTAAATTTATCCATTGAAAAGAGGAAAAATACCTAGAGGAATTTGAGTTGCTTTGTTATTAATCCATAAAGGGCCTTAATACTATTTCCCTCCCAGGGTGCCTCTCCTCTGTGAATTCCTTCACACTAATTTTGTGGTAATCAAACAAATTCATCTTTTAAATTACAACAGTGCTCACAAAAGTGAAGATATAAGCATTGGCCTGAGATCTAGAATAGAAGCAGATCATCAAAGTTGAACTAGGAACAATTTTAAAATTGGAGTCAAAATTTGAATTTGAATAAAGCCCTAGTGTAAGGGTTGCCATCTTTGGGATATTCCTATTTGCAGGGAAATATTTCCAAGTACTTAAAAAGAGTAGATCAGGCAGAATATGAGCAGGGCTCTGATTTTTTTCGTAACTTTGAAGTAAGCAAGAAATTATGGAAGAGGCTACCTCCATCCTATGGTCTTTCAGCATTTGTTGATCTGGGCAGAATTCATGGATACTGGCAGCCCTTTTTATAGAGTTTCTCTAATGACCATCAGACAGATTCTCCCTAAAAATAAAAATATAGTCATATCCTCATGTCACAACATATATTGATGTTTAAATTTTAAATACTAGTGAACCATACCTCCTCATTCAAAGAGCACTCAACTAATTCTGCCAATTGGTGATAATTCAAAACCAGTATTTAAATTGTAGATATTCTTGAGGATATTGGAGTTCTCTATCAAACACTTATAATGTGTACTTTTTTAAAAATGATAATTAAAAAATTTCTTTACAAGCAAATTTTACTTTGGATCTCAGTACAACTCAGTATAACTGAGTACTGTCAGCCATTTTCAGAACGCACGTTTTTTACATTTATCATTTCTGTGGTGCCTCATGGTATCACCCTGTACAACTTTAAACAAAGAGAACTTTTATAGCTGAACAATACAGAGACAACAAAACAGTCAAAAGACTGAAAACACATTTGTTAAAAGAAGATAAGCAAATGACTAAAAGGCACATAAAAAGATGCTTAAGATCATTAGTCCTTAGAGAATTGCAAAGCAAAACTACCTGAGATACTAACTTTCACCAACCAGAATGGTTATAATCAAAAAGTCAATATCATCCTGGGGTTTTAGATTAGTGGTAGAGCACTTGCCCAGCATGTGCAAAAGACCTTGGGTTTGATCCCCAGTACAGAAATAAAAAATTCAATATCACGACACTAAGTTTTGATAAGGAAGCAGAGAAATTAGAACCTTCATATAATGATAGTGGGAATGTAAAATGTGCAGCTACTTTGGAAAGAAGTTTGGTAGGTAATTCTACCCCTTATGTACCTAGGAGAACTGAAAACATGTTCATTCAAAAACTTACATTCAAATATTCACTGTGTATTATTTTTCATAGCTCAAAAGTGGAAAAAACACAAATATTCAACTGGTGAATATAAATATAAAGTATATCCATACAGTAGAATATTACACATCTGTAAATAGGAATCAAATGGGGCTGTGGTTGTAGCTCAGTGGTAGAGTGCTTGCCTTTCACATGTGAGGCACTAGGTTCAATCCTCAGCACTACACTGAAATAAATAAACAAAGGCATGCTATCCATCTACAACTACAAAAAAAAAAAAAAGGAATGAAATACTGATATACATTTCAACATAGTTGACCTTGAAAAGTCACACAAAGTGAAAATTGCTAGGCCCCAAGCCCATATTTTATGATTTCGTTTATATAAAATGTCCAAAATATGCAAATCCACGCAGAAAAAAAAATAGTTTAGTAGTTGCTAATGTAACATCTAGTGGAGAGGGGAATGGGAAATGACTGATTACTGGGTATGGGGTTTCTTTTTAGTATGATGAAAATATTCTGAAATTAGTAGTGATGGGTGCAAAACTTTGTAAATATACTAAAACCTGTGAATGGTTAACTTCCAAAGGTTTACAGTTTTTTATAGTATATGATTTATAACTTAATAGTAAAGGGAAAAAACAGGATTGTCTTAAAGAAAAGAAAATAAAAAAACTCGAGTGAACAGATGTAGACCTTATTTGTCATTAGACATTTCCTTCAAGTTAATTCCAAATGACATTAATCTCTGCTCTACCAAAGTATGTTTAGCAGTTGACAGAAGAGAAAAAAGTGATGAGAGAAGGAAGTTACAATCAGCTTATTTTAATTTAAGTGTGTTAAACCCAGAAGATCTGCACGGTGTAGTCACTACCATCCTCACATTACAAGCGGCAATTTGGTTTTTGTCAAACAATATCATTCTTCACATTCACTTAACACTCTGAAATTTTTTGTGAAACCCACCTTTGCCACTTGCCAGTTTTGCAAGATTGGACAAGTTACTTAACTTCTGTCTCAGGGTTGCCATTTATTATTTGGAGATAATAAATATGTCCACCTCATAGGGTGGTTGTGAATATGAAATATGTTGCTACGTGTAAAGTGCCTAGTGCTCATTAAGAGATATGTATCAGATATTATTATTTAATGATTTTGCTGTTTTGGTTTGATACCTCTGATCATAGGAATTTATATTTGTTTTCGTTCTTGAACATATGTATGAAATTTAAAAAGTTTAATCAACAGTATGACTACCGAGGAGTTTTTCCTTTTTCTTTTCTTTAAAAGGAGTTTATATTTTACTCAGAATTGAGTCTAGAACAAATCTGTGATTCTTTCTCCTCCACATTCCACTTTATACTCATGCTCTCCACTTGTTTCACACGGGTCATATTTATTTATTTATTTATTTTATTTTTGTGAACTCCAGAGGTACTCTACCACTGAGCTACATCCCAGTCTTTTTTATATTTTTGTTTTTTTGAGACAGTGGCTCATTAAGTTGCTGAGCCTGGCCTCAAACTTGTAATCCTCCTTCCTTAGCTCCCAAGCAGACATTTAAGTGTTAAAAATTAGTAATGATCCATCATACCCAATTCTCAGTCAGCTTGTTAGTAATTTAGAGTTATAGTCAAAATACTAGTGGATAAATTAAAAAGCATGTTTCAGTGCAAATTAGTGTCGTCTAAGAGTTAGTATGTCTTTGATGACATATGTAAACTTTAGCAGATTGCTTAAGTGCTCTGAGCCTTAGTTATTTGTATTTAAAATGAAAACTGGTGAAGGCCTTGATGTCTCTTTAATGTTTAAATTTTCAAGACATTTGTTATATCTATTATTATACTATGGTAAGTTATCAGGTATTTCTAGTACTCGGGAGAGACAAAATGCTTTTCAGTGGGCCAAACTTTCATGATATATCATCCTATCATCCAGTTGGAAGTTGTTGGGTGTTTGTTCTGCCTGCCCTTTTTTCTTTGTCTGGCAACAGTCTGAATGTACACATTTTCAAAGTAGCAGAAGGAATATAGTCAGAAGTAGTGTGTACTGGAATTGTGTATAGATTGAAAAACTAACTAGAAAATTCACACTTGCCAGCAAAGAATTAAAGAATCATTTCTGGGTTGTCTCTCCACCATTTTCAACCCATCATATTCTTTTGTTGTTATTTTGGGCACCATCATGACCAGCCTGTACATAAAGCACTGTGTTGCAGAGAGCACTGTGGTATCCCCAAATGGCACATCAGTGAATTATACCTTTTGATATTCATGCCCTTGTGTAGACGCCCCCTATGTAGGTTCTGGGCTGGCCCCATGGAACAAATAAGGTGCTGCCTCTGTATACCAAAGTGGTTGGTGATACTGTGTGACTTCTAAGATCACAAGATTTGTAGTTCCTTCCTTGATCCCTTGAATTACTTACTCTGGTGGAAGCAAGCAAACATGTAAGAAATTGACCCAGAGACTGCCATGCTGTGAGGAAGCCAAAACTAGCCTTCTCCAGAGGCTGGCCACGTGATATCTGACCAGTCCCTTGCTGTTCCAATATACTCAGGAGAGATATAAATTATGTGGGTGTGAAGAAGTTTTCTTAAGTGTCCAACATGATTAAACCTTTAGATGACTTCAGCCCCAGCTACATCATCTGTTGGCAAAAGCATGAAAGACTTCAAGAGAAACTCAACCAACCTGAGGTGAGTCAGCTCACAGAAATGTGAAAAAGAATAAATTGTTTTAAGTTGCCACATTTGGAGCATTTACTGTGCAGTGATAAATAACCATAACAAGAATTTAAATGCTCATTTTCTTTTTTGACCAATAATATTCTGTGTCTCTCTCATATGAACAATTTAAAAACTTTTAAAGTACAGATGTAAGCACTTTTTTAAATAGACAATTTTATTGTATTGTTCTTTTAAAAAAATAAAGATGACATTATTTCATAGTTTCATGCCATTTCATCATCTTTTTTGAACTTGCTTTAAGATAGTAGGTTCCAGGAATAGTTTACTTCTCTCTAACATTACAAATCCTACGTTAATGCCCAATGAAAGAAACCAGTTTTAAGGAACAAACCCAACTACTGTTTCTGTAAACATAAATGTTTGACCTTCATCACTGTAAAGGGACCAGAGAAGATTAGTAATGAAAGAGATGTTAAAAACAGAATCTATTTAAAACTGTTTTATTATTTTTAAAATGTATTATCTTTTAAATTGTATTTTGCCTAGTCCTTTTGCTTTGAAATACATTTAAGTGTTTGAATTTTATGTCTCCAAATTCTACTATCTTTGAAAAGAGTTTATTTCCAAACTAATATTGTGAGAATTTATCACAGTGTTTATAAATAACAAAGTGTTCTACAACACCTAGTTTCATATAATACACCAACATAAATTTTATGTAGGTATAAATATTAAAATTGAAAAGCCACATGATAAATAAAATAAGGAAAAAAGAGACATAAGTATTTGTCATATTTCTGATGGGGAAAGAAATATTTAAGCTTGAATAAATGGAGGGCATCTCAAAGAAGTAGAGTTGTAATTTTGACTAAACAATTTAAATTTATGTATATATATATTTTTAAACAGAAAAAATGTTTGCTATAAACAACAAATATTAATGTTTTAGATATTGAAAATTGCTTACATTACTTCAAAAGAAACAAAAGTTGGGGTACCAATAAATGGGCAAAAGAAAACAATTTTTTAATAAAGTGGAAGTAAAACTGTTCACTAATTAGGGGCTAGGGTTGTGGCTCAGTGGTAGAGCGCTTGCCTAGCATGTGTGAGGCACTGTGTTCAATTCTCAGCACCACATATAAATAAAGAAAGTAAAGGTCCATTGACAACTAAAAAAATAAAATAAAATAGAAAAAAAAAAAAAAACCTCTTCAGTAATCAGAAACACTGAGACAAGTACTGAAGGGTTATAGAAAATAATATTCCTACAAGACAGCTCCCCAAGAAAAACGGAGGTACAGTGTGGCTTGGGAAGAGGGAAAAGAAATTGGCCAAACCTTAAACCTCTCCCAGTGCACCCTTTCCTAATAACAATGGGCCCTAAAGGAAAGGGGCAAATACTGAATGCTGGGCCCTAAACTTTGACCGTCCCCCATTGCAAATTAGTCCTAAATGGAGGCACAGCAAATATTGAAACTCTGGGAAACAATGGATCCCAGAGAAAGAAAAACAATAAGTAAGATTTGAGTACTCACCCCTCGGGATCTGGACTCCTTTCTCCCCAGATAACCTTTTTACAACTACCTTCCCTAAGTTAAAGTTTTAACCTGTACAACTAGCCCCTGACTGTCCAAACTGCATGTCTGCAGTCTCCAGTGAAACTATAAAACCCAGACTCCTTCTGTAACTGGGGGGCCAGCTCCATACCCAGAAAATGGGCCCTCCCATGTCTGATGGATGGACTTCACTGCAGAATAAAGGAAAGCTTGCTGATCCGAGGTTTGCTTTCTGTCTTCTGCCTCTGTCATTTGTGGGCCATGAGCTTACAAGTACTGTCTACAGATGTTCCATAGTCTTTTAATTATTTTCCTGTTTATTAATTTTGACAATCAAGTATTTATATTTCAAGGTAACTCACCAAATGTTTTACTATTTAAATAACCTCTTTAAAATTTGAAACCTTCAATGTATACACAATTATTCAATGTATAATTATTATCTTAATTCCTAGACTATTTTGCAGCAGCAAATTTACCCATTTTATAAAGATCATTAATGTTTTGAGGTCATCTTTTCCAGAATGTGACTTAATTAAGGAAATTCATATTTTACTTTCAAACAATGGGTAATAACTTTTACTTTTTATAACTTTTTTTTTTTTTTCAAGTTACTGATCTATTCTGAGGATATTTATTGAATGAACTTTGTGTGCCACTCTCTGAGGAATTGGGAACATTACAAACAAAGTAGACAAAATATATCCCTGCCTTCCTGAAACATAAGTTCTACTTAGGTCTGTTAATCATGTACATAATAATGTACTGACCAAAGGCACCTGACTGAGGAACAGAATGGGGAAGGGGTTTTGGAGGGTGAGTGGGTAAAATTAATCTTATACACTGCTACCACCTGTGCCCTTTGTGCAAATGTAGTTCCTAACCACATCCTTTGCAAGAGAGAGAGAGAGAGAGAGAGAGAGAGAGAGAGAGAGAAAGGGATGAAATCTAGTGGAAAGATTCTGAGGTCAGATAGGATCCCTGTCCAGAGAGCAGGCCAGAGCAGACAGAATGAGACAGTTGGAGGCAAGATCAGAGAGCTGACATGAGGGTGGAAAATGGGAAACATAGGTCTGAGGCCTGGTTTAGAGCCTTGCAGGCTAACGTTAGGAATTTAATACTCTGCAGAGCTAGCTGAGAAGCCTTGGAGGATTTTAGGTGGGCGTGACAAGATTGGATTTACATTTTAACAGACTAACTGTAGCTACATTGCTGAAAATAGACTAGGGAGCCAAAGATGGAAGCAGAGAACTGAAAAAAGATAGGAGTCAAGGACAATGCCAAGGTTTTGGGCCTAATCAGTGGGAGGACCGGAGTGCTAAAGTTCCATTTACTGAGAAAGCAGATTGTGTCAAAGCCAGATTGGTATGGGGATGGATCATCCTGAGTTTAGTTTATTGCAGGGATGACAAATGGGGAGTTGGATATATGAGTCTGGAGTTCCGGGAGAAGTCTGATCTAGAGATAATAATTTGGAGTTATTGACATATAAAATATTTAAACCATAAAGTCACCAGTGGAGTGAGAGAAGCTAGAAAAGAGAGGAACTCCAAGGATTTAATTTTGGAACATTTCATTGTTTGTTGGAGAGAGAGATAAGGAGTTAAAGGCAAAGGAAACTAGGAAGATAACTAATGAGGTAACAGGAAAAAATAAAACAGGACAATTAAGTGTCCTATAAGTCAAATGAAAAGAAATTTCAAGGAAAAAAGACTAATCAGCTGTGTGCAATGCTTCTGAGCAATCAAATAGGATGAGAAAAGATTTAAAATGTGACGGTATCGATAACTTACCTGATGAGAGCTGACCCAGAGAATGGGAGAACAGAAACTTGATAGCATAAATATGGACAAATCTTCTTGAGAATTTTGCTGTAAAATTAATAAATGGAGAAGTAACTAGATAGGGATGTAAGGTCCAGAGAAAAGGATATTTTAAGATGGAAAAAAAAGTCTTTTATACTATAATGCTTATGGGAAAAGTCTAGTAGAGAATTAGAAAAAGACTGATGATAGGATAGAATCATTGGAGCAAGGTCACAGAGCAGGAAAGAAAGGATTTAATGTGTAAATGGTGGGATTGGTCGAGGGGAATGAATAGTTTATCATCAACAGAAGAAAAGGCACCTAGATGTTGTAGGTGCATTTGTAGAAGTTCTCTTCTGATTGCTTTTTTTTTTTTTTCTCAGCGAAATTAGAAGAAAGTGTGTAGGTATGTGTGTGAGGATGAGGGAGAAGGGAAATTTGAGGAAACAGGAAAATGCATGAAAAAAAATGGGACAAATAGAAAGCATATAAGAAGGTGAAAATAAATCTAAACATACCAGTAATTAGCACAAATGTAAATAGAAGAGATTTTAACACACTTTTTGGAGACACACTGAGTCTAAAGTTTTTAGTCTAAAAACTCTGTAAGTATCCCTAATAAGCTTTAACTAATGTGCACATGCAAACACACACACATATATACAGCATAGAACCCTCAATCAGAAAATACACATGCACATGAAACACATAGGAAAATTAGTGACTAGACATATACCTGCACCTAACGTATCTCATAGTCCACATGCTCTGATCAAACCAACTTTAGTAAAACATTGTTGTAAAAACAAATGAATAAACCCATATGTTTCAAAACTAAAAATCATAGTGCTAATAACTTTTGTATCAGAGAAGAAATTAAGATGAAAATTAGAAAATGAAATAGAATGACACTGAGAATAACAAATTTTGTAGATGGTATTTAAGCCCTATAAGCTTCATTAGAAAAGAAGAAAAACTAAAAATTAATGTCCAACTCCAAAAAGTTAAAAGGAAGAAAGAGCTGTAGGAAAAGTTTAAAGAAAGTGAAAGTCTTAAATTGATAGACCCAAAAGCAGAATTAAGTGAAGTAGAAAAATCATTAGAGGATTAAGAAAACCAGAGTTCGTTAGTTAAACAGTAGTAAAATACCTACAGTTTTCACAAGTTTAATCAAAGAAATAAAAGAGTTAAAATAAAAAACTTTGGGAATGAAAGAGTGGGCACACCATAGAAATTCCAAACATTAAATCAATAATGACAGAATATTATGAATAACAATTTTATGAATGAATTTGACTTGGATAAGTTGATTAATTTTTTTGAAAAGATTACTTAATCTGATTGAAGAGAAAAAATTTGAACAATTTTACAACCAGTAAACAAATCTAATCTGTAATTAAAATCTTACAAAAATCTTAAGTCACAAACAAAATCAATTCTAGAAATCTTTTCTGGTGAGTTATCCAAACATTCAAAGGGCACAGAAATCTAATATAACATAAACTCAGAAAACAGAATGAGACAGAATGTTCCTTAACTCATTTTGTGATGCTAGCATAACTTGGATAACAATGAAGAAAAAAATTATTTTTAAAGTTTAACAAATTGATGCTAGCAATTAAAAAGAAAGAATACACTATAGTTAGGTTTATGACCAAAATGTTAGATAACTTAACATTAAAAAATATATTAATGTAATTGACTATGGTTAAAAATTTAAAGGGGAAAATCATATCATAAGTGATGCAGAAAAATTACTCCAAATGTTCCCACTTATGAAAGAAATACTTATTAAACTAAGAATAGAAGGGACTTTCTTAACCTTTCGGGCCTGCAAAAAAATCCTATAGCAGCCCTCACACTTCCCCAAGTAACGGTGAAACCATGTCCTTAAGTAAGGTAAAGGACAAGGCTGCTCCCTAATGTCATCATTGTTTAACATCGTACTTGTAGTCCTAGCTCATGCAGCAAGGAATGAATGAATGAATGAATGAATGAAAGAAAAAATAGATAGATAAATAAGTGGTGTAATGATTAGAAAGACGAAACAACAAAATTGTCATTATTCATAGATAAAATGACTTCACATAGAAAACACAACAGTCCACAGGAAAACCATTAGATTTAGTAGCAATAAGACAGTTACACATCTATATGGCGGTAACGAGCAGCTTAATAATATAATTAAGGAAGATACAATTTATCATAGAAATCTAAAGTACTAACTACCCACTAACAGATTTAACAAAAGTAAGTACGCTCTTCATGGAGAAAAGTATAAACCATATTGAAAAGACATTAAAGAATATCCCAATGAACATAAAGATCATGGGTACTGAAAAATTGCAGTTCTCCCCAAATACATCTATTAATCCAGTTAATTGGGATCTGCATTCCACCAATCCATATTTTTTTCATGGAACTAGATACCTTAATTCTAAAATTGGTGTGGAACAGCAAAAGGTCAGTAATAGTGATGAAGGGCCGGGGTTGTGGCTCAGTGGTAGGGTGCTTGCCCAGCATGTGTGAGACACTGGGTTCGATCCTCAGTACCACATATTGATAAATAAAAATAAAGGTGCATCCACAACTAAAATTATATATATTCAAAAAGAGTAGTGATGAAATTTCCAGTGATGATTTGTCCTCCCAGATATCAAGGGTAATTATACAGCTCTAAAAATTGTATAATCAGGGTTAGACAGGGGACAGAGAAAGTTTGTTAAAATTGATGTTGGCAGTTGGGCAAAGTGGTACATGCTTGTAATCCCACAAACTCGGGAGGCTGAGGTAGGAGGATCCCCACTTCCAGGCCAGCCTTGGCAACTTAGTGAGGTCCTATCTCAAAATAAAAAAATAGAAAGGACTGAGGATGTGACTCAGTAGTAAAGCACCCTGGGTTCAATCCCCAGTACAAAAAAAAAAAAAAAAAAATGTAGTCATAAAGAAAAAAAGAACATGACACAGCAGGCCTTGGAAAGGAAGGACTGTCATTGATTTTCAAAGAATAATTTTATGAAAAAATCAAATTGTACTTTATACAAAAAATCAATTAAGAAAAATGAAAGACAATATGAAACAAAACTGGAAAACATAGCTAAATATCTTCAAAGAAGATTATGTAAGAGAATAGCTTTGCAACATCTGAGTAAGGATAGATTTATTAAATAAGGCACCCAAAAAGGAAAAGATTTATCCATTTGACATAAAAATTAAAATCTCTTTATAGACAAAAGATACTGCAGGCGAACTGAAAAATATTAATCACATGATGAAAAGAATATATATACACACTTGCTATATATTCAAGCAAATAAGTAGATTCCCAAAATGAAGACTTTTATATAGGAATAAAAAGTAAGCAATCCAAAAGATATTTCAAATACATGTTCATGTTTCTGCTGTGTACCTCAAATATTTTTGTCTCAGAACCTATTTACAGTCTTAAAATTCCTAAAGAAACTCAAATAATTTTGGTTTCTGTGGGTTTTACCTGTTTTACTCTTAGAAATTAACATTGAGAAATTTGAAAAATATGTGTTGTTTCTCTTCTTTTTATATTGCTACTTTTTAGTTATTCCTAACAGCAGAATCCATTTTGACATAATTATACAAGCATGGAATATATCTTATTCTAATTCTGACCCTAGAACCTCTCCTTCCCTTTCCTTCTCCCCTCCACCTGCTCCCTTTCCTCTATTGATCTTTCAGTCATTGGTGGCTCATGCCTGTAATCCCAGCAGCTCAGGAGGTTGAGGCAGGAGGAGCCAAAATTTGTTACCAGTTTAAGCAATTTAGTGAGGCCTTAAGCAGCTTCATGAGATCCTGTCTCAAAATCAAAAATAAAAAGGGCTGGGGATGTGGCTCAGTGGTTAAGCCTTCCTACTTTCAATCTCTGGTACCAAAAAATCAGAAAAAACAGTATTATTTCTTTTCTAATTAATAATAACAGACCAGCTACATGTTAATATGCACAATATTTTTACCAAAGAATGAGAAGAGTGATATATAGTTTTATATTTTTGCAAATTTCTTTAATGTCTGTCTTAGTAGAAGACAGCTGGATTCTCCCATCTGTTCTTTTTTATTATTTTTCCTTTCTGTGCTGGGGGGGTGAATTCAGGGCCTTGAGCATGCTAGGCAAACTACCACAGAGCTGCATCCTCGGCCCTTCCTACCTGTCTCTATAGCAGTCTATTGCAGCATCAGTGCTCTGTCGTCTCTGGAAATCTGTGCTCTTCATATGTGAGAGAATGGAGATAAACAAGTCAGCACAGTATTATTTCAAAAAGAGTTTATGTTGGGATGAATACATAGAAGCTACAATGATAGGAAAACAAGAGGATAACAAACCAAAGATTCAGGACAGTGTCTACCTCTAAGAGTGGGGATGAAAACACAGTTAAAGGGCCTCTGAGAGGGAGATCCAAGATGGCGCACTAGAGGGAGGCTGCGTTCCTTGTCGCTCCGTAACTCTGGTTTCAGGCAGAGGATATCTGTTTCTTGATTGCTCACTGTTAGGCGCCTATCATCCGCCATTTGCCTGCCTCTCGCCTGTCCATTGCCTGCCTTTCACCTATCCGTCACCCAACGCACAAGGTTCACCTCCTGATCCTCCGACAACAGTCAGCAAACTGATCGCTGAGAGCCAGTGGAGAACCAGCTGCCTGCTGTTGCCTGGAAGTTCACTGTTACAGTACCTGCAGGTTTGATTACACGTGGCTGCCGCCATTTTGAGACAACAGCCAGGCCTTGTAGGACCCCTGACCGGACTGACTGAGCCCCATCTCCAGGATCCCTTAGCCCAACCGATCACTCCCTGCCTCTGGGGCCCTCATATCAACTGACTGCTCCCTGCTGCCAGGATCCCCAGACCAACTGACTACGCCCTATCACCGGGACCCCAGACCGACTGATTGCACCCGGCCTCCAGGATTCCACAACCACACCAAACACACCCGACCTCCAGAACGCCTGCCGGACCAACCACATCCCACCTCCAGGACCTCCTGCTGACCACGGCCACACCCTGAGCTGCAGCTCCCCATTTGCCAACACATTTGGAAACCAGAGCAGCCATCTTGGATAATCCTGGAAGCCATAGCTCCCATCTTTAGGTGGGGCAAATCCCATCCTGAGACGCCTGCTGGAGGCTTGAAGCTCATTGTCGGGCACCTCTCATGCATCAGGCCAGTAAACTCTGGGAGGTTTCATTACTATATGACTGTTATACTGTAGATTTTCTTTTTATCTCCTTATTGAAAAAGTTTAAGTTTTTATTTCTTTACTTTTCTTGCTCTCTTTTCCTTTTGTTTACCTGTTCCCGCAGAGTCTCTCCCTTTTTTGCATGCTAACATCCAATTTCTTTTGATTACACTCTCACCCTTTCTATTACTAGAACTTCTGTATATTCTTTTTTTATCCCATTAACAGCCACATTCTACATCCCTCTGCATCCTCTTTGTCCTCCATTTGAAACTGTAGACCTTATTACAAATCTGTTTGTTTTGCCGAAGATAATATTTGAACTCATTCTGTTTATTATGACATTTTTGTTATTGTCCTCATAGGGGCTATTTGGTCTAGGGCGTCTGAGACACTGATGTTTTATACACATTATATATAAGAATGATAAAATTTTAAAACATAACTTTCTAATGAAATAACATTCAGTTCAAAACAACAAACAGTAAAGTGTAATGTTTTTCATAATTGAAAGGTCTAATGGTAGGAGAGCTTCAGGTATGGTATGATCCAGAGTCTACCCATCTAGCAGGGAAGAGGTTATCTTCCTTCAGGTCACTACATTGGGAAAGGATGAATAACAGAATGAGGAATCACTGGAAGAGAATGCATCTAAAAAAATTAGCAAATGTCTTGAGCTAAAAAGAATAAACAGTGGTCAAAAATATTTTTCTTAGTATTTCTCATACTCAGCTTTGAAAATCCTTGTTTTTTCTGTTGGATTTTGATAACCTGGATTTCTAGCCATAATGAAATTTAAGAAGCATAATGATTTTATTATACCCTCAATTATTTTGTTCCCATCACATTCCAATGAATGCTGTAATTTTTTGCTAGAAAGATATTTTGGTTCAATAATAAGCTTTCCTTTTACATGTGATAGCATTTGACTCAGAAATACTATTACAAACTTGTTAAAATAATGACTTCTGTACCTGTGTTCTGTCCTTCTATTTCAGATGTTTCTACAAGTCATAATTAGGGCTGTATTGATTTTTAACATAATGTAACTTTTCATCCAGTTTTTTACTTTGTTATTTACCTCAATTTTAAATATTTTTTGATTTTAAAATGTCACTGCAGTATAGAACTTTTTCAACCTAATTATCATTTATTTAGAATAATTATGGAATTATTTAAATAGTTGGAAATTTCCCTTTTAAGTCTGAAAGTTTTTTACAAAGTTATTCTTGATAGTAATCTTTTCAAGACCTTCTTAAACAGAATAAATGCTATGTAATTTTATGTTCTCATCCTGATGCAGGGTAATTAGGAATGTAAATTACATTATTATAATTACAATAATTTTAGATGCAAGTAGCTGTTTGCTTCTACTTAAGAGGACTGATCTAACCAATGAGTATAAATTTTTCATGGTATTTTTGGCTCTTCTTTTAACTTTTTAATGTGATCAATATACCAGTACCAGGCTGGGGCTGTAGCTCAGTGGTAGAGGGCTTGCCTAACATGTATGAGGCACTGGGTTTGATACCCAGCACCACATAAAAATAAATAAGTAACATAAAGGTATTGTGTCCATCTACAACTAAAAAAAAATTAAAAACTATATATACCAGTATCTAGAAGCAAAACTCAGGAGAGCTTTTTTATTGTATCTAAAAAGTGTTATAAGCTGATGAACTAGCTAAATGTTTGACATAACCATGTTAAAAGTATTTGCAAATAGGTTCTGAACAAAGTTCTCACCAAAAATAAAGTATTTTAATGTGAGTGCTAAGTTTTTGACATCCTTTTTATGTCTCAGGTTTTTAAAATTTTTAATTATGTATTTTCTTACCAAGTTTCCAGTTATATTTCACATAAAGATATTAAAGAAATTTCTAAGCAAGACATATGGATTATTTTACAACCAAAAAAGAGAACTAGATATGAATAAAAGTGCTAAACTATTTTGGTTTCATAATATTCCTCTTTCTGATCTGGTCACCCTCATATTTGAATTCTGTACTTTCAGCTCACAGTCTTTTTTAAAAATATGTCTTTAGTTGTAGATGGACACAATACCTTTATTTATTTATTTATTTACTTGTAGTGCTGAGGATCGAGCCCAGTGCCTCCCACATGCTAGACAAGTGCTCTACTAATGAGCCATAATCCCAGCCCCCTCAGCCCACAGTCATGACTTGTAGTTATTAATTCCTTTCCAAGTGATGTGTGATAGTGTTTCACAAAAGAAAAGAATTAGAAGTATGATTTCCATTTTTTCTTTTTTCCAGAGGATAGTTTTTCTGCAGTCCTTGGAGACATAGCATCTAATGTGTGGGGTTTGAAGGAGGCCATGGGGCTGCTCCCAGCAGGTCATGGGGCAGGGGGGACGTAGCTGTCCTTTAGGGCTCTTGGATCAATTCTGACTTTCTTGCCGTGAATGGCACAACTCATGCAGCAATGCAGCTTCACATGGAGTTGAGGAAGGTCGTAAGTGAGGAAGACACTTGCTTCAGAAATACCCCTGAAGGCTGTGGCATCTACTGTTTCCAATGAAGCATTTCTTAATGGCTTTGTTCTTAGACATCCATCGCCCACAGTTCTAGCAGTGAATCAGCTGCATGTGGCTGTGGCTCCTTTGGCATGGCTGTTGTTCCTTCTTTTCTTTGTCATCTTGTAAGTGAGGACTTGAGAGATAAACTATTGTTCTTATTTTCTACTCTTTTTCTTCAAAATTTATTAGTTGTTTAACTGTTTCTTTTAATTTCATATTAAGATACTATTTTGCTGGTGCTTGAAAACTCAAAAATCTCTCATCTGTAGTGTAAAAATACATAGATTAAAACACTAGTGTATTCCCAAATCTGTAGCTTCCTCTTTACCCTTCATGCCCCCGTGTAAGCCCTCTATTTATATCCTGTGTCCTGGAACATGTCACTGTTAGCCCTATCTCTACTAAATGTCCACCTCTACAGATGGATCCACTGGTAAGATCTCTTTCCTTCTAAACCTTTCTTGATTTTTGTCAAGAAAGTTTTGAATTCCACACAAAATTTATCTTCTGTAATTATCTATGACATTTTCTGTCATTATTATTCACTTAGAACATGCATACTATTTTGTATTCCCATTTCTAGAGCAACCACTGAATGATTTTGTAAATCCACAATGCCTAGTATAATGTTTACCCGCAATATCTAGAAAGGCATCTTAACTGAGTACTTGGAAAGGATGTGATGCATAGGCTCCTTTCCTTTAGACTACATCCAATACTTTACCTGAGATTGCTCCTGTCCTTCCATGATGAAGTTCAAAAGTGTAAATTTCCTTTTGGCAAGGCATCCTTGCAGCCAGGATACTATGAGTATGGATTTCTACTAGGAAAGCAAAATAGAGACTGGAAGCCAAGACTCAAGGAATTCTGGCCAAAGAAAAACAGCCAAATTCTGTCAGAACTGGTTTCCTAGAAGCTATTTACATTGTCTGTGCTTCAGTCCAAATAGGCTTCTTCAAAAGACATAAAGCAGTGTGTGGCCAATCTAGTCATTATAGATAGCTAGCTTGGAATACAAGTATTTTAGTGTTGGGTAAAATCACCTGGATTGTTGCTTTAGCAATCCAATTCATTTTGGAAAGCCACATTTCATTTTCTGAAGATATGTAGTAGAAAACACACATCTTTTTAGAATTGGCCCATCTTTCTAATCACTGAACATCAAAACCAGTGTGTTGAAGGAATTTTTTTAAAAATGCAAGAAGTCAATGGAATCTTAGCATTTTTCCTTATGTGTGCATTGAAAGTCAAATTCCTAAATAGGATTAAGGTCTTTTGTATCTATAATTATCTAGCAATATACAACAAAGAATCCTATAAACAAGTGTTTGTTAATTATAAGTTTATTCCCTCTTTGGGAATGACAAGAAATATTATAAGTTAATTATTATAAGTTACATATTATAAGTTAATTCCCTCTTTGGGAATGACAAGAAATATAGGCCATAATCTGCTTTAAGATGTTTGCAATACAGAGGGGTCAATGATATGTATTCTTTATTGAAGTATGAATTCATGATAGAATAAAGCAATATGTCATTATCTGTCAATCAATAATACAACAAAAGTATTGTCAAGAGAAAGTAGGAGAGAGTAATTCCTTTGGTCTGGAATGACTATGGGAATCCATATGGAGGTAAACTGAGTTGTACTTGAAAGTGTGGACTTTAAATAAAGAAAAGAGAAAGAAAGATATTCTTAGTGAAAAAGGAACATTAATAATGTGATCAAGGTCATGAAGTCAAAGTCATTTTGGGGAGAGTATTGGTAAACTGGTTTTTCAAGTAGGTGAAAAATTATACATGAAAATAGAAAAGGAATTTTGGGTCAGATTATGGAAGAGTGTGAAGGCCAGGTTCACTTGTAAGCAGTGAGGGCACATTGAGGAAGAATTTGGTAAAAGACTGGATCCAAGTTGAATCTTAGGAAAGTTAATTTGTCAGTTAAGTACCATTTGAAAAAAAAGAGAGACAGGGTAACATGAGGATTAGTATAGAAGGCTGAGAAAGCTGTTGAAGTATGGGGTAAGATAGAGAACATAAGTAGTTTCTCTGCTCAGCATCCCTCCTTTTCTGAGTCAGTGGTTCAGATGGAGATGACACAATTCTTCCTCAACAGCCTCAGGTCAGGTACATGCCCCAGATCAGCTGAGGGAGTCCATCCTTTGGTCATAATTATTGGTTCATGGATGGACACATGATCCGAACTGAACCTATCAGGGTTATCTCTAGAACTTTTTCTGTGAGACCTATTAGGAAAGACATTCTTTTCTTCGAGGATTCTAACATGGTCAGTGGCCCTCTTTCCTGTCACATTATTTGGCACCCAGCCTCCAAGATGGTCCTCCATGTTCTCTCTTGATATTCATTTCCTTGTATACTCCTCTTCCATGCTGTATCAGGGTTGGTCTGTGTGACAAACCAGTATATAGTGGAAGTGATGGTATGTTATAAATGGCACTGGGTAGGGAGGGAGGCTACAGATTCCAAAATGGAATCAACAGAATTTGATAAGTAATTGGATTTTTAGATGTAAGGAAATATAAGGTTTTTGATTTTGATGAAATGGTTATGTCATTAACAGATTTAACAATGTCTGAAAGGAATTTTTTTTTTTTTGTTTTTGTTGTGAGAGATAAATAGGAGGAGATAATTTACTTTCAAGTTGAGCCTGTAGATAGTAATATTAGGAATAATAGTGAATTGTCTGTCACTGTATGATTCCTTATTGAGCATGTTGGAGACAGGATTGTAATATAACATCCAAAGTCCCTTCCAATGTAAGGATTTGTTTTTCCATCCTGGTTAGTTCTCTCTCTTTCTCTCTCTCTCACACACACACACACACGTGCACACACACTTGAGAGGAAGAATACTAAAAGTAAATGGAGGCAATAGCCACAATCTGTCCTAACGTAGGTCTCTTACCATTGTCCTCCCTGTTTCTCATTTGTTGTTTCAGATGATTTCTGATCTCTGTTGGAGCATTCCAGCTTGGTGGACAGGCTAGAACCAAGATCAGTAAACTTGTGGTCACACCGATCTCTCAACTTTACAAATTACTTCAATTCCATTCTTACTTGGTTCTAGTCTGTGTAATACTGGCCAACTCACAAAATGCTCAGAAAAAGAGAAGATACCCTGGCGAATTGACAAACCTATGTGTATTTTTTCCATTAGAAATGATTTTTTGCCCTGCAACTTTCTTTCTATCTATTGCCCAATACACTTCAATTCTGCTATTCCTTAGTTTTCTTTCCTTTGTCAAAAATTATCATCTATTCCTTTGTTTCTGAAAGCAAAAAAAAATACTTGTGGAAAATAAAACAAATGTAAAACCAAGATAGATAATTGCTAGATTCTTGGCAGCTTATAAACTAAATAGCAAATCTTCAGTATTTTGTATTTAGCTATAATTAACTTCTTCAGTAATAGTTAAAAATATTTTTAATTACACAATTATACAAGCCAGGCTTTTTATGCTTTTTCAAGTTTTTATAAAATTTTGAGAACAATTTAAAGACATTTATGGGCTTGAAAAAGCTAACATCTTTCTTTATTAAGTATCTTATTCATAAGGGGCCAAATCTTGATATCCAGTCCGATTTATGCAACACAGCAAACAAGGAAGTGAGACAATACAAAGAAAATAGACCCATCAGATTACCCCGCCTTCCTTACTCAGCACCTCAGGATTTACTTAGTACTTTTTCTTTCGAGTCTAGAAAAATTTCTGCTGCTTGTATTATTTTTTGGTATCTGCCCTAGATATTTACCATTTACTTTCCTTGCATCTATTTGAACATTTTAATGAAAAATAGAGCCTTCTTCAAAAATGTTTGTTTGGGCAACTACGAAAAGACCTAGCAAGACCATTGATAACTTTAGTGATTTTCTGAAACTACATTGCAGAGTTTTTATCATTGACATCATTAAAATATAAAGTTTTCTGCTGTCACCTAGGAATGTCAAAAAGACCAGCTGATGCAATGTTCACTCAGTTGTCTGATGAAAGCAGGGGAATTCCTAGTTGGGCATTTCTAACCACAGTGCACCTGGGCAAAGGGATGATTTGACTTTTTAATTCTGTCCGAATGAATACATGCAAACCCAGAGAGTATTATGGGTCAACTTGCTTTACCATTTTCCTTTTATGATGCTTTTCTTTCTCTGTTCCTCACTCCAACTTCCCTCCTGTTGTTGACAGTTCATCTCATGATTGCCTACTATAAGGGAGAAGATATTGTCTTTCAGGATAAAGGCAGAATGCCAAAGTAGGAGGCGAAATTTAGGCAGTAATCTGGATTTTCTTAAAGACATTGTGCATTCTTCTTCCTTTATTTCCTTAGAAGTGAAAAAATGAATCTCTCTAGCTTTAATGGAACAAATTAAACTGACAAATTGTTCTTTTATTTTTTTCTATGGTCACTTCAGGGAGAAGATTCCCGAGTATTCTTTGTGAGAGATTTAAAAAAAAAAAAGATAGTTTGCCTTTTCTTTGAATATGCCTTGTTCAGTATACTAGTGTAATTTAATAATAAAATTACAGTTTTCTTGTTGCAAATCTGGTTGCCCTAGTTTAAAATAATATGTTGAATTGTGAAAATCAAGCATTTGGTTACTTTGAAGAGAAGAAAAAATTTGTCTTTGACATGTTTAACTCTGTAGGCTTGGTGGTTTCCACCTCGTGTTTTTGTTTTTTCTTTTTTTCCCAGAAAGCTGGAAAGTCATCCCTTCTTTACTATGGATATTTTGTACAAATGCAATTAAATCCTGAAATAATTTTGGTTTTCATTTACTTTCCTCTTACAAATTAGTCTCATTCTCTGAAAAGGATAAAAAGGGTTGATTTTGTCAAGAGACTATTTTAACAAAGGAAATGTGGTTTGTGATTGACTCATAAGGGTAAGGTACTGGTCTATGTTAAAACAATTAGCCTTGGAAATTCAGACTAGCTTTGGATCATATATGTTAAAACCATATGTCAATTCTCTGGCCTGTGTAAAAAAGATCTAAGACACTCTAGGAGGTATTGAAAATTTAGGAATTGATAAGGTTATTTTGTAATTGAACGTAAAGTTTCAAAAATAATACTCAATAAATTTCACATTTAATTTATTTTTTAGGTATATTAAAAACAAAATTTTAAAAGGACTCAATGATGATGATGGTTTTAAATTTGAAACCATGCCCTACTATCTGGGCTAGTCCATGAGATTTTAATAATTATTCTAATTTAATAACTGTTACCAGTGTTATTTCTGAAATGCTATCTATAAGACCTGGGGACCTAAAAACTGAAGAGGCACCTGGAGATGGGTGAGGAAGTCTGGTGGTGACTAAAAGAATTGTCGGCTTCTGTGGTCTTCTTTGCCTCTGGAAGGAAGAGTTTTGCCAGAGTATTTTTTAGCAGTCATTGAGCAACTCCTGGATTTGGGTTTTCACATGGTTCATTTCCCAGCACTATTGCAGATCTGATCCCTCCGGTAGCCTGAAAAAATCTCAGAATTTACTGCTTCTGACTGGTGAGCTCATAAATTCAGGACTGAGGATTTCTGCAGAAGATGGGAATATTTGCCCTGTTTTGATTCTCTGGACTGTCTTCTAGCCCTTTCAATGGCACAATTGCACACCCTTCACTACATAGGCGACCAAACCCAAGAGTGTAGAAGGATCAGTGTTAAGCTCTCAGCATAACACCAACACTGGCTACAAAGTCAGGAGCCCTGGATGGTTCTGTCCCTGCAAACGTGCAACTCTGGAAAAGTCTCCTCTCCCTGGCATCAGTGTCATCTATAAAATGAGACTTCATGAGGGATTTATAATTTGAAATGATGCTATTTGGAATTTACAGAAATTGTCTTAGATTATAGATGTATAGACATTAGAATGCCATCTTACGAACTCTGCTTCTTATGAGAGCTGGATGTTAATGCACTTTTAGATGGATAGTTGGGCAATGATGCATTGGTACCAGTCCATTTGTAAATAGGACCAGAATTATAATTGCTTTATTTTATTTTTTTCAGAACATGAAGTTTTATGAGAAAAGTCAGAATTTTAGTGTTCTTAGCTCACTGTTAATGATATGCCTTTCATTGACCAGCTTTTTTCTAGAGATAAATTTTAGCAATATGCATAGCCAGCCACTCAATTTCTCTCCATTAGAATCTACTTTTTTTTCCAAAGCAAATTGTCTGATTTTTTTTTTCCCCCTCTAGGGAAGTTTTGGGCCTTTCTCCTTATAACCAGTGGTCTGAATTTCACCAAGATTGCTTAGGTTTTTATCCCTGCCCTCTCCCATCTCCTTCAATTTACAGAGACTTTGATCTGAAGTCCAGTATCTTTCTCTAACTCTAAAAAATTTACTTTTATTATTTATCTATTTTCTCATTTTGTTGTTTCTATTACATCCTTCTGAAACACACATGATGAATTTTTTTCTTTTGCATTGTATTCTGGGAGAATCTGTCAGTTTAGTCTCTTGGTTCTAAAAGTTCATCTCCAGCTATGTATACTCTAGAATTCAGTTCATTTATTAATGTTTAAAGATTCTCTCCCTGTTTTGAATCCTGTTCATAAATAGTTGACTTAATTATAACACCTTAATTCATAGCACAACCATCTAATTTGCCCATGTAAGAGCCTTGCTTCATTCATTAAATTTTAAAAACTCTATTTCTGATTTGTATTCATACCATGGTTTCTATTTAAGATGCTGGATATGTGTTCTTAGAGATGAATATATCCTTTTATGCCAGGAGATATTTTGTTGTTTTCTGTGTTTTTTCTTAATACATTGCATTGTGCTATGAAGCATATATATATTCTTTTAATTTTGGCCATAATGTTTTGAGTCACAGGACCTCAACTTACTACTCTTTTTCAAAGCCATCCTTGCTGATGAATGCAATATTTTCTCAAATCTCTTCAAATACATTAGTTATGGCTAAAGTCTTATTTTGTTTTATCCATTAATTTTCTGTAGTTTTAGTTGTTCTGTTATTTGAATCAGCATCACTTGATTCTTGATTCCAGTTGTGTTAATATTCTTCCCATCTTTGGTGGTGATTTGTTCTACTGTGGGTGAGGGTCTGTTTTCTTGGCCAGGTGAGAATTCATGTTTACTTTTCTGTTAATTTAGGTTTCTTTTCCCTCTTTCTTTCTTTCCTTCTTTCTTTCTTTCTTTCTTTCTTTCTTTCTTTCTTTCTTTCTTTCTTTCTTTCTTTCTTTCTTTCTTTCTTTCTTTCTTTCTTTCCCTCTTTCTTTCTTTCTTTCTTTCTTTCTTTCTTTCTTTCTTTCTTTCTTTCTTTCTTTCTTTCTTTCTTTCTTTCTTTCTTTCTTTCTTTCTTTCTTTCTTTCTTTCTTTCTTTCTTTCTTTCTTTCTTTCTTTCTTTCTTTCTTTCTTTCTTTCTTTCTTTCCACTGACGATGTTACTTATTTTAGTTTTAAAAGGCAAAAGGGAGGCAGTCCCTTCCAGTAGCTAAAATGGGTGAGTTTAATGTTCAATTAAAAACAGCAGAGACAAAGCCCTATTTCCATTTTCCAATTCACAAAGATAGGTTTTCTTTAAAAAGATACCTGAAATGAATTACAGATACTCCAAATGAATACTACGCAAATATTATCATTATAATAAAATTAATATGATAGCAGTTCTTTTCACATTGTAAACAGCAGGACTGAATGAAGATGCTTGTTTAGACTGTCCAGTGTTTGCACAGGTTTTTAATTGATTAACTTTTTATTTTTCTTGCTTTTACACTTTACTCCAGAATCCAGGGGATGTGGACTAAAGGGTGAAAACCGACCTAACACTGCTAAGGCTGGATTGATCCCGGACACTAGGGGCACTGTGAACAGGAAAAGATTCCAGGTGGGCTCCAACTCCCACGTGGAGGGAGGAGAACTGGGGCTGGACTCCTTGAGCTGAGGAAGGAGGTAACTAAGGGTCCTGGGCTCCTGGGTGAGGGAGGTCAGTTTCATGGTTCCAGTCCCCCTAAGTGACCTGACTGGTTTCTCTATCCAGTCAGTGAATTTGCAGAGATTGGTGTAGACACTTGGCAGGCAGGCTGGCCACAATAGTATTGTTCAGGTAGGTTTGTAAATGAACAGAACAAAATTGACATTGTTTTATCTTCTTGCCCAGAGGTTCCATGGTCTAGGGAACAGGTAAAGATTGATTAATGTGTAGGTAGTTATAGTTAGGAGTAAGCCATTCTAGTGTGCCACTGCACAGAAGGGAGACTGGAATGACTGAGTGCTGTGTTTCTCAAAGAGCTAGAAAAAAGAATCTCGAATGTTTTCATAAAAAATAAATGATAATGAGCAGTAGATATGTTTAATGTGATTTCACAGTGTATCAAAACATCACATGAAGTCATATTAATATGTATAATTTTTGTGATTTTATGTATCAGTTAAATTTTTTAATTGAAAAAAGGAAAATGATCTGTTTCCAATTAGTGGCCTTTAAGCAATGAAGTTCATCAAGTTTCCTACTAGTATTTTCCATGAACATCTGTAGTATGTCCTAAAACCTCACCCAATTCTGGGAGGTGGGCCATAGATGAGCAGTTAGGATTCAGATTTTCTTTACACAGGTCTCTGAACTGGTAGAATTTCTGGGCCATGAGAAGTCAGTCTGGGCACTGCTTGCGGTGGTTTGGATTTTCCGTAGAATCTATTTTCTTCATTATTTTTCTGGAGCTCAGCCACTGTCAGGAAAGAGCCATGAACAGTGGAAGGGTTTTCTAAGGAGTGAACATGTTCAGCCTGTTACCTAGGGAACAGCAGCTGTCACAGCTTTTACAACACAAAACCCACTTTTTCTTTTGTTAACATAGGTTTAATTCCCCATTCACCGTGCTGGAAATCTTCCCTGTTGCAAGCTATTTCTTGCTTCCATTGCAATCTAGGGTGAACACTTTTCCACTGCCAGGCAGATGTGCTCAGACCTGGGAGAGTAGCTCTGCACAGAGCAACTTGAAACCTTGAGGTTCCATCTTTAATGATGAAGGAGGACAGTAGAGTGTGTGGCCCGGAGGGCTGGTGCTTTCATTTTGTGGTTGCCCTAACAAATCACAAACTGGATGGGTAAGAGAAATTTATTCTTTCACAGTTCTGGAGGCTAAAAGTCTAAAATCAAGGTGTTGGCAAGACCACACCACCTTCAAAGCCTCCAGGGCTTCTTTGCTTCTTTCAGCCCTTGGTGTTCTCTGGTTTGTGGTAGCAGGACAACAGACTTAACCTCTGACTTCACATGGTGTCTCCCTCTCTGTGTCTTTCTCCTCTTCTTATAAGGGCACTAATCATATTGATTAAGGGATTACCATACTCCACTAGAGTTAACAAGTTATATCTAAATGATCTCTTTCCGAGTAAGGTAAATTCTGAGGCACTGGGACATAGGATTTTCACATATTTATTTGGGGTGTGGGAACAATTTAACCCAGTGGGAAAGTAGTTTCTCGAGTCTTTAAAGATAGGCTTCCCTTCTTCTCCTTGTATGTGGACCTGTTTCCTCAAGCCCAGAGTTACTCTGTTAGTCTTTTCTTCCAGAACTCTCACTTTAGAGACCTGTACATGACACTTTATCCTGGTTGGCAAATGTTCCAATCAGACTGCCTTTTTCTTTCTGTGCTTCTTATGTCACTGGGGAAGTCTTTTTGGACTGCTTCTCAGGCCCAGGCATCCAAATCATGAGACTGCTGGCCATTTAGCTTTATTTATAAGTGAGTTCTGCAGTCAGATGTTCAGATCTTTGGGTAAAAGCATCTCTGGCCAGATCTTCTGACTCTGGTCCTTTAATGACTCACCCAATGACTTCTCTAGGGCAAATTTGGCTAGGATGGAGTGTAAAATTCATCAGAGTTTTCTTAAGAACTGTCGCTTACTTTTGCAATGGACTCTATTTGATCTTGTGGGGCACTGTCTTACTTGTTTCTCTGTTAATCTGATCCCATCTACTTCCCAGCCTCCACATGCTTTTTATAACCCAGAAATCCCTCAAATTTTCTGGTCTATCAATGCTACATTTTCCTGTTTTTCAGTCTTATAGACCCTTACTTAAACATAGCTTTTTAAAAATTTCAATTGCATTTGGGTAGAAGACAGGCGTGCCACAATGACATGGTATAAGGTGTTGGGATCATCAAACTTGTTTTGCAAAGGACCAGATAGTAAGTATTATGGGCTTTGTGGGCTAAAATTTCTCTGTTGCAACTATCTAATACTGCTGTCGTAGTGTGAAACAGCCATAGGTCAAACATAAAAATGAGTGGAAGTGCTGTGTTCCAATAATACTTTGTTTACAAAAACAGGCAGCCTATCCCAGAAAGCAGTGGTTCTCAAACTTATCATGCATATGAATCTTTGGAAGGGCTTGATAGAACATAAAGTGTTCTCTTTACCTCCAGTGTCTAAATCAGAGGTCTGGAGTGGGGTCCCAGAATTTGCATTTCTAGTAAGCTCCCAGGCGATGCTGACATTGCTGATCTTTGGACTATACTTTGATACCCTTACACTTACCTAAATAATTTTTTTGTATTCTAACCATCACTGTCTCGATCATATATTAATAGTATAACCATGTTCCTCATTCATTCAGTCATCCAACAAATATCCAACAAATATGAATATCCAACAAATATGAGCTTCTACCATGTGTCAGGCTCTATTCTAGGTCATGAGAATGTTGTTATGAACAAAATGAAAAATCACTGTTGTTATGAGGTGGGGAACCAGACAGTCAAACAAACAAGTAAATCTATGAAGGATATAATGTTGGAGAGTAATAAAAAGAAAGCCAGTAAGAAGAATAGAGAGTGATACAGGAAGATAACTATTTTAGATTATTTTAGATAGTGTAATCAGGAGAGGTACCCATCCTAGGTTGTTTTTTAAATCTTTAAATTTTTATTTATTTATTTATTTATTTATTTTGGTATTGGGGATTGAACCCCAAGGTGTTTTACCACTGAACCACCACATCCCCAGCCCTTTTTATTTTCATTTTTTAAATTTTGAGACAGGGTCTTGCTAAGTTGTGTAGAGCCTCGGCTAAGTTGCTGAGGCTGGCCTTGAACTTGTGATCCTCTTGCCTTAGTTTTCCAAGTCGCTGGAATTACAGAGGAGAAATCACTCTGAAGACATGACATCTCAACATAGAGGTGAGTGATGCAGAAGAATTATCATGTGAAACTTGAGATGTAGGTAGAATATTCCAGACACAGGTATTAGTAGCCAGTGTGAATGCCCTGCAGTAGGAATGAGCTTGTGCTTCAGGAAAAGCAGACTAGTGTAATGGGAGTGGCTGAGTGAGATAAAGAGCACAGGAGACGAATTCAGAAGTGGGCAGGGTCCAGGTATTTTAGGAATTTTTAGGCTTTGTAAAGAGTTTGTGTTTTATTTTAAATTTTATGGCAAAACATTGCAGGGGTTGGTACAGAGGAATGGCCTGACAGCCTTTACTCTTTTGAAGAATCATACTGGTTGCTGGGTGGAAAAATATTCTGAGAGAGGCAGTGGTGGAAGGGAGTAAGGTCAAGTGTGGGAGCAGGGAGACCAGTTGGGAAGTTTACTGCAGGAATCCTAGGAGGGGGGTTGCAGTGGCCTGGACCACGATGATTTCAGTGATGAGACCAGCTGGAAGTAGAATGTACTCTGATGGTGCAGCCAACAGAATTAGATGATAAATGACCGTGGGTGTGAGGTAAAGAGCAGCATTAAAGAGAACATTTAGGTCTGCCTTGAGTAACTGGGTGGGAATGGGTAGGAAATTAAGATGTCAGACTTAAAATTTTACATTTGAGATGTTTTTCACATATTCAAGAGAGGTTATCAAGAAGGCAATTAGGTAGAATAGACTGGAGATCAGGTAAAGGTGAGGGATACAAATCTGGAACTCATTAACATACTTTTCATGTTTTATATTTAAGGCCAGGGAGCCCAAGGAAATCAGCTGTTTGTGGGTGTTGATAGAGAAGAGGAGGAACTTAAGGAGTTAACCTTGCTAACATCGAGATGATGGGGACTGGAAGAGGAGCCAGCAAAGGAAATAGGACCTGTAGGGAGCATGGTTTCCCAGAACCATGTAAACAATGTGTTTCCATAGAGTCCTAAAACTTGTCAAATGTTCCTGGGTAAGTAAATAAGATGAGGACTGAGATGATCTCTTGATGATCTTGACAAAGCAGGCAGTGGAACAGGAAGGGCTAAAGCTGTTCAGAACAGATTTATTTTTCCATCAAAAACAGTGGAACTGCGCAGCTCAGGAGGCTGAGGCAGGAGGATCGCGAGTTCAAAGCCAGCCTCAGCAAAAGCGAGGTGCTAAGCAACTCACTGAGACCCTGTCTCTAAATAAAATACAAACTAGGGCTGGAATAGTGGCTCAGTGGTCGAGTGCTCCTGAGTTCAATCCCCAGTACCAACAACAACAACAACTAAAACAAACAAACAGTGGGACTTTGTACAGGTCTGAAAGAAAATAATTGCCAACAATTTAAACTATGTTTCTTCAATAATGAAGATGAAATAAAAACATTTTCAGGCCAAAAAATTTTTTTTTCCCACAGCCTAAATTCATTATAAAACACAAAAAGTATACTTAAAAAAAATCTTTTTCAGATAGTGGGGAAAAGAAAACAAATGGAAGCTTGGAGAGAAGAAAGAAGTGCAGACAAAAGGGAAGAAGCATAGATAAAAGGGTAAATGTGTATAAACCTGGTCAAGTATATATTCTTTAATGTGGGTGACAGTAGGGGAGGAGTTTAACCTGTGCCCCCTCCCTCTCAGGTGAAGGGAGGTTAGACAAGAGCAGTTTCTCCTTGCCCACACCATACTTCCCGAAGGAGACCTTCACTCTTCCCTCTGTTCTCCTCCATATGTGTTGGTGGTGAGTGGTTGTAGCACTGGTTCTTCTGAAATTACAGCACCCCTCTGTAAATCCCATCCGACCCCACAGCCGGCTACTCTGAAATTAGAATGAGGACCTTTACGCAACTTTGGTTCCCAGTAATCCTGGTAGCCAAAACTGGGGGATTCAGAGCCCACATTGTTACATGGGCTTGTGAACCAGGGTGGAAGAAGTAACAAAAAGGCGGAGCTCCTGGTCCAGCAGCTCAATTGAACTTTGACCTCTACTACATACTTAAATAGGCTTTTGTTAAGAGATTTTGATCAAGAGGTTTTTTTTTTTTTTTTTTTTTTCCCTATTAAATGAAAATAAACCCACCCATCCAGTCCTCATGCTGTTTAATTTCACTGTGTAATCCATTCGTAATAGTACAATTTCAATTTATAAGATGGGGGTTTGAAATCTTTCCCATGGTCAAGTGTTCAGCAGGCACCATTTGCTTGGGCTCCATCATCAGTTCCCCCAGTTTAGCTCCCATTTTTCTCCCTCTCACTCCGTCACTTCCCATCCAGCTGAGGTACAGGAGGGAGTCTTGGTTCTAAGATCAGCAGGTTTCTTACCATTACAACTGGGCTGCCTTTGTTCATTTTCCCTCTTCTGCTCTCCAGTTTTGTTCAGAAATACAAAGCTCTTGCTGAGGGAAGCCTTGTTTTAGTGGGGGCATGCCTCCAGCCAAGGGATCAGAGAATTCAGGTGACCTCATCATTCTCTTCTAATTCAGTAATTTTATAGCTGCAGGAACTGTTAAATTGTTCTTGGTACAGTTAAAATGAGCATCTGTGAATAATAGTGATAACGTGACATACTAGCAGAAGAGGTGAAAACCCCTGCTCAGCTGAAGAAGTAAGATTAGTCCAGAAGGCGGCACTGGACTTTGGCTTCAGGTCATGTGCAGTAGTCACCAGTGAGTGACTTATTAATTTATTCGAGTGCAGAATTACTTTCAAAAACTAAAAGTTGGAATAATTTGTGACCTCTTCAAAGTGCTCTTGAAAACACCTGGAAAAAATTGGCACAAAGAAAGTGGACTTCTAATTAACTGAATAAAACAGCATTAAATCCACACTGGAAAATTTCTAATACCTTTACTTTGAAGACTGCTTTTAGAAAAAAATGAGCTATTACATCTT
The DNA here is from genome assembly GCF_902686455.1 of Sciurus vulgaris. Taxonomy (NCBI): domain Eukaryota; kingdom Metazoa; phylum Chordata; class Mammalia; order Rodentia; family Sciuridae; genus Sciurus; species Sciurus vulgaris. The sequence continues at coordinate 52,941,414 of NC_136468.1, forward strand.
GTTCATTTTCTTGGAAGAAAATGCTAGACAGAGTGATACTAATGAAAATGACATTATGAATTTTTGTGTTTAATTTTATAGATTTCATGTTCATAAGCCACAATTTCCTACACGCTTCCTCAGACACATAGACTACAGCCTGAAAATAACACCAGAATCATTCATTCTTTTTTGTCATTAAACATTAAACGTAACTCATTATTAAAATACTAAAGACATCATTTTTTCAACAGTTTTTTAAAACTCACGTCCCTATTGAATGTTTAAAGAAAATAGAGCCCAGGCAGATCACTGTGAGCAGGAAAAGCAGCTCTGCTTGGAGAAGGAAGGCAGGGGGCTCAGGGTCAGTGACTATCCAGGTGCTGTTCCTTCTGCTTCATGGAGAACTGGTGTGACTGTCCTCCACAGCGGTGTTAACCACATCAAAAGCTTTATTTAAAAATTAACTTTCCAGTCAGGTGTGGTGACGCACACCTGTAATTCCAGCTAGGCAGAAGGATCACAAGTTCCAGGCTAGCCTGGGCAATTTAGTAATATCCTGTCTAAAAGTTAAAAAAAAAAAAAAAATAAAAGGAAAGGTCTAGGGATGCAACTCAGAGGCAGAGCACTTAGCACACGTGCGGTCCTGGTCTCCATCCCATGTTCCACAAAAATGGAAACAATCCTTTTCAAAGAAGTAGAGGGCGATCTTCCTGTTCCTTTTCTCTGCCCAGACTTATGCCTTTCACAGCTCTCTCTCTGTGTGACCTGAAACTAAACACGCTGCATTCCTTAGCAGCTGAGATTATTGTAAACAGCATACAATGTACAGAACACACATTCTGATTTTGTTTTTGTTAAAAAAATCTGTTCCTTCTGTAGAATTTTCTATTCTGCTTAATAGCATTGTTCTTTAAGTCATCCAGGCAGAAGGAATCCTAGATGCCCCACCCCCAAAGCTTTCTTTTCCCTCTCTACGCATATTCTACTGGTCATGAATTCTTGGAGATTCTGTGCTACATATTCATTTGTTCTTCTCTTTCCTCCGTCCCCTCTGTAATGATCTTCATTTGCAAATTATTGTCTGTGTCCAAGGACATTGCAGTTTTCTTCTTAAATATTTTTAAGACTTTCCAATCTGTCTTTATCCTTTGCCTCTTGCCATCATATTCATCTCCTCTATAGTGTATAGTGATCTTTCTGAAATGCAACTGATGATATCAAGCCCTTTTCCAGCTTTCAGTGGTTTCCCCATTGCTGGAAGGATGAAGTCCAAACATAGTTTCATTTCATGCAATAACCTTGATGATCTACCTGGCCTTTGCCTGTAGTTTATCTGTTGTTTCATTCACAAATTCTGTTCTGGAAGACCTGAACCAGACTTTCAACACATCATGACACACCATTCCTCCCGTTCTGTCTGCAGGACTCCTACCTACATTTTAATATGCAGCTCAAACAATTCCTTGTTTTCTGGATCAACCTCACACCTTTCCAACTTTACCCTTCTCAACAAAGATAGTCATTCCTTCCTTAGGGATGCCAGGAAAGCTGGGACTTGATTTCCCATTCCTACCACTACAGAGGGAGCCATGCTGGTGAAGAGTGCAGGCACGTGACTGGTGTGGATGTACACCTGATGTTACTGTGTCTATCTGTGTAGACACAGTGTTGCTTTTGAGGGGGGTGGTTCAGGAATAAAACCTTGTTAGAACAGAATGAAATAATCATACTGTACCTCATAAATATGTGCAAAGATTATATGTTAATCAACATTTTTTAAGTTTAAGGAGATGGAATTACTAACTATCCTGCTTTGATCATTATACACTGTGTGCATATGTTGCATACTGTACTCAAACATGTACAATTAAAATAATTATAGTAAAAAAATAAATTTTTAGAGAATAAAAAAACCAATAATCGTAATACTTGTGTTGTAGATGCAGATGATATTTTTTTTCATTGCTTATGATACATGTTTGATAGGTAGTAAAGATTGGTATTTCAAGGCCTTTTGTTATTTATAATGCTATACACTGACAAATAAGATGTGATTGTTTTTGTTATGCTTAGTTTTATCAAACAGAAAATATGCTAAAGATCAGTAATAAAATTTTGTTTTGCTTTGAATCACATCTGCAAGAAAAGACACAAATTTCAATCTCATTACCCATAAACAAAGAGATGGAGTAAGATTCTCAAGTGGTCATTTTATTAACAAATACAAATTTGAAATATTTATGATAAAACATATTAATGTTGAACAAAAATGTGTGTAAACAGTAATCCTACAACTGGGAGGACATCTCAGCTTTGTTAATTTTGGTGACATCTTCCCAACCACGTCTAATTTTCAGCATCTTCTTCCTCAAGCACGGCAGGAATAGTATAGTTTTACATATCAGGACAAGGACTGGAAGGAAAACGGCTATCATAAAAGTTGGAGGTGTATACCATACAAATTGTTTTATATCTACCCATTTATTCCAGGCAAAAATCAATGCATGTATTGTACCCAGCAGAAGTGAGACAATTCCTAGTTTGCTCTGTAAAAGAAAAACAAAATTACCTTAGTGAAGGCTGGATCAATGAGAGTTTGTTCCATCCTAATTCATCTGAATCTGTTCTGTTGCTTGGAAATCCTTTCATTCATTTATTACTGTTTTTCTAACACATTTCTCAACAATGTCCATTCACATCTTTCTACTCCTTTTACATGTTCCCCCTCATTACCTTACTTTTGGGTAATGTTCACATCTCTGAGCTACACTTCAAAAATTCACAACCTTCTCTTTAGTCTCAGGTGATCAATAGTTCTATCTTTTCTTTCTCTGCCATTTTGTTCATCTCTTTTATGACATTTATTTTATGGTGATTTGTCTTGTGTGCATTTGCTTAAATCTAAAATTGGGAACTGACTCTTATTTATCACAGGATCACCGTAGAGTCAACATGAAATGCTCATTATTTCAGGTGTTAAATAAAGGTAGGCTGACCGAAGATTACTGCAAATATCAATGTGACTTCATTGATCTTTATCAACTGTGAAAGCAACTAATTGATTCACTCTGATTTTGGTAAATGATTACTGAAGTAAATGAGCTTGGATTATGTTTTTTTAAAAAATTAAACATTCAGATAAAACAGAAAAATACTTGCAATTATTTCAATGTTTGAGCAAAATCTGGAGATGTAAAGAAAATTCTTTGGAATGCTTTGGCATCATATAGGTAGGGTGCTTATATAAACAGTTGCTCATGGATGTAATTTTATGGCATTTTGACAATAGCTCTTCTAGGTGACTTCTAATTTCTATTCATTTTACTGGAAATCGTCATTAGCCTGGGAGAATGAATCTAGCTCACAATTACTCAGCAGCACTGTTAAGCCCCAACAAATATAATTAAATAGCTAAGTTTATATTTTCAGATATGAATCTCTTAGGTAAATCATAGTGTAACCAGTTCTCAGACTCTGAATGAAAAGTTTCTTGGTTAGTCATTGAAAAATACATGCATTTGGTTGAAGATTATTTTACCAAATGTGTACTGTATACTTATTCTTATCTGGGTAGTGTACCTACAGTGGAATGGACTCAGTTGTCAAGATGCAGTGTTTGAATCCCTAATTAAATCTGAACAATTATGCTTAGCACATGTGACAGGCATAGCTATTTCATGAGGAACAGGGAACTCCAATGGCTACATACACAACTGGACATACACAACTGCAGAATGTGGTACCATCTCTAAACCACATCAGAATAATTCAGATGGAGAGATATTTCCCAGCTTAACTAGACACGTTTGCTGGATATGATGTGCAGATATGTAGAAAGGATAGTGGGGAATGTCTGAGTTTATGGAAATTTCCAAAGATGTCCACCCATGAAAATTAAGGCTATGTAATTAAAACAATTTTGGCAGTGCTTATGATGGAATTAAATTTAGTCCTTTGAATTTTGCAGATATGGGCCCCCTTCTGAAGTCTGGCACATTGTTCTTTTTAAGTATAATCCCCCACTAGGAGATAAACTTAAGTAAATCTGAGATAGTTCTTGAGTCCCAGGAGTATTTAGAAACTTCAAAGGAGTTAGCTATCTAAAATGTAACTTAGAAAAAGCAGGTTTGAAAATGAGGTATTAGAGTACCTTTGGTCAATAAAAGCATTTCAAGGAGAGATTTTTCTCCCTAGATAGTACAAAACTGTGCAACTTAAAAGGCATGACTCAAATCAAGAGATGGATAAAAGAATTTAATTTTTAGGAAATATTAACCAAGGATATTCCTAAAATATCACATTATAGTTATTAGATGGATAGCAAATTGTCTTAACAAGTTTCAAATGCTAGAATATTTTTCTTTTAGTGATGCCTTTTATTTATGCCTATAAAATGTATCCTATTTATAAGCAATAGGGAACACATTATTAACTGAACAAGTGTGGGATCTTTACTGTTGGAAAGCAGTTGCTATTTTTTATGGTCTAAAGTCAAATATTTGATAAGCACACACAAAAAAATTGACCTTCTGAGGGACTAGAGTTACTTTAAATATTATTTACCTGAATGTAACGGAATTCTCTCCATGTCAAAGAGTCACTCACAGATGGAATAGATGTCACAGCCAACAAAGACAGTATTCCAAGTCCCATAATTCCCAGAGATACATAAATCTCCATTCTCCAAACATCGTGCTCAATCCAAGCATCTTCTTTATTTTGTTGGACCTACCAGAAGATAAAAGAGGAAAGAAAATATGTAAACCACACTTATGTCTCACATGTGAACCTCCTTCTATACTTGCTTTGTCTAAAATGGGCCGACACAATTTATAACTTTTTTTCTGCGTTCCTTTAAGAGTTATACATAGGAGCACTTGCTTTCTTTCTCTGAATACAATATTTATATAATGCATTTTAATTATCTATAATTATTTCATGGTCTACTTACATAGAATTGTAATGTCAATGTAATGTGGCATGATAAACAGAAGATAAGAACGATCAGCATTAAAAAGTAATCTTGTGAGGGTATCAGAAGATTGAAATGTGGCCCTGTCCATTAACAATATATATATATATATATATATATATATATATATGTATATGTATTTAAAAAAAAATTTTTTTTTTTAATTTGGTACCAGGGATTGAGAACAGGGGCCCTTAACTACTGAGCCATGTCCCTAGCCCTTTTAAAAAATTTTTATTTTGAGACAGAGTTTCACTGTGTTGCTTAGGGCCTTGCTCAGTTGCTGAGGTTCGCCTTGAATCTGTGATCCTCCTGCCTCAGCCTTCTGAGCTGCTGGGATTATAGGCATGCACCACCCTTCCCGGCAACAAAATATTTTTTAATGCTGTTAAAGTTGTACTTTATTTTCAGATTTTAAAAACACTTCTTAATATAAAACTATACAACCAAGCCCTAATGCAATTATAATAAAATTTTTAAAAAAATTTAGATAACTTTCTCAACCCAGGGGTTTCAACAGGGGCTTGGTGTATTGACAGTACAATGAAAAGGGATTACAATTAGGTGACTTAGAATTTTTAGTTTAGTAACACTGCCAACATCTTCATCCTACCTGTTGGTATGCCCAGTTTAGCAACTTGTATCTGTAGGAGCGCCTCATTGGATAAGACAGACTATAAATTGCATGCAGAACAGCAAAAAAGAAACTGAGAAGCCCAAATTGCTTTCTTGTTAACATCCACCTATCTAACCAAGGTGGAAATTTCTTATACTTGGTTCCATTATGAAGTTGTACAACTGCTGCTATCACACCTGGCAAATAAACCAATGCCAAGAGGGTGATGGAAACCACTGGCAAGACTTTGTTAATGACCAGGATTGGAATCCTATAAAAATACTGTTGATGGGAAGTCACTAAAGGATGAATTACTTCCCTCAGGAGAGTGTAAAGAAAGGTCAGAGACGATATAATAGCAGCTATTTTAAGTGGCAAGCGCCATTTTGGAAAGAATTCCTGTTTGTGCTGAAGTTCTGAGGGGCAATCAAATTCATCAACATAGGCTGATTGTTGCAAATGCAAAAGTACAGGTCTTTTTAGCATGCTGGTCTCTCCAGTGTCCTTAGTCTACAAAGAAAAGAAAAGAAAAATCTTAAAATTGAACAAACAATGAGATTTTCTTTAATCTAATTACTATGGCCCAGTCACTGTGCTTCTCAGTAAATAAGGGCATTCAGAATCTTTCTTTTGGATACAGGTCAGTGGAAGATAGCATAATTTATGTAGCATTGACCAAAGGTCCACTTTGTTACTTTGAATTCTCCTTTAATTTCTATTATTTATTTGTCTTTTAAAAAAATTTTTTTAGGGCTGGGGTTATAGCTCAGTTGGTAGAGTGCCTGCCCCGCAAGCACAAGGCCCTGGGTTCAATCCCCAGCACCGCAGAAAAAAAGAAAAAAAAATTTTTTTACGTATTGATTGACTTTATTTTATCCATTTATTTCTATGTGGTGCTGAAGATTGAACCCAGTGCCTCATACATGCTGGGCAAGCGCTCTACCACTGAGCCACAAAACTGCAGCCCCTCATTTGTCTTTAAGACAAAAGAAACATACACTTCAGATCCCTCCACCAAAGTTTAGACCGTTGTGTCCATTTTGAAGATGTGAAATAAAAGAATATGGCAATAGGGAAGTCAATATTGATAAAGATCTTTAAAATCCCAAAAATCTTTGGCAAAATAATAAACTTGTAAATTGTAATAGATGTGTTTGTTTTGTAAATATTTTATTGGTTCCTGGATAACTCTTGGTAAAGTGAATTCTTCTCTTCATTAATTCAAACATGAAGGATCAGGAATAATATGGTCATTACTACTATGGATAAAAATCCGTAATTTCCATCATGTAGTCTTCCTTATATAGTTTATATTTTTAAAACAACTAATTTGTCTAAGTACTGATAGACAAATACATTATCAGAAGGCAAAAAAGGCTATATAACTAGTTAAGTCCCAGAGATGACCTACTTCCTGAGAAAGTTAGGCTTGATCCAGTTGCATTTCTAGACAGTTAACAATTCAAAACAAGGCTATATTGAAAAATTTGTCATTTCTTCAGCTGATACACAGAAAATTAAAAAAACTCAAAATGACATTTATTGTCAGTGTTTCATATTGTTCTATTTTATGAATAAATTTACTTCTCACTCAATACTATTATTCATTTTTGTAGCCCTGCATATGGAACCAGAACATTTTAATGCTTGAAATGATGTTAGTGATTATCTTGTTCATCTCATTTTATGCAGAGTACCTTTAATTCACATGGTTCTCTATAATTTTCAGTGTTTAAAAATGACCCCTCTTGCCAACTGAATTTTTCTTTGAGTAATAAGTCACTGTTATATCCAATGCTTTTTCTAATTACTCCATCTAGAAATGATATAGCTTCTGTCATTTCTGCATGTTGAGAAAGACTAAGTATGATTAACTGAGATCAATTTTCTGCTTAAGAGTGAAGAATTAAGGAACAGCAAGGAAGACAACTTGAAAAATGAAAATTATTTTGTTTTATGTATGCAGTTACTTTTATAGGGTATGTGTTTATAATTTCTTTTTTTTTCATTTTAAAGATTAAGTAATTTTTGTTAAAACTACACTTGAAACAATTTAGAAAGTTAAGAATTTGGAACTAAAATTTTCCATCACTTTTTAAGTAAAATAATATAGTAAGAAACATTTAATCCTGTGGTTGACCAAAAGTAGGACAAGGGATACTTATCCATAAGTGAATTTATTTGGTTGAATCATCAATTTACTTGGTGATATCTTGGTAAGCTGCCACAGTGTCTATGAGAAAAATACTTGCTTACGGATTTATGTTAAATGGCACTGGTGACTTTTTTTAAAACTTAGAATCACAGACTGTTAGAAAGAATTAGAAGGACCTTAGGGATTATCTAGTCCAACTCTTTCACTTTTTTTTTTTTTTTTTTTTGGGTACCAGGGAATGAAACCAGGGTTGCTTAACAACCCCAGACCTTCTAATTATTTATTTTGAGACAGGGTCTCATTAAATTGCTTAGGGCTTTGCTAAGTTGCTGAGGCTGGTTTTGAACTTGCAATCCTCCTTCCTCAGCCTCCTGAATTGCTGGGATTACAGGTATGTGCCATCATATCCAGCTCTAACTTTTTCATTTTATAGATAAACCAACACCCAGAATTTTCAGTGATTTCTTGAAGGTTATTAGCTAAGTCCCCGACAATGAGTCAAGGCACTATTTCTCTCATATGTACCACACTGCCCTTTATCATCACAGTATCAGTGACAGGAACCCAAGTGCTGCTTACAGCAGACGAGGAGGAAAATCACTTTCACAACACTCGGAGATACAGAATGGCATTTGAATTAGGTTTACAGATTTTAATTATTAACTCCTATTTTTATTATTTTACCAAATAATCATCATCTTCTAGATTTTTCCTAGGCTTCATTTTCCAAAGTTCTTGGTTTGTGGTATCTTTTCTGCTGTCCATGAATTCTATAAAATAGTTTGGCTTCAGCCACCTAGAAAAGTAAAAATAAATAACCTTTTCAAGTCTATTGTATTTATGATGTTAATGTTTGATGGGATAATATGGAGGATTTACTCACTTAAATATTCGAAAGGCAAAGAAATTTCAATTAAAATTTAGATAGTGATTGATTTACAAATTAAAAGAATCTTAAACTAGTACACTCAAATCAGTAGTAATCATTCTTTTGTATCCAACTTTTTGTGCAGGAACTGCCAAGGTCCACATGGAATACCAAGTGTCACAACCTTTTACTTTAGAAGATTTAACTCCAGGTTCTCATTGAGAGGAAAGCCAACTCTCTTCAAAGGTAAACAAAGTTAGAAAAGCATTTTTTTTTTTTTTAGAGTAACAATGTTATCAATGAGGGCTGGAGGTAGCCTATATAAAATTATACTTCAGGATTATATGTTAATAGACTTTCAGGGTTGACACTGGTCTCCAAAATAAGAATTAATTGATTTTTTATGGGGAAATGTTTCTGAGTTTCATACAATGAACAGAACAGATACTGTTAGTAAGGCAAACCCTGACAGTGGTGTAAAGGACTAAAATGTTATTTTCAGAGTGCCATTTTCCCCCCATTAGAGTAATGGGCCAGGCTTTGTTGGTAAGACAGGAATTTTTAGTATATTCCAGTGGAGGTGTTGTGTTCAATCACTGACATGCCTGCTGTACTAGTCAACCTTTTGGAAGTCAATTTTTTTTTTTTTTTTAACTCGATAAAGAAATCTTTTCCATAGCCATTTTCACAGATCCTCATCCAGGCTTGGTGTAACACACTTTAGGGAAGAGAAACATGATGTTGTAATATTACTCACTGTTTTTATTAGTTCCAAATTTATTTCCAGAGAAATACATCTCCAGTTCATACTTTATGAAAAACAGATTAGATAATACAACAGTTGATGGAAAACATTCTAAGTGTTTTCCAGTGTTTTTAGAACATCTACATTTTTAGAACATTCTAAGTGTTTATAGAACATCTGTAAAGTTTTATTAGGTGAAAGTTGTTTCTAGGAATAGTTTAAAATACTTTAAAACATTCTTGAAGTTTTAAAGGTTAGATCTTCACAAAGAATAAAAAGGAGTCACCTTTACATGATGCCAATGTTTTCTTTGTTGAAAAGCTCCTGGAACAGTTTCCTGATATTATTGATTTTGGAAATTCAGAACATTCATGATGAGGATACAGGCTGAGCATCCCTAATCCAAAAATCCCAAACTTTTTGAGCACAGACGTGATGCCACAAGTGGAAAATTCCATATCTGACTTCATGTTGCAGGTTGCAGTCAAATCACCAGTGCATTAAAAACACTGTATAAAATTACCTTTGGGCTATGTGTACAGGTGTGTATGAAACACAAATGAATTTTGTGTTTAGACTTGTGTCCTATCCCTAAGATATTTCATTGTATATATGCACATATTCCAAAAAATTAAAAACATTTCTTGTCCTAAGGAAATTGAATAAGGTATATATAACCTGTATTTGTTATTTGGATTTGTGCACATTCTCTTCCCATTTCTTTTTCCTGATTTAAAATGTTTCTATATTTGAAGATGTACCCTTTTTCCATCCAATATGGTGTCAGGAGGTTGTCAATTACAGTAATACCCAGTCTTTGGTCATAGAAATGGGCATATGCTAAGTTGGGATGCTACAGAACTACCATGCTTTCCTGCCCCTATGCTGAGGAGGACAATGTCTTCATTTGAATGGAAGAAAGTCAACAAAGAGAAGCAGAAAAGGAAACAGAAAGACAACAGGAGAGTCCTAGTGGCATAGTTTGAGTACTATCGTCCCTGAGAGTAGATTATGAATTTCTCAGCTTCAGTCAATACATTCCCTTTTTGGCTTGAGTTAGTTTCAGTTACGTGTTAATCACTGGCGTTTGAAAGAATTCTGGGTAAAGCATATGTCAATCATCAAATATTTACCAACACAATTCTATATAAACACTAAAGAAGAAAAAGAGAAATAAGGCTTTGTGCCCCTCTGGAAGTGTTTACTCTTCTCAGGAAGCATTATTTCATTTTATTTGGTGATTTAACCAACATTGTAAATAGAGTAGAAGAGTGTCTAGAATACCACCTATTATCAAATGTAAGGAATAATTTACCATGTTTAAAGTATATTTTAACTCTGAGATTCAGAGTTAAAAATAACATATAAAAACATGTTTATTCAATATTCATTAACTATAGCAGAAGGAATGATTTCAGACAGTGGAACTATAAAGTTAAATGAGCAAAAGCCTCTGCTCTTAAAAAGCTTGAAATCCAGGAGAAAAGGCAAACATTTCAACAAGTAACTGCATGGTGGTATAATGTATCCTAAAAAAAAAAAAAAAAAAATTTATGGAAAGATGGACATGGGAAGGGAAGCAGAATCCTGGGACTTAGCGAGTTGGCAGGGTTTGCTGGGACCACCATGAGATTCCAAGTGCAAAGTCAGAGTGGCCTGGAGGGAGATCATGCTGAAGAGCAAGGCCAAGAAAAAGCCCATGGCAGTGAGAGAGAGCAAGTGTTGACTGTGGGGACCACAGTAAACTTTGTGCCCAGAAACCAGGAAAATAAATTATCAGTCAACATATAATAGTTTCCAACAGACATTAACAAAATATATAATTGAAGTTCTACAGTAAATTTTCCTTTTCATAAAACAAACAAACTAACAAACAAACAGGAAACAGCAGTGTGAAGATGTTAGGAGTTCCAGTTCCTAACAGCCTCTAAATTTCTTCCCCATTAAAAAATGGAGCATATTTCTTATGTGACTGTTCTGTTTTGCTGTACCAGGATGGCTGGCCTGGTGTTCCTGCTAAATATTGACACAGCCCAACTTAACTCATGTTTATGGCCAAGAATTTAGAATATCAAAAAACCCAATGACTGGAATACATTGTGGGTTGCCTTGCATTTCCAACCTTCTATACTTTCAAGTGCACACTTGCTTCACCACATTTAATTACGTAAAGAGGAGACAGTTTCCTTCACTGAGCTGTTTCTTTAAAGTGCTGCCCCCTCCCTATTGTTTAATATTCATTCTAAATAAATTACCTCTTATTAAATGTCAGGATGTGGATGGGATTTTTTTCAAAAAGAACAGAGTGAGGAATTTGGAAGTATATGTAAATTCTATGTCTACAACCCCTCTCCAGTAGATTTGGCCAGAGTGACATGTTTAAACACCTTGATTGACTGTTTTGGAGGGAACCTGAACCACACCCAGATACTGAAAGAGTAGGACCAATGTTCCAAGGACTTAGTAAAAATTTCCTATTACTAGGTAACCTGAAGATCAAATTGCCCAATTTTAAGTATTATGTACCAATCATTCATCAATGCAAGGCAAACCCGTGGTAACTTTGCCAAGTTGGAAAACTTGCCATGAGAACCCAACCTGAGGATAAACTTCAGAATCCATCATATGCCCTAAGTCCCTGGTGAAAAGCCCTCCTGTGAGTGAGTCCCTGGCTCCCACCCCTGGCCCGGTCACAATCGAGCGCTGTGCTCTGCGGTGGGCTGGAGCCGAGGTAGGCAGCAAACTGCGCTCGCCCCAGAGCGCCGCCGCCCGGTCCGCGTCGGGTGTGGGACCCTCACACCCCGACCCGAGGCTGGGAACCTGCTTCGCGGGGGCGCGCGGACGCAGGGAGCAAGCGGCCAGCAGGGCCGAGTCCACGGACTCACCTGCTCTTCGGTGGACCGGACAGGGAGTCAGGCAACGAGCTCAGTAGCAGCGAGTCCTGGAAGTGTCGGCGCGCGGTGCTGAGCCCAGTGCCCTGAGCCTGCTAGCCCAGAGCCTGCTCGCCCGGGGCTGACCCCGCCCCCTCGTCAACTGCGCGACCAGCGCCACCTGCCGGCGCCCGCGGTACTGGCGGGGTACTGCTCAGGTCCACGGTCCCCACATTGTAACGTGACCCTTCCCAGTTTCCTTTCAAATAATGTGGCCCTCTGTTTGAGGCCAGCCCCCTGAGCTTGCACCGCTCCCTGACCACTGCCCCAACAACGAACATTCGTGCATCCTTTAGAGCAGTGGTTCTCAGACTGCAGCGGGTATCAGAATTACCCAGAGAACGCCTAAAAAAATCGGCTGCTGGAACCCATTCAGTTTCCAGTTCAGTAGTTCTGGGAAGGGACCTGCGATTCTGCATTTCTTAAAAGTTCTCAGGTGATACCAAGCATTCCCAGATTCTGAGAGGGACTGCTTTCAAGTTTATAAACCCACCTACAAATCAGCTAATTTCAAAACTAACAAGTTTCTTTGTGGTTTGGTTGTTATTCACAATTGAGGAATCAGAATTTGGATTTGAGTGACTCACACCCTGAATTGCCCTACTCTGGTACCCTAAACCTCGAAGACCCTGCTTCCCAGCTGCAAAAACTCCAATGCTCCACAATTACTCCTTTTCTTCACCTCTGCTATTCAATGCAGCTTCCCACATCCCAACTCAATCAAATATACCAAACCTAAAACACGGTTATTATCAATATTTAAAGGGGGTTGGAACGAGAGATCATGAACATCGGATTTACTCCTTTGAGTTGGAGGCTGACTCAGCAGTGTCTGAGACCTGAATTGCAACATAGGGGGAACTTGATGTACCACATTCCCAGAACTAGTCTGATACAAAGTGCAAAGAAAAGTAAACGCTCAACCGCTTTTTCCGTGATTATCCTTGACTCAGCTAGAGCGCCAAGGATTTTTCATGTTTGAATACTATATACATAATTCTTATAATCATTGACTTTCTTCGTGTAATCTTTCAGCCTTGTGAAGATTACCATGGACTGACATCTTGTGGTTGATACAGAATCTTACACTTTATTTTTAGTGGAACTTGCAAATAATAATTTGAAAGTTTCAGGGAAAAAAATCAGAGACACAGCGATATATATAGAGATAGAAATATTGTTCTTCTAGCATGGACTGCAAAGAATCAAGGCAAACTGTTAAGTCTGGGCACTGTTTAGGTTTTAAAAATAATCAGTCTTAAATTTCCAGATAAAATAATATTCTTTAATTCCTTATGATTCGGTCTCTTTTTCAAAATCTATTTTCCAAATGAAGAGAACAAAGAAGTTGTTATAGTAATACAAGCCAGCTAATTTTAGCCAGCTCCACTTAAATATCACTTTTTCTCTTCTAACTAAACCATTTAAAATCAAGTCAAATATTTTATTTTATAATTAGATGTTAGCAGTTCTATTTCTGTTTTTTCTTGTGAACATCTTTTTGCCAAATATTTTAGAGGAGTGTACAGAGTGAAGTGATTGGAAATCTGAGGTTGCATACTAATTAGTTTGTAGATATTATATAAGCAATACAATATTAGATTATAAAAACATGGTACTAAAGAACTTTTATTGAGTTGTCAGAAGTTATTGTCATAGATAAACTATTTGTAGTTTTTTCATACAAATGACCTGTGATTTGGGTATGGAGATGAAGTAGACAAATATGCATGCATGATGGAGAATCATCTCAAAATGTTCTGAGTCAGCCTCTTTCACACATACTTTTCAAAACCAGAATGGCTTGTGGAAAACAGTGTTATGCTATTGCAAATGTTGAAAAGCAGATTGCTGGTTTCACCATGACTCATAAGACTAGAGAATTTAAAATGGTAAATTTAACTATGAGTTGCAAACAAATTTAGATCATTCAGAGTATTTTGTAATAATCTTAAACTATAGCCCATTAACAAAACCACCCTTCAGTGTTATTTGGGGTCAGACACTAAACAACCTGTAGCAACTTTAACAAGTTATAGAGAAAAGGTAATAATTTGCAATCCATGAGTACTTTTACCTGACCAATAAGCAAACTAATCTTAGAACTCGATGAAACTGCTACTTTAGAAGTAAATGGAGTATTATGGGTGAAAGATAAAATAAAAAAATCATATTATAAAAATAATTATAATGAGGGGAGGAAAGAAGGATGGGTAAAGAGGTTGAATTTGATCAGAGCACATTGTATGCATGTGTTGAAATACTACACTGGACCCCATTAATATGTACAATTAACACATGTTTATAAAAATAAAGAATAATTACAATGGGAAATAGGCAGTAAATTGTAGTGGATGACATGAGCTATATTTGGTTTTCTCCTTTGGAAATCTAACTCATAAGGGGAGAGAAATTCAAATAGTGATCCACACTATTTTCAAATCTACCTCTTGTACCTGTGACTTTCCTTTTAAGATAAAGATAAACAATTCCATTTTTAATTCTACTATCCTTATGATATATTCTCTTCACTGTGGTCAGTTTATCCCCAATGTCTGTGTATCTGAGTGGTCTGGCATAGAAAGGCTACCCTTGGGACTGGAGGTATTAAAAATTGTTTCATCTGTTTCTCCCCAACTCAAAGGTTTTTATTTCTTATTCACCAAATTGAATTTACAACTGGGTGGTAACTGTGGGCAGGTGGGGCATGGCTGGAAAGGTCGTTGGCTAGGGGCTATCCTTGGGGATTGTATCTCATCCTCCTGGCTCTTTCCTCCCTCTCTTGGCTTCCTCCAGGGCCATGAGGGAGCAGCTTTCCTCTGCCATGCCCTTCTTCCATGGTGTTCTGCCTTAACTTGGACCCAGAGCAATGGACCTGGCCAACCATGGACTGTACCTCTGAAACCATGAGCCCCAAATAAAATTTTCCTCCTCCGAGTTTTTCTTGTCAGATATTTTGGTGACAGCAAGGAAAAACTGACTAAAACAAGCCACTTATGTGTTCTGGACATGACATCCTCATGAAGAGATTTTCTCATGTGGTCTTCCTGGTGGCCTTCCAGAAATACCAGGATGTGAGAAACAGTCAGTTGGAACATGGCATAGTTCCATCATGGGTTTCCTTGCCACCATAGAATCTGATCCTTTTAATTAAAAAGTAATAGATGCCATCAAAGAAAACCAATACTAATAGGTATTATCAATGAAAAACAATACTAAGGGAATTAAGACATATCTACACTTTCTTTCTCTTATTTTTGGTAAATTACTCATAATAATCCTACAGGATTTATTATTCTTTAGGTGGCACCTGTCTATTTCCATGCATTTCTGCTTATCTGGAGTTATTATAGTCTTAAGAGTGGAACATTTGTGCACAGTGATACAGAACATGTCTCAGTAGCTTTTCTGGTTTCTCATAGCACTTTGGGTTTCTAGTCTTCCTGAGGTCGTGAAACATGCTGTATCTTTTTCTTAGCAAAGAAAATATCGAAGCCCTAATGCACCTTAATTAAGTGCATTTTATATATACGGTGTTGTGCTAAATACTGTAAAATAAGTTCAACTTAAACAGTTGCTTTAAAGATTCCTGCAAATAAATTGTAGTTTGAAGAAAAATATTTGTAACAAAAGCACAAACAAAAAGAAAGTGACAGAGCTGATATTTTTCTCACTCCAAGGTTCATCTCTTTATCAGTTTCATTTTAAGTTGTTCTTTGAAAGACATCTAATATTGTTTGAAATATGAATTTACATTCAGCATAGCTAATGACAGATCTCACCTCACTGTCTTGAGATATTGGCTGATGACAGTGTGTATGTGTGTGTATGTGTATATATATGTGTGTGTGTATTATATATGTGTATATGTATACACACTATAGCTTATATTTATAAATATACCAGGAATGAGTACATGGATGGAATGCGTGATCAAAAATTGGAAAGACCCTTGTTGTAGGGAAAGGAAAATGCAGAAAGGTTGAATAGGGGAATCCTTTCCTCTCTATTTCCCTTACCTTGTACTCAAGCTTTCTTTGCTAAACTAAACCGTGGGGTAGGGGCCCCTTCTTTCCATGTGACTCTTCATGCTAAGTATGGAGCATAATACATAGTGAGGAGCTGATTCTTACTTACTGGAGGAAGGGTACCTTGGGAAGAATTTCAAGGAGGAGCAAGTAGTCAGCAGTGTCAAACACTAGTAAAAGGTCAAATAAGAGGAAATAAAATAGAATATAGGGCTGGGGCTGAGGCTTAGGGGTAAAGCGCTTGTCTTGCATGCAAGAGGTACTGGGTTCAATCCTCAGCACCACATAAATAAAAATAAATAAAATAAAGGTATTGTGTCCATGTAGAACTAACATTTAAAAAAAAACAGAGTATAAATAAAATAGATCTGTTGGATTCAACATTGAGTACCTTGTTAACTATGTGAGAAGAGTTATTGAGAAGGGATGTCAGACTGCAATGCACTGAGGAAGAGCTGGGGAAGGAAAGTTTGAAGACTATGACTAAGGACTTCCTATAAGGGGGGATAAGAAAGGAAGAAGGCAGTTGGGGCAGCAGTGAAAGAACAGCCTTTTAAGGGTGAAAGAGATTAGATTCTCCTTATAGACCAAGAGAAAGGAGCCTGTGTAAAGAGAGAAAAAGAGAATCATGGATACAGTTAGGTACTAGAGAAAAGTGAACAAAGATGAAATTCAGAACATGGTGGGAAGGTTGTCTTTGAAGCAGGGACACCTCTTTCTTGAGATTGGGAGAGAGAGAAGAGAGATATAGGATGAGATGTACTTAACTTTGTGGTGAGTGGTGAAGGACAAGCTTGCAACTGATAGGAGTCAAGACTAGCTGAAGAGATGGAAAATATGTACCTTAACTGCAAATATCACAGACTTGCTTTTTGTCTTTAAAATATATAGCATTTATTTGGGTGAAATGGGGAGGCCAGATATGTGAATAATTGAGGTCACTGGAAAAAATGTGGAATCACTTAGAACCAAGCACCAGGCAATAAAGTAAGGACTGAGGTGCCTAAAATTTGCAGAAGTGGTGGTGCAATAATTTGGAAGTTGTCAGGTTAGGGAATGCAGGATGGTGGAGTGGATGTTTTGAACTTAGTTGTGGAAGAGTGAAAAACTTTTTATTTCCACTGGGAAGAAAAAAAAAAAAAAAAAGGAATCAGAAGTAGTATATAAGGATTAACATTTTACTTGACCTAAAAACATATTTATAGGCAGGATTTATTTTCCTAGACAGTGGGGTTCCTCCTGTAGGCCTACTGCATGTGTGGGCTGACCACTGGTTATAACTGGTATTTCCTGAAGATTTCTCCTAGGTGAGTAGTGTTTTTTTTTTTTTTTTTTTTTTTTAATTGCTGTGAGCTTCTTCAAAAGCCATCATTTCTGCCTACTTCCTTTGTACACATGTCTATTATAGCTCTTTTTCTCACCAGGTTCTAATCAGTTGTATAACATCTCTCTGCCATGTACTGGTGGCTGCAGAATCCTAAAGAACCCACTGTGAACTATCCAGAGAGAATAGTTAGCTGGGTTAATTCAATGAACACAAATAGGTTTGTGGACAACGAACAAACTTTATACACTGGTTTCATGTGAGATGGGACAGTGTTCTTTCAATTACCAGTCAAGGAAACCATTCATCTTATCAGTATCAAAGCACCCCTTTGGAAAGCAAAGGCTTTACCGTTTTCATGGTGTTTGATTTGGTGGGGGGGGCTACTGTGCTATGTGACCACAAGGTGGCTCCAGAGACTTTTGCAGTACAAATCAATGTAGTCTGGCCTCTGATGCTTTGCTTTCTGCTTACATTATTTTACTGGACCCTCTCAAATTTATTGGAAAGAGGAAAAGGTGAAATTCTTTGTGGTTGATTTGGTATCACAGTGTTTAAGCATATCCCATGTTGAGAATGAGCATTAGACTCTTGTTTAGGCTCACTTTCACATTTATGTTCATCTGTCTACTATCTGTGTTAAACTTATGTGTATAAGCATGTGTATTTACATAATAACCATCCTTTATTATTTATACTTACATCTGTTTCTGTTATTTATTGAAGGCTTACAATTTTAAGCATTGCACAGGAATTATCTTATTTAATCCTTATAAACCCTCCTGAAAATAGGTACTTCCATCATTTTACCAATGAAGAAATTGAGGCTTAGGGAAGATAAGTAGCCTGCTCAAGGGAACAAAGCCATTTTTCTCTTTACAGCTGCAATATAGTGCTTACAATAGTTCCTTTAATTTTTGTAGCACTTATGTTAGTTTAGAATACAAGCCAAAGCAATTTGTGGCCAATTGATTGATTGAGAGAAGAAAGTCACTGTGACCACAGTGTTTGCTTTTTGGTACTTGGACTGTTAACTATTAGTTTTCATGACTGTGGGCCTCTTGTCTTTGATCATATCCTACCCAAACTCTAATTTGTTAGATCATCCTGTGATCTATCTATGTAGGTTATTGTAGTTAGAGAAATCATTCTCTTCCCTAAGCAGCTTTAACAGGTGTACTTAAACCTCAGGCATTAATTAAGGGATTGGTTTAAGAGTCATAAACAGAAGCAGGGAGCTGAGACATTGTGAGATCACTCACTTGATACTTTTGTTCTTGTCGATATGGCCATGGACTTCATCTGTTTAACGAGTTTAATGATTGTTCTATTGTATACATTGGCGTATTGAAGACATGGGTAGAGTGCAGGAAAAGCATGCTTTCCATATCTCAGGTTTATGACCTGTAAAGTAAGAAAGTAATTCTACCTATTTCATAAAGTGGTTGTCAGGATTAGATGAAATAATAATGTAAACAGCACAGTGTTTGGCACACGCAGTTCAATGGATACTGTTATTATTGGAGAATAGTGGATGGTAGTGTTGAATGAAGGAATTGGCAGAAAGAGGAAGGAAAAGGGCAATGAGGAATGAAGGAAGATGGAAGAACATGTGTCCTGAGAGGATGAGGGGCAGAGGAGGGGGGCCTTCAGTGCCATCCAATTAGGAAAGGACTATTCATTTCTCAGTCCTGATTACAGCTAGACACATTTTGTGGCTACAAAATTTCAAGTAGACTTAGAGATCATCTAATTTAACCACGTTATAGGAAAGAAAACATGTTCTGGGATTTTTAAGTTTAGGTAGTGACAGCTTCAGGTACAGAATCCTGATTTTGATTCCAGTGATGTTTACCACTATCAACATTGTTTTACGTTAATTAGGATATTTGCAACTATGAGACCAAAATAGTGTTTGTCTGTATTATATGAGCTCACTTTAGAGCCTTGAGTTGCTGAAATATAATGCTATATGGAATCAAGGGAGGGCAAGGTATTATAACTTTAAATCAAAAGGACAACTTACATGGAGACATACTTCTCCTTGGCATAGTATCCTCAAGTTCATGGTGCATTCAATACATCTCTTCCTAGAAAGGCTACATGTAATGTGATTCCCCCATTATGAGAGAAATACTGCTTTTGTGTGAGATCTCTTCAAGATGTTTTCTATTATCTTTACTTATGTTATAACCTTATAGAGACTTATTTCTCAGTAAGCTCCCAAATAAGAATAGCAGTGACTTGATTTTATAGGCTCATATATTTTCAGTGGAGTTATGCTTTCAGAGCCTTCCTTAGAGAAAAATCATACTTATGTGGTATACCAGCATCCATCTTTTATATATGTGGCTATTGGACAAAAGCAAGCAAAGAGCAGCCCAATGAATGGGTTCTCAAGATTTAGAAGTTGTCAACTTTCTTTAAAAATTACATTAAAGTTTTCATTTGTAGTTCCAGATATAGAGTAGCTCCAACATTTTTCTGGTCCATTTTTATATGTTTTGTATTGTTCATTGTTTCTGTTGTTCATTTCATAATTTAGGTACAATATTTTAAGAAAGATAACTTCTGTTTCACTCTCATATACATATACCCAAAATGAGTCAAGAAGAAAATTGGGACTGTAATAATACTAATTTAAAAAAAAATCATATTTATTATATCTTCCAATTACAAAAGTATAAGTTTATTGAATGAAATGTGAAAAATGCAGAACAGAAAGAAGAAATAAGGATGGAGTTAACTGCTTAGAATGTTTCTTTTCTCACAAGCTTTAAAATAATAAGATTGTGACTTCAAAATGGCAGCTTAGAGGAAGGCTGCATTCCTAGGTGCTCTGTGGCTCAGGATGCAAGCAGCAGAAGTACTGCTTCTCAGAGAGGCAAGTTTTCAAATTGAATATTAGAGTGTGTTAGAGACTCAGAATTTTGGGTAAACGAAGAAGAAAGAGCACATTGGAATTGAGCTGGTTGTAGCAGTGGTAGCAGTGCTGGCTCACTATAGAGGGAGTGAGAACATGGAAACACAATGAACAGATTTGGTACAGAAAACCTGAGATCAGAAAAGCAGCCTAAACTTAGTTGATCCATGAACTGATGTTTGAAAAGTACAATGTATTTCTCAAATGGCAGCTGAGAGCTGAGGCAGGAGCCATCTTGAGATGGACACACTGCAGCTGCTGCTGCAGAGCTGGGAGATCATGGCAAGAACTGCTGTACTGTCCTGGAAAGTATACAGTGTGACCTAGGGTTTACCTAGCAGAATGGCAGTGAAACAGGCACAGAGAAGATTGTGCCCAGGGGAATTCAAGTCAGAAAAGTACAGGGGAGGGACTGGGGTTGTAGATCAGTGGTAGAGTACTTGCTTGAATGTGCAAGGCACTGGTTTTGATCCTGAGCACCACATGAAAATAAGTAAAGGTATTGTGTCCATCTACAACTAAAAACTATTTTTTAAAAAAGTGCAGGGGAGTCTGATTGACTTCTTCTTTGAGTCTGGCAGCTCATGTGACCAGCTGAAGTGTGTTGGAAATCTGAACAGGCAGGTGTGAATACACTCAGAAATTGAGCCTGGGAAGGTTGTGTTCATGGGCAGTAGAGTGTGTGGAGGGTTGGCTGTCCTGCTCCATGAGTAGAAGTCATGGGAGTCTTCTGAGATCCAGACTTCAGGAGTCTAGAACAAAGCTGATGAGACCTAAGCCTAGCCCACCAGAGCTCCCCTCACAGAACTCTGCAGCAGCCCCATTCTGGCAGTGCATCTTTTCAGTCTGGGGCCTCAGGTTCCACTCATGAACCTCAGCTACAGTAAAAACAAAATTAATGGAAAGGCTATGGATATCACATCTATCAGGGGGCTTTCAATATAGATCACTGTAGGACACTTTGGCAAATGAAGATAGAAGAGAGTGGAAGAGAAGTTTTTTCCAACAGATGGATAAAACTCAACAGGAATGCAGGAATTATAAAAGAACAATGTAACACAATACCTCCTAAAATTCATAATTCATCAGCAACTTACCCCAAAGATATTGAAGTGAATGAAATATAAGATAAGAAATTTAAAAAAAAAGATTATAAAAATGATCAGTGAATTCCAAGAGAACACAGAAAAAGAGCTGACTGAATTAAGGAAGTCAGTACAGGATATAAATGAGAAATTCAATAATTAAATAGAGACATTGAAAAAGAATTAAACTGAAATCTTGGAAATGAAAGACATAAAAATCAAATAACTATTCAGTTAAAAATCTGTTTAATAAAGTAGACCATACTGAAGGCAGAATCTCAGAGTTAGATGACAAAATGGTCAACTTTGAACACTCAGCATTAAAGAAAATAATATAAGTAACCATGATCAGAATATATAAGAATTCTGGGACAACATTAAGAGACTAAATTTTAGAATCATTGAAATTGAGGAGGGTTGAGAGATATAGGCTAAGGAATGGATAATCTCTTTAGGAAAATAATAACAGGAAAAATTTCAAACCTTGAGAATGAAATGGACATCCAGATACAGGAACATTCAGAACCCCAAACCCACAGGATCAAAAAAGAACATCTCCATGACACATTAAAATGCCTAACATACAGAAGAAGGATAGAATTTCACAAGCCTCAAGAGAAAAATGACAGGTCACATTTAGAGGCAAGCCGATCAGAATCATTTCTGATTTCTCAGCGCAAACTCTAAAAGCCAGGATGACTTGGAATGATGTATTCTAAGCCCTAAAAGAAAATAACTGTCAACCAAGATTGCTATAGCCAGCAAAACTATCCTTCAAAATCAAAGAAAACATAAAAACGTTTCAAGATAAGCAGAAACTAAAAGAAATCATTACTACTAAATGGACACTACAGAACTTACTTATAGAAATACTCCACACAGAAGAAATAAAAAACTCCAGAGCTCACAAATACACAAACCTCATTTGAAGCATAGCTAAGCAAATTGGCAACAGGACCAAATTAAATATTATCAATAAATCACAATGGCAGGAACTAGTAAACATTTCTCTATATTAACATTGAATGTAAATGATCTCAACTCTCCAATTAAAAAACATGGTCTGGCAAAATGGATTAAAAAACAAGACTCAACTATTTGTACAGTTGTTTGCAAGAGACACACTTTACAGGCAAAGATAGCCACTAAAAGGATGGAAATTGATATAGCATGCAAATGGAGCCTGAAAACAAGTAGGGGCAGTTACTCTTATATCTGACAAGCAGACTGCTAGCCAAAATAAATCAGAAGGGACACAAGAAGTTCACTTCATACTCATAAAGTGAATAATCCAAAAAGAAGACAAAATAATAATAAATATTTATGCTGCAAATGGGGATGCAACTAATTTAATAAAAAGAAACACTACTTAAATTGAAGCCTCAGATAGAGCCCAGTGCAATACTAATGGATGATTTCAACAAAGATCTCAACTCTAGGACCTGAAAAATATAAATCAAATAGCAGATATCTATAGAATATTCCACCCCATAACAGCTGAATATGCTTTATTCTCAGTGACTCATGAAACCTTCTCCAAAATATTTTAGGACACAAAAAACTCTTAGCAAATACAAAAAAAAAATTGATATAATTCATTGCATCTTATGAGATCATAATGGAACAAAAATTAGAAATCAAAACAACAGAATCCTACAGAAATTATATAAGCACATGGAGATTGAACAATACACTTTTGAATAATGAATGGGTGATAGAAGAAATCAAGGGAGAAATTAAAAAATTCTTAGACTCAAATGAGAATGGTGATACAATATACTAGGACTCTGGGACACTATGAAAGCAGTTCTAAGAGGAAAGTTTATAGCTATGAGTGCCTACATAAGAAAATCAGAAAAAGTCCAAATAAAAACCCTAATGATGCATCTCAAGGCCCTCGAGAAAGAAGAACAAACCAATTCCAAAACAAGTAGGAGGGAAATAATTAAGATCAGAGCCAAAATTAATGAACTGGAGACTACAACAGCAGCAACAACAACAACAACAAAACAAAAAAAATGAAAAAAAAAAAGATAAGTGAAATGAAGAGTTGGTTCTTTAAAAAGATAAACAAGATTAATAAATCTTAGCCAAACTAACCAAAAGAGAAAGAGAAGACCCAAATTAATAAAATTAGAGGTGAAAAAGGAGAAATCAGCACACACATTACAGAAATCCAGTGGATCATTAGGGACTATTTTGAAAACTTATACTCCAGTAAATTGGAAAACCTAGAAGACATGGGTACATTTCTAGACGTGTATGATCTGCCAAAATCGAATCAAGAGGACATAGGAAACCTAAACAGACCAATAACTTGTAATGAGATAGAAACAGTAATAAAAAACCTTACAACAACAACAACAACAACAACAAACCCAGGACCAGGTGAATTCTCAGTTGAATTCTACCAGACCTTTAAAGAAGAACTAATGCCAATACTTCTCAAATTATTTCATGAAATAGAAAGGGATAGAGCACTTACAAATTTGTTCTGGGAAGTCCCTGTCACACTCACACCAAAATCAGATAAAGATGTGTCAAGGAAAGACAAAAAAACTAGGAAGCAACATACCTGATGAACTTAGATGCAAAATTACTTAATAAAATTTTAGTGAATCATATTCAGCAACATATTGAGAAGATTATATACCATGATCAAGTTGGTTTTATTCCCAAGGTGCAAGGATGGCTTAATATATGCAAATCAATAAATTTAACATCACAAAATTAAGAGCAAAAATTATTTAGTCATCTCAATATATGCAGAGACGATCTTTAACAAAATTCAGCACAATTCATGATAAAAATGCTCAAGAAACTAGGGATAGAAGGAACTTATCTCAGCATCATAAAGCCTATATTTGAAAAACCTAAAGTCAACCTCATAGTAAATGGGGAATAACTGAAAACATTTCCTTTAAAATCTGGGACAAGACAAAGATGTCCACTTTTACCATTCCTATTTAATATAGTGCTAGAAATTCTAGCCAGAGCAATTAGGCAAGAGAAGGAAATATAAGGGATTAAAATAGGAAAAGAAGTAGTCAAATTTTCACTGTTTGCAGATGATATGATCTTATACCTAAAAGATCCAAAACACTCCACCAAAGGATGGCTAGAATTAATAAACAAATTCAGCAAAGTTCTGGTTACAAAAATCAACATCTTTTCTATAAATCAACAATGAATCTGCTGAGAAAAAAAATCAGAAAATAATTTCATTAACAATAGCCTCAAAGCCAAACCAAACCAAACCAACCAAACAAACAAATAACACCTCCAACCTAGCAAGGAAGTGAAAGACCTCTACAATAAAAACTAAAGAATACTGAAGACAGAAACTGAAGAAGACCTCAGAGAATGGAATGACCTCCCATGTTCATGGCTAGGCAGAATCAATGTTGTTAAAATGATCATATTACCAAAAGAAGATTCAATGCAATCCCTATCAAAATACCAATGACATTCTTCACTGAACTATAAGACACAGTCCTAAAAGTTATTTGGAAGAATAAAAGATCCAGATTTGTCAAAGCAATTCAAAACCAAAAAAGCAATGCTGGAGACATGACAATATCTGACTTAAAATGATATTATGGAGCTATAGTAACAAAAACTGTATGGTATTGGCATAAAAACATACATAGACCAATGGTACAAAATAGAAGACAGAGAAAACCCCACACATGTATAGTCACTGCTTCTTGAAAAGGTACCAAAAACATACACTGGAGAAAAGACAACCTTTTTAACAAATGGTGCTTGGAAAACTGATTATCTCTATGAATAATGAAACTAGACCCTTCTCTCTTACCCAGCACAAAAATGAACTCAAGATGCATCAAAAACCTCAGAATTATTTCAGAAACTATGTTAACTCCTAGAAGAAAAGGTGAGGTCAACACTCCAACTTTTAGGCACAGGCAACAACTTTTTCAATGGGACCCCAAAAACTCAGGAAATAATACAAAGAGTTAATAAATGGGGTGGCATCAACTTAAAAAGCTTCAGCATAGCAAAGAAAACAATTAGGAATGTGAATTTTCTTGCACAGAATGCAAGAAAATCTTTGCTAGCTACTCTTCTGACAACAAATTAATATCTAGAATATATAAAAAACCCAAAGAAATTTACAGGTTCCCCAAATAACCCAATTAATAAATGGGCAAATTAATTAAACAGGTACTTTTCAAAAGATGAAATACAAATCCCCCCCAAAATGAAAAAAATTGCTAATATTCAGTATTAGCAATTACAGAAATGCAAATCAAAACTACACTGAGGGCTGGGGATGTAGCTCAGTTGGTAGAGTGCTTGCCTCACAAGCACAAAGCCCTGGGTTCAATACCCAGCACTGCAAAAACAAAACAAAACAAAACAACTACACTGAGACTTCACCTCATAGCAGTCAGAATGGCAGTCATCAAGAATACAAATAAAAACAAAATCTGGAGAGGATGTGGAGAAAAAGGAACACTTTTACGCTGTGGAACTGTGGTGGAACTGTAATTTAGTCCAACCACCATGAAAATCACTCCTGAAAAAACTAGGAATGGAATTACCCTATGATTCAGGTATACCACCCCTCTGTATTTATCTAAAGACTTAAAGCCATCATATTACTGTGATACATGCATACCCATGTTTATAGGAACACAATTCACAATAGCCAAATTTTGGCACCAGTCTAGGTGTCCACCAACAGATGAATGGATGAAGAAAATGTGGTATTTACACTCAATGGAATTTTATTAGGACATAAAGAAAAATGAAATTATGTCATTTGAAGGAAAATGAATGGAACTAAAGACCATTATGTTAAGCTAAATAAGTCAACTCAGGTCAAGGGTTATATGTTTTGTATCATATGTGGAAGCAAGAGAGGAAAAAGGAAAGAAAGGTGTGAGGCAGGTAGGGATCTCATGAAAATCAAAGGGACCAAGGGATGGGAGGTGGGGAGGGAGGAGTTAAGTGTTGGGGAATGATATAGGCCAAGTTATATTTATATTGTATGCATGTATGAAAACATAACAGCAAATCCCTTCATTATATACAACTATAATGCACCAATATAAATGTGGAAAAAAGAATTAATAGGATTATTAACAGCATGTTAATTACAAATAATGAGAGAGGAGCTAGAGGTGGTAAATTTTCCAAATGGAAAACCAGACTCTACAGCTGTGAAGAATTTGGTATGCCTTTCCAGAGAAGGCTAGACTATTAGGTAGATTTTGTTATATGTGACTGGGATTATACTAGACATTGTTATTTTTTGCCATATAATTATCACTCAATTTTGTGGAATCTCAAAGCAATATCTAATGGGAAACCATAGATCCCTAGAGGATGGTGGTGTGTGTAGAAAATACAAATAGAGTTATTTATTTCTGATGAAAAGCTTTGTACATGTGACTTCCCTTGTGGGTGCCTGGCACTTTGCTAACATGGGGTTTAGAGATTTGAAAGGGTTTGGAGTAATCAAATCAAGAAATAGGGGTAGGGGCTCGGAGCAACCACTGGGGCTCCAGGCGGCTGCCCAGAGGAGGAGCAGCGAGGAGACCTGTTTGGACTCAGAGCGACCACTCCTGACACTGGGACCTGCCCGGAGGAGGAGGATGAGGAGGAGGAGCAGTGTGGCGAGGCGCTTGGACTCGGAGCAGCTGCACCAGAGCTACAGGCGGTTGCCAGAGGAGGAGCTGTGCGGCGAGCTGTTTGGACTCAGAGCGACTGCTTCTGAACACCAGGGCCTGCCCTGAGGAGGAGGTGGAGGAGGAGGAGGAGTGCGGCCGCTTGGATTCGGAATGACTGCACCAGAGCTACAGGCGGTTGCCAGAGGAGGAGCTGCGTGGTGAGCTGTTTGGACTCAGAGCGACCGCTTCTGAACACCAGGGCCTGCCTTGAGGAGTAGGAGTAGGAGGAGGAGGAGCGTGGCAGGTTGTTTGGACTCCCAGTGACTGCATTAGAGCTCCAGGCGGCTGCTCAGAGGAGGAGGCGAGTGGTAAGTTCTTTGGACTCAAAGCGACCGCTCCTGAACACCGGGGGGCTGACTGGAGGAGAAGCACAGTGGGTCGCTTGGTCTCGAGTGGCCGCACCAGAGCTCTGGGCGGCTGCCCAGAGGAGGCGTGCAGCGGGTCACGTGGATTCAGAGCGACTCAGAGCAACTCAGAGTGACCGCTTCTGAACACCCGGGGGGTTACCTGGAGGAGGAGGAGGAATGGGCAGATCACTTGGACTCAGAGTGACTGCCCAGGGCGATGGGTGGTTGGTGGGAGGAGGAGGCACGCAGTGAGTTGCTTGGACTCCTAGTGACTGCACCGGAATACTGGGCGGCTGTCTGGAGGAAGAGGCGTGTGGCAGGTCTCTGGGACTCAGAGCGATTGTACGGGGCTCCAGGTGGCTGCTCACAGGAGGGGCCGCATAGCCAAGCGATTAAGTGCAGAGCAGGGTCCCAGGACCTAGGAGGCTTCTTGGTGGAAGAGCTGCACAGAGACACGCGTAGGGGCGGAGCAAAGCTTCCAGGACTGTGGGCAGAATCTCTGAGGAGGGGCAGCCTAAGGAGATTCATCTGCGAAGGGTGAGGCTCCAAGGCCCAGGAGGTAGGGCTGGGCCCCTGGGAACTTTGCAGAGGAAGGCAGTCCAGCCCAGGTGGTAGCTGTAAATTGAGGGGAACCTCTAGGGGGGGAACTGACCAGCGAGACCTCCCCACCGTGTGAGTCTTCCCTGCCGGGTGAGGTTTCCCCACAAGGACGGTAAAACCAGAGACTCAGGCCCAAACAGGCCTTGCCTCAGCCCACAGCCTAGTTCCCCTTTGAATGACCATTGGTCAACAAGTGGAGGCACCTCTGCACACTAGCAGGGAATATACCCCACCTGAAGGCCACCAGTCCTAGAGAGGCAGCTTCCTTGTGGAGCACTGCAGAATCAACTTCCTCCAAGACTTCAGCCTACTGAAGGCTAAGGGGATATATATAGAAATCTTCAGGGACATTGTAAGTCAATAGAGGAAATCTGCAATATCTCAGCGGTCCACTGATACCTGAACAATATGAGAAAACAAGGAAAGAAAATGCTGCAAACAAATCTAGATGTTACATCAATAAAATCCAATGACAGCATGGCAGAAGAAATGACAGAAAAGGAGTTCAGAATGTACATAATTAAAATGATCAGAGAAGCAAACGATGAGATGAAAGAGCAAATGCACGCACTGAATGATGAGATGAAAGAGCAAATGCAGGCATTGAATGATCACACCAATCGACAGTTAAAAGAGCAAATACAGGAAGCAAAAGATCATTTCAATAAAGAGTTGGAGATATTGAAAAAAACCAAACAGAAATCCTTGACATGAAGGAAACAATAAACCAAATTAAGAACTCCATAGAAAGCATATCCAGTGGGATAGAACACCTTGAAGACAGAACCTCAGACATTGAAGACAAAATATTTAACCTTGAAAACAAAGTTGAACAAACAGAGAAGATGGTAAGAAATCATGAACAGAATCTACAAGAACTATGGGATATCATGAAAAGGCCAAATTTAAGAATTATTGGGATTGAGGAAGGCTTAGAGGAACAAACCAAAGGAATGAACAATCTATTCAATGAAATAATATCAGAAACTTTCCCAAATCTGAAGAATGAAATGGAAAATCAAGTTCAAGAGGCTTATAGGACTCCAAATACACAAAATTACAACAGACCCACACCAAGGCACATTATAATGAAAATGCCCAACATACAAAATAAAGACAGAATTTTAAAGGCTGTGAGAGAAAAGAACCAAATTACATTCAGGGGGAAACCAATACGGATATCAGCAGATTTTTCAATCCAGACCCTAAAAGCTAGAAGGGCCTGGAACGACACTTTTCAAGCCCTGAAAGAAAATGGATGCCAACCAAGAATCTTATACCCAGCAAAACTTACCTTCAAATTGGACGATGAAATAAAATCCTTCCATGATAAACAAAAGCTAAAAGAATTTACAAAAAGAAAGCCAGCACTACAGAACATTCTCAGCAAAATATTCCATGAGGAAGAGATGAAAAACAAAGAAGCAAATCAGCAAAGGGAGGAATTATCCTAAAGGAATTGTAAAATAAAGGAAGAACCAAGTCATGTCAAATAAATAAATAAATAAATAAAATTTAAAAAATGAACCAAATGACCGAGAAACCAAATCATATCTCAATAATAACCCTGAATGTTAATGGCCTGAATTCATTAATCAAAAGACATAGACTGGCAGATTGGATTAAAAAGAAAGATCTAACAATATGTTGCCTGCAAGAGACTCACCTCATAGAAAAAGATACCCATAGACTAAAAGTGAAGGGATGGGGAAAAACATATCATGCACATGGACTCAGCAAAAAAGCTGGAGTATCCATCCTCATTTCAGATAATGTGGACTTCAAGCCAAAGTTAGTCAGAAGGGATAAAGAAGGACATTTCATACTGCTTAAAGGAAGCATAAATCAGCAAGATATAACAATCATAAACATCTATGCCCCAAACAGTGGCTCATCCATGTATGTCAAACAAATCCTTCTCAATTTCAGAAACCAAATAGACCATAACACAATAATACTAGGTGATTTTAACATGCCTCTCTCACCACTGGACAGATCTTCCAAACAAAAATTGAACAAAGAAACCATAGATCTCAATAACACAATCAATAATTTAGACTTAACGGACATTTATAGAATATACCATCCAACCAAGAGCGAATACACTTTGTTCTCAGCAGCACATGGATCCTTCTCTAAAATAGACCATATATTATGTCACAAAGCTAATGTTAGCAAATACAAGAAGATAGAGACACTACCTTGTATTCTATCAGATCATAATGGATTGAAGTTAGAAATAAATGAAAGAGTAAAAAGCAGAAACTATTCCAACACCTGGAGATTAAACAATATGCTATTATATGATAAATGGATAACAGAAGATATTAGGAAGGAAATTAAAAAATTCTTAGAGGTAAATGAGAACAAAGAAACATCATATCAAAATCTCTGGGACACTATGAAAGCAGTACTTAGAGGGAAATTTATTTCATGGTGCGCATTTAATAAGAGAAGTAAAACTCAACAAATAAACGACCTAACACTACAGCTCAAAGCCCTAGAAAAAGAAGAACAGACCAGCACCAAAAGTAGTAGAAGACAGGAAATAGTTAAACTCAGAGCTGAAATCAACGAAATTGAAACAAAAGAAACAATACAAAAAATTGACAAAATAAATAGTTGGTTCTTTGAAAAAATAAACAAAATTGATAAACCTTTAGCCACACTAACAAAGAGAAGACGAGAGAAAACCCAAATCACTAAAATTCGGAATGAACAAGGAAATATCACAACAGACAGGATTGAAATACAAAACATAATTAGAAGCTATTTTGAAAATCTATACTCCAACAAAATAGAAAATTTTGAAGACATCAACAGGTTTCTAGAGACATATGAATTGCCTAAACTGAACAAGGAGGACATACACAATTTAAATAGAACAATTTCAAGTACTGAAATAGAAGAAGTCATCAAAAGCCTACCAACAAAGAAAAGTCCGGGACCAGATGGGTTCTCAGTCGAGTTCTACAAAACCTTTAAAGAAGAGCTCATTCCAATACTCCTCAAAGTATTCCATAAAATAGAAGAGGAGGGAACCCTCCCAAACTCATTCTATGAAGCCAATATCACCCTGATACCTAAACCAGACAGAGACTCATCAAGGAAAAGAAAATTTCAGACCAATATCCTTAATGAACATCGACGCAAAAATTCTCAACAAAATTTTAGCAAATCGCATACAAAAACATATTAAAAAGATAGTGCACCATGATCAAGTGGGTTTCATCCCCAGGGATGCAAGTTTGGTTCAACATCAGGAAATCAATAAATGTAATTCACCATATCAATAGACTTAAAGTCAAGAATCACATGATTATTTCAATAGATGCAGAAAAAGCATTTGATAAAACACAGCACCCCTTCATGCTCAAAACACTAGAAAAAATTGGGATAGTGAGAACATTCCTTAACATTGTAAAGGCCATTTATGCTAAGCCCATGGCCAATATCATTCTAAATGGTGAAACACTGAAAGCATTCCCCCTAAAAACTGGAACAAGACAGGGATGCCCTCTTTCACCACTTCTATTCAACATCGTTCTTGAGACTCTAGCCAGAGCAATTAGATAAACCAAAGAAATTAAAGGGATACGAATAGGAAAAGAAGAACTCAAACTATCCCTGTTCACTGATGACATGATTATATATTTAGAGGAACCTGGAAATTCCACCAGAAAACTCTTAGAACTCATAAGTGAATTCAGTAAAGTAGCAGGTTACAAGATCAATGCACATAAATCCAATGCATTTTTATACATAAGTAATGAATCTTCAGAAAGAGAAATTAGGAAAACTACCCCATTCACAATAGCCTCGAAAAAAATAAAATACTTGGGAATCAATCTCACAAAAGAGGTGAAAGACCTCTACATTGAGAACTAAAGAACACTAAAGAAAGAAATTAAAGAAAACCTTAGAAGATGGAAAGATCTCCCATGTTCTTGGATAGGAAGAATTAATATTGTCAAAATGGCCATACTACCTAAAGTGCTATACAAATTCAATGCAATTCCAATTAAAATCCCAATGACGTACCTTACAGAAATAGAGCAAGCAATTATGAAATTCATCTGGAAGAATAAGAAACCCAGAATTTCTAAAGCAATCCTTAGCAGGAAGAGTGAAATAGGGGTATTGCAATACCAGATATTCAACTCTCCTACAAAGCAATAGTAACAAAAACGGCATGGTATTGGCACCAAAATAGACAGGTAGATCAATAGTACAGAATAGAGGACAGGGACACAAACCCAAATAAATACAATTTTCTCATACTAGACAAAGGTGCCAAAAATATGCAATGGAGAAAAGATAGCCTCTTCAACAAATGGTGCTGGGAGAATTGGAAATCCATATGCAACAGAATGAAACTAAACCCATATCTCTCACCATGCACGAAACTAAACTCAAAATGGATTAAGGACCTTGGAATCAGACCAGAGACCCTGCAGATTATAGAAGAAAAAGTAGGTCCAGATCTTCAACATGTCAGCTTAGGACCAGACTTCCTTAACAGGACTTCCATAGCATAAGAAATGAAAGCAAGAATCAATAACTGGGATAGATTCAAACTAAAAAGCTTTCTCTCAGCAAAGGAAACTATCAGTAATGCGAAGAAAGAGCCTACAGAGTGGGAGAAAATCTTTGCCAATCATACTTCAGATAGAGCACTAATTTCCAGAATCTATAAAGAACTCAAAAAACTCTACACCAAGAATACAAATAATCCAATCAACAAATGGGCTTAGGAAATGAATAGACACTTCACAGAAGAAGATCTACAAGCAATCAACAAACATATGGAAAAATGTTCAACATCTCTAGTAATAAGAGAAATGCAAATCAAAACCACCCTAAGATTCCATCTCACCCCAATTAGAATGGTGATTATCAAGAATACAAGCAACAACAGGTGTTGGCGAGGATGTGGGGAGAAAGGTACACTCATACATTGCTGGTGGGGCTGCAAATTAGTGCAGCCACTCTGGAAAGCAGTGTGGAGGTTCCTTATAAAACTTGGAATGGACCCACCATTTGACCCAGCTATCCCACTCCTTGATTTATACCCAAAGGACTTAAAATCAGCATACTACAGAGATACAGCCACATCAATGTTCATAGCTGCTCAATTCACAATAGCCAGACTGTGGAACCAACCTAGATGTCCTTCGACTGATGAACGGATAAAGAAACTGTGGTATATATATACAATGGAATATTACTCAGCCATAAAGAATGATAAAATTATGGCATTTGCAGGCAAATGGATGAAATTGGAGAATATCATGCTAAGTGAGATAAGCCAATCTCAAAAAGCCAAAGGACGAATGATATCGCTAATAAGTGGATGATGACACATAATGGGGGGAGGGAAGGGTTAGTGTTAGGGTTAGAGTTAGGGTTAGGGATGCGGGTAAGAATGGAGGAAGGAAGGTCTGTATAGAGGGAAAAGAGGGGTGGGAGGGGTGGGGGGAAGGAAAAAAATAACAATGAATAAAGCAACACTACTCTATGTAAATTTATGATTAATCAAATGGTATGCTGTTACTCCATGTACAAACAGAGAAAGAACATGTATCTCATTTGTTTACAATAAAAAAAAATAGAAATAGGGATAAAGAAGGAAGTGGAAGGCAAAAACGAGCTTTCTTGATAAGTCAAGGACAGGTTTTAAATGGAGCCGACTGTCTTGATCTAGTTTTTTTGGCTTAGTGTGATGGAACAACTATTTTCATCAGTGACCCTATTAACCCTGCTATCAGGGATTTTTATCACTTCAGATAACACTGCAAAAAACATCCTTATACTGATATCCATACTCACTGGTATTTTTATCTCTGCCAGCTAAGTGATTTGTGGGTCTGAGACTGTATCATTTTCAAGTTCAATTGAAAAGATCAGATTCCTTATATTTTTGCTGTACTGGGGATTGAACCCCAGCACTTAATGCATGCTAGGCAAGTATTTTACCACTCAGCTACATCCCCAGCCCACCAGATTGCTTCTCAAGAACACTCTTTAACATTTTACATTTTGCTAGCAATGCCTTCTTTTGAGAGTTCCACCAATAGCAGGGTTTGCCAAACAAAAAATTTGCTAATCCTATGGATACATAATCTTAGGATATAACTAATTTGATTTTCTCTGACTACCTGAAAGTTAAAGCAATCTTCCTGAATTAATTAGTCATTTGGAATTGCCCTTTTGTAAACTATCAATTATTATCATATGCTTTTATTTTATATTGGTTTGTCATTTTGTTATCAATTTTGAGGACTTCTGCAACAGATTACATTTTTCTGATATATGTTACACATATTATCCTGACAACTTGTTATTTCTTTGCTGATTTTATTTAAGATGTCATGTGCTACACAATAATTTGTTTTTAGAAATTTGAATACACCTACTTTAAAACATGCTAATGAACAATTATTTATAGATACAGTCTTCTAGACTTTTTTCTAAGATTTTTATTGTTTAATTTTATATTTAGGTCTTTAATCCTTGAATGTATTTTTGTATATAAAATAGACAGATGTATAATTTTATTTTCTTTTAGACTGGTGGTAACATGCCAGTTTATTTTTTCCCTGCAAAATTTAAATATCACCTTTTTTCATAATTAAATCACCATATATAATGGGATCATTTGGATCTAAATTTTTGTATTTCACTATTTATCCTTTAATATGCAAAGACAAATTGATTTGACTATGATGACCTAATAAGAATGCTTTAATATTTGCTATGGAAAATCCTTATTCTCTCCTTTTATTCTGTTTATTTATTTTGGTCATGGTTTTACCAAGCTATTCATGAATGCAGTTTAATGGTCAAATGGTTTTAAGGCTTACTTTCCATTAAAAAACTAGCTGTCTTTGTTGACTCTCCTGCCCCATTTGCCTCTTTCAGAGACAATAAATAACTTACAGATTCCTATATTCCATTGAATTCTACATTGATATCCCATTGCAGAAGGATTTAGCTCCTTCTGTCTCCTATCCCCACCGTATGTGCACTCTCCATATCCCCATCCCCTTATTGTAGTTTCAGTTAGATAAATATTCATGAATTTTATTGTTGTAACTCTAGAGCCCTAATCAAAGCTGAGATATTTAGTATATTATGATCACTTTTCTGTTCTTAAATAGCTTTTTTTTTTTATAACTTTTTACTTTCCCAAGGATTAATAAGGACCTAGGTTTTGTTTGTTTGCTCAATTTTTAATATTCGAATCATCCTTTACTTCTAAACTTGGTACTACTTGTCTAAATTCCCTCCCCAGATGATTTGATACCTCAGATATTTTATGTCATCATCTTGGAGAAATTTAGATATTTACTGATATGCTCCATTCTGGACTGATTGCCCCATGTCTGAGTCACAGCTATTTTCTAGAGATCTTCCTTCACCATTACTTGGAGATTCTTTTTTGTCATTTTTCTGCATTTAATCTACTCTTTCTTGTATTCCAAGGTTTCTTTTTTTCTCACTTAACTCCTTGAAGTTGAACACATCCTAAAATAAATTCCTGAGAAGAGGGCAGAAGAAACAGATGGCTATTTTATATGTATGAAATCTTCATTTTACCCTCACACTTTTCTGATAGTTTGGCTGTGTATAGAATTTGATGTTGGTTATCACTTTCCTTTAAAGTCTTGAAGGCAAAAAAAAAAAAAAAAAAAAAAAAAAAAAAAAAATCTCGAAGGCATTGATCCATTGTTTTGTAGCTTCCTTTGTTGCTCTGAGAGTTCAAAGTCATCCAAATTCCTTCTGTTTTGTATGTGATTTGCTTTGTCTCTGTAGAAACTTGTTGATCTGTGGTTACTTCTGGTATTCTGAAATTTCAAGTTTGTGTGCCTATATATGGGCCTATTTTCATACCATCTCCTGAGGAGTTCTTGGGCATTTGCAATCAGGAGTGCTGACCAAGATGTTCTCAACACTCCTCTTGGCTTGACCCAACTTGAGATTGGTTTCTTCTTGATTACAGTCTTCTGACTTTCTTTTCTGATAGCATTTACTGTAGAAATCTTGGAATTACAAATTCCTGTCTGTCCCTTCAAAATATATATCTTTAAAAAAGCATCTTGCTGCTTTTACAACTTAAGATTGTTGTTCTCAAGGGCTCGAGAGCCAAGCCTTTGCAGTGTGATCATGGGAGAGGAGAGTGCCTCTGTCCCCCATTCTCTGTGGGAGGGTAGGAGTCTAACTTTGGTGTGCGGACTTGCCTTACATGTTGGAGAACTACCACCTGTCATGAAGGCACAAGAAACTTTATTTTCCTTTCCGATTAGCAAAGGCAGGTGGCCTGACCCTAGCTCTTAAACGCTCCCATGGCTTCATTTCAGTGGAATTGAGCTCAGTTGAGCTCACCTATTTCAGTGGTCTTGATGGCATTCCTGATGGCATTTCTGTCTAAATTTGTCTGGCACAATTTTTGCTTTGACAGAGCTTATATTCTTTAGTTCTAGAAAACTGCCTTTATCTCTTTGTTGATAGTCTCTTCTTCACTGTTTTCCCTTTTTTATGGTTATAAAGGGATCCATGGCTTTCTGATGTTTGTTCTATTTTGTGGTTCTGTCATCCCCAAGGGCCTTGGAGTTCTTCCCTGGAGAACCTTGTCAGGAAATAGGAAAGAGAGGGAGAATCACCTTGGGAGGTTTAGATTGGCCAGTCTTAAAACTGGTAGGTAGCATTACATTTACATCCTATTGGCCAAACATGTTAACACTTCGTCCTACTTAAATGTAAGGCAGGTTGAGAAAATGTAGCCAAGTATGGGCCCAGGAGGAACTTTTAAAAGGAGGGTTCTGATGAACATAAAGCAGTCTCTCCACTGCTTGATTTGCTGACCATTTAGGAGCCGTCTTACATTCCTCCTTCACACAGGACATATCACCTCCACCCAGACCAAGGTAGGCAGCTGATCTGGTCACTGCATTCCATGTCATCTTTGGGAATTTCTAGGTAGGAGATAGTTTTGTCTATAAGGGCTGGATGTATTTAGTTATGAACCATTGACATGAACCAGGAGTAAAGATGATCTGTTCCTTCCTCCAGTAATGGCAGAGTAGGAACAGGAAAACACAAAGAAAACTATTTGTGAAAGATAAAAAAAGGAAACTTATAGCAAATTCTGGCTCACTGATTATTAAGCAAACATTATTAAGCAAGCATTATTAAGTTCTTCAAACCTAGAAGTGGAAGACATTCCTTGACTGGGTCTGATTCTTCTCTGGAAAAGGAACTTTTTTGATCATTATTTATCATGATGCTTGGCTCTCCTGGGAGGTTATTTCTTGCCCTTTTATGTTAACATCAGAGGTAGATTTTGGTGAGTAGGCTGGTTATCACTCACACAGATTATCCTAGACATTAATTCTCCAGGTTTCTTGTTTTATTTTTTTACTCTCATGTCTTTCAACTTAAGAGTGGCTGCTTTGGGGAGTGGCTTATTTGGGAAGGTGATACCCTCATTCTGGTATCTACTGCAAGGTTGAGTCACTTTACTTAGCTGAAAAGTCTTATTGGACTTTGTTGCTTAAGCTGTTTAAAAATTTGGGTAAAGAAGAGCCAGAATTTTGAGCCCTTAAAGCCTTTGAATTTATAATTTTCCCCATTCTCTTCTGTTTTTGCTTGAAAACTAGACAAATTCTTGCCTAAGCTTCTTGCTTTCATTTAATACCTTGATGGAGGCAGGTCTTAGGAGCCAACATCATGATCTTTCTAACACTTTCCAGAGCCTCAGGAAGCAATGGCCTTTCAAGTTATCAAAGATAGCAATTTTATCAAAAGATTTACTTGTTATTATAGGGGTCTGCATCCTTCTAGGCCTTCATGTTAGTTTACTTGATTGCTACATCAAGTAATGTATTTCATTGTTTTATTTTGTTATAATAAAACAACTTCAGAGCATTAGGGTCTATGTAAGCTAGAAAAAGAGAGAGCTTTTATAGCAAACAAATTCTCAAATCATAATGCCTTCATTCAATAAAAGGTTGCACCTTGTTTACCCAAAGTCTAATATGATGTTCAACAGAAAGCCTTCTACATGGTTATTGAGGGTGCCAGATTCCTTTGCATCTGGTTGGTCAAAAGGGGAAAAGGAAATATTTACCCATAGGAGATTTTGATGAGAAATTCCCATCACTCTCACTTACATGCTACTATCTGGAATTCAGTCACATGGCTGCACCTCATTACAAGATGGGGTGGCAAATGTAGTCTAGCATGTACCCAGGAGGAAATGGAAAATGGATTTTGTGAACACACAGAAGTAAATGCCATTTTAAATTTTTTCCTTCTTAGATACTCAAACTACAGATACTGCCAGGGTTTAAAAGGACAGTTTTCTGCCTGTTCTGAATGGAGAGGAGATTTGGGATCTAACTAGTACTTAAACAGACATTTTCCCCAGTTTTTTTGGTGCATTATAATTATACAGAGTGGTGGGATTTTTTGTCACATATTTGTGCTTGGACATGATATAACAATATAAATTGACCAATATCATTCCCCACCCCTTTTCCTCCTTAAATATACTTTCAACCAGTACAATTTACATGAGCTTCCTATTCTTTTGGAGGTATGTCCTGATCCTTTGAAGGGGAATTTCACAGTGTAAATTGCTTAACTGTTTTTTTTTTTTCCATAGTGCTGATTTAGGATTTAGTTTTCTCAGTTCTGATACATAATTTACAAAATATCCATCTCCCTTATAGTTTCCAAACTTTTGTTGCTGTTGTTTATTCTTTTGTCTTCCCTGACACTATGGGTTTGTGACTTACAAAAATTCTCTGTGAAGTCCTTTGAGTAAGCCATTAGAAAGAGAAGGAATAACTGCATGTGTTTAATTTACCATCTTTATTTTCCCCTTGGTATCTCCTTTTCATAATTTTCTCAGATATAGTTTTCCATCTCTAAAGGGAATTGTTAAATACATTTTGACATATTAATAGCATAGATGTGATCCAATAAAAAGGAGGTTAGCTCCTTGCCATGCAACTTAGAGGATTTCCAATGTAATGTATTAAAGAAAACCCAAGCTGGATCAGTAGTTTAAAGTGATTAAAATGGATTTTATTCAGGAATTATCTTAGTAGGGGAAAAGAGATAGAATTGGACTGAATTCCCCATAGAAATAGTCAAATGGGAATTTATAGCCAAGGAGCAGAGAGGATAACAGTGGGTGGAAACTTACTAAGGAAAAGCTTACTTAGGGTAAAGGGGAATTCTGGCTAACCTGGGCAGGATTCTGACTGTACAGGATGCTCTCTAAAGGCAGGCCAGGGTGACCAGATATAGAAGGTGGGGGAGGGGAATTTGATTCGATATTGAGGAGGAATAGATCTCAAAGGTGAAACTTCTTTCTAAATTGAATTAATAGAATTCTTGCTACAACTGGGAAGACCCAACAAAGATGAACACTAATGCTCAAGACTGGATCTCAGTTGGGGAGAGGACTTAGAGGAGACCAACTAAAGATTTTGGTCAAGCAGAAAGTCTTTGTCAATGTGAAATGATTAAATAAGGAAATGACAAGTGTGTGTGTGTGTGTGTGTGTGTGTGTGTGTGTGTGTGTGTGATTATATGATTCAAGAGAAAGATATATTTCTGTTTGTTAATGTTGGCTACCTGGACAGGTATCTAGGAAGAGAAGAGTAGAGTGGAAGAAGTAGGCAAGTATAGTGAAAAACAGAATTTGATACATAAATCCATTTGTGTAAAATTTATAATATAATCACATAAGCATGTGCTATATGTCTATAAACATACTTGAATATGTTAATTAATTGTAGTATGGCAGGTTAAAAATGGCCATATATTTCTTGACATCCATTCTATCAAGAGATGGGCATCTATGAACCCTGTGTTTGAGATGGGTGAGATTTGGGACATGTGAACAACAGAATATATCAGGTGCTTAGTGTTAAGTGACAGCTTCCACTTTCTTCTTTTAGAACATCTGTTCCTGGAGACCTGAATCACCATGTCAGAAGTTTGACAACTCCAAGACCTTAGAGGTTGAGGAGCCATATGGAGAGAGAGAGAGGCCAAGATACAGACATGTGAATGAAGAAGCCATCTTGGAATGAAAATATTTATAAAGGCCTGTTTTAGAGGCTGTTTAACAAAACATTGATTGTTCCATCTCTCAAAGCTGCCTTTTTGGGTGATTGACTTCTACTCATGCTTGCAAAAAAAGATAGCATAGTACAGGAGTTTAAAGAATAGATTCTGGAGCCAGACTACCTGGGTTTAAATACCTTGTCTGTCACTCATCAATTATTTAATCTGTGGCAAGTTAACTAACCATATGGGCCTCCATTTCCTCCTCTATAACATGGGGATAATAGTACTTGCTGGATGAAATTGTAAAGATCAAGTAAACTAATTTATACAGAGAACTTATAAAAGTGAGCAATAATTGTTAACTATCATTAGCAATAAGAATCTTGTTCAAATTATTTTCCCTGAGCTTGTGAAAAAAAGGCACCATAAATAGCAATATGGATACATACTCACCTTCACTTTTAATAAATTCTTTGTTAATGAATCCAGTATATAAAAATAAGGAAGTAGGACTAAAATCTTACACATGAGTTTTGAGGTTTATGTCATTCCTTTAAAGTATAAAATTGTTACCTACATTATGGTAAAATATAGCTATATCTGGAAAAATTTAGACTAAAGCAGGAAGAAGCAGAGTTTCAGAGATGCAAGAGGAAAATTAGTGAATCCCTATAAACTGGAGAACTTGAGGACTAGGAGTGTGGCCAACAGTGGAGGGGACTTAAAGTCTGATGTTCTTCAAGAAATTCAAAGAGCTTTCTAGTTCCTGGTATTTATGTGTGTGTTGGAAGGATACAGTGTTTAAGAAGCTCTTTGGTTGGATCCCATCTCACCAAAGTTTTAACTCCAGTTTATTGGGAAATATTTTTCCTATGAAATGAAACTTAAGACAATAAAGGTAATAAATGAGAAATATAGGATTCTCCCCATGGCTCAATTTAAAATAAAGCATTATCTGTAGATTAATTTCCCTAAAGTTGTGCGGATGAAAGTAAGCTAAGTGGAGAGGAAATTCTCCTGATGATACAGGCCAATAAAACCCACTGCTGATGTATTTTGGATTTGAATTATGCACACTGACTTTTTACATTTATTCAAATGTATTTATTAGCTGTACTATAGTCTTGAAGCTGGCTGTATTGAAATGCTCAAATTATGCAGTAATATGATGCATATGACCCAGTTCTCAGAAATCATTAAACTACAAATGGATCATTCTCCATGATATTTTATAGTCAAAGGGTAAAATATATTGTTTTATCTTCTTTTTTAAATTTTGATTCATTGTACACAAATGGGATACAACTTTCGTTTCTCTGGTTGTACAGAGTCACACCATTTGCATAATCATACATTTACATAGGGTAATGATGTTTGTCATATTCTATTGTGTTTCCTTCTCCCACCCTTCCCCACCCTTCATTCTACTCTATACAATCCACCCTTCCTCCATTCTTGCCTCCCCCCTCCTGTTATGTATCATCATCCACTTATCAGAGAAATCATTCAGCCTTTATTTTTTTGAGATTGACTTATCTCACTTAGCATGATATTCTCCAACTCCATCCATTTACCTGCAAATGTCATAATTTTATTCTTCTTTATGGCTGAATAATATTCCATTGTGTATATATACCACAGTTTATTTATCCATTCATCTATTGAAGGGCATCTAGGTTGGTTCCACAATCTAGCTATTGTGAATTGAGCTGCTATAAACATTGATGTAGCTGCATCACTATAGTATGCTGATTTTAAGTCCTTTGGGAATAGGCCAAGGAGTGGGATAGCTGGGTCAAATGGTTGAGGAATCATCATACTGCTTTCCATAGTGGCTGCACCAATTTGCAACCCCACCAGCAATGTATGAGTATAACTTTTCCCCCACATCCTCGCTAACACCTATTGTTGCTTGTATTCTTGATAATAGACATTCTAATTGGGTTGAGATGAAATCTTAGGGTAGTTTTGATTTGCATTTCTCTTATTACTAGAGATGTTGAACATTTTTTCATATATCTGTTGATTGCTTATAGATCTTCTTCTATGAAGTGTGTGCTCATTCCCTTAGCCCATATATTGATTGGGTTATTTGTATTCTTGGTGTAAAGTTTTTGAGTTCTTTATAGATTCTGGAGATTAATGCTCTGAAGTATGTGTGGCAAAGGTTTTTTCCCACTCTGTAGGCTCTCTCTTCACTTTGTTGATTGCTTCCTTTGATGAGAAAAAGCTTTTTAGCTTGAATCTATCCCAATATCGATTCTTGCTTTTATTTCTTGTTTTTTTTGGGGAGTCATGTTAAGGATATCTGGTCCTAAGCCGACATAATTGGTCCTACTATTTCTTCTATTAGGTACAGGGTCTCTGGTCTAATTCCTAGGTCCTTGATCCGTTTTGAGTTGAGTTTTGTGCAGGGTGAGAGATAGGAGTTTCATTTCATTCTGCTGCATGTGGATTTCCAGTTTTCCCAGCACTATTTGTTGAAGAGGCTATCTTTTCTCCATTGCATATTTTTGGCACCTTTGTCTAGTATGAGAAAATTGTATTTATTTGGGTTTGTGTCCATGTCCTCTATTCTGTACCATTGGTCTACCTGTCTATTTTGGTGCCAATACCATGCTGTTTTTGTTACTATTGCTCTATAGTACAGTTGAAGTTCTGGTATTATGATACTACCTGCTTTGGTCTTCCTGCTAAGGATTGCTTTAGCTATTCTGGGTCTCTTATTCTTCCAAATGAATTTCATGATTGCTTTCTCTTTTTCTATGAAGTATGTCATTGGGATATTAATTGGAATTGCATTGAATCTGTATAGTGCTTTTTGAAGTTTGACTATTTTGACAATATTAATTCTGCCTATCCAAGAACATGGGAGATCTTTCTATTTTCTAAGGTTTTCTTCAATTTCTTTCTTTAGTGTTCTGTAGTTTTCATTGTTGAGGTCTTTCACCTATTTTGTTAGATTGATCCCCAAGTATTTTATTTTATTTTGAGGCTATTGTGAATGGGGTAGTTTTCCTAATTTCTCTTTCAGAGGATCCATCAGTTATGTATAAAAATGCATTAGATTTATGAGCATTGATTTTATATCCTGCTACTTTGCTGAATCCATTTATGAGTTCTAGAAGTTTTCTGGTGGAATATTTTGGCTCTTCTAAACATAGAATCATGTCATTGACAAATAGTTATAGTTTGAGTTCTTCTTTTCCTATTTGTATTTGTTAAATTTCTTTGGTGTGTCTAATTGCTCTGGCTAGAGTTTTGAGGATGATGTTGAATAGAAGAGGTGAAAGAGGGCATCCCTGCCTTGTTCTAGTTTTTAGGGGGAATGCTTTCAGTTTCTCTCCATTTAGAATGACATTGGCCATGGCTTAGCATAGATAGCTTTTACAATATTGAGGAATGTTCCTATTATCCCCATTTTTTCTAGTGTTTTGAGCATGAAGGGATGCTGTATTTTATCAAACTCTTTCTCAGCATCTATTGAAATAATCATCTGATTCTTAACTGTAAGTCTGTTGATATGGTGAATTACATTTATTGATTTCTAGTTGTTGAATGAACCTTGCATCCCTGGAATGAAACCCACTTGATCATGGTGTACTATCTTTTTAATATGTTTTTGTATGTGATTTGCTAAAATTATGTTAAGAATTTTTGCATCTATGTTCATTAGGGATATGAAATTTTTTTTCCTTGAAGTGTCTTTGTCTGGTTTTGGTATCAGGGTGAAACTAGCTTCATAGAATGATTTTGGAAGGGTTTCCTCTTTTTCTATTACATGGAATACTTGAGGAATATTGGACTGAGTCCTTCTTTGAAGGTCTTGTAGAACTCTACTGAGAATCCATCTGGTCCTGAACTTTTCCTGGTTGGTAGGCTTTTCATGGCTTCTATTTCATCGCTTGAAATTGATCTGTTTAAATTGTGTATGTCTTCCAGATTCAGTTTGGGTGGATCATATGTCTCTAGAAACCTATCAATGTCTTTGAGATATTCTATTTTGTTGGATTATAGATTTTCAAATAATGTATAATTATGTTTAGTATTTCAATAGTCTGTTTTGTTATTTTCTTTTTCATCATGAATTTTAGTAATTTGAGTTTTCTCTCTCCTCTTCATTAGTGTAGCTAAGGGTTTATCTATTTTGTTTATTTTTTCAAAGAGCAAACATTTTGTTTTGTCAATTTTTTTCAATTGTTTCTCTTGTTTAAATTTCATTGATTTCAGTTCTGATTTTAATTATTTCCTGTCTTCTACTGCTGTTTGTGTTGATCTGTTCTTCTTTTTCTAGGGTTTTGAACTGTGTTATTAGGTCATTTATTTGTTTACTTTTTCTTCTATTAATGTGTGAGCTCAATGCAATGAACTTTCCTCTTAGTACTGCTTTCATAGTGTCCCAGAGATTTTGTTATGTTATATCATTGTTCTCGTTTATCTCTAAGAATTTTTTTATCTCCTCTCTGATGTCTTCTGTTATCATTGCATCATTCAATAGCATATTATTTATGTCCAGGTGTTGGAGTAGTTTCTGTTTTTTATTCTGTCATTTATTTCTAATTTCAATTCATTATGATCTGACAGAATACAAGGTAGTATCTCTCTTTTTGTATTTGCTAA
This sequence comes from Sciurus vulgaris, assembly GCF_902686455.1. NCBI lineage: Eukaryota > Metazoa > Chordata > Mammalia > Rodentia > Sciuridae > Sciurus > Sciurus vulgaris. Next base: position 52,986,389 of record NC_136468.1, read on the forward strand.
CAGTAGCTTTGTGGCACAACATATGGTCCACTTTAGAGAAGGGTCCATGTGCTGCTGAGAAGAAAGTGTATTTGCTCACTGATGGATGGAATACTCTATACATGTCTGTTAAATCTAAATTATTGATTGTGTTATTGAGTTCTATGGTTTCATTATTCAATTTTTGCTTGGAAGATCTGTCCAAGGGTGAGAGAGGTGTGTTAAAGTCACCTAGTATTATTGTGTTGCAGTCTGTTTGATTCCTGAAATTGAGAAGGATTTGTTTGACATACATGGATGTGCCGTTGTTTGGGGCATAAATATTTATGATTGTTATGTCTAGCTGTTTATGATTCCCTTAAGTAGTATGAAATGTCCTTCTTTATCACTTCACAAAAACTTTGGCTTGAAGTCTATTTTATCGTATATGAGGATGCAAACCCCCACTTTTTTTATTGAGTCCGTGTGTGTATTATGTTTTTTTCCCATTCTTTCACCTTTAGTGTGTATCTTTTTCTATGAGATGAGTCTCTTGCAGGCAGCATCTTTTTGGGTCTTTCTTTTTAAACCAATCTGCCAATTTATGTCTTTTGATGGATGAGTTTAGGCCATTAACATTCAGGGTTATTTCTGTAATAAGAATTGCATTTCTGGTCATTTTGGCTTATGTTTGGTTTTTAACTTGACTTTGTTCCTTCTTTAATTGGCTATTCCTTTAGGGTAGTTCCTCCCTTTGTTGACTTACATTGTGGTTTTTAATTTCTTCCTCATGGAATATTTTGCTGAGAACGTTCTGTAGTGCAGGCTTTCTATTTGTAAGTTCTTTTAGCTTTTGCTTCTCATGGAAGGATTTTGTTTTGTTATCAAATCTGAAGGTAATTTTTGCTGTGTATAAGATTCTTGGTTTGCATTCATTTTCTTTCAGAGCTTGAAAAATGTTCCAGGCTCTTCTAGCTTTTAGGGTCTGGGCTGAGAAATCTGCTGATATCCATATTGGTTTTTCCCTATATGTAATCTGATGCTTTTCTCTCACAGCTTTAAAAATTCTATTTTTATTTTGTATGCTCGGTATTTTCATTATAATGTGCCTTGGTGTGGAAATGTTGTAATTTTGTACATTTGGTGCCCTTTAAGCCTCTGGTGTTTGATTTTCTATTTCATTCTCCAGATTTGGGAAATTTTCTGATATTATTTCATTGAATAGATTATTCATTCCTTTGGTTTGTATCTCTGTGCCTTCCTCAATCCCAATAATTCATAAAATTGGTCTTTTCATGATATCCCATAATTCTTGGTTCTATTCATGATTTCTTATCATCTTTTCTGTTTGGTCAACTTTGTTTTCAAGATTAAATATTTTGACCGGTTTTCAAGATGGCGGCCTAGAGGGTGGCTGCATTACGTGTTGCTCCAGAACTCAGGATTCAAGAGAGGAGATATTGAGACGCTTGGGACCAACTCAAAGTAGCCGGGTGACTCTCACCCCCTGGGGGGGCATCCCGGATGGGACGGGGGTCCCGGAACGCAGGAAACTGTGAAGTAGAACTGCCGGCGAGACGCCCCTCCCCCTGCTGGAGAGCCATAGAGGAGGCAGCTCGGCACAGCGCTGGGACTCGGAGCAGCCACTGGGGCTCCGGCGGCTGCCCGGGGGAGGAGTGGCGGGGAGAACTGTGTGGACTCAGGACACCGGGGCCTGCCCTGAGGAGGAGGAGAGGAGCGTGGCCACTTGGATTCCGAGAGACTGCGCCAGAGCTGCAGGCGGTTGCCAGAGGAGAAGCCGCGCGGCGAGCTGTTTGGAATCAGAACGACGCTTCTGAACCCCGGGGCCTGCCCTGAGGACAAGGAGGAAAAGGAGCAGCCGCTTGGATTCGGGTGACTATACGGGAACTACAGGCGGTTGCCAGAGAAGGGGCTGCGTGGCGAGCTGTTTGGACCCTGACCACTTCTGAACCCCGGGGCCTGCCCGGAGGAGTAGGAGAAGGAGGAGAAGGAGCTCGGCGGGTCCTTTGGACTCGCAGTGACTGCATTAGCGCTCCAGGCGGCTGCTCAGAGGAGAAGGCGAGTGAGGAAATCTGCAATATCTCAGCGGTCCACTGATATCTGAACAACATGAGAAAACAAGGAAAGAAAATGCTGCAAACAAATCTAGATGTTACATCAATAAAACCCAATGACAGCATGGCAGAAGAAATGACAGAAAAGGAGTTCAGAATGTACATAATTAAAATGATCAGAGAAGCAAACGAGGAGATGAAAGAGCAAATGCAAGCATTGAATGATGAGATGAAAGAGCAAATGCAAGCATTGATTGATCGCACCAATCGACAGTTAAAAGAGCAAATACAGGAAGCAAAAGATCATTTCAATAAAGAGTTAGAGATATTGAAAAAAAAACCAAACAGAAATCCTTGACATGAAGGAAACAATAAACCAAATTAAGAACTCCATAGAAAGCATATCCAATAGGATAGAACACCTGGAAGACAGAACCTCAGACATTGAAGACAAAATATTTAACCTTGAAAACAAAGCTGAACAAACAGAGAAGATGGTAAGAAATCATGAGCAGAATCTACAAGAACTATGGGATATCATGAAAAGGCCAAATTTAAGAATTATTGGGATTGAGGAAGGCCTAGAGAAACAAGCCAAAGGAATGAACAACCTATTCAATGAAATAATATCAGAAAATTTCCCAAATCTGAAGAATGAAATGGAAAATCAAGTTCAAGAGGCTTACAGGACTCCAAATACACAAAATTACAACAGACCCACACCAAGGCACATTATAATGAAAATACCTAACATACAAAATAAAGACAGAATTTTAAAGGCTGTGAGAGAAAAGAACCAAATTACATTCAGGGGGAAACCAATACGCATATCAGCAGATTTTTCAATCCAGACCCTAAAAGCTAGAAGGGCCTGGAACAACATTTTTCAAGCCCTGAAAGAAAATGGATGCCAACCAAGAATCTTATACCCAGCAAAACTTACCTTCAAATTTGACGATGAAATAAAATCCTTCCATGATAAACAAAAGCTAAAAGAATTTACAAAAAGAAAGCCAGCATTACAGAACATTCTCAACAAAATATTCCATGAGGAAGAGATGAAAAACAAAGAAGCAAATCAGCAAAGGGAGGAACTATCCTAAAGGAATTGTCAAATAAAGGAGGAAACAAGTTGTGTCAAACAAATAAATAAACAAAATTTTAAAAATGAACCAAATGACCGGGAAACCAAATCATTTCTCTATAATAACCCTGAACGTTAATGGCCTGAATTCATCAATCAAAAGACATAGACTGGCAGACTGGATTAAAAAGAAAGATCCAACAATATGTTGCCTGCAAGAGACTCACCTCATAGAAAAAGATACCCATAGATTAAAGGTGAAAGGATGGGGAAAAACATACCATGCACATGGACTCAGCAAAAAAGCTGGAGTATCCATCCTCATTTCCGATAATGTGGACTTCAAGCCAAAGTTAGTCAGAAGGGATAAAGAAGGTCATTTCATACTGCTTAAGGGAAGCATAAATCAGCAAGATATAACAATCATAAACATCTATGCCCCAAACAGTGGCTCATCTATGTATGTCAAACAAATCCTTCTCAATTTCAGAAACCAAATAGACCACAACACAATAATACTAGGTGATTTTAACACGCCGCTCTCACCACTGGACAGATCTTCCAGACAAAAATTGAGCAAAGAAACCATAGATCTCAACAACACAATCAATAATTTAAACTTAACGGACATTTATAGAATATTCCATCCAACCAAGAGTGAATACACTTTCTTCTCAGCAGCACATGGATCCTTCTCTAAAATAGACCATATATTATGCCACAAAGCTAATGTTAGCAAATACAAGAAGATAGAGACACTAGCATGTATTCTATCAGATCATAATGGATTGAAGTTAGAAATAAATGAAAGAGTAAAACACAGAAACTATTCCAACATCTGGAGATTAAACAATATGCTATTATATGATGAATGGATAACAGAAGATATTAGGAAGGAAATTAAAAAATTCTTAGAGGTAAATGAGAACAAAGAAACATCATATCAAAACCTCTGGGACACTATGAAAGCAGTACTTAGAGGGAAATTTATTTCATGGAGCGCATTTAATAAAAGAAGTAAAACTCAACAAATAAACAACCTAACACTACAGCTCAAAGCCTTAGAAAAAGAAGAACAGAACAGCACCAAAAGTAGTAGAAGACAGGAAATTGTTAAACTCAGAGCTGAAATCAATGAAATTGAAACAAAAGAAACAATACAAAAAATTGACAAAATAAATAGTTGGTTCTTCGAAAAAATAAACAAAATTGATAAACCTTTAGCCACACTAACAAAGAGAAGACGAGAGAAAACCCAAATCACTAAAATTCGGAATGAACAAGGAAATATCACTACAGACAGGATGGAAATACAAAACATAATTAGAAGCTATTTTGAAAATCTATACTCCAACAAAATAGAAAATTTTGAAGACATCAACAGGTTTCTAGAGACATATGAATTGCCTAAACTGAATGAGGAGGACATAAACAATTTAAATAGACCAATTTCAAGTACTGAAATAGAAGAAGTCATCAAAAGCCTACCAACAAAGAAAAGTCCGGGACCAGATGGGTTCTCAGCCGAGTTCTACAAAACCTTTAAGGAAGAGCTCATTCCAATACTTCTCAAAGTATTCCATAAAATAGAAGAGGAGGGAACCCTCCCAAACTCATTCTATGAAGCCAATATCACACTGATACCTAAACCAGACAGAGACTCATCAAGGAAAGAAAATTTCAGACCAATATCCTTAATGAACATCGATGCAAAAATTCTCAACAAAATTTTAGCAAATCGCATACAAAAACATATTAAAAAGATAGTGCACCATGATCAAGTGGGTTTCATCCCAGGGATGCAAGGTTGGTTCAACATCAGGAAATCAATAAACGTAATTCACCATATTAATAGACTTAAAGTCAAGAATCACATGATTATTTCAATAGATGCAGAAAAAGCATTTGATAAAATACAGCACCCCTTCATGCTCAAAACACTAGAAAAAATAGGGATAGTGGGAACATTCCTTAATATTGTAAAGGCCATTTATGCTAAGCCCATGGCTAATATCATTCTAAATGGTGAAAAACTGAAAACATTCCCCCTAAAAACTGGAACAAGGCAGGGATGCCCTCTTTCACCACTTCTATTCAACATCGTTCTTGAGACTCTGGCCAGAGCAATTAGACAAACCAAAGAAATTAAAGGGATACGAATTGGAAAAGAAGAACTCAAACTATCCCTGTTCGCTGATGACATGATTATATATTTAGAGGAACCTGGAAATTCCACCAGAAAACTCTTAGAACTCATAAGTGATTTCAGTAAAGTAGCAGGTTACAAGATCAATGCCCATAAATCCAACGCATTTTTATACATAAGTGATGAATCTTCAGAAAGAGAAATTAGGAAAACTACCCCATTCACAATAGCCTCGAAAAAAATAAAATACTTGGGAATCAATCTCACAAAAGAGGTGAAAGACCTCTACAATGAGAACTAAAGAACACTAAAGAAAGAAATTAAAGAACACCTTAGAAGATGGAAAGATCTTCCATGTTCTTGGATAGGAAGAATTAATATTGCCAAAATGGCCATACTACCTAAAGTGCTATACAAATTCAGTGCAATTCCAATTAAAATCCCAATGACGTACCTTATAGAAATAGAGCAGGCAATTATGAAATTCATCTGGAAGAATAAGAAACCCAGAATAGCTAAAGCAATCCTTAGCAGGAAGAGTGAAACAGGGGGTATTGCAATACCAGATCTTCAACTCTACTACAAAGCAATAGTAACAAAAACGGCATGGTATTGGTACCAAAATAGAAAGGTAGATCAATGGTACAGAATAGAGGACACGGACACAAACCCAAATAAATACAATTTTCTCATACTAGACAAAGGGGCCAAAAATATTCAATGGAGAAAAGATAGCCTCTTCAACAAATGGTGCTGGGAGAATTGGAAATCCATATGCAACAGAATGAAACTAAACCCATATCTCTCACCATGCACGAAACTAAACTCAAAATGGATTAAGGACCTCGGAATCAGACCAGAGACCCTGCAGATTATAGAAGAAAAAGTAGGTCCAAATCTTCATCTTGTTGGTCTAGGACCAGACTTCCTTAACAGGACTCCCATAGCACAAGAAATAAAAGCTAGAATCAACCACTGGGATAGATTCAAACTAAAAAGCTTTCTCTCAGCAAAGGAAACTATCAGCAACGCGAAGAAAGAGCCTACAGAGTGGGAGAATATCTTTGCCAATCATACTTCAGATAGAGCACTAATCTCCAGAATCTATAAAGAACTCAAAAAACTCTACTCCAAGAATTCAAACAGTCCAGTCAACAAATGGGCTAAGGAAATGAATAGACACTTCACAGAAGAAGATCTACAAGCAATCAACAAACATATGGAAAAATGTTCAACATCTCTAGTAATTAGAGAAATGCAAATCAAAACCACCCTAAGATTCCATCTCACCCCAATTAGAATGGCGATTATCAAGAATACGAGCAACAACAGGTGTTGGCGAGGATGTGGGGAGAAAGGTACACTCATACACTCCTGGTGGGGCTGCAAATTAGTGCAGCCGCTATGGAAAGCAGTGTGGAGATTCCTTAGAAAACTTGGAATGGAACCACCTTTTGACCCAGCTATCCCACTCCTTGGCCTATACCCAAAGGACTTAAAATCTGCATACTACAGAAATACAGCCACATCAATGTTCATAGCTGCTCAATTCACAATAGCCAGACTGTGGAACCAACCTAGATGCCCTTCAATTGATGAGTGGATAAAGAAACTGTGGTATATATATACTATGGAATATTACTCAGCCATAAAGAATGATAAAATTATGACATTTGCAGGCAAATGGATGAAATTGGAGAATATCATGCTAAGTGAGATAAGCCAATCTCAAAAAGCCAAAGGACGAATGATATCGCTAATAAGTGGAGGTTGACACATAATGGGGGGGAGGGAAGGGTTAGAGTTAGGGTTAGGGAGGGGGGCAAGTATGGAGGAAGGAGCTACTGTATAGAGGGTAAAGAGGGGTGGGAGGGGTGGGGGGAAGGGAAAAAAAAATAACAGAATGAATCAAACAACATTGCTCTATGTAAATTTATGATTACACAAATGGTATGCCTTTACGCCATGTACAAACAGAGAAACAACATGTATCCCATTTGTTTACAATAAAAAAAAAAAGAAAAAAAAAAAAGATTAAATATTTTGTCTTTATTGTCTGAGTTTCTGTCTTCCAAGTGCTCTATTCTGTTGGTGATACTTTCTATGGAGTTTTTAATTTGGTTTATTGTTTCCTTCATTTCAAGGATTTCTCTGTTTTTTTTTTTTTTTTTTTTTTTGTTTTTTGTTTTTTCAGAATCTCTATCTCTTTTTTGAAATGATGTTTTGCTTCCGGCATTTGCCCTTTTAACTATTTATTTGTGCGATCATTCTTTGCCTGCATTTGCTCTCTTATCTCATTCTTTGCTTCTTGGATCATTTTAATTATGAACATTCTGAACTCCCTTTCTGCATTTCTTCTGCCATGCTGTCATTGGAGTCTATTGATATAGCATCTAGGCTTCTTTGGGACACTTTCTTCCCTTGTTTTTTCATGTTGTTCATGTATCTTCCCCTCTAGCAGTGCAAATCTGAGGTATTGCAGTTTCCCCCCTATAGACTTATAGTGACCCTGCAGGTTTCCAATACCTCGCCTTAAAGTGGGAGATCAATATTAGCAGCACACCATACAAACAATATGCATCCTTAACCCAAATATTCCCTATTAAGATATTAACAGTATTGCCTTAATATACAAAGATATTGAGTTCCATTATTATCTACAGCATAAACAAAGGTTTGCAATAATGGTGGACAAAGAGGATGGGGAGGGATGTAGGATGTAATGTTAATGAGATAAAAAGTGAGTCTATAGAGGTACTACTTCATAGGAATAGTAAAAGCAGAATTAAAAGAAATTGGTTGTTAGCAAGAGAAAAGGGAGAAAGAGTCTCCAAGGAAACAGAGACAAGAGGAAAACAGAGAGTTAGAAAAATCATAATTAAAAAAAAGAAAAGTAGGAATAATAGTAGGTGTAATAGGAGAAATTGTAATAATAGTACTAATAAAAAATTCTATAATAAAACTACACCATATTGTTCAAACCTGCTAGTCTTCAGTAGCCTGATGCCTGAGAGGTACTTGATAATGCGGTGACCCAAGAAGGGAGCTGCCCGACTAGTGATGGTGGCCTCCGGGTCAGGAATAATCCATGATAGCAGGCAAGGCGACCCCACCTGTTGGTCGATGGTCAGCCACAGTGCGGGCACTAGACCATGTGGGGTGTGGGCTGGGCTGGGGGGCACTGGAGACCTTGGGCACTGGAGACCTTGGGCACTGGAGTTGTGTGTGGGCTCAGGGCCAGGTCAGCTGTTTTAACTGGATTATCAGTCTCCAAATGACCTCTTAAGAAGTTTATTCTAGTACGTGTGCGTCTTGATGAAGGATGAAGGGAATATAGGAATTGAACACATTTTTTTCTCTTCTAGAGAAGCTTCACATATTATCCCAATTCTGACTCATTTAACTCAAATAGGAAATATATTTGAGTGTCTATGTAAAGTATTCTGTAGAATTAAATGAAAGATTTAAAAATTCAAGAGGAGTTGGAACCTAGTTTGGGGGAAATTAAATGTACTTATGACACATGGTAGTATGATGTAAAAGCTATATTACTTTATTTAATGCATATATTATAATCTAATTCTGAAAGGATAATTTCAAGAGTTAAATGAAGTTTGTATTTGAGATACATTCCCACAGAATTATGGAAACTTAGAGAACAAAATTAATAATTCTACTTAAGAGGATCAGTAAAACATTTTCCTTGGGCCCTAAGGATGACTAGGATTTTGAATAATAGAAAGGGGGCCATCTAACCCAGTTTGCAAATGTCTAACATAATCAATCAATGCCACAGAGTCTGTTTTAGCTACAACATATGGAGATGGGTATTGGGGCCCCAAGTGTGATACTCTGTGGGATTTCAGATATTTGAAAACTTGATCCTAGGTTTTCAGGTACTTCCAAATTAGCCCAGATTAGTAGTTTCCAAGTTATCTTATCTACGAAACTAGTGCAGCAAAGTATTTACAGGTATTCCAAGAAAAAAGGAGTACCATGATTAAAAAGATTGTGGAAATCTTAGGCTAAAACAATCTAGACAAACTTTTTCCTCCCTCCTTTTCTTCTCCCTTCCTTGGTATGGTGTGTAAGACCCAGGGCTTAACAAATGCTAGGCAAGTGTAGGTTCTACCACTTATCTATACCCTGAGCTGAACATATTTTCATTATTGTTGATTTTTTAGGGCCTTTAAAATGCTGGTATACCAAGTTAATCTTTTGATGTGTGAATTTTTGGCTATGGAATTTTAAGTGTTTTGAAAATTATCATTGAATTTGCTTTAAATACCTGATTTTAATACTGGTTCCCTTTCATCAACGACATTTAATTCTCTGCTCCTTCCATTTTCTTCTCTCTTGTGTTTCCCCCTTTCTCTCTTTCCTTATTTTTTCTCTTCTAAGACATTTGCAGTTAAATTATAATTTTGAAAAACCTGTGACTCATAAGTCTCTGTTGATTAAAAATGAAGTAGAACTTTTTAAGAAATCGATTCATAAAGTATTGATAAAATTATATATTCACCACTGTTGAAATTATAATATAGTTATAACTTATAATGAAAAACTCAGGGGCTCTCAACAACTGAGCCACAACCCTTGTTTAGAGACAGTTGCTTAGGGCCTCACTACATTGCTGAGGCTGACTTTGAACTCACAATCCTCCTTCCTTAGCTTCCCAAGCTGCTGAGATTACAGGCATGCAGCACCATGCCTGCCTTATCTTATCTTAGTTCTTATAGTACCATCCTTCTAACAATGCAATATGGTTGGTCTTATATTGCTGATGTAAAAAATAGTTCTTTCTAATTGAAGGAAATCTATATGTTTTTTCTTTCAGTTTTGACTTAGAATGCAGTTTCTGAACAGTGAGAGAAAACACGGGACATTTTTTGCCAACCAGACCTGTTGGATCACTCTGTAGTTCCAAGGGTTATGTCTAGCTGGCCACCCTAAAAGTACTTTTTAGTTGTTATCGGGTTTGCTATATGGATGCTCTGCAAATTAAGCATTTTTGTGATTGTCACTTAACTTGTGTAAGAGGCAGAGCTAGCATTAGAACTCAGGAACCACTGATTTTAAAATTATTACATTTTATTGACTGTAGTTATACAGCTTAACTCTTAGAAAAAACACAGAAGGGAGGCTACCATTATTTATGTTTATTTTGATAAGCTATGAAATTCAAGAAATATATATTAGATTCAGATTCACCATTTTGAAATAATTTCTTTGTAGAGGTGGAAAATAATAAACAATAAACATGCAAACAACATACAAAAACCATCATAATAAAATACAGTAACTGGAAAACACATCTTAAATTTTTTATTTTTTTGCATACAGTTGCCCAGGCTGGCCTAGAACTTGAGATCTTCCTTCCTCAGCCTCCTGAGTAGCTGGGATCAAAAGCATGAGGCACTGTGCCTTGTACATATTGTAAATAGATGACATCTTTTTGGATCCAGCAAGAATGACATCATTTTGCACATGAATGACAGAAACACCATGAAATCTCAATTACATGGTTGGATTAAATAAAACTCTTTTCAGCTTAACACACCTTGTAAAAAATTTAGCAGAGTAAATTGTTCATCAATTGTGATAAAGGACTGACAGTAGAGAACTTTAGGACACTTAGAAGATATTTTTCAGAAATGAATATTGTGGAAACCTAATTAAGTACATGAAAGCAAAATTAACAATAGAAACAAATTGCCTTCATTTGTGGTAAGAAAAGAATGCATTTGATAAAAAGGAGTGTAACCGTGAAGAGAAATCTTTAATCGGAGCACTGGGAGATATTAAATCTTTTTTGCTGTAAATTCAGTGGGGACCAATGATTATTAAGTGCACAGTCCTCAGGCTGTGTATGGATTGGAGGTGTGAATAAGGAACCAGCTGACGTGTGGAATTGGTTTTTTAAAAATGTGAAAATGCTTGAGGTTGACATTTGTTAAAACCCATTCCACTAAAATGGTATAATTTTTAATAAATACACAGGCAACCAAAATGTCAAAAGATGAATCAATCTTCTCTTTTAAGATTTTTTGGAGCTGTGCTTTTCTCACCCCTGCTGTGACTCTTTCACTTGGAAATTATTCACAACAAAAGGACAAGTCTCTCATTTTTGTAGTCATAAGGGGATAAGAGAGATGCTATTTGAATTGTAAAAGTCCTTTTTTAAAGTCCTCACTTTAAAATAAAGATGGCACTTTAGTCTGAAGAACAATTCGTTTTCACATTTGCTGTCTAGTAGACTGCACAGTTCCAATTGATCATCTTGATGACTTTAATTATTATATGTGAAATAAATTTCCCTCTTCTCCATTAGACTACTTAACATCCATTTTCATAATGTAATGGAGTAGGAAAGGTCAAAGGTTCCCTTCCTAAAACCCAAGTAGAAAACTTCATTCATCTTCTAGGCAAGAATGACTTTTAACTATGGATCAAGTTTCATCAGTGCTTAAGGAAATAGGTTCCCGGAGACAGCAAAGGACCGACGACTCTTTGAAAAGGTTTCCCAGGAATTAGAGATTTTCCACCCTGACTCCATACCTGATTTCCCTTGCCTCTTCCCCTGGCAAATACTAACTCTCCTGCTTCTGAGGGAACATTTTGCTGTGGGGTTGTAGGAATGGCAGAGCTCTCTTAGTCCTGACACAAACCATGGGTAAGTGGGGAGAAGTCTTCAGAGAGTTGGTTCTGCTGCATAGTCACATATTTCTTTGTCACAAATCGTACCACAAAATGGTAATTTAAAAAATAAATAATACTTTCAATAGAAAGGAAAGGGTTCTTTGTTACTTAAGAACTTCAGAGATTCATATGGAACAGTAGTTCTCAAACAAGCGTGCATCAGAATCACTTGCAGGGTGTGTTAAAACAGATTGCTGAACTCCAATCCCAGAGCTCCCGATTCAGTAGAAACGCAGTAGGAAATGCAGACTGCATATCTAAGGAGCTCTCAGGTGACTCCTGATGCAAGTCCAGGAACACACTTTGAGACCTGCTTGAGGGTTCTTGTAGTTGGGTTGCAACTCATTAGTGCACTTCAAATGGGTTTCAAATAAACTGAAATACAGACTAATTCATTTCTGGTGTGGTAAGTGGATCACAGAGAACTCAGAGCCATAGTCTGTTGCCTGTGCCTGATATCTGCCTTGTCTGTTTACCACAGTGTGCCACGTCAGGATTATTATTTTGTAAATGTGCCTGGACATGAAAAAGTTGGGGGTACACTCAATTTTGCAGATTTAATTCTACTCGGAAAAACATAGTAGGCATAACTTCTTATATTTGGGACAGAATATTTAAAATGACACAAGGGATCCTTGACTCATTCCTCCAAAAGTTATGCTTTGTAAAGAAAGAGAGAAATGAGAATATAGTCATGTGCCATATGTGAAGTTTAGTTCATGACAGACCACTTTATGGTGGTCCAATCAGATTTTAACAAAGCTGAAAAATTCCCATTGCCTAGTCATGTTGTAGCTGTTGTGTGTCCTAGTGCAATCTGTTTGTGGTGATGCTGGTGTAAACACAACTACTATGCTGCCAGCAGTAGAAAAGCAGAGAATACATGGTTATGTACAGTACATACTACTTGATAATAAGACATGACTATGTTATTGGCTTCTGTATTTACTGTACTATACCTTTTTTTTTGTGGATAGTTTATTTCACTTAGTGTGTCCTTGAGGTCCAACCATGTTGATACCTGTATCAGAATTTTCTTCCTTTTTAAGGCAGAATAATATTCCATTTTCTTTATTCATTCATCTGCCAATGATCACTTGGGTGGCTTCTACCTTTTGGCTGTTGTAAGTAATGCTGCTATGAACATGAGTGTACACCCATCTCTTGGAGACCCTACCTTCAATTATCCTGGATTCATATACCCAGAAGTGGAATTGCTATATCACATGGTAATTCTATTTTTTAATCTTTTGAGTAACTCCCTTCCTGTTTTCCATAGGGCTGTCCTGTCTTACATTCCCACCAACATAAATTTTCTAGTATCTCTACAACCTAGTTGAAATTTCCTTCCTTCCCTTCTACCTTCCATATCGTACACATACTTATGGGGGTGAAGTGGTATCACCTTGTTGCTTTGATTTGCATTTCAAGCCCCCATTCTTTACGTAATTGGAGAAAAGTCATTTTGTCAGTAAATAGAGTCTGAGGAGGTCCCTCAGGACAAAGGGAATGTCAACTCAGGCTTCAACTGGCAGGTTCTTAACTTACAGCATACAAAGGAATTTTTGGATGCTTCAAAAAAGCCATAGGTAAAAATGTAATTAGGAGGGCAAGGAGATCTGTTCAGGAAAGCAGACAAGGAATCAGAATATGCACTAAAAGAGGATTGTGGAGGCTCCAGAGGGAGTCGCATTTTGGGGTCTCAGGCTTCTACTTTTTTTTTTTTTTGTAGTTTTAATACATTTTATTTTATTTTATTTTATTTATTTATTTTATTGTAAACAAATGGGATATATGTTGTTTCTCTGTTTGTACATGGAATAAAGACATACCATTTGTGTAATCATAAATTTACATAGGGTAATGTTGTTTGATTCATTCTGTTTTTTTCCCCTTCCCCCGCACCCCTCCCACCCCTTTTTTCCCTCTATACAGTCCTTCCTTCCTCCATTCTTGCCCCCCTCCCTAACCCTAACCCTAACCCTAACACTAACCCCTCCCACCTCCCATTATGTGTCATCATCCACTTATCAGTGAGATCATTCATCCTTTGGTTTTTTGAGAGTGGCTTATCTCACTTAGCATGATATTCTCCAATTTCATCCATTTGCCTGCAAATGCCATAATTTTATCATTCTTTATGGATGAGTAATATTCCATTGTATATATGTACCACAGTTTCTTTATCCATTCATCAATTGAAGGACATCTAGGTTGGTTCTACAATCTGGCTGTTGTGAATTGAGCAGCTATGAACGTTGATGTGGCTATATCTCTGTAGTATGCTGATTTTAAGTCCTTTGGGTACAGGCCAAGGAGTGGGATAGCTGGGTCAAATGGTGGTTAAATCAGAGCCAAAAGGAAATTGAAACAAAAGAAACAATCAAAAAAATTAACAAAATAAAGAGTTGGTTCTTTGAAAAAATAAACAAAATTGATAAACCCTTAGCCACATTAACAAAGAGAAAGAGAGAGAAAACTCCAATTACTAAAATTCGGAATGAACAAGGAAATATCACAACAGACAAGAGTGAAATACAAAACATAATTAGAAGCTATTTTGAAAATCTATACTCCAACAAAACAGAAAACCTCGAAGACATCAACAAGTTTCTAGAGACATATGAATTACCTAAACTGAACCAGAAGGACATACACAACTTAAATAAATCAATTTCAAGCAATGAAATAAAAGAGGTCATCAAAAGCCTACCAACAAAGAAATGTCTGGGACCAGATGGGTTCTCAGTCGAGTTCTACAAAACCTTTAAAGAAGAGCTCATTCCAATACTCCTCAAAATATTCCATGAAATAGAAGAGGAGGGAACCCTCCCAAACTCATTCTATGAAGCCAATATCACCCTGATACCTAAACCAGAAAGAGACACATTGAGGAAAGAAAATTTCAGACCAATATCCTTAATGAACATCGACGAAAAATTCTCAACAAAATTTAGGAAATTGCATACAAAAATATATTAAAAAGAGAGTGCACCATGATCAAGTGGGTGTACTGTACTTTTAATCATTATTGTGGAATGTACTGCTTGTGCTTAAAATAAAAGAAAAATTTGCTGTAAAGCAGTATGTTTCTCCTGTCTGTTGATTGCAAGGAGGTAAACGAAATGCTGCCAGCATAACATGACATAACATATCAAGAGACCATGCAGAGTGATTGAGCATGTAGGCTTGTGATGCTTACACAAAGAAGAAATTGCTAATGATGCATTTATTAGAAAGCATCCCTGTCATTAAGCAACTTGGATTGTCTTTTTTGAGCAAGTTCTTACCAGGTTTAGTTCTTACCACAACACAATGAGGTAGGTATTTCTTTGCTCCTTTATTTCCCCTAACTGGGATTGAGGGTACACAAGTAATTTACTCAAGGTCACAAGACTGATCAGCAGAGCCAGAATAAAACTCAACTCACTCTGACTTGAAGTTCCACACTTAATCACATGGTCTCAGGGGTGAAGTAGATGCAGGGAGGGGCCTTCTCCTTATAGCATGTGAAATTGAATTGCCTTCAGAAAAAGTTAAGCCAAGTTGGTGTTATATCTAAATTCCCAGTGAAGAAGCAGCTGGAGAAATTATCACTTTATTGGCTTACCCAACTCAGACACCTTAAGCTTGCAGGGGATTATTTAGCTAGGAGTGTTAGGTGTGTGATTACTATGCCTCCTCATGAGTGGTGTGTGTTTTCCTTTGATGGTTAGCTGCAGCTGACACCTGCGGTGTTTTATAATTTCTTGTTGTATCATGTAGACATAATGTGGTGAGGAATTGGGTATTTAAGTGATAATAAGTGAATTTGTTCAATATTGTTTGAGGACCAAAGTTTTTGGTAGTTTCCCACATTGCTTTGCAGCATTTCAGTTTAGCAACCCTTGTCTAGAAACCATCTGTCATTACTGCTGTGGCCAGTCTTCTCTGTTCCATACTCTTCCAACATTTTATTTTTGCCTACCTTGTCTTTGTACCACCTTAATTTCTAACTTGTAAACACTCTCTATGCTTAATTTGCATTTCTATTTTATTTGTGTTTCAATTCATCACTTCTAATGTTAAAAGGGCTCATTAATTTCTTTTATTGTGGTTCTACTCACATTTAGTCCCTGTTTGAGATGAGCCCCTTTCACAATGGGGTGCCTAAATAAGTGCTTTAACTGGATGATTTATTAATTATTTGAGCAGGTTTTCTTTGATTATTTTAATTGGTGTTGTGTTGCATTATTTTTGTCTTGACTCTTCAAATTAGAAGTTAACCTGTTAATATATGGAATACAAATGCAGAAAGAAAATCACTTGAGTGAATTAAAGCTTATGCTTGGGTAATGTACTGCAATTAAAAGCATGTGGGGCCTTAAAAGGTTGCCATTCAATAGTAAATGGAAGGCTAACATCCAGAGAGATTAAGAGATTGGCTGTCAGCACTGTTAATGGAAACAGATTGGAAATATCAGACAGACCTGCATTTGAATCTTGGATTTTAACATCAGTTCTTTGATTTCAAGCAACTAATATATTTCCTCATCTAAAAAGTGAGCTTGGTGACACAGATGGTCTTCAACTTAACAATGCTTCTATTTAGGATTTTTTGACTTTATGACAGTGTGGAAGCAATAAAAAGTAGAAACTGTACTTTAAATTTTGAATTTTGATCTTTTCCAATGAGATTCAGTACACACGCAATAAAGAATATGGACAATGAGAGTTTTGACAAATCTGCAAGGTCTTTTGTAAAATGTGAAATTTTGGAACCATTTATGTTAATAGTGTTTTACCTATACACACTTAATTTAAGGATGGCTGTGTGTCCCTTAATTTGACAATGTTTCCTATATAAGTTCTTCTAGTATTGGATCTAATTAAGAAATGTGGAACACATCAAACAAACCTAATTGATTATATTGACAAAGAAAAATTGCCTTGTACAAAGGTAAACAGGCAAGAAGGATTTATTCAAGGCTACTGCAATAGTGGGAAGATGCCAGAACTAAGGTCTGAAATCAACTCTTCTGAAACAAGGGGAGGAGAGTTTTTAAGGGGACGGTTGACCTTGGGGTATAGGCCTCCTGGGTTTGTTAATTGGCCTCATTCAAAGGGAAAGTCCAGTCTCTTGTATCTTCATGGCTGGAGGCAGTTTTACAATTGAGAGAAAGCATTCCACCCAAGTTAGGCTCCTACCCTCCCAAAGAAAATGGCAGGTGGGAACACTATCTTTCTTGATGATTTACGTTTCAGAGGGATGACTCCCAGGTCCTTGTGAAAGAGTCCTGGGTTGTAAAAGCAGCAGAAAGTTTTAGAAAATATTTACCAGTTTATTGTAAGGATATTGTGGAAAGAAACTGATCAAATTGTGTGCCACTATACCTATACCACCATGAAACCCACCATTCTGTTTAATTGAGATGTACCAATTTTTTTTTATAAAAGGATATCTTTTTTTTTTTCATTCATAAATACACAATTTTATTTGCTATTTTCAGGGGAAACTTAGGCATTAAATGGTAAGCTGATAAAATACGGATACCTAAAAAAGTACAAAAGTATAAATATCCCCTTAGAATAAATTTTAGTGAATTAAGTCTTAATATCTTTAAATTAAACAAACAAACAAACAAACAAACAAAAAAGAACAAAAACAACCCACAAGCCTATCTATTATGTCAATGTCAAAATCAAAAAATGCTAAGTGCCCAGCTGCTCCCCAGGGCCAACGCAGGGACACCTTCCTTTGGAGCTCTGCTGGGGAGGACCAGGTCAGCCAGTGGCTAAATCTGCCCTATAGAAAGGTTTTTATAAATCGTTTAAGCTGAACTTTTAACAACATACAAGAGGCCTTATGAAAGGAGGAGGTAAATCCTAGATGCTGGAGAACTTGGTTAATCAGGTTATTGGCAAAGAAGAAAAAAAGAGGACCTAGGCAAGAAATTTCTGGAGGCATTGACATGAGACACTGTCAGAGCCTCTGACCTCACATAGGCAACTCCAGTGGTCAGTCTGCACAGCTCCCCTGGGAAGCAGAGATCAAGAGGCAGAGCTTGCTCAGTGGGGCCAGGCCCCTGCCCCAGCTGAGGAGTCTGAGCCCACAGTGGGCAGTCTCTACAGGAATCCCAGCAGCCCCAATGGTACACTGGCTGGGCAAAGCCCACACAGGTTCTGCCAATTCTCAAATGCTCCAGAAATATCAGAAAGAAGAACTGCATAGTTATACAGAGAAAACAGAGCCAGAAAGAGACATATGATGCACTGTAAACATCCCGAATCTTCAATGTGACCCGGAGTGTCAGTTCCAGAAGCCAGGGGACAGGCCTTCGCCCAGCCTCCATCCCAGGTGCGACAAAGGCACTGGTGGGCACCAGCTCCCGATGAGCCCACAGGTGGGACTAATGAGGCAAAATTTGTAGCTCCCATTAAACGATTTAACAGATCCATCTAAAACATAGCAACACCAAAGAGTATAAACACTGGGTAATCTATCCACACTTAAAAAAAGGGATACAAAGTTCTCTTGCCTGGAAAATACAAATCGAGAAGCCTTAGACTGTTCTGGCTGTGGAGGCTGGGAGAGCCTGGCTCTGAAGGAGGCCAGTCCTCAGGGCAGGCGCCCAGGAAGTAGTGATGATGCGGAGGCCACCATTGTCAGGAGTCTTCGCCAAGGTTGAGAGACTGTTGACTGATCACGCCGGAGGCAAAGCAACCTCCCTGATCCAAGGACGACATCCAGGTGCTCAAGCAGGCACCTGGCATACGGACCTGAGCCACGGTGTGCTGGACAATCCACACAGCTGCTGTCCCTTCCTCCTGGCGAGGCCTGAGCTGCTATCGCAGACTGTGAATGTAGCACCAAGGGCCCTGCCCTTCAAATGATCTTCAGGACTGCACGGGCTAGTTGGGAGCACCCTGCCTCAGTCCCATGCAGCACTTGGAAAGAACAGAGCAGGCCCCCAGAGATAGCCCACCTGGCCTCTGTGCCTCTTCCTTGTGGGGATGCCCAGCTTCAGACAGCTGGGCCATCTTTCACCACCCACCTCCGAAGCAAAAAAGGATCCACACCCAGATCTCTAGAGAAATGATCAAAAGCAGGTTTCTTCTCACAGACATACTTCCTGGACACGGCGGTTCACTGTATCTTGGGAAAAGGTAAATCATTTCTTCGGCTGTCAGTACTGCATCTCACATCCTTGAGCCCCGTTCTTGCAAAATCTTGGCTTTTTCGCTGGGCTCACTGGTTGTGCCATATGAGGTGTTGTGCAGCTCCTTAGAAACCACACAGAGGAACTCGGCCTGGTCTTCGTTCCCATAGTTGTAAGAGGAGCCGATGCTGACCAGCTGCTCAAACTTCCAGCCATCAGACATAGTAGACACCATCTGTGTGAGCTCCTCCTCCTGACACTGCAATACACGGTACACATGCTTCACAGGCACCTGTGAGGTTTTGCTGTCTCGTTCTCTAATTTTGTCCTTTACAAGTTTTATTAGTGAGGTGATGTTGTAAAATTCTGCTTCTTCCAATACTCCTTCCTCAGCGAGGTCTTTGTTAATGACCAGCTTCCCATGTCTCAAGTAGTTCAACACAGGTCCAAAGTAGGTGGGGTCTCTGTCAATTAAATAGGCACCCGTTTCATCCTTGTCCGAGTCCAGGTCGGGGTCGGCCTGGCACAAGCGGTACAGGAAGGACTTCGGGTCCCGGCACAGCGTCTGCCGGGTGGTGAGGAAGTAGGTGCCGCAGACGTTGAGCCGGACCCACTTGGACACGCCGCCGGGGCGCTGGGCCAGTGCGCCGAGCCCCGCGCTGCAGCGGCGGCACAGGCCGCCCCCTAGTCCCGCCCCGAGGCCGCCTGGGGCAGGCGGCATCAGGTCGAAGACATTCTCCGCCATGATCTCAGCAAGCCCCGCCACAGCCTATAAAAGGATATCTTAAGAATACAAATAAGCAACCATGTGAAGTGATACAAAAGTTCAGGTCTGGATGGGTCCTGAGGACGGGAGCTTTGTCTTCTCGGAGTGGGAGTGTGCTGCTCTCCTGGCATGTGGCTGTGTTTGTTCTTGCTTACCTTCTTGGAAGCCTCCACATGTTTGGCTATCCTCATGTGGCAAGAGGTTTTTACAAATACTTGCATCTTCCAGGTCATTGTGGCACAGACCTGTAATTCTGGTCCCTGTGATGCTGAGGCAGGAGAATTGCAATTTGAGGTTAGCTTGGGAAATTTAGGGATACCTTGTCTCAGAATAAAAATACAAAGGGCCAGGGAATGTAGCCTAGTGGTAGAGGGCTTGCCTGGCATGTGGGAAGCCCTGGTTCAATTTCCAGTTGTCCAGTATCAAAAAAAAAAAAAAAAAAAAGTCACATCTCAAAGGAGCAAAGAAAGGATTTATAATTATGAGTTTCCTAAATGAAGTTCAGTCAAGCTGAGAGCAGTGTTCAGGACATGGTGGTCAATAGCATGCCTCTTTTGAGTTTTTTCCAGTGGCCTTGTGAGAAGTTTCAAAGAATAGTTTTAGATGTAGATGATATCCTGAAGGTTTTGCTTTATTTTTTCTTAATGTAGGATATTATCTTGGCAAGGTAAAATGAACTGTGTTATACAATGAGATGGTGCCTGAGAAACAATACTTTGTTTTCTGTTTAATCAAAGTGAAATAAAATACATTAAAGGTGAGTATGAAAGAAAATACCACAAGTATAAGGAAAATTAGCTTAGAATATTTTCCCCTATTTTTTAAAAGAAAATTAGTTAAGTTAGGTAATGTAAAGCACCAAAAATTATTGTGTTAAGAAAGAATTTCTGCTACCAAAAATTATTGTGGTAAGAAAGAATTTCTGCTATCTACATAGATTTATGAAAGGAGAATACCTTTCAAAAAATAAAAAAGGAAAATACAGTTCACTTTCTTCAGTTTTTGTCCTTTACTGTGTTCTTCCATATTTGGGGACAAAATGACATTCTACTTTTGGATACACACACACACACACACACACACACACATACATACACACACACACACACACACATATATATATATATATATTTTTTTTTTCCTCTTGAATAATAGAAGCTCATAGTCAGTCGTAGTTCTTGTTATAGTTAATCTTGGTTGTCAATTTGACTGAATTGAGAGAACACCTAGAAAATTGGTAAAGCACACTTCTGGGTGTGTCTGTGAAGGTGTTTCCCTCACAGCTGATTGGCATGTGGAGCAGTGAGCTGAGAGGGGAAGACCTTTCCTGAATGTGGGAGGCAAAGTTTAATAGGCTCAGGGTCAGGATGGAAGAAAAATATGAAGAAGGGGAAGGCTTGTGTGCACTGTAAGCTCCATTCTTCTAGAGCAGTTTTTGGCGTTGCCTTTGCTGGTGGACATCAGAGTCCAAATTCCTCAGTCCTTGAATGTAGATTCTCACCAGCAGCCCTCCAGGAAGCATCCAGGCTTTCAACCTTGAATAAGGGCTACATCATTGGTCTCCCTTGTTCTGAGCCCTCCAGCTTCTTGTACTGAACAGCTACTGGTTTCTCTGGCTCTCCAGTCTGCAGATGAACTTTATGGAACTATCCAGACTCTGATCATGTAAGACAATCTAACAAATCGCCTCTTAATTATGTATACATTCTGTTGGTTCTGTTCCTCTAGAGAGCCCTGATTAATACTCTTCTGTATTATTATTGCTCAATATATTTCCAACCACCCACAATACTACTTTTTGGGGGGCAGGGTACTAGGAATTGAACTCAGGGGCACTTGGCCACTGAGCCAATCCCAGCCCTATTTTGTATTTTACTTAGAGGCAGGGTCTCAGTGATATGCTTAGTGCCTTGCTTTTGCTGAGGCTGGCTTTGAACTCCTGATCCACCTGCCTTAGCCTCCCGAGTCACTGGGATTTTAGGTGTGCACCATCATGACCAGCTCACAATACAACTTTCAATCAAAGTATGTAACCTCGGGGGATTCAAGATGGCGGACTAGAGGGTGGCTGCGTTTCGTGTTGCTCCAGGACACAGGACTCAAGAAGAGGAGATATAGAGAGACTTGGGACCAACTCAAAGCAGCCAGGGGAGCGTCTCCCACTGGGCAGGCGTCCCGGACGGGGCAGGAGTCCCGGACGGGGCGGTAGCTCCGAAAGCAGGGATCTTTGCGAAGTAGAGCTGCCGGCGAGGCGCCCCTCCCCCCGCCGGAGCAGTGATCGCAGACAACTGGGAGCATTGGAGAGGTGGCTGTTCACCACAGCGTTTGGACTCGGCGCAACCCACCCGGGCTCTGGGAGGCTGCCCAAAGGAGTAGGTGCTTGGTGAGCTGTTTGGACTGAAAGCGACCACCCCTGAACACAGGGGGCTGCCCAGAGAAGGAGAAATACGGGCTCGGCACGTCGCTTGGACTTGGAGCAGCTGCGCCAGGGCTCCGGGCGGCTATCCGGAGGAGCAGCGTGGACTCAGGACTCAAGAAGAGGAGATATTGAGAGACTTGGGACCAACTCAAAGCAGCCGGGTGAGTGTTTCCCACTGGGCAGGCGTCCCGGAAGGGGCGGTAGCCCCGAAAGCAGGGAACTTTCTGAAGTAGAGCTGCCGGCAAGACGCCCCTCCCCCCGCCGGAGCAGTGATCGCAGACAACTGGGAGCACTGGAGAGGTGGCTGTTCACCACAGCGCTTGGACTCGGCGCAACCCACCCGGGCTCTGGGAGGCTGCCCAAAGGAGAAGGTGCTCGGTGAGCTGTTTGGACTGAAAGCGACCATCCCTGAACACAGGGGGCTGCCCAGAGGAGAAGGAGAAATACAGGCTCGGCATGTCGCTTGGAATTGGAACAGCTGCGCCAGGGCTCTGGGCGGCTATCCAGTGGAACAGCGTGGTGAGTGGTTTGGTCCCAGAGCATCCGCTCCTGAACACAGGGGGGTTGTCTGGAGAAGGAGGAGGAGCGCGGCGGGGTGCTTGGTCTCGAAGTGACTGCACCAGGGCTACGGGTGGCAGTCGGGACAAGAAGGTGCACAGTGAGTTCTTGGGACTCGTGACGCACCAGATCTCTGGGTGACTGCCTGGTGGAGAAAGGGGTGCGTGGTGGGTCACTTGGATTTAGAGCGACCGCACGGAACAACAGGTGGCTGCCGGAGGAAAAGGCGTGTGGCGGGTCACTGGGACTCGGAGTGATTGTAAGGGGCTCCAGGTGGCTGCTCAGAGGAGGGGCCGCATAGCCAGGCGAAAAGTGCAGAGCAGGGTCCTAGATGGCTTCTTGGTGGAAGAGCCCCACAGACAAACTGAGGGGCGGAGCGAAGGCTCCAGGACTGCAGGCAGCTTCTCTGAGGAGAGGCAGCCTAAGGAGATTCGTTTGCGAAGGGTGAGGCTTCCAGGCCCAGGAGGTAGGTCCGGGTCCCTGGGAACATTGCAGAAGAAGGCTGCCCAGCCCAGGCGGTAGTTGTGAATTGAACGGAACCTCTGGGAGGAAAATCGACCAGCGAGACCTCCCCACCGGGTGACTCCTCCCTGTCGGGTGAGGTTCTCCCAAAAGGACTGTAAAATCAGAGACACAGGCCCAAACTGGTCTTGCATCAGCCCACATCCTACTTCCCTTTTGGATGACCATTCATCAGCAAGTGAAGGTACCTCTGCCCACTATCAGGGAATATACCCCACCGGAAGGCCACCACCCCTAGGGAGTCAGCTCCCTTGTGGAGCACTGCATTATCAACTTCCTCCAAGACTTCAGGCTACTGAAGACTAAGAGGGGATATACTAGAAATCTTCAGGGATATTATAAGACAATAGAGGAAATCTGCAATATCACAGCGGTCAACTGATACCTGAACAATATGAGAAAACAAGGAAAGAAAATGCTGCAAACAAATCTAGATGTTACATCAATGAAACCCAATGACAGCATGGCAGAAGAAATGACAGAAAGGGAGTTCAGAATGTACATAATTAAAATGCTCAGGGAAGCAAATGACGAGATGCAAGAGCAAATGCAGGCACTGAATGATCGCACCAATTGACAGTTAAAAGAGCAAATACAGGAAGCAAAAGATCATTTCAATAAAGAGTTAGAGATATTGAAAAAAAACCAAACAGAAATCCTTGAAATGAAGGAAACAATAAACCAAATTAAGAACTCCATAGAAAGCATAACCAATAGAATAGAACACCTGGAAGACAGAACATCAGACATTGAAGATAAAATATTTAAACTTGAAAACAAAGTTGAACAAACAGAGAAGATGGTAAGAAATCATGAACAGAATCTCCAAGAACTATGGGATATCATGAAAAGGCCAAATTTAAGAATTATTGGGATTGAGGAAGGCTTAGAGAAACAGACCAAAGGAATGAACAATCTGTTCAATGAAATACTATCAGAAAATTTCCCAAATCTGAAGAATGAAATGGAAGACCAAGTACAAGAGGCTTATAGGACTCCAAATATACAAAATTACAACAGACCCACACCAAGGCACATTATAATGAAAATGCCCAACATACAAAATAAAGACAGAATTTTAAAGGCCGCAAGAGAGAGGAATCAAATTACATTCAGGGGGAAACCAATACGGATATCAGCAGATTTTTCAATCCAGACCCTAAAAGCTAGAAGGGCCTGGAACAACATTTTTCAAGCCCTGAAAGAAAATGGATGCCAACCAAGAATCTTATACCCAGCAAAACTTACCTTCAAATTGGACGATGAAATAAAATCCTTCCATGATAAACAAAAGCTAAAAGAATTTACAAAAAGAAAGCCAGCACTACAGAACATTCTCAGCAAAATATTCCACGAGGAAGAGATGAAAAACAAAGAAACAAATCAGCAATGGGAGGAACTATCCTAAAGGAATTGTCAAATAAAGGAAGAACCAAGTCGTCTCAAAATAAATAAATAAATAAATAAATAAAATGAACCAAATGACCGGGAATACTAATCATATCTCAATAATAACCCTGAATATTAATGGCCTGAACTCATCAATCAAAAGACATAGACTGGCAGATTGGATCAAAAAGAAAGATCCAACAATATGTTGCCTGCAAGAGACTCACCTCGTAGAAAGAGATACCCATAGACTAAAGGTGAAAGGATGGGGGAAAACATACCATGCACATGGACTCAGCAAAAAAGCTGGGGTATCCATCCTCATTTCAGATAATGTGGACTTCAAGTCAAAACTAGTCAGAAGGGATAAAGAAGGACATTACATACTGCTTAAGGGAACCATAAATCAGCAAGACATAACAATCATAAACATCTATGCCCCAAACAGTGGCTCATCCATGTATGTCAAACAAATCCTTCTCAATTTCAGAAACCAAATGGACCATAACACAATAATACTAGGTGATTTTAACACGCCTCTCTCACCACTGGACAGATCTTCCAAACAAAAATTGAACAAAGAAACCATAGATCTCAATAACACAATCAATAATTTAGACTTAACGGACATTTATAGAATATACCATCCAACCAAGAGCAAATACACTTTCTTCTCAGCAGCACATGGATCCTTCTCTAAAATAGATCATATATTATGCCACAAAGCTAATGTTAGCAAATACAAGAAGATAGAGACACTACCTTGTATTCTATCAGATCATAATGGATTGAAGTTAGAAATAAATGAAAGAGTAAAACACAGAAGCTACTCCAACACCTGGAGATTAAACAATATGCTATTACATGATGAATGGATAACAGAAGATATTAGGAAGGAAATTAAAAAATTCTTAGAGGTAAATGAGAACAAAGAAACATCATATCAAAATCTTTGGGACACTATGAAAGCAGTACTTAGAGGAAAATTTATTTCATGGAGTGCATTCAATAAAAGAAGTAAAAGTCAACAAATAAACAACCTAACACTACAGCTCAAAGCCCTAGAAAAAGAAGAACAGACCAACACCAAAAGTAGTAGAAGACAGGAAATAGTTAAACTCAGAGCTGAAATCAACGAAATTGAAACAAAAGAAACAATACAAAAAATTGACAAAATAAATAGTTGGTTCTTTGAAAAAATAAACAAAATTGATAAACCCTTAGCCACTGTAACAAAGAGAAGACGAGAGAAAACCCAAATCAGCAAAATTCAGAATGAACAAGGAAATATCACAACAGACACGATTGAAATACAAAACATAATTAGAAGCTATTTTGAAAATCTATATTCTAACCAAATAGAAAATTTCGAAGACATCAACAGGTTTATAGAGACATATGAATTGCCTAAATTGAATGAGGAGGATATACACAATTTAAATAGAACAATTTCAAGTAATGAAGTAGAAGAGGTCATCAAAAGCCTACCAACAAAGAAAAGTCCAGGACCAGATGGGTTCTCAGCTGAGTTCTACAAAATCTTTAAAGAAGAGCTCATTCCAATACTTCTCAAAGTATTCCATGAAATAGAAGAGGAGGGTACCCTCCCAAACTCATTCTATGAAACCAATATTACCCTGATACCCAAGCCAGATAGAGACAAATCGAGGATAGAAAATTTCAGACCGATATCATTAATGAACATTGACGCAAAAATTCTCAATAAAATTTTAGCAAATCGCATACAAAAATATATTAAAGAGATAGTGCACCACGATCAAGTGGGTTTTATCCCAGGGATGCAAGGTTGGTTCAACATCAGGAAATCAATAAATGTAATTCACCATATCAATAGACTTAAAGTCAAGAATCACATGATTATTTCAATAGATGCGGAAAAAGCATTTGATAAAATACAGCACCCCTTCATGCTCAAAACACTAGAAAAAATAGGGATAGTGGGAACATTCCTTAACATTGTAAAGGCCATCTATGCTAAGCCCATGGCTAATATCATTCTAAACGGTGAAAAACTGAAAGCATTCCCCCTAAAAACTGGAACAAGACAGGGATGCCCTCTTTCACCACTCCTATTCAATATCGTTCTTGAGACTCTAGCCAGAGCAATTAGACAGACCAAGGAAATTAAAGGAATACGAATAGGAAAAGAAGAACTCAAACTATCCCTATTTTCGGATGATATGATTATATACTTAGAGGAACCAGGAAATTCCACCAGAAAACTGTTAGAACTCATAAGTGAATTCAGTAAAGTGGCAGGTTACAAGATCAATGCTCATAAATCCAATGCATTTTTATACATAAGTGAGGAATCCTCAGAAAGAGAAATTATGAAAACTACCCCATTCACCATAGCATCGAAAAAAATAAAATACTTGGGAATCAATCTCACAAAAGAGGTGAAAGACCTCTACAATGAGAACTACAGAACACTAAAGAAAGATATTAAAGAAAACCTTAGAAGATGGAAAGATCTCCCATGTTCTTGGATAGGCCGAATTAATATTGTCAAAATGGCCATACTACCGAAAGTGCTATACAGATTCAATGCAATCCCAATTAAAATCCCAATGACGTACCTTACAGAAATAGAGCAAGCAATCATGAAATTCATCTGGAAGAATAAGAAACCCAGAATAGCTAAAGCAATCCTTCGCAGGAAAAATGAAGCAGGGGGTATCGCAATACCCGAACTTCAACTTTATTACAAAGCAATAGTAACAAAGACGGCATGGTACTGGTACCAAAATAGACAGGTAGATCAATGGTACAGAATAGAGGACACGGACACAAACCCAAATAAATACAACTTTCTAATACTAGACAAAGGCGCCAAAAATATGCAATGGAGAAAAGATAGCCTCTTCAACAAATGGTGCTGGGAGAATTGGAAATCCATATGCAACAGAATGAAACTAAACCCATATCTCTCACCCTGCACAAAACTCAACTCAAAATGGATTAAGGACCTTGGAATCAGACCAGAGACTCTGCAGATTATAGAAGAAAAAGTAGGTCCCGATCTTCAACATGTCGGCCTAGGACCAGACTTCCTCAACAGGACTCCCATAGCACAAGAAATAAAAGCTAGAATCAACCACTGGGATAGATTCAAACTAAAAAGCTTTCTCTCAGCAAAGGAAACTATCAGTAATGTGAAGAAAGAGCCTACAGAGTGGGAGAATATCTTTGCCAATCATACTTCAGATAGAACACTAATCTCCAGAATCTATAAAGAACTCAAAAAACTCTACACCAAGAATACAAATAATCCAATCGACAAATGGGCTAAGGAAATGAACAGACACTTCACAGAAGAAGATGTACAAGCAATCAATAAACATATGAAAAAATGTTCAACATCTCTAGTAATAAGAGAAATGCAAATCAAAACCACCCTAAGATTCCATCTCACCCCAATTAGAATGGCGATTATCAAAAATACAAGCAACAGGTGTTGGCGAGGATGTGGGGAGAAAGGTACACTCATACATTGCTGGTGGGGCTGCAAATTAGTGCAGCCACTCTGGAAAGCAGTGTGGAGATTCCTTAGAAAACTTGGAATGGACCCTCCATTTGACCCAGCTATCCCACTCCTTGGCCTATACCCAAAGGATCTAAAATCAGCATACTATAGAGATACAGCCACATCAATGTTCATAGCTGCTCAATTCACAATAGCCAGACTATGGAACCAACCTAGATGCCCTTCAATTGACGAGTGGATAAAGAAACTGTGGTATATATACACAATGGAATATTACTCAGCCATAAAGAATGACAAAATTATGGCATTTGCAGGCAAATGGATGAAATTGGAGAATATCATGCTAAGTGAGATAAGCCAATCTCAAAAAGCCAAAGGACGAATGATATCGCTAATAAGTGGAGGATGACACATAAAGGGGGGGAGGGAAGGGTTAATGTTAGGGTTAGAGTTAGGGTTAGGGAGGGGGGCAAGTATGGAGGAAGGAAGTACTGTATAGAGGGTAAAGAGGGGTGGGAGGGGTGGGGAGAAGGGAAAAAATAACAGAATGAGTCAAACAACATTACTGTATGTAAATTTATGATTACACAAATGGTATGCCTTTACGCCATGTACAGAGAAACAACATGTATCCCATTTGTTTTCAATAAAAAAAAAGTAAATAAAAAAAAAAAACCAAAAACAAAGTATGTAACCTCTATTGCACAGAGAAAACTGAGAGGTAAGGAACTAAAAATCTTCATATATAAGCATTTTAGTAGCTGATGACTATGAATACAAATTACTCATGGAGTAAAATGGAAATGTATTTCAGAATATATAAGTGAAAGAGTGATAAAATATGACTTATGCTTTAAGAGGAAAGCTATGATATTGTGCTGAGAATAACAGATGGTAGGAAGGTGAAAGTAAAATAGACGGTCCTGTTGGGAAGTTAATGTAATAATTCAGGTGAGAGATGATTGTGGCTTAAACCAGCTTGGAAGAAATGAAGATAATGAGAAATGGTGGTTTCTCTAAAGGTAGACCAAACAGGCTTTGGATATAGTTTGAATGTTGCATGTGAGAGAAAGTATTCAAAAATGACTATAAGGTTTTGACCTGAATATACGGAAGAATAGAGTTATCACTGAGATGAGGGAAAGATGCAGGTATATCCAATTTAGGTATCACAGTGGGTTACAAAAAGCACAGATTCTTTTCCCCGTTGAATAAACTTTGCTGAAATATGACATTGCATCAAGAGATGTGATCTCTTTCCTCACCCTTTTGGATTCACGACATCCTGAAAGACAGATTGCCAACCTCCATCCATATGAGGTAGCTCAACTAACCATAGATGCATGAGGTCATCCAGCTGTCAAACATTCAGACAGGTGTGTGAGAGGCTCAGCAGAGACCAGAAGAACTACACAGCTGATACAGAGAATCATGAATTAAATCATGAGTTTAAGGCATTGGGCAACTTAAAACAAAAGTTTTAGAGGTTAATAAGCAAAAGCACTTAGGAGAGATTGTGGAGGCAGACAGATTGAAGAGGAATGTTATGTAGTTTAGTTTCCTCCACCTAGAAAATATTGGGAATGGGATTTATCTCCTTGTCAAAAATTGGTTTAATGTTGCCTTTATATTCAGACACTTGGCTGTATTGAAATTCTTGGGTTACAAGTTTTATAATTGATCTAATCACTTCTTAAATGTTTAATGTCATGGTAGAGATGTTAGAGCCCAGACTGATTTTCTTTATCCCCAGTGAATGCTTTGATTCCTACCTTCCCCATATTCCTAATATGTTACATTATTATATATTTGGATTTTTACAGCTTTAAAAGTTGTGTGCATTGATGTTGATTGCTCTGGGCCTATTTTTTACCTGGGGAATGGCCTGACATTTGACATACAGGTTCTTAAATTTTTTGAATTGCATCTTCTAATAATGGCAATATTTCATTATTCTGATTTGCTCTAAGATAATTTTGTTTATGTCTTTCTGAGTTGTCCTTAGCAGGGTTTCAGATATAGCCAAAGAAATAATTTCTATTTCTATTCTTGTTTTCTTTGTTAGTTTTTTTGAGACTTCCAAGAGGGGAAAAGGAAAATTCTGACTCTGTGCCAAAATATTTAAACTGGATGATTCCACATTATTTTACAGCCACATTTCAAAATTCAAAATATACAATAAGGACATACAAATGTCCAACTTTGTTTTCAGTTTTATTGTTTTGAATTTTTGACTGAAATTATGCTTACTCAAGGATGATGTGCTTTATATGTGTGTGTGTATATATATGTACATATGTGCATATATATTATATTTATATAAATAAACTATTTCATTTTGGTAGTGGCTTCACACTTGATAGGCAAGGGCTTTACCACTGAGCTATAGTCTCGGCCCCAAAATAAATATTCTGATTTTAGCGTTTTTATCCTGTCAATGAGATAGGAATTTTTTACACAAATTAAAATAGTAGCCATGAAATGACAAAAAATGAAAACTGTTAGTAAATGTATGTTGGGATCTTGATGGTTTTTTTAAGAACTGAATTTGTGTTGGAGAGATCTTGTATAGCAGTGGTATCCAAACCTGGCTGCGTATCAGAAGAAGTGAAGAAACTTAAACAAACAAACCCTGAATATATGAGGACCATGTTGGAAATTATGATTTTGAAGCTCTAGTGTGAGGTTTAGGATTCTGCATTTTATTATTAATTTTTATTATTACTATTTGGCACCAGGGACAGAAACCAGTGGTGCTTAACCACTGAGGTGCATCCTTTGCCCTTTTATTTTTTATTTTGAGACAGGATCTCACTAAGTTGCTGAGGCTGGTCTTGAACTTGTGCTCTTCTTGCCTCAGCCTCCTGAGTTGCTGGGATCATAGGTGTGCATCACCACAACTGGCAGGATTCTGTATTAAAAAAAAAAAATCTCAGATAATTCTGATGTCCTCCTAGACATTTTGAATAATTCTGTGTATTCTTAACAGATATCAGAAATTCTTTCCCCCCTGTACTTGCTCCTTCAGAGCAAGTCCTTGTTATGACACCAGCAGCAATAATGGCGAACACTATGGGCATGAATTCTTGGAGCAGAAAGATTCTATAGATTTGCTTAAAAATCTGTGTGTGGTATGTGGGAAAGTCTGGGCCATTGCTGGACTACAAGGCAGTTGATGATTCCTTATAATTTTTTACATAGCTTGCCTCTCTACTGTGACATTATTTCAGTTGCCAAAGACAGGAACCCTGTGTGTAGGTAGGAACAGAAATATGAACAACTGCATTTTTTGGCAAAATATTTAATAACTTAAAATTTATTTCTTTCAAAGAGCAATGAAATGTAGTTTTTTAAAGCACATGAGATAGTATGAGTGATGTTCCTCTACAGTATTTCATAATTGGATGTGGTCTATCAAATTAACTTTTTGATGTGTATAATCTTCCATTATAGTAAATCAGGTAAAATGTTCTAATGTGTATGTTTTCTTTTTATTGCTAGGAGACTATAAAATGGATTAGTTTTTGTTGCAAAATGCACCTAAAATATAATTATATCATTTTATACTTTGAATAAATAGTTCACGAAATGACTCAAAACTGATTTTTTTTGTGATAGCTGTTTATATCTCATGATGCAAAGAAATGTGGCATTTTAAGTAGAAAATAAATAGCTTTATATGAAGTTTTAAGGATTTTTTTATTGCACATCCTATTAAAAAGTGGTTTACTTCTTTAAATGTTGCTGATGAAATATATGTATTATGAGTTTACCATAATGCTTTTAAACAAGCAATTAGATTTTCACAGACTTACCTCAGAACATCTTAGGGAATCTAATTATAACTCATATGTTAAACACTTCCTTTTATTTGCTTGAACAGTAAGGAAATGTACCTTAAAAATATCTTGTATAACACTAGAACGTTATGATAAATACAATCTTGGAAGAAACCTCTCTGGTAACAGGGAGATTATTTGATATTTTCTTGGCAATTTTTTTGCATCCAGGCTCTGAGTTTCTAAGTGCGTACTATCACTGGACATTTAGTTGTAATATTTTTGACTATAAAGTAAATTGAAGAATACTTATAACTCCTTCTGATTTAAAATAATAGCTAAACTTATAAATATTATAACTGTATAGTGATTTCTTAAATTTTTGTTTATCATAGAATAAGAAAAAGCAATCTCAATCCACTTTTTTTTTTTACAATATTATAATTATATTTGAGAGAAGTTAAAACCACATTGTCTAGGTATGAAGTGTTAGATATTAATGTAGTTGAGTTTGGAATGTGTTTAGAATCCAGGATAATTTCATCTTTATCAGTGGGACCTGGTTAGAAAAATGATTTTCTAAACATGTTTCTTTAAGTAAGAAAGACTGCATTTTCCTTGAGCATTCTCGCCTACTGATTCTAAAGTCACCTACACTTAGCCTAAGTTTAAAAGCCTCACCCTTGGCAGTTTTCTTCCTGCACTTTCTCGTTTTCTGCCTTTAGTCTCTGCTCCCCACCAGACTGCTTCTTTGTTCAGTCTCCAGTGCTTTATTATGTATAAATTTTATAGGGTAGTTCTTCAGCAGGATCTTTTAATCTCATCTTTTCTCTCTTGAAATCTTCATTCTTATGTAATCTATAAATATTACTTATTTAATTTTTGTTCTTTTTAGATATACGTGATGGTAGATATTTTGACATAGCCTATATACATGGAGTATAACTTTTACTTATTTATTTGTTTCTTCGTAGTGCTCGGGATTGAACCTGAGAAGTAAGCACTCTACCAACTGAGCTATCTCCCCAGCCCAGAGTATAACTTTTTAAAATCAGGATCCCATTCTTGTGGTCGTATATGAGGTGGAGTTTCACTGGTTGTGCATTCATATACAAATATGGGAAAGTTACGTTTGATTCATTCTACTGTCTTTCCTATTTCCCATTCCACCTCCCTTCTCTTCATTCCCTTGTCTAATTCAGTGAACTTCTACTTTTTCCTCCCCTGACCCACCTTATTGTCTGTTAGCATCTGCATATCAGAAAGAACATTTGGCCTTTGATTGGGAAGACTGGCTTATTTCGCTTAGCATGATAAGTCTCCAGTTCTATCCATTTACCAGCCAAAGTCATAAAGTCATTCTTTTTTTATGACTGAGTAACACAATCATAATATGGTTGGAATGCCTTCTGAAAATTTCCTCAGAAATTTTTCTCTTCATTTGTTTTATTGGATCAGCTCAGGAATGTTTTCTTCAATTCTATCTTTCATAATTGCATTTGTTCTAATAATTATTTTTTTTTAGAAAAATCAATAATTTTTATAAAGGTTTCCATATTCTTCTTTTTGCTCGCTTTCTTTTAATTTGCTTTTTAATCATCTCCCTCTGCATTCTGCAAATGATCTCATTTGCATATTTTCTATAAATGCTGTAATTTTTTATTGTATTAAAATAACATTTTTTGTTTTATATTTTCTTAATATTCCTTTAAAATTGACATGTAAATTTCATCCTATACATACTTTTAGCCATCCTTATTTTTAACTTCTTCTTTTTCCCTTACATTGTTTCTTTTTCATAAAGGCTGTGACTTTTTAATCTTCTAATATAGAAGTGAAATTTTATTTATACATTTCTTCCAATTTCTAGAGTTAAAATTTTAGAAATATGCCTTTTCTTTTCCTTGTAAATGTTGTACACATACTTTTTCTTCAGTATTTTTACTTAAACCCATTCTAATTTTTGTTCCTTTATTCTTTCTTATAATTGTAGTGGACATTTATTGAATGCTTAGACACTGTGCTGTATATTTCTATGCATTGGTGATTATTATTCGCATGTAATAGAGGATGAAGCTGAGGCTTAGAGTGGAGAATCTAGGATTAAAATTCATGTCTATGCATATTGAAAGGTCATGCTTTCTCCATGATCTCTGGAATGAGGAGAGCTTTTCTACGTAGGGTATTTATACATAGTCAAAACATATGAATTGAATTAGGCCAACTTGCTAGTTGTGTTAGTCAGCTTTCCTTTACTGTACCAAAATATTGAGATAAACTGTTTACGATAAGAAAAGGTTTGTTTTGGCTCTTAGTTGCAAAGGTTTCAGTTCGTGGTTGGTTGGTTTTGCTTTTGGGCTTATGGTGAGGCAGAACATCATGGTGAGAAGCACATGGTGGAACAAAGTTCTTTACCTCATGGTGGCTGGGAAGCAAAGAGGAGGAAGGAGCTGGGTTCCAATATCCCCTCCAAGGGCGTGTCCTCAGTGACTTTACTTCGTCCTACAAAGCCAAATCTTTTAAAGGTCAACTGCCTTCCAATAATGTCACAAGTTGGTGACCAAACCTTTAACACATGGCCTTTGGGGGACACTCATCCAAACCATAGTGTCAGTTGAATTCAGAGATGACTCTGCAGTTATAAATCTAATTTCCAGTATCCAGTAGTCATATATCCTTGCTGGCCTAAATGAAGTATGGGGTATTCTTTTGTCTTTTCTGCTTAAAACAACAACAATAACAACAGCAACATCAACAACAGCAACACTTTAATACTAGGAACCAATGCAAAGCCTGTAGAATTACTTTGGTTCTTTCTCTGTTTCTTCCTGAAGTACTTTATTACTGGTATCAATGCTACCCCAAAGGCAAATCACAACATAGGGCTCCTTTTTCCGTTTTGGACTGTTCTTTATTACTGCAAGAATGGAGATCTGGTCACTTTCTACAGAAATACAGACTAAAGGGAGAGAAGAAGCATAATGATGGCTCCTTTCTTTTTTTAGATGAATATATATTTTTAATTTTGATTCATTGTACACAAATAGGGTACAACTTTCATTTCTCTGGTTGTACATGAAGTAGACTCACACTGTTGTGTAATCATACATGTACATAGGGTAAGGATGTTTGTCATAGTCTATTATTTTTCCCTCCCACTCCCCACCCAACCCCTCATTTTCCTCTACATAATCCATCCTTCCTCCATTCTTGCCTCCTCCCCACCCTCCATTATGTATCATCATCCACTTATCAGAGAAATCATTCAGCCTTTGGTTTTTTGGGATTGACTTATTTCACCTAGCATGATATTCTCCAACTCCTTCCATTTACCTGCAGATGCCATAATTTTATTCTTCTTTATGGCTGAATAATATTCCATTGTGTATATATACCACAGTTTCTTTATCCATTCATCTACTGAAGGGCATCTAGTTTGGTTCCACAATCTAGCTATTGTGAATTGAGCTGCTATAAACATTGATGTAGCTGCATCACTGTAGTATGCTGACTTTAAGTCCTTTGGGTATAGGCCAGGGAGTGGGATAGCTGGGTCAAATGGTGATTCCATTCCAAATTTTCTAAGGAATCTCCATACTGCATTCCATAGTGACTGCACCCATTTGCAACTCCATCAGCAATGTATGAGTGTACCTTTTCCCCCACATCCTCGCCAACACCTATTGTTGCTTGTATTCTTGATAATAGACATTCTAATTGGGTTGAGATGAAATCTTAGGGTAGTTTTGATTTGCATTTCTCTTATTACTAGAGATGTTGAACATTTTTTCATGTATCTGTTGATTGTAGATCTTATGTGAAGTATGTGCTCATTTCCTTAGCCAATTTATTGATTGGGTTATTTGTATTCTTGGTGTAAAGTTTTTGAGTTCTTTATAGATTCTGGAGATTAATGCTCTGAAGTATGTGTGGCAAAGGTTTTTTCCCACTCTGTAGGCTCTCTCTTCACATTGTTGATTGCTTCCTTTGCTGAGAAAAAGCTTTTTAGCTTGAATCTATCCCAATATCGATTTTTGCTTTTATTTCTTGTGCTTTGGGAGTCATGTTAAGGAAGTCTGGTCCTAAGCTGACATGATGAAGATTTGGTCCTACTATTTCTTCTTTTAGGTACAGGGTCTCTGGTCTAATTCCTAGGTCCTTGATCCATTTTGAGTTTTGTGCAGGGTGAGAGATAGGAGTTTCATTTCATTCTGCTGCATGTGGATTTCCAGTTTTCCCAGCACCATTTGTTGAAGAGGCTATCTTTTCTCCATTGTATGTTTTGGACACTTTTGTGTAGTATGAGATAACTGTATTTTTGTGGGTTTGTCTCTGTGTCCTCTATTCTGTACCATTGGTCTACCTGTCTATTTTGGTGCCAATACCATGCTGTTTTTGTTACTATTGCTTTATAGTTCAGTTGAAGTTCTGGTATTATGATACTACCTGCTTTGGTCTTCCTGCTAAGGATTGCTTTAGCTATTCTGGGTCTCTTATTCTTCCAAATGAATTTCATGATTGCTTTCTCTATTTCTATGAAGTATGTCATTGGGATATTAATTGGAATTGCATTGAATCTGTATAGTGCTTTTTGAAGTTTGACTATTTTGACAATATTAATTCTGCCTATCCAAGAACATGGGAGATCTTTCCATTTTCTAAGGTTTTCTTCAATTTCTTTCTTTAGTGTTCTGTAGTTTTCATTGTTGAGGTCTTTCACCTATTTTGTTAGATTGATCCTCAAGTATTTCATTTTATTTTATTTTTTTTGAGGCTATTGTGAATGGGGTAGTTTTCCTAATTTCTCTTTCAGAGGATCCATCAGTTATGTATAAAAATGCATTAGATTTATGAGCATTGATTTTATATCCTGCTACTTTGCTGAATCCACTTATGAGTTTTAGAAATTTTCTTGTGGAATATTTTGGCTCTTCTAAACATAGAATCATGTCATTGGCAAATAGTTATAGTTTGAGTTCTTCTTTTCCTATTTGTATTTGTTAAATTTCTTTGGTGTGTCTAATTGCTCTGGCTAGAGTTTTGAGGATAATGTTGAATAGAAGAGGTGAAAGAGGGCATGCCTGCCTTGTTCCAGTTTTTAGGGGGAATGTTTTCAGTTTCTCTCCATTTAGAATGATGTTGGTCTGTGCTTCTTCAAAATACAATGTCCTCTTGAGTTAGGCTATATTGTACAGCCCCAGCATTTTTAGTGAGTGACAGACATTATTTTCCCTCCATCTTCTTTGATGGGCAGGCTATTATTTCTAGGAAGCATAATATTCATAAGTCTTAAGTTGTGTTTCTCAGTAGGTTGGTTGTCAACCTTAATTTTTTTGTTGATTTTCATTTTTTCAAAAATATTTTTAGTGGATAGCCAGAAAGTGGGCAGACTGCACTGGGGAATGAAAGCTAGGTGTTTTATGAAGTAGAGGCTTTATTTTGGCAGATATGTATTTTTCTAGAAGTTTAGGCTTACATGTTAGAACAGAGGGTTCCTTGGGACTGTGACAGATTCTGGATTGCTGTTTTATTTTTGGTTACTTCTTTATATTAGACTAGTGAAGAGTGAGACTGGACTTTGTTTTCCCATTAACACTAGAAGATGTGTATTCCATGGAGAGGGTCTGCCTGCTTTTACATTCTCTCCCTGCAGACCTTTGCCTCATATTTTCAGGGTTGAGTAATTCATGGACACCCTTAAGAATATCTGTGATTTCACTTTTTTTTAAAAAATACAATGGTGTTAAACATCACCCTTCAAACTGTAATTTCTCAAAAACTTTTCTCTACACATTGCTTCGAAAGAAATTGAAAAAATACTTTTATGGTTTAGAAGGGAGATGCTTCCTGATTAGTATAAATAAAATATTTCTATTATAGAATTTACAAGAATATATATATATATGTTTGATGTTTGATGAATCAAACATCATTACTCTATGTAAATATATGAATATGCAAATGGTATGCTATTACTCCATGTACAAACTGAAACAACATGTATCCCATTTGTTTGCAATAAAAATAAATTAAAAAAAAAAGAACAGTTGGTGCTCAACAAATATTTCTTCAAATAAAATTTAAGCAAATCAGCTTTATCATCTCTCATGCTAGGTGATCAATACATTAAAAATCAGAAAATGAAAGGATTATATGAAGTTATAGTCATGAAGGAAACCTAGAATTAAAAACAAATCTTTCAAATTAACAAGCACATGGACCAAAATAAGGTAAAGGAAATACAGTTCATATAGGATCATATAGTGAAGTTTTTTTTTTAAAGCAACAGAATGTATAGATTTTGTTATCACAAAGAAAACCTAATATGTGTTATCAGTTTATCTAAAATAAGACTATAAATACGAAGATAAGATTTTTTGGGCAATATCACCCCCAAAATACAAGGTATGAGCTCACATCAGACAGCATAAATCAAGATAAAAAGTTAAAAAAAAAATATATATATATATTTCTCAGTATCAATAGTCAATGATAATGAATTGTTCAATATCAATAGTATTAATTTTATATTTGAGGTAAAAAGAACTAATTCTCAGAAGAAATAATGATGATGTCTTCTATGTTACTTAAACAGTTTTATGTTACATAGACAAATTACGTAATATCCCAAATTTGGTAGCTTTAAAATACTAGAAAGCTAGTTTTCGAAGTGTGACATGGAATCTCTGGACTCTTGAGACCCTTTCAGGCAGAAAATGAAATCAAAATTATTTTTATTATAAGCCTTAGCCACTATTTCCCTTTTCTAATTATATAATCTCACAAGTGTACCGTGGGGTTTTCGGAGGTTACCTGAGGTATTGCAATAGGTTGAATGCAGAAACAGATACTAGAATCCAGTTAGTTGCCTTCTTGTAAGCCAGATATTAAATGGCATGAAAAATATCATTTGTGATAGGCTTAATAGTGACCTCCCCAAAAGGACATACATTAATACCTGTGAATATTTTCCTTTATATAGCAAAAGGGACTTTTGCATGTGATTACATTGAGAATTTGGGGAGGTGAGATTAACTGGGACTCTCTGGGGCATGCCCAGTACAATCATAAGGGTCCTTAAATGGGAAGAGGGAGGTCAACGTCCAGTGTCAGATGATACTTTGTGAGAAAGACTCAATAGCCCAGTGGCAGCTCTGAAGATGGAAGGGGGCCGTGAGTGAAGGAATAAGAAGGATCCCAAGAAACCAGAAAAGGCAGGAAAAGCAGGCACTCTTCTAAGGCTTCAAACACAACCCTGCTGTCACCTTGATTTTAGCATGGTGAGATGCATTTCAGATTTCAGCCCTAATAGCAATAAGCTAATAGATTTGTGTTGTTTTAAATCAGTTGCTACAGCAGCAATAGAAAACTAGTATGGTCGTATCTCTGTCTCTGTTTCTATTCTTTATTTTCCATGTATACTATGCTCTTATTCTACTTCCATTTTTTTTTTTTGCAAGTCATTCCTCTTTACACAGTTCATTTTAAGGTAGTTACCTGATATTAAATGCTTAAGCCTTGATTTTTTTTTCCCTCTTCACACTAAATGTCTTGAAGACCCCATCTACATTCATGGTTTTGCCACCATTTACAAAGATGGCTATGTTGCAGCCACATAGTCCTGTCCATCTAATTGTCCATACATACAGTGGTTGCATTAGAAGCCTCTGTCATTGTTTTAAGCAAAGATAGAAGCCCAAGTTAGTTGATACCTCTTACTTATTTTTCCCTTTCACTGAACCTTCTTTTATGCTCATTTCTCATGCTAGAAACTTTGGAAATCTTTTTAAATATTTCTTTTCATATATTTTAGTCTTTTGTTATCAAGTTATTTCTTCTCAAGCCATCCCTTAGATTTATCACTTTTATTGTATTTTTTTCTTTTATCACCACCCTAATCTAATTGTCTTAAGAGGCACCCAACTTTATTCTGTGATTCTAGTATCTCTTTTCTTTAATCAACCAATCATCCTAAAACCCTTCTCTCTGACCTGTCATGTTGCTCTGACCTACTGCTCTCTCCTCTAGCACCCAACTCAGCCTGAAGAACTTTAATATCACCCTTCCACGCAAGAAACCTATGGTTGATGTGCATCAGCTATTGCAATGTGTTCCATGTGGCCTTAGACCTTTCTGATTTAGACTATCAAAGGCTACATTAGCACAGGCCAAATCAAAAGAAATAAGAAGACAGAATGCCATAGGTTCCATTTCTGTTGTTGTAGCAGTCCAATAGCTCAGACGTAAGGACACTCTCTGGTTCAGAAGTTTATGCCATAGAGGTACAAATTGCTCTTCTAACAATTCCACAGGTGTCGTTTCCAAGGTCCTTACAAGGACATGCCAGGTGCAAGAGTCACTACATTTGGGGAAGTCTAAAGTATGGGGTCCACATTAGTACCTTATAGTTAGCTTACGATTTCTTATGTTCCAGGGCTCATTTTTACTCTAAGCAGTGTAATGCATCATTATGGTTAATTTCTACCCTTATTAGCTTATCAGGGAATAGTGATAGAAAGTTAACTAAGAATTAGAATCTCAATCAGGAAGAAAAATAATTTTGTTAACTCTTTGCCTGCAGTTAGCAATGAGATGGGAACTTCTTTGATTTATTATGGAAGCTTTTCATACTTTGCCTCTCCCATTTATTCAAGTCTCTTCCCTAGTAATCCCAGATGGCATGGCCTCCTCTGACCCCTTCATTTAACAGAGTAAGAGCCCAAAATTCTCTCTTTCTTTATCACGTTATGAAATTCAGTGCCTGCTATAATTCTGGGCATAGTAACAATTTAAGAAATAGCTATAGAATAACAGAATGACAGAGTCATAAGATGGCTCCCAAATTCATGGCTGGATTTCAGACTGGTTTGTACTGATATAAACTAAGTGCAGAATTAGTGTTTTGGTTCATTGCTGGAGCAATAGAATGCTATTGCAAATTTTTTTGGGAGGGTTAAAAACTTCACAGGTCAAGGTTTGTTTTTTTAATCACCTTCAACTCAAATATCTATCAGTATAAATCTTAGAAGAAAAAGCACAATGATAAAATGTAAACCAAAGTTGAGCCATAGATTGCTTAGGTTTCAGAAGTGCAGGAAAGGTATACTTCTCAAGGTAGAGGCAGGGAAGAGTGAGGCCAAGCAGAGAATGTGGAATGTGAGAGATTAGGGACAGGAGGCCAGGATATGTTTCAGGTTCACTGGTTGTATGACTTCTGGCAAGTTAAATTAACTTTTTGGTGCTTTGGCATGTGTCCATGAATGCGCATGGTGATATTTTCCCATTATTTACTTGAAGTAATATAGTTAGGATTAATGAGGTGGTACTGAGAAATGTCTCAAGTTACAAGGAAGAAAAATTCAGCAGAAATATAAGGTATTTTCATTTTTCCCACTGGAGATCAAAGAAGAGCATGGTTTATAATAAAGCTGATATAATTGTGTCTACATAGGCCAATTAGAAGAGAAATCAACAACTTTTCTATGAATTTGATCAATATAGACAGGCAATTAAATTAACTCAGGCTGACCTGTATTATTTCATTTTTTAGAAAAAAGATTTTGAATCTAAATCATTCTTGTAATTGCCCCCACTCCTACCTCTACCTGGGCAATTTTGCCCTTTTTCTTTAATTTTTGGTTTATTTGTTTTATGGAAAAATCAAGAGTGAATCCTAAATCTCTTTGTAGGTATAAGACTGAACATTTGAAAATTATATTTTGGATAGAGCATACTGAATAAAATTTACTTCATAATAAAGAACAAAATAGAAAATTTTATGAGTTACACATCTGATGCTTGTGTGGCCAAGGAAAAAGCCAAAGCAGATGGATAAGTTGAAAGATGTGCATGCTAAACCAAGGCCCAACCTAAATTATAATGCAAAGTTAAAAATGCATAAAAAGTATGCTTGTAGCGTTTTTGAAAGGAAGTAACGAACATCAATAGGAAATGATAACCATCCTTTCTAAAATAAAGATTTCTTCAATTGATAAAAGAATAGAGAAGAGAGATTCTTAATATTGTATTCAGCATTTATCTGCTATAGTTACAAGGAAGTAATTAGTCCAATTTTCTCTCTGAGGAAACTTGAACTCCTATTATCCTTTCCCTTGCTCACATCAGCCTTAGTAAGTAAAAGTAATAGCATAGATAGAAGTACTTTCTGATTGCATTTTTTCAGTCTGTGGGATTTATTATCACAGAAGGTCATCAAGCCAGTTATAACAGCTGGATTCAAAATGAGGTTGAGAGTATTTTATAACCAATAACATTTATATAGTAAAGTGACTTAAGAGTTTTATGCTTTAGGTCATAAGACTATACTTCAGTGCATAAAATATTAAACCATGGAGTCAGAAAGAATTTTTTCTTACAGAATATCCTTGGAGACCTTTGATACCAATTCTGATAGTTTATGATAGACAAAAATGACCTAACAACATAAACGGGACATCATTGTCTGGCATCATTGGATGGTTATATATAACTTATATAACACTGCAGCAAAATACAACAAATGCCAAGTGAAATCTGAAGTTCTGTCTAACTGTCCACACAATGACAAAACAACTGGTAGAAAAGGATAAAATTTCAGTAGAACAAATTATTGATATTATGGGAACATAAAAAGTTTTTGCTGTTTGTTGAATTTAGCTTAAAAATGTGAATTCAGGCAAAATTGCTCATATATTTAAATATAGCCTACATGTATCTAAGAACTAGCAAATTCATCCAATTTAAAAACTTCTCATTTTTATTGGTGGAATGGGGGACAATAGGATGTAACTTTCTAGTTAAGATTGTTTCTTGGACCCTCTCCAACTTAGACCTAAGATAATGTCATCAGAGTAAGTAGCTTGGCCAGGAATTCAAACATTTTAAATCCAGCATATTGTAATTTAGTTCTCAGAAATCCTGACTTTTAAAGAACCGTAGATGCTGTCTAGTCTTTGAGACTGTGGAAGTTAGTATTGCTCTTAAAGAGGAAAAGGTTTTTTTTTGTAGACATTGACGTTCAAAATTTTTGTTTATTAGCTGCACTTTAGATAAAAAAAAATGTGGACCAAAATTTGTAATGTGTGATACTGTATAATGTATGTTAGTTTGATCTTCAATATCTACTGATATTCTTTGATCTATATTTGCTCTTCATTTGGAGTATGGAGGATGCTAAGCAGAGGCATGTTTTGGTGGCTGAAGCTTTATGATAATTCCATTCTTCATATTTGCTTTTTATGTTGCTTATATTGCTTATTTTTCTGAGGTTGATTCTGAAACATATACATATGTATATATTCTGTTGACTTGATTTAACATCAGGATGGAACCTAGAACTTTAAAATTGATTCTTGAACTCATAAATGCAGAGGCTGGAATGGTGGTTACCAGAGGTTGGGGAGGGTGAAATGGGGAGATGCTTGTCAAAGGATACAGACTTTCTTTTGGACAGAAGGAATAAGTTCAAGAGATCTAGGGTATGTCATGGTGACTAGAGTTAATATATTGCAAACATCTCCTCTAAGATCAAGAAAAAGACAATGCAATCAATGTAGTACTGGAAATCATAGCCAGAGCAATTAAGCAAGAAAAAGAAATAAATGTGTAAAAATTGGAACAGAAGATGTTAAATTGTCCCTGCTTGCAGACAATATGATCATATATATATATATATATATATATATATATATAAAATTCCTAAGACTCCCCTTCTGCATCTACTTAAGGTGCTACTTATAATATACTCTTCTGTAAATTAAAGTGGACCAAAATTATAAGATCTTCTGAAAAATATTGTGACTATAGAGATAATATAGTTACTTTAGGATATCACTGATATATTTAGTTTTTTTTTTATTAGGCTTGAATTTTTTTTGCTTAATGATACAGTCAGCATTCATTATAAAATTCAAATGCTATAAAGGTATATATCAAAGAAAATAAAAGGGCCTC
Organism: Sciurus vulgaris; assembly: GCF_902686455.1. Lineage (NCBI taxonomy): Eukaryota > Metazoa > Chordata > Mammalia > Rodentia > Sciuridae > Sciurus > Sciurus vulgaris. The sequence continues at coordinate 53,030,383 of NC_136468.1, forward strand.
CTAATTTCTAGTAAAAATTGGTTTTTGTTTATCAAAAAGCATCTATCAAAAAAAAATTTAATGCCTAACTGTCAAGTCCCACCCCAAAGATTTATTCCTTTAACCTCTCAGTTTACAAAGGTTAACAGTCCCAGAGAGACAGAAAATGACTTGCTCACATAAAGCTAGTGTTTTGCTGGCTGATTTTATGTTTTAAATTGACAGGAACATGGGACAGTCAGATATTTGGCCAAACATTATTTCTGGATGTGTCTGTGAGAATGTTTCTGGATGATCTTAGTATTTGTATCATAGATTAAGTAAAAGAGATTGCCCTCACCAATACATATAGGCATCATCCAGTCTGCTGAGTCCTGAACAGAACAAAAGGGAGAGGAAGGAAGAATTCATTTTGCCTGAAGGCTTGAACTGAGACTTTGGTCTTCCTTACTCTTGGACTGGAACTTAGATCGTTGGTACTTTTCTGGTTCTCAGTCCTCCTGAACTGGATCTACACAACCAGTTTTTCTAGGTCTCCAGCTTACAGATGGTATATCATGACTATTCTCAGTTTTTGTGATCACATAAGCCAATTAATTCCTTATAATGAATTTCTTTCTCTATGTCTCTCTACATACACATATATACATGCATATTTTCATTATATATATGTATATCCTATTGGATCTGTTTCTCTGGAGAACTGTAAGTAATATAGCTAGGTGGGGCAGAGATAACACTAGAACACAGTTGTGAGTCTACTGTATGCCTATGGAAATGTCTGGTATAATGCCTAGCATAAAGAGGTGTGCAATAAATATGTTTGAAGTGGTGAAAAATACTTAATAGTTAAGAAAGTTTTCTGACTTTGTCTTGCAATAAGCAGACATAACATGGTAAGAGTTGCAAACTTTCATTTTTCCATTGCTCTTTGCATATTGAAAAGCTCTCTCTTTCCATAGAAAAGAAAAGTAAGGAAAAATTGAAAACCAGACATCAACACATACTTTTCTCTTGCCTTAAGTGTTAATTTACTTATCATAACAGATTATGGTTTCTGTTGAGCCTTTTATTGGAACTTTGTATTTATACTCATATGTGACCAGTTCTTTGCATAAGTAAGTAGGAAATTTGAAAAACTGACTCATTTAATATAATAATGACTGCATCCTGAAGCAGCCTTTAGGCACCCCAGGTTTATTGACCACATCTGCTACATCTTTAGAGGTAATAGGTTTAGTTAATCTAAGAAACATCTTGTCATGAGCACAAGGGCTAGAGCAATGCTTCTAAACTGTACTGTGCATACAAATTACCTGGAATCTTGTTAAAATGCAGATATTCTGATTCATAGGTTTGGAATGGGCTTTGCCACTGCATTTTTAACAAGCCCTCAGATGCTGGTGAAGCTTCTGGTTTGGGGTTAACACTGATCAGGAAAAAGTGAGCTTCCAGAGAATTTGACTACCTTGTGTCTGATTCTCTACTTTTGCTCTGGTCTTTTTGGTACTTGGCCAAAAATCTTATATGCTGACAGTGGGAATTCATACCTGGTAGCATTTAAATAGAGCTAAGAACACTTATTGTCTTGAAGCTGCCACTGTTATCCCCCTAGCTATGTGAACAATGGCCTCAATCTTTTAAAAGTTGTTTTTGCATACATGGTTCCAGAATCATGTGTTATCTCATGTGATAATTATTTCAAGGATGAACATCAGAATTTAGAACTTTTAAAAATGTAGGAAAACAAGTCTGTGTTTGAAAATAGGATACAATTTAATTTAGAAGTTAAAAAGTCATTTGATTTAAAATGATATTATTGGGAACATGTGTAGTTTTATTAAAGGATACAATGAAGTAGTCTTGCCATTTTAGGGAAATATCATCCACACATAAGACACACTTGTAAAAGAGAGAGGAAAAAAGAAAAACATTTCAACCACATGGTGGCAGTAAGATACACAGTAAAAAGGAATTTCTAATAAAATATGATTTCAGCCAGATCTCTGAAGAAATGATTGTTAAAATAAACAGCCTTTCGTATTGCAGTGGTGTGCAGAAATGCCTCAATGAAGCATTTATATGTGGCGTCCTCAGATAACCATACTCTCAATTGTAAGTTGGGCATTTCCTGGGACCTCAGTAAAAATTTGTTGAGGACAATTTTAGATTAAAAAACCATAGTGCAATATTTTTTATTTGTTTTGGTTCCATTTAACCAACAATGAGGGTCATAAGTTACATGTAAATATTCCCAAGATGTGAACCCTACGAGCTTTGAAATGTCCTCAATGCCACATGACATCCTTAAACTGACGTTTTTGCATGAAGAATAAATTTTTTGAAAGTTTTGAAGATGTTTTACTGTGCCACTCCTTGCAAAACTTTTTTTTAATCTTGAAAATATACCTCATTTTCTTTAGCCTCTTAATCTTTGTCATGAAGACAATTGTATTGTCTTCTAAAAATTGGACTGTGTTGTGAGCAGCCTGTCAACAGAGCATTGGGAATCCAACATTCAGTTTACCTAAGCAGCATCCAATAGAAAAGTGAGAAAAAGATCGCTAAAGCCACAGAGGTATCGAAATGAGCGAGGCCTTCTTTTCCTTTTGGAAAAGGACTGAAGGAGTCTTGGTTGGGGATGTTAAGAGGGGTTCAGTGAAGGATAAAGAGACATGGATTATTCAGTATCTGTGCTAGTTCTTTAAATAACTTCACAAGTGCAGATATGCTCTACTTATATTCAGAACTTGAAAATACCTCAAAACGCCAGCTACAAGCCAAAACTCTTGGTAGTCAGTTTGGGAATGGGAAAATGAAAATGAAAAATGTTTTGGCTGGAATAATGGGTGAAATTTCTTCTCATTCCTTCCTTTGGCAACATGCCTGCATGTCAAGCTGTTCCGGGGCTGGAAGTCAGCCCAAGCAAGGCTGGGCCCAATAGCCAAGGAGAAACACCTGTGAAATTGTGCCTCTTGCCTTGTTCAGGATTCCCCCATGCAAGCCCATAGGGACTGTACTACTGTATAAGACTCTGCTGGATGGTTGGGCAGCATTATGTAAATTATGTATGTCTAAATCTGAGTGAGATTTCCTTAAAATCGATGTTCAGAAATGAGGGAGTGATCTTTTTGGAATTCATGAATACTAAAGACTTCAGGTTTGTGAAGCCTGTCATACTAGGGTGTTCTTTCAGTTACTCTATTTGGAATCTCAAAACACTGTTGTTTGAAATAGTTCAAATGATAATCTTAATCATTGCTACATTAGGATGCTTACAGTGGTTAGCTGACAGAGTTAATAAAAAAAATGAGAGAAAAACTTGACATAGACTTAGCAAACATTCCAGGGGATATAATGGCATAATCAAAAGTGGTGCTGGAAGTTGATGTTGGTGTGAAGTCACTGACAAGGATGGAGAAGTGCTAAAACCAAAGTGTGTTACTTTGCAGAGATATAGTGGTTAATGGAGCAATGAATCCAACAAAACTTAAGCTGCCTTTACATACAAAGCACAGAGATGTAAGTACAAAACCGAATTCAGGATATGAGGGATCACATATCTTAGTAAAATGATCATTGTCCTTTAGTTTGTTCTTGTTACCACATTAAGGAAAGGTGGATCTTTTCTTGTCGTCTCCCGCTCCCCAATCCAGTGAGAGTTTGTTTTACCACCTTTAAATTAGGTTGGAAAATAAGTAATACACATTTTACTATTTTCCTTTCTCACTTTAGTTGTTGAGGTTAACCTATTTTTTTTTTTAAATAGGCTTAATTGAAAATTAAAAAACCTTGTGGCCTACAAGGCCACCATCCATTATGACACCCATGAAGGGAACAGGTGCAGTACATGATGGACAAGTGAATTGCTGCATCCTCATCATTTAGCCTGAATAAATAAAATGTGTTGAACACAACGGACACTAACATGATTTGGAGTGGCAGCAGATACCACTCTTATGTCCGTAACCACTCATCAGTGGAAGCTTCAGCATCATATCCAGTGACGAAGGGCATGCAAATTATGCCCAAAGACTTCAGGACTAGGCAAGAAGATGCATCTCCTGGGTTTTTCAACTATTTTATAACATTCAGAAGACATCTATCACACAAGTTGTAAAGAATGTTAAGAGATCAGTTAGAAATACAAATACCATCATTATAGTAGCAGGACTATATTCCTGGCTGAAGTAATCAGAGAAATTAAGTAAACTCAGAGTGTCCCTGGGAAGAGGGGATAGTCAGAGGAATAGTAGCAAATGGAAGCATGGAAGATGTTTTCCTAATGGTGGCAGATGCAATAGAAGCATCAGGGTGAGGTGTTGCTGTCCCAGCTGTGGGTCCGATTTAGTCCATGGCTAATTCAGATACAATTTAATCACCTCCAAAGTTTAAAGTTTCCTTTTTGCTCAAAGTTTCTTGGACAGCTTATGTAGGTTTTGGATTGTTGAAATAAAGAGTGATGACAGTAATATGTGTAGTTAACCTTGACTATAGCAAGAAGGCTACCTTACTGCTGTATAATAAGGGAGGGGCACCTTCAGGTGGTAAGCAGATAATGGTCTCATCTGGTGATGGCCTAACCTGTGGATTAGGCAAGGGATTGGGTGATCCTACCTGTGAGCTAGGGGTGAGCAGGTTATAGGTCATACTGGTGCCATGCAATTGTCTTCTGATAACAACCTGAGGACCTGGTAACAGAGCAGTTGGAAAAAGTGGAGGGAGGACCTTATTGACAATTTGCAATCTAGGGATAATGGGAAAATAAGCTTGTTCCCATTATAGATCAGGTGGGAAGGAAGAGCCTGTCAGGATTGTTATAGTTTTCTTGTGGAACTCATGCTTCTCTACTTTCTTGGGAAAGAAGAAAATACTTTAACTCTTTTCAGTGAGTCTACAGTAGTGACACATAAGACATATATTAATCAACCAAAATAGAACTTGATGGATAACAATTTGTGTTTCTGTTTGTATAGTGTTGAATACATGACTTTTGAATTGAGATTGAACATAATTCAGAAATCATCTTTATTTCAAATTAGAATAATTTTTTCCTTGACTGTGCTGGTTAGTACTTTGTTTCTTCACTCTCAGTGGAGAGGCAAAATGTAAATATGGAGGGAAAGAAAATTTCTATTTAAATGATATTTTTGAGTAATCATTTTATATTTAATCAATTTATTAAGGTTTTGTTTTAATTCAATAAAAACCACCTATTGTAATTGTACAGTATAGGTTTTAAGACTTACATACCCACATGTAATCAATTGCATCCCAATCAATATATAATACAGAGCTCCTAAAAGATTTCCTGTGGCCCTTTGCAATCATTCCCCTTTATTTTCTGTCCCAGGCAATCATTGATCTCTCATTACAGACTTATTTTAATTATTTTGCAATTTCATATAATATAGGTTGTATAATATGTATTCTTTTATGTCTGATTTCTTTTGCTCACCATGTTGTTTTAGAGAATCTCCATGGTTTGCATGTATCCATAGTTTATCCTTTTTATTATTGAGTGGTGGTAGTATTCCATTGTTAAAATATTAATTGAATATTTATCACCAGTCTGCTTATACATTCACCTGTTGAGGGATTTTGGGGTGTTTTCAGTTTGGGGCTATTAAGAATCTACTGTGAACACTTAGTACAAGTCCTTATGTTTTAATTTTTTTAGAATAAATACCTAGGTGTAGAATTCTTGGGTCATCAGGTGAGTTGATATCTAATTTTATTAAAAAATTGTCTACCTTTCCTGGTGCTCTTATTTTTGTAATCAAGCACTTCTATTTTGAAGTGAAGACCCAAATGTGGTTTCTGCATTTATTGTCAGTCATTGTTGGCATGTGAATTCAGAGATGACACTCAAATAAGAGAAGATGTTCCTTTCTACCAAGTCCTGCAGTTAGATGATGAGCCTGTCATAAGGCTTCTGGGAGAATTGAATAAATGGAGGCATGTGAAATATTTAGCACAGTGCTTGGCTGTGTTCATGTTCAGTAGTGTCAGTTGCAATTATTATCTTAGCTTATTAATAAAATAGAATGAAAGATGTGACCTAAAAGCTATAGAAGTTAAACCATGACTGTGTCATAGTTTGAATGTATTCATCATTCCTGAAAAGCTTGGCTTACAACCATAGTAGCTCATTCATCTGCCTTATTGGCTAATAATGTATTTGCATGTGCACTAAATAGATGAAAGCCAATGTAGAGGAAGAAAACACTGAAAAAGGCAGAATCTAATAACATTCCAAACTGCAGAGGGAGAAAATAAGGGAAGAATCATAAGGGGGATACTTATAATAACTGAAGTTTGAATGTGCTTCTTGCCAACAGCTTCTTTCCCTGGCTAAGATAATTTTGTTAAAACCTACGTCCACTTTTAACTTTGCTAGGTCAACTTTGGTGCTTAACCCTTTCTCTGTTGAAAGAATCATGCTGAGAGGATACAGAGAACTTCACTGTTTTGTCTTTTTAAAAAATGCACTAATCTTTAAGGTTCCTTAACCTGTGGGTGGCACTGTTAAATCCGGAGGTGGAAAAAAGAAAAAAAAAATATTCAGGTTTATAAGGAAGTTGCATTTTGAAAACAAAGAAAACTCTTCCTATAATGTATGTTTTACTCAGAATTACAAACCATTTAGTTTTCTTCTTTGGTAGGCTCTTCGTGAGATCTTTTTGCTGATCTACAAACTCAAGAATCCAAGGTACTGTGGGAAAGCTGTGTTCCCAGTCAAAAAGAGTTATGTGGGACACTTCATTTTCAGCACCAGTGCAGATCTTCTGTGTAATTAGTTTTCATTTTTGATGAGAAATCAAGTTGGCATTAAACTGACTTGATAGAGATAGGTGTAGTGATTCTGTCCAAAATGAAATTGAATTAAGATCAAAAGTACTACGTGGTTAACAGCCTCATTAACCAAGTGCCATTTGGAAAGGTTTTATTTCTGTAGTGAACTTCACTGAAGATTGTCAATTGGTAAAATGCACACATTCTCTAGAAGTGTTCTTGAGGTACATAATCTGACTAAAAGTGAAATAGTTAGAGAATTGAAGTTGCCCAAGAGCCAGGGATTGCTCAGAGATATTCACAGAGGTTCAAGCAAGAGAAGATATCATTCTCCCGTGAATTAAGATGCTGGACCTTCAGTGAGCAAGGCAGGATAGATATTGAGCCAAGTGGAAAAGAATTTGCAACAAGAGTATGTGAGTTAATATAAAATCTTTACATATCATGTGGTGGTTTTTGTGGTATTTGGAGTCTCACTCATTATCAGTATATTGACCTATGTGTGTACTTTATCTGTCTGTTTTCACCAATGTAAAAATCATGCATTTCCCTTTGTGCCCCTTTAAAAACCAATACTACAAAATATAGGGAAAGGAAGAGAAATCAAGATTTTATAGGTCTTGAAAATCCCACTGGATGCTACCAATGTGCTTCATCTTATTTCATATTTCATTCACAGTCTCAAATATTGGTGATTCTATTCATCTTACTCATATGGTATACCTAATAAAAATGCTCATATAATCATAAAATGAATGTTACTTAGGTCCATGTTTCTTATCCTGGTTTCCATATACCCTAAGGAATATGCAGTGAAGTGCCAGAAACTACAGGGTGAATTTGAACACATTTTTCTCAGAGATGTGGGGAAGGGCATGAGAGATACTATACAAAGAAGATCAGAGTCATTGGAACCACATGAACAGTCCTCTGCAGTGTGATTTGTTTGCTTCTCCAACCAGGAGAAGAAGCGTATTTCTCTACCCTTAGATTCTGGTCTGGCCTTTTGGTTCACTTTGACCTACAGATTGCAGAAGAAGTGACATTCTATGATTTCTGAGATTCTGAGCTTCAAAACTTTATAGTGCCTGCTCTTGGAATCAGTCATATGTTATGAGGAAGCCTGGGCTAGCTTTCTTGAGAATGAAAGACGATGGGAAGAATAAAGTCCAGATGACAAGGGGTGCCTACCACCAGACAGGTGAGCAAGGCCATCTTGGACCATCCAGCTCCATCTGAGCGTCAGGTGACTGAACCATATAGCTTCATGAGTGAGCCCAGCCCAGTCCAGCCAAAGAACTGACTCACAGACTCATGAGCAAAGAAAATGTTTGTTGTAAATCACTAAACTTCGGTGAAATTTGCTGCACAGTCATAGATAATATGGATTCACCATATAGTAGAAGGCAATATTTGCTTGAATTTTTAAAGTAAAAGGAAATTTTATAAAGAAATAGTGGCTTTATCTCCCAGACCTTCTTCAGGGTAGCTACTCTCTGATCTGTCAGTTGAGGGCACTGTACTCGAAGAGTTTGAGATCAACTACATTATGACTAAAGCACCTCAACTCTAAGCCAGTACCTTGGAAATCTGACACTCCAGGCACCCTTTCCCTGTGATAAAAACAGTGTGAGTTGTTTTAGTTTTTAATCTCAAGCCTCTCACAGTTACTAGAGTTCCTGTACTTTTGTCTTCATTAAAAGCATTTGAAAAATTACTTTCCAAACTTTGTAAGTTTTTTCTTCTATTCACTGAAATAGAATTGGTAGTAACATGCCATAACTGTTGCTAATTGGTTTAAGGAAGAGATGACAATAGTTAATTCAAATTAATTTCAATTCAAGTGAAAAATAGAGGTTTGATAACCTTTTACCTATCCATGCATCCAAGCTTCTGTGTATGCAATCATCTGTTTTATCACCTGCTATTCACCCTGTTGGTGAAAGAGGGATTCTTGCTCTGGGATAATGGGGAGAGTTGAACAGGCAACTCTCAACACTGAGCAACTCTTGAAATCAGTGCTGTGTTGTAAGGAAGCCTGAACTAACCTCTCTGGAGACAAAAGAAAAAAGAGTAAGGACCCATGAAAGCCAGCCACCAGCATCAGACAAGGAGATACATATCCACTGACAGTCCAGCAGGGACTTATATGTGACCCAGGGACTCATGGGGGTTGTGCTCAGGAACTCCGCAGACAACCAGGGACAGTGCCAGGCAGGCTTTGTAGTAACAAGAGTATGAGTACCTCCTGATTGCTGCAGGAGGCTGTGAATGACTTGTTTGAATAAACCCCCAGACTGATGGAGAACTGAAACTTGCTATTCAAGGATCAGTGTAAACCATACCTGGTCTATTGAGAAGGAGGGTTGTTTGGCAAGGGGGCCTTATTTGCAAGAGCAGAAGAGTAGGAAGGGAAATTTGTGACTAAGCCATTTGAGTCCCCTCCAGTTTCACCAGATATGAAGGCAGCACTCACTATTGGAAGTGGATTTCATCCCTATGTTCTACCATTCAACAAAGATTTAATGAGTTCCCACATGCCAGACACCTGCTAAAAGCTAACAATAATTAGGACCAATTATATATCACCTATACATTTAAGGGGCATAAGATTTAGTAGAAAGAGCCAAACATGTAAATAGGTAGGTGCTAAATGAGCTGTAGTAGACTTATAAATATAGGACCAGGACAAAGTAATCAATCTTCTCTAGATAAGAATAGTTTCCTCAAGCAAAGTACTGTTTTCTGTCTTTTTTTTATGAGCAAGGAAACTCATAACAGAAGCTCTCTGAGAAGATACTGTATTACGTATATAACCGACCCTCTCTGTCTGTAGAATTCAAACCAAGGACAGAAAATATTTGGAAAGAATTAGAAATGCATTGAATATTTACAGACTTTTTCTTTTGTCATTATTCCATGAACAAAACAGTAAAACAACTATTAACCTGTCTCTCATTGTATTAAGTATAATAAGCATCTAGAGATGAATTAATGTATAGGGGAAGATGTGCATAGTTGTATGCAAATGCTGTGCCATTTTATGTGAGAGACCTAAGCATCCATGGATTTTTGGTATCTGCACAAGGTTATGGAACCAATCCCTTGCAAATACAGAGGGATAACTGTGTATTTTTTGTCATGGTGTATTGTATGCTCTTACCTAAATCAGTCTTTGGTTGGGGGAATTTGAAAAATGATTGAGACAAGACATCATTCAACTACTGGAGCTGGGGAAGGGGACTTGAAGCACATGGCTGCTCAAAAAGAAAAAAGAAATTTAAATTTTAATTAGATTTTAATTATTATTCTACATTATTTTCTTCCTTTCCCTCTATTTCCTGTTCCTTCTCTTTCTCCTATTTTTCCAAGATGTGGGAGGGACTCATTGTTGGATAGGCTTTTGACCCATCTTCCCATGTCTTACCTAGCATTGAGTCCTGCCAAGTCACTACAAAATATTTCTGAAGTCCCCTCCTCTTCATGCTCACTGTCACTATCTTAGTTGAGGCAAACGAAGCTTTTGGTTAGGATCTTGCACTTTGGAGGGTTCTTGCATATCACAATCAATTGTAAAGCATACCTGGGGCCTTTGTTAATTGACTCTGGTGCTCTACATTGGTATAGCATGACCCTTAACCCTAAATATTTAATCACAGGATTCATATTGTTCTAAGGGAGCTGCTTCTCTACAACTATTACCCTATATTCTTTATGCCAGTGATGATGACTTTAAAAAAAACAGCTATGCAAGCTTGTGAGTTATGGTTGCACCAATGTTGGAGATTTAATATATTCAAAGAGTTGCATAGTCATTACTTCAATCAAAGTTTAGAGAATTTCCATCATCATCAAAAGAATTCCTGTACTACTAGCCGTCACTTCTCATTCTCTCTTCCCCTTCTTCACTCCCTTCCAATACCTTAGGCAAACAATGAGTTTTTTTCTTTCTCTAAAGATTTGTCTATTCTGGAGATTTCATATGAATGGGATAACAAAATATGTGGTCTGTTGTCATTGGTTTCTTTTGCTTAATTACAGTAGATTCTTGCACAATGCTGTATTATTCTTTAGTAAGGCTGAGTGTACACTTTTTTTGCTTATTAATAGGAAAGGTATCCAAAAGATACTGAGTAACCCCAAATATGACAAATGTCCAATAAACATGGCTAACTTCTTATTCTTAGGTTTCAGTTAAAATGTCCCCTCTGAGACCTACTACTTAAGATAGTTTATCCCTGTTTTCTACCTCTCAGCTCCTTGTTTATTTCTTTTAAAGCATTTATGATAACCTGAAATTATTTTGTCACTCAGTTTGCATGTGTGTGTGCGTAAGGGGGGGGGATATGTATTTTCTCTCTGTCTTACCAGAGTATACACTTCAGGAGCAAATGAACCATGTCTCTCTTGTTCATCATTGTGCTGAAGGACCTCCAAAAAGGAGACCCCAACTCTATCCCTCGGACCAACGGCAACCCCAATCAACTGCAGGAGGCCGTCACTTGATGCAAACCGCAAGAGGGTGTTTATTCCAGCGCGCTGGGACCCGACTCGTGACTCACGCAGGAGTCCAAGGGTCGAGTCCCTAGCAGAAAATCTTACAAGTTTATAAAGGCAGAAAACCACACATCGGGAGGGGTCACACATGAAAGGGAGAAAAAGGGAAAAAAAAGAAAAAAATGGGGGAGCAAAGCTGCCAGGAAATTCCAAAGGGGGTCTGAGTTGTCTGATAACATACAACATGTTTTACAATGTTTAACAACAGGGCTAGATTCTGGTCAATAGTTTCTGGTAATCCTACTGTTTGAGCACTATCTAGTTATCTGGCTCAATTTACTCTTTTACTCTCTGTTTGGGGCTATTTCTTGGAACAGCTTTAGGGGCTTTTTTCCCATTACTGGGAGGGTGACCTTAGGGAGTTAAGATAACTGGGAGGGTGACCTTAGGGAGTTAAGACAATGGGAAGGAGACCTTAGGGAGTTGAGATAAAACAGCTTAAAAAAATGTTCATTCTTTAAAACAGCTTAAAAAAATATTCATTCTTTCAGTGCCTCTAACTAAGCAGCTTGGGTCAAAGTGGGCACTCCAGTTTTTTTGAAAGAGTGAACAAATGAATGAGTTATTGTCTGGTCAAAGGAATGAGATAAGAAGCAATGCCTGATGGGGAATGATGGTAACAAACTCAGTATGGAGATTTTAAGTGCAAGGCATCTCTGAGACATTCATGTCACTGTTTTCTAGGCAGCTAACAGACATAGCTTATATGCTCTGTTGATGGAGATATTTTAAGGTTAAATAGTGCCAAAGACCCTATAAACAAAAGCAATATTCTCTTGATCTATTCCACCTCAGTCCATCTCACCAGAGGTCAACATTGTAAACTGCATTTAATTCCTTTAGTGGTCACTGTCATTATCTGTATTGTTAAATATTCTGCTATATTGTGATTTCTCAATTTATCAAATTCTGGATTATCTCTTGGTATGCTACATAAAGGTTTACCCCAAATCTCTATCTTCCCAACTTCCCCCAATATAGTTAGGTCTTTTACAATTTTCCGAGTTGAATACATGTACAAATTTAAATAAATTGCTTAAATCTACTTCCATAAATGATAAAGTACCTCTTGCCTTTTCATGTTGTAAGATGAAGATGTTTGCATGTCTAGCCTTCCTTCTATCTCCATGTCTAGCTCCTGAGGTTGTACTTTGAGTTGCACATAGTCAGGACTGATAACATTTACATTCTTCTGTCATGCATTCTACTGGCTGCTCAAAATCATGTCACATTGAAGCCAGAATTAAGGATAGGCAGTTAGTGTAGAAATAGGGGATCGGGTCAAATCGAGGAAATGGAGGCCATGAAAGCCATCTGCCTCTGGAAGTTGGAGACTGCCCCTGGGAGAATGGAATGTCAAGGTTCTCCGGAGCTCAGCTCATTGGTTACCAAATTTACCTGCCTTTATCAAGGACTGCAAGCAGGGAGCTGCTTTTAATGCCCCCTGGGCCTTTGCCTGGCTGAATCACTTTGGCTCTCCCACTTTCCCATCCGCTTTTTACTTTTTACATCTCACCTGCAAAACCAGGCCTAGTCACTAGGCAGAAAGGAGAGATAAGGGGGGAGAGAACTGGAGAACAAAAGACCTTAACCTATAAAAGATGTAGGGTGCGCTCACTTCTTGGAACTTTAGAACATCAGCTCTGGCCCCTTCTCCTTCCGGGGAGAAGTCTGTGTTATTACCTTTAAATAAAACCTGCTTAATATGCTTGCCTTGGCGTGCTTCTCTAGTGTTCAGACTTCAACATTAGAAGGAGCAGAACTTGTTACTGGTAAATGGCGGTATCAACATTTGAATTAGTTTCATCTTTGAACTATGTTGCTTCTGTCATTTTTATTATTATTCCTGGAGTACTTGATTCCTTTTTTCCTCTTGATGGATAAAAAATCATATACATTCTTTACCATATTGCTACTGTCTTTGAGTTTCCTATTTATTTTCTAAAGTTTTAGAACAGATTATTTTCTTTTCCTTAAAGACACCGATTCCTGTCTTAATTGAAGTAGTTACATAAACCATGACTTGATTTACTGTGTTCTATTTTCCTAGAGTCTTCAATTTCCTTATTTTCTTCTTGATTCTAGTAAGAGCAAAAAGATGTATTGATACAGAATTTCCATAAGAAAATGTGTTTTTGTTAGAGATGCACTACATTCTACAGACATGTAGATTATATTATATAGGGAAAATAGTGGACCTCGGAATTTGACTATGGCTTATAATTAACATTTTTATGTAATAAACTCCATAAATATGGATAATTTTTTATAGCTTGCATGGTCTAGATTAAACAAGCTCCTATATCTCTTATCCTGATATTTATTATCATATAATCACAAGAAAAATATAAGCAGAGAATCTTGACAGAAGAATCTCAAAGCTGTAGATGAGAGATGGAACTTGCACCTTAATAAATGTTTTTTTTCTGCTGAGAAGAGTAGACAAGAGTAGGTGGTGACCTGATCTTTATCATTTATTAAATATATGAAAATATTTGAGACTGAAAAAATGGCTGTTGAGATGATGCAAATAAGAGTTAAATACTTGAAAATATAACATATTTTAGGTAGTTTTCATATGTTTAGAAGCAAAACATGAAAAATTAGTCATCTCACAAATAAGCACATTTCTGAGAGTCTGTTTCATTTTGGCAAACAGTATTTAATAAAATAAAACATGAATTTATAAAACACACACACACACACACATGCCTGATTGGCACCGAGACCAAACTGACATAAGGCACAGTAATTGTGCCAGTGTAACCGTCCTTATCACATTAATGTGCCCCATTATGTGATGATTAAACCTTTCCATTTATCTAGTTTGCCATAACGTTTGCATTCCAAGCAGAAATGAGAATTACAAATTATGCTTAGGCAAGGGAAAAGCTTGCACTGAAATAGTTATGACAACTTATAGTATAAAGTGCATAAAAACTTTGCTAAGTGTTTTTCACATAGATTTGCTCATCTACTTTCCATAACAACCCTGAGAAATGCCTACTGGCGTATTAGCTCCACTTTATTTCTGACAAAATTGAGGATCAAAAAAAAAGTTGTTATGTTTTTCCAGGGAACTGCTGATAAGGAGAACAGGAGGATTCAAACTCAGGAAATGTGGTTATTAGTCTCTTTACTAAACACAAAATGATCTGTATACCACCTGTTAGTGTTTATTTTTTAGATAAGATCAGCATAATAAAGAAAAGACACTGGATATTTGTGGGCACACAAATTTTTCATATAACGTGCTTTTTATACCCCAGTATACCTTATAAAGTTTTAAGTGTAGAAAGGTCAGAAGACTTGAACTTCAGTCATGACTTTTGTCAGGAAAGTTTATGATTAAGGAGAACAATACTGTATGTAATACTGTCTATCACATCCTCCAGATAAATTCTGATAAAAGTTAATACCCAGAAAAGCTTTGAGATGGGAAAGAAATCATACAGTGATTAAAGCATATTCCCATTGCCTTCCTCAATAGTGGTGCTTATTAGTATTTGGGTACCTTATTTTATTCACTGCATGTTTTTGAGAAATTATCATGTGTCAGCATGATTCAGAATGTAAAGTAGTAGTAAAAATGATAACAAAATGATCACAGATTGCAGTAAGTAATGTAAAAGGAATTGCAGGCTGGCTAAGGGGAGTGGGTTTCATTCTTAATGCAGTGGAAGACCATTGATGCTCTTTAAACAGAGGTGGCATAATATAATTTACATAAAAAAATCACTATAGAGAACCTGCATAGTGCATGGGTGGAAAAAACCAACCCAAAATTCATTCAACTTTTCTACCTTCAGTTTTGTTACATTTTAGATTAATTACATTACCTTTGATCCATTATCCAGTTGGGCATTTCTTTACCCATTCTCAGCTAAACTCTTATCAAATTTTGGTAATGTGTTTTCAGATTTTGAGTAGTGATAGAGTTGACAGCTTTATTGTGATTTGGATGACTGCACTTTGAATTCATATCCAATATAATTATCAGATTTAAGGATATTAAAAACCCAGCTGGTTCCTTGATCTTTTGATATCTAATTGGTATCTAATCCAAGACTACAAACTTTTACAGTGAGTATTTGTTTTTCAGGATAGTTTTTTCTTCTTGTTTATCTGTACTGTATTTTTTTAAAGGATTTGTTGTTGTCGTTGTGGTTGGCAGGGATTGAACCCAGGGGTGCCCTACTCCTGAGCTACAGCCTATTTTTATTTTGATTTGAGATAGGGTCTCACTAAATTTCCAAGGCTGGCCTTGAACTTGCAATCCTGCCTCAGTTTCCTAAATCACTTGGATTATAAGTGTGTATAACTATGCCTAACAAAGGGCATTTTTAAATGCAGTTTTGTATTTAATTGTCATGGTTTTAAATATTTCTGAATCATTAGTAAATGCTAGTTTAACAGAATGTGCTGTGCTTAAAAAAGCAGTGTTTATTTATTTGTGTTTGACTTTGCAAGTAGCTAACAATTGAGTGGATTAGCACATCTTAATTTGTATGCTAAATTTTCATCAAAATCCACTTTATATGTATTTAGATTTCATAGAATTTATAGTTGAAAAAATAGGTTCGCGTACTCAAGTTCTTCCAAATATACTTATTTCATTTATTTTTCAAATAAATTTTTTAGTTGTAGATGGACACAATACCTTTTATTTTTATTTTATGTGGTGCTGTTGAGGATCAAACCCATGGCCTCATGCATGCTAGGCGAGCACTCTACTACTGAGCTACAACCCCAGCCCCTTCCAAATATATTTAAACATTTTCTAATAAGGGTATTGAGGATCAGTTTTTACCTTTAAATTAAGATTAATGAAGTCAAATATGGTTTAAAATTAGAATAAATTTAATTTAGAATTAGTTATGTTTAATTGAAATTAAGCATCTGATTTCTTAGTTGCACTAACCGTGTCTCGATATTCACATGTGGCTGGGACTGCACAGAAAGCACAGGTTTGAATAGTTTGTTTTAATTCTGAAGAAACCCACCTGTTGTTTCCCTAGCAACTTCTTTAACTTCAATAGTACTTAAAAAAATATTTGGTATGTAATAGTACTTTCCTTTCAAGTAATTTCAAGTCAGAATGATCACACTCTGGTTCAAGCAGTATTACGTTCCTTGCTTTTTATAGTTTCAGGGTCCTTCAAGTTGCTGTCTGAGAACACATTCTTGGAGCTGGCATATATTATTAATTGCCCATGAAAATGTACTTATTCTAGGGAATGACATTTTCATCTACTGACTAGATGACTAGCTACACTTCCAATTTGGGTGTGTGCAAGCCTGCATTGTTTGCTTATATATTCCAATGTCAAGGGCATATTCATCATTTGCCAGAAGAATTTAAAAAAGCAGTGTTGGATAATTTTTATAGATGGCATTTTTAAGGTCTTCAGGATTCTTTTTTTTTTTTTTTATTGTAAACAAATGGGATACATGTTGTTTCTCTGTTTGTACATGGCGTAAAGGCATACCATTTGTGTAATCATAAATTTACATAGAGCAATGTTGTTTGATTCATTCTGTTATTTTTTTCCCTTCCCCCCACAGGGAGGGGGGCAAGTATGGAGGAAGGAACTACTGTATACAGGATTCTTGATATATTTTAGAATGTACATGTGTTGATGGAGATTTAGTGTGGAATTTACTTAATATGTTTATATTGTTATTCTGTGAAATGAATTCAATCTACCTGTCATGTTGATTATTGATTGAGGATATTGTGTGTGTGTGTGTGTGTGTGTGTGTTTTAAACTTTACATTATCTTTAATTTAAAACAATTTCTCATGATCTAGAGTATTTTTGGTGTCTGTATTATTAAAATCTTTGGGAGGTTTTACTCTATCAGATGATTTAAAATTCTTGTTGATTGCAAAAAGTTTATTTTTTCATTTATGGAGTACCTACTGCGTTCAAGAAAATGCACTCTCTAGGGGAAACCTCTTGGCCTCTTTCTGCAATTAACTTATATTTTCACTTTCATATGCCATTTTACTATAGTTAATATGTTAAAATATTAGGCATGGGAGTCATAGCACTATGCTAGCTAGTCATTTTGACTGGATACATCTGTCTGCTCTTGTCAGAATATAAAGGAAAGGAAGTAGTGTAGGTTCTTTGTTCATCACTCTACCATTAATTACTAAATGTCCAAGGAAAAATCGCTTATCCCCACTGCACTGTTTCCCCATTGCCAAGTCAAAAAGTGTATGATAAATGTCTTATTTACCACACTAACCAATTTAGGTTCAATGGTAAGGATCAAATGAGTCTTGCCAGGATTGAATGATTTAAGGTCAGGACAAAGAAAACATGGAGCCTAGACATGAGAAGGATGAGGGGAATCTCCATAGGTTGGATGATTTTATACCACATTTACAGCAGATGAACCAGTCTAAGAGGTAGAAGGAAAGGTCAACATAAAGCACAAGTCATAAACAATATTAGAAGGAGAATAATAGAATTTTGGATGTCCTCAGCTCGTGCATTTCTCCCTGGTCTCAGTCAGGAGCAAGGAGCATGTTGGAGGTTGTTTCTGGGCTCCCCAAAGACAGAGCCTAAGGCAAAAGTTAAGTATGAGTGCTTCATGGGAAGAGCATCATCCTAAGGAGTAGAGTGAGAGGTACAGGATCAGCAAAGCAGGGAGGAGGATATACTGTGGAATTAGTCATGACTTCTGCCTGATTCCATGGTGAAGCAGGCCAGAGACTCCCCGACCCAGAAGACCTGGCTATAATTAGCTTCTCTTCTCATCAGAAATATTTTTACAAAGAGAATCAGCAGGATGTCTGCAGAGGGAATTGTGGTTTGAAACTTCCTCTTTCTTGTGAATGCCAGGTTTGCACATAAAAGGTGTGGTAGAGTTAGAGTCTGCAAACTTGTGCCAAAGATATTATCTCTGTTTTCTTGGTAGAAACTTATAAGACCTATTTCTGGCCTAAAAAGCACTTTCTGGGAAATCAAAGAAAAAAAATTACTTTTATGTAGACGACTCCTGCATGTAAACCTCCAAGCCCCTACACCCTCCACACTGGGTATAAAGTTCAAAGAATTTCTAGATTCATTGTCCAGAGGAAAATGTTTTAGGCCATATCCCTCCCTGGACCGACTGCAGTCAATAAACCTGCTTCCTGAAAATTGCTCGTGTGTCCAGCCTCTCTGTACCACTTCAGCGGGATCTCCAGAAAAGACATATAATGTGTCTCAAACCTTGTCTGACAGTTTCCATCACCTCTTCTCTAAAAACCACCCTATGAAGTCTTTAATTTCTCCTATATTTCTGGGTTATATATATATATAAGTGCTGGGCAGGGCTGGGGCTATTCAATGGCCTAGTGCATTTCTACTCAGACTGATCCACAGATGGAAGACTGTCACTAGTCCATGAAATGAGAAGTACAGAAATTGAGAGTAAGTTTTCAGAAAAAGTTACAGCATCTTGACTGAGTAATTTTAGGTCTTTTGAATTTGATAGTTAAAGAAAATAATTTGACTTGTCTTTTTGTATGCTTTCTTTTTTCCAGTTCATATTCCTGGCAATTTTTTTTTTATTATTATATTTTACAAAGTGTCAGTCAACAGTGGATTGGATTAAAAATGATCTTTTATCAAAGATAGCTGGAAAATGACTTCCTTCATTTAAATAGAAGAAGGTTAGAGGTGAGAGGTGAGAGGTGCATTGTGCAGGTGTGAATTACTATAATACCAGATTTTACTTAGTGATGTTAGTCAGACCCTATGCACTGGTCACTGCAGAGTGGCTGGAACAAATGGACAAAATCCTCAAAAAGTGAGTTTGAGAGAATATGAAGAGACATCTAACAGGTATTGATACTCATGATTTTCTAGATAATCTGTAATAGTAATTCTCATACTTTGGTCTCAAAATGCCTTCATAGTCTTCAAAATTACTAAGGACCCCAAAGAGATATTATTTATGTGGACTATATCTACTAATACCATCATATTAGAAATAAAATTTAAAAATATTCATTCACAAATTTACTTAACTATAGTAAATACATGAAACACATAATATAGTATTTAATGATTATATTTACAAAACATTAATGACTATGCTTTCTAAAATGAAAATTAGAAGAATGACATTGTTTACATTAATCAAATGTTTTTAGTGTTTGACTTAATAGAAAACAGCAGGATCTTCCTATTTGCTACTGAATTCAGATGTTGTAAAACAAATATATCCTATATTTATCCAGTGGATATTCTTTAAACCTTTGCCCGGTGCTAGTTGCTAATAGTGCTAATAGTCTAGGTTTCAAAGAGGAAAAAATAAATAAATTAAGAACCAAGAAATGGCAATGTGATGTGGTAAGTGTCCTGATGTAGGCAATGTTCTGAGGAATCAAGGGTAAGTGATTCTTTACTTGTGGGAGGAATTGGGTGTGATTCACAGAAGACTATCATAATTTAGTGTAACTGCATTTAAGTTTTATTTATTTGTTCTTTTTAGAAATACATGACAGTAGAGTATATTTTGACATATTACACATACATGGAGTATAACTTTTATTTAAATTTTAAGCAGGTAGAAGAGTCACAATGTTGGTGGTGAATGACATGCCATTCACATTTTGCTAGCTTGAGCCACGTGGTGAAGCATGGTGAAGTGAGCCACGAAGAATTGAAGAAATAAAAAAAGGAATTAAAAATCTTCTGGAAGGAAGTGCTGAGGAAGATGGTGGAATGGAGCACAAAGGAAAGACAGAATAAGATAACCAGAAAAGCACTACATAAAGGAAGAGCCAGAGCCAGCATGGCTTGATGATGAGGACATTAAGAACACTTTTAAGAGGCTACAGGGATTTTTAAAACTAGGACAAGACAGATGTCATGTATAATTTATTACCTAGAAAACTGTTAGTTAGAGTGGATATAAAATTGTAGGGTAGGAGAGTCAGGTATGGGAAAAAGGTGCCCTAGCAAAAGTTAATGTGCTAAAGCAATATGCTTTCAAAGTCAGTTAGTCAAGATTATGGAGAATAATGTGAGGTAGAGTGGACAGCTGTAGTTAGAATTTATGAGGTTACAAGAAAAAGAAGAGGAAAAGAAAAGCCAGAATTTTTTATTATAGCAAAAAAATTGAAGCTTATATATGTTTGAAAGAATGTAGAGATGATCTGACATGAAGGGCAAAACATTATAGAAAAGAAGAAAGAAAACGAGGTGAAAACGAACAATTACCATTGAAGATTGTCACTTTGAAATTTATTTTTACTTTAAAAATTCCATTTTGTCATAATATGAAACTTCCTACTAGGAAATTAATTTTAAATGCTTTTATTATAAAGTAATACATCATTATTAAACATTTAGGAAATATAGGAAAATCAACCATAATCCCACTATTGCAATATTTGATATATGTTTTTCAGTCTTTCTCAGTGTGTGCTGTTCTTTGTTTTGACTTTGGGAAGATGTTGTTAAAACCATCTAATTCTAATCATCTTCTTTTGACCAGAGAGTCATAAATACAAATGCCTTGTAAAATCTTTTTATAAGCAAAAGCTATGAGAGTCAAAGGGAGTTATGCTTATGTTACGTCTCATACCATAACACTATTCTTGTTGATCTTTGTGGAAACCATTTCAAAAATCCATTCTTGGGAAAGGGGTAGTAATGGAGAAAACTGTTACATGCATTTATGAATGCATCATACTGATCCCCACTATACATACAACTATAGTGCCCTAAAAAATAAAAAAAATTAGCAGAGTTAAAAAAAAGAAGTTAAGTCTTGAGCAAGCTTAGCTTATTTAAGCAAGGAGAGAAAAATATTCTAGGAGGTATTGGTGGTGTGTGTGGAGTGGGTAGAATGTCTGCAGCATATTTCAGCAGAGTTCATGGATACTTCATGGAAAATCAACAGTGATTTATATATCATCCTTTTATCCTCTCTTCATGACCTTGTTTGATAACAGCTTTTAGATCTATGCTTCCAGAGGAAGAAAGGACAGATCAAAAGTTCATCAACACTCTGATTCAAGAATAAAGAACTGACTCAGGGTGGGTTGGGAATCATCTTTAAGCTTTGATCTCATATTTCAAGAGAACTTTTTATTTTAAAATAGTCACATGCATGTCTGTTCACCCCTTCACACCCTGCTTTCCCCAGAGAGAACCAGTTACCTTTAACTGTATCCTATATACACTTTTAAATACTTGTATATTTTTAGACAGTTCCATTTCAGCAGTTTAATTTTTTCCCATGAATAATCATTTTAATTCCTAGTTATATACATACCCTGATGTGGGCAATTCTAGACTGATTCTTATAATGTTTTGTGTATTCCATTTTTAAATCTACTCTATTTAGCACAGCGTCAGAATGTACGGGAGCACAATGTGATGTTTAATGAATGATTAAGAGTTTTAGTCCTCTCTTGTGAAAAATATTGATCCCAAATAAATGGCAAAGGAACTTTGTATAATTTTTCTTTTGAACTTCTTAAAAACTGGACTTTGTGTCTGACTTTTCCGGTCTAGATTTCCAAAAGGGTTTCTCAACCCATAGTTCACACAGAATCACCTGAGCTATGTAAGTGTTGATTATGCAGAATTTTGAGCCATACTCCCTGGTATTCTCATCTTCTAGGTAGGGTGTAGTTATCTACATTTTTAGTAAGTGCTTGGAGAGTTTATTTAGTAGGTAGTCATAGAACCATGTTTTATTGACATGTTAAACATGGAATTTCAGGAAGACTCAAGCATATTCTAATTAGATCTGCATTTTCCTTATTTGATTAGGGTCTATCTACTTCAGGCAGACATTGTAGAGATGTGATTATAGAAAAAGAACCTATGGCAACATTTATTTTTTTTATTTTTTATTTTTTTTATTGTGTTATGGTCTATTTGGTTTCTGAAATTGAGAAGGATTTGTTTGACATACATGGATGAGCCACTGTTTGGGGTATAGATGTTTATGATTGTTATATCTTGCTGATTTATGCTTCCCTTAAGCAGTATGAAATGACCTTCTTTATCCCTTCTGACTAACTTTGGCTTGAAGTCCACATTATCGGAAATGAGGATGGATACTCCAGCTTTTTTGCTGAGTCCATGTGCATGGTATGTTTTTCCCCATCCTTTGACCTTTAGTCTATGGGTATCTTTTTCTATGAGGTGAGTCTCTTGCAGGCAACATATTGTTGGATCTTTCTTTTTGATCCAATCTGCCAGTCTATGTCTTTTGATTGATGAATTCAGGCCATTAACATTCAGGGTTATTATAGAGAAATGATTTGGTTTCCCGGTCATTTGGTTCATTTTTTAAATTTTGTTTATTTATTTGTTTGACACAACTTGTTTCCTCCTTTATCTGACAATTCCTTTAGGATAATTCCTCCCTTTGCTGATTTGCTTCTTTGTTTTTCATCTCTTCCTCATGGAATATTTTGCTGAGAATATTCTGCAATGCTGGCTTTCTTTTTGTAAATTCTTTTAGCTTTTGTTTATCATGGAAGGATTTTATTTCATCGTCCAATTTGAAGGTAAGTTTTGCTGGGTATAAGATTCTTGGTTGGCATCCATTTTCTTTCAGGGCTTGAAAAATGTTGTTCCAGGCCCTTCTAGCTTTTAGGGTCTGGATTGAAAAATCTGCTGATATCCGTATTGGTTTTCCCCTGAATGTAATTTGGTTCTTTTCTCTCACAGTCTTTAAAATTCTGTCTTTATTTTGTATGTTAGGTATTTTCATTATAATGTGCCTTGGTGTGGGTCTGTTGTAATTTTGTGTATTTGGAGTCCTATAAGCCTCTTGAACTTGATTTTCCATTTCATTCTTCAGATTTCGTAAATTTTCTGATATTATTTCATTGAATAAATTGTTCATTCCTTTGGCTTGTTTCTCTAGGCCTTCCTCAATCCCAATAATTCTTAAATTTGGCTTTTTCATGATATCCCATAGTTCTTGTAGATTCTGTTCATGATTTCTTACCATCTTCTCTGTTTGTTCAACTTTGTTTTCAAGGTGAAATATTTTGTCTTCAATGTCTGAGGTTCTGTCTTCCAGGTGTTCTATCCTATTGGATATGCTTTCTATGGAGTTCTTAATTTGGTTTATTGTTTCCTTCATGTCAAGGATTTCTGTTTGGTTTTTTTTCAATATCTCTAACTCTTTATTGAAATGATCTTTTGCTTCCTGTATTTGCTCTTTTAACTGTCGATTGGTGCGATCATTCAATGCTTGCATTTGCTCTTTCATCTCATCGTTTGCTTCTCTGATCATTTTAATGAT
Source organism: Sciurus vulgaris (assembly GCF_902686455.1). Classification (NCBI taxonomy): domain Eukaryota; kingdom Metazoa; phylum Chordata; class Mammalia; order Rodentia; family Sciuridae; genus Sciurus; species Sciurus vulgaris. The sequence goes on from NC_136468.1 coordinate 53,053,992, forward strand.
GTACATTCTGAACTCCTTTTCTGTCATTTCTTCTGCCATGCTGTCATTGGGTTTTATTGATGTAACATCTAGATTTGTTTGCAGCATTTTCTTTCCTTGTTTTCTCATATTGTTCAGGTATCAGTGGACCGCTGAGATATTGCAGATTTCCTCTATTGACTTACAATGTCCCTGAAGATTTCTATATATATCCCCCCTTAGCCTTCAGTAGGCTGAAGTCTTGGAGGAAGTTGATAATGCAGTGCTCCACAAGGAAGCTGCCTCTCTAGGACTGGTGGCCTTCAGGTGGGGTATATTCCCTGCTAGTGGTCAGAGGTGCCTCCACTTGTTGACCAATGGTCATCCAAAGGGGACCTAGGCTGCGGGCTGAGGCAAGGCTTGTTTGGGCCTGAGTCTCTGGTTTTACCGTCCTTGTGGGGAAACCTCACCCGGCAGGGAAGACTCACCCGGTGGGGAGGTCTCGTTGGTCAGTTCCCTCCTAGAGGTTCCCCTCAATTTACAGCTACCGCCTGGGCTTGGCTGCCTTCCTCTGCAAAGTTCCCAGGGGCCCGGCCCTACCTCCTGGGCCTGGGAGCCTCACCCTTTGCAGATGAATCTCCTTAGGCTGCCCCTCCTCAGAGAATCTGCCCGCAGGCCTGGAACCTTCGCTCTGCCCTAAGCCTGTCTCTGTGCGGCTCTTCCACCAAGAAGCCTCCTAGATCCTGGGACCCTGCTCTGCACCTAATCACCTGGCTATGCGGCCCCTCCTCTGAGCAGCCACCTGGGGCCCCGAACAATCGCTCTGAGTCCCAGAGACCCGCCACACGCCTCTTCCTCCAGACAGCCGCCCAGTATTCCGGTGCGGTCACTAGGAGTCCAAGAAACTCACTTCGTGCCTCCTCCTCCCACCAACCACCCGTAGCCCTGGGCAATCAATCACTCCGAGTCGAAGTGACCCTCCCCGTTCCTCCTCCTTCTCCAGATAACCCCCGGGTGTTCAGGAGCGGTCACTCTGAGTGGCTCTGAATCCACATGACCCGCTGCACGGGTCCTCTGGGCACCCGCCCGGAGCTCTGTTGCGGCCACTCAAGACCAAGCGACCCACCATGCTTCTCCTCCAGGCACCCCCCCTGTGTTCAGGAGCTGTCACTTTAAGACCAAACAACTCACCACTTGCCTTCTCCTCTGAGCAGCCGCCTGGAGCGCTAATGCAGTCACTACGAGTCCAAACGACCCGCCACGCTCCTCCTCCTCCTTCTCCTACTCTTCCGGGCAGGCCCCGTGTTCAGAAGTGGTCTGAGTCCAAACACCTCGCCATGCAGCCCCTTCTCTGGCAACCGCCTGTAGCTCTGGTGTAGTCACCCCGAATCCAAGTGGCCGTGCTCCTCCTCCTCCTCATCCTCAGGGCAGGCCCCGGTGTTCAGAAGCGGTCGCCCTGAGTCCAAACAGCTCGCTGCGGAGCTTCTCCTCTGGCAACCGCCTGTAGCTCTGGTGCAGTCACTCCGAATTCAAGCAGCCACGCTCCTCCTCCTCCTCCTCAGGGCAGGCCCCGGTGTTCTGCGTCCACACAGCTCTCCTCGCCACTCCTCCCCTGGGCAGCCGCCAGAGCCCCAGTGGTTGCTCCGAGTCCCGCTATGGCAACATTTAGATCAACATTCTACGATGATTTCTAAGACTGTCTTGTCTTAGTTTCATGTACAGAAATTGACAGCTTGTCATATATTATCTTGTCACAAGTAAATCTCCATGACATCAACTCTTATGTAATTAAACTCTTGGCCATTATTTAGAAAATGAAATTCCTTAGCAAGATTTCATTACCAGGGCCTTAGAAAGGAAGGTTAGCTAATTACTTAGAGAAAAGTATCTTTTGCTGGCTGAGAAAAAGACTGACATGCTCTTGACATATTTGATGTTCATTTTTAAAAACCTGTGATTTGCATCTTGTGGTCACTCTTGGAGTCACCTGTGCTCTTCTCAACCAGCGACAAGGGAAGGGGACACTCCCCAACAAGGTCAGACCGGGATAGGTAGGGCCGACTGACCGCCCGCTCCCAGCCCTCCGGGCAGAGGACAATCAGACACGTCAGGGAGACCTGTCACAGCAGGAACTCGTTTATTGAGGAAATCACACAGCTTTTATGTAGGGTGGGGGCTAGGCAGGAACCAATCAGCTTAAAGGTCAGCAAGGCACGGAGGATTCATGCAGGTGAGAGTCCCATAGGACTACATGGCAAGCACGAGCTGATCACGTTCCAGGAACTGTTGTTAACCAATCCCTAACGATGGCCCGATTTATTGTCATTAACCTTTGAAATCACCTTTGATCCTTGATCTTGCTCACTTGCCAGGGAGTAAGGAGTCAGCCTGAGTTAGTTAATGTGTCATTAGTCCCAACAGTCACCTTCAAAAATCTGAGGAAGTGGGCATCTCCAGGGCTGCATTTGCTTCCTGGGCTCTCTAAGTGTTGCTGTGATTCTCTGACTTGAGTTCTGAGACACACCCTATCTTGAGTAGCTGCCCTTTTGTGGAAGAAGGTTATTAGATAGGGTCCAGAGGTTCATGACTGAGAAGGGAACGAGGATGAAAATCTGGCTGTTGAGTAGCCACTTGCAGCATAAGTCACTTTGCAACAGTGATTAAGATCCCCTGTGTGTCTTTTATACTAAGGTGTAAAAGAATATAGGACAGAAGATCTAAAGCATATTAATGTTATTTGAAACTTGGTAAATAAATCTATTCTTTTTCATGTGACTATAACAAGAATAAAATTCAGTCTCCCATTTCCCAAGAGACAACCAAACCAGCCAATTCCCCAGTCACTAAACTTTCAAATGGAATAATACTCATAAGCATGTAGAAAAATGGTACTGCATATATGAGAGTTTTAATCAGTTATAATTGGGAGACCTATGAATGATAATAAGCCTCACTGTACTGCTTTTAACTGACTGTCAAGTTCTGAGACTTGATAAAGGATAGAGAGGACCACTTACCTTTCATTCCTGGTGTTTCCTTCCACATGAAGGATCACCACTAATTAGCACATTGCTCTTGGTCTGTCTCCATTCACCTCCTCCTCTCATGGAGCAACATTCTAATGAATGTGGGAGCAGAAATTGGGCATACATATCTAACCCTCTTCATTTTCCTCTTCTTAAAGAGCCAGCCGCCTGGCTATATATTTTGGGTCTGCGTTTCTGTGCTATAAATTTCCGGTGGATCATCTTTATGGATGGTCTGTGATTACTTAGGGCTTCCTGTGTCTGGATGGGAAGTTTAGTGCTAGGTGTATACTGGGAAGCCTATAGTTGCTGAAATCCTTAATTGTGTTCTACATGGTCTGTGGTAGACCTAAATGTGTGCTACCCAGAGTCACATCAGGAAAGGACTTACTGTCCAGCTGCGAAGAGGGTAGTCAGACAAATGTCTCCAGCTGCCTCAGTTACAAAGAAATTGATGACTTTGTTCAAGATTATGCCTATTCTAAGGCAGACAACATTATTGTTGTCACTGACCAATGATAGGATGACACAGCCTGGTAAAACTCACTCCACAGCTCCCTACCAGGTAGGCCAAGGCTGTTTGGGGTCTGTGTCACGATTTGACCTATTCCTCTTTTTGATCTTGCTTCTTCCCCTTCCTTTGATTCCTTATAAACATCTTTTTTTTAAAAATTTGTTGGGGGGTGGGTTACTGGGGATTGAACTCAGGGCACTTGACCCACCTCCCCAGTACTATTTTCCATTTTATTTAGAGATGGGGTCTCACTGAGTTGCTTAGCTTCTCACTTTTGCTGAAGCTCGTTTTGAACTTGCGATCCTCCTGTCTCAGCTGGGATTATAGGTGTGCACCCTGCACCCAGCCCTTATGTAAATCTTGAACCCAAACTCAGTCTCAATGTCAACCCTTGCAGAACTCAACCTGTAACATGCCCCTTTTTAAAAATTTTAAACTTTAAACATCTTTCTGCCTTAATGTTTAGTTTTCTTAGTTGGTTCAGAATTCAAGAAAGGAAACAGTGGGACCATTTCTGGGCTCCATTAAGCCTTAACAGTGGATATAACACAGTCTAGATGGTAGGATTCCCCGTGAGTAACTAGCACCCTTGATATACATAGAAAATTAATGTATTTTATCTCTGATAAATAATGACAAATTCTTGTATTGACAAGTAAAATGCCGAAAGAGTCTTATTTTCAGGGGGACATGAAGTAGAGTTAATCTTTATGTGGGTTTCCTAAGAGAGCAAACAGTCCAGATCACTGAAGAAGAATTAAGTACCCCAATTTCCATTGAAACTACTCATTCATTCTTGGTTTAAAGCATAAATGATTACCAACACTCTGATTTATAAGAAAACAGAGCATTGAGTGAATCCTCAAAATACTGTGAAAAACATTTCTGTAAGGAGCCCCCACTCTTCATGTGCAATGCCATACTAAGGTGGTTCTGGGTTAATAATTGTGAAAAATTAATAATGATTTGCATCAAAAAGAGAATAGATGGAACATGAATTTTAAATATAGCATAATGAGTGTTTTAAAGATGATGGTTACCAAAAGGGGCTGTTTCACATCAGATTTTTCTTTAGTATGTGCTCTGTATTCTCTTTATGCTTAAAATTAATCTTAAAACTGGATATTCAAAAGGTTAGGTACAGAGAGTTTTATCTGGAAAGGCCCAACTTTGGGAAACTTACACTTGGAAAAATTGGAGAGAAATCCAATGCACACCTAATAAGCCAGATTTAGAATGCAAAAGAATGACAGATGTCACACCTGGAGAGCACTCTTATTTGGCTAGGTTATTGAGTTTGATTAAATCAGAAGTTCTCAATCTTGTGAGAATTTGAAAATGGACTGTATTGAACAAACACAGTGAAAATTGGCCTTGCTGAAAACCAGACTACAATGTTCACTAAAGAACATAAATACCACATTTAGAATGGGACAATGACTAGACCATACCTTAACCACACAATTGACTTATACCCAGTTCTTGTCACTAACAACCTTGTCTTGTGAATGCTCTTTGCTTCCTTATCCAGTGAGCACTGCTGTAAGCTTTCTGCCTCTTGGATGAAGACAATTGAGATACCTAATCACTGAATTTGCTCGATATCATCCAATCAAGAACCATTCCATTTCCCTAATCCCTCTTTAAAATGATCCAGTCATCTCCTCCTTTTGAAAATCCCTTATGGTTCTCCTGGGGTCTTCCTTGCTTTCACAAGCCAAGTAAGCCCTGCTTTGCTTGACTAGACACATTTTCTTTGTGGTCTTCGTTTGATGGGCTTTGACACTTGGCTGCCCATGAAAATCATTTAGAGAGATTTTAAGTATTTTGAAGTTCAGGTTTCATCATAGACAAATTAAATTAGAATTTCTGGCATTTAGAGATAGGTACTAGACTTTTTAAACTTCTCAGATTATTTCAATGTGCAGCCAAGGTTGAGAGCCACTGGTTTAAATGATTGTATCAGAGGTGCCCAAGGCATCATATAATTGCTGAGTTACTTGCAGCCCTGTGATTTTAACCCTGATATTGTTTTACAGCAACTGCTTGTTGAGGCTTGTGAATTTGTCTTAAACTGATAAAGGGAGGGAGATTGATGAACTGGAAGAAATGTTTTCATGATGATATTCATGATTAGACTGCAAGGAGGTGAAGTAAGATATTGACAACGTTCATATTTGGGTCTTAGAGTAAAAGGGAATGAAGTTATTTGAAAGTCTCTTTCAATGTGATTAAAATGGCAAGAGGCATATGTTCTCTTTTTCATATTACCTCGCTGGACCATCTAAATGTTAATGTTTTGATTTAACTTTCACTTCCTTTAATCTTTTCTTTTAGAACTGATGGTTAAGTACTTAAATATGTTTATTTCTAAGTATTTCTGTTAACAATGTAAATTAATTTCTCCTTCAGGGCAACAGTAATTATGCCATGGAGGCTTAAGGGGGAGAATTTGAAACATTTATATTAATACTTTGTAATATAATGCTTAATTAACTCATATTTGCCATGTGTGGGGTTTAATGTAGTGGAGAAGAATTGGTGACACAGGCAGAAAAACAAAACAGTCAGTTCTACAAAATAGGCTGCAAGCTAGAACATTGTGATAAAATCAGACAAACTAACTTTTTCCCTTTTGGTTCTTTCAAGGCTGGAGTATTGGACAATTCTTCGAGTACAACTCAGTTTAGATAACATACAGCTTCAGACATATGCCCTTTTCTTTGCAGTTCAGATTTAGAATACTTAAGCCAAATATTTAACATTTGGTATTAACCATGATCTAAATTAATATTTGACCACAGGAAATTCTGCCTGTGCAAGGAGGCATTTTTAGGAACATATCTAAGTCATATACCTGTAATTTCGTGCACTTGTGAACAGATGACCATGTCTATATGAGGAGTTTAGTGGTATGATGAAATGAATCCATGAACAATCTTGTAAACATGATTGTAAACTTTGTTGTTTACACAAGTGCCTATAATACAATACTACTTTGTAAGTCAAATCAAAGTTTTTATGATTTTCTTGTTGGTTCTTATGTGTCTATAGTAAGTGTCACTGATGAGGCTTGTCTCTAAGACTGTGAACTTTAATCATTACCTATCTTAGCCTTTTTGTTTCCTCTCTCCAGGAGTCAAAGCTCTCAGAATCAGTCTTCTTGTCCAGAACTAAGAAGAGCCTGTAACTCTGGAAAGTAAGACAGCCTGTTAAACCTGAGTCAGTTAAGGAGTTGAGGATGAAAAAAAACATCTCAGTGATTCTCAGCCTGAGCTGCATATTAGAATCTACTAGGGAGCCTTTATGAATTGTTAATACTGTTCTTGCCTCTAGTGAATCTGAGTAGTTCATGGGTCAGGGATAGGTCTGTGGCTGAAGGCTTATAGGAGTTCTTTGCACAGGTGTGGCAGCTCCAGGATTCAGGATTGGGGGGCACTTGGCCTTTCCATTTGTAGGGAATACAAATTCCAGTGGAGAGTCCAGAAAATGTGATTCTCAAATTAGCATCACCACTAACAGGTCTGCCATTCCAGGCATGTCATCCCAACTCTTTGATTTTTAGTTTCCTCATATATAAAGTTAAAATGTTTAATAATGGTTCACTTTAGAGCTAAGATTCTAGGATTTTAGCTTTTCATTTAAAAAATCTTTACATATTTCTTGAGTATATGCTTTCTTTAAAACAAATCTTCAAATAATTTAGTACATTTGAAAAGAGGTGTTACCAGTGCTAAATTAGTCTAGAAGGTTTAAAATAATTTAATTTTAATTTATAATCAATATTCAAATCAATCCTAACTTTAGTGAAATTAGTTATCTAGCCTTAGAAATGAGATTCTAGATGTAGAAATTTGTGAATTTTATCTCTTCCAAGAATAGTGGGAGTTAAAATAAATGATCATATAATCCGACTGACTGCTCTGTGAGGTATATGATTCTATACTGACAGTTTTTGCAATTACAGATATTCAGCTATAGATGATTTTTAAAGCTGGCTTCTTTTTTTGAATCTAGAAATACTTTAAGAAGTTTTAGATCTTATGGTTTTCACTGTAGATAAGGAGTAGAGGAAGATGTTATTTAAGGTATTCTATTAATACTTATTAAACATTTGTACCAGATTTTTTTTTTTTTTTTTTTTTTTTTAAGCAGTGACTTGAAAAACAGAGAAGAAGCAACTTGACCTTTATTTTTCAGAAGGACGGGATGGGGGTGATAAGTATAGTTCTGCTTTTTCTTGTCAAACAGAAGAAAAAAAAACCTTTAAAAATAACCCACCAATTTTCAACCATTATATTTTAAGCCACAGGAGCTTGTGAGTTATCTTTCATCTTGGTTCTATCACATAACCAGAGAAATTACACAGCGTCTCCCAAAGGAGAAGTCTAGCTGGGAAGCAATTCAAGCAAAAATATATTATAGAAATGTGATTGTTCGGTGTGTCATTATGACAGTTATTCATCTTTGCTCCTTCATCTACAGTTTTCTCACTCCTCTCCTCATTTTATCTTTTATATGTCTATGTTTTTCCATAGATGTATGTTGGCAGAGAGTGGTTGAGAGGCAATGACACCTGGAGAAGAATGTTCAAGGAATCTATTGGATTTGAGCATTCCTGAGTATTATAGTATCTCTGCACATATATAGTGAATTCGGTTATCCATTCCACCCCCAATCTTTTGATTTGCATGAGTGGAAGGAAATATAACTGTGCTCAGGATTGAAAGAACTTCGATGCTACTAATAACAGTAATACAATAATAATTCACTTTCTAGAAGGAAGGCAGTATTCATTTTGATCAAGTATCGCCACAGAACAAATATAATATGTAAGATCACTTGTGGGATCATATTTCCTATTTTAAAATTAGCATCCATTTGACACATTAAATGATAACTTTACACAATACTTAAAATCTGCCTTGCGTTGGAAAATTAGGAAACATGTTACTTTACTGCATCAGAAATGATCTTTGACAAGTCATTTCTTCTCATCCCCACTTGTATGCAAATAATTTGTGCACAAATAATTTGTGCTGGGCTCAGCTGTGTGGTTCTGCTGATCTCCTTAGCTTTACTCTGGTGGTTATGTTCTGTTGCTCCTATGGAACTGGATAGTGTAAGGTGGTCTTAATGACATGTCTGACAGTTGAGGCTGGCTCTTATCTGATTGTCGAGGGATCTCAATGGGATGACACATCCCTCCTCCATGTGATCTCTTCTTTTCTTCTCTAATGCCTGTATTGACTTGCATGTGGCAGTCTCAAGGCAGCATTCTAAGATGTCGAAAAAAAAAAGCTGTAAAATTTCCCGATGCCTATGATTTGGATTTCCTACACATTTGGCCTCCCAATTCAATGGTGGGAAGATAAACATCCATTTCCCAAGATCATTGTTTTTGATTCTTGACTTAAACCTCTGGAATCCTTTTTCAGAAAGAAATGACCCGTGTTTGTAGCTGACTTTTCTCTCAACCTGATTCTCACCAGTAGGAAGCTGGAGGCCTGGAAGTCTCTTTTTATTCTGAGTTACTCAACCTCTTTTTGTACATGCTGGGGGTGTTTTTCCTAGTACAGCTGTCTCAAAAACTTTGTGAATTTCCCATGAATGTTTCCAGGGTTTGCTATGTGCCCACAAAGGCATATCCATAATTCTTTTTGAGACAAATCTCTCTGTATTTGTCAACATGCTGAGGGACAGTGCTCCAAAGTCCTTAGAAGTTCTTTATCTATCCAAGAGATTCTATTAACTCCATTTTAAATATTTCCAAGGTCATAATAAAGGGTTTTATCCCCACACCTTCAAGTTCATATTTGCTTGAGGTGACTTCTGAATTGTGTAATCTTTTGCCAGTAGCAGAGACTAGGGATCGAAAATAGGTTATTTTTCAACTTAGCAACTTCCTCTAAATTCTGCATGTAAAAAAAGTTTCTTCTTTCATTATTTTCTTTTTTTCTCATTGCTTTGTTGTATGCAGTTAGAAACACCCAATGTTTTGACTTTGGACATACTGACTAGATCTCCTTAGCCAGAGCAATAAGTTAATTTGGCACATTTTAACCTTCAAGTAAACATGTGTTTTTGCCACGTAATAATATGATGCAATGCTATCCTACAGTAGTATCTTCTGTCGGGGTTACACTAACAGTTACATTGTTAATTTTCCAGACTCCGTGTACCTCTGGTCCCAAAGCCAATGCTAAATGTTCTGGCTTTGTTGCACTACCCTACTTTTAATGCTAGTTGTAATCAGTAATGATGGCTACATTTAAATGATTGTAGCATGAATGGGGTTACATGGTCTGAGATGGCCTCACTCACTGACTGGAGGTTGTTGACTTGCTATTGGTGGGTTGGTTTGGGTGTTTAACCAGGTATACAGGTAGGTCACATGGTTTCTCTGGACTCTGGTCTACTTCCCACGGAAGCAGTTATAACATTCTAAGAGGACAATAGCAGTCACCAAAGGGTTTCTTGAGGTCTAGACTTGAAAGTCACAAACTGTCACTTCCACTCCATTCTATTAATCTAAGTAAGTGACAAGGACAGCTCAGAATCAAAGTGTGGAGAATATGTTCTACCTATTGATGGGATAAACTGCAAAGGCACATTGCAAAGAGATGATGTGCACACAGGAATAGGAGGAATTTTTGTGGCTTTCTGTGCAAACAATCTACCATAAACATTTAAAGGAATATTTTGACTCTGTAAGTGAAAAATTCTACTGGATGTTCCACTGTTTTTCACAGTTTAAAAAGAAGATTACTCAACAGTGCACACATAAAGAGAAAGTTTTATTCCTTTGAAAGATGAAATATGCAAATAAATGACTCAAGACAGTATAAAAACTAGGTTAGAAATAAATGAGCATGTATTTTACTGTCCATCTTTAGACATGGAAAAGTTAAGAAAAGGTATTTCTCTTTTCCCCAAAAGTTAAGATTTTCCATCTATTCTTTGAAATTGAACCCAGTGCCTCACACATGCCAGGCAAGCACTTTACCACTGAGCTACAACCCCAGCCCCTGAGTACATATATTTAAAATAGCAGTTCTGGATTTTCCCAGTAATTATCTTTCTTCCCACTCGCATGACATAATACACTTATTCATTATCTCTTCATTTCTTGGTCTAGGTTTGCATGAAGCTAAACCACCTTCTTCTAGGGTTTCAGGATAAGTGCACTATTTACTTTGGAATAATTTAGAATTAAAAACAACTCCATGAGACTTCAAAATAATGATATGGACATTTATGGCTTACTATATGATTTAGTTTTTGTTTTACTCTTGGGAAACATTTGTAATTTGCTTGTTGAGGTTTTTAAGGTAAGACATTCACTGGTTTAGTGATAACATTGTATTTTTATAGCTAAAGAGAGGGGGGAAAACTCACTGTTAAGAAATATTTTTGTTTTGATACTGCATATCTACCTGGCCCATTCAGCAAGGTTAATTCCAAATACTTAATGCTTTGTTCAGGAGACTGGATTGGAAATGAAGAAAGCTTGCAGTTAGAAGAAAGTTTCATAGAAGGCTGAAATAAGAAGGAAAACAAAGTGTAAGGGGAAGCTAAAAATGGGTGATAGGAAGTGGTAAAGATTTTGAATATGGTGTCATGATTATTTCATGGAAGTGCTGGAGGTAGGATAGAGGGGGATAAGTACTTTTAATTCATTCTGCTTTGATGATATATATGCTTTAAAAATGTTCTTGGTTTTGAAGATGATTAAAGAAATTACTATTGAACTAAATATCTGATGTTATCTTACACATCTTGGCCTTATCTGTGTTAGTCTTTGTACTAAAAGCCTTCAACTTGGTATCAGAGAAGTGGTAAACTATGTTGAGATGAGAACCTCTGAAAAGTCAGCTGCTATTTTTACTTGGAATACAGGACACTTAATCCTTCATTTTATAACCTTGAATTTTAAGAAAAGTGTTTAAGAAAGGTGAGACTAGGAAACTGTAAATTGTAATATTCTAGCACAAGTAGCATTAAGTCATTGTTGCGGTTCTAGAAATGATTTATTTGAATCATTTGTTATGTCTGGTGAACTCGATGGAAATCATGAAAGGGATACACTTTTCATTTCCTCACCTTCCATAATGATATTTACTGTTTGCACAACCATCATTCAATTTTCTGAGATGCTCACCACCTTCTCCTGCTGATTAAATTCCTGTTTGGTCTCACTGCCAAGAATGTTGGATTAAATTAACAATTTCTGTTTGCTTTAGAGGGAATAACCTGCATCAACCTTCAACTTGTACAAAATAATAATCTCTTCGGTGATATATTGATCCAGTACTCTTTATCTTCTTTTAAAGAAATGTGCAGTGAAAATGTTATCTTTAGATTGCTAGAATTTGCAGGCCTGCATTGCTTATTTTAATATGTTGGAGACCTTGATCTTCCACATCTAATATATCTTTTCTCTTTGCAGTTTTTAATGATTCTGGTCCTTCTGAAGGATCACCAAATCTTGATTACTCGAAGGAAAGATTTTAACATGATCTCTTAGTCTATAAAATGTCCCACTTTTGAAAATTATCTACATCAAAGGGCCAATTTAGGAAGATTAAACCTTTCTTTTTCAAAAGTAAATCCAATTTTTATTGAATTGCTTTCTTCTGTTCCTCTTTTATTTGCCTTATAGCTAACAGTTAAAAGGCATTGAGACGTTTTTAAAGAAAATGAATTAAAATTTTTGATATAAGATGATTTGAAAGTATAACAAGATTTTATAAATTTTACATGAAGCTAAGCCATTGCAAGCATTGCAAAATTAAAGTGATATTTTCCAAATTTCAATTAAAAATGAATGGCAATGGTAGAACAAGGAATAGAGAACTGAGGAGAGAGAAGTGGGGAGAAAGAAATTGATAGTTGCTTGGGGGATTAGTCTATATAGTTCAGAGTTTGTGTATGATTTCAAATATATTAATTATTTCTTCCATTCCCGTGTTACAGCTTTTCCAAAGACGAGATGAATGAGAAATAAAGAGATTCAGTAACTTGCTGAAGATCATTTATATACTACACAGGTGAACTGAAGTCTACCTTTTGACACCATGTCAATTTAGTAGTACATTCTCCCTTAACAAAACACTCCATCTTTGAGAAGTAAGCTTTCCAAATTCTCAACCCTCAGTTCTTTCAGCCCAGAAACATGTCCAATGATTCTGTATACCACATGATACCACATAATAACATAGGTTATTGGGGAAACTTTCAAGAAACCCACAGAGGTTCTTATTTATTATATTTATATTTTAATATAGTTGGAATTGTTCATGTATTTCGTGAAATTCAACTCTTTGTTGTTAGAGCAAAAGTAAGAAAAAAACAATTAGGGAATTCCACTCACTGGTATGGAACTTGAGAAGGTCCATGCAGAAATGGCCTGACGTGAAAGTTGTGTATCTGTTGCTCCAATATTCTCTTTCTGTCCCCTCAGTGTGAGCAAGTGCGAGCAGCTAGCTAACCAGAGTGGGCTTCTTATGGGTGTTTCTTGCACAACATCACCCTCTCAGCTACTTAATCTTGGCCCAATAAAAGAAATAATGTTTCTAATGTTGGAGGAAAGCCAGATGACTTGGATTGACTGAGTTTATGCATTTGTAGACTGTACCTAATGGATAATTAAAGGTGTTAGGAGAATAATTTTTTACCTTGTGTGCTGATGGAAGAACTATTGTCCTCTTCTGTAAACTCCTTCCTACCTCTTTATTCATTCCTCTACTGTTTCAGTGTACCCTTGAACTGTGATATTCTTGAGTGAGTTGCCTTACCCCACAACCCCACAACCTTTTAGTTCTTCCCTCTGAGGTTCTGTCACAGTTTTAGTGAGTTGGAAACAGGTTCTCATCTCTGAAAATATCTACATCTTGTTTTTCTCATCTTGGAGAACTTTTTTGTTAGTCCAGAGAAAGTTCTACCTCTTCCTTTGAGGTGGTTTGTTGGGGTCTTTAGTGTAAGGCAGCTTGGGACCCGCAGTGATAGCCACTGCTGCGATCCCGCTGAACTGCCGCCTGCTCGCTCTGGTCGCCAATAAGCTCCCAGAAAAATGCACCGCAGACACGAGGTCTCACACAAGAGACTTTATTATGCGGACGACTAACACGTCCGCTCAGGGTGAAAAGAAAGGAAAAAAGAGAAAGATGGCGTGTCGCTTCTCCCAGATACTGGAATCTTGCGGGCTGGAAGGAACCAATAGTGGAGGAGAATACTTGCAAGCTGACTGATGAACCAATAGCTATTTATCATGTTAGGTTGTAACATGGGAAGCAGGAAAATGGCAGCAGCGTAAGCCGGAAATTCCTGTAACGTGCAGATTGACAGGTGGTTGGGAGGCGGAGTATCGGCTTTATATTACATTTAGCCCCCTTGCTCTTCTCGACCAGTGACAAGGGAAGGGGTCACTCCCCAACAAGGCCATACCGGAAAAGGTAGGGCTGACTGACTGCCTGCACCCAGCCCACTGGGTGGAGGACAATCAGAGCCTCAGGGAAACCAGTCATAGCAGGAACTCATTTATTGAGGAATTCACACAGCTTTTATGTAGGGTGGAGGCCGGGTGGGAACCAATCAGCTTAAAGGTGGGGGGGGGTGGTGGGGGGGTGGGGGGGGTAGGGGTGGGTGGAGGTGGGGGGGTGGGTGGAGGTGGGGGGTGGGGGGGTGGGGGGGTAGGGGTGGGTGGGGGGGTTCATGCAGGTGAGAGTCCCATAGGACTATATGGCAAGCACGATCTGATCACGTTCACAGAACTGTTGTTAACCAATCCCTGACCGATTTATCGTCATTAACTTTTGAAACCGCCTTTGAGGCCTTGATCTTGCTCACTTGCCAGGGAGTGAAGAGTCAGCCTGAGTTAGTTAACGAGTCATTAGTGCCAACAGTGGTTTTTGGTTTTTTTTTTTTGTCTGTACTGGATCCTACTTTTTTCAAGAAATCCATGCCACACACCTTCCCGGAAACAAAGAAGCACCAGGTCTGCTTTATCTTTGAGGATGGGAAAGGGAGAAAGACAGGGAGGAACAAAAATTCAGATGTCAAAAATGTGACTGCCAAGGTATATTGTCAATTGCAGTGTTTTTCTATTCAAGTTATGGGGTGTCCAAAACCAGTATTGTTCTGCTGCTTTTTTTTTTTCTTTTGGTACTGGGGATTGAACTCAGGGGCACCTGACCACTGAGCCACATCCCCAGCCCTATTTTGCATTTTATTTAGAGACAGGGTCTCACTGAGTTACTTAGCACCTTGCTTTTTACGGAGGCTGGCTTTGAACTCTCGATCCTCCTGTCTCAGCCTCCTGAGCTGCTGGGATTACAAGCATGAGCCATTGTGCCCAGTTTTGTTCTGCTTCTTGTTTGACATCATCTAAGGTGAATAAAAGCATATTTTATCTTTTAGCCCAAAGAAGTGATGTCCTTAGGTGATATGAATCTGTGGGAAGATCCTGTATAAAATAAAACTGATTGAAAAATCAATCCTAGGAAGATAATGCTGATACTAAAGAATAAGAACTTCAAGTTGTGGCATAGGCTGCTGTAAGAGTTAAGGATGGATTTAGAGATTGTGGCAGACAAGGGGATAGCTCTTCTTTCATGTCCTTCTGACCTGGTCTAGAACTTCTGTGATATCTTCTTAGCCAACTTACTGTTATTGACTGGGATGAATTTCAAGTTCTGGATTTGTTTTTGGTTTGTTAAATTTCCAAGAATGATTTATTGCATCTTACTGGCCTTAACAACTTCTCAGTACTTAAGAATAAGAGTTCATATTCATATACTAGGAGAAAGGACTGAGGTTATTAGAATAACATTTTTCTAAGGCCCCATTTATTAGTATTCTTCCACTATCCCTCAGGTTATCTCCAAAAGAGTTTCAATCATTCAACCTTTCTATTGTGTTTGAACATAGCTCTCGAGCCTCTATCCTTTTTTTCTCAAGTGAGTAGTATTTTTCACTGTCATTTTCATTGACATTACATCGATAGCAAAGAAATGATTTCCAAGTGGTTGTGCATAAGTTGAAGTTTCCAATTGATCTTTGCAGTTCTTTTCCTGCAAATCGAGGTTGCAGAGCAAACAAACAAATAAACAAAGAGGATGGTTGTAATACATTGAAGCCGAAAGCAAAAGGAGGTTTCTAACGGGTGCCGTATTCTAAGCAATTGATCTGGGACTGACAGTGGTGAAGGACAGCATGCCGTAGTCAGGAGTGATGAGGTAACCAGTTCTTACTCAGATAGCACTGTTTTTGTACTTTATTGCTGTCTGTGAGCAATGATAAGGGTTGAGGTGGCCTTCCAGACTAGGCCATGGTATTGGTAGTGATTGCTAGGCCTTGAACAAGCCTTATTATGGGTCGGCTATTCATCTCTTCACAGAGCACTAAAATGCACCTGGACAGCGTCCTGTGATTAATTTTTGGTGAGAGATTTACACATTAAAACAAAACAAAATGAAAAGAAAAGAAAAATTACTTAGCGCGTGAGAATAGCTAAAGGACTGTGGTGCATTTTTGTTTTTCTTGCTTCAATGGAGAGATGTAGTGTCAGAATTTGGTGATGGTGTAATAGACTGTAATGGTTTTGATTTGTGTACACATTATTTTTTCATCTGTTTTGAGATAAGTGCTTTCCATTGGCAATTCAATAAAAGGTCAATGGTGAATGCCCAAAAAGCTATTAAATCTCCTGCTCTGGCAATGCTAACTGGGATGGTCAGATGGATTCATTGATATTAGACCTTTTTCTTCATTATTTCATGGTCTTTGCATTCAACATTTTAGTTTCAGCTGTTTCTTTCCTTTTCTTGTGGTAATGATTTCTTTCTTTCCTTCCTTTTTTTTTTTTTTCTTCTGAATGCTCATTTGCTCATTTTCTTTGGGAATGATGTTGCTCATTTCTCAAGAATTAAATTTTACTATTTCTTCTAGTACTTTAATATTGAAAGCAAGAAATCAGTGACTACCTAATGTGTGTGCACTATGTTCCTTGTATTGTCTATATTTTATTTTGTTTTTTTATTTTTTTACATTTATTTTTAAAAATTTTTACAGACTGCATTTTGATTCATTGTACACAAATGGGGTACAACTTTTGTTTCTATGGTTGTGCACAATGTAAATTCATACCCTTACATATTTGTGATTTAATGAATGATACGAGAAGCATTTTTTCCTTTTGAACTCATTTTTTTCTGACTTACTTTTAAATATTTTATATATTTAAGTTGTACCACATGATATTTTGATATACATAATGAAATGATTATTACAAGTAAGCAAGTTAGCACATCCATTACCTTGCATTGTTAACTCTTCTTCAAAATGTAAAATTATGATTTTAAATGAGACATTAGATATAATCTACTTCATGAAGTCAGTGGTGACAGATATAAGAAAACTATTTTTCTCCTTTTTATTCTTGATAGGGAAACTGGGAACAAATGTTATAAAAGTTTTTCATAATTATAACAAATTCATGGACAAATATAAATTATAACCATCTCCTGATTCTTAGGTCCATGATTTGAGCTCATGTAATTCATAGGAATCTGAGTTTGAAGTGTATAAGCAGCCATATCTCTAGTTATTTCCTGTCTGGAGAGATGGTACAAGAATAATAGGGGTACACAGAGGTACCATGGAACCATACAAGTGGAGTCTACCATTTTAAACAGATGGACTCTTCCTCACAATAACAAGTTTAAAATCCCTATCCTGTCTTGGCAGTCTTAGAAAAAATGATAATTCTGCAGAGAGGCTATCACTGCCTGTAAAGGATATAACAAGAAACCCTCAAACCACAAAGTCAGAGACCTTCAACACCACATAGGGTCAATAAACACAAAGGATATAAATCATCTGTTGTTACATCCTTGACTTTCTTCACTCTAATCATTTAAAAAGCATTCTGGTCTGACCTGCTGAAATTCTTCCCTTCCCAGGTTATCCAGGTTATTCCCTTCCCAGGTCCTTTGTCTTTGGTTGTGCCCTGGCCACTGCAGGTCCTTCTGAGAAGGGTGCCCTGAGGCTAGTCCCAGGAATGCCAATGACTGGTGCTGAGAGGAAGAGCCAGTGCTAGGCAACAAGACAGGCAGGGAAGGAGTAATTCCCTTCTGCCTTTCTGTTCCCCTTCGAGCCCCCGCCTGTCTTTTCCTATCAGGCAGCCTCTGACAAGGGACAAAGTAGTTTTCAGGGTCTCAGCTTCAGGGACAAGGAAAAGTACAGAATGGTTGATTTGGAGCTGAGAAGTAATATCTTTATAGTCGGTACAATATTTTGATCATTTAAAAGTATGTCTGAATTTAGAATGTTTGGCTTTAAATAATAGCTTAGAGCTAGAAAAAGCCTTTATAAAGGCCCAACAATTTGAGAAAAAATAGATAGGAGGGTGAGGAAACCAATTCATTTGGGATATACCTTTTACTACTTGCACCAAAATTATGCCTTTTCCAAGAAACTGTACACTTAATGCATTCCATGTACTGATTTGACTAACACTGAAAGTGTTTCTCCCTCTTAGAGTTAACTTATAATGACTCCAAAGACACTAATTCTTATTATCAACCCTAATGTCAAGATCTGGAATAATTTTAATACATTCTATGCAGTAGATAACCACCACAGTGATATTTAGTAGGATTGTGTTCTCATGGGAGAGAACAAGGACCCTAGACTCCCATTTCTATTATCACCATTCAGGGTTCTACCAACAAACACGTATGGTTCAGTGTTTCCCTAGAAGGCTAATCACACCGTGATTGTCTTACCTCAGCATTCTTATAATGTCAAATCAGTATGGCATTCGTATATATATCGGAAGTGACCCTAATTGGGAGAAATCTCAGAGGAACAGAGTATGTGTATGGCATTTTCCTATATAAGAATGCCATTTTTGTGTGTGATAACCCTCTTTCTACATGCTGCTTCGTACACCATCAGCTTTTAGTGAGATGAGAGCAGGAGCAGGGGAAGGAAAAGGACCTATAGGATCTTGATTGCCTTCCATGCTGATTGCATGAATCATATTGGACTGTCATGTAAAACATCAAAGACTTGGTGGATTAAACAACAGAAATTAATTTTATCACATTTCTGGAGGTTGGAACTTCCAGACCGTGGTGCCAGCATAACTGGCTTCTGTTAAGGACTTTCTGCCTGGCTTTCAGATATTTACCTTCTCATGTCCCCACATGGCCTTTCCTTTTTATGGAGAGAGAGAGAGATTCTCATGTCCCCACATGGCCTTTCCTTTTTATGGAGAGAGAGAGAGAGAGAGAGAGAGAGAGAGAGAGAGAGAGAGAGAGAGAGAGAGAGAATGAGAATATGAGAATGCACATGCGCACTCTGACTCTGGTGTGCAGATCAGTGCTTTATCCTTATGCCCCCATTTAATGTTAATTATTTCCTTAGAGGCTCCATCCCTAAGTAAAATCACACTGAAGGTCAAGGCTTCCACATATGAATCTGGGGGCATTCAGAAAATAACATGAGCATTCAGAAAATAACACTGGTGAGTTCTACTTCTTTGGTATTCTCAGCCCAAGCATTGGTAACTCAGGTGTTTCATTTTAAAGGTTAAGAGAAACACTTTAAAGTATCTAGAGGTCTAATGATAAAAGTTATATCCCCTGGAGTTAATTTCTCTACTGATAGCTATGATATCTGCTCTTAATCTTTTTCTGGTATAGTCTAATTTTCTGGTAATTCTTATAACTGAATTTAAGTGAAACTGAAAAGGTAAATCCATTTTTAGTCATATAATATTTTCTGAGTGCATGGCATAATTTTACACAAAACATTTCCAGCTTAGAATTTTAAAAGGCACTTCTATTTTTATTAAATATTACATTAATATTGAGTAAATTAGACATAGCTAATGTTTAGTAAGTTAAACATGAATATTTAAATAACAATAATTTTATTTTAAATAAAATTAAATATCAAAAGTAAGCTTAAATATTGATTAGATATTAAACAAATTAACAAATATTAGTTTCTTTTTGGGTGCTAGTAAACAAGTGGACATTTACAAGGAGTCCAGGAGAATATTATGTGTCTACAGGCATTTTTAAAAACTATAACTTGATGGTTTATAGTCACAGAACTGTGTGTGCTTTGTGAAGGTACATCAGCTCTATTCCAGAGTTGTGGGAAGCTACATATCAACATTTTTATCTACCTACCCACTCTTGTGAAGAAATTATTGAGTGGAACATAACAATGTATTCTAAACCTTATTTGAACATTCTTTGGTACTTAGTCTGTTTTTTGGGGCATAAATTCAAATTGTTTGCTGTGATTTTACTTGTGAGGCTTATAAGCATGCCTGGAGGTTATTTAACACATGGCATAAATGAACTATACTGTAAATAAGTGCAGTAAAATGCCTTATTTTCTATTCCCAGTTGGGAAAATCAAATTGATTTCTGGAGAGTCTAAGTAAGAACCAGAGAATTCCAAATACATACTTTAATCATATAGCATCCTATTATTTTTCTAAGAAAAAAAGAAGTTTCTAAAGTCTCCATAGAGTTGAATATCATAACTTTCAAAACACCATGTTTTTCAAGAGATTGAAACCAAGAATTTAACTTTCAAAGTTAGTAAAAGTTAGAAAAGTAAAGTGCTATTTAATAAATTTGGTAAAATGAAATACATGAGACAAATTATATGGCAGAGACTATGCTGGGCAGTGGGGATTAATAAAGAATGAATAAAATAATTGCCAGGTATTTATAACATAGGAAGTATGGATATGTCCATAAATATTAAAACATGTCATAATGTTTTAGTGCTGTCAGAAGAGTATACTTGGTGAAGAACGGAGGTGATACAGTGGAGAAAATGATTAACCAAGGATCTTGGGGAGTGGAAGGTCCTAAAAAAAGACTTGAGAGAAGATATGAAGCCTGATCAAGGGACTCCTAGATATTATCTATCTACACTCAGCATGCATTTCCTCTTCTTTAATGTTCCTACATCTTTACATAGGTTGGAAGACTGAAAACTAATGAGATGCTCTAGTACAAAATTTGCAAGGCAAGAGGGGTGGTGGAGTTTATTTTTCCTTTAGTGGTAATAGCATGTAATGTATAGACCCAGAAAACAAGGTGTTTTGCAGTGATAAGACTCCTCAGTTCAATACTAGGTCACCATCCTTGACTTCAGTGGCAAGTGTGATAGGTAGCATTTCCTGAAACACTTTGGCTTCTGGTTTTCAGCAGTAGTTCCCAATTTCCGGATCACAGTTGCAATGTTGTGACCTAAAAACTTATTGGTGTTCCCAACTTGTGCTCCTCTAGTCCTTTCAACAGTTTTGTTGGCACTTCATGCCCTACATTAAATGCCTTTCTGTCTGACATACCCAGAGTGGCTTCTATCTCCTACATTAATCCTGACTGGTACAAAGGGTTTGGAAGATGAATAGGAGTTCACCAAAAGGACAAAGGAAGAAAGGCACCTACTCTTCAAAGCAAATAGAATGAGCAAATTAATAGGGGGTAAAAAAACTCTAGGATGTGCTAAAATAAATCAAAGTAGGTCATTATTACTGGAATGTAAGGATGTAAGATAGGAAATGAGGTTGGCACATCAGAAATAAAGGAGATTATGAACTGAGTTGTCTGCTTTTGTCAAGCTGGCATTAGGTAGTTGTTCGAGGTAATTTCAACCAAGGAATGGTGCTAATAAGGCTGAATTTTCTTGTAGTTCATTCTCTTGACTCCATGGAGGATGAACTGGGAGAAAGAGGTTCAGAAAGAGAAGTTCAGACAAGCATGTGGCAGAAGCCATCACCACAGAAAGAAAATTCCATTCAGGTTTAGGTCTTTGAATTAAATCATTGCTTTTTATTTTCATCATAGAAAATGTTCTTCAAACCATGCATTGGGTTATTTTGTTTTTAAATAGTTTTTCATCTGTTTTAGTCAGTTTTTTGCTGCTATGACTAAAAGACCTGACAAGAACAATTTTAGAGCAGGAAAAGATTATTTGGGGGCTCACAGTTTCAGAGGTCTCAGTTCATAGACAGCTGACTTCATTTCTCAGGTCTCCAGGTGAGGCTGAACATCATGGCAGAAGGATGTGGCTGAGGAAAGCAATTGGAAGCTTAGCTCCAGGAAGCACAGAGAGACTAAGATCGGCTCACCAAATATAAACCACAAAGGCCTGCCCACAGTGACTCCTGTCCTCCAGCCACACCCTACTAGCCTGCAGTTATCTCTCAGTTAATCCCTGAGGGGATTGATTCTCTGATTGGGCTAAGGCTTTCATAACATAGTCATTTCACCTCTGAGCTTTCTTGCATTGTCTCACACATGAGCTTTTGGGGGATATCTCACATCTAAACCATAACACCATCTTAGATAGAATGAAGATTTCAGAAGAATTTTCTCTTCTTTTATGCTCGGACTATTCATTTTCTTTCTTTACTAACCTAAAGAATCTCCAGTCTCATTTATTTTAGATTTTTCTGGGAAAATAGGAGGAAAAAGAGTTGGTGAACTTTATAGAAAGGAAAGAGTTTGGTCTATCCTTGACATGTGCATCAATTTAAAAAAAATTATTTTTAAAGCATAAATGAATTTATCCCCAACTATTCTTTGTGTCAATCGCTATAACACAAGGGGAAACAAAGTGTGATAATGGCAAAAGAAGTGGAGAGGTTGGGGAAGACTGCATTTGGCAAGAAGAACAAGGGTTGGTGTCATTGGTCCCAGGCTTACAAAACTGCTGCCAAGCTGTTGGAGAAACTGAGATGATGGCTTCTTTTGCTCACTCTACAGCGTTTCCACATGGTAGTATTAGAAACCAGCCTCTGGCTTCCTGTGTCTAGCCCAAGAGAATCCCAGCAAACAACAAAGAACACTAGGATGCCTAATGTTTGCAAAAAAGTAGAGAAATTATGTGTACCTTTATAAAGGCAAATAAAAGCAAAAGAGCCATTTTTTCCTTTTTATGTAGTCAGAATCTAAAGTGATTCAAATTTCTAAATAGAAGTCAGTAGGAGATGGTTTACATTTGGGTAGGTTTCTTCTGCACCCTTGCCAAAGACCTTAGAGACTTTCTAAGATAATCATTCTTAAGAGTGTATTAACCACTATGGGACATAACACAAAATATTTTAAACTACTAACTCAACCATAAATAGGTTCAAAAACAGTTATTGTGTAGTGGGGTTCTGCTTTTAATTTTCAATCCTTTCTAAGGAAGGCTTGGAACCCATTAAATCACATTATCCCTTTTCTCATCATTCTAGGTTTTTCAATCAGGGTTCTCTGTGGATTGTGTCAATTTCTGGTAGAATGCTTATTTATCAGAGCATTGAATATTGGAATATTGAGGGTAAAGTTTTTGATCTCATTGATAAAGTTGAGGAAGTCTCTGCAAATTAATCAATGTAAAATTTTTGCTGTCTTTATAAAAATATTTTTTAGCTGTAGGTGGACACAATACTTTTATTTTTATGTGGTGCTGAGGATTGAATCCAGGGCCTCACACGTGCTAGGCAAGTGCTCTACCTCTGAGCCACAACCCCAGCCCTTTTGTTCTATGTTAGTTAACTGCACTGATCCAGGCATTTTGGGACTGCAGGATTTCAGTCTCTTTCATGATGCTTCTTGAGAAATGTCAACTTCCAGGGGAATGATTTCCTTTTACATTGGAGCTCACTGGATACATACTTTCCTTCTCTCTGTTCTGTGACCTCAGATCTTTGAAATCCCTGAATCACTCTCTCATTATCTACAGTAGTGAGAGCGATGTTATAGCTCCTGGATATTTAGAAGAGAAAAACTTCAAAGCTGAGATGACCCTCTTCCAATAGGACTTGCTCTGCTCACAACGGTAAAGCTATGGGTTTTATAATTCATATGTCAGGTTATCAATAAGTTCCAAACTGTAGCAACTCAGAGGGTTGCTGTTTAAACATTTCAAGGGTACTTCTGAGCAGGCCATAACCCTTTGTGCCAATAATTCACTATTCCCAAATCATCACACTTTATTTTCTCCCTGCCTGAGCACGCAGTTCTCTTTGCCTGGAGTGCCTCTTTTCAACCTCATTTCTTACTCGTCATTCTGCTACCATACTTTGAAATCAAGTTTAAATGTCTCTATGTCAGTGAGGCCTCTTCCAGTAACTCTGGATGTAAGTGATCTTGTCCTCTTTTTCAATCCATACCCTTTAATTTTACTATATGGGTAATACCTAAACCTTAATTTTTGGTTACTTGCCTCATCACCCTTATTATTTCATATAAATACATCTGATTTTACCTCTAAAAAGATTTGAAGGAGAGTTCACTCTTATTGGATATAGGCTCCTAAGAACAAGATATTTTATATGATTATATTAATTTCATAACAGACAAATCCCAAAATTGAAGTAGTTGAAAACAACCAAAATTGATTCTCTCTCTTACAACACTTCACTAAAGTTTCCAGCTGGTGATCTTCCATGTGGTGATGTAGGGACCCAGGCTCTTTCCTCCTTAGGGCACTGCCATCGTCAACATATGGCTTCCAAAAGAGAGTGGAGAAAGCACAATTGCTTCTTATCTATGTGGGCCCAGACGGGATCACCTCTCTTCTGCTTACATTTGACAGCCACCTGGTCACATCTACATGTAAAGAAAGATCAGGAATTTGGCTTCTGAAGGAAAGCCCTTGGCACTATGGGATAGGGACATAGACCTTTCTTGGAGAGGTAGCTGATATAATGAAGCAGGCTGACACAGGTCTCTACCTATCCCACAGAGGTGCTTGACACATGTTTATAATGAATGAATGAATGAATGAATGAATGAATGAGCACTGGATGCCAGGTCAAAGGTAAAGGCAATTAGAAGGGAAAGGACACAGGTTAGAATATTTTGTGGCTACTGTATATAATTGTTCACAAGCTTATGTGGGTGGGAGAGAAGCCATTTGTTCTGAGGGAGAATTCATAAGTTGGAGTCTTTTCTATGCTCCTTTACTCATTCCCTGACCCAAAGGTCACAGCGTATCATATAGAAAACCTATAGAAATAGTGACTACGCTTATGAAAAAAATAATCTTTTTAAGGTACATATTATCTTCTAATCTCCTCAACAGTAATTTATTTGTTCTGAGAACATTCTAAAAGGAATGTTTCTATTTTGAAAAATGATTATTCTCCTTGTTGGACAAACATCCATTTGTTCAGTTATTCTGTCACCTTGGATAAGACTCAGATATTTAGTAGACAGGGTCAGAGTCACATAATTTCTGAGGGAATGAATTTTTCCATGGGAAGAGATTCATTGGTGCACTGCTTTTGCTGTTTTTTTCCTATCAAGAGGCAATAGATAAGGTATCTATTCAAAAGTGTATAATGTTACAAAGTGACAAGATGTCAAATGCATAGAGGAGGAAAGAACATCCCTTAATGCAACATATTTTTCAGAAGCCTCTAGCATCTTTTAAATTGTACTACTGAACAAAATTGATAGCTGTTAAAAGAAAATCAAGGCTTCAGTCATGGTATGTTTAGAATCTGCAAGTAAAACAAAATACTTTAAATCTGAACTTCCACTTCATTTTATATGTGTGTTTACTCAGGAATTGTTATGCCTTATCACTTTTATTGTTCTTTTATCACAGCTGTGTGAAAAATTACAGTTGGTGCTGTGTTCATGTTTTTACTAAAATGCATTTTATTTCATGCTATGAAGCAGATTGCTAACGTTTGCTACTTTTATTATTACTGCTGCTTGGCTCCCTCCACTCCAGTTAAGGTTGTGTCAGTATTTCTATGAAAAAATAATTCTTTTTATTTATGTATTTGTTTTTATTCTACAATTACTTTAGCTAAGCAGAGGTGAATCTCAGAAGAACCATGCTAAGTTAAAAAATTGGACAAATAAAATCTAAGCACCAAACACTGCCTATAAATTCCACGTGACAAATATTGCATCTAAAATGGAGGTAAAGTTCAAAGAGGATGATTTTCATAGGAGTTCAATAAGAAGGGACCTTTAAATTTCCACTCAACTTCTCAGGTTCTTGAAACACAGATGGACACTATTGTACTCTAGATTTTAAGAAGTCAAATGAACTCTTAGAAAAATGGTGGAATGAGGCAGACATCATTACCCTATGTACATGTATGATTACATGAGTCGTGGAAATCTGTATTGTGCACAACCATAGAAATGAAAAGATGCACCCCATTTGTGTACAACGAATTCAAATTCAGTCAGTAAAAATAAAAAAAAAAAATACAAAAGAAAGTATACTGTGGCTCTCATATGTGGAAGCTAGAGAGGAAAAAGGGAAAGTAGGAGAGTTCTCATGAAAATCAAAGTGAGATCAGTAGAATGGAGGAAAGGGACAGGGGAGGAGGCGGGGGAGGCATGAAGTGCTGGGGAGAGATATTCATGAAATTATATTGTCATATTGTGTGCATGTACAAATATGTAACAACAAATCCCACCACCATGTGAAACTATAATGCAACAACACAACCATGTGGAAAAAAAAAAAAAGTATGCTGTGGCTTGAAACTTAGTGTACAGATCTTCACCTGGAAACATATTATAAAACTTAAAGTGAGGGTTTTCTAGTTGGATAATACACTTTAGATGGGGAATCGAGTCTTCCTTCTCACCTGTGTAGTTTAGGAGGTATGCTGCTCAGTAGCACCAAGGTAAAGACTACCGTCAATGCTTAGGATCATCATTTCAACTTCTACATTTGGTATGGAAAGGGTAGACGCTGTTTTTCTTTGGCAAGTCACCCTACTCTTAAAATAACTGGTTAATGTAATCCAACAAACATAAACATTTTTAATTTCAGATTTGAAAATAATTTGTCTTTGGTAATAGTATTCCACTCATCCATAATATGGGTAGGCACGTGCTAGTGAACATGAGAAAATGTCCCTGACTCAATGGGCTAGGATGTGTGAAAATCACCAGGGAAAATGTCCTGATAGCTTTGTTCATATTCTACTTCCTGTCTTTCTCTTCAACTAAATTCTCTAATCTTTTTTTAAGGCACAAGGACATAGAAAAGAGAATGGAGTGGGCAAGGATTATGTGTCACTCAAGTTCTTTAACTTTTTCTGACCCTCTGGGGGGCCTGGTAAGGAATAGGAATAGGAAAAAGAAAAAGCAGAGTAGAAACCCTGGGACTGGGGCTCAGATATCTTCTGCAGGCTCTGCTTTCACAGTCATGAAGTCTCAAGCTGCTGTTGTCTCTACCAGCATGCCACATACCTGCCATCAATCATTTTGATACCTGCTTGTTGTCTTGGCTGGCCCAGTGACAGCACATCTTATGCATTCCTTAACAGTATGGGATACTGTATTGCTACCCTGACACCATTGAAACATAGAGCAGAATTCTAAACCAGAGTCCTGGGATGTCTGAGCAGCGTTATCTCCAAAGCTGAGGCAGGCTGTGCAATTAGAAACACTCCCCTCTTCTGCCGTATCAACAGTGCAATTATTCCATTATTAAACATGTCTTGGGAACCAAAATAAGACTGGCCAGTGAAAATGTGTATCACATACAAGAAATTTTGGGAATCTGTGGTTATTTATACCCATTGTGGTTTGAAGTCTAAAGTGATAAACATTTCAGAGCATTAGAGGATAGTCTAATTACTGTGATCAAACAGAACAGTCAGTTGGGGACACTTGTGGCACAAATTCAATTGTTTTGTAAGGCAAGAAGAAGTAATGCAGCCTAAGGCCATTTAGGAAAGCACTGTAGCAAATACAGATAACCAAAGAAATCATCACACAGGCATGAAATGCCTTAATTTACATGGGAGGAAGGGGGAAGAAATTCTGTTTGCATTTCCAGCCCACCTCTCTGAGATTTACTTGCATCTACACAGAAAACACATTGCATATGAGATTTTCTCTGCAGATTAGGGAGGGAAATTATGCCCTCAGCCTCTAGGCTGTGAGCTGAACATTTACAAATAGATGCATCTGGGCTGTTTTGGAAGAAGTTACCCTCAACACTGTCCAAGGAGACAGAGAGAAGCCCATCTGTGTATAAAAGCCAGAATTGGGCTGCTCTTGCTTTGTTGTTGTAAAAATCCATTCTGTTCAAATCCCAGCTAATGAAAATGTGCATCTGTAAATAAAAAATAAATCGAGGGAATGTATTAATCCTGCAGCTGCTGTCCACTTCACTTTCCTTATAAAAAATAACTCAATTTTCTGGTCTGAATGTCTGTGTTATTTAGCAATGTAGTGGCAATTTGAGGGGGGACAAAGTAAGTATTGAAATCTATTTATGTATAACAACCTTGGCAATAAAAGCAGCTATGCAGTAACTATATAGTCATTTGCTTTTGTGGATACTTGAGGTTCAGGGTCTGCCCTAGAAATCCATTACCTGGCTGTTTAAATTGCTACTTTATTTGCCTAGCTATTAATTAATTTGTCTCTCTAACCTAGGACTGGCACCATGCATAGGTCAGCTAGGCAACTTTCCATGTTTTATAATTAGAGATGACTGGAAAGGGCCCCTGGCCAAAATTTTTTTCCCACTTGCATTCCATGGTGAATAAAATATTTGTCTTATAAATTGTGTAGGCATTTTCTCTGGGAAAGATATATTAGCTAAAATTATATAAAAATTTATCTCATCGATCATAACCATTATAACTAGAAAGGAGGTAGGACCTCAAGGAAAGAGGAAATAAAATCTTTAATTTCTGTTGAAGCAGGGGGAAAATCTGAGAACAGGGATATCTTTGAAAGATCATTTCCCCTCGATGGTTGAAATTTTTTGCAGATTCTGGCATATATCCCAGGATGACCTGGAATAAGGGTAAAGATGAATGCAGCTTATTCAGAGTAATTTTATCCTAAGGAGAGAAGAAATTCACAAATAGGATGACTCTAGTACAGCTAAAGTAAGCATGAAGGAGCCTTCTTAAGATTCTTAAATCAGTGACATAATTCGAGAACGAGTCAGAGATTGTGGGTTTTACATATCAACAAAAATAAGTGCAATTTTATAGTTCCTGAACTTTTTAAAAACTTTTGACCACTTATTTGTATATTAGTCTTTGTTTGTGCTAATCATTCTAACAGACTTGCTTAATAGGCAGGACTCTGCCTTTAACCCTCAGAGACAAATCTGAGGGGAAAGTGTTGACTAGGTCTTCTCATTTTCCAAGATGTAGACTTAGGATCTTTTGTTCTGTTAGTCCACCTTTGGTTTGACTAGTACTAGCAGAAACCTATCGAAGAGGAAGACTCTAGAACTTAACAGGCAGCTCGTGTCACAGGAGCCGTCTGTTTTCATTTCCTTGTTTTTTTTTTTTTTTTTTTTTTTTTTAATATCTTCAAAGTAATCAGCAAGCCTCTTATAGAAATGGCTCTTATAACAGGCAATTGTAATCCTCATGGCTTGGAGAGTTTGTTCTGGGGAAATTTTGGAGTGTTTAGAGAAAAGTCAAGAGTTTCTCTTAGTATCTCTCCTCTTAATCCCTTTACTTACAATTTCAGATTTCCCTGGGGATATTTTTGATAAAGGAAGTGCATTAACTTCCTTGTGCAAAATTGCTGCCTTGTTCCTTGCTCTCTCATTTTTCACAGTGGCCACAGCTGAAATATTTTTTCTTCTCTGTTAAGCCTGATTGTACTCACCATGCCCATCGCTCCCTGGAACAATGAGATTGATGGCAGTGTTTTGTGTTCACCTGACTGTTCCTACCACCTCTACCAATCCATTTTCATTTTTATGTCTTTCATGAAAGGAAAGCAGAGGAAATCAAATAAACTTGCATAAATCCATTTTGCAGTAATCAGCTGATTATTCTCAGTCTGAAGGATGGCAACTAGACAAGAGCAGGCAACTGGATGAAGTCCAGGGTGGATTTTGATATGTCCAGTAGTTTCTGAGGTTATTTCCCTAGATTTTATTTGATAATGGTAATTAAATTTTAGATGGGTACCTTGGATGATTGATTGCATTATTTTTCCTCATAAGGAAAAAGCTATTGGTATAAAATGGACTCGTGATTAATTGTGCCGTTTTCTTTTCAAAGATGGGAAAAATATCCTTAAGTAAGCAGAGACATTTCCCCTATCATGCTCTTGTACTAAAATGCTAATGTTGACAGGCATTCAGTTACCTTAAGTATTGAGAACAAAAATTGTGCTGGAGTCTTTTTGGATAGGCAGCATGATCCTTGTTCATCATCTGTTTGTCTTTTCTACTAATCAGAAGCTCATTATATGCCCAGTTTTATACCTTGAACATTGAGAGATTTCAGAAAACTTGTTAGTGTTTTTAGAAAACAGAACCTGGGCAAAACTTAGGTACTGATACTTTACTGGTAAATCCAATCCTTAGACTGTGAGAATGAGCAAGAAGATAAACTGGGTAAAGAAAGAAGAAAGCAAACATAAGGTGGTACTTTACTAAGTGGTTATTTAACAAAAGTGCAAAGGTAGTCTGGACATGCAAGAAGTCAGGATGTTTAAAAGCATCTTGGCCCCAAATGCATTGACTATGTAGGGAGACATGCAGAGTGAACTTACCTACTGGCTTCCCCCAAACTCCAGTCTCTCAGTGATCAAAGGAAACTCTGAGGAGTTGACAGTCCCATATTTTGGTGTCACTACATTGTGCAGCTGGGAAAGCAGATTCCATGTCCTGTAGCTGGGTTCTTTATTACGAATTAGGAAGCAGTGGGAAGAGACAGAGATGACAGGTTTTGGCAATGCACTGGGTTAACTACACAGCTCTCTGGCTCTGTGAGTTGGTCAGTGAGTTAGTGGGTGCAATGGAACAGACTGAAGGCAGGTGAGAGGAAGAGAATCTGAGGCTGTACATTTGATGTACTAGTATGAGCAGTATTCCATCCTCAGTAGCTGTTCTTTGTAATATACTCTGAAAAAAATGTTATTGCCTCCTTCTATTAATGATTACTTTGCATATTAATTTCTCTTGTAGTTTTTAAAATCTGTTTTTTGGTGGGAAAAACATTCTTTTCTTCTTCAGGTCTTTCAGAAGTTAAGAACTATGCCACAGCAGGAAAAAAGGCCACCACTTGATTTAAAAAGTACCAAGTTAGAAGATCCTTTTCAATAAAGCTTATTTTTTTCAACCCTCAATAAAGATATAGGTAATTATATTGAATTGATATGTGATTGGAAAGCAAGTATAAATGAAGTCCAGGGTGGACTTCAATAATTTGATCATTCATAATTGCTACAAGTGCTTTGATATCTTCTAGGAACTAGAAAAAGTGAGAATAATTTCCAAATAACATGGGAATGAGAACAATTGGCAATGAGCCCTATGTGAGTCAGGTTTCTACCACTGTAACAGTAAGACTGAGGTCATCTGCTTATAAAGGGAAATGATTTATTTTGGCTCAGAGTTTTCGAGAGCTTTAAGTCCATGGTTGGTTGGCTCTGTGGCTTTGGACCTGTGGTTAGACAGCACTTCATGGTGGGAATGTGTGGTGAAACAAAACTACTTACTTCATGGATGAGAAGCAAGGAGTCAAGAGGGAACTGAGGTCTCACAGTCCCCATCAAACACATGCCCTCAATGACTTGAAATTCTCCTGCTAGGCCCCACTTGTTAAAGGGTCTACCGCCACCCAGGACTGCCATCCTGGGGACCAAGCCTTTCACATAGGCCTTTTCTCTTCAGGTTGGCCATGTCCCCTCTGCCACCTATCAAAATTCTAGGTGTGGCATGCACTTATTTATAGATTCTTTTATTTTCTTTTGGCCAATTTTTCTTTCCTTATGTTTATTACATTATAATGGAGCAAATCTCCATTCTTCTTCTTCTGAAGTTTTATTCTTGGTACTTCATTAGACATTTTAAAACTATGAAAAGACCCATTGATGTTTTGATTGGAAATGCATTAAATACATAAATCAATTCAGGGAGAACTGATACTTTTTATATGAAATCTTCTCATTGATTAACATGTGTAGTTCCTTATTTATTTAGATAGTCTTCAACCATTTTAATTAAAGTTTTATAACTCATCATTTATAATATGTTTTATTTTTGTTACTTAAAATATTGTACTTAAAACATTTTCTTTACTGGGGGCAACAGGGATTGAACTCTACCACTGAGCCACTTTCCCAGTCCTGTTTTGTATTCTATTTAGAGACAGGGTCTCATTTTGTTGCTTAGTGCCTCACAGTTACTGAGGGTGACTTTGAATTCAAGGTCCTCCTGCCTTAGCCTCACAAGCCACTGGATTTACAGGCATGTGCCACCCTGCCTAGCTGAAACATTTTCTAATTCTTTGCTATAATACTGGATAGGTGATACTGTCTCTTCAGGGTTTCACACACACAGGTACACATATGCATCTATCCCTCATAGGTGATGTTAATTTTTATCAGTTGGTCAAGATCCTGCCTGATTTATCCATGGTATAATTACATTTTTAAACCCACTTTTCAACTAAATTAAAAAAAATCTGTGGGGAGACATAAAAACCCTATACATATTTTATTCCTCATTATGTGTCTGGGATAAAAGTGAATCTCAGATCCACCTTACTCTGTTCAAGGACCAAGTGCAGCTATGTTACTGTGACTTTGTGGCAATTCTGGTTAATTTTGCCTTTTCCTGGGATGTTGATCCAATCTGGCTGCTGACTACATTGGCCTCTATTTGCTCAGAATCCCAGCTGTTGCCCCAGATATTTCATAGCCCTGGGCAATTCTGCTTAGGCTTCAAGGTGCCTCACTATCTCTGTTCTTTACACTTTGTTGCTTGAAGCTCAGATTGGATAGTCTGTCTGTTCATATGTTGATGGGCAAGGGAACTTTGAAGGCTTCTCTGCTTCCTGTGAGATCAGAGTGCTACGGGAGTGAGGTCTGGTGGCAGGACATCGGGAAGATATCTGAGAAATTTCAGTCTTGACCATGGAGGTCAATGACCTCTAACTCTTACCCTATGTACCCATGAAATATTGTCATTTTGTAAAAATATTTTCTCAATATTAAATTAACATTCCTTTCAGATATTTTATTTGAAGTATTAAGCATTAAAAATGAAAAGCAAAGTTAGGCTATTTGCTTTTTCAGTTGACAGATGGAATTGGTTAAGAAAACCAAGATGTTTCTGAAATGTTAGAATGAGTCAGAATTGATATCAGCAAGGACATTCCATAAAACTTATGAAAGACAGAAAACTAGGTGGTTAGGTAATTTCTAGGTATAAGTCAGTTTAATAATATCTAATTTCTTTAAAAATGTTTTGAAACAGGAGAATAATAGCTTGTAAGAGGTTATAAAGTGAATTACTACTTCATTTACAATTTTTCTTCACTTTTAGGAAAATTACATTTTTCAAGTGTTTGATGAATCAAAGAAATAAAAGACAGTTTTAGAGGATTTAAAATTATTGTATACAATAAATACTAGATTTTCTTCCTTCTGTTTTATTGAGGAGAGAGCCATATCTCAGTTTCTTTTATTTATTTTGTAACAGTACTGTCTGGTTTGAAAGATTTCAGGTTGAAAATCTATAGGTAATGAAAAGGAAACATCATTGAAGTAATTTGGATTGCTAGAAGCTGGCATTCTTTAATTTTCAGAAAGACATCACTCAGGTGAATGACAATGTAGCTGTAGGTTGTTTTCTGGGGGGAAAACAGACATTATTAAAGGGAATTGATTAAGTATATAATTTTAACAATTCACTCATTAAAAGGTGCTTTTTGATTCTTGATACTCTTGTATAATATCAGTAGTTAAAAATCCCAAATAAATAGTAAAAACTTTTGTTCTTTAAAGACTATTTTGAAAAAAGCCAGATAGGTGTATACCCATTCTCCTCTCTCCCCTATAAGTGCCCCAGCTTTACCAGGGTTGCCTAAAAGATCGGTACCCTTCTCACCAGTCTAGAAACTCTGACAGGTCCAGTGTAACCTACCTGTCTGGTGAATGGAGATAAAGGCCTGGGTTGGTAGACACCAGCATAGAGGGAATAGACGAAATCCACAGCTTCTTGAATCTATCTGGGTAGGGAAGAGTTGGGAGAGGCACCCAGAATCTCTGGCTGTGCTGATTGGTAAAGGCCTTCTTTCCAAACCCAGTTTATAAAGGACAAAAAGATTTTAATGTGCTGACACCAAACACAGAATGTCAGTATAAATGAAGACCAGGCAAAGGTGCTTCAGTCAAAAGAAGAAGATAAATTTTTAGATGCAGATCCTAATGAAAAGGAGTTATATGATTTACTGATGAGAATTTAAAATGATTCTCAAAAAGATGCTCACTTGAGGTCAAGAGAACAATGGGTAACCAAAGTGAGAATTTCATCAAAGAGATTGAAAATATAAAAATGTAACAAAAAGAAGTCATGGAGCTGAAGAACATAAAAGCCAAGCTGAAAAATTCACTAGAGGGGTTAAGCAGCAGACTAGGTCAAATAGAAGCAAGGGTGAGTGAACACAAAGACAGATCTCTGGAAAGGAGGAACAAAACAGAAAAAAAGGAATGAAAAAGAGTGGAGAACGTAAGAAAATTATGGGACACCATCAAGAGGATGAATATGCACATCACAGGAGTTCTAGAAGAAAAAGAAAAAGAGCAGAAAGAAAAAGAAAAAAAGGGAAAGAAAAAGAACCAGAAAGTTTATTAAAAAAAAGGAAACTTTCCAAATCTGAGGACATCTACTTCTAGTAACCCTACAAGATACCAAAAAAGATTAATTCAGAGAAATCACACCAAGATGTAATCAGATTGGTAAAAGTCAGAGACAAAGAGAGAATCCTGAGAGCACCAAGAGAATACAGATTGGTCATACCTGAGGGATAAGACTACAGTGGAATTTTCAGTAGAAAACCTACAGTCCAGAAACAAGTGGGATGACATATTTAAACTCTTGAAACAAAATGCTGCCAAAAAAAGAAATACCTACCAAAACTCTTTTAGAAATGAAAAAGAGATAAAGAATTTCTCAGAAAAATACAAGCTAAATGAGTTCATTGACATTAGATCTGCCTTCCAAGAAATGCTAAAAATGAAATGAAGGGATGCCAAATAGCAGCATGCTAGCTTAAGGAATGATAAAAACTATTGTTAAGAGTTAATATATAGATAAATACTAAATTACCATTGTACTGGTGGTAGATAAATAACTTAATTCTGGTATAAAAGATAAAAGTATTAAGATATCTATTGACTAAAAATGCTAAAAGATGCAAAATATGAATAAGACGTAACTTGTGACAAAAATAAGAGTATTAGAAAAGACTTTAGGATTTTCACATGCAATCGAACTTAAGTTGTTATCAACTTAAAATAGACTTTCACAACTGTATTTCATGTAAACCCCAAGGTAACCACACACATGCGTGCACCCACACACACTTACAGTAGTGATAGAAAAGAGAAAGAGAAAGAAACAAATCATACTAATACAAAAAAAAAAAAAAAAATCAGCAAAGGGGGATAGTAAGAAAGTAAAGACAGACAAAAGAACTACAGGACTAACAAAAGAACTAAGTGGTAATAGTAAATCTTTCACTATCAATAATTACTTTCGGTATAATTGATTAAACTGCCCAGTCAAAAAATATATAGGAGCTGAATGGATTTAAAAATGGGCCAAACTATATGCTGTCTATAAGAAACTTACTTTAGATTTAAGGACACACATAGGCTGAAAGTGAAGGGGTGGAAAAAAGATATTTCATGCAAACTGGTAACCAAAAGAAAGCAGGTGTATCTACATTCATATCAGACAAAATAGAATTTAAATCTACAGTTTTCAAAAGAGACAAAAAGACATTTTATAATGGTGAAAGGTCAATCCACCAGGAAGATGGAAC
Source organism: Sciurus vulgaris (assembly GCF_902686455.1). NCBI lineage: Eukaryota > Metazoa > Chordata > Mammalia > Rodentia > Sciuridae > Sciurus > Sciurus vulgaris. The sequence goes on from NC_136468.1 coordinate 53,089,321, forward strand.
AATTATAAATATAAATGCTCTCAACATCAAAGTATATGGATACATAAAACAAGCTTTGACAGAGCTGAAGGGAGCAATAGACTGTAATGCAGTAACAGTACGTGACTTCAGTACCTCACTTTCAATATCAGACAATATCCAGACAGAAGTCCAGTTACAAAGTAGACGACTTGAATAATACTACAGATCAAATGGTCTTAATAGATACATGCAGAACATTCTACCTAAAAGCAGCAATATACACATTCTTCTTCAGCATACACATCTTTTTCCAAGATGGATGGCATGTTAAATCAAAACACATCTTAAATTTAAAGATAGAATTCATACTCAAGATGATTTTTCATCATAAATGAATTCAATAAGAAATCAGTAGCTGAAAGAAAACTGGGAAATTGACAATTATGTGGCAATTAAGCACTATATTCTTAAGTAGTCCTTGGGTCAAAGAAGAAATTTTTAAAAATTAGGAAATATTTTGAGACAAATTAAAATGAAAGCACAACATACCAAAATTTGAGAAATTCAGCAACAGTAGTACTAAGAGATATGTTTATAGCAATATATGCCTGTATTAAAAAAGAGGAAAGATGTTAAGTAAACAACCAAACTTTATATCTCAAAGAACTAAATAAAAAAGAGGAAGCTAAGCCTAAAGTTAGCAGAAAGAAGGCAATAACAAAGATTAGAGCAGAAATAAATCAAACGGAAAATAGAAAAACAGAAAAAAACGAATGAAGCTAAGAGATGCCATCTTGAAAATATAAAACCAACCAACCCTTAGCTGGACTAAGATAAAAGAAGAAAACCTACATAACTAAAATTATAAATAAGAGAATAGATAAGTCAATGCCACAGAAATAAAAGTTATCTCAAGAAATTACTATGAACAGTTATATGCCAAAAAACTGGGTAACCTACAAGAAATGGATAAGTTCCCAGAAATACACAATTTAACAAGACTAAGTTATGAATAATTAGAAAGTATGATTTGACCTATAACTAGTATGCAGATTGAATCATTAATTAAATATTCCTAACAAGGAAAAATCCATGACTTGAGAACTGTACTTCTGAATTCTTTCTTTCTTTTTTTTTTTTTTTTGTGGTGCTGGGGATTGAACCCAGGGCCTTGTGCATGCCAGGCAAGCACTCTACCAACTGAGCTTTGTCCCCAGCCCCTACTGAATTCTATCAGACTTTTTTTTTTTTCTGTCTTTTTAAAACTTTGTTCAAATTAGTTATACATGACAGCAGAATGCATTTCAACTCATTGTGCACAAATGGAGCACAATTGCTCATTTCTCTGGCTGTACACAGTAGAGTCACATCATTCATGCAGTCATACATGTACATAGTGTAATAATGTCCTCTCATTCCACCATCCTTCCCACCCCCATAGACCCTCCCCTCCCCTCACTCCCTTTCATTCTTCCTTAGCCCCTCCCACCCCTCATTTTGGATCAGCATCTGCATATCAGAGAAAACATTTGACCCTTGTTTTTTTTGGGATTGGCTTATTTCTCTTAGCATGTTATTCTTTGACTCTATCCATTTGCCTGCAAATACCATAATTTCATTCTTCTTTAAGGCTGAGTAATATACTACATTTTCTTCATCCATTCATCCATTGAAGGGCATCTAGGTTGGTTCCACAGTTTATCTATTGTGAATTGAACTGCTATAAACACTGATGTGGCTGCGTCACTGTAATATGCTGATTTTAAGTACTTTGGGTATAAAGTGAGGAGTGGGATAGCCGGGTCAAATGGTGATTCCATTCCAAGTTTTCTAAGGAAACTCCATGCTCCTTTCCTTAGTGGCTGCACCCATTTGCAGTCCTACCAGCAATGTATAAGTTATCTTTTCCCCACATCCTCTCCAACACCTGTTGTTGCTTGTATTCTTGATAATTGCCATTCTGAATGGAGTGAGATGAAATCTTAGAGTAGTTTTGATTTGCATTTCTCTAATTACTAGAGATGTTAAACATTTTTTCATATATTTGTTAATTGATTATATTTCTTCTTCTGTGAAATGTCTGTTTAGTTCCTTACCCCATTTATTGATTGGGTTATTTGTTGTTTTGGTGTTAAGCTTTTTCAGTTCTTTAAATATCCTGGAGATGAATGCTCTATCTGATGTGTGTGTGGTAAAGATTTTCTCCCATTCTGTAGGCTCTCCATATTATTGATTATTTCCTTTGCTGAGAAGAAACTTTTTAGTTTAATATTATCCCATTTATTCTTGATTTTATTTCTTGTGCTTTAGGAGTCTTGTTAAGGAAATCAGTTCCTAAACTGACATGATAAAGATTTGGATCTACTTTTTCTTCTAGTAGTTTCAGAGTCTCTGTTCTACTGCCTGGAGCCTTGATCCACTTTGAGTTGAGTTTTGTGCAGTTTTGTTCATTTTGGTACATATAGATTTCCAGTTTTCCCAGCATCATTTGTTGAAGAGGCTATTTTTTTCTCCAATGTCTGTTTATAGAGTCTTTGTCTAGTATGAGGTAACTGTATTTATGTGGGTTTGTCTCTGTGTCTTCTATTCTGTATCATTGGTCTACCTGTCTATTTTGGTGCCAGTCCCATACTATTTTTGTTACTATGGCTCTGCAGTATTGTTTAATGTCTGGTAGTGTGATGCCTCTTGCTTTATTCTTCTTGCTAAGGATTACTTTGTCTATTCTGAGTCTCTTATTTTTCCAAATGAATATCATGATTGCTTTTTCTATTTCCATGAAGAACGACACTGGGATTTTAATTGTAATGGCATTAAATCTGTATAATGCTTTGGTAGTTTGGCCATTTTGACAATATTAATTCTTCCTATCCAAAAGCATGGAAGATCTTTCCATCTTCTAAGGTCATTTATCAAACTTTTAAAGAGGAACTAATACCAGTCCTTTATAAACTCTTTTAAAAAAAATTGAAGAGGAGGGAATAATTCTAAACTCTCTAATCATGCCAGTGTCACCCTCATTCCAAAGCCAGGTGAAGACATAACAGGCAAAAAACAAACAAACAAAAAATAACAACAAAAAACAGGCCAATAAGCCTGATGAATATACTTGTAAATTCCTCAATAACTATTAGCAAAGTGAATCCAAGAGCACATGAAAAAGATCATACATGTGACCAGTAGAATCTATCACTGGGAAGCATGGATAAGTTTTAGCATCTGAAAATCAACTAAAATAATAAACTATATTAATAAAATAAGGTATAACAATCACATGATCATCTCAAAGATGCAGATAAAGCATTTTATAAATCTAAATAGCCATTTATGTTAAAACTCTAAACAAACAAGGAATAAAAGGAAATAAACAAAATAAAGGCCATATAGGACAGATCTACAGCTAACATCAAACTCAATGGGGAAAGTTGAAAGCTTTTCCTCTAAGATTGGAAATAAGGTGAAGATGCTTACCTTCATTTGCTCTATTCAGCATGGTACTGAAAGTCCTAACCAGAGCAAGTAGGCAAAAGAAAGACATAAAGGGCATCTAAATCAGAGTAAGAGTTCAATTTCTTTCTGTTGGTAAATGCATAAAGTTACATATGGAAAGCCCTAATGAAACCATAAAACTGCTACAAGTAATACACAAATTCAATGAAATTTTAGGATGCAAAATCAAAACATAAAATCTGTTGTATCCATGATATATTAATGATAAAATTTTTGAAAATGAAATTAGGAAAACAACCACACTAAATAACACTAAAAAGGATAATATATCAAGGAATAAACTTAAATAAGGAGATGCCACAATTCTATACTGAAAACTACAAAGCACTAACAAAAAAATTGAAGAAGATACAAACGAATGGAAAGACTACCATGTTCATGGATTGGAAGATTGAATATTTTTATCACTTCTACACTACTTAAAGAAATATGTAGATTCAATATATTCCATATCCATATCCCTTTGGCATTTATTTTAAAGAAATAGGAAGAATGGTCCTAAAATTCATATGGAACCATGAAAGACCCAGAATAGCCAAAGCAATCCTGAGAAAGATGAGTTATTGCTGAAATCACCTTAGGAAGTGTATAATATGATTCAAATTATATTATAAATCTAAAGTAATCAAAACAATGGTTCTTACAATAAAGATAGACATATAATCCAAGGGAACAAAATAGAAAACACCGAAGTAAATCCAGCATTAAAAGTCAATTGATCTTTAACAAGGGCATTAAGAATATACAACAAGGAAAGGAAAATCTCTTCAACAAATGATACTGTGAAAGCTGGGCATGGTGATGCACACCTGTAGACTCAGCAACTCAGGAGACTTGAGACTGGATGGTGCATTGAGCTCAGGAGTTTGAGGCCAGCTGGGGCATCGTTGTGTGACCCTATCTCAAACAAAAACAAAAACGTGTTCCTATCTCAAAGTGCAACAATGAATGGTGTTGGGAAAACTGGATATCCACATGTAAGAGAATGAAAGTGAGTCTTTATTGTACACCATACACAGAATCCAAAAAAAGGTTCAAAGACATAAATACAAGACCCCAAATTATAAAAACCCCAGAAGAAAAATAGAGGAAAAGCTTCATGTTATTAATCTTGGCAACCATTGCACGGATATACCACGAAAAACAGAGGCAACAAAAACCAAAATAAAGTAACTGGATTTTATCAAATTAAGACTTCTGCATAGCAAAGGAAGCAATTCACAGAATATAAAGGGAACCCATGGAATGGGAGAAAATATTTGAAAGCTATCTGTTAAGGATTTACTCTTCAAGTTATATATGCCACACAGGCAATGAACAGCAAAAACCCTTGGAAAATTAAAACCATTTAAAATTGTATTAAGGACTTCAACACAATTTCTCTAACGAAGACACAAATGTTCAACAGGTATATGAAAATATGCTGTACATCCCCAATAAACAGGTACTGCAAATAAAACTACGTGAGATATCACCTACACACATTAAGTGGGTCATTGTAAGAAAAAGCAAAAGACAACAAGAGCTGGCCATGATATGGAGAAATTGGAACACTTGCCTACTGTTGGTGGGAATGCAAAAATGATGCAGCCAATATGGAAGAAAGGAAAGAGATTCCCTCAAAATCATAAAAATAGAATTTCTACAAAATCCAGAAATCTCACTTCTGAGTATTTATTCAAAAGAATTAAAATTAAGATCTCAAAGAGATATTACTACTCTGATATCCATTGCAGCACTATTCACAGAATTCAAAATGCAGAAGCAGACAAAATATCCATTGATTGATAAGTAGATAAAGAATATATGGTATATCCATCTTATGGAATACTATTCAGTCCTTAAAAAAAAAAAAAAGGAAATTCTGCCATGTGAGATATGTTCATAAAAATGAACCTTGAACACATTATTGCTAAATAAGTTAGTTACATGAGAACAAGTATTATGATTCCACTTTTATGAAGTATTTAGTATAGTCAAGAATAGTCATAGGAGCAAAGAGCAGAAATGGTAGTTACCAGGTGCTGGGAGAAGGTAAAAAAGGGGACTTAATACTCAGCAGGTATAAAGTTTCAGTCAAGCAAGATGAATTAGCTCTAGAGATGTATTGCATAGCATTGTATCTATAGTAAACATTTTTTAGGAGGCTAAATCTCATGTGAAGTGATCTTATCACAATAAGATAAGATAAAATAAAATACCTTAAACCAAAAAAAAAAAAAAAAAAAAAAAAAAGTCACCATAAATGTACTCTTTCACAGTTCTGGGGACCAGAAATCTGAAACCAGGTTTTTTTCAGGGCTGTACCACTTCTGAAGTTTCCAGCAGAGCATCTTCCTGGCCTTTTGCAGTCTTTGGTAGCTATTGGCATTCCTTGGTATTCCTTAGTTTGCAGCTGCATCAGCCCAATCTCTGCCTCCATGATCTCTTTGCTTTTTCCTGTGTGGCTTCTCTGTGTCTTTCTTTCAACACTCCTCAGGCTTTCTTGTATGAGTAATTCTGTGATTGCATTTAGTGTCCACCTAAGTGATCTAGGATAATCTCCTGTTCTCAAGATCCTTAATGACATCTTCTGCCACAGAAGGTAATATTTACAGGTTCTGGTGATTAGAGTGCACTCTTTTTTTTAATTAGGGCGTTATAGTTATACATAATACTTGGGTTCATTTTGACAAAATCATACTTTAATTTACTTTAATTTACTTTGACTTTAATTTACTCCATTTCAATCCCCAGTGTCCCTCTTTCTCACCTCACCTCCATCCACATATTCCCCTTCCTATGCTCTATTCGTCTTACTTTCACTTATTTATTTATTTTTTTGTTTTTAATTGGTGACTTACACAAAGGTGGGTTTCACTGTGGCATAGTTATACATGCACATAGCATAATTTTGTCAAATTCATTCCGCATTTGCTCCCTTTTCCTGCCCTGCCTCCCTCACCCTTAATATCTCCTTCTACTCCACTGGTTTTCCCTGTATCTTTTTAATAACTAACCCCTTCTTTCCTCCCCTTACTTTGGTCTGGCTTACATATACGAGAGACTACATTAGATCCATGATTTTCTGAGTTTGTCTTTTTCATATAACATGTTCTCCAGTTCCCTCCAATTACTGGAAGATGCCATATTTCATCTTCTTTATGGCTGAGTAAAATCCCACTGGGTATATGTACTACATTTTTAAAATCCATTCATCTATTGATATATACCTGGGCTTATCCAATCATTTGACTATTGTGAATTGCAGTGCTATAAATATTGACTTGCCTGTGTCCCTATAGTATGCTGAGTTTAGTTCTTTTGAATATACACCAAGGAGTGGGATGGCTGGGTCATATGGTGGTATCATTCCTAGATTTTTTGTTTTTGTTTTTGTTTTTGAGAAGATTCTCCATACAGTCTTCCAGAGTGGTTGTACTAATTTCAGTCCCACCAACAATGTATGAGTGTGCCTTTTCCCCCACATCCTTGACAGCATTGATTATTTGTATTTTCGATAACTGCCAGTTCTGATTGTAGTGAAATGAATCTTAGTGTAATCTTGATTGTATTTCCCTGATTGCAAGAGTTGTTGAACATTTTTTTCTTTTTTCTTTTTGCCATTTGTGTTTCTTCTTTTGAGAAATATCTGTTTAGTTCTTTTGCTATTTATTGATTGGGTTATTTATTTTTTTGCATCAAGCTTGTTGAGTTTTTTTTTTTTTTATATTCTGAATATTAATCCCCTGTTAGAGGAGTAGATGGCAAAGATTTTCTTCCATTATGTGGTCTTTATCTTCACACTCTTAATCATTTCCTTTGCTGTACAGAGGCTTTCTGATGTGATAGCATCCCACTTATTGACTTTTGATTTTATTTCTTTAGTTTTAGGGGTCTTGTAAAGGACATTGGTGCCTGCACCAATATAATGGATTGTTGGCCCTATGTTTTCTTCTAGCACATGCAAAGTTTTTTGGTTTCATTCCTAAATCTTTGATTCATTTGAACTTGACTTCTGTGCATGGTGAGAGATAGGGATCTAGTTTCATTCTTCTACATACGAATATCTAGTTTTCCCAGCACCGTTTGTTAGGAAGGCTATCTTTTTTCCAATAAATATTTTTGCCATGTTTGTCAAGTATTAGATGGTGGTAAGTATGTGGGCTTGTCTCTGTGTCTATTCCACTGGTCTTCATGTCTATTTTGGTACTAATGCTATGCTGTTTTTGTTACTATACCTCAGTAGTAAAATTTGAGATCAGGTATTTGATGCCTTAAGCATCTCTCTTTTTGCTCAGAATTACTTAGGCTATTATGTGTCTCTTATACTTCCAACTGAATTTTAGGACTATTTTTGTATAGTTCTATGAAGAATGTCTTTGGTGTTTTGATGGGGATTGCATTGAACCCATGTAGTATTTTTGGTAATATATGTTCATTTTGACAATATTAATTCTGCCTATCCAAGATTTGGGAGGTTTTCCCATCTTCTCAGGTGTTCTTCAACAATTTTCATTGTAGGGATGTTTCACCTCCTTGGTTAGATTAATTTCCAAGTATTTCATTTTTTGAGGTTATTGTTAATGGAATGGTGTTTCTGATTTCTTTATCAGCAGATTCATTATTGGAATATAGGAAAGCTATTGGCTTATGAATGTTCATTTTGCTGAATTCATTTACAGCTCAGAGAACAAAGGAAGGGGTTGAGGTTCTTAGAGCTGAGAAGTTCAGAGAGGGAACCCTATGGATGAGGACCGGGTACCTCTGAGGTGACAGAGGTAATTGGTTCTTAGAATATGAAAAAAAAAAAAAAAAAAAAAGGCCTAGAATCTAACTGCTGCTGCTGAGATAAAGTAACTGTGCCAGGTGATTCTCAACAGAACAGTGAGTAAACAGAGAAGCAAGGCCCCTTGCTCCTCCAGCCTCTGGCTGTCATCTAAGTAACCTTTACTAAGCATATCAGAGAGATTCAGTTAGCAGAGGTGAGATATAATTTGCAGAGATTTTGCCTCAGCACCATTAGATGGGTAGGTTTGTAGCTGAAAGTCCATAGCTTAACAATCTCAGACTTGGAAGCATTATGAACATAAACAAATAAAGTCATTTTTACTGTAAATTACAGAGTTCTATTTCCTTTCTAAGTTCCAGAGCACCACTTAATTTATTTGGAGGTGGTGAAAGGCGGACTGCTGAGAAATGGATATTACTTATTATTATGATGAGAATGGACTGTCAATCTAACTGCTCACATGACTCAGTTGATGCCCCATTCAGGTAGAGCAGTAACATTTCAGAGAAGAGGTCCTAGCATTTCTTGGGCCTTTTGTTGTGGGTGAGGGTAGCTGGAGGGATGCCATGAAGGGTTAAGGATGTGGTGGTGACTGCATTAAAGGAAGATGATTTCGTACAGAAGAAACCAGCACTATGCTTAGTCTTGGGAATCATTTAGAACTGCTGCCAAGTGCCCCACTTAGTCATAAAAATGGATGCAATTTGAGAAAATTATGCTCCTGGCAAGCTATTTTACTGGAATCAGAGGGCAGTTTGATATTTTTCAGCTATGTTTTCTCTTGAATGGAGACTTCTTTTAGTTTAAAAAAAATAATTTGCTGCCGACACATTGGAGGATTGATGATTTTCTGCTTTCCCATAATACCCTTTGCCTTTACACAATGTTTGGTATGCTGTAACTCTTTGCACAGTCTCAGAACACTACTTTTATGTTGATTTGGTGTCTTGACCTGAAACATTTGCCTCTTCCAAGTATGTTTAGTTAGGAAAGTGTGCAGCTAGAGCAGCACTAAAGTTCCCTGGTATCTCTCCAAGGATTTGGAGGACTTAGGAGAAACCTCTGACTTTTTGGAACCTTTCAATGTGCCTGGGGGGCCTGGATTTCCATTATTTGATTAGGTGTCCTGGAAAGTATGGCTCTATGGCTGTCAACTAGTCACTGCATCATTTTCTTCAAAGTTGCTGTCACCATGCTATTCAGGACCACCTCACACAATGAGAATTTGTACTCTTCCATAATTTTATTTCCTTTCCTTTAATATTTCTGCTATGTCTTATGTTGGCTGAAAGGACAGGGGTATCACTCAAAGACCGCTGACTTTCTCATGTGCACTACAGGATAGGCAGTAGAATGCAGTCATTTGAAACATGGTACCAGACACCTTAGACAATTACTTAACCTTTTTGACCCTCAGTTACTTCATCCTCAAAGAGTGATAATGGTAGTTTCTATCTCATGGAGTTTTGATTAAATAAAATTAAAATAGGCAATGTACTTAGAACGGTGTCAGGTCACATAGCAAATGGTTAACAAGTGCTGGTAATTATTTTTGGATTCCAGCTCTGTAGTGAGATTTCATGGATTCCTTTTCCTATTTGATTTGGATTTAAGTTTACCTTTTAAGGGCATCTAAAATGAAAACAACAATATTGGCTCTTTTTCTGGAATAAAGGGCTTAAGAGATAAAGAGATAAACTGTCTCTTACATGAAAATCCACATCCACCTGGTCATGATGGGTAGGAATTTTAGAGTTGACAGAACTGCTCTGCAGCTGCTGGCTTGACTCTGCTTGAATCTCTCCTTTGAAGACACAGAAGCAAGCTCCATTTGACTGTGCTTTCATGCTGGAGTTCAGATGCCTACTTCTAGAGGCAAGAGTCAGCCTTGCACCTGGATGTTGGGCTTCCATTTCAAATAGCACCTTGTCCAGTGCATAAAATTCCCCAGAGGGCAATGGCTGCTGCTGCTTACATAAATCCCAGTGTGTAATTCAGAAAGAAGGTTGTAGCTGTTTCTGGCTATGGCAGAACCACAGAGATAGGGCTGAAAAACACAACTAACATCAGTTTTAAGGGCTTGGGGGATGGGAGAGAATATAAGTAGCACTGGATGGTTGTGAACTGCTGTTGATCCTTCCCATTGGTCAAGGGACATCAAGGTCAGCAAGAACAGTTTAAGCTCTGAGAGAGAAGTTAAGAATATTTACATTTTTAAGAAGATTTTAAGATGGTCTGAAGGAGGGTCTTGGGGTTTTCTTCATTTCAGTGAGATAAGGCGCTAGAGAACTGAGCAGTACCTTCCTGGTAGGAAGATTTGTTTTCCTAGGTAAAGAGAGTTTCTATATTTAGAAAAGAAAAAAAAAAAAAAAAAAGACTCAGTGCAACAATATTTATTAAACACAAGTGCTCCTTCTACCCATACCCTCTGCACCTTTTCTACTCCAGGAAGGAGAAATAGGAGTTTATGATCTTCATTGCAGAAATAAAGAACAAAAGGACTCCTTGCCAAGCCTTCATCAATTTTTACATTCAATGACATAATAATTGAAGGGCAAGTTCCTCTGAATAGAGTAGAGAACTTGAACATCATGTGTGGAGAAGGGTGATGCTGGGTCCTGCACAACGAGGGGTTAGATAACCACGTGGAGGTGTGAGGCAGTTGAGAAATTAATGAAAGTCTGAAATAATTAATAGAAAATAAAAGAAGACACAGGAACATAGTTTCACAGCGGGGGGCCTGGTGGGTGGTTTAGACCTGATGGGTCTGATCTCTTAAAGAGTGAGGCACTGTGCTCTCTGTTTATAGGGGAGCACATCAAAGGGATTTATTGTCAGGAAGGGTTCTTCAAACCAAGTCCAACAGGCTAATTGGGTCTTATCTATTTGCAAGATATCTTCTTCCTTCTCTGGACAGCTGGCACCTCAAGGTGGTTGAGTGCACCCATATTTCTTTCACCCCAGGGCAGTAGGCATCTGAATTCAAAGCTATTGAACCCATAAATCCCATACCAGGCATGGAATCTGCCCCATTATCAGTGGCCACCTGCAAATGGGTGTGCCTTTCAGCACTGTTGTACTGAGAGAAACCCAAAAGGGCAGTCTAGCTGTCCAAGGCCATGGAGTTCAAAGCAGTGATTCATTTTCCACTCTCGACAGAAGGAAACTGAAAGTGAAATATGTTCCCTTTCCCTGTGTGGAAGTGAAAAAACTACTGTTTTACATAGAAAGCCTTCCATCCCTTCCATTATCTATGCCTCTGCCTCGGAGTCCCTCCCTCACTGTTATGGTAAATCCTATGAAAGAACCCTTACTTTTCTTTTATTTTTTTAAAAATATTTTTGAGTGTAGATGAACACAATACCTTTATTTAATGTATTTATTTTTATGTGGTGCTGAGGATCAACCCCAGTGCCTCGCATGTGCTAGGCAAGTGCTCTACCACTGGGCCACAACCCCAGCCCAGAACCCTTAATTTTCTTGATCCCATTTTTCCCCATTTATGCACTTGACAAAAATGAATATGGGTTGAACCCAGTTATTCACCGAATTAATTCTTGAACTCAAGTATTAAGATGGTTTGAGAAAAACACATAGTTGTAATGGGCCTCATCCTAAACTCATGATCTCTAATTGGTAAACAATGCTACCTAGTAATTGCTCTACATTTTCTGGGTATATTCATTCTCTACTATATAGAGATTCTATACTATATATATATATATATATATATATATACACACACACACACACACTATCTATATATACTATATATATTCTCTACTAAATTCTATTTCTCATTTTAGATCACTACACTTGCCTTTGCTACTTCAATAGGGGAAACAAAATAATCAGGTTGGAGCATTTTATAATCCCATCATTAATTCTATCCTGTCGCCTGTGTTATTTGTGCCTTGCTTTTTGCTTTGCTGTTGCCTGGAGAGTCCATGGTCTTACCACAGGTACACCTACCTCTCCCTCTGTGCCCGGAATGATCCCATTACTTTACATCTTCTCAAAGTTTTGCCTCTCTAGTTCTCCTTTGTTTCCCTTACACCATCATTTTCTTTCTATTTTTAACCTGTTCATACACATCAGCACACCACCTTGAAATCAACATAAAATACTCAACTCCAAATATCTCCCAGACATTCTCTCTTCTGTTTAAGTGAAAAGCATGCTCAGTCCGGTGGTCATCTGTATCTTGACACAGTGTGTTTTGACAAGATGCAAGGTGTGTTTCAAATAATCTGCCACTACTAATTGTTGTTGGTGTATTAAAGTTAGTGATTGAGGGGTTGGGGTTATCGTTAAGTGGTTGCCTGGCACATGTGAAGCACTAGGTTTCGTCCTCAGCACCACATAAAAGTAATTAAATAAAATAAAGAAATTGTGTCCATCTCAAAATATATTTTAAAAAGGTGACTGATTTACTTACACACGTGGAGGGAGCATCTCTAGTATTGCCACTCTTATTCACTAGCATTCTCATGCACTTTCTTTAGTGGGAAGTAAGGAGGTGGAGAGAATGCTGTCATACTTGGATGGCATGTGTGCCAATCATGAGAGTAGTTTTTATGACCAAAGAAAAGTTTTCATAGTTCCTCCCACTCCTCAGGGCTCTTCAGTGGTTTTCCCACAACTTCTCAGTTTGTGTGGGAAATTCCTCCTTTCACCAAGAAGGTTGTTTCAGAATTTTATATTTTTTCCCCTTAAGATATTTATGGACAGTCCAAAAACACAAATGTGCTTTAAAAATGTGAGGTCACTCAGTGAAAGTTGCAAAAAAATATGCCATGAATGTTGTACCTTATTTACTTTAATGCTGTAGTGATTAAGGACTTTTAGCCAAACTGTGTGCCCCAAACTAAAAATAATAGGTAAAACTTAAACACTTAAACTGCCATTGTTTTTAATCAGATACAGATCATAGTAAGTAAAAAGTAAACAAAGAGACAAATCCTAAACCAGGATCTAATGTTTCTGAAACATCAACCAGATTATTATCAAAATGTTCTATGAACCGAAGCAGGATTTAATTCTACATGAAACCCAGATTGAAATCAGTGTTTTAACGGTGACACAGATTCATCTGATGTTTGAAGTATAAGTTAAGCACAGTACAGGTCAAAGTTCCCAGGTGACTTTGTATATTGTGAACTCATTGAGGGCAGGGGCTCAGAGAATACTGGGTGTTTATTATATGTTAAATAAACGCCTTCTAATTGACTAAAAAAAATCAGTCTCTCATGTTTGGCTGGGTTCATGATCACTTCTCAACTTCAAGCTGCTGTCTATAAATTACATGAAGAATTCATCATGTGAGAATTAGGGTATCTTTTCATTATTTTCCATTCTGCCTTTGTGTCTCTTCCTTCTAAACTCCCCCTTATGCCTGAGGTTGAGGCTGGAATTTATAATAATCTACTTCCCTGTGCAGCATGAATGTTAGTAACTGGATATATTCCTTTAAATCTGAGCTTTGGTTTATGGAGAAGAAAAAATGTCAGGACAGAAGTGCCAGAGTTTTGAATGGGCCTGAATTGCTCTCATGTTCTGTGGCTTAGTGTTTGGGGTGAATGATAAGCTTTTTAGTGAATCCTCATTTCATTATGGGTTAAATGATCTGCTATAAACTACTTCCATGCTCCACTGATGTGCCAGGAATGATTTTTCTAAAAGAGAAAGAGAAAGTTAAGTGTTGATCAAATGGGATTTGGTTCTCCTTTCTTGTTTTTAATTATTCTTTAGGTCACCAAGTACAGAGGAGTCTTGCCTCCAACTGGTCCATTTGTTTTAATAGCAATTGGGGGTAAATTTTATTCACAGCTAATTTCCAGTTCTACACAGAGCGTATGGTATCTGCTGATGCACATGCCAACAGTATCTTTAAAGGAAGACATTTTCTTAAAGTACTCAAGCTCTAAGCAGTAAAACATAAAGTGTACAAAGAAAAGCTAAGTTTCTCCATCGACCAACACCTAAAGTTTTCTTCACCAAATTAACAACTTGATCTGTGAGGGCTCATGTCAGTAAGTCTGGGATTAGCCTGAGGTGTCCTTCTGAACTAAGAAATGTATTGACTGCTGGTCCAGGCATGAAGCATACTGATAAAGAGTGTTGCTTTGTAAATGTGGTCCTTGTCCATGGAGGTTTTTGTATTTCATTTTTTAAAATAAGTTTGTCAGGATTATTTCTTATTTGCCCACATTTCAGAGAGATTCAAGGATTCAAGGAGTGCACTGTTTTTGAGACTGATAATGTGGCAGGAGTAGGTCGAGGTGAACAGCAAAATTCAACAAACATCTGAGAATCCATTTTAGGTCCTGTGGTACCGACATGTTCTGTGCACATATTGGTGGTTCCTGGTACAAGAGAGACAGCCTTTGGCTGAGATGTGGAGCCTGGTTTTCCTCTTGCCGTACTGTATACTTTTTATGCAAAAACCTGTAAATTTTTAAGCACTTTCCTTCTGGGCCTCTGAATCTTACTTACTTACCATCAAACCTTGTTTAATAGTCACTGTTAGAGCACTAGAAAGCATTGGAAGTTTCTTTTGTATCCTTCTGTGTGTGTGTGTGTGTGTGTGTGTAAATTTCAAAAAATTTACTACTAAAATTATACTACTCATAATGTTTGACAACTTGCTTTTAAAAATCATCTATCACTTTTAGTTTCAAACTAAATTGAAAAATGCAAATATCCCTGGAGTAAATTTTAAAATAATCTTACAACTTATATTTTTACAAGCATTTCAAATTTGCAACAAAGCATAGCTAAATACAATTTGTGGCAATTTTATGGGTGCCTCTAATGGTAAGGGGTTTTTAATCAGAGATGTGTAAAATTTATGAGAACCCAAGTGGTAGTCATATTTAGAACCCTTTGAATCTCCTCTACAGTATTCAGTGATTTTTGTGTGTCCCATGTGTCCTTAATTTTTCCTTAATTCTCTTTAAAATATGTACTATCCTGAAATCAATTCCCCACAATTCCATTTGACTTTATCATGTGAGGCCTTGCTTAGGTAGGTCCTGAGTGGTTGTCCACTTGTTCTATTTTTAACAGAGTGCATATATGACTGTGCAGGTGGCTTCATTCTCATGACTCTCCATTAGACTAAACAGCATGGAACGATTATTTAGCTTTGTGAAGAGCCAGGGATATTTCTCTCTTAGCAATTGGGATTGAGAGCAAGGTAGGACAATTCTAGCCCTGAAGGATTGTGCAGGATTTGGGTGGTAGGACACACAAAAGGGAAAGGAAACTGAAAATCATCCTCCATGGGACATAAGGAGACAAATTTCAGCCTGTGTCACTATGGTCATGGATGCTGTAGAAGAAGCTCATCTAGAGGGACTTTTCATTATTACAAGGTAGTCATGTTTGGCAGTAAATGGATAGAAAATCTTCAAAAGTCTCTTGCATGGTGTTATTTTGGACTTAACAAACAAGGACTTATTAATGAATAGGTCTGAAGAATCTAATTTGTAGACAATAGAGGAGCATATGTGGTGTGTGGTATGGGGTGTGTGTGTGGGGTATGTTTGTGTGTTTGAGCTCTCCCCAAACATACTGCGTAATCTGGCTTCACACCTGCTATTATCTGTGAAAGCAGGCCCAATTTTTCCCATCACATTTTCTCTTTTTTATAATTTTGCATGGGATTAGCTTTTGAGTTTTAAACGTTGCAATGCATTCATGGTTCAGTTGGCTTCCTACAGAACTTCTGTCCGGTGGATCAAGGGAATGAGCTCTTCTTATGTGTATAATAATATCTTTTACCTTTAGCAATCCTTTTAAAATGTCTTTCTGATATGTCATCTGGGCTACTTAATAGGGTCTATTGTACTGCCATATGCATGAACATGCTTTCACGAAAAGAGCTAGTCTGACAGAAGCATGAAGTCAAGACCCCCTAAAGAGCTTTACAATACTGCTAGAAACTGAAAGGGCAGAGAGGGTCTCAGGGCAAATGTGGGAGTCATCTAGAATTCATGAATATGATACGGTGGGAAATATCAAAGACTGTCTGATGGGGGATGGCAATTTTGTTCCATTGAGTCCTTGTTCACTACAACTGCACTGAACTTCCACTTGAACATCTACCATCACAGTTACCTCTCACTCTGCTCTGGAGACGGTTCATGAAATGCAAGTGAAGAGAGGTTATATTCCCTTCTTCAGCTACTGTCACTTCAAGTTTTTCAAGGAAGAAAATATTGCTAAGAAGCAGAAGAAAAGCAGAAAGGGACTGAAATCTGCATACTTTGGCAACCAGAAAATGCCCAAACCATTCAGTAAAATCATGTTTTCTTTTTAGGTCAAGAGACCCCAGTTTGTCCGAAATTCAGGTAATTCTCATTCCATAAATATTAACATCTGTCTTTGAATTAGGAAAAATTTTTCAAAGCAAATTTAAATGAGAATATCTAAAATGATGAAGATTTTTAAAATAAGAAATATGAAAAACTTACATAGAATAAATCAGTGTTATATTAATCCATCTGTGTTATAACAGACTGTATAAGGTCAAGACAAATAGGAAATTCATAATTTTGAAATTTAATAATATGTCTTAGTGCAGTGCCTTTATATTTAATGTTTACCTTTTTCTCTTCTCCATATAGCACAGGTAAAGACTGACAGAGACTGGATCACTGATGTGAAGTATATGACATAATATTTAAATATCCTCAGAGAAAAAACACACATACTAACAGACGCACATACAGCATTTAGCCATGGTCACCAACATCAAAGATACTAAAATAAAAAATAACCCAAAACAGCAAAATACATGTTGTGCGAATGACTGATATTTGAAGTCTCTTGTCTTTGGTATCAGTGTTTTTAGAGTAATAAAAATTAACACTTGTGAGTGCCTATCACATGTTAGGCACTCTGCTGTGGGTATTATACTTAATTTTTCTATTTAATTGTTTTATTAGCTGTGTGGATCAGTTGTTATTAACCTTGTTCTACCCTGGTGAGAAAACTGACATATATGAGTCTCTCTCATTCACCAGGAAGATACAATTCAAATAGTCTTAAAAGGTACAAATTTAAATTAATCTTTCAAAAAATAGCTTCACTATTATAGTGGGAGACTTTAATAAACTTCTTCCAAAATTTTGTTGAATAATCAGACAAGGAAACCAAGAAAGACACAAGAACACTGTACCAAACCAGAATATATATTCTTCTCAAGTTCTTAGGGATATTTACCAAACGGAACAAATTTCAAAGTATTTAAATCATACAAAACCTGTTCTCTAGCACCATGCCATTAAACTAGAAATCAATAGCGTTCCAGATAACTGGAGAGCACTCACAAATTTGAAAATTAAAAATGTGCATGTAAATAATTATTGGGCTGAAGAATAAATCAGAATGGGAAATGAAAATATGTCTTATTGAACGTTAATGAAAGCATTATGTATAAAGCTTGTTGCATATGTCAAAAGGAAATCCTAAGTGATAAGTGCATATGTTGGAAAAGAAGCAGAAAAAACTGAATGAGCTTTGCATTTATCTTAAGGTATTAGGAAAAGAATAATAAAGAGAAAGTACAAAAATCTAAAAAGCCCTATAAGTGGATCAATATGAAGAAGAAAGACAAAAATCACTCGTATTTCTATATTTCAATAACTGTTAGAAAAATAACTTATTTTGAGGTTCTATTTATAATAGCATGTATATTATCTCACTGACTGCTAGTGTGATTGAGTATCTTTTCATTGGCTGAAATTTGCCTTTGTGGATTCTTCTCTGTAAATTGCCTTTTCATAGCTTTTGTTCATATTTCGAGTTTTGAAAAACTAGTACTTTCAGCTTTTCTTTTTATTTCAAGGATACTAAGCTTTCACATTGCAAATACTTTCTCTCAGGCTGTAGCTCAGTGACCTTTGTTTATGGTATATACCAGACAGAGGAAATTACTTAATTTTGACTTGGCTAAATTTACCACCATCATTTTTATATCATTCTTTTGTTGGAATAACAAAATTTTACTATCCTCTTATCATACAGAAGCCTTTTCTTCTCTATCATAACTTTTTTGAAACATTCTAAACTTTAAAAAAATTGCATTGAGAGATTTATCCGTTTGGAATTTATTTTGTTTATGGGTTTTAGAAAATTTGACTATATTTGGAATTTATCCTGATTTTTATAGTAATCATTTTCTTTTTGAAAATTTTTAAAAATTTCGATTTCTTTTTGGTTTAATCATTCGGTTGTATGTGCCAGACACCATTGTCCACTTTTTATTAAAAATTGATATATCTCTTAAGTTTCCTTTTAATGCATTGGTTTCTCATCTACTCCCTTCTTCTTCCTTAGTTTTTCTGTTACAGAACCTGGGTCCCGAACCTGTCTCCCACAGGCTGGATTTTTAAGATTTCCTAATCAATGAGGGGATAGGTGTATTTCTCTGTCCTCTGAGGTTTTCACACATTGGCAGCTGGTTTCAAAGGCTGGCACAAATATATGTTGTATTAAAACCCTTTCATCTGCAAATACACACTATCTGGTCATTTCTGTTCGAGATATAAGCAGAGGTTGATGGATAATGCCTAGACACGTTAGCTTATTGGAATGTGAAAAATGATAGTATTCTATGCCTATTATTTCTGCTTTATTTGTAGTTGCAATACTTTTAATGATGTTTACCTTCATCTATTGTTCAGTTAGTTACCAAAATATACAGTTAGATAGGATAGGAAAGATAGATGCTTGTTTCTTTCTATTTGTTTTGCTTTTAAGACAATGAATTGATTTCCTTCCATTCTCTGAAGAGTGCCAATTACTTTTGTTTTTAGTATCATAATGAACTCATGAGTTTAGACATATTTGATGAACTTCAATTAATTGTAATTATTAATCTTTTTAATGTTAAAATTCTCCCAATTTTGGCCTGTAGCAGCTTCCTAAAGTGAGACTCCAACTACTTTGATATGACACTGTTAATTTCTGAAGGCTATTTTACTATTTGACATGATAACATTCTTACACATCCATCTTTTATATTTTCTATTCTCAGGCTCCCTGGTTTTATTTAGTAGGAAATGGCACTTCATGACCATAATCTGAACTCAAGGGACATTCTTTGATTCTAGGCTGTCATTATTTCCAGGTCGTTTTAGTAACTAAAAATATAGTAATATTTAATATTTTTTAAAGTTGTGAAAGAATGGACATTTTTTAAAGCCGTTTTATCTCAACTCCCTAAGGTCTCCCTCCCAGTAATGGGAACAAAGCCCTTAAAAGTTGTTCCAGGAAACAGCCCCAAACAGAGAGTAAAAGAATAAATTGAGCCAGATAGTCAGATAGTGCTCAAACAGTAGGATTACCAGAAACTATTGACCAGAATCTACACCCTGTTGTAAAACATTGTGAAACATGTTGTATGTTATCAGACAACTCAGACCCCCTTTGGAATTTCCCGGCAGCTTTGTTTCCCCTTTTTCCTTTTTTTTCCCCCTTTTTCTCCCTTTCATGTGCGACCCCTCCCTATGTGTGGTTTCTGCCTTTATAAACTTGTAAGATTTTCTGCTAGGGACTCGACTCCTCGACTCCTGTGTGAGTCACGAGTTGGGTCCCAGCGCGCTGGAATAAACATCTCTTGCGGTTTGCATCAAGTGAGCCTCCTGCGGTTGATTGGGGTTGCCGTCAATCCGAGGGACAGAGTTGGGGTCTCCTTTTTGGCGGTCCTACAGTTGAAACACAGGAATTCTTAGTGATACTTTAGACTCAAAATTAGAATGACAATGATTATTTATTCACCCTCTTCTGCATTGCATCTGTATGTGTTCTCTTCTCTATTGAGAATCCTGGTGCTCAAAGTCACAGGGAAATAATGTAATTAGAATATCCTATAATTGCTGATTTTCTTTAATACATAGTATATATACCACAGTGTCAAGATAGCAATGCTAATGCTATCACTATAATTACTGATAATTTTTAACATGATTGTGTTAGTCAACTTTCTGTTTCAGTGACAAAATACCTGAGATAATCAATTTAAAAGGGTGAAAAGTGAGGTTTCAAGATGGCGGCCTAGAGGGTGGCTGCATTTCATGTTGCTCCAGGACTCAGGATTCAAAAGAGGAGGTATTGAGACACGTGGGATCAACTCAAAGCAGCCGGGTGACTCTCACCCATTGGGAAGGCATCCCGGATGGGACGGTGGTCCCAGAACGCAGGGAACTTTGTGAAGTAGAGCTGCCGGCGAGACACCCCTCCCCCCGCTGGAGCAGTGAACGTGGACAACTGGGAGCGCTGTAAAGGAGGCCGCTTGGCACAGCGCTGGGACTCGGAGCAACCACTGGGGCTCCGGCGGCTGCCCAGGGGAGGTGTGGACTCAGAACACCGGGGCCTGCCCTGAGGAGGAGGAGGAGGAACGTGGCCACTTGGATTCGGAGTGACTGCACCAGAGCTACAGGCGGTTGCCAGAGGAGAAGCTGCGCGGCGAGCTGTTTGGACTCTAAGCGACCGCTTCTGAACACCGGGGCCTGCCCTGAGGAGGAGGAGGAGGAAGAGGAGCGCGGCCGCTTGGATTCGGGGTGACTACACCAGAGCTACAGGCGGTTGCCAGAGAAGGGGCTGTGTGGCGAGCTGTTTGGACTCAGACCACTTCTGAACCCCGGGGCCTGCCCGGAGGAGTAGGAGGAGGAGGAGGAGGAGCGCGGCGGGTCGTTTGGACTCGCAGTGACTGCATTAGTGCTCCAGGCAGCTGCTCAGAGGAGAAGGTGAGTGGTAAGTTGTTTGGACTTAAAGTGACAGCGCCTGAACACAGGGGGGCTGCCTGGAGGATAAGCGTGGTGGGTCGCTTGGTCTTGAGTGGCTGCACCAGAGCTCCGGGCGGTTGCCCAGAGGACCCGTGCAGCGGGTCACGTGGATTCAGAGCCACTCAGAGCGACCGCTCCTGAACACCTGGGGGGTTATCTGGAGAAGGAGGAGGAACGGGGAGGGTCACTTCGACTTGGAGTGAGTGATTGCCCAGGGCTACGGGTGGTTGGTGGGAGGAGGAGGCACGAAGTGAGTTTCTTGGACTCCTAGTGACCACACCAGAATACTGGGCGGCTGTCTGGAGGAAGAGGCCTGTGGCGGGTCTCTGGGACTTAGAGCAATTGTTTGGGGCCCCAGGTGGCTGCTCAGAGGAGGGGCCGCATAGCCAGGTGATTAGGTGCAGAGCAGGGTCCCAGGATCTAGGAGGCTTCTGGGTGGAAGAGCCGCACAGAGACAGACTTAGGGTGGAGCGAAGGTTCCAGGCCTGCGGGCAGATTCTCTGAGGAGGGGCAGCCTAAGGCGATTCATCTGCGAAGGGTGAGGCTCCCAGGCCCAGGAGGCAGGGCCGGGCCCCTGGGAACTTTGCAGAGGAAGGCAGCCCAGCCCAGGCGGTAGCTGTAAATTGAGGGGAACCTCTAGGAGGGAACTGACCAGCGAGACCTCCCCACCGGGTGAGTCTTCCCTGCTGGGTGAGGTTTCCCCACAAGGACGGTAAAACCAGAGACTCAGGCCCAAACAAGCCTTGCCTCAGCCCGCAGCCTAGGTCCCCCTTGGATGACCATTGGTCAACAAGTGGAGGCACCTCTGACCACTAGCAGGGATTATACCCCACCTGAAGGACACCACTCCTAGAGAGGCAGCTTCCTTGTGGAGCACTGCATTATCAACTTCCTCCAAGACTTCAGCCTACTGAAGGCTAAGGGGGGATATATATAGAAATCTTCAGGGACATTGTAAGTCAATAGAGGAAATCTGCAATATCTCAGCGGTCCACTGATACCTGAACAATATGAGAAAACAAGGAAAGAAAATGCTGCAAACAAATCTAGATGTTACATCAATAAAACCCAATGACAGCATGGCAGAAGAAATGACAGAAAAGGAGTTCAGAATGTACATAATTAAAATGATCAGAGAAGCAAACGATGAGATGAAAGAGCAAATGCAAGCATTGAATGATCGCACCAATCGACAGTTAAAAGAGCAAATACAGGAAGCAAAAGATCATTTCAATAAAGAGTTAGAGATATTGAAAAAAAACCAAACAGAAATTCTTGACATGAAGGAAACAATAAACCAAATTAAGAACTCCATAGAAAGCATATCCAATAGGATAGAACACCTGGAAGACAGAACCTCAGACATTGAAGACAAAATATTTCACCTTGAAAACAAAGTTGAACAAACAGAGAAGATGGTAAGAAATCATGAACAGAATCTCCAAGAACAATGGGATATCATGAAAAGGCCAAATTTAAGAATTATCGGGATTGAGGAAGGTCTAGAGAAACAAGCCAAAGGAATGAACAATTTATTCAATGAAATAATATCAGAAAATTTCCCAAATCTGAAGAATGAAATGGAAAATCAAGTTCAAGAGGCTTATAGGACTCCAAATACACAAAATTACAACAGACCCACACCAAGGCACATTATAATGAATATACCAAACATACAAAATAAAGACAGAATTTTAAAGGCTGTGAGAGAAAAGAACCAAATTACATTCAGGGGGAAACCAATACGGATATCAGCAGACTTTCCAATCCAGACCCTAAAAGCTAGAAGGGCCTGGAACAACATTTTTCAAGCCCTGAAAGAAAATGGATGCCAACCAAGAATCTTATACCCAGAAAAACTTACCTTCAAATTTGACGATGAAATAAAATCCTTCCATGATAAACAAAAGCTAAAAGAATTTACAAAAAGAAAGCCAGCATTACAGAACATTCTCAGCAAAATATTCCATGAGGAAGAGATGAAAAACAAAGAAGCAAATCAGCAAAGGGAGGAATTATCCTAAAGGAATTGTCAAATAAAGGAGGAAACAAGTTGTGTCAAACAAATAAATAAACAAAATTTAAAAAACGAACCAAATGACCGGGAAACCAAATCATTTCTCTATAATAACCCTGAATGTTAATGGCCTGAATTCATCAATCAAAAGACATAGACTGGCAGACTGGATTAAAAAGAAAGATCCAACAATATGTTGCCTGCAAGAGACTCACCTCATAGAAAAAGATACCCATAGACTAAAGGTCAAAGGATGGGGAAAAACATACCATGCACATGGACTCAGCAAAAAAGCTGGAGTATCCATCCTCATTTCAGATAATGTGGACTTCAAGCCAAAGTTAGTCAGAAGGGATAAAGAAGGACATTTCATACTTCTTAAGGGAAGCATAAATCAGCAAGATATAACAATCATAAACATCTATGCCCCAAACAGTGGCTCATCCATGTATGTCAAACAAATCCTTCTCAATTTCAGAAACCAAATAGACCATAACACAATAATACTAGGTGATTTTAACACACCTCTCTCACCACTGGACAGATCTTCCAGACAAAAATTGAACAAAGAAACCATGGATCTCAATAACACAATCAATAATTTAGATTTAACGGACATTTATAGAATATACCATCCAACCAAGAGCGAATACACTTTCTTCTCAGCAGCACATGGATCCTTCTCTAAAATAGACCATATATTATGCCACAAAGGTAATGTAAGCAAATACAAGAAGATAGAGACACTACCATGTATTCTATCAGATCATAATGGATTGAAGTTAGAAATAAATGAAAGAGTAAAACACAGAAACTATTCCAACACCTGGAGATTAAACAATATGCTATTATATGATGAATGGATAACAGAAGATATTAGGAAGGAAATTAAAAAATTCTTAGAGGTAAATGAGAACAAAGAAACATCATATCAAAATCTCTGGGACACTATGAAAGCAGTACTTAGAGGGAAATTTATTTCATGGAGCGCATTTAATAAAAGAAGTAAAACTCAACAAATAAACGACCTAACACTACAGCTCAAAGCCCTAGAAAAAGAAGAACAGAACAGCACCAAAAGTAGTAGAAGACAGGAAATAGTTAAACTCAGAGCTGAAATCAATGAAATTGAAACAAAAGAAACAATACAAAAAATTGACAAAATAAATAGTTGGTTCTTCGAAAAAATAAACAAAATTGATAAACCGTTAGCCACACTAACAAAGAGAAGACGAGAGAAAACCCAAATCACTAAATTCGGAATGAACAAGGAAATATCACAACAGACAGGATTGAAATACAAAACATAATTAGAAGCTATTTTGAAAATCTATACTCCAACAAAATAGAAAATTTCGAAGACATCAACAGGTTTCTAGAGACATATGAATTGCCTAAACTGAACGAGGAGGACATAAACAATTTAAATAGACCAATTTCAAGTACTGAAATAGAAGAAGTCATCAAAAGCCTTCCAACAAAGAAAAGTCCGGGACCAGATGGGTTCTCAGCCGAGTTCTACAAAACCTTTAAAGAAGAGCTCATTCCAATACTTCTCAAAGTATTCCATAAAATAGAAGAGGAGGGAACCCTCCCAAACTCATTCTATGAAGCCAATATCACCCTGATACCTAAACCAGACAGACTCATCAAGGAAAGAAAATTTCAGACCAATATCCTTAATGAACATCGATGCAAAAATTCTCAACAAAATTTTAGCAAATCGCATACAAAAACATATTAAAAAGATAGTGCACCATGATCAAGTGGGTTTCATCCCAGGGATGCAAGGTTGGTTCAACATCAGGAAATCAATAAACGTAATTCACCATATTAATAGACTTAAAGTCAAGAATCACATGATTATTTCAATAGATGCAGAAAAAGCATTTGATAAAACACAGCACCCCTTCATGCTCAAAACACTAGAAAAAATAGGGATAGTGGGAACATTCCTTAACATTGTAAAGGCCGTTTATGCTAAGCCCATGGCTAATATCATTCTAAATGGTGAAAAACTGAAAGCATTCCCCCTAAAAACTGGAACAAGGCAGGGATGTCCTCTTTCACCACTTCTATTCAACATCGTTCTTGAGACTCTGGCCAGAGCAATTAGATAAACCAAAGAAATTAAAGGGATACGAATTGGAAAAGAAGAACTCAAACTATCCCTGTTCGCTGATGACATGATTATATATTTAGAGGAACCTGGAAATTCCACCAGAAAACTCTTAGAACTCATAAGTGAATTCAGTAAAGTAGCAGGTTACATGATCAATGCCCATAAATCCAACGCATTTTTATACATAAGTGATGAATCTTCAGAAAGAGAAATTAGGAAAACTATCCCATTCAAAATAGTCTCAAAAAAAATAAAATACTTGGGAATCAATCTCACAAAAGAGGTGAAAGACCTCTACAATGAGAACTATACAACACTAAAGAAAGAAATTAAAGAACACCTTAGAAGATGGAAAGATCTTCCATGTTCTTGGATAGGAAGAATTAATATTGTCAAAATGGCCATACTACCTAAAGTGCTATACAAATTCAATGCAATTCCAATTAAAATCCCAATGATGTACCTTACAGAAATAGAGCAAGCAATTATGAAATTCATCTGGAAGAATAAGAAACCCAGAATAGCTAAAGCAATCCTTAGCAGGAAGAGTGAAACAGGGGGTATTGCAATACCAGATCTTTAACTCTACTACAAAGCAGTAGTAACAAAAACGGCATGGTATTGGTATCAAAATAGAAAGGTAGATCAATGGTACAGAATAGAGGACACGGACACAAAACCAAATAAATACAATTTTCTCATACTAGACAAAGGGGCCAAAAATATGCAATGGAGAAAAGATAGCCTCTTCAACAAATGGTGCTGGGAGAATTGGAAATCCACATGCAACAGAATGAAACTAAACCCATATCTCTCACCATGCACGAAACTAAACTCAAAATGGATTAAGGACCTTGGAATCAGACCAGAGACTCTGCAGATTATAGAAGAAAAAGTAGGTCCAAATCTTCACCTTGTTGGTCTAGGATCAGACTTCCTTAACAGGACTCCCATAGCACAAGAAATAAAAGCTAGAATCAACCACTGGGGTAGATTCAAACTAAAAATCTTTCTCTCAGCAAAGGAAACTATCAGCAATGCGAAGAAAGAGCCTACAGAGTGGGAGAATATCTTTGCCAATCATACTTCAGATAGAGCACTAATCTCCAGAATCTATAAAGAACTCAAAAAACTCTACTCCAAGAATTCAAATAATCCAGTCGATAAATGGGCTAAGGAAATGAATAGACACTTCACAGAAGAAGATCTACAAGCAATCAACAAACATATGGAAAAATGCTCAACATCTCTAGTAATAAGAGAAATGCAAATCAAAACCACCCTAAGATTCCATCTCACCCCAATTAGAATGGCGATTATCAAGAATACGAGCAACAACAGGTGTTGGCGAGGATGTGGGGAGAAAGGTACACTCATACATTGCTGGTGGGGCTCCAAATTAGTGCTGCCACTCTGGAAAGCAGTGTGGAGATTCCTTAGAAAACTTGGAATGGACCCTCCATTTGACCCAGCTATCCCACTCCTTGGCCTATACCCAAAGGACTTAAAATCAGCATACTACAGAGATACAGCCACATCAATGTTCATAGCTGCTCAATTCACAATAGCCAGACTGTGGAACCAACCTAGATGCCCTTCAATTGATGAGTGGATAAAGAAACTGTGGTATATATATACAATGGAATATTACTCAGCCATAAAGAATGATAAAATTATGGCATTTGCAGGCAAATGGATGAAATTGGAGAATATCATGCTAAGTGAGATAAGCCAATCTCAAAAAGCCAAAGGACGAATGATATCGTTAATAAGTGGAGGATGACACATAATGGGGGGGAGGGAAGTGTTAGTGTTAGGGTTAGAGTTAGGGTTAGGTAGGGGGGCAAGTATGGAGGAACGATGTACTGTATAGAGGGTGAAGAGGGGTGGGAGGGTTGGGGGGAAGGGAAAAAATAACAGAATGAATCAAACAACATTACTCTATGTAAATTTATGATTACACAAATGGTATGCCTTTACGCCATGTACAAACAGAGAAACAACATGTATCCCATTTGTTTACAATAAAAAAAAAATAATAAAAGGGTGAAAAGTTTATTTTGGCTCATGGTTTCAGAAGTTTCAGTCCATGGTTATTTGGCTCAGCTGTTTTGAGCCTGTGGCAGCATAGTACATCATGGCAGGCTGTGTGGCAGAGGAAGTCCATTCACCTAGTGGCAGCTTGGAAGCAAAGGGAGAAAAGGAAGCAAAGGGAGGAAACAAGAAACCAGGGTCCCAGTATCCCCTTCAAGGGCACTCCCCCAATGACCTAACTTCCTTCCACTAGCCCCACCTCCTAAAGGTTCCACCACCTCCCAATAGCACCAGAGGCTACTGACCAAGCCTTCAATACATGGCCTTTGGGAGATGTTTAAGATCCATACCATAACAATGCTCTTCCCTTTCTCACCCCACATTTTTATAGCTGTTATACATTCTCAATCTCTGAGCATATAACCATTTCAACTATACCAATTCCTATTTGGCTCATGTCAGTTGTACAAGTAATCATGAGTTTAACACCATCAGCTCCTGTGTTGCTGTCTCTCTAGGTATTTTGGGTGCATTAAGCTTTGTACCTAGTAGATATTCTCAGGAAGGGCTCATGAGTCTAATAAAAGGCTATCTCTGTCTTTTATACTTCATAGTTAATTTGGGAGGATATAAAATTCTGGGTTCATGTTTTCTGCATGAGTATCTTAAACATTATTAGATTCTCCCCCATCATAAGGCATTACTTTCTTAAGGTCTTATTTTTCTGTTCTCTAAAAGTCATGTCTCCAAAGGATTTTTTCCTATTCTTGGAAGGCCAGTGATGTTAATAGATTATGTCCTTGAATTAGTTGTCATAGGGTAATATTTTCATACTTGTTATTTACTATGTTATATGTAAATTTCAGTTTTTTGTTTATTTCAAGTGAGTTTTCTCTAGTTTCAACTTTCAGTGTTTGTTTTCTCTTTTTGGTTTTGATTTTGTTCTTTAGGGGCCTCTATTATTTATATGTAGGATTTTCTCTACTGATCAATATTTATCACTTTCTCTTGAACTTATTTTATCTCTCTCATTTATTTTGGATTTATAGAATTTTCCTCACACTTCTCTTAAGACTTTATTTATTGTGTTTACACATTCTTGTGCTTCTTTTAGTTTGGTGTTCATTTTTGAAATTTACTTATTTTTGCTCATTTTTCTGAGTTTTTTCTCTTCATTTCTGAATTATTATAATTATAATCTATGTTGCTTTTCATCTTGTATAGTTTTGTTAATACCTTTTATCTCTTCTGAAATAGAAGACTTTGGCTTTGATCTGTTTTGTGGGTATCTTTCTAGCATCTTTCATTGTTCATTGAACTTTTACTCAGCTTTTAATTCTCTTTTAAGTTATAATGACTTTGTATGGGCTTTGACTTAATAATGATCTGTTGTTAATTATTATGCGAAATTATTTTTCATGTACTTCTAATAGGAGACATGACTGAAGGTAGCCTTTCTTAGCACACAAAGCTTTTGGGGCTCTAGCTTTCTTTCAAAAATATGTTCATAGCTATAGGGAAATGCTTATTGTGATATTTCTTGTTTTTCAATTTGGGGCAGTAGCTATGTCTTTGAGCATGGAGATTTAGCTCTCTTATACCACCCCAACTCCTACCACATACATGATCATTACCCATCACCTATTCTTCCTGTGTAGTTACAGTATTGATATTAGTTTTCAGTGTGTATATTACAATTACTACAAAATGCCCATTTGCATCTGTATCAGATTTCTTTATAGAATGAGAACCAATTAAGGTATGTATTTTAGAGAAAGAGATTTATTATAAAAAATTGGTTCTTGTAATTAAGGAGACTGGTGAATCTCAAATTTGCAGTGTGAATCGGCAGCCTGGAGACCAGGTAGAACTGATGGTGCAGAGGAAGTCCAAGACAGTCTTGCTGGAAAATTCTGTCTGGCTTACGGAAGTCGGTCTTTCTACTCCCTTCAGGTCTTCAACTAATTGAATAAGTCTCACATTAAAAAGGGCAACCTATTTACAAAGAGTTCACAAATTTGTATATTAATCTCATCTCAAAACACTCATTAAGTTTGCACATGAAATTGGTCATTATAACAGCTGAGCCACAGGTAGAATTTGATTCCTTTCACTTTCTTGCACACCTTGTCCTCCCTAAATTGGAATTTATTTTGTTTTGTTCACTCACTACGTTTTCTCTGCACTTTACACCCTCCCTGGTTATCTATATTTCCTCTCAGTACATTAAGCACTTATCAGTTATTCTGTGAATTGTCTCTTTGTGCCATTTTCCCAGAGCTATCCAATCTGCCCCCCCCCCCCCCCCCCATTTTCTAAAATGACTACTATGTCCCTGTCTCCCCAAGAGCTTCCTTTATCATCTGGAATAATTTCCTAGGACTGTTATAAAAAGTACCACAAACTTGATGCCTTAAAAAATAAGAAATTTATTCTTTTATAGCTCTGCAGATTAGAAATCCAAAGTCAATATGCCATCAGGGCTGGTTCCTTCGACCTCCCTGGAGAAAGAATCTGTTCCATGCTCCTCTCCTGGTTTCAGGCATTGCTGGCAATCATTGGCATTCTTTGCCTTATGAATACACTTTCCAATCTCTGTCTCCATCTCCATCTCCATATGGTATTATTTATATATATAGTCACACACACAGACACAGACACACACACACACACACACACACACACACACACACACACACACATCTATGTATGTGTGTGCATCTCCTCTTCTTGTAAAAAAGATGAGTTATATTAGACTTAAAGTCTACCCTAATCCAGTATAACCTCATCTTAACTTACACATATCTGCATAGACCATATTTCCAAGTAATGACACATTCATAAGTTGCAGTGATTAATTAGCACTTCAACATGTTTTGGGGGACATAATATAACCTGTCATACCATCTACCTGAGGTATTCTTTCATCTCTTTTTAATTGAAGCTTCTGTTTTATGGATCCTATATCTTCCCCTTCTTTAGCAAACCTATAACATTTGTAGAGTACTTCCTCTAGTGATTTTCTAGTAAAGATCAATGGAAGTTTTTCATTTCCCTCCCTCCCTGCCTTCCTTCCTTCCTTCCTTCCTTTTCCTTTCTTCTCCTCTTTCTCTCTTTCTTTCCCTCTCTCCCTCCCTCCCCCCCCTCTTTCTTTCTAAATTTGGAATCATATATTTATTGCTTTCTAATTTCCAATAGTGCTTTGGAAAATCCAAGAAGGCTCTAAGTCTTGACACTTTGTATAAGAATTGTTGCATTTTTTTCCCCCTGTGGACACTTTTAGTGTCTTTTCTTTATACATAGCATCCATCGTGCTTTCCATCTTCCATGGAAACTGATGGGCCCCTTTAAAATAAAAAAAAAAAAATTATTAAGTCTCAGAAATTTCCCTGAGTTATTTTCTAATTTTTACTTTTTGTTTTTTCCAGTTTTTTTTTTCCTCCAGGTGTTCCTATTATTCTGATGTTCACTTCCTGAATCACACCTTTAAAATTATTTTTTTCCTGCTAGTTCTCTAATTGGTCTTCTTTTATAGAAACCTCTCAGTCTTCCATTTGTTCATTTATTTATTATTTTGGCAAATATTTATTAAGTAATTATTTTGCAACAAGCATCACTTTGCACATATATTTCAAATACATTATGTACACAGTATACATCAGTGAACAAAACGGACTTGCAGCTATTCTATAGCTTCTTTTCTAGGAGGAAGAGAAAGAGAAAGGGACTAAGTAATGAAGGTAGTAAATGAGTAAATTATATAGTGTGTAAAAAATGTAAATCAGAGTAGAATTGATTGAAGTTGCTAGAAGGGTGGAGGATTATGATTTGAAATAGCACAATTCAGAAAGACTTTATTGAAAAGTGATAGTGTTGAGGGAATGAGTTAGGTAGATATCTGTGGGAAGAGCTTTATGAGTAGACTGAACAACTATACAAAAACCCTATTGTGGGCATGTGACCTCTAGGAAGCATAGAGGAGGCCAATGTGGCTTTAGAGGGGTGAATGAGGAAGAGGGAGGTAGAGGGGAGGGGGGCAGAGATAAGGTGTGACCTTGTAGCATTTCCTATGACTTTAGCTTTTACTCTGAATAAGATGGGAAGATTTAAGCAGAACAGTGGCATGACTCAGGTTTTTGCCAAGCTCACTCTGTTTGTTGAGAAAAGACTGCGGGACTATGAACAAGTGGACATTCCTTTCTGAGGAGATATATATATATATATATATAATGATATATACAAAAATATGTAAAATAAATGCACATCCCAATTGGAATTCGCTTTCAGTATGACAGAAATGTTCCATTTTCAACTTTTTGTGGCTTGCTTTCATTGACCAGAGTAGTCTCATGTGTGGGATAATTAAATATATATCCGCTGGTGGTTTATGAAGAGATGTAGTGAATGATGTCATGTTATTTTATTATTTTTTGTTGAGAAGAATAATTTTGTGCCTCAAAAATAGAATTTTACATCTCTGAAATTATTATGAAAATCAATGAGAAATATAATTAAACAAATTCTATTGCACAAACATAGACTTAATGACAGTTTTTAATCTTCCCACGTAAATGATTCTTTCTAGTTGTGTTCATTCTTTGCTAATGTTTATCTTTCCCATTAGAGTCTTTACACAGGAGATTTTGAGGGGTAATTTGCTGACTGCAAACTTGGTATGCTTGGGAGAGGTTGTGTATTCTTGGGTATATGACTCGTTATTTAACTGGGGAATTTCTTGATGTTCTTTTCTTTTGGTCTGGTCAAATGGAGCAGAAAGAAACCAAAATTTATGTGCCCATAGGGTATTTGCTTGGCTACCAGTGATTTTGGAGCTGACCTGGAGAAGAGACCTGGAACATGCAATATTTGGTATGAGACATTTCCTTAATACTTCTGATTTTATGTTAACCTCACCCTTGATCAGGCCTACTATCTTCCACTCCTGAGAATAAGCCTCATTGTTCTGCCTGAGGAAGGGAGTGGTGGTTACCCAGTTGAGGGTATCCTGAGATTTATTATGCCTTAAACTTTCAACCACCACTTCATTTTTTTTTTTTTTGCTTTAATTTATTTTTCCTTGTTTTTGTCCTAATTTCTACTCCAAATTCACTATCTTAAGACTTTTGAGAATCTGTGGTCACAAATTGAGTTATACATGAACTTTCTGTAATGCTCATTTCAAATATGGCTTTCCTTTGGATGCTAAATCACTTATAGTCTAACTTTCTGCTTTTTCAGCTTCTTGAATATTGCTGGTTTAGTCTTCTTTCCCATTTGCTTTATAGTTAATTGTATAACTTAAAAATTATATTCTATTGCCATAATTGTTACTTTAAAAATAACGGAATTGAATGTGTATTGTTCAATCTGCCAAATTTACTCTGATATTCTTATACATTCTTCAAGTTATGTGACATATACGCCAATATTTCTATGATGCAGACAGGTAGGTATCTGTAACACTTAACAGGTGGGAAAAAGAAAGCATATAACATCCACAGAATAGTCCAGTATCACAGGGCTTGACCATGATAAAACTGAATAAGAATCAAAGGTTGTAGACTTTCAGAGAAATTGATTTTTTCTCTTTCCATGGTGTATTTACAAGGTTCTCCAGGGCAACAAAAACCAATAGGTATCTACCTATCCATCCATCTTCCTTCTTACCTACCTACCAATCTATGTGTCTAAAGGGATTTATTATAAGGAATTGGCTCACATGTTTACAGAGACTGGCATGTCCAAAATCTGCCAGTCTAATGTCCTAGTTCAAATCCAAAGGCTAAATGCTATTGTAGAACTAGGAAGAGCTGTATCCCAGGTTGAAGGTCATCAAGTAAGAACATTCCTGAGGGAAGAATGCTTTCTTCAGTCTACCAATTTAAATGTGAATCTCACCTAGAAACACTTTCACAGAAACAGAATAATTTTTGACCAAATATCAAGGTGCCCCATAGTTCAATCCAATTGACACATTAACCATGATACACTATTTGCACAACACATAGATGCTTGGTAAAAATGAAAGAACAAACAAAATCAGATTTAGTCTCTCATTCTTTAGTTACACTGGTACTGATACAACTGTATCATGTTCCCAGACTACATCAAAACAACATGAGGTGTTTGCTAAAACTGTATAATCCAGGACAGTACAAGAGCTCTATGAATCAGAATTCTGAGGAGGAAGACTTGCAGTGTTAGACTTGGTTCTTAATAAATATTTTCTCAGTGATCTGATGTACAATAAGGTTTGGAACTCATGGAATAAGACTTCCCTAAAAAAATGACTTGATGATTTTCTTTTTGTAAAGATTTTTCTTTCTGTTTTAATTCTTCTCTAATTCTGTCATCAAATGAATAGTAGAACATTTTTTATGTGTGACTTTAGCTTATCCTCAATAGTTATTTATTAAATATAACAATATCAGTAAAACACATTTACAATATTCTTCTAGAGTAAAAATTGGAAGATAATTTTCAGACTCTTACATAGAGTCAGTGGTCAGCACACATAGGACTCATACTTAAGTATGCTCTGCTGGTTAAGACATATGTAGTTTACCAAGACCATTTGAGACTCTCTACCTACTGTAGAAAGACAATAACTTTTGACTAATGGTCTTTGAATGTTTTAGTTTAAATGCATTATGCATTCAATAATTTGGTCTATTTCTCACTTATGCAGGGGTCAAAATTTTACTTCCATTCATTTGATCCTGATTAGTTCAAAATTTAGGAAGTGAAAAATAAAGATGAATTAAAATAAGACCAGATGCGAGATACTGTCAGTAAAATAGACTGCACATTTTAATCAAAATGGTAATCAGAAACATGCAATGGATCACACTTCAGGGCTAAGAAGTCATGCCCAACCTGGGGCAGGTAAAGGGACAAGTAAAACACACAATGCTAAGGAGGGGTTTTGTTTTGCTTTAGATTTTCATGCGCTTGTTTCAGTCGAAAGGTGAGTGTTTTGATTTGGAATTGGAATGCCCCTCAGAATCTCCTGTGTTAGGCAGTCGTGCAGGGTTCAGAGAGGAGATGATTGGCAAGGATGGTAATCTCATTATCAGTGGATTAATCACTGAGAATTGAATGGACCACCCCACATGGGACCTAGTTGAAGGAAATAGGTCATTGGGGGTGGGAGTGGTGTATGTGTGTGCATCCTGGAAACATCTGTCTTCTCTCCAGAATTTTCCTTTTTCTGTTCGCTACTTAGTTGCCATGACCAGAGCAGCCTTGCCCTTCCAACACAATTTTTCTGCCTTGGAGTCCATTAATGTGGACTGAACCTCTGAAACTATGAGCCAAAACAAATCTTTCTTTCTCTAAGTTATTTTTTTCAAGTATTTTGGTTACAGCAATGAAAAACTGACTAACACAGTTAGTCTGAATATTTTTATTAGAACTTTGGCTGGCAAACCTTTTCTTAAGGACCAAATAGTAAATATTTTAGAACTGGAGACTTATGGACTTTCTGTAGCAATTGCTCAACTTTCTTGAAATCTGCCAAGGACAACATTCAAGCAAATGGACATGGCTGTGTTCTGATAGCATCTTATTGACAGAAACAGGCAATTGTCTATAAACCATAGTTTGCCAATTCTTGCTAAGAAACTTCTGAATATAAGGATTTTCCCCCACATATGTGCCTTTTGTTTTAGTCAAATTTAATTTCAACTTAAAATTAATCAAATGTCACTAAATGTTTTTCATACCTTAAAATTAATCAAGTTTGACTAAAAGGAAAAAATTGTTCTTTAAATCACATAGCACATAAAGTAAATTTCGGTCTGTGTTGTTGATAACCAGTTTCCTATGTTACTAACAGATTCTGAGACCACCACCAAAGTCAAAAATTTTGTGATGGAGTTTCATGGAGGCAATTGCAACTAATTATACCTATTTACTTGACTTTGGATTGTAATGCTTTGATCTTTATCTGGAAAAAAAAACACAAAAATTTAATACCTAATAAATGTTTTCTAATGTAAGTTTTATTCATATTCATTATTCAAACGATTTGAAGGTAAAATAGCCTCAAAAAGTTTAATAATGAAGTTGTGTTTTCCATTCCTGAATTTTAATGTTATTTCAGTCAGTTTAAAATTTCTCTGGGAAGAAAATATTGTCAGGAGGAAGCTAATCATCAATTTGCTACAGCTGAAACCAGCACAGCTGGTGGATGAGTGTTTTAATGTATTTCTAGATTAAGCAAGGCAGTTTAAAGAAAACATCATGCAAAAATTCAATCTGCTATGGGTTTAAAATAAAGTCTTCATCTGTGTTGCTGCAGACAGAATAGCTACCTTATGTTTTGTCATATTGTAGTGGATTATCTTTAATGAAGCGTATATCCCCCAAAGCATTATTGTGATATTTTGTGTTTGTCTTGGTCTACACTAATGCAGTGGTTTAGGTTTAGTGAACAGAAGAATGGATTTTACTCTTAGTAATGCCCTGGCAGGTTTTCTTTGCTGAAGTTGTAAATGAAAGCAATTCACACACATTTGGAAGGAGACCTTTGCTATTGATTTCAGTGTTTTTTCATGACAATGATAATGTTGATGTCTTGATCTTGAAAAATTACAAGGGGTCCTCAGGAAGAAAATTCTTCATGTATTTTTTAAAACCATAGGATGGGATGATTCAATTAAAAAATAGAATCTCTATCACCTATTTATCATC
Source organism: Sciurus vulgaris (assembly GCF_902686455.1). Lineage (NCBI taxonomy): Eukaryota > Metazoa > Chordata > Mammalia > Rodentia > Sciuridae > Sciurus > Sciurus vulgaris. Next base: position 53,125,224 of record NC_136468.1, read on the forward strand.
ATCATCATTTTGCTATCAAATATCTATCTGTATTTTGATCTACCCATTTATTTATCATTATTATTTTATCTCACTATCTAAATTTCCCTTCATCTATCTACCTGTCTACCACCCTTCCTCTCTCTCTCCCTCCCTCCTTTCCTACCTACCTACCTACCTACCTAGCTTCATACCTATAGGAAGACATGCCCCAAAGAACTATATTGGTCATATGATTATGGGTGTTAGTTATTTTATTTTTTGCTTAACCAAATTTCTGATTTATTGTTTTTGCAGTAATAACAAATTTTAGTTAATACAAACAAGTGCATTGTTAGTTGCTCTTTAGAAGAGAAAATATAAAAATAGTTATTTATTATCTATTAATTAGGAAAACATACTTAGAGAGATTAATAAAAAAGCAATGCATATCATTAAGGCAAAGGCTGTGATTTCTGTCATCAAATCCATTTCTTGAAGACGAGTTCTTTTTTTCCTTCCTTTCCAAGATATTTGTATCTTAGAGTGTTAAAAAATTGTGAATGTAACAATTTTGGTGATTCTCATGTTACTATTGTCCTTCTGTGGGTTCTTCCACGCTCTTTCTGACAAAGCAAATTATTAACAATCTAAGGACTTTCAGTGGCTCTGTTAATAACCTATAAACTCTCTTTATTTCATTCTATCCTTAAAAAAGCAGTAATATATTGTACATGCTTCTTTGTACCTTTCATTTGTCACTTAACCATGATGTATGTGGCGTACCCTGTATGTGGTGAGAGAATGAGCTATGATTCTTAGTTTCTTCCTTGTAATATCTTTTCCTTTTTTCTGCTTTTAAATTTTCCCATTAATTTTGTTTCTATACATTTTATTTATAATGCCAATAACAGTTTTGTTAATATTTGTGTTTAGTTTCTAAATATTTGGCTATTAACACTTAAAACATTTCTTCGGCCACATTTTTTCCTTTGCTTTCGAGCTTCCAATTATATACATATTAAAGTATGTAATGTCTCAGATCTCAGATACTCTGATTTTTTTCATTCTTTTTTTCTATTTCTGTTTGGATACTTTTGTTTACTTTTCTTAAAATTTACTAATTCTTTTTCTTCTTCTGTGTATATTGTTCTTGTAAAGTCCACTGAAAACATTATCACATTATAATTTTTAGTTTTAGCATCTCAATTTAGTTTTTTTTTTGATTTGTTTATGGTTTACTTTTATCTATTGAAATTCCCTATTTTTCTACTAGGTTTAAAGTAATGTGTATATTAATTGACTATTAACCATTCTGCAACATAACATATTTTAAAACAATATGTTGTATATGATAAATAGATATGGTTTATTTGCCAGTTAAAAAATAAAATATATTAAAAAAATATTTATCATGGTTATTTTACCATATCTAATAATTATAATTTCTGGTTTATCTGGCTTATTTCTGGACTAATGATCTGTAGTCTGCTCCTATTGACTATTTCATTTTCTTCTCTTTTCACAGTAGTGTTAGAGTGTATGCTGAATATTATGTGTAAAATCATTAGTGGCCCAGGTAAATATTTGCCTGCGGAAGAGGCAACTCCCTTCTCCTGTAGTATGGCACGTGTGTGAAGCTTGATCTTTCTAAACTGTAGTTGAACTAGGTTTGGGTTGGATTTTAGCCTTGTTTGATTTAGTTCCTCATTGGTTACAGATATTTTGAGGGTAGATTCAGATTGTTTCCTTCTGCATTCTCATTTTATCTATGATACTGAACTCAGTCATCAACTTTCTGAACTGTGGGAGTGTTTCCCTTTTATCTTATTCCATGGATGCTAGCTAGCTTTTGGGGTCACCAGAGACTTGTCTTTTATTTTCTTCCCTCTGTGCTGTGCACTTCAGGATCTCTCTCTATACTGTCTTTCTCCTATCAGGTGGAGTCCTATCTCGCACCTTCTTCGGCCTGCTGCTCTGTTCCTAAGAGGTTCCTATGCACTTCAGGGGAGATGTCCCCCCAATTCTCTTGTTTTTCCCACAACCTTTTGTCCTGTGTACTTGGCAGAGATCCGATGCAACAGGAGCCTCAAGGGTCAGTGGGGCTAGCACCCTGTGTTTGGTATTCCTAGTGATTCTAACCTATCATACAAGCCCATGCCTAGCCATCAAATGTCTGATAAAAAATGGCTGTTTTTTCCCAATAATAGAATAATATCAAGGGTGGATTATTTTTAAAAATTTTATTTTATTGGTTCTTCTTAGTTATACATTACAGTATCCATTTGGATAAAATTATACAGGGATTGGATATATCTTATGCTAATTAGGACTCCATTCTTGCGGGTGGTCATGGTGGTGGGGTTCCCTTAAATAATTTCATATCGTGTACATAGGAAAATTAGGTAAAATTTTTCTACTGTCTCTCCTACTCCTGTCCCCTCCCCTTTCTTTTGTTCCCATTTGTCTAATTTACTGAACTTCTCTTCCTCCCCTTTCCCCCTTTATTATGGTTTAGCTTCCACATATCAGCAAAAACATTTGAACTTTGTTTTTTTGGGAATGGCTTATTTCACTCAGCATGATATTCTCCATATTCATCTGTTTACTGGCAAATGCCATTTTGTCATTCTTCTTTATGGCTGAGTAATATCCCATTTTGTATATATACCACAATTTCTTCATCCATTTTCTGTTGATGGGCATGAAGGTTGGTTCCATAGCTTAGCTATTGTGAATTTGGCTGCTATAAGCATTGATGTGACTGTGACACTATAGTATGCTGATTTTAAATCTTTTGGATATATGTTGAGGAGTGGGTCAAATGGTAGTTCCATTCCTAGTTTTTTGAGGAATCCCCAAGCTGCTTTTCAGAGAGTTTGCACCAGTTTGCAGTCCTACCAACAATGTATGAGCATTCCTTTTTTCTGCACATCCTCGTCAATATTTGTTGTTACTTGTATTCTTGATAACTGCCACTCTGACTGGAGTGAGACAGAATTTCAATGTAGTTTTGATTTGCATTTCTCTAATTGCTAGAGATGTTGAAAATTTTTTCATATATTTTTTGGTGACTTGCATTTCTTCTTTTGAGAAGGATCTGTTCAGTTCCTTTGCCCATTTTTTGATTGGGTATTTGGTTTTTTTGTTTTTTTAAATTTTTTTGGTGTTAATTTTTTTGAGTTCTTTGTATATCATGGAAATTAGAGCCCTATCTCAGGTACAGATGACAGATTTTCTCCCATTCTGTAGGCTCTCTTTCCACACACTCGATTGTTGCTTTTGCTGTGAAGAAGCATTTTAGTTTGATGCCATCCCATTTACCGATTTTTAAAATTTTATTCCTTGTGCTTTAGGAGTCTTGTTCAGGAAGTCAGTTCTTGTGCCAATATGTTGGAGTGTTGGGCCTATCTTTTCTTCTAGTAGGTACAGGGTTTCTGGTCTAATTCCTAGGTCTTTGATCCACTTAGAGTTGATTTTTGTAGGGGGGTGAGAGATAGGCGTTAAATTTCATTCTATTACTTATGGATTTTCACTTTTCCCAGAAACATTTGTTGAAGAGGCTGTCTTTTCTCCCAGTGTGTGTTTTTGCCACCTGTGTCTAGTGTGAGGTACCTGTATTTATGTGGGTTTGTCTCTGTGTCTTCTATTCTGTTCCAGTGCTCTTCTTGCCTATTTTGGTGCCAATACCATGCTGTTTTTGTCATTATATCTCTGTAGTATAATTTAAGGTCTGGTATTATTCTATCTCTTGCTTCATATTTCTTGCTAAGGATTGCTTTAGATATTCTGGGTCTCTTATTTTTCCAAATGAATTTCATGACTGCTTTTTCTATTTATAGGAAATTCCATTGAATCTGTATAATGTTTTTGGTAGTATGACCATTTTGACAATATTACTTCTGCCTATCCAAGAACATGGGAGATCTTTCCATCTTCTAAGGTCTTCCTCAATTTCTTTCTTTAGTATTCCATAGTTTTCATTGTAGAGACACTTTACCTCTTTACTTTTCACCCTATAGCTCCACCATGGTGGAACAAAGTTGTGAATCTTCTAAGAAGAGCTTATTACTTTCTGAAATTGTTTTAGATTTCTTTGCATCCTTAGCTCTCAATTGGAATTTTTTCAAAAACTACATTGAAAATTGTAGTTTATTCAACTCATTTTTGTTGTGGAAGAATGAAATGGTCTCTGTATTAGTTTGCTAGGTCTGCTGTAACAAGTACCACAGACTGTATGGCTAAAACAAAAGAAATGATTTTTCTTACAATTATGAAGACCAGAAGTCCAAGATCAAGGTGTGGGAAGAGTTGTTTTCTCCTAAGATCTTTGCCTTGGCTTATAGATGGTTTTCTTTTTCCTATGTCATCACATGGTCTCCCCATGTACGTGTTTGTGTCCCAATTTCCTGTTCTCATGAAGATATCAGGCATTAGGATTAGGGTATCCTATATGACCTCATGTTATCTTAATTACCTCTTTAAAGGCACTATATCCAAATACAGGAAGTGGGAATTGGGACTTTAACATGTTAATTTTTCTTGGAACACAGTTTTGCCCATAACAGTCTTTTTGCAATCTTCTTTAATTTTAATCCTTCTGAGTCACTTTGCTTTAGGCAATCCTCTTGTGTACATCATAAAGTTGTATCCTTACATGTTAGATGAGTTAACCACGTTTACATTTTTTTATTTGAATGCTAAAGTTGATCTTAGGTCTACAATATTTTATATTATGTATATTAGTAATTATGTGAATGTGAAAATATACACAGGCACCTAGGATGCTTTTCACAAAGTCATCTATCTCCTTTCTACACCTTTCCTTTTTTCAATTTTTAGAGTTCTTGGATATTTAGGAAAGTTTGTGTTTTCATTCTAGTGGTTATTTTTATGTTAGTATCCTTAAATAATATAAGTGATACTATTTTACTTTTGCTGCCTTTGATCAAGAATAAATTTAGACTAGAAACTATTTTTTCTGTTCTCCCTTTTTGCTCTTCCATCATCTAATTTTGGCCCATGGTAGGTATTTACTTAGTGTGCTATTTGTAGGTTTAAATATGCTAAAGCTTTGTCAGTTGAAATCTCATTTCATTCCAAGACATAGTGTAGGAGACAATCAGGGAATTTATTTTGTTCCCTCTTCTTCTCACCCAATTTTCATTTTATGCTAGTTTCATATTGCTAAATCATACTTACCATCTCTGTCCTATTCTTTAATCCTATCCCCCATCTTTTAGTCTCAATTCCATTGTCATATATAATTGTTGTGCATCACTGTTCCTTTCAACAAAGTTTCTTCAATAATTTCTTCATGATCTGGAGCTCATTCTATATTAAAGAACCCAGAAAGGGCAATTGAAGCATTATTCCCTGAGCACTTTATATTTAATGAGGAACTTACATAAAAAGGAATGTGTGTCTCCCATTTTACTTTATTTTTATTTTTTGGATAACTTTGTGGGTGTTCCTTCACTGTTTTCTTGTCCTGATGTTGCAATAAAAAGTCTGATGCCACTCTCTGTTTATATCAATTATAAATGTCTTGATCTCTTTGTCCAAATTCCCAAATAATCTCTTTCTGTATGTTTAAGTCATAATCATTATACTGGAGATTGTCTCAGTGTTTTGAGTATTTTCTCAGGTGCACAGGATACTGCTTCAGTTTTAAAAACTGTCACAGAGAATTTCCTTAATTAATGTTTCAAATATTTGTTTCATTATCTTGTTTTTCTTTTCCCTTCAAGGATTAAAAAACATGTTGGATCTGCTTTTGTGCTTCCTTCTTGTTATGTTTTATATGTGAGGTGTCTCCTGAAAACTTACTTGTGAGACAATGCATGAGTGCTCAGAGATGAAATGATTAGATTTTGAGAGCTTTCACCTCATCAGTGGAGTAATCCATTTTCATGGATTAAGAATTTGAAAGGGCTGCTGTATACTGGGTGTTAACCGTAGGCAGGTACGTTGTGGCTGGAGGAAGGAGGTCAATGGAGTTGTACCTCTGGGGGTTACATTTTGTCCCTGGTGCCTCACTGGCTCTCCCTGCTTCCTGTCTACCACAAGATGAGTTCACTGCCAAGTTCTTCTGCCATGATGCTTTGCCTCACCTCAGCCTAGAGTGATGGAGTTGGCTAACCATGAACTGAACCTCTGAAACTATAAGCTTAAAATAAACTTTTCCTTCTCTAATTGTTCAAATCAGGTATTTTGGTCACAGTGATGAAAACTTAACTAATACAATTCTCCATCCTAAATTTTCAGATAGTTCTTTCTCAGGTCTTCCAGCCAATTCTGCCATTGTGGGGAGTCATTGGCTATGCTGGCAAGCTCAGCAAATTTTAGATTTCCTCTATCTCTTACCTTTCCTAAAAAAAAGTAATGCTTTTTTTCTTCTTCATGATTTCTGTTGATTTATATTATTTAAGGAGAAGTGGAAAGATTTAATTCTAGGAGAACATCATAATTCCTGTGGATATCTGTTATCCTTTCAGCCTTCAACTTCAATAGTGATAAAACAAATATTTGCATGATACAAGTGATGGTGAATTGTGCACAATTGCATTCAAAGTCACCCAATGTCCTTTAAACATTCATATTTGGGTATTACCCTATGGAGCCACTTGGAAATTATTTGCCAACCTTTTACTATTTTAAAGCAGTGTCCTAAATCTTCTATGAGTGCTAAAGAATATTATTTTTGCCTTGATTGTTCTTTTATTTTAGTGTTCTTTTATTTTAGTGTCAAAAGATGTTCTGAAATATGATACAGAGGGCTAAATAACAAGTGTTGAATCTCATATTCTAGTTACAGCCTTGCTATCCTTGTTGCTTGATTTAGTAAAAGTTGTTTGATCTCTAGGTCTTTGAAATTTTTATTTGAAAAATGTTGGGTTAAATTTGCCCTATTGTGTCAAATTACTAATGACAATGACAAAAAAACTTTAAAAAATGGTATCATATTGTAATTATAGAGACGAATGCAGACATTAGAGTCAGACCATCTAGGTTTCGATCCCACCTCTGTCATTTACTTATGACCTTGGGAAAATTAGTTAACCTCTCTTAGCTCAATTTCCTCATTTATAAAATGAGTATAATAATTACTATCTCCTGTGTTGTTAAGAATAATGAAATAACAGGTAACACAATGCATGCTAACTCTTTTGGGCTTTGTGATTTATATCAATAACAGAAATCGTGGCTTGGCTTTCTTTGAAGATTTTAACCATGGTGACATAGATACCATGAGGAATGGATATGAATTCAAATATTTATTGAATGCCTTCTAGATGCTGAGGCATCATGGACATGCTATGATAGCATGGTAAATAAAATATCCCAAATTCTGTACTCATAGAGCTTACACTGTGGGGATTACATGTATCATACATTTTCTAATTAATTCCCCCCCCTCTCTCTCTATATATATACACACACACACACATATATATAATGCACACACACATATGGTATATATCTACATATATGTATATGTATCTACATATCTACATATATATGTAGATATACTATACATATGCATGTATGCATGTATGTGCACGCACACATATTGGCTCAAGTAATTGAAATTCCAAATCAACTGTAACTGGATCCAGCCCCCAAGTTATGTTATATCAGTAGGTTTCTGTCTTTGTGTTTCTCCATCTTTCAGGTTTTCTTTTTCGGCTTTTCTCTTTGCTAACTTGACTTCTTCTATAGACTGACCTGCTCTACTTGACAGAAGAGATTGCTGCCAGTGGTTTCAGACTTTCGAGTTTTTATACAGAGTGACTTCAGAGGAAGAGTGAGCTTTTCACTCAAAGGTGGTCTCTAATGGGTCCTTTTCAGTTCATGTACCTTTGTGAGTCAATTTCTCAGGACTGAAATACTCTGAGTGACTTTTTGGGGTGTGGTCCCTTACTGCACCCAGAAAATGGAACATGGTCTCATATCAATCACAAGAAAAGAATTTCCAATAGGAAAGCGGCATCACTTTTGGAGTAACCCTGAGATAGATTGTCAAGCTATTAAAGTTTAGTTCAAGTACTGAACTACATGTATCAAACTTAGGCAGTACAGATTGATAGGGTAATTTATTTTAGGACTCTGAATCTTTAATACTAGTTCTTTTGCATTTGTCTTTGGAGCTCTAGTTATACCTTGATCTGAAATACCAAGGCTAATTTTTTTATTCAAGATTGAAGATCATCAAAATAATTTTATGGGGGAAGAAAGATGCTCAAAGAATGAATGATACTCTAATTCATGAATATAATTGCTCTTCATTGAAACCATTATTTTAATACACTGACAGAGTTTTCATGTTTGTTGTATGTACATTTTATATGTGTAGTTTATCGGAAGAAACATACACTTGGATATTTGTGGTCTTTTCCTAGTAGAATAACCAAGTTTTTATGACTTTTGAATAAGTTTTCCTCCATTGGTCTTTGTTTTATCATCTTCAATAGGGCAAGAGTGTGTTGCACTATTTGTTGATTCAGCACATATCTTGGTTACTTATCTACTTGGACTTGTTCTATGTGCTGGGCACAAAGCAATGATAACACAGAAAATAGTCCCAGCTTGTTGAACATACTATTGAGAGGGTAGAGGAATAGCTGGTAGACAGAAAACATAATGTTGAATGGTATAAGTACTCTAAACAAGATGAACGTAAGGTCAATGATGTCAAGGACCTTTTTTCTCTCTTATACTTCTATATCCCCTAGACACAAAAATAGTGCCCAGGACAGTGCCAGGTCACAACAGTACTCAGCAAGTATCTGTTGACTTACATGAATGAATAAGAAAATTGACTTGTTTGCAAATTCTATGATTTAGATATTAGGTGTCCCCAACTCATGTGTGAGACAATGCAAGAAAGTTTAGAGGTTAAAAAGATTGGGTTATGAGAGTCTTAACTTAATCAGTGTATTAATTCTCTGATGGGGATTAAATGAGTGGTAGCTATAGGCAGGAAGGGTGTGACTGGAGAAGCTGGGTCAATGGGGACGTGCCTTTAGGGTTTTTATTTTGTCTGTGGTGAGAGGGGAGCTCTAGCTCTCTCTCTTTCCCTCCCCCTCCCCTCCCTCTCCTCCTTTCCTCCCTTTCTCCCTCTCTCCCTCCTTCCCAGTGCTGTGTCCTGAGCTGCTTTCCTCCACCCACACTTCTGCCATGATGTCTTGCCTTACCTCAGGCCTTGAGGAATGGTGTTGGCTGTTTATGGACGGAGATCTCTGAAATCATGAGCCCCCAAATAAACTTTTGCTTCTCTAAAATTGTTCTTGTAAGGTCTTTTACTCACAGTAATGAAAGAGCTGACTAAAACAACCTAATACCAAGGATTGAAGAGATCCAATGATTTCAGAATAAATTGGTAAAAACTCTTTTTTACTAAATTTAAAAACAAGGAATCCAAGTTACAATGGTTACATCTTATATACCAACCTCACTGGGCTATGATGACCAGTTGTGTGATCAAACACTGGTTTATATATTTTTATGAAGTTGACTTTAAGTAGAGGTTATTTTTGATAATAAGTATGGGCCTCATCCAGTTAGTTGAGGACCTTAAGAATAAACACTGAGGGCTGGGGTTTTGGCCCAGTGGTAGAGCACGTGTCTAGCATGTGTGAGGCCCTGGGTTTGATCCTCAGCATCCCATAAAAAATAAAATAAAGGTATTGAGTCCACCTACAACTAAGAAGTACATTAAAAAAAAAAAAAAAAGAATAAACACTGAGGTTTTCCATAGATGAAGAATTGTCTCAAAATTCTAATGCAGAAATGTCACCTGAATTTCCAGGCTGCTGGCCTGCTCTACAAATATGGAACTCAAGACTCCAACATCAACTCTTGCCTGAGTTACCAGTCCATCTGCCTGCTATACAGATTCTCCAGTCCATACAATCTAGTGAACCAATCCCTTAAAATAAATTTTCTATTTTTGCTTTTCTTCTCTCTTTCTCTTCATACTCTCTCTGCATATAATCTATATCATTTCTCTGGAGAACCCTGACTCTGAAATTGTTTTAAAAATTTTTTAATCTCCTGCAATTCAATACATCGTTAGTGGATAGAGGAGGTTTTGTTTTGTTTTTAATTAATTTCAATTTTCTTTAAATTTTGAGACTTTCAACATACTTGGTCAGTTTCCTCTGCTAATTTGGAAATATGTAGTCAAAAACAAATTGAAATTTTAATGGAAGCTGTAGTGTGATTAACCTGAGGCTAGTTGAATTGTAGCTCTTGCAACACTATTTTCATCCATTCCTTTATTAATTTTCTGGATCTAGGTTAATATTACAGACAAGCTTGTGGGAAGCAACAACATAGCAGAAGGAATTCTTAGTTGCAAATATAAATGGCTTTGGGCATGGAAAGAGGATAAATAGAGGTGAGGAGTCATGCTTTGCTAGAATCCTCAGGTGTGAAGGATAAGAGAAATTAACTATAATCTATTCAACAATTTTATTGCATACATTCTTACTCACCTTCTCCCTATGTTTAACACTCAAATAAATGTCAGAAAGTAATCATCAAATTGACAGAAACTTAAGGTGGATGTGGGAGAAAATTAGAATACAACCAAATCCTCAGTGTTCTTTCAACACGGTCTTTCTTAAATAAAACAGGGAATCCAAAAATCAGGAAAGATTTCAAAAGGAAAAAATGAATTTAAAACTTCCAACATGAGACATTGGAAGAGATCTTGCAGGAGGTGGAGGGGCTATCTAGTGATTGCTTTACCTCTAGGCAGGTTGTTTTGAAACACATTTTAAAGCTTTCTCACAGGGAGCAAGAGTCCACAACTCTTCTCAGATATCCATTTTAGTATTAAATAATTCCTACTATTTAGAATTCTTCCTGTTATCTAACATAATTTTTCTTTTGTTCTAGTCCAAATTGGAGTTGGACAGAAGCTGTTGATTATTCCCTGTGTGAGAGCCCTTCATGTATTTAGAGATTGTTATTAAATTGGCTCAAATCAACCTTTAATCTCCACGCTGAATAATATCCATTCTCTTGACCTCCTTTAATAGATCTTTTTCCAAACCTTTCAATCACCATTTGGAGCTTTTTACTAAACCAGCTCCTTTTTCCTTTCCCTGCTTAGCTACAGAACAATGAGCCAGAGAGAGTATTTTTGGAAGAGTAGGAGTTTGATGAAAAGATTCCATTCTTTGTATTTATGTATATATGTACCTTTCTTTACACAATAGATATTGAAAATAACATTTTTTTTTTGCAAATCAAATGGCATTTTAACAGTCTATGAAACTTACTATTTAAAGGATGTAGTGAATCTTTTTGAAGATGAATAATTTTGTTTGGAAAATGTATAAAGAGAGATGATTTCTAAGAGTCAGATTTTTTTGTTTACATAGAACTTTCTTAATGTAGGGCTCATCTCCATTCTCATGTCATCTTTGTCTTTTTGTTAAACAGCCAATTCTGTAACCAATTTCTGCTTGTGGATCATTATGTGGTAGTTTGTTTTTGAGTGCTGCATTTGCACAAATAGCTCAGGATTTATTTGGCAGCCATGTTAATGATATTTGTAAAAATGTGAAAAGTAAATTGCATTCTGCTCTTAAGGAGATTGCAATCCAGAGGGAAAGGTAAAGCACACACGAACAATTCAGATATAAATTGAGAAGAATCAAAGTATTTTAAAGTGGGATCCTCAGAAAGGGAGAGAGATCTGGAAATAAGGAATATTTTTGGAAGAGGTTGTAGTAGAGAGAGTTCTTGAATGTGGTGTAGCAATTTTTACAGGTAGAAATAAGGAAGGTAATTACTAGCAGAAAGAACAGTCTTAGAAGAGCAATGGGACTGGGGAATGTTCAGTGAAGAATCAATTTTTAAAAAGAAGAGAAGAAAAGACTTGAAAGAGAGTTGAGGGAATTGCTTGATGTTCACTAGGAGAGTGAATTTTATAGTATAGGCAATATGTAGTTAATGATCAGTTTCAATGGGGCTACAACGAGGCTAAGGTAACAATGCGGTAAATATTGATAAATTTTATGTCTACCCAGAATCTAATCACCATTCCTATTTGGGGAGAATCCTCTATTTTGTGGTATTAATTGGAGGCTAACTTCCTCCAACTATGGAAACCAAACACAGGACAGACATTTCTTCTCTCTGCTTGATGAAGGAGACACATGGCCTTGATTCAGTCATTAGAAATACCTACACAATTCTTTGGTTTGTGAGACTAACACAGTGATGTTGTGACATAGAATTCACTGATGATATATCCAGCTACGGTGGTTGTGGGTCTGTTTCCAGTGACAGTGGTTGTGTCCTCCTCTGACTCTTCTTGTGACATGACTTTGCGTCCCCCACTCTCTGGCCTTCTTTGGTTCTTTCCAAATTCCTAATCCATAGATTTCCTGATAATTGTGCACAATTCTTTTTCTGCTCACGTTAGCTCGTGCCAGTTTCAGTGGCTTACAGTGATTGAAACATATTCATCTAGAATCTGCCCAGAATGGAGTAGAATGGATAAAGACAATGGCATTTCCATCACTCAGGTAGAAAGTGATGCCATTCATGTTAGGACAATGTTCATCAGAATGGAGGAGAGGGGTGACATTTGTTGAGATATGATAATGGAATTGGATATGAGCTTGAGCACCTGTCACCATGTCATTGCTGAGGCTGATCATGAATGACTGATACGGTGAACGTCCTGCCTGTTTTTCTGCAGAACATGTACTGTGCTCCCAGAGTCTGAGTAAGGAGAACACCTTTGTCACATAGAAAAGAACTTTTGTTTTCAAGCAGGGTTGACTCATCAGTACGTTGCTACTAACTGGAGTGTGAAATAATAGAGTTGTAGAATGAAAAATAATAGTAACATCTAAGGTAAAGTGATTGAGCAAGTAGGGGGAATGTTGTAGGAAGTTGTATAGGGAAGAAGATGATTATTGGATATTATATAGTTTTACTCCTTGTTCTATTTTATTACAGGGTGCCAGATATTTGTGTCTTGGTCTGTTTAGTATTGCTATGATAGAATATCTGAGATAGAATAAGTTATAGAAAACAGAAAATGTGTTTATCACTATTCTACAGCCTGACAAGTCCAAGGCAAAGGTGTGACAGATTCAACTGTCTGTAAACAGCTGTCTGTGCCCCCAAGGTGGTTCTCCAGAGAGGAGGATCACTATGTCCACACATGGCCAAGGGGATTGAAGAGCGGAAAGCAAACACACTGCTTCCATTGAGTGCCTTTATAATGGCATCAACCCACATGTGAGGACAGAGCCCTTACATTACACACTCACTCCCCCAAGGTCACACCTCCCAACATTGCTGCATTGAGAATTAAGTTTCAACATGAAATGTGGAGGGGACAAAAGCATTCAGTAGTCATCTATGTCTTTATTTCCCCCCCTCTTCTTCCCTCCCTCTCTTCCTTCACTCTTCCCTTTCCCTCCCTCCTTTCATTTCATATAGTAATAATCAATTTTCATAGTGAGAAAATCAAAACAATCCCCAACACACAAGCACATACAACTCAGTTCTTGGCTGGGGTCATTTAGAACTGGACAAAATGACTTAAGAACTCCACCCCATGCTCAGTCTCCACAGCTTTCAAAAACATTTCTGTGGACCAAGGCAGCTTCTTATTGTCTTACCATACTTACTTCCACCTTTGAGTCTAAGACCTTCTTTACTGGTGACTCTTCTGTCTCATTCTCCAGAGGAACAGTCTCTCCTTCTGGTTTTAACAGAAATTTAATTCACATGGAGCATTTATAGTATATCAGATTTTTTCCCCCCTGAATGAGCTGTATGTCATCCAGAAGGGTTTCTCTGAACTGTGAAGATACCTCAAGATTTCTTTTGAGATTTCCTTGTATTCAAAGTACTTCTTAGCCACTGCAGTTACGTTTTATCTCCCTCTCACGCCACCTCCTCTCCTCTTCCTCCAGTTCTCACCATCCTCCTTTCTTCTGCTTTGTTCTGTCACCTCTCACCTCTCACCTCTTCTGGAATATTACAGTGATGTTGCCTCTTGGTATAATCCAGTTTATGTCCTCTAGGGTTTACCATTTATTTATCAGGTTATTTTTTCCCAAAATTGGTTTTTCAGTAAAAACAAATCCTATTGTCAGCTATTAGTTTTTTCTCTTCTTATCACTCACACTATAGAGATGCCTTCTATTCACATATTATATATACAAAAGACAAACCTTTATATAGTATGTATGCAATTATCTGCATATTTCTGCATATATCTTTGAAAAGAAAATTGAATCTTACAATATACATTTTATATAATAAATATGATATCAATATACTTATCTTCCTTATATTATAAATGTATGCAGATTTTAACCACTTATATATTAATGACCAATGAAATAATTTGAAATTTTTTATTATTATGAACAATGCTTTAACAAATATTTCTGTGTACACACACACACACACACACACACACACACACACACACAAAACTTAGAGTGTTTCTAAGGGCTGTATTACAAAAAATAAGCCACTGTGCTAAAAATGTTCGACATTCTTGATTGTTAACCCTCCCAAAGAGATGTACTAGTTTATACTCCCATCATAATTCTTTAAGAATTTCTATTTTTTACATCCTAGAAAACATTTAATCATTAACTTTTGGTTAAAATATCTTTTGCCGAAAGATGGTGCATTATCATTTTTGTTATGATTTGAATCTGAAATGTCCCCCAAAAGCTTCTTAATGCAGCAAAATTCTGAGGTGAGGATTTTAGGGAATGATTGGATCATGGGACCTCTGAACTCATCAGTGGATTAGTTCATTTGGTTGATTAATCAAGGGATCCATCAAATATATTAATCCGCTGGTAGCTAATTGGACTACTGGGAGGTGGCACCTATGTGGAGGAAGTAGGTTACTGGAGGTATGACCCGGAAGAGTTTATCTTCTCTCAGCTCTTTTCTTTGTCTCTTTCTTTCTCTACTTTCTAGCTGCCATGAGCTAAGCAGTTTTCCTCCACCATGTCCTTCTGCCATGATGTTTCTACCTTGGAGGCAGCAGACCATGAACTGAAGCTTCTGAAACTGTGAGCCAAAATAAACTTTTTCTGTAAGTTTTTCTTGTCAGTTATTTTGGTCATAGGGACACAAAGCCAACAAAATTTTAGCTTATATTTTCTTAAAAACAAAAGTTTAATTGCATATAAAAATTGTGTCTTCCCATCCCCTAATCAGTCTCCATTTATTAAGAATTTAAAAAAAATTTTTCAGTACTTTAATTTTTTTAATGCAAGTTTTGCTTATTCCTTATGTATATCTTCCTTATGCATTTATCAGTTGCTAATGAACAGAAAAGCTGTGGCCTACAGGGAAGTCAATCTTGTTTCTGGCTGTTTTCCTGGGTTCTTTTAAATATTTTTAGTCTAAGTGTTTTTGTAATTTTATCTTTTCCTTGACAATGATCCTTTTATATTATAAAACATAATTTGCATACAAAGATATATGAAGTATAAATATACAATGGATTGAAATTTTATGAAATAAATAAAAATGTAACCATTTCACAAGTAAAAGAAAAAAAATTGGTTTTGAAAATTGCCAGCATCCAGAGCCCCTGTTGTGTCCTTTCATTAGTACATGTTTTACTTGTGTTTTTACCATCCTGAAATATAATTTTTAGGTGATTTTTAAAAAATGTACATCTTGGCCTTAAATTTTATCCATGAAATCTGGAATTAAAAAACAAACAAATAGAACCAGATATTTTCTTTCTTGTTTCAGATGATTTATTAGTTTTACATGCTGGAAATATATTACCAGAGAATTGTTTAGCTAAACTTTTTACTTTTTTTCTCTATATATCTGCATTTATGGGCATATCTGAACACATTTACAGATACACAATTATATAGAGAAAAATATAAGTATAAAAATAATGTAAACAGCAGATGTTTATAAGTTAATTTGACAAATTAATTAATTTTTAGCACACATTTTCAGATCTTTTTACTAACTAGGAAACTTATTTTTAAAGTCTTCCTATGAAGGGTGAATATTTAAATACTTTTCAACTCAGTGTACAAGGTCTTAAGCATACTGGCTTTGAATATAATTCTCAAATATTTGGTCTCTATAAAGGTTATATTTTAGGACACAGATATTTCAAAGTTAAAATTTTCTTTTTTATTAGCAATTTCCAAAAATAAATCACAGTAAACTACCCACTGTTAGAGCAAGGTCATCTGGGTTAATCAGATTTAAATGGGAAACAGCGCTCAGGTACATCTTGTGAATTGTGAAGAGGCTTTATAATCAAGACATAAACACTAAATTCTATAGAACTCTCCCAAAACACCAAAAATCATTATTTGATTTCTTCCTTTCCAATATTATCATTAAGATGCAAATATATGGTACTTAGTATGTTCTAATTATAACTTATTAATCAAGTATTAAAAAGCAGCTGCATTTGGGGAGTTTGCAGGTAGGTATCACTCAATCTTGGTTCTGCAAAGCTCAAAGTGAAAGAGGGAGCAATCACAGACGCAAGGACTAGCTCAGGTTTGCTCCTACATGACTGAGACAGCTGGCCTTCCGGGGTGATGAGGGCGCTAGGAAGAACGTGGGCCATGAAAAACTGGATAGAGCAATGTGTTGAGAGTTCACTCTTCGTCTACATAAAGTTGGAACAGACAGATGCTATGTCTCAGGTGCAGAGAGGTTGTTTCATGAAGTATTGTTGTCAAAGATTTTTCCCCCAACAAAATATCCCTAAAAGAATGAGATAGAGCTGGGTCTGTAAATGCAGCCCAAATCTTTCCTCCATGGATGGGAACTGTTTTTTAAACAGCTGACTCACTATTTAAAACATTCATTCAAATATAATAATAAACTATAGAGGATATCATATTTTTTTTTTTAATGAAAAGTTTTCAAATTATTTGATGAATTTGCTGCTAGGAAAAGCATGGTATTCTACGTAGATTTGGGTTTGCCCTTTTGAGTTTGCTTTCAGAACCACCTTGGAATATCAGTTCATCTTGATGGTCATTTTCAGTTTCTGATGGTACTACTGTCATAATCCAAGGAAGCAATAACTAACAGTTGTTGAATATTTGTTATGTTCTAGACCTTTTCTGAACTCATTAAATATATTAACTTATCCCACTCAGAGGTGGTGGATAGGGCTACCCAATTTTTATTTTGTGGGTATGGAGAATTATCCTTATATTATGGAAAAATTTACCAATAAGTATAGGGTTAAGTATTTTGAGGACTTCCTTTTTTTTTACTTTTTTCATTTCTGCCATTGGCTCCAACATAAAAGAGGATGTGTGCTGTTGAAAGCAATTCACATTGCCTAATACCAGTGAAAATTCTGGAAGAGATTCCTGTGCAAATTAAACCTCACATGGCATTTTGTGTTGATATCTCTTTTCAATTTTGTATCGTTTTATTTTTATTAAATATTTAGTATCTTTTATTCAAGCAAATCATTTAGGTATAAACTTAGTAACTAAGTACTAACATTTGGTAAATTTCTGCCTTTTCATCACTTTGTAATGATGCTATTTTATTTTTATTGTTTAGATTTGGGGTCAAATGGAGTGGATGGGGTGGGTTGGAGACAAGTGAAACCTAATGTGATTGAAATGATATTCAGTAACAGGTTTGCCATAACAAGAAGTGTAAAACTAAAGTAACCAAATGTATAAATCAATGAATTTTACAGTGTATGGAAAAAAAATACTACATAAAAGAATTAACTTACATGCCCACCACAGGTTTAGTCCAAATTTCATCCAGGTGTTTATTCAGGGTCAGTGGAGATGTATGTACTGCTAGCAAAAAGTAGTTTTCTTACTAACTGAGTCTTTTTTTAAAATTTGTTTTTTATTTTTACAAACTGCATTTTGATTCATTGTACAAATATGGGGTACAACTTTTCATTTCTATGGTTGTACACAATTTAGATTCACACCAGTCATGTAATCATACATGTTCATAGGGTAATGATGTCCATCTCATTCTACCATCTTTCATACCCCCACCCCCTCATCCTTCTCATTTCCTTCTGTGTAATTCAAAGTTCGTAAATTCATCTCCTCCCCTGACTCCTCCACCCCCATTATGTATCATCATCCACTTATCAGAGAAAACATTCAGCCTTAGGGTTTTTGGGCTTGGCTTATCTCACTTAGCATGATAGTCTCCAATTCCATCCATTTATCTGAAAATGCTATATTATTATTCTTTATGGCTGAGTAATATTCCATTGTATATAAATACCACAGTTTCCTTATCCATTCATCTGTTGAAGGACATCTAGGTGGTTCCACAAACTAGCTATTGTGAATTGAACTGCTATAAACATTGATGTGGCTACATTACTGTAGTATGCTCATTTTAAGTCCTTTGGGTATAAACTGAGAATTGGAATGGCTAGGTCAAATGGTGGGTCCGTTCCAAGTTTTCTGAGGAATTTCCATACTGCTTTCCAGGGTGGTTGCACCAATTTACAACTCCATCAACAATGTACAAGTATGCCTTTTCCCCTACACTCACACCAGCATCTATTATTGCTTGTGTCTTGATAATAGCCATTCTAATTGAAGTAAGATGAAGTCTTAGAGTAGTTTTAATTTGCATTTCTCTAATTACTAGAGATGTTGAACACTTTTTCATATGTTTATTAATCACCTGTATATCTTCTTCTGTAAAGTGTCTGTCCAGTTCCTTGGCCCATTTATTGATTGAGTTCTTTGTATTTTTGGTGTAAAGTTTTGTAAGTTCTCTATAAATTTTGGAGATTAGTGCTCTATCTGAAGTGTGTGTGGAAAAGATTTTCTCCCATTCTGTAGACTCTCCTTTCACATTATTGATTGTATCCTTTGCCAAAAAAGCATTTTTAGTTTGAATCCATCCCATTTATTAATTCTTGTTTTGATTTCTTGTGCTTTGGGAGTCTTGTTAAGGAAGTCTGATCCTAAGCCAATATGATGAAGATTCAGGCCTACTTTTTCTTCTATTTGATGTAGGATCTCTGGTCCAATTCCTAGGTCTTTGATCCACTTTGAGTTGAGTTTTGTGCAGGGTGAGAGATAGAGGTTTAATTTCATTTTATTACATATGAATTTCCAGTTCCCCCAGCACCATTTGTTGAAGAGACTATCTTTTCTCCATTGCATATTTTTGGCACCTTTGTCTAGTATGAGGTAACTGTATTTATGTGGTTTTGTCTCTGTGTCTTCTATTCTGTACCATTGGTCTGCCTGTCTATTTTGGTGCCAATACCACGCTGTTTTGTTACTATTGCTCTGTTGTATAGTTTAATGTCTGATATTGTGAAACCTTCTACTTCACTTTTTCTGCTCAGGATTGTCTTGGCTATTCGAGGTCTCTTATTCTTCCAGATGAAGTTCATGATTGCTTTCTCTATTTTTATGAGAAATGTCATTGGGATTTTAATTGGAATTGCATTGAATCTGTATAGCACCTTTGGTAGAATGGCCATTTTGACAATATTAATTCTGCCTATCCAAGAACATGGGCGATCTTTTCATCTTCTAAGGTTTTCTTCAATTTCTTTCTTTAGCATTCTGTAGTTTTCATTGTAGAGGTCTTTCACCTCTTTTATTAGATTGATTCCCAAGTATTTTATTTTTTTTTTTTTTTGAGGCTATTGTGAATGGAGTGGTTTTCTTAATTTCTCCTACAGAGGATTTATTACTTATGAGTAGAAATGCATTAGATTTATTTGTATTGATTTTATATCCTGCTACTTTGCTGAATTCATTTATTAGTTCTAGAAATTTTCTGGTGAAGTTCTTAGGGTCCTCTAAATATAGAGTCATAACTTGAGTTCTTCTTTTCCTATTTGTATCCCCTTAATTACTTTGGTCTGTCTAATTGCTCTGGCAAGTGTTTCAAGGATGATGTTGAATAGAAGAGGTGAAAGAGAGCATCCCTGTCTTTTTCTAGTTTTTACAGGGTATGCTTTCAGTTTTTCTCCATTTAGAATGATGTTCACCATGGGCTCAGCACAGATAGCCTTTACAATGTTGAAGTATGGTTCTACTACCTGTATTTTTTCTAGCATTTTGAGCATGAAGGGGTGCTGTATTTTATCAAATGTTTTCTCAGCATATATTGAAATAACCATATAGTTCTTAACTTTGAGTCTATTGATATGATGAATCACACTTACTGATTTCCAGATGTTGAACCAACCTTGCACCCCTGGGATAAACCCCACTTGATCATGGTGCACTATCTTTTTAATATGATTTTGTATGCGATTTGCCAGAATTTTGTTAAGGATTTTTCCATCTATGTTCATCAGGGATATTGGTCTAAAGTTTTCTTTCCTTGATATATCTTTGTCTGGTTTTGGTATCAGTGATACTAGCTTCATAGAATGAATTTGGAAGGGTTCCCTCTTTTTCTATTTCCTGGAATACTTTGAAAAGTATTGGTATTAGTTCTTCTTTGAAGATGTTGTAGAATTCAGCCAAGAATCCATCTTTTCCTGGGCTTTTCTTTGTTGGTAGGCTTTTGATGGCTTCTTCTATTTTGGTGCTTGAAATTGATCTGTTTACATTGGTTTTCAAAGTTTTATGTTATGTATTTCAATGGTGTCTGTTGTGATATTTCCTTTTTCCATCATGAAGTCTAGTAATTTGAGTTTTCTGTCTCCTTCTCTTCATTAGTATGGTTAAGGGTTAATCAATTTTGTTTACTTTTTCAAAGACCCAACTTTTTGTTTTGTCAATATTTTGAATTGTTTCTCTTGTTTTGGGTTCATTGATTTCAGCTCTGATTTTAATTATTTCCTGTCTTCTACTAGTTTTGGTGTTGATCTGTTCTTTTTTTTCTAGGGCTTTGAGATATAATGCTAGGCATTTAGTTGTTGACTTTTTATTTTTTTAATGTATGAGCTCAAATCAATGAACTTTCCTCTCAATACTCCTTTTAGAGTGTCCTAGAGATTTTGATATGTTGTATCATTGTTCTTATTTACCACTATGAATTTTTTTAGTTTCCTCCCTAATCTTCTGTTATCATTGCATCATTCAATAGCATATTTTTTAGTCTCCATGTGTTGGAGTTCTTTTTGTTTTTTATTTTATCATTGATTTCTAATTGCATTCCATTAAGGTTTGACAGAATACAAGGTAGTATCTCTATTTTTTTGTATTTACTAATGGCTGCTTTGTGGCATAGTATATGGTCTAATTTGGAGAAGGATCCATGAGCTGCTAAGAAGAAAGTGTATTCGCTTGCTGATGGATGAAATACTCTACATATGTCCATTAAGTCTATATCATTGATTGTATAATTTAATTCTGTAGTTTCTTTGTTCAGTTTTTGTTTGGAGAATCTATCCAGTGGTGATAGTGGTGTGTTAAAATCACCTAGTGTTATTGTGTTTTGGTCTATTTGAGTCTTAAAATTGAGAAGGGTTTGTTTGATGTACATAGATGCTTCATTATTTGGGGCATAAATATTTAAAGTCATTATGTCTTGCTGGTTTATGGTTTTATGAAGCAGTATGAAATGTCCTTCTTTATCCCTTCTGACTAACTTAGGTTTGAAGTTCACTTTATCTGATATGAGGATGGAGACCTCTGCTTTTTTACTGAGTCCATGTGCATGGTATGTTTTTCCCCATCCTTTCACCTTTAGTCTATGGATGCCTTTTTCTATGAGATTAGTCTCTTGAAGGCAGTATATTGTTGGGTCTTTCTTTTTAATACAACTTACCAGTCTATCTTTTGATTAATGATTTTAGAACATTAACATTCAGGGTTATTATTGAGATATGATTTGTATTCCTGGACAATTTGGTTTATTTTTGGTTTTTAACTTGACTTGGTTTCTCCTTTGTTGACTTTTCCTTTAGGGCAGTTCCTCCTTTGTTGACTTGTATTGTTGATTTTTACTTCCTCTTCATGAAATATTTTGCTGAGAATGTCTGTAGTGCAGACTTTTTATTTGTAAATTCTTTTAACTTTTGTTTATCATGGAAAGATTTTATTTCATCATCAAATCTGAAGGTTAGTTTTGCTGGGTATAAGATTCTTGGTTGGCATCCATATTTTTCAGAGATTTAAATATGTTTTTCCAGGCCCTTCTAGCTTTTAGGGTCTCGGCTGAGAAATCTGTTGATATCCATATTTGTTTACCCTTATATGTAATCTCACACTTTTCTCTGGTAGCCTTTAAAATCCTACCTTTATTTTGTATGTTAGGCATTTTCATTATAACATGCCTTAGTGTGGGTCTGTTGTAATTTTGTGCATTTGGTATTCTGTAAGTCTCTTGTATTTGATTTACCATTTCATTTTTCAGGTTTGGGATATTTTCTGATATTATTTCATTGAACAGGTTGTTTAATCCTTTGGTTTGTATTTCTGTGTCTTCCTTAATTCCAAAAATTCTTAAATTTGGTCTTTTTATGATATCCCATAATTCTTGGAGCTTACATTCATGATTTCTTACCATCTTCTCAGTTTGGTCAACTTTATTTTCAAGGCTAAATATTTTGTTTTCATTGTCTGACATTTGGTCTTCCACGAGGTGTAGTCTGTTGGTGATGCTTTCAATTGAGTTTTTAATTTGATTTATTGTTTCTTTCATTTCAAGAATGTCTGTCCCCCCCTCCCCAGCATCTTTATCTCTTTATTGAAATGCTCTTTTGCTTCCTGCATTTGCTCTTTTAACTGTTTCTTGTAGCGATCATACATTGACTGTATTTGATCTCTTATCTCACTCTTTGCTTCATGGATCATTTTAATTATGTAGATTCTAAACTCCTTTGCTATCATTTCTATTGCCATGCTGTCATTGGATTCTATCAAAATAGCATCTTGGTTTGTTATGGAGACTTTCTTCTTTTTTGTTTCATGTTGTTCCTGTATCTTCCCCCCCCCACCCCCAGCAGTGAAGATCTGAGGCACTGCAGTTTTCCCCTGTAGTCTTTTTGTGACCCTGCAGCTTTCCAATACTTCTTCTTTGAGGGGCAGATCAATATTAGCAGCACACAATACGAACCATATGCAGCCCCAAACCAGATAAACCCTATGAAGACATTCACCATATCGTAATAAACAGAGGATGAGTTTAATTATTATCTACAATATAGCCAATAGGCTTTCAATGAGCTCTACAATTTCTAATGGCGGACAATGAGGATGGGGAGGGGTTTAGGATGTAACTGTTAATGGGATAAGAAGTGAGTTCATAGAAGTACTAGATCAAGGGAAGTGTGTGAGTGAGATCAAAAGAAATTGGTCATTAGCATGAGAAAGCAGAGAAAGAGACTGTGAGGAAATAAGTAAACAAAAGGAAAATAGAGAGCACGAACAATAAAGGGAAAAACTTAAAAATTAAAAAAATCTACAGTACAATAGTCATCTATCACTCAGACCTCCCCATCCTCAGTTTCCTGATGTAAGCAAGGTACATCAAAGAGCTTACATTCTCCCATAGATGTCTAAGGAGGGGAGCCACCCCTACTGAAGGTGGTGGCCATGACCTCAGAGGTAATTTGAGTTGTCTGCACCAGCCTCCAAACATTCTGGGGAGCCACAGTGGTTTCACCAAGTCTGTGTGAGGCAGGCAGGTAGGTGCCTGAGGTTCGAGAAGTGGGTGGGTGCAGGTGGTCTGGAATTGGGAAGTGGGGGGTGGGCAAGGTTGTGGGTGGTCAGAGGCGTCCTGAAGATTATTTGAGTCTTTAAAAGTGACATCAAGAGATAGTGAATGAATGGTTGGTTTGCTTGACCACTTTTGCATGTGAATAAAAATGTTGTGAGTATAATGGAGAAAATATACTAAGAAAGAGAATGTGGAGTTTTGTTAAGTGGTGGATTTTGAAATTTCACATAGAATGTTTGGGAATGGCCTCTGACAACTTGCCATTTTTTATTTCATTTTAAATATTTTTAGTTGTAGAAGGACTCATTGCCTTTATTTATTCCTGTGGTGCTGAGAATCCAACCCAGTGCCTCACACATGCTAGGTAAGAGCTCTACCCCAGACCAACTTGCCATTTCAGTAAAGACCTAAACAGGTGAATGATTCTTGGAAATAGCTGTTGGAAGAGCATTTCTGGCATGAGGAACAGCAAATTAAATGTCCTGAGATCAGATCTTGTCATCGCCCGTGGCAACAGCTGTGCGGATATTGTTACCGCCTGCAGCAACAATTGCGCGGGTATTTATGGGAAGTAGACTGGAAACTGAGCTACTTCTATTATCTTTCTCTTTAGTGTGCTACTTTCTTGCTTGTTCACTTGTTCCCTAGCTTATAGAGGAAGAAAGGCTTTGAGAGGAGAGAGAGAGAGACTTTGCTTAAGAGAGAGAGACTACACTTTCAGAGATCTATATCTTCTTAGTTCTGCTGCTGCTTCTTAAAGGTGCATCCTGCATCCTGCGTCCTTCACTCTGCTATCTAGAGGTGTGGCTTTACTTCTCCGTTCTGCAATCTGCAACCTGTGTTCTGCCATCATTCAGAGGTGCTGCTTAACCATTGCTTATCTGTCTGTGCTTCCTATAGGTGCATGTCTTATATACCTAAGGCAGCCAATCAGTTTAGGATTAGCACAATTGAAGCACGCCCCTCGGTACCAATCAAGAAAGAATGAGGAATATCCGTTGACCACTAGCACAAAGGAAACATTAACTAATCAGGCAAAAGTAGATCACGCCGTGTTAACATTAATTATGCGCCACCTCTTAGCTCAACGCCAGCCGCCATCTTAGGGTTACCCAAACATGTCTTCTGCAAGAGCTCTTGAAGCACATTCCAGGAATAGTACCCTGGCTTCCAGGTTAAAAACAGTCTATGGCTTAGGGTGGAGATAGATCAGGTGAGAGATGACCATGGAGAGAAATATGTGATTTGTATTTTATTTTGGAAGAAAGTACTAGAAAGATTTGCTAATGAATTGAATGTGAGATGTGAGAGAGTCAAGCATGAGGAAGATGTGTGGCATAATCCATCAAATGACTTATGCTGCACTTATTGAGATGGAAAGATTTCAGAGAAAAGATTTGGGGAAGAGGGTGAGATAAGCAAGCTTTGACTGGCCTGTAGGAATTTTCCAGGAGAGAATTAAAGTGTGGAAATAAAGGTGTTTTAGGCAAAGGATTATTATGTGCAACAAAATTGAAACCTGACAATAATTATTTGGGAAATGCTGAGACTCAGTGTGGTGTAAGCAGAATACACATTAAGGATTGGCAGACTGTGGATCACAGGTGAAATTCAACCCACTGCCTGTTACATGAGGCACATGCGCTATATAAAATGGTTTTAAAAACCCAAAGAAGAAGAGTATTTTGTGACACATGCAAAGTATATGAAATTCACATTTCAGTGTCCATGTAGAAAGTTTAATTCAGACACTGCCATGTTCATTCATTTAAATATTGTCGATGACTGCTTTTACACTAGAATAAGAGTTAAGAAGTTGGGCAGGGACTGCAAAAGTCAAAATATTTGCTAACTGTCCTTATAGAGAAAAATATTGTCATTTCTCTGTGTACATAAAGGGAGTCAGAGTAATTAAATTGGAGTATTTTGAGGGCCAGATTGTGATGTACCTTGTATGCCTTGCTTAGAATTTGGGTATTATAATCAAGATCTGGAATGTCCCCTGAAAAGCTCATGTTTTGAAGGCATGATCCCCCAAGCAGCAAAGTTCAGAGTTTAGGCAATGATTAGAGCTCTGATCTCATCCATGGATCCATCATTTCCTAGTCGAATGGTAACTGTAGGCAGATGGGGCATGGATGGAGAAAGTAGGTCACTCAGGGCATGGACTATATCTGTCTCTAGGTCCTTCATGTCTGCATTTCTCTCTGTCTCTGCTTCTTGGCTGCCATAAGCTGAGCAACTTTCCTCTGCAATGCCCTTATACTATGATATTCTGCCTCACCTTCAGCCCAGAGAAATAGTGTCAACCAACCGTGGTCTAAAACCATGAACCAAAAGAAATCTTTCCTCTTCTAAGTTGTTCTTGTTAGATATTTCAGTTACAGCAATAAAAAAGTGACTAACATATTGGAACTTGGTTCCACAGAATATAGAAAGCTACTAAAGATGACTATATTCCTAAAATATCACAAATAATACAGAAAAATTTCTAGCCCAACTGAATTCCTAAATGGAGAAATAAACACCAAGAGAGCAAGTAATTTGCCCAGAACTTCCAACATTTCATCATGAAGACCAGTCAAAGATTATAGTGTCTCCGCTCCCAGAATCATAGATTACTCCTGTTTCTGATCACCCTATTATGAGACTTCTCCATGCAAGGAAGTCTCTCCAAAAATTTCATGGAAATTCAGGAAAAATACTTGGGTATTGATGTTTTAGACTAACCTATATATTTATTTCATCACCAATAAAAAGTCATTTAAGAAATGAAACTTCACAGACTTTGAATAAAATGGAAATTGAGACATTATTTTATTAAACTTTCAATTATGGGCAAAGCAGATTGTTTTATTCAACTTTTTTGCTACTGTGACCAAAAGACCTGACAAGAACAATTAGAGGAGGAAAAATTTATTTGGGGGCTCATGGTTTTAGATCTTAGTTTATAGACTGCTTATTCCATTCTTTGGAACCTGAGGTGATGCAAAACATAATGGCAAAAGAGTGTGGCAGAGGAAAGCAGTGGGGAACGTGGTACCAGAAAGTAGAGAGAGAGCTCGCCTCATGAAATAGATACCCCTAAGTTCCCAGTGACTCACTTCATCCAGCCACACCCTACCTGCTTGTAGTCACAACTCAGTTAATTCCTATCAGGATATTAACACACTGATTAGGTTAAGGTTCTCATAACCGGATTATTTCACCTTGAAACTTTCTTGCATTGTCTCATACATGAGATTTTGGAGTACACCTAATATCAAAACCATAATACATATTTAAGCTGAAATTTGTCATTCTGCCTTTTCTTATTGAATTATTCTCATTTGACTCATTCTCCCTTCATCCCACTCTATTTCTCTTAAGCATTGGAAAGAAAAGTGCTAACAACTTCTTATACATTCTATCATCGTTGTAGATTATTAAAATTAATTATTGAAGACATATCATTATTTCTAGGTTCTGTTGAATGAAAGACATTTTACAGGTCGACAAATTATCCCAGGGAGTAAGACCAATGGGAAGCATGAGGAAGGATTCTGTTATTGCCAGTGCTATGGTTAAATAGTACAATTGAGTTGGAAAACCCAACCAGAGGGAAAAGGACTGGGAGTGGTGGCAGATAATAAATGGAAACAAGAGGATATCACAGAAAACTGAGGTGGGCACATCCCAGGGAGGAATACCACAAGAGAAAGACAATTATACTCTTAACTATATCCTTCAAGACTGGTGATGACTAATGATAGATGCTGAGAGAAACTCCTTCTCTAAAGAGAGGTAATCGGACTCCATTTGTGTAATTTGAAAGGAGAAGTGACAGCATTCCCTGATGAATCAACTTACTGACAGCTGACTACATCTATCATTCAGTTTATTATTTATAGTCTGTATTTTAGTTACCAATTAATCTTATAGGGCAGAGAACGACAAACAGTAGAGCTTTAGCATTCTGCATGGGCATAAGTCATGATGATAATTGATGTTTCAGTTGTCTGGATATGACAGGAAGAAGATTGCTGCCATTTGCCAAGTATGTTAAAGACTGATTTTTCCTTTAAGTATATCAACATGAATGTGATGGGCTACATTTAAGAAAAACTGAAATGGAACCCAGTGATCCAATATTATCAGTAAATCTCATCGGAGGCACACAGTAGTTTTCACTGTAGAAGAGTTTTCCAAATTTCACAAATGCAATAATTGTAAAATGTTAACAACAGATGTAATCACATGATCGGCAGTGGTACTGCCACATCAGTATTCTGTGCAGATTTTAAGAGATGACTTTTGGGTAGTGAGTCAGTCCAAAATAATATTCTAGGTTGAATTGCCATCATGAACAAAATGGCTTGTTAACCCAAAATGTAGAACCAGAGACTGGCCATAGAAATCACTGTGAGAGTTTAATAAAGCTATAAGTAAATGAAATAAATGAAAAATTATTCTATTGGAGCCCAGTGAGAACTGACAATTCTGGGAGAGGATTATTAGATGTTCTAGTCACTGCTGAATCTGATGTCTTTAAGACCAGTGGCTGAGAGTGTTCAGAATCTGCATTGGGCAGATATACTTATGAGTGTATTATGTTAATCCTAAATTATGATGGGCAGCCACTGGTCAGTGAGGCTTTTATCATTGCTTTCTAATGACCCAGTCATCATGATTTAATGATGTCTTCCTTTTGTTATTGGTTTGGACAAACAAAAGATGAATACCATTGTGTCATACCTATGGGAGGCAGAGAGGCGATGATAGAATGTGTTGTATAGAAACATTCTGCAGCTGGGATATGGTTACATAAAATCCTGATGGAATTAAAAAGTCCTGAATGATGGCTTCTAAGTCACTGGTATCTGGGGAAATGTCATTTCTATTGGGAAAGAAAGAATGACACCATAATTTTAACTAATTTCACAGTGTGTCAATATTTCTTTAGTCTTTCTGTCACAACTAGATAGGGCAACAAATAGCTTGTCAATTGATAGAATTATACAATGATTAGAAACTATTTTGGGAGGATCATTTGAAGACCACAAATGGAATATATGGAAGCCAGTTGACCAGAAGTAAGATTGAATTTGGCTTTGTTTTAGAAATAATTATATGCACAATTAAATGCCTTCATCAACAAATATAAATGATTCAAATAACTATAAGTGATAGAGGAAAACAAGTAATCAAACTTGTAAGAAAATGTCAAGAGGCTTATAAAAAAGATATGGTCATAATTAACATACTTTGTAGAGGAATTAATACTCTCTTCTGGATATTTAAAATCATAGTCATTGTCAGGGTATTGGTAGACTTAATATTTTGTATAAAATGTGGTAAGACAAATAATGAAAAGATGGTTGAAAATTATGTACCAAAGAGGTATTAACTAGGTTCAGAGTATAGATTATAAAGAAAAACATTAACTACAGACCTACAAGTCATTTTCTCTCTGCTGTGGGATGCCCCTGGGAGAAAGGTTAGAACCATCTTAAACCCTTGTAAATATGATAAAAAAATATCTTTTGTTGTTTACTAGTGGGAAAATTCTTATATATGGAATTCTTTGGGCACATGTCTAGGATTGCTTATGTTAAATGGATCCAGAAATGTGAGTTTATGGGGCATGACTATCCACCTGTACAATATCACACCAACTATGTGACCATATGAGTATATAATGGAAATATTTTCTCACACAAATAGCTTCCTTTTATGTTAGTAAAGTCCCTGCAAGTGGTACTTAGAACTCATATTAAACCTAGATCAAGGTAGTTACCAAAGACCTGGCTACCCTAGACTCCTCCGTCCTTCCATTTTCTCATGATTCCTTTCTCTTTTAGATTATTAGTTTAGTTTGGTTTTGGGAAAAGTCACTGATTCTTGAGAATCTGATATGATAATCTAATCCTTTGTTCAATCTAGCATCCTTTAAATTGGTGTCCTACATTTTTCTAGATCCAATCCTTTCTCCTCTCTAAACTAGAGCAATATCAAAACTGCCTGTGCTTTGATCTGAGTTCTCTAGACTTGAACTCAATTTAGAAATTGATCATTAATAACATATACCTGTTTTAAAAGTTCGTATTCCTGATTTAAAAATCCGATAAACAGTTACATGTTTAAAGAGAACTATACTTACAGAATTTGTCATATTCTGCTTGTCTTAAAATGGCAGTTACCTCTTTTACCTTAAGAATAATCCATGTGACTTTTTAAGTGCCTCTCTTGACACATTAAGCCTTGAAATGAAATTGTTTGTAAACATGTCTTATTTCTACAATTAGGACAGAAGCATGTGTCACTATTTTCTAAATCTCCTGCGTGTTTAGCAGAATATATTTTCTCTAAAGGCACTCATGAATATTTGACAAATTAAACTGAGTGGACAGATAAGGCCTTTTGGTTTTCCTCAGAGCATGGGAGAGTGTAATGATAACATTATTGGCATAAATGCATTCTACTCCAATTTATTTTCTGAGCTCTGACCTTAGAAGAAAAGATGAAAAAGATGAAGATTCCTGAGTTAATGTTTTCTTTGATGAGGGTAGGGAGCAACTTCAAGAAAGTTTCAATCTATCTAGTGGGTTTCAGAAAATTCCCGAGTTTTCTAGAACTCAAAAATAATGGAGGAAGAGGAATTGAGGGATTTAGAGAAATCAGAAAACCTATTATGATTACTGATGTGCTGAATCAGCATCTGAGTTTTAATGAAAAATCACTGAAAAAGCAAGAATTAGGAAATTGAGATTTAGAGAAATTTATTTATTCCTATGGTATATTCATATTAAAATCCAATTAAGATAAAAAAAAATATTTTCTTTGGTAGTTCATTGAGCCCAACAGATGGTCAGTGGTTTTTGTTGAGGGGCTTATGGTTTAAAAAGGAGGATTTCAATGACTATTCAGATGCTTGAATGCTTGGAGAGTAGCTGCTCTTATACACCTTCCTAGGGCTACCATGCATTCATGTGCAAAGCCCAGTCATACCTCAGAGCTGCTTGTAAAACTTCATTAAGCAGAGACATGTTTGAGGGCTGTAGTTTAAACCAAGCTATCTTATCTTCTTTTGAGCTAGTTTATTATGTGGATGCAATGCATTTTTAAAAAGGTGAAATTAAACCCAGTTCCATTTTTAATGAATCTAGTAGTATCAGTAAATGCCTCTGGAAGTACTTGAAGGATGTTTCTGGGATGCATCATGGTCCACTCAGAGCTGTATTTGAAAGTAAAATATGTCCAATTGACAGCCTCATGGCATACACAATATTTTTCATTGCAGATTATTTTTCACCAAAAATGTAGATTGTATTTTCTCCATTTGTATACATTATTAGTAGTATTTATTAAAATATTGTTTTCTTGATTTCCAGAGAAAACTTTCCAAAATTATTTAGTCTCTCTGTGACCATTTCTCAGATAAGGATATTTTCCTTACTTTAGAAATTATTTTTTGTTAGGGTTGTAAGCACAAAAGTGACTGTAATGGGTGCAGACCTCATTAATTCAGCAAAGTCTTTATTCAGCAGTGGAGTTAATCAGTCAGGCACCAGAAGGCTCACTTTCTGGGTAGAAAATTGATACCGCCATTTACTGGTGACGAGTTCTGCTTCCTCAGGTGTTGAAGTATAACATCCACAGCAGCATGCAAGGCAAGCATATACTAAGTAGATTTTACTTAAAAGTAGTAACATGGACTTCTCCTTGAAGGCAGAAGGGGGCCACGACTAATGTCCTAGAATTCAGAGAAGTGAGCGCACCCTACATCTTTTATAGATCAGGGTCTTCTTTGTTCTCTCCTACTTATCTGTCTCCTTCCTGCCTACATGACTAGGCCCAGAAGTGGCCTGTGACACAGCAAAAAAGGTAAACCACAGATGGCAGGGGGAAGGGTCACAGGGAGGATTCAGATAGGGGCCCAGGGGAGGTTTCAAGATGGCGAGGCAACAATGATACAGTTTACAAGGAAAATACACAATGGAATTAACAACAGTAAAAATATTTAATTTGTATAATAACTATCTTGAATTTTGACTGAGCTATACATTATATCCCCTATTTGAGATCACAGTAATTTTACAACCAAAACCCGCCCCAATCTTTTGAATATAACTTTAAACTGAAGTCTGGCTTAGACTTAGACTGTGTAAGGCCCCCAAAAAGGAAACCCCAACTCTGTCCCATGGATCTACGGCAAGCCCAATCAACCACAGGAGGCGTCACTTGATGCAAACCGCAAGAGGTGTTTATTCCAGCGTGCTGGGACCCGACTCATGACTCACGCAGGAGTCCAGGAGTCGAGTCCCTAGCAGAAAATCTTGTAGGTTTATAAAGGCAGAAACCACACATCAGGAGGGGTTGCACATGAAAGGGAAAAGGGGGACAAAGCTGCTGGGAAATTTCAAAGGGGGTCTGGGTTTGCTGATAACATACAACATGTTTCACAATGTTTTAAAACAGGGCGTAGATTCTGGTCAATAGTTTCTGGTAATCCTACTGTTTGAGCACTATCTAGCTATCTGGCTCAATTTACCCTTTTACTCCCTGTTTGGGGCTGATTTCTTGGAACAGCTTTAGGGGCTTTGTTCCCATTACTGGGAGGGTGACCTTAGGGAGTTGAGACAATGGGAGGGAGACCTTAGGGAGTTGAGATAAGTGGGAGGGTGACCTTAGGGAGTTAAGATAAAACAGACAGCTTAAAAAAAATGTCCATTCTTTCAACTGGAGCCATTCTGAAATGCAGTAGGGTAGGACACAGAGTCTTATCTCAGGTAAGGTGGGGCTCTTTACAAACCTTAGGTAAAGTATTCTAGTTCTAAAGATGATCTTTGCCTTCTCTTTAAATATCATTTTACAAAGTTTACATATATTATTTCCTGAGTCTATGTGAATGTTAGTCAACACAATATGGCATCACATCTAAAACATTAATTAAGAAGAGGCTGAGAGAGCTTTTAACTTTCCTTTTGTGTGGCAAAGTGGCAAAATGCCTTCATGTTTCAGGATATTAACCTTTAAACAAATCAGATTCTCACTAACTTTTAGAAATACATTTACATTTAAATTTTTTTTATCTCAGTGTAAAAGGTAACATAAATTTTACATATACCCTATTGATAACAGGTCCTATTCTAGAACATTCAATGGTGTAAATAAGTCCCCAATAAAATTTACTATTCTTATATGTTTAAAATTACCATTACAGACAAGTTTAGTTTGGAGAACAGCAGTTTGATAAATTTTCTGCTTTAAAGACATTTATACCTGGAAGATATGAACACATTTAATATACAAAGAAGAGTGATCTCTCCATAATTACCTTGATATTTTTATATTAACCAAGTTTAGCTTTTAAAGAAAAATTTAGACTTTGTAATATAGTACAATACTCTAGCAACTGTTGTTTAACCATAATTGTATAAACCCCAATTTTTAAGACTAATTGTTTGAAAGAATAAAGGTTAACAGACACAATGTTAAGAGTAAATTAGTGTTTTTAAGAAATCCTTGTCATTTTAACATACAGATTAAAATTTGGTTTATATCAGCCCATTAATATTTGATCTTAGGGAAAAACCTTAAAGCTTTAACTGATTGTCTCATATAACCAACTTAGTTACACACAAGCTTGTTGAAATTTGCCCTTTACTTATACACAGACTTTCTTAGCACTTACTTAGACCCTCATGTATTTCATCATAGAAGCACTTTCTTACCCAGCAACATTTTCTTTTACCTTCTACTTAATATATTTTCGTACCTAGAACATTTCATTTTTTCTTTCCTATCAGTTGATCCCTTTTTGTTCACATTTTTAAATAGCCCTCATGAAATTATTGAATTTAGATAAATTACTCCATTTTAATAATATGAAATACTTTATGTTATGTACAGTACTCTAATTGAAACATAGTTGAAATTTTTGGATCCCTTTGTATGTGAAATTGTACCTGTTAGGACTTTACTCTTAGTAACCTTGTTTTTAGTGATGACACAAAGCAATTTTAAACCCTTTCTATTTATCAATCTATGAAAACACTAATAATGTTTAGGTATGTTACCCCATGGAATTTAAGGAGTTAAGAGTACTCAACGTTATTTAACAGTAGCATTTTAACTTTGTAAATTAATCAGATGTCTCTAACAAACACATTTGAGTAATCCTATACATGTCAAATCTAATTCACCTATTTTTCTGTAAAAAACAAGATATCAGACAAGTGTATTGAACAGTATTTCTCTTTCTTTCCTGTAAAGAAAAGTCCTAGAAACAATTGATATTAGACATTTTATAAACATTAACATTTTATTAGTTTGACTACCTAGAGAACCTTCTATGTTAAGTAATTTTAAGACATTTTATCTTCATTTGTTAACCCAATTTAAATTGAACCTTTTTAAATCATGTGAATTAAAGGTATCTGGATCCATTTTTAAATTTTAATTCATGAGCATTCATTATTTGTGTCAATTTTGATATGTACATGATATTTGGATGCACATATATAGACAGACAACATGATATCAGACAACACACTATCACAAAATCAAAGGCCGTGTAGATTTTTATAGGTGAATCTCCATTGCAATGTAACAGATGTTCAAAAACTCTAGCTGAATGAAAATAGGACTGATCATAAAACATTCATGTTATGAGCTCAAAAAATATAGAATTCAAAGAAAAAACAAGAGTCCTGGAAAAATGACCTGGATGTTAATTATTTTAGAAAAGCACAATAAAATTTACTTTTGACAAAGTTCAGGTAAAAGACTCTTTTTTCTTTTTTTTCCCCCCTTGGGTTTGAGATTGGTTTCCTACTAAGCCTGCAGGCTTCTTCTATTTACATTTCAATGTAAGCCTTGAGTTGAGATCTGGTTCCAGCAGAAACTTGATGGCTAGGGCATTTTAACCATTCTTATCAGGACAAGTTTGGATGTTGAAGAAAATTATGAGATTTTATTTTCCATTACTTTTGAGAATGAAGTTACTATGCTAAGCTTCTCACTGAGATATGCCATTGGCTATTGAGCTGGTTTGTCCAAGTCTGCCTATCCAGTATTTTTGGGTAAATATTTTTAGGGTTATTTTCCTCTCAGTGACAAACAGGTTAAATATTGTTTCATAGGTAAGCTGAGGACAGGGGCTTAAAGTAAGGCCCCTTTTTGATATTTTAGAAACCTTTAGTATGTTTTGGTTCTCACATCAGGGCAGTTGCTCTTTGGTGCAGAGTTTTTTAAGGAGGCTGTAAAGAGGTTTAGCTAATTCCCCATACCCAGGAATCCAAAGCCTGCAGTAGCCAGTTATCCCTAGAAAAATCTCTGAATCACCATGTGGTCTGGGGCAGAAGATATTGTCCTATGGGGGTTATTTTTTTGTGTCCTAGCTTGTGGGTTCCTTGAGACAGTGCAATCCTAAATATTGAACCTGTTGATGATATAATTGAGCTTTCTTCTTTGAGATCTTATAATCCCCATCAGCTAAGAAGTTTAGTAGCTCTATAATGACCTTTTGATATTCCTCCTGGGTGAAGGCACATAAAGGATGTCATCTACATATTGGAGAACAATTACAGATGTTTTATCTCTGAATTTTGTTAAGTCCTTAGCTAGGGTTTTTCTGGAACAGTGAGGGTTATCTCCAAATCCTTGAGGTAACACTGTCCAGGTTAGTTGAGATCCACTATGTGGTTCCTCAAAAGCAAACAGATATTGTGATTGAGATTCTGGGGTACACAGAAAAAGACATCCTTAACTCTAACATAGTAAACCAAGCAGCAGCTGGAATTTCAGATAACAGAGTAAGAACTACAAGGTGCGGGGAAATTACTGCTTCATTAAATTATTCTAAGGTTTTGGACTAGACAGTTTACTTTTTAGCTCCTAAAATGGGTGAATTGCATGAGCTGTTATAAGTCATTACAACTTCCTATCATCTCAGTTTTGAATGATCTTTAATAAGTCCTTTTTCTAACCTTTATGCTCCCTTTCTTTCTTTTACTTTTGATCTCTATTATTAAAAAAATGGAAGATGCAAGCTAGAGAAGATCATCTAAGGATTGTTCAGGGCCATATGCCAATTTTTGTAATTTCCTCTAAATGTTTGGGACTGACAATGATAAATTTATCCTTTAAAAGTAGGTGGGCCTCTATGGATTCAGGATTCAGGGTGGTGTTTTCTTATTGCCTTTCTAAGTGTACCCAAGAAAACAGCTGGACCATCCTAAAGGCCTCATATAATAGTTTTCTAGGCATCCTACTCATTATTTGAATCCCAGTTTGGATGGTTTCTTGGAACTGCCTGTGCTCTAGATGGTTAAGTGATAGCACAATTTTTCCAGGTGAAGTCAAATACCTGGCATAAGTTCTTAAACATCTCAATATATTTATTTGGATCCTCCAAAAACCTCCCTAAGTTTATTTTTACCTTTCTTAAGTTAGGAGGGGTCCTCTTGATTTCTTGATTTTTCTCCCTTAGTAGGTGATTTCTTGAGGCTTTTTACTCCCATGGTAGGGATTATTCAGGCCAAGAATGGTAACATATAAAAGGCACTTTTCTTGATCATTTGTAATTTTGCAGTATGCAGACTAGTGGCAAACCTGGCAATATTGCAGAGAGAGGAGCTCCCATGTGAGCTAAAAGTAGTATTAGGGATATCTCCCTAAGTTTGAGCTTCCTTATAGTCCAGAATAACCTGCCTTTCACCACTTGGCTTTGCCAAAGTTATTTCCGGTCTTCTTTGAAAAAATGCCTGAGTCCTAGTTTGCCCTGTGTTACAGACCCTTGGAGGATTCAGACTTAAGGGCATTACTGTTTTCCCCCCTGCCATGATAAACTCCTAATTATGAAAAAACCGTGACAAAAGTAAAAATTGTGCATTTTTGCCTATTTATTTTTTATTTTTATTTTTTGCCCTGTAGACTAAAGGAAGTTCTGGAGGGAGAGAGGTCATCTATTGGTTGTAGGCACATAATGCCATTTTCTTGCAGGGTCTCATGGGAGGGATTGATTTTAAATGCCTCCCCCACACAGCTTAAAGAGAACACAGTGAGCATATTTAAGCACAGGAACAGTAATGGGGAGATTCTAGATAGACCAGTGAAGGCCAACTCTGTGAACAAAGGGAACCTGGGCATTTTCTTTTAATCTTACAATCTGAATTCCTAATGTCTGACCAGCAAGGGAAGGGGAGCATCCAGGAGGGAGTGGATGTGGGGGAGTGTTGTGCGGCCCATATGGAGGCAAAGGTAATTAGTGCTTTCCCTCAGTACCATTCATCAACTGATCACCCTAGATACTCCTTCAGGAGGGGGAGTCCGGAGAAGGAACCTTTGGGGTCCGCTGGAGAGTAGCCCCGGCCAGAAAACCCCGCAGTTGTTCCAACCTTCCCTCTGCCTTCACACATTCAAGGTAGATCAGGACTAGGGACACTGTGTACTGACGACAGTTGCGCTTCAGGCCTGGATGGAAAAGTAGGGAACATCTTCAGCGGGTTGCAACAAGCCTGGTCTGCATAGAGCAGGCGATTGGGAACTGCCTAGACTGGAAAACCTCTCACCTGAGTCTTGAAGGATGGTAGCTAGACTAGCTGCATTGAAGTAGCCAACAGGTGCCCATTTTGCCCTCCAGAAATAAAGAGACAGAAAGATGCACCTCAAACAGATGTGGGGTGCATGGAAAGAAGCTTACCTTGGTGTAGATCTCGCCAGGGCCTCCAAATCTGATACTGCCGTTTACTGATAATGAGTTCTGCTTCCTCAGGTATTGAAGTATAACATCCACAGATGCATGCCAAGGCAAGCATACACTAAGTAGATTTTATTTAAAACTAGTAACACAGACTTCTCCTGGGAGGGAGAAGGGGGACACAACTGATGTTCTAGAATCCCAAGAAGTGAATGCACCCTACATCTTTTACAGATTAGGGTCTTCTTTGTTCTGTTCTCTCCCCCCTTATCTCTCTCCTTCCTTCCTACATGACTAGGCCCAGAAGTGGCCTGGGACATAGCAAAAACGGTGAGCAGCAGATGGCAGGGGGAAGGGCCGGAGGGAGGATTCAGGTAGGAACCCAGAGGACATTAATTAGCAATTCCCTGCCTGCAGCATTTTGGGAGGGGCAGTTAGCCAGGTAACCTTGGTGATCAAAAGGGTTGTGGAGAGACTGACATTTCAAAATCTCCCAGAGGTGGTCTCCAACTTTGCAGACTCTGATGACCTTCATTCTTCCATTCAACCAGATTTCCTATTTTATACTAACTGTCTATCCCCAATTCTGGCTTCAAAATTATCCCAATTACAGGGCATGTATGGGTTTATATAGGTTACACACTGGGAGGTGATTTGACCACTGAAGACTTTATCAGAACATATTAGTTTGGGCACTCAGGAAATAGTTCGTGAGAATCTGAAATTTGTTTCTACTGGGCAAGGATGGAGGGTCCAGAGTTCAGCATTCAGTGTTTATCTTTCCCTCCACAGTCTATTGTACTGTCACTGGGAAAGGACTTATTTGGGGAAGGATCCTTGTTTTGGTTTCTTCCCAGAGACTGCCATTTTAGGCTTTATGGATATCTCTTTTCTAGGAATTGCCTTGTCACTGGGTAATGTTTGCTTCCTTCCCAGGGATTGTCCTGTCCTTGGGAAAGGATGTACTGGGAAAGGATCAATTTTATCGATGTTTTGCCTTCATCTTCCCTTCATCTTCCTAGGACACTGTATATGTCCTTCAAGGGTCATATTTGGAAGGGTAATCAAAGTTTAAGGTTATGTGCTAATTTGTACTCTGGAAGTTGGAATTTTGACACTATTGTGTAATACTAAAAAGTCTTAGAGTAATGTTGTGATAAAAACTATTAAAAATAATTTCATAAAAATTCAAATTCTTTCCTTGTATTTCTCAAATACCATGAAAAGCTGTAATTGTGCCCCTGTCAGTCAATAAAAACTCAAATTATTTTTCCTTTCACTTTCTTTTCCATGCAAAGCAATTGCCTCTGATCGAGGCAGACTTAGTGTTTCCTTCATCTTCAAAAGGATTAAATAGGCTTCTGACCCCTAGGCTTTTGACCTCCCTTTCTAAACTAAAGCATTTAATTTAGATAACTTGTAATTATTTATTATTTTTCTGCTTCTTTGAGATGTAAATCTTTTAAAGAGTATTCAAACAGTTTTAAAGTGTAGAAATGTCTTTCTCAAGGAACTGTCGTCCAGTTCTTTGAAACATAATCATCAAGGAAGGTAGCACCCTATCTCCTTTGTGTCTGTTCTCCTGGGTCTCTAAAAATGTAGAAGCCTAACTTTGGACCACTTTGTTTCAAGTTCTAAAACTACCAGTCAGGAAGATATAAGAAAGTTTACTTTTTCTTTGGGTAAAGCCAATTAGAAAAACAAAAAAATTGTCAAGGCCTTCTAGGTCTAAAAACTCTATAGCTTTGTTTCAGCAGAGGTGAGCTCAGACTGAGTTCAGGACTCTTCTATTGATCTTGAATCAAATTTTCCTTACTTGTTCAACTTTGTTTAGTGCAGTTTACTTTGACATACTCATGTTTACCCTAACTTCTCTTGAATCCCCTAAAATCCTCTTCTTCAGTTGTAGACTTTTTCCTTTTCCACTCCCAACTCAGTAGAAAAGTCCCCAAAGAACACTTTTGGCCCTCCAAGTAGAGGAGGATGGAAAAGACACAGAATGGGCTAAGCTTGAACTTTTTAAGTAGGTAAGGGAGTGAATGGCTGGGGCATTGACCCAATAACAATGAATTGTTGTTCCTTCATTTATGTTGTGATACTGTCTGGGTGATAAAACTCTTCTCAGAAGGTTGCATCATGTATTGGTGTGCACTCAAAGAAAGGAAAGATAATTTTCCAGTAATCTCTTGGAATTTGATGGTTGGGTGACCCCAAGAACTTGCTCACTACTTTCCTTGTGTCTAGGCACACCAGTGCAGTCTCTTGTTAAAAATAAAAGCAAATATCAAGCAAGAGCATTAAAAGCCTTGTTTAAATTGTGGTGTTTTTTGTTTGTTTTCATTGGATGGCTTCTAGCTTAGAAGTTTTTTACGACTTGGTTGCATGTTTTGTTTCATTTCAACCACATTTCTCTGCTTGCATTCAGGCTTCTCTACATCCTGGCTACATTGTTAGGTCTCAAATTTATTTTTTTCAGACTGGTCTCTTTATGGTCTCATGAATCTACCAAGTAAGTTCATTCTTCCATGAGTTTAGCATTGATGTCCCATTTTTGCTCTTATTCACAGCTCTTCCAAGGGACTACAGACACAACAGCTTTTGTAATCTTTATTAACTATAATACTCTTCTGATACTTTAAGTTCATAGACATTTATAGGAAATTAAACAAGATGTTTTAATTAGTGCATCATTTCATTATTTGTTATTTTGCAAATGATTCTTTTCACAAGAGTGAGTTTCCTACATAATGAAAGCACTGAAAAAACATGAAGACATTTTTATATATTCATATCTCATTAATGTCCCACGTGAACAAGGGAAAGGGTTCCTGTAGGAGGGATGGGCTGGCTGCGAAATAAAAGCTATGAAATTTATGTATCAGAAAATAAGACAAAAGTCAAGAATATCTTTAAAGCAGTGCTATCACCAGTTGAGCTGTCCAGAAGGATCTGGCTCTAACAAAGGAAGGGAGCCCATGCTTGCTTTATTTATATTGGTACAGATCAAAAGGAATTGGTAGAAGCTTCTTCCAGGAAAAACGGGATAGGGGTTGGGATAAGTAGGCTGTTGGCTCTAGCAGGTCACTCCCGTCTCTGGTGCTTATGCTTGAACCTTGTGTGGTGAGCTGAAACAGGTTACCACTTGAATCAGGCATTCTCAAATAGTGGATATCCAACTGTGAGTTCCTAAGACCAGGTTACCCTGTCTAATGATTTGAACTTTGCTCAGTTCTCACACCATCTGAGAATGGCTTCCTGCATTTATGTATAAAAGATTTCTGTCAGATATTACAGGCATTTCTGCTTATTAAAGAATGCAGAACATACTTAAAGTTATTGATGAGTAAGGGTCATTATTATGAACATCAATTATTATTTTATGCAATAGTACAATATATACCAAGGTATCTTGAATCTTGAGCTATTTGCCCTATGTAAACATTCTTTCTGAACTCACAGATTCTTCAGTTTCTTTTCTTTTTTTATAATTCATTTTTTAATTTGGTATAAATTAATTATATAGAATAGTGTTTTTTTATTATGGTATATTTGTATATTCATATAGCATAATTTGATGAAGTTCATGCCCCTAAGCCTCCCCATGCTTTCCTCTCTCCTGATTTTCTTCTTCCACACTAATGATCTCCCTTCTACATTCATGACAACCTTTGTTCACACCTCAAGTATCCACATAGGAGAGAAAAACATAAGATTTCTATCTTTCTGAGTTTGGCATATATCACATCATGATCTCTAGTTAAATTTGTTTTCCTTTCATAACTGAATAAAACTCCCTTGTGTGTATACACATTTTCTTTATCCATTCATCTGTTAATACCTTGGTTGATTCTGTAGCTTGGTTTTTGTGAGTTGTACCATGATCAATATGGGTATACATATGTCTCTGAAGTAGACTGACTAATTCTTTTGGATACATCCCAAGTAATGGTAGAGCTGGATCTATGGTAGTTAGCTTTGGAGGAACCTCCATAATGATTTTCTCAGTGGCAGTACTAATTTAAATTCCTACCTATAATGTGAAAGAGTTTGTTTTTTCCAATATCCTTGCCAATAATTTTTATTATTTATATCCTTTATGATTGCCATTCAGATTGGGGATGAGATGGAATCTCAATGTAATTTTGGTTTGCATTTCCCTGATGGTTAAAGATGATGAACAATTTTTTTTTGTATGCTTTTTGGCCATTTGTACTTCTTTTGACAATTTTCTGTTCAGTTCATTTGCCCATTTAATGAATGGGTTATTTTTCTTCTTGCTGTTGAATTTTTTGAGTTCTTTATATATTCCATAAAGAATTCTCTCTTGAAAGAGTAGCTAGCTTATAGAGATTATCTCCTATTATATAGGTTGTCTCTTCAGATAGTTGCTTCCTTTTTTCTATAGATACTTTAAATGCCATCCCATTTATTGACACTTGCTATTTCCTGACCTATAGGAGTCCTATTCAGGAAATCATTGCCTATGCCTGTATATTGGAGTATTTCCTCCATGTTTTCTTCTTCCTCCATGTATTGGAGTATTTTCTCCATGTTTGCAAAGTTCCTGGTCTTATACTTAGGTCCTTCATCCATTTTGAATTGACTTTTATACAGGGTGAGAGATAGGAGTCCAGTTTCATTCTTCTACATGTGGATATCCAGTTTCCCCAGCACCATTTGCTAAAGAGATTGTCTTTTACTTATGTTTCTCGAGAATCAAATTAACTATATCTCTGTGTCTTCTACTTTACCCCATTGGTCTGTGGGCTGTTTTTGTTACTATGGCTTTGTAGTATGTTTTAGTTTTTTCACTGCTGTGACTTAAAGACACCACTAGAACAATTTTAGTGGAGGAAAAGTTTATTTGAAAGCCGACAATTCCAGAGGTTCTAGTTCATAGAAGGCCCACTCTATTCCTTGGGAGTGGAGGTGAGGCTGGACATCATGGCAGAAGATTTTGGCAGTGGGAAGAATCTCACATCATCAGGAAGCAGAGAGTACACTTACCAGATATAAATATATATACCCAAGGTCACACCCCAATTCCCACCTCTTCTAGTCACACCCTACCACTTTAATTACCACTCAGTTAATCCCTATCATGGGATTAAATCACTGACTGGGTTAAAACTCTTACAATCCAATCATTTCTCCTCTGAACCTTCTTGCATTGTCTCACACATGAGCTTTTGGGGGACACCTCAAACCATAACCTAGTATAATATGAAACTGAGTACCCTGATGCCTCACTATTAGTCTTTTTGCTTAAGATTACTCTGGCTATTCTGGCTCTTCTGTTCTTCTACATGCATTTTAGGATTTTTTAGGATTTCCACCCCTTCCACTCAATTCTGTGAGGCATATCATTGGTATTTTGATGAGGATTGCATGAAATATCTTGATGACTTTTGGTAATATGGGCTTTTAGCAATATTAATTATAATCAATCCATAAATTTCGGAAATCTTTCCATCTTCTAATGTCCTCTTCAATTTCTTTTTTTTTCAGTGTTTTGTGATTTTTCTTGTAGAAGTTTTTTACCTCTTTGGTTTGGTTTATTCTTCAGTTTTTTTGAAGCTGCTGTAAATGCCCTTGGTTCACTGATTTCTTACTCAGTAGTTTCATTATTGGTATATAGGAAAAACTTTGATCTTTGTATGTTGATTTTGTATCCTCCTACTTTGCTGATGTATTTTTTTAATCAGATAGAGAAGTCTTTTTTTTTTTTTTTTTGCAGTGCTGGGGATCGAACCCAGGGCCTTGTGCTTGTAAGGCAAGCACTCTACCGACTGAGCTATCTCCCCAGCCTGAGAAGTCCTTGGATGGACACTTTAGGGTCTTATTTAGAGTCATACTGTCCAAAATAAGGATAATTTGAATTTTTTTCTATTTGCACCCTTGTTATTTCTTCCTCTTGCCTAATTTCTTTGTCTAAAATTTTAAGTACTATATTGAACAGGAGTGTTGAGAGTGGACATACTTGTCTTATTGCTTGCAGAGGAAAACACTTTCATTTTCCCCATTCAGTATGACGTTTATTTTGGATTTATCATATATAACCTATATTATGTTGGGGGAAGTCCTTTCTATCCCTAGAATCTTCAGGATTTTTAACATGAAGACATGTTGAATTTTGTTGAAAGGTTTTTTTTTTTTTTTTTTTTTTTTGTAGTGGGGATTGAATCCAATCATTGACCCATGGTACTTTTAACTTTATTTTGAGACAGAGTATTGCTAAGTTCCTTAGAGCCTTGCTATGTTGCTGAGGCTGACTTTGAACTTGTGATCCTCCTGACTCAGCCTCCTGAGTTGCTGGAATTACAGGTGTGCACAACTGCACTTGGCTTTTGTTGAAAGTTTTTCTGCATCTTTTGAAATGGTCTTGTGATTTTTGTCCTTGATTTTATTTATGCAGTGTATCATTTGTATTGATTTGTATATATTGAATCATCTCTGCATCCCCGTAATGAAATTAACTTGATCAGGTTGTACAATCTTTTAAATGTATTCTTGAATTCAGTCTGAAAGGATTTTATTAAGAATTTTTATGTCTCTGTTCATTAAGGATATTGTTTTGTACTTTTATTTCCTTAAATGTGTTCTTATCTAGTTTTGTAGAATGAGTTTGGAAATGTTCCTTCCCTTTCTATTTCATGGAATAACTTGAGAAGCATTGGTGTTAATTTTTCTTAAGAAGTCTGGTAAAATTTAGAATAAATCTGTCCAGTCCTGGGTTTTTTGCTTTTGGGATAGTTTTTATTAGTGCTTTGATTTCATTGCATATTATTGGTCTGTTTTGGTTTTCTATATCCTCTTAGTTCAACTTTGGAGGATCACATGTATGAAAAGTTTTGTCAGTGTCTTGTAGATTTTCCAATTTATTGAATATAGCTTTTCAAAATAGTATTCAGTAATCCTCTGAATTTCAATGATATCTGTATATATTCCTATTTTGCATCTAATTTCATCAATTTGGGTCTTCTCTTTCCTTTGGTTAATTTGGCTAAGGTTTTCTCAATCTTGTTTTTCATTTCGAATAACCAACTTTTTGTTTCATTAATCCTCTCTATTTTTTATTCTCTTTCATTCATTTCAATTATGATTTTTATTATTTATTATATCTTATGTTAATTTTTGAAGTGTTTTTTGTTGCTGTTTTACTAAGACCTTGATATGCATCATTACTTTATTTGTGATCTGATTTTTTTTATATAGGTACTCATAGCTATGAACTTCCCCCTTAGAACTGCCTTTCCTATAACAAAAATTCTATATGTTGTGAATCTATTTTCATTTGATTCTAAGAATTTTTAATTTCTACAAAATGCAAACAATTATTCACATTTTTTTTTGTATTTCCTGTATGGCCTAGCATATGATTTATTATGGAGACATTTCCATGAACAACTGAAAAGAAAGTATGTTAAACTGCTGTTGGATGAAAAAGTCTGTAGATGTTTGATAAGTTCATTTGATCTATAGTGTAGTTTAATGATGTAGTTTTTTTTGTATGACTAATCTACGTATGAGTCATAGCAGTATATTAAAATTACCCACCATTATTTTATTGGGGCCTATTTGTCCC
This sequence comes from Sciurus vulgaris, assembly GCF_902686455.1. NCBI lineage: Eukaryota > Metazoa > Chordata > Mammalia > Rodentia > Sciuridae > Sciurus > Sciurus vulgaris. The sequence continues at coordinate 53,170,094 of NC_136468.1, forward strand.
TTTGTGTAAAGTAATGTTTGTTTTATGATATTGGATGTGCTAACATTCAGGGCATAAACATATTTACAATTATTATATCTTATTGTTGGATTGTTTATTTTCCCAATACATAATGACCTTCTTCTACTCTTCTTACTATTTTTGTCTTGATATCTGTTTTGTGGAATGTGGGAATAGCTGTTCCTGCCTGCTTTTGTGTTCTATTTGCATGAAATGTTGATTTTTATCTTCTACTTTAAATTTGTAATGTCTTCCCTGGTGAGGTATGTTTCTTTTAGACATATGGTTTGGTCTTGTTTTTTATTTGAATCTACCAGTCTTTGTTTTTAATTGGATAATTAAGGTCATTTAATTACAACATTATTATAGAGAGGTATGTATTACTTTCTGTCATTTCTCTTATTTTTCATGTTTGATTTGATCCCAATACTATTGATTTTCTACTCTTCTAATAAAGTTTATTTTTCCATTTTCTCTTGGTTATTTTTATCAAAGCAAGACATAAGAAAACCATTGACATTTGCAAGGAAGGTTTATGATATAGGCCTTAGTATGTATAGAATTTGGAAAACAGAAAAGAAGTGAAATAAGATTATGGACAATCACAAACAAAGAACAAAGAGTTTTGTATAGTTCAATACAAAATACACATAAGAGATTTGTGGGGGATAAGTGGGATTTTTGACATATATCAAGGAAGGTCTTCAGTACCATGTTGCAAATGGGTCTTGAAATTATTTTCTATTCATGGGAGGCTGGGTTCAAGCATTTGATTGTGAATGGTGAATTAAAAATAATGTAAAAATGAATGTACATTTTCCTTGGTTAAGGAAAAGCTGGGGTCAACATGTAGTTATTTTGAATAAGAGGATGTAGTATTTTTTAACATGGTGCTCTTGATTGATATCCTGGGCAGCATTTGTTTATATGTTCTTTAGTGGGAAGTTAGGAATATATTAGTATTTTTGTAAACTAGAGCTCTTGTTTTTATTCAGATATGCATTCTTTAAAATAGTCACTGGGGAAGAGCTCAGTTTTGCTATGAAGACCCCTTGCTGGGATTTTAATTAAAGGAAATAAATATATTTATGCCTAAAGAAGTAGGTTATTAGAAATTAATGACACAATTTAAACTTCAAAGGAAGTGTTTTATCATTTTTAGAAAACCTGTTTTTTTTAACATGAGTTTACACTATTTTCACTTTATTATTTTACTAAAGCTTTGGCAATGCTATTTTCTTTCCCTTAGCAGTGATTGTATTCATGAACTGATTACTTTAGAAACTTTTAAGATAAATTATTAAAATCAGTTGATTAACATGATCACTTGATAACACTAAATACAGGTAAAATGAACTCCTTAATCTCTTTAAAGGGAAAAAAAAACTATGATATCTAAAGTACAGCTAAGACTTCTTTTTCTTTTTCTTCCATTTTAGTGGGTACTCTTGTTTTTTTTGCCTTTGGCTTATCTTTCTGTAAGACTCGTGTTTCGAGCAATTCCTAGTGAAGAAACAAATGCAAAATCTTCCTATTCTTCAGTGAATTCTAGTGAAAACTAATAATAAAATGCAATGTAAGTCCAGTACAATGGGCAAGAACCAATTAGAGATCACAAAACACAACCCAAGTGACAGTGAAGAGTTTTCTGTTATAGTGAGTTCAAGCTGAAAAAGCACTTTTAAAATATTTTGATATTTTAAAATTTTTATTTAGCTTTTAATTTTTTACAGACTGCATTTTGATTCATTGTACACAAATGGGGTACATCATTTCGTTTCTATGGTTGTACACGATGTAGATTCATACCATTTGTGTAATTTCAAAGTTATTTACATATACTGAATAAAAAAATAAAAAAAATATATAGGTGGGTCTTCAAGAAATAAAAATTGGAAGCACTGTATTCAGTGAAATTCTTTCATAATCAAGTTTCCAAATTGGAATAAACCTTTTGGAGATAAACTATTCCTTTTGACTTTGATTGGGTCTAGTTCTGTTGGTGCCTAATATTTCTAGAGTCTGATGGCACTATTAAGAAGCTTGATTTTCTTCACATCACTTTAAATTTGGAGTCCTGGTTTTTAGTTTTTCTAAGAGTTAAATTCAGAAAATACATCATATACTGTTATAATGCCATCTATCCTTATTTAAGAAGATTTACACTAAAGCTAGTATATATTGTCATCACAGCCAGAAGTGCCATGTATGCATTATTTTCAAACAAGAAATTATATCCATGTCCTGATGTAAATTCATAGTATGATATCTTTCTAAAATATAGTTTTCTTTGAAAGTGAAGAATTTTATCTTAATTCTTGTGTCTTTTATAAATATTTGGAAAAATATATATCTGTTTGAACATTGTCACTCTAGTTCTTTGCAATTATCAATGACATTTTTGAATTTTCTATGCCATATATTCAATGATGATCTCAAATTTGTGTCATTAAATTGAATTACTCTCCTGGGCTCCAGATTCATACATCTCATTTCTTCTTTGATATCTTCTCTTAAAAGTCTATTAGGTGTTTCTAAAGAATTATAGATTCTCTAGTCTCTTCTACCCTCACCCCAAATCTAATTTTCTCCAAGTTGCTATATCTCAATAAATTATAGCAGTTGCTCAATCAAAATAGGATGAGAAAACAAATCAAGTTTTTTTTTTTACTATAATTATTAATATATAATAATCGTACAAATTAATGGGTCTTATTGTTTGGGTAAACAGCATCCACTAAAAGCCCCTGTGTTAATTCTGGAAATGAAATGATCAGATTTTAATAACTAATCAGTGGATTAACCCATTTGATGTACATGTGCAGTGTGACAAGAGGAAGGGAGTCTCTGGGAGACTCACTTTTGCCCCTGGGGATTCTATTTCGTGACTTCCTCTCTCTTTCTCACTCTGCTTACTGACTACCGCGAGGCGAGCAGCTTTTCTCTACCAGGCCCTCTGTCATGAGGCTCTGCCTCACGTTGGGCCCACAATGATAGTTAGATGACCATGTACGGAAACCTCTAAAACTGTGAGCCCAAACAATCTTTCCCTCCTCTAAATTATTATTGTCAAGTATTTTGCTCACAACAACAAAGAGCTGACTAAACCAATGAGAAGCCCTTAATATTTCCATACACACATCATGCGCCAACTTTGTCTATTCCTTCTTCTAGTCTTGATTTTTCCCTTTCTTTCATACTTGGGTCCAATATGTTACTAAGATCTACCCTACCCCCAAATAACTATATTCCAAATTTGACCACTTGTCTTTATTTACATTGTTACAACCCAGTCTCACAACTATAATTTTGCCCTGAGTTCTACAAATAGCTTCCAACTAGTCTCTGCCCATAATTGACTATGCTCCTGCCCATAACTGTCCAGCCTCCACACTGTAGGCAGGATGATCATTACAAACAACAATCAGACTGTGTTACTTTTCTGCTTAAAACTTCCAATGACTTCTCATTGTACTTGAAAGTCCATTTATAAGCTATGTATATGAGGTCTGTGCCAAAGAATGCTAGCTCTTACCAATATTTTGTTTTATCCTCTTCCTCTTGGGTACACAGCTAAACATTCACCATCATTTCTGCTTCCACCTATAGAGATGGGCTGATTTTGCACAGTGGAAGGTAGGTAGAAATACTGGGCATCATTACCAGGCCTGGCCCATAAAACATTTCTCATCTCCTTTCCTGTTGTGTGCAAAGCTGGAGGCTATATTAAAGACATTCCCACAAGATGAAAAGGGGAGTGCTTATTTCCCTCCACGGAGCATGTTCTCCACCTTAGCCCATTCTTACAAGTGTAAGAAATAAATCTTTGCTTTTTTTAAGCTACGGTTTTGGGTACTATGTAACCCAGCTTCTGTCTTTCTCTCCAATCTCTTTACACTCTCCCCTTTCTCACTAGGCCCCAGCTACTTGGTATTTCTTTTTACTCATGAATTTGCATAAATCAGATCCTTTGTGTTTATCATGCTTCTTCTTGGATTGAGCTCCCACTGAGATCTAAATGTGACTACTTCCTTTTTTTCAATCAGACATCAACTCAAATGCCATGTCTTCAGAGAGGCTTTCCCTGATTGCCCTATCTAAAATAGCCCTGGGACTGACCCACTGAACTTGGTGATAATAAATGCTCTTGGCAAATATCAGTACTTGAAATTCTCTTCTTATGTTCATATTTCTTGTTACTGTCTTCCTAGAGTATTAGCTTAGTAAGAAGATGAATTCTTCATGTTCATTGTTGCAGTCTGAAATATATTTGTTGTAATTAGGTACTCAGTGTATGTTAGCTAGCTAAGTAGAGTGCATGGATGGGTTATTTGAAGACAGGAACTGTATTCTATAGTTCAATTATATAAAATATATAAACCATGATATTTCTAATATAATATCTCATTAAACCACATGTAAATTAGGCATTTTAGAAAGCCATAGGATTTAGCTCCAATTCAAGTTTTGAACCTATTTGTGTGATTATAAAAACTCAATCTTGGGACTGGGGATATAGCTCAGTTGGTAGAGTGCTTGCTTCACAAGCATAAGGCCCTGGATTCAAATCCCCAGCACCGCAAACAAACAAACAAACAAAAAAAAAAACAACTCAATCTTTCCGAGGTTTTATTTCCACAATGAAATACAATTCACCTTTTTCCTGTGGTGATCTCATGAGATAGAATGCTTGTAAATAAACAATATAAACTGTTTACAGTGTATATTATATAAATAAGGCTGATTTTAAATACGTAAAATAACTTGTGTGCAGGCAGCACATGTATTTAAATAATTTGTGGGTACACAGTGCTGATAAATGATATACATATGAATTAGAATCATTATATATTAAAGCACAAGTTTTCTCTGAGATGTAGAACATTCTCTTAGTCATAGTTTCTCTGTGCTTCGAAATAAAGAAATTATTGCCCATTCGACATGTAGTTCTATAGCTGAAAATTTTCTTTAATTTTAATTTTAATTTTCTTTAATTGCTTTTCTTGTCTGGAGGGTATATGAAGCAAGTGTCAATATATGTCTATGAAGATTTGGATGTTTGATTAGGTAGAAATGTGAAATTTTCCTTCAGTGGCTCTATTTAACATTGTTCTGAGAGACCAAACTCAAATTGCCTTTGGACTAAATCTGCCCCAAATCATCAAACTGTCCATAGCAAGTTTTATAATGAAGGTATTATCAGTGTATACTGTCTCCAGAAAACAATAGTTATTATAATAAATAGAATATGCAGTGCTTACAAAATTTCTATGAGAAATGCTCTCTGCGAAATTAGACTTAGTTGTTGTTTAATATCACTATTGGAAAAGAGGGAGACTTGCCTCCTGAACCTGCATCAATGAGGAAGTGATTTATGACGGGCTGTCGCCATTCCTCCTAATTCTACTTCAAAGTGTCCTATAAAGCAATAAGACTATCCCTTCCCTTTGAGGACATCCCTTCATTGTATACTCAAGTGAGGTTTTTAGTTTGCAGGAGAGTCTCTGTGTCTTTCCCTAAGGCTAAGGCCATACCAGCTGAGGGTTGGGATTGGAAAGGTCCTACATGACTCCAGATTTTCTCTTTTCAGCAGAGGGCTGAAACACCATGTGAGATATGTCACAATTGAATTTGTTAAAGCATTGCCTTAGGGGAAGGAAGAAGGGGAAGAACAAAATATTTCTTTGGTGTTTGTTTCATGTTGTATAGAAATATCCATTGATTGTCTACTAAAAATGATCAAAATTAGGCCTAGCCCTGAGAAGAGATCATCTCTAATTTTGACAAGGCTCCCAAACAAAGTAGTTTTTATACGTCTTTATGTAAGTTTTCATAAAGCAAGCTTTAGCAGCTTTGTCCCATTCTGTAATACAAGCAAAAGAAATTTTCTTGATTTTTGTTAATGAAATCTACAAATCAAGAAACATTTGAATAGAGACCTAGGAGAACACTTATATTAATGTTTTATGATACTTATTTAAAAGAACATAAAGGAACCTAGGAGACTTTGTGTCAGGATGGAGTTGAAATGCATTATTGCTTACCAATGAGAATATACAGAAGGTTTTTTTCATAAATTGGATTCCAGCTAACCTAATACCCTGCTATAAAAGGTCTTTTACCTTATGGATGTGTATTATTAACAATCTTTATAGTACTAAGTATATTGCATTTATAAGTCTAGTGGGGCCTGATCCAACTTTTGAAAATTGTACTTAATTAAACACTAGTGCCTCATTGAACATGATTACTCTGGAGGGAGGAAGAGCATCAGATCACATGAACCCTTGCTGTAGATATGATTTGGGTTAGTTATAAGCATTTGTTTATGCTTCTTTGTGAGCAAAGGAAACCCCACTATGGCAAATCTGACACTTTTCTTTCATATTTGACAATTCCTGCTGCCAAAAACAAAAAAATAGCATACCAGGGGAAAGAAACAAAACAAAACAATATCAAATGGTTTCATGTTCCAGCTGTGAGGATAAATCTTTCAGAAACCTTGGAAAATATTGAATATGCACATCATCAGAGTATTTAAATGGTATAGTAGAAGTACAACGGAAGTGAGAAATTTGCTGTTCCTTTTTCATTTAGATTTAGACCTGAAGTTTTACATTTTAAAACTTTCTTGTTGTATGTCTGAATATATGCATTTATAAATTTATTCTAACACACTTTAATATATATGTTCATGAAGGGAACTATTGCAATATAGCCTATCAATTTTTAAAATTTAATTTGTCTTGGAGAGCTTTTATCATTGAATATAGTACTACCTCAATCTTTTCAATGTTCACTAATTCCATTGTAGTATAGATGGACAGTAATTTAATCAACCTTTTATTAATGGGTATTTAACTTTTATTTATATTTATTTGTTTCATTTTTAACCAGGAATTGAACTCAGGAGCACTTGGCCACTGAGCCACATCCCCAGCCCTGTTTTGTATTTTATTTAGAGACAGGGTCTCACTGAGTTGCTTGACACCTCGCTTTTTCTGAGGCTGGCTTTGAACTCAAGATCCTCTCAACTCAGCCTCCCAAGCCATTGGGATTACAGGCATGCACCACTGCACCTGGCTAGCTTTCATTTTTTGTTAGTATAATTAACATTGCTCCAAATGCCCAAGCATTTGTTTTCAGTAAGTATGTACATAGAATAAATTCTCAGAAATTGAATTGCTAGGTCAGAAGTAGGTAAATTTGAAATATTGGTGACTTTGCCAACTTGTGCTGTAACAGCTTGTACCTAGTTTACAGCCACAGTGACCCCCTCCCCCCACCCCTGTTGGTAGAACCAGCTTTCAGTAGACTTTAAATTTCTGATCCTTTATGATGACAAGATTAGAGTTTTGGGCAAGAGAGTAACATACCTGGTAAAATTTTTGCAAAGTAAATTAATGGCAAGAAAGGTAATACCGTTTCTTCACATATCTGTGGGTGAGGTTAGGCTATAGAGGACTGAAAGCAGAATTAAAGAATTTAGCTCTGTGGTCATTCAGAAATGGTAATTCCAGCAAACTCAAATTAGCCTTTTTTATTTTTATTTTATTTTATTTTTTGGTACCAGGGATTGAACTCAGGGGCACTTAACCACTGAGCCATATCCCCAACCCTATTTTATATTTTATTTAGAGACAGGGTTTTACTGAGTTGCTTAGCACCTTGCTTTTGCTGAGGCTGGCTTTGAACTTGAGATTCTCCTGCCTCAGCCTCCCCAGTTGCTGGGATTACAGGTGTATGCTATCACTATCATGCCTGCTTGGTCTTAATGGTGTCAAACAATTTGCTTTTTTAGAAACTTTGAGATAGATTTAAATGTGCCTTTAGGTAGTCTCCGGGGATTTTTTTTCCCTAATTTCTGATAGATTTTTTGAAGTGTCTTCCAATTATTATTATTATTATTATTTATTATTTACTAGGGATGGAACCCAGGGGTGCTTTGCCATGAAACTACACCCTCAACCTTTTTTTTAAATTTTGAGACAGGGATTCACTAAGTTGCTGAAGCCTCTCTGGAACTTGAGATCCTGCCTCAGCCTCCAGAGGTGCTGGTATTATAGGTATACACCATTGTGCCCAGCTCAATTTATTTTTATTTTCTTCTTAACATTTTTTAATAAAGGAAATAATTGGTTATTATAACTATTAATACTTAATATGTTTTCTAGTCTTTTCTTGACAAAATAACAAATTAAGCATGCCTCTATACCAATGGCTATGAAATAAAGAATCTTACAAAAATGTATCTTGTTCTGTGGTTTTATTTATTTCATTATTTTGTATTAGGCATAAAATCTTCCTCTTAAGGCTGGGTGGTCTTTGAAATGCACCTACCCTCAATGGGAAATCTGGTTCTGAGTGATTAAATGGTTTTAATATGGTTTTCATCTCTGAAAGTTTTTGATTTTACTTTTATTACGTTTTGATTTTTTTTTAATTATTGGAAAAAAGAGCCACACTATTATGACTTTCATCTTTTCAAAATTTTTATTAATCCAAGAAACTAGTATAAAATGATTGCTCCTTAAACCAAAATGAATTTCAGTGAAGCTTTTGTCTGTAAATATGATGGTATGAAAGTTTTCATTTTGGATTTTTTTCTCCCCAGAGAAGACTGCTTCCATGGAAAGCATTTGCATTTCAATCACATGTAGGGTTGGCCTATGAGAGCAACCTTTTGTTCACAGTTAATTTTAGTAGGCTCTTTCATTAGCTGCTATTTAGACAGGCATTTCCACTTGGTTGGCTTCTGTCTCTTACCTTATCTGGTCTTTCATTAGACCATTTGACCTGAATGGTCTCTGTTCTCTGTCTTTTATTTGACACTGGCTCCTGTGACTCCCGGTCAGTTTGGCTTGGCAGTGAGCATTCATTTTGTTCTTGGCGGAGTTCCCCATATGGAGTTGTCTGATTTTCATATCTTCTGATGACAATGCTGTATCTCCTTCTTTATCTATTCTTCTACCATTCAGTCAACCTTCATTTCAGTCCAACAAATGTTTAGTTTTTATTCAACTGGGTCACTTTATTGCAGGAAGTTTTTTGGTTTTGCTTTTTTTTTTTTTCTTTTAGTTTTGAAAATCAAGCCTAGTGTTGAAATGAAATATAAAGCTGCAACTGGTCAAATCTCCATAGTTTCTGACATTCTTTGTTTGCATGGAATTTAGTATTCTATCTAGTCTTTGGCAAAATGAATCTTCTTTGGGAATAACATTTCCTCTAAATATTGGATATCTATTTTTTTAAAGTTAGTTTAATCTGCACTGAGATCTCTATAAAACATCTATCATCTATGTGTCTATGTATTTATCTTTCATTTACTAAAATTTAACATAAGGCAACATTGGCTTCAACCCAGTTTATTTATTGAAACTCCAAAAAAATCCTCAAATTAGATTTTCTTTATGAATTAATTTAGTTTTACCTGAGTTTGAGTGCCAATCATGTTAGAATGGATAAAGGAACTTGGGTGAGTCATTTAATTGTATATTCTCCATTTTCTGCTTCAATAAAATGGGGAAAATGATCCTTATTTTGAGAGCTTTTGAAAACTGTGAATTAATATTATATGTGTGGACATGTTTTATTTATTACTAGAAGTGCTATATAAATGTTGCACATTATTATTCTTATTTGGGAATGGATAAAAGGATGTTAGAGTTCCAGGTTGCCATTGGAAAAACATTTGTGTAAATTTTTTAGTTCTTTTGAGCTCTTTGATGACTTTCAATGATATTCATGGACCAATGATCAACTGCTGAGAAATTTTAAAGAAGAGAGTGACATAATTGATCCTGTGCTTTTGAAAAGTGATTTGGGCTACAATGTGGGAATGGAATGATACAGACAGATCCTGCAGGAGGCTGTGGGAGTAGTCACACAGGAGATAACAACAATTTGAATTTAGAAGAAGTAAGAGCAAAGACTGATAGAACTGTCAACTTTGGAAAAAGTTGAGGAGGTAGAATCAACCAGATGAAGAACAAGAAGAGATAAACAGTTTTTTGGTTTGATTAGCTAGAAAGAATTTTTTCACCTTCTTCTGTGATGGGAAATAGTTATCAGAATTTTGTTGCTTCTTCCTAAGATGTGAAGCGTAGAAGGAATTTAGTTGACAAGAATCTGCTGCTTTTCATGGGGATAAGAAACAGAAGAGGAATATATTTGTGGGACAAGTTATTGGTTTATTGCTTTAAAAGTGGTAGATGAGATATTTATATGGATAAACATTCTTGCAATTGCAGACAATTTAAAAAATTTTTTTCTCTTCAGAACTCAGGAAGACATTGAATTAGTGATGGTATTTGAGACCATGGGAATAAATGAAGTTATTTAGGGAGAAAGTTTATATACTGAAAGAGGAGAACTTAAGAGAATATCTTTTAAGCAATAAATGGGAGGAAGTTCATTCTCTGAAAAATAAAAGCAAAGACCATCAAAAGTATGGCACTAACTGTATGGAAGGAATATAGAATTTCACCTAAGAAGGAATATGTGACAGCCCTACATGCTTCAGATTCATCAAATAAAATAAGAACAACCCTGATTCTATTGAATTTTCCAAAATGGCGGTCATTAGTCCCAGTAATTAAATTTGTGTTAGTAAACTCATGGTAGAAACCTGGACATAATCAGACTGAAAGTACATGGAGAGTGAGAAGAGAATAAGAAGGATGGACACTAAGAACTTTGACTTCCATGAAGTATGTGCTTAATTGTCAAATAAATGAAAGTAAATGAAAGAGAAGACAGGGATGGAGAGAGAGAGTCATTTTATTTTTAAGAGAGCAGAACTTTGAGCATGTTTAAACTTCCTTTGGATGAATAATAGAACAAGAGAAAATAAAATTAAAAGGAAAAGGAGATAGGGGCTAAACAATGAAGAAGGCCCCCAAAGAGGCAGGTGTGGATAGATCCAGAGCTTTAGGGGAAGCACTAGCCCTAGGAAGTTGACATCTTTTCTCTGACAGTAAGAGCAGGAAAAGAATAGGCAGGGTTTCATAGAATTGAGGGAGTTTCCCTCTGAACATGTTTTTTTTTTTTTTTTTTTCCTCTGTATAAAGCTATCTACTGAATGATGAAGGAGTTGGTGGAATTTAAATTTAATGGAAAGATTAGAAATATAGGCTTTGTAGAACAAATGAGAAAACTAAGGAAGAAAACATCCAAAAGTTTGTTGAATTTACATTCCCACTGACAATGTATATTGGTTTCCATTTTTGTCCACATCCTAGATAGCACTTGTTATCTCTTGTCTTTTTGTAAAAACCATCCTAAAAAATGTGAGTTAATATCTCCTTGTGGTTTTTATTTAAATGATTTAAAATACTGAGCACCATTTCACATACCCATTGGTCATTTGTGTGTCTGTTCAAGTCTTGGAGAAATGTTTATTCAAGCCCTTTAGTCCTTTGCTCATTTTTAAATTGGAATTTTTTTTTTTTTTTTTTTTTTTTTTTGCCATTGAGTTGCATTTCTTCCTTATATATTTCAGATATTAATCCTTTATTATATGTGTGACTTGCAAATATTCTTCCATTCCATAGGTTGTCTTTTCATTTTGTTGGGTGTTTCCTTTGCTATGCAGAAGATTTTATTTATATATTCATTTTTTATTTTACTTTTTTATTGGTGTATTATAGGTGCACATGATGATTGGATTTGTTGCTACATATTCATACATGCACAAGTATAACAAGATAATTTGACCAATACCATTTCCCAGCACTTCCCCACTCCCACACCTTGATCCTTTTCCTCTACTGATCTCCCTTTGATTTCTATGAGATACCCACCTTTCTTTTCCTTGTTCCTCTCTAGCTTCCAGCTATGCAGAAGCTTTTTAGCTAAATGCAACCTGATAATCTTAAAACAGAAACAGAGAAAAGAGTGGTGGTACAGGGGTTTGGGAGATGTTCAAGGGGCACAGTGTTTTAGTTGTGCAAAATAAATAATTTCTGGAGCTCCAATGTGCATTAAACCTTAAGCTAACAGTAGTATCTTCTATGTTTGAAGTTTGCTAAGAGGATAAATCTTAAATGTTCTCAACACACACAAATAATGGTAGCCATGTGATGTGACAGGTATGTTGACTAATTTTATTGTGGTGAATATTTCACAATGTTCATTGTGAAATTGAATATTCACAACATGTATACAAAATCATCCTGTTGTACACTTTAAATACATCCCATTTAAAATTGTCAATTATACCTCCATTGAAATTTGAAAAAAAAAAAATCAAGTAGTGCTTCGTCAATGTTGTTAGAGATCTAAAATGTGTGGCGATATCAATGTGCCAATTTGTGTAACTTTTGTGTCTAATAGTCTGAATGCAGACGCAGAAATTGGATCATCATGTACTGGCATTTAATTTGGAAAAATTCATGGAAGGAAAAGAGAAAATGTATTATAGGTTCTGGCATCAGAGCGACTGAGATGACGAAACCCGGAGCCTAATGAAAATAGGAAAGTGACGGCTGAAGTTAAGAGAGACCTGTGAAAGGGTTGAGGATCAGTGGTCTCAGGGAGGTAAAAGAACAGGCACTGCAGGAGATCCTGTGGAAAAGATGTGGTCAGGGAGAGGGAGGTTTTAGTTAAGAAGTTTGTGGTGGGTCAGAACCTAGTGAGTGCACCCAAGACATGATGTCCAGGATGTGGCCACTGGAGTGAAGATGAAGTAGATGACACTGAAACCCAGACTGTTAGGACAGAAGGGAGACAGCCAGGGCGAGAGATCCCTTCCTTGTTGAAGCCACCAAGAATGCCGGCAGTGCTTTGGATATAGAGGAAGAATGCGATCTGAACTCCAAACTTCACTGTGTTAATACCCAGTTGCCAGGAAGGTAAAAGACACGCGGAATTGGGGCAGGAAATGATGGTAATAGTCAAAGTGGGGAAAGTGGCAGTCTATGACCAAATTTGGACCATAAGTGTGTTTTATTTGGTTTATGGTGTTTTAAAAATCTGATTGAATCTATTTAAATGTGTGAGTTTTTACACACATCTACGCATGTGTACATGCAGGCAACCTATGTGCAATGCATCTATTTTTCCCCCCAAACAAGGGAAAATTTTTCTAATTTGTTCAATTTAGACGTACATGACAGTAGCATGTATTTTGACATATTATACATACATGGAATATAACCTATCCTAATTAGAATCCCATTATTTAAAAAAAAATTAAAAACATATTTTTAGTTGTTGATGGACCTTTATTTTATTCATTTATTTACATGTAGTGCTGAGAATTGGACCCAGTGCCTCACACATGCTAGGCAGGTACCCTACCACGGAGCCACAACCCCAGCCCAGGATCCCATTCTTGTAATTGTGCATGATGTGGTGTATCTGCTTATGAAATAGGATGATGTGGCATCAAGAAGTGCAAATTCTTCTCAACCTGAACGGTGTGAGGTAGATGCTCAATAAAAATTGAACAAATTAAAGAACAATTTAGAATTTAAGAACTGTTTTCTCCTTACTATTTCTTTAAGACAAATGTATTAAAATTTTAGAGTTAGGAGAATCTCATAGATTTGGAATAAGATATGAAATGGGGTTTGCTATAAGTAGAATTTTTAAAATATAATATTTAAATTTACAATAAAAATAAATACATTTTTTACTGTCTTTATAGACCATGATGGAACTGAAAATGAAAACACTTATTCTTTCTATGCCTGATAAAATCCAAAAGTGATTTTTTTGCTCTTAGCTAGATTATCTACTGTGCTACTTTTGAAAGATCATAGCTGCTCTTGGCCTTGATTCCTTATGGACAAAGAATTGAATAAGAGTTGTTTGTGTTTTTCCTCTAAGATAGATGAGAACTATTCCTTCAAGAACTTTACTATAAAAATAAATTTGGTGCCTGACATAGGATTTAAAAATTAGTTTGTTTTTCTAACTCTTTTTTTTCTTCTAAACATGTATTTCTGATCATTTTTTGGCCTAATATTAGAAAAATCTTACCTATAAGTTTTCACAGGGAAATATACATTTATTCACTAAAAATTAAAAAGTCATTTATATTTATTTGGAAAAATGTTGTGATGGTTAATATTATGTATTAACTTGATTGGGCCAGTGTTTGGATAGAATTATTCTAGGTGAGATTAACCTGAACCAGGGAACCATTTCTCTCTGCCTCATTCATTCAGTTGAAGTCTTGAACAGAAAAGAAAGAATGCCTTAGAGGGAGCTCCTTTGCCTGGCTACTTGAGATGAGTCAACTGTTTTACCTCCTTCTGACTGAACTCCAAACCAGCTCTTTTGGGCCTCAAGGATGCTTTCTTTCAGACTGAAAAGACACCATTGACTCTCCTGGTTCTCCAGCTCATCAACTATAGATCTTGTGATTTCTCAGCCTCCATAGCCATTTGAGCCAATTCCTTGTAGTCAGCTTCTCCCTCCATCTCCAGTTCTCTCTTCCTTTTGTCTTTCTACTGCTTCTGTTTCTCCGGAGAACCCAAACTAACACAGATGCAAATGAATATTAACTCTTGAAATACCATACCTCACAAATATGTAAAATTATTATATGTCAATCAAAAGAATTACAAATATTCAAGGAGATGGAAAAGCTAACCTTCCCAATAGGATTATTACACATTGTATACAGGTAACAAATGATCACAATGTATATCATAACTATAGAGAATTAAAATAATAATGAAGAAATTTTTAAAAGTACTCTTTTAAAATGTGATTTCCCCCCCTTTGGAATTGGGGGCAAGGGAAAGCATGTATCCATGGAAACAGAGCCTGAACTTAGGTGCTATTTTTCAGAATCAGTTCTCAGCATATATTTTGTGTGGTCCACATTAGGTTATAGTAGATGTTCACATTTTAAATTTTAACTTTGACTTACTCATTTGATAATGTAGGGATAACTATCTGATATTTCTAAACATTTACTCTATTGACCTTATTATTCAGTGTATCTCATTGTAAAATGATTGCTTCAGAAAAATAACTAAAAAATCATTTTGATAAAAACCATATTTGCTCTTTCCCAATCTGTCAAATAGTTATGTTTCTCCTAAGCATCATGCCAAACATGAAATTTAATATTCAGGTTAAATTGCTTCACCTCTTTTTGGATCAGGTGGTCATGAGTATGTCTTCTTTAAAAAGTGTTTTTATATTTTATAATCTGATTTTAATCTAAATACTTTCAGTAAAAGCCTTGTAATATATTTATTGCAAATAAATACAATTGTTTTGTAAATAGGTAGTCTGAAAAATCAGAGCTTTGAGGATCAATGCTAAGATGGTCTTTTTAGACAGATAATGCTTTTGTAATGTTTTCAATCAGTCAAATCTTTCTCTTGAACTAGTCAGCAAATTTCAAGTTGAATTACTATTGATATCACAAACATAAATTTAAAAGAGATCATGCTGCTTTATTTTTAACTTTTGTTTTCAGTTATGTAAGAAAGTGCATCCATCTGTTACTTGATTCAAAAAATGCATTTTCATTTTGCATCTATCATGATTTGATCATATCCTCCTTTCCTACTCTCTTCTCTTACCTTCTTCTTTATAATCTCTCCACACAGGCCCCTCTCCTTCCCTACTAATTCCTCTATGACTACAGGTTTTCTTTCCTAAATTACTATTCTAGATTCCACATATGAGAGAAAGCATTCAATAGTTGTCTTTCCATGTCTGGCTTATTTCACTTAGCATGGTTGTCTCTAGTTTGAGGTGACACTTAATATGGATAAATCTAGTTTACCTGCATCCAATGTTTCATGAACTTTTTCATTCCTTCAAAACTATGGATTTTTCTTTTCCAAGAGAGGGAAAAGTTTATTTTAGCTCATGTTTCAGAGGTTTAGTCCATGGTCAGTTGACTCCATAGCTCTGGGCCAAGGAGAGTCAGAATATTATGGAAGAAGGACAGTAGTAGAGGAAAGCTGCTCACTTTATGTCTTCCAGGAAGCAAAGAGAGCTCCTCTCATCAGAAACAAAATATAAACCCCAAAGGCATGCTCTCAGTGCCCTACTTCCTCCAGCCACACCCTACCATCCTATAGTTACCACATAGTTAATTATTATTAATTCACTGATTAGTAGATTAATGCACTTACTAGATTACAGCTCTCAAAATCTAATCATTTTATCTCTGAACATTCTTGCATTATCTCACACATGAGCTTTTGGGGCATATCTCATATCTAAACCATAACATTCCACTCCTATCCCCCAAAAGCTTATGCCCATCCTACAATACAAAACACATTTAGTCCTTTTCAAAGAGCCCCATAGTCGAAGTCTTCACAATTCTAGCATTGCCCAAAAGTCCAGGTCCAAAATCTCATCTGACACTCAAGGCAAACTCTTGGATGCTTTCTCCTATAAAGATAAAAACAAGTTCAATATATCTAATAAGTAATGGCACAGAGTAAAAAATTCTCATTTCATAAGGGAAAAATAGGGAAACAAAGAAGAGATGGGACCAAAGCAAGATCAAATTCCAGCTGGTCAAACAAGTCCTGTATTTCCACATTTAGCATCTGGAACATATGGCATCATGATAATCTCTCCAAGGGCTTGTGTTGCTCTGCCCCCATGGTTTTGATAATTGTAGCACTTAGCAATCTCTTAGCCTCTCTTTTGGCTTGTCTCTGTTCAATTCCTGCAGCTTTTGGGGCAGACATCCATGTTACTAGTATCTCTTTTTTTCAGGGGTCTCCGTTGCAGCTTCAACTTCCTTCTCGCTTCTTTATGCATCACCCATTCAGGATTGCCTGAAGGGATTGCAACCTGGCTACCCTCTACCTGGCCTCCCAGGCCTTCTTTAATCTCAGTAGATGCCTCCATGACCCCCTAACTCCAGTATCCTGCATTCCTGCAGAACCAGCATCATATAGTTGATGCCAAGGTCTGCTCCTATGTTGATCCAGTACCTAAGCATCCTGGGACTCTGATTGCCTGGGTGGCTGAGCACAATGAAACAACTTCCTAGTCCCCCACCATGAAAGCAGGATTCCCCCAAGATCTCTTCTTAAAGGGATATGCACTTTTACACCCTTGAAACTGAGATGGGTGTGGTGTTGCCAATACCTAAAATGCCCCAAGCCAACTTTTCTCTTATTTCTGGGTAAAGTCCTTAGGAGAGTCTCTTTAGTGACTATAATTTCTTTAACAACTCTAACTTCCTTAGACCCTGTTTTATTCACTTTTCTGGCCAAACTGCGTTTTTTATATCTTTCTGCTCTACTTTCTGCTCCCGATTCCTTCAGGATAAACATGGTTAAAAGCCACCAGCAATATCCATAACACCCCCTGAAGGTTGTGCTACTTTGAACTTTTCTCTGCCACTTTATTTAGTCCATCACCTTTAAATTCAGTCTCACAGGAGGTCTGAGGACGGGGGGAAATGTAGACAACTTCTTTGCCAGAACATAACATGAATGACCTCTAGCAGTTTCCAATAGAGTCTTTCCTCTCTGAAACCCCATGAGCCCAGTCTTTATTGCCCACAATCCTGCAGCATTTTGGTCTTCAGAGCTCCCACAAGAATTGCCCACTAAGCTCTGCTTACAATATCCTAAGGCTTCTTCAGCCTGTACCTCACTCAAAACTTTTCAAAATTCCTACCACAAATATACAAAGCCTTCTGAACTACATGGTCTGGTCAGTTACAGGAACAAACACTCTCAGCACTAATTTCTGTTTTAGTCAGCTTTGCGAACTGTTTAGTGAATGTTAATAAATAGGAAAATAATAAGCATTCAATTATTTTTTTAAGTCATTAAGCTTTAGGGAGGTCACTTACACCTACGTATTAGCAAGAGTTGAATCATATTTTGCTTTTTAATATTGACGGCTTATTTTGACAGATTTTTATAATTTGAAAAGAAGAAAAATATTGCAGTGATGCAAGTAAAATCATGCTAAATAAAAAGTACAAAAGATGAAGATATTTATTTCCAAATTTTTAGACAAAATACCAAATGAAGATTTTTCTTGTGTTCTTATTTTTTTCTGTAACTATTTTTTTTTTTTTTTTGCAATCCTTAGCAGGAAGAGCAAAGCAGGGGGTATCGCAATACCAGATCTTCAACTATATTACAAAGCAATAGTAACAAAAATGGCATGTTATTGGTACCAAAATAGACAGGTAGATCAATGGTACAGAATAGAGGACATGGACACAAACCCAAATAAATACAATTTTCTCATACTAGACAAAGGGGCCAAAAAAGTGCAATGGAGAAAAGATAGCCTCTTCAACAAATGGTGCTGGGAAAACTGGAAATCCATATGCAACTGAATGAAAATAAACCCCTATCTTTCACCCTGCACAAAACTCAACTCACAATGGATCAAGGACCTCGGAGTCAGACCAGAGACCTGCATCTTATAGAAGAAAAAGTAGGTCCAAATCTTCAACATGTTGGCTTAGGATCAGACTTCCTTAACAGGACTCCCATAGCACAAGAAACAAAAACAAGAATCAACAACTGGGATAGATTCAAATTAAAAAGCTTTCTCTCAGCAAAGGAAACTATCAGCAATGCAAAGAGAGAGCCTACAGAGTGGGAGAAAATCTTTGCCACTCATACTTCAGATAGAGCACTAATTTCCAGAATCCATAAAGAACTCAAAAAACTCTACACCAAGAATGCAAATAATCCCATCAACAAATAGGCTAAGGAAATGGACACTTCACAGAAGAAGATGTACAAGCAATCAACAGATATATGAAAAAATGTTCAACATCTCTAGTAATAAGAGAAATGCAAATCAAAACTACCCTAAGATTCCATCTCACCCCAATTAGAATGGTGATTATCAAGAACACAGGCAATAATAGTTGTTGGTAAGGATGTGGGGAAAAAGGTACACTCATACATTGCTGGTGGGGTTGCAAATTAGTGCAGCCTCTCGGGAAAGCAGTATGGAGATTCCTCAGAAAGCTTGGAATGGAACTACCATTTGACCCAGCTATCCCACTCCTTGCCCTATACCCAAAGGACTTAAAATCAGCATAGTACAGAGATACAGGCACATCAATGTTCATTGCTGCTCAATTCACGATAGCCAGATTGTGGAACCAACCTAGATGTCCTTCAATTGATGAAAGGATAAAGAAACTGTGGTATGGGGGATTCAAGATGGCGGACTAGAGGGTGGCTGCGTTTCGTGTTGCTCCAGGACTCAGGACTCAAGAAGAGGAGATATAGAGAGACTTGGGACCAACTCAAAGCAGCTGGGTGAGTCTCTCCCATTGGGGAGGCATCCCGGACGGGGCGGTAGCCCCGAACGCAGGGAACTTTGTGAAGTAGAGCTGCCGGTGAGACACCCCTCCCCCCGCTGGAGCAGTGAATGCGGACAACTGGGAGCATTGGAGAGGCGGCTGCTCAGCACAGCGCTTGGACTTGGCGCAACCCACCCAGGCTCTGGGAGGCTGCCCAAAGGAGAGGGTGCGCGGTGAGCTGTTTGGACTGAAAGCGACCACCCCTGTACACAGGGGGCTGCCCAGAGGAGAAGGAGAAATACGGGCTCAGCACAGCGCTTGGACTTGGAGCAGCTGCGCCAGGGCTCCGGGCGGCTATCCGGTGGAGCAGCGTGGTGAGTGGTTTGGACCCAGAGCATCTGCTCCTAAACACAGGGGGGTTGTCTGGAGAAGGAGGAGGAGCCTGGCGGGGTGCTTGGGCTCGAAGTGACTGCACCAGGGCTACGGGTGGCAATCGGGACGAGGAGGTACACAGTGAGTTCCTGGGACTCGTGACAAACACACCAGATCTCTGGGTGACTGCCTGGGGGAGAAGGAGGTGCGTGGTGGGTCACTTGGTCTTAGAGCGACCGCACGGAACACCAGGTGGCTGCCGGAGGAAAAGGCGTGTGGCGGGTCACTGGGACTCGGAGCGACTGTAAGGGGCTCCAGGTGGCTGCTCAGAGGAGGGGATGCATAGCCAGGTGAAAAGTGCAGGGCAGGGTCCCAGGGCCTAGGCGGCTTCTTGGTGGAAGAGCTGCACAGACAAATGGAGGGGCGGAGAAAAGGCTCCAGGACTGCAGGTAGCTTCTCTGAGGAGAGGCAGCCTAAGGAGATTCGTCTGTGAAGGGTGAGGATTCCAGGCCCAGGAGGTAGGTCCGGGTCCCTGGGAACATTGCAGAAGAAGGCTGCCCAGCCCAGGCGGTAGTTGTGAATTGAACGGAACCTCTGGGAGGGAAACCGACCAGCGAGACCTCCCCACCGGGTGAGTCCTCCCTGCGGGTGAGGTTCTTCCAAAAGGACTGTAAAACCAGAGACACAGGCCCAAACTGGCCTTGCATCAGCCCACATCCTACTTCCCCTTCGGATGACCATTCATCAGCAAGTGAAGGTACCTCTGCCCACTAGCAGGGAATATACACCACCGGAAGGCCACCACCCCTAGGGAGTCAGCTTCCTTGTGGAGCACCACATTATCAACTTCCTCCAAGACGTCAGGCTACTGAAGGCTAAGAGGGGATATACTAGAAATCTTCAGGGATATTATAAGTCAATAGAGGAAATCTGCAATATCTCAGCGGTCCTCTGATACCTGAACAATATGAGAAAACAAGGAAAGAAAATGCTGCAAACAAATCTAGATGTTACATCAGTGAAACCCAACGACAGCATGGCAGAAGAAATGACAGGAAGAGAGTTCAGAATGTACATAATTAAAATGATCAGGGAAGCAAATGATGAGATGCAAGAGCAAATGCAGGCATTGAATGATCGCACCAATCGACAGTTAAAAGAGCAAATACAGGAAGCAAAAGATCATTTCAATAAAGAGTTAGAGATATTGAAAAAAAAAAATCCAGAAATCCTTGAAATGAAGGAAACAATAAACCAAATTAAGAACTCCATAGAAAGCATAACCAATAGGATAGAACACCTGGAAGACAGAACCTCAGATATGGAAGACAAAATATTTAACCTTGAAAACAAAGTGGACCAAACAGAGAAGATGGTAAGAAATCATGAACAGAATCTCCAAGAACTATGGGATATCATGAAAAGGCCAAATTTAAGAATTATTGGGATTGAGGAAGGTTTAGAGAAACAAACCAAAGGAATGAACAATCTACTCAATGAAATACTATCAGAAAATTTCCCAAATCTGAAGAATGAAATGGAAGATCAATACAAGAGGTTTATAGGACTCCAAATATACAAAATTACAACAGACCCACACCAAGGCACATTATTATGAAAATACCTAACATACAAAATAAAGACAGAATTTTAAAAGCCGCAAGAGAAATGAATCAAATTACATTCAGGGGGAAACCAATACAGATATCAGCAGATTTTTCAATCCAGACCCTAAAAGCTAGAAGGACCTGGAACAACATTTTTCAAGCCCTGAAAGAAAATGGATGCCAACCAAGAATCTTACACCCAGCAAATCTTACCTTCAAATTTGATGATGAAATAAAATCCTTCCATGATAAACAAAAGCTAAAAGAATTTACAAAAAGTTCTGATAACCCACTACCATCGGGTAAAGGCCATTTATGCTAAGCCCATGGCTAATATCATTCTAAATGGTGAAAAACTGAAAGCATTCCCCCTAAAAACTGGAACAAAGCAGGGATGCCCTCTTTCACCACTTCTATTCAACATCGTTCTTGAGACTCTGGCCAGAGCAATTAGACAAACCAAAGAAATTAAAGGGATACGAATTGGAAAAGAAGAACTTAAACTATCCCTGTTCGCTGATGACATGATTATATATTTAGAGGAACCTGGAAATTCCACCAGAAAACTCTTAGAACTCATAAGTGAATTCAGTAAAGTAGCAGGTTACAAGATCAATGCCCATAAATCCAACGCATCTTTATACATAAGTGATGAATCTTCGGAAAGAGAAATTAGGAAAACTACCCCATTCACTATAGCCTCGAAAAAAATAAAATACTTGGGAATCAATCTCACAAAAGAGGTGAAAGACCTCTACAATGAGAACTATACAACACTAAAGAAAGAAATTAAAGAACACCTTAGAAGATGGAAAGGTCTTCCATGTTCTTGGATAGGAAGAATTAATATTGTCAAAATGGCCATACTACCTAAAGTGCTAAACAAATTCAATGCAATTCCAATTAAAATCCCAATGACGTACCTTACAGAAATAGAGCAAGCAATCATGAAATTCATCTGGAAGAATAAGAAACCCAGAATAGCTAAAGCAATCCTTAGCAGGAAGAGTGAAACAGGGGGTATTGCAATACCAGATCTTCAACTCTACTACAAAGCAATAGTAACAAAAACGGCATGGTATTGGTACCAAAATAGAAAGATAGATCAATGGTACAGAATAGAGGACATGGACACAAACCCAAATAAATACAATTTTCTCATACTAGACAAAGGGGCCAAAAAAGTGCAATGGAGAAAAGATAGCCTCTTCAACAAATGGTGCTGGGAAAACTGGAAATCCATATGCAACTGAATGAAAATAAACCCCTATCTTTCACCCTGCACAAAACTCAACTCACAATGGATCAAGGACCTCGGAGTCAGACCAGAGACCTGCATCTTATAGAAGAAAAAGTAGGTCCAAATCTTCAACATGTTGGCTTAGGATCAGACTTCCTTAACAGGACTCCCATAGCACAAGAAACAAAAACAAGAATCAACAACTGGGATAGATTCAAATTAAAAAGCTTTCTCTCAGCAAAGGAAACTATCAGCAATGCAAAGAGAGAGCCTACAGAGTGGGAGAAAATCTTTGCCACTCATACTTCAGATAGAGCACTAATTTCCAGAATCCATAAAGAACTCAAAAAACTCTACACCAAGAATGCAAATAATCCCATCAACAAATAGGCTAAGGAAATGGACACTTCACAGAAGAAGATGTACAAGCAATCAACAGATATATGAAAAAATGTTCAACATCTCTAGTAATAAGAGAAATGCAAATCAAAACTACCCTAAGATTCCATCTCACCCCAATTAGAATGGTGATTATCAAGAACACAGGCAATAATAGTTGTTGGTAAGGATGTGGGGAAAAAGGTACACTCATACATTGCTGGTGGGGTTGCAAATTAGTGCAGCCTCTCGGGAAAGCAGTATGGAGATTCCTCAGAAAGCTTGGAATGGAACTACCATTTGACCCAGCTATCCCACTCCTTGCCCTATACCCAAAGGACTTAAAATCAGCATAGTACAGAGATACAGGCACATCAATGTTCATTGCTGCTCAATTCACGATAGCCAGATTGTGGAACCAACCTAGATGTCCTTCAATTGATGAAAGGATAAAGAAACTGTGGTATGGGGGATTCAAGATGGCGGACTAGAGGGTGGCTGCGTTTCGTGTTGCTCCAGGACTCAGGACTCAAGAAGAGGAGATATAGAGAGACTTGGGACCAACTCAAAGCAGCTGGGTGAGTCTCTCCCATTGGGGAGGCATCCCGGACGGGGCGGTAGCCCCGAACGCAGGGAACTTTGTGAAGTAGAGCTGCCGGTGAGACACCCCTCCCCCCGCTGGAGCAGTGAATGCGGACAACTGGGAGCATTGGAGAGGCGGCTGCTCAGCACAGCGCTTGGACTTGGCGCAACCCACCCAGGCTCTGGGAGGCTGCCCAAAGGAGAGGGTGCGCGGTGAGCTGTTTGGACTGAAAGCGACCACCCCTGTACACAGGGGGCTGCCCAGAGGAGAAGGAGAAATACGGGCTCAGCACAGCGCTTGGACTTGGAGCAGCTGCGCCAGGGCTCCGGGCGGCTATCCGGTGGAGCAGCGTGGTGAGTGGTTTGGACCCAGAGCATCTGCTCCTAAACACAGGGGGGTTGTCTGGAGAAGGAGGAGGAGCCTGGCGGGGTGCTTGGGCTCGAAGTGACTGCACCAGGGCTACGGGTGGCAATCGGGACGAGGAGGTACACAGTGAGTTCCTGGGACTCGTGACAAACACACCAGATCTCTGGGTGACTGCCTGGGGGAGAAGGAGGTGCGTGGTGGGTCACTTGGTCTTAGAGCGACCGCACGGAACACCAGGTGGCTGCCGGAGGAAAAGGCGTGTGGCGGGTCACTGGGACTCGGAGCGACTGTAAGGGGCTCCAGGTGGCTGCTCAGAGGAGGGGATGCATAGCCAGGTGAAAAGTGCAGGGCAGGGTCCCAGGGCCTAGGCGGCTTCTTGGTGGAAGAGCTGCACAGACAAATGGAGGGGCGGAGAAAAGGCTCCAGGACTGCAGGTAGCTTCTCTGAGGAGAGGCAGCCTAAGGAGATTCGTCTGTGAAGGGTGAGGATTCCAGGCCCAGGAGGTAGGTCCGGGTCCCTGGGAACATTGCAGAAGAAGGCTGCCCAGCCCAGGCGGTAGTTGTGAATTGAACGGAACCTCTGGGAGGGAAACCGACCAGCGAGACCTCCCCACCGGGTGAGTCCTCCCTGCGGGTGAGGTTCTTCCAAAAGGACTGTAAAACCAGAGACACAGGCCCAAACTGGCCTTGCATCAGCCCACATCCTACTTCCCCTTCGGATGACCATTCATCAGCAAGTGAAGGTACCTCTGCCCACTAGCAGGGAATATACACCACCGGAAGGCCACCACCCCTAGGGAGTCAGCTTCCTTGTGGAGCACCACATTATCAACTTCCTCCAAGACGTCAGGCTACTGAAGGCTAAGAGGGGATATACTAGAAATCTTCAGGGATATTATAAGTCAATAGAGGAAATCTGCAATATCTCAGCGGTCCTCTGATACCTGAACAATATGAGAAAACAAGGAAAGAAAATGCTGCAAACAAATCTAGATGTTACATCAGTGAAACCCAACGACAGCATGGCAGAAGAAATGACAGGAAGAGAGTTCAGAATGTACATAATTAAAATGATCAGGGAAGCAAATGATGAGATGCAAGAGCAAATGCAGGCATTGAATGATCGCACCAATCGACAGTTAAAAGAGCAAATACAGGAAGCAAAAGATCATTTCAATAAAGAGTTAGAGATATTGAAAAAAAAAAATCCAGAAATCCTTGAAATGAAGGAAACAATAAACCAAATTAAGAACTCCATAGAAAGCATAACCAATAGGATAGAACACCTGGAAGACAGAACCTCAGATATGGAAGACAAAATATTTAACCTTGAAAACAAAGTGGACCAAACAGAGAAGATGGTAAGAAATCATGAACAGAATCTCCAAGAACTATGGGATATCATGAAAAGGCCAAATTTAAGAATTATTGGGATTGAGGAAGGTTTAGAGAAACAAACCAAAGGAATGAACAATCTACTCAATGAAATACTATCAGAAAATTTCCCAAATCTGAAGAATGAAATGGAAGATCAATACAAGAGGTTTATAGGACTCCAAATATACAAAATTACAACAGACCCACACCAAGGCACATTATTATGAAAATACCTAACATACAAAATAAAGACAGAATTTTAAAAGCCGCAAGAGAAATGAATCAAATTACATTCAGGGGGAAACCAATACAGATATCAGCAGATTTTTCAATCCAGACCCTAAAAGCTAGAAGGACCTGGAACAACATTTTTCAAGCCCTGAAAGAAAATGGATGCCAACCAAGAATCTTACACCCAGCAAATCTTACCTTCAAATTTGATGATGAAATAAAATCCTTCCATGATAAACAAAAGCTAAAAGAATTTACAAAAAGTTCTGATAACCCACTACCATCGGGTAAAGGCCATTTATGCTAAGCCCATGGCTAATATCATTCTAAATGGTGAAAAACTGAAAGCATTCCCCCTAAAAACTGGAACAAAGCAGGGATGCCCTCTTTCACCACTTCTATTCAACATCGTTCTTGAGACTCTGGCCAGAGCAATTAGACAAACCAAAGAAATTAAAGGGATACGAATTGGAAAAGAAGAACTTAAACTATCCCTGTTCGCTGATGACATGATTATATATTTAGAGGAACCTGGAAATTCCACCAGAAAACTCTTAGAACTCATAAGTGAATTCAGTAAAGTAGCAGGTTACAAGATCAATGCCCATAAATCCAACGCATCTTTATACCTAAGTGATGAATCTTCGGAAAGAGAAATTAGGAAAACTACCCCATTCACTATAGCCTCGAAAAAAATAAAATACTTGGGAATCAATCTCACAAAAGAGGTGAAAGACCTCTACAATGAGAACTATACAACACTAAAGAAAGAAATTAAAGAACACCTTAGAAGATGGAAAGGTCTTCCATGTTCTTGGATAGGAAGAATTAATATTGTCAAAATGGCCATACTACCTAAAGTGCTAAACAAATTCAATGCAATTCCAATTAAAATCCCAATGACGTACCTTACAGAAATAGAGCAAGCAATCATGAAATTCATCTGGAAGAATAAGAAACCCAGAATAGCTAAAGCAATCCTTAGCAGGAAGAGTGAAACAGGGGGTATTGCAATACCAGATCTTCAACTCTACTACAAAGCAATAGTAACAAAAACGGCATGGTATTGGTACCAAAATAGAAAGATAGATCAATGGTACAGAATAGAGGACACGGACACAAACCCAAATAAATACAATTTTCTCATACTAGACAAAGGTGCCAAAAATATGCAATGGAGAAAAGATAGCCTCTTCAACAAATGGTGCTGGGAGAATTGGAAATCCACATGCAACAGAATGAAACTAAAACCATATCTCTCACCATACACGAAACTAAAATCAAAATGGATTAAGGACCTTGGAGTCAGACCAGAGACTCTGCAGATTATAGAAGAAAAAGTAGGTCCAAATCTTCACCTTGTTGGTCTAGGACCAGACTTCCTTAACAGGACTCCCATAGCACAAGAAATAAAAGCTAGAATCAACCACTGGGATAGATTCAAACTAAAAAGCTTTCTCTCAGCAAAGGAAACTATCAGCAATGCGAAGAAAGAGCCTACAGAGTGGGAGAATATCTTTGCCAATCATACTTCAGATAGAGCACTAATCTTTAGAATCTATAAAGAACTCAAAAAACTCTACTCCAAGAATAGAAATAATCCAATCGACAAATGGGCTAAGGAAATGAAGACACTTCACAGAAGAAGATGTACAAGCAATCAACAAACATATGGAAAAATGCTCAACATCTCTAGTAATAAGAAAAATGCAAATCAAAACCACCCTAAGATTCCATCTCACCTCAATTAGAATGGCGATTATCAAAAATACGAGCAACAACAGGTGTTGGCGAGGATGTGGGGAGAAAGGTACACTCATACATTGCTGGTGGGGCTGCAAATTAGTGCAACCACTCTGGAAAGCAGTGTGGAGATTCCTTAGAAAACTTGGAATGGACCCTCCATTTGACCCAGCTATCCCACTCCTTGGCCTATACCCAAAGGACTTAAAATCAGCATACTACAGAGATACAGCCACATCAATGTTCATAGCTGCTCAATTCACAATAGCCAGACTGTGGAACCAACCTAGATGCCCTTCAATTGATGAGTGGATAAAGAAACTTTGGTATATATATACAATGGAATATTACTCAGCCATAAAGAATGATAAAATTATGGCATTTGCAGGCAAATGGATGAAATTGGAGAATATCATGCTAAGTGAGATAAGCCAATCTCAAAAAGCCAAAGGACGAATGATATCACTAATAAGTGGAGGATGACACATAATGGGGGGGAGGGAAGGGTTAGTGTTAGGGTTAGAGTTAGGGTTAGGGAGGGGGGCAAGTATGGAGGAAGGAACTATTGTATAGAGGGTAAAGAGGGGTGGGAGGGGTGGGGGGAAGGGAAAAATAACAGAATGTATCAAACAACATTACTCTATGTAAATTTATGATTACACAAGTGGTATGCCTTTACGCCATGTACAAACAGAGAAACAACATGTATCCCATTTGTTTACAATTAAAAAAAAAAAAAACTAATAATAATAAAAAAAAAAGAATTTACAAAAAGAAAGCCAGCATTACAGAACATTCTCAGCAAAATATTCCACGAGGAAGAGATGAAAAACAAAGAAGCAAATCAGCAATGGGAGGAACCATCCTAAAGGAATTGTCAAATAAAGGAAGAACCAAGTCGTGTCAAAATAAATAAATAAATAAATAAATAAATAAAATGAACCAAATGACCGGCAATACTAATCATATCTCAATAATAACCCTGAATATTAATGGCCTGAACTCATCAATCAAAAGACATAGACTGGCAGATTGGATTAAAAAGAAAGATCCAACAATATGTTGCCTGCAAGAGACTCACCTCATAAAAAGTGATACCCATAGACTAAAGGTGAAAGGATGGGGAAAAACATACCATGCACATGGACTCAGCAAAAAAGCTGGGGTATCCATCCTCATTTCAGATAATGTGGACTTCAAGTCAAAACTAGTCAGAAGGGATAAAGAAGGACATTACATACTGCTTAAGGGAACCATAAATCAGCAAGACATAACAATCATGAACATCTATGCCCCAAACAGTGGCTCATCCATGTATGTCAAACAAATCCTTCTCAATTTCAGAAACCAAATAGACCATAACACAATAATACTAGGTGATTTTAACACACCTCTCTCACCACTGGACAGATCTTCCAAACAAAAATTGAACAAAGAAACCATAGATCTCAATAACACAATCAATAATTTAGACTTAACGGACATTTATAGAATATATCATCCAACCAAGAGCGAATACACTTTCTTCTCAGCAGCACATGGATCCTTCTCTAAAATAGACCATATATTATGCCAGAAAGGTAATGTAAGCAAATACAAGAAGATGGAGATACTACCTTGTATTCTATCAGATCATAATGGATTGAAATTAGAAATAAATGAAAGAGTAAAAAACAGAAGCTACTCCAACACCTGGAGATTAAACAATATTCTGTTACATGATGAATGGATAACAGAAGATGTTAGGACAGAAATTAAAAAATTCTTAGAGGTAAATGAGAACAAAGAAACATCATATCAAAATCTTTGGGACACTATGAAAGCAGTACTTAGAGGAAAATTTATTTCATGGAGCACATTCAATAAAAGAAGTAAAAATCAACAAATCAACAACCTAACACTACAGCTCAAAGCTCTAGAAAAAGAACAAACCAACACCAAAGTAGTAGAAGACAGGAAATAGTTAAACTCAGAGCTGAAATCAACGAAATTGAATCAAAAGAAACAATACAAAAAATTGACAAAATAAATAGTTGGTTCTTTGAAAAAATAAACAAAATTGATAAACCCTTAGCCACTCTAACAAAGAGAATACGAGAGAAAACCCAAATCACTAAAATTCAGAATGAACAAGGAAATATCACAACAGACAGGATTGAAATACAAAACATAATTAGAAGCTATTTTGAAAATCTATATTCCAACAAAATAGAAAATTTCGAAGACATCAACAGGTTTCTAGAGACATATGAATTGCCTAAATTGAACGAGGAGGACATACACAATTTAAATAGAACAATTTCAAGTAATGAAGTAGAAGAGGTCATCAATAGCCTACCAACAAAGAAAAGTCCAGGACCAGATGGGTTCTCAGCTGTGTTCTACAAAACCTTTAAGGAAGAGCTCATTCCAATACTTCTCAAAGTATTCCATGAAATAGAAGAGGAGGGAACCCTCCCAAACTCATTCTATGAAGCCAATATTACCCTGATACCCAAACCAGACAGAGACAAATCGAGGAAAGAAAATTTCAGACCGATATCATTAATGAACATAGACGCCAAAATTCTCAATAAAATTTTAGCAAATCACATACAAAAGTATATTAAAGAGATAGTGCACCACGATCGAGTGGGTTTTATCCCAGGGATGCAAGGTTGGTTCAACATCAGGAAATCAATAAATGTAATTCACCATATCAATAGACTTAAAGTCAAGAATCACATGATTATTTCAATAGATGCAGAAAAAGCATTTGATAAAATACAGCACCCCTTCATGCTCAAAACACTAGAAAAAATAGGGATAGTGGGAACATTCGTTAACATTGTAAAGGCCATCTATGCTAAGCCCATGGCTAATATCATTCTAAATGGTGAAAAACTGAAAGCATTCCCCCTAAAAACTGGAACAAGACAGGGATGCCCTCTTTCACCACTCCTATTCAATATCGTTCTTGAGACTCTAGCCAGAGCAATTAGACAAACCAAGGAAATTAAAGGAATACGAATAGGAAAAGAAGAACTCAAACTATCCCTGTTCGCTGATGACATGATTATATATTTAGAGGAATCTGGAAATTCCACCAGAAAACTCTTAGAACTCATAAGTGAATTCAGTAAACTAGCAGGTTACAAGATCAATGCTCATAAATCCAATGCATTTTTATACATAAGTGATGAATCCTCAGAAAGAGAAATTATGAAAACTACCCCATTCACGATAGCATCGAAAAAAATAAAATACTTGGGAATCAATCTCACAAAAGAGGTGAAAGACCTCTACAATGAGAACTACAGAACACTAAAGAAAGAAATTAAAGAAAACCTTAGAAGATGGAAAGATCTCTCATGTTCTTGGATAGGAAGAATTAATATTGTCAAAATGGCCATACTACCAAAAGTGCTATACAGATTCAATGCAATTCCAATTAAAATCCCAATGATGTACCTTACAGAAATAGAGCAAGCAATCATGAAATTCATCTGGAAGAATAAGAAACCCAGAATAGCTAAAGCAATCCTTCGCAGGAAAAATGAAGCAGGGGGTATCGCAATACCCGAACTTCAACTTTATTATAAAGCAATAGTAACAAAGACGGCATGGTATTGGTACCAAAATAGACAGGTAGATCAATGGTACAGAATAGAGGACACGGACACAAACCCAAATAAATACAACTTTCTAATACTAGACAAAGGTGCCAAAAATATGCAATGGAAAAAAGATAGCCTCTTCAACAAATGGTGCTGGGAGAATTGGAAATCCATATGCAACAGAATGAAACTAAACCCATATCTCTCACCCTGCACAAAACTCAACTCAAAATGGATTAAGGACCTTGGAATCAGACCAGAGACTCTGCAGATTATAGAAGAAAAAGTAGGTCCCGATCTTCAACATGTCGGCCTAGGACCAGACTTCCTCAACGAGACTCCCATAGCACAAGAAATAAAAGCAAGAATCAATAACTGGGATAGATTCATACTAAAAAGCTTTCTCTCAGCAAAGGAAACTATCAGCAATGCGAAGAAAGAGCCTACAGAGTGGGAGAATATCTTTGCCAATCATACTTCAGATAGAGCACTAATCTCCAGAATCTATAAAGAACTCAAAAAACTCTACTCCAAGAATTCAAATAATCCAGTCAACAAATGGGCTAAGGAAATGAATAGACACTTCACAGAAGAAGATGTACAAGCAATCAACAAACATATGGAAAAATGCTCAACATCTCTAGTAATAAGAAAAATGCAAATCAAAACCACCCTAAGATTCCATCTCACCTCAATTAGAATGGCGATTATCAAAAATACGAGCAACAACAGGTGTTGGCGAGGATGTGGGGAGAAAGGTACACTCATACATTGCTGGTGGGGCTGCAAATTAGTGCAGCCACTCTGGAAAGCAGTGTGGAGATTCCTTAGAAAACTGGGAATGGAACCACCATTTGACCCAGTTATCCCACTCCTAGGCCTATACCCAAAGGACTTAAAATCAGCATAGTACACAGATACAGCCACATCAATGTTCATAGCTGCTCAATTCACAATAGCCAGACTGTGGAACCAACCTAGATGCCCTTCAATTGATGAGTGGATAAAGAAACTGTGGTATATATATAATGGAATGTTACTCAGCCATAAAGAATGATAAAATTATGGCATTTCAGGCAAATGGATGAAATTGGAGACCATCATGCTAAGTGAGATAAGCCAATCTCAAAAAATTAAAGGACAAGTGATCTCGCTGATAAGTGGATGATGACACATAAGGGGGAGGGTGGGGGGAGTTAGTGTTAGTGTTAGGGTTAGGGTTAGGGTGAGAGTTAGGGAGTGGGACAAGAATGGAGGAAGAAAGGATTGTTTAGAGGGAAAAGAAGGGTGGGCGGGGTGGGGGGGCAGGGAAAAAATAATAGAATGAATCAAACAACATTACCATATGTAAACTTATGATTATACAAATGATATGCCTTTAACCCATGTACAAACAGACAAACAACATGTATCCCATTTGTTTACAATAAAAAAAAAGAAAAAAGAAAAGAAACTGTGGTATATACACACAATGGAATATTACTCAGCCGTAAAGAATGATAAAATTATGGCATTTGCAGGCAAATGGATGAAATTGGAGAATATCATGCTAAGTGAGATAAGCGGATCTCAAAAAACCAAAGGTCGAATGATATTGCTAATAAGTGGATGAAGACACATAATGGGGATAGGGAGGGGTTAGTGTTAGGGTTAGAGTTAGGGTTAGAGTTAGGGTTAGGGAGGGAGGCAAGAATGGAGGAAGGATGGACTGTATAGAGGGAAAAGAGGGGTGGGGGGAAGGGAAAAAATAACAGAATGAATCAAACAACATTACCCTATGTAAATTTATGATTACAGAAATGGTATGCCTTACGCCATGTACAAACAGAGAAACAACGTGTATCCCATTTGTTTACAATAAAAAAAATTCGCTCTAATTATAAATGTTAAGAACTGAATTGTGTTACCCTGAATTCATGTTGGTGACCTAACCTTCAGTATGGATGTCTTTGCAAATAGAGCCTTTCAAGGAGTGTTTATACCATATGAATGAGTTCCTAATTCAATATGATGGATGATGACCTTATAAGAAGAGGAAGGGACACCAGAGTGTGTCGGCATGCACACATACACACACACACACACACACACACACACACACACACACACACACACACACACACAGAAAATGTAATGTGAGGACACAGCCAGAAGGTGGTGATCTGCAAACCAAAGAAAGAAACTTTAGGAGAGATTAAATCTGCTAATACCTTGATCTTGGTCTATGAGAACATAAATTAATGTTTTTTAAGACAGTGTGATATTTTGCCATGGAAGCCTGAGATGACTCAGACTAGGTAAATAATTTTATGAAACATCTCACAAGTTAAATGTAATGTTCTTGGGTAATTTTGTATTAGGACAGGAGAA
Source organism: Sciurus vulgaris (assembly GCF_902686455.1). NCBI lineage: Eukaryota > Metazoa > Chordata > Mammalia > Rodentia > Sciuridae > Sciurus > Sciurus vulgaris. The sequence goes on from NC_136468.1 coordinate 53,203,178, forward strand.
AAAAGAGAGTATAGCTGTTGTTATAATGTCACGACTGTTAGCATTGAAACATTACAGATCTTGTTCTATTTGTAGATTCCTGATGCCATTTATTTAATGCAGGTTACACTATTACTTATAATTCTGTATCATCCATCACTCCAACTGTGAATATGGTCTTCCCAAGACTCTCTAAAGAGTGTCACTGTGCTTCCTTGATAATCACTGCATATGCAAGGCTCACCTGGAGTGTGCAGGAAAATGCAAAGCATACATAATTCATTTTTCTGGATATGCTAAATTTGTCTTTCAAAGGCTTATAGAGTAAATAGAGCATAATGTATTTTCTAACCCTGTCTTCTCTTGAACTCTTTAGGTGGCAATCACTGCGTTTCTAGAATGTGCCCTCATTCGTATTTTCTATGCACTTTTGTCTTTTCTACACTACCACTGTGAGAGAATAGCTGAGATGCTGAAGGGAGTAATCCCAGATATTGACTGGAAGCAGTGAGGTATCCCCACGGTTGCATGGCAAATATGCGCGAGGCATAGGGTAACCAACCCCTACTGCCACTCCACTTTCCTTAAGTGCTTTAGACTCAGGCAGTCTTGTTATTGGAACACTGACTGGCAAGAGTGGATGCATAGAAGGCACATGTGGCCCAAGCCCAAGGTAGGTAGGTAGCCCATATCATTACCTAATCCATCGTGACCTGAGGGAGATGCCCCAAATCATGTATCATAAGAGTTAGTGGTTTCAGTTCTGGAACTGAGTAGTTCTTGGGATTGCGGGGTGATCCCACAGACATGAGCTTTAGAGTTCCTCTGTACCTTTGGTCAACCCCATGCCATAGAGGGGACTGCAGTGTCATATGAAACAAAGGTTGACATCCCTATAGATCCTTGTGACATCTGGGCAGAACATCCTGATTTGATGGCACATCAAGTCCCAGCTTTTTATTTTTATTTATTTTTTTATTTTTATGGACTGAATTTTGATTCGTTGTACACAAATGGGGTACAAATTTTCATTTCTATGGATGTGCACGATGTAGATTCATACCATTCGTGTAATCATACCTGTATGTAGGGTAATGATGTCTGTTTCATCCCACCATTTTTCATACTCCCACCCCTCCTCTCATTTCCCTCTACATAATCTAAAGTTCCTCCATTCCTCTCTCATCCCCCACTTCCCCCACCCCCATTATGTATCATTATCCACTTATCAGGGAAAACATTTGCCTTTGTTTTTTTGGGATTGGCTTATTTCACTTAGCATGATATTCTCCAGCTCCATCCTTTTACCTGCAAATGCCATAATTTTATTGTTCTTTGTGACTGAATAATATTCCATTGTGTACCTATACCACAGTTTCTTTATCCATTCATCCTAGCTCTCTTTTTGATATTGAAAGAGAAATTAGAAAACTTTAAGGAAGGTACTCCAAAACTCTAATTTCTGAGGCAGTGAATTTAAATGATATTTGCCTTTAAATGATAGTCTATGTTTGGCAGTCAGATAAACAGATCTCCCCTTTTTCTACTTCCTTCTGTTACCTTCGCCTCGTCATAGATATTTTATCAGTGTCACCAACCCCTTTCCAAATTAGGCTTGTTTCGAACTAGAGTTATACAACATTAAAACTCCCCTCCAACACCCACAACTCAAGAAACTACTGTTTGACTTGGTAACAGCTTTTTCTGTAGTATTTTCTGTAGTATTTCTTTTTCTCCATATTTTTATTGATGCATTATAATTGTAAATAGTAGTGGAATTCATTATTACATATATTTATACCAAATTTCATATTTATAAATTTTTCTTTTATTATGTGAACTACAAAGTATCAGTGTTAACATTTATTTAATATTTAATAATATTTACAGATAGATTAGAGTCCTAAATTTACCACTACTGTCAAACCAAACCAAAAATTGCAGATTTTGACAAGGTGCTGATCAAGTCCTGAGGTATTGTGATGGTTAATGCTCTGCACAAACTTGAGTAGGCATGGGGTACCCAGTCATATGGTCAAATATTATTCTGGGTATATCTGTGAGGGTGTTTCTGAATGAGATTAAGTCAGTTGACTAAAGACAATTGCCCTCCTAATGTCAGTGGGCCTCATCCAATCTGTGGAATGTTTGAATGGAACAGAAGAGCTGATGACCCTTCCTTGAGTAAGGAGAACTTCTGCATGACTGTTTGAACTGGGACATCATTCTTTTCCTGACTTCATACTTGACTGGAACTTAACACTACCAACTCTCCTGATTACTCAGGCCTTCAGACTCAGACTAGTGCTTCAGCATTGTCTCTCCTGGTTCTCCAGCTTGCAGAACTTTGTACTTAGCCTCCATAATCATGAAACAACTCTTTATAATAATTCATGCATACACACATAAACACACACATCCTGTTGGTTTTGTTTCTCTGGAGAATTCTGACTCATGGATTTTTGCACTGAGAGTAATTCTAAAGGAATTTAAGGATAAGGTTTCTAAGTTGGTTCTGGGGTTTCTAATGAAATTTATAATTTGATTAGATTTAAATGTGCTGATGACTCTATTTCCACTAGTAAAGAGAACCACTGAGTCATAAAACTCAGGCATGCAAAAGAAGTTCTGCATTATCAAGTGAAAGTGGTTAGTCTGGAGCAGGTCCTGTGGATACTGGTAAGTTACAGGAGAAAGTGACCCAAATGTCTGTGGTCCTCCCTGCAACCTCACTGCCTTCTCTTTATGAACCTGCACTTATGACTGCATAGGGATTTTACTATGATCAGATGACAGAGGAAGAGAGGATGTGGACCTGGTTTACAGAGAATCCTGCATGATAAGCAGGCACCCACTCTCCCCCGCCCCAAGAGCTGTAGCTCTGCAACTCCTATATGAGACATCCACGAAGAATGTAGTGGTGGATCCTCTCAATGGACAAAACTTCAGTTACCAGGTTGTTCACTTTTTTTTTGGAAAGAAAAATGACCAGATACGTGATTATATGCCAATTCATAGACTGTGGCAAATCATTTGGCTGAATTGTCAAGGACTTTGAAGTAATATGGTTGGAAAATTGGTGACAAGGAAAGATGGGGCAGAGATATGTGGGCAGACCTATATGGATGGGCAAAATACAAATATATTTGTATCTCATGTGAGTGCTCACCAGACAGTGTCCTTAACAGAGGAGCAGTTTAATAATCAGCTGGTTGGGATGACCAGTTTTGCCCAGTCTTACTTGTTTCTATCCAATGCTCATGAACAATGTGGTCATGGCAGCAAGGATGGAGGTCATGAATGGGCTCAGAAGCATGAACTTGTACCTGCCAAGATCAGCCTAGCTATAGCCACCACTGATGCTCAGTCTATTAGCAGCAGCAGAGATGAGCAGTCTGATATCATCATCCCAGGGTGATCAGCCAGCTACCTTGTGGTAGGCTGACTGCGTAGGACCACTGCCGGGGTCAATGCTCTCTTCTTACTTGTATAAACACTTACTCTAGTTGTAGACTCATCTTTCTCGCACAAGTCTTCTGCCAAAAGTACCATCCATGAACTTCCAGAATGTATTATTTACCTTCACGGATGAAGCATTACTTCTCATCAGAAAACTCATCCACAGAGAAGAAAAGTATGCCAGTGTTTTCAGGCTTGTGGAATTCACTCATCTTATGTTTCCCATCATCCTGAAGTAACAATTTTGATAGACCAGTGGAATGGCATTTTAAAATTGAAGTTGCAATGGCATCTCAGTGACAATACCTTGCAGGGCTAGGGAAAGGTTCTTCAGAAGACTGTATATCTGCTGAACAAATTTTCAATATATGGTTCTATTCCTTGATAGTTGGAATTTGTGGGGTCCAGAAACACAGGAATGGAAATGGGAGTGGCACCATTCATTATAACCTTAGTGTCTTTCTAGCAAAAGTTTACTTCCTATTCTCAGGACTTGGTACTTTGTTGGTCTACAGGTCTTAATTCCAAACAGAAGAGTGCTTATTATATCAGGAGATATAATATTATTCCATTGAACTGAAAGTTAATACTGCCATCAGGGCATTTCTTGTACCTTTGAATCACCAATTAAAGAAGAGGACTATTGTGCTGACTGAGGTGATCAATTCTGAATATCAAGAGGAAATTGAACTGCTACTCTACAATGGAGGTAAGGGAGAGCATATCTGAAATGCAGGAGATACCCCTGGGCATCTCAAAGAATTACAAGCCTTGTGTTTAGGCCAATGAGAAAGTACAGCAATTCAATCCAGATAGATTACTAATGAAGGTTTGGGTCACTTTACCAGCTAAAAATCATCATCAACTGAGGTGCTTGCTAAAGGCAAGAGGAATAAAGAACAGGTTGTGAAAGAAGGTCGTTTTAACTACTATCTGTGACCCTGAGGTTCATCATGGTTTGGATATAGTTTGAGTGTGTCCTACAAAGCTTCAAGTGTCATAAGCTTGGTTCCCAGTGTGGTGATGTTGAAAGGAGTTAGAACTTTTGATAGATGAGGACCAGTGGAACGTAACTAGATGATTGTGGGGAACCACCTTCAGAAAAGATTTATGCTGATATTATGGAATTAGTTAAGTCTCACAGCAGTGGTTGTTATACAGAAAAGCCACCCCATATGTTTGAACCCCTCTGCACTCTGCCATGTTGTGACCCAGCCCGTGTGCCTTCAACAGAGGCTGAACAAGTGGAACTGCCCAATCTTGAACTTTCAGTCTAAAAACTGAGCTAAATAAACCTCTTTTCTTTATAACTTTAGTTTTAGGTTTTTTATTACAACAACATAAAACTAATGCATGACAATTTATAGAAATGAAGATCATAATTATCCTATTTCCATGGTGTTTTATTTTGAATGCATTTGTATGCAAATATTGTATTTCTTTCCTTCCTCTTTCCTTTATCATTTAACATAAAATCCATTAATTTTATGTCACAGTGTTTGAGAATTATTAATTTTCATCATAATATTTCAATCATGGAAGAGGAGTAAATAGAATTTTACCTCACTTTGGCAGAATAGTTAATGTGTCTTTGCTTGTATACAGGATGGTTGTTACATATGTTAGGTGTCATATGACTTCTATATTTGGGGATTAAGTATGGTTTAAGAAAAAGTAAATAGGTACTAAGTTGATGGTGGGGTTATATGGAGGTTAATTTTATGTGTTAACTTGATTTGATTATAGGGTGCCCAGACAATTGGTCAAATATTCTGGAGGTATCTGTGAGAGTTTCTCTGGATGGGATGAACATTGAGTTGATAGATGGAATAAAAGCAGATTACTTTACCTAAGAAAGTGTCCCTCATCTAATCAGTTGAATGCACGAATAGAACAAAAAGACTGAGCCTTCTTCAGTAAGGGAGACCCCTTCCTGCCTGACAGACTGAACCTGACATGGGTTCCAGCCTTACCATTCAAGCTGACAAATTGGATTTTCTTTTATTTCAAGTCTGTTGCTGGTTCTTGAAATGAAATCATTAAGTGTCTAGGTTCTCAGGCCCTTTGGACCTTGGCTCAAGCAGGAGCTACACTGTATATGAATGTGTGTGTGCGTATACTGAAGAAGGAACAATGCATATACATACCAAAGGTTCTCCAAAGAAACAACCAATAATTGATATCAACATACACACAGACACTTAGCATCCACAAGGGGTTGGCTCCAGAACCTCTCCTCAGATGCAAAAATTTGAGGATGCTGAAGTTGCTCATGTGAAATGGCAATATAGTGTTTGCGCATAAATTGCACATATCCTTCCATATGCTTTAAATCATTTCTATAGTATTTAACACAATGTAAATACATGTAAGTCATTGTCATAATGTAGATTAATGGAAATAATGACAAGAAAAAGAGTGTGTAAATATTCAACACAGATGCAATCACCATCCCCACCCCAGTATTTTAATCCATGATTGGGTGAATCTGTGATTCAGAACCTGAAGATAAGGAAAATAGCTGCATTTGTATCTCTCTATTCATTGTGTTTATTTTTTCAGAGATTCTCCAAAGGATATGGGAATTTTATTGATTTGAGCAGTGGATTACATGGATGAGAAAATATTGATGCCCTTACTTTGTTAAACCAAGACTTCTTGGAGTGGGTTGACTGAAAATATAGCCCTAAAATCATGGGAGTCTTTTGATAAGAAATGCAAACGTCTTAAAGAGCCTTGAAACCATGTAGAGAAAATACTGTGACATCGTCACAGTCATGTATCACACGGGATGTGTTAGTCAAGGACGGTCTACATGTACAAAGATAGTTCTATAAGGTTACATTGCCTACCAACACTGGAGCCATCTCCGTTTGTGTAAGGACACTTTGTGATGTTTGCAAGTGGCAAAATCACTTTCCTCAGAATGTATTGCTAGATCAGCATTAAGTGACACATGACTGTGCTATGATGCAATACAATTAATAAAATTCCTTCAGCACTGGACTAGAAATAAGAGATTCTTGTTGCAATTCTTATCATTAACAGTTGTTTTATTCCAGCTTCGATTTCTACCCAGTGATAAATGAGAAACATGAGATAGATTGTCTCCAAGGTCTCATTTGGCTTTTAAATTTCATAATTCCTTATTTTAGAAATTAAAATATCTTGAAATGTGCTTTACACTGATTACTACTTTTAAATAAATAATCTCAACTCAAAATTCATCTTCTTTCAAACCTAGTGGATTAGTGCTAGATTTTTCCCACTTCACATCAGCATACCTGCTTGCCTGCATGTCTAGAACAGCACTCACCTTGTCTAGTAATCTGATTATGGACAACACATTCCCACTTTGAGGCACTGTTCATCTCTGGACCAGGTACTTGACCTCATTAGACATCATGTCTCTGGAATGCAAAATAGGAATTGTAATGGTAGGTCCTCAATAAGTATTTTCGAATAAATGTTTTAAAACACTTGGTGTTGTGTGTACATCCAATAGTCTACTGAGATACTCTCCAAAAGAGTTTCATAATATAATGGTACCTAACAGCAGGTACCTAAACAGTACCTTTCTTTCTGTGTATGAATATTTATACTTAACTTGAACATTAAAAATGTTTGGAAGTTCTGTAGGAAAGGAAGTGATTTAATTCTGTTTAGGCTAGTATTCAACATGCATTGGGTTATGAAACTGTTCAAAATGAAAATGATGGTCCATAAAAGATGTTCTGTGAAGAGGTACATTAATGAATTAAACATAAAATTCTGTTACATGGAGCCTTGGTAAATTAGAAGAAATTCTATGTTCTTAAGAAATTTATTGTATGAGTTATGGCATGCTCTCTTCCTTTCTCATCTTAAATACTTCCTGTGGACATTTTTACTCTAGTTTCACAGGTCTTCTCAAACTGGCAAGTGATTTCCAGCTCAAGGTCTTTGTACAAATTCCTCTATCCTCTCAGACTGCTTTTTTGCTACACACAGCACATCTCAAATACCCATTCACTTTCATTTCTTTACTGATAGGTCACTTTCTGAAATTTCTTTTTACTCTCTTCTTGAACTTTGTCAGTTTCCCTCATGAATCTTGCTACTGTTGGTGGCTTTGTTTAATGTTTCTTTTCCTCATTAGACTCCATTGGTCATGTGTGTTTTGCTCATGACCACTTTACCCCACTTCTAGTCTATGGCAGGAGCACAGTAAATACTTTTGGAGTGGAGATAATGTGTTTATGTTCATATGACAAATATGTCCCTTACCCTTTTGATTATAATGTGCATAAAATTGTATGCACATAATATTTATATTTGTTTATTGCTGTATTGCCAAAATATGAGTATAGTAAACAGTGTTCAACAACTAATGAGTCAACTAGTTGTTTAGTTAATTGACAAATGTAGTTCTTTTGTATTCCTTAAATCATGATTTATTAGAACAATTTCACTGACACAATGCTGAAAATACAGGGCTTATTGTTTTCCCCAGGGTTACTTTTGTTGTACAGATGGGAACATGAGAAGAGAGAAACGAAGGAAAATAAACTGACTGCTTTATCTCTCTAGTTTATAGCTTAGCAGAATGGAATTTTGTCACTAGAACAGAATTTAAATATAAATCTAAATTTTAGGAGCCTCTTTTTATGCTATTTCTATAATCAGAAATTCTGATACGAAGTTGAATGTGCAGGAAGTAGAAAATAATTCAGGACTGTGAAAGTTTTATTATTTTATCAAATATTTATTGAGACTACCAGGAATTTTATAGAGTGTTCAAATAGATTGGATATCAGTGTGGGAATCAGAGCTATGAAGGACCAGTTTGTTTTTCATTATTATTAACAGTGATACCAATAAAAACATAGAGGTATCGAGGGACCATAACAATGTTTTCAAATCTAAGCCTCAGGAAACTCACCGTCTCTGAGGGAGGTAGAAGCATGAACAATAGGTTAGCCCCTTTGAGCAGAGGAAGGCACAATCCCAGAGGTCCCATCGGAACTGTGACTTAGTTCTTATCAGCATTGCTTACGGGCACAGCTGGAAATAGCCCTGTATTTGCTGATCTGTGCTTCTTCTATTTGTACTGATGAGTTTCTCTCTGTCTTTTTCTCTCTCTTATCAGCTTGCTTCTTCAGAAAATACTTTAGCCTGAAATTTTAGGTGTAGAAAGCTCAGGAGCTTTTATTTCAAGATTTATTTCTTGGGGGAAAATAAAAGGAATCAGGTTGTTTCTTTCTCTAGGAAAGTCTTTTAAGGTAGCTGAGAAAATAGATGAGAGCAGGGTGGCTGCCATGTTATTGGCTTAAAAGCAATCATTGCAAATGAGTGCACCTCCGTAAAGATATGTAACCCAATTTCTAAGACCCAAGACGAGTGAATTGTGAAGGGAATGTGAAGATATATATGCAAGAGAAGGTAAAAATCCTTTTCCCACTTAAAATTTCTGGAGGCTTTTGGATATTTGGTATTCCTGATAGTTCTGAATGCTCTGACCAAAGAAGAGCCTCTTCTCCAGGGGGTTCTTTTTTCTAAAGCCTGAAATACAGACACCATATGACACTGTTTTGCTGTAAAATTACAACTTATCTAAGCTGTTTTCATTTAACTAGTTTTGGTTTAGAATATGCTTAATGTTTATGATCACAACTGATGTCCCATTTCTGTCTCTTAGATGCTGACTCAAAGCTCTTTAGCAGGGTTTTCATTACCTGAGAATGTCATTTGTTGATTGAACAAATGTTTTTGAGCTCTGGCTATGTGATAGGCACTGTTCTGTGTGTTGGGGACCACAATGAATAAATAGGCAGAAATCCCTGTCCTTGTGGAGCAAAAGAAAGAAAGAACACATACTGTATGTTGGATAGTGACTATTTCTCAGAATACAAATCAGGGAAGAGGGGTATGAAATGTCAGGGGTGGCCAGTGAAGGTGTCACTGAAAAGTATACTTTTATAATAAAGACCTAAAGTAAGTGAAGGAGCTAGATATCTCAGGAGGGGCAAAGAAAGAAAATGGAATAGTAAGTACAATGGCTCAGAGGTGGGAATTTGTTGTCTTTGAGGAAAAGACAGCAGGCCAGTTCATCTGGGGTAGTGTGAGTGAGAAATTATTTTAAGGGAGAAAATCAGGTAATGTGGCCTCAGGTTGGGCCTGGAAGCCAAATATCTGTATATTACAGTCACCTGCAGAGCTCAAAGCACTCCCCAGACCATTAAATCAGAATCTCTGGTGGAGAGCCCCAGCCACGGGTAAGTTTTTAAGCTACCCAGTATGTAGCAAGATTGAGACATCACATAAGTAGTAGGATGGTATGATATGAATGGCAGAATGGGTGTCCATTTTATAAAGTTCCCTCTAGCTGCTAGTTTTAGGATTTTCTGAATGGGAAAGAAAAGAGCAGGGATTATAAATTAGGAGATTATGGCAAAATTCCAGCCAAGAAATGGTAATGGTCCAGGGTGGCAAGAAGAAGTACAGTTTGGGATATATTTAGGCCCAACAGTGTATTAAGTAACATTCTCTAAAAGTTCTAAATGCTACTCTGAAACAGTAGTTTGTATAACTCAGGTATATGAACTCTCTTGTGGTGACTTCCTGATAGCCAACACACCTATTCAAATTAAAGGTAAATGGGAATCAGATGTTCTGGTTACATTTTGTTTCTTACGTGGATAATGATCACAGGTATTGTGTTAGTCAACTTTTCATTGCCATGACTGAAATACCTGACAAGAACAACTTAGAAAAGGAAAAGTTTATTTTGGGCTCATAGTTTCAGAAATTTAAGTTCATGGTTGACAAATTTCATTGCTCTGGGCCTGAGATGAAGTAAAAAATTATGGCAGAAAAGTATGGAGGAGGAAAACAGCTCAGGACATGGTGGCCAGTAAACAGAGAGAGAGAGAAGGAGGAGCCAGGGAAACAAGATATAATCCACAAGAGCATGCCCCCAATGACCCACCTCCTCCAGTCATACCCACCTACCTACAATTACCACCCATTTAGTACTTTGAGATTATTATCCATTAAATGGAATTAGGTTATAGCTCTCATAATCCAATCATTTCACCTTTTGCATATACACAGGAGTTTTGGGGGGAACATTTCACATCTAAACCATAACAGGTATATTCAGCTTGTGGGGATCCATCAAGCCATGCATTCATGATATCAGTACAAATGTATATATTTTATGTTTTCTGAATATGCTTTATGTTTCAACATAAAACAAGATAAAGACCTATTCTACAATAAAAGGGACTAAGGGGATTTAAAATACAGAAGCATTGTTGACCTCTCCTTTCTAACAGCTGCAGGATGGTATAGGAGATTATGAACATTTGGACATCCTTGCTTTCTGACCCCCTGATGAGCTATGTCTTTCTATGTGTCAGTTTTCTACAAAGACCTTTGTTGACCTAACCATATTAATGAACTTGTAAGATGTCTGTCCTGTCATGACAAGGTTACTTAGATGAAGGTCTTTCCTGTCTCATCAGTATTCGACATGGTGGGATTGAGGCACTTGTGGAAGTGAGATAGGTCTTTCACTTGGTCGGGGGGAAGAAGGGGGCAAGTCTAAGGTCACTAGAAGAGGAAAGAAATGAGTGATTTTGAGAATCTTTTCTCTTTTCTACTGACTTTGTAATGTGACCTTGTACTTCACTACTCCTGCAGTCTTAAAATGTGACTATGTATTATGAGAGTTCAGCGAAAGTTAATGTTTAAAAAGGTTGCATGGTTCCCAAAGATGAAACTTCTGTGATTGGAACACATTCAGGAATGCACTAATGTGGTGTGTGTGTGTGTGTGTGTGTGTGTGTGTGTGTGTGTGTAGACTAAAGCAAAGTTTACATTTATAAACTAAAATGAATTGAATGAAATATTCCTATCTTGTAGAAAGGAATATGCACCAGACATAGTTTATTGGTACATTAATTTGTTGGGGAATACAATGCATTAAAAGATAACATTTGCAAGGAGCCAGGTCACAGCAAGCATATTGGAACCATTTCACTAGAAAAAGTAAGCTTAGTAGTGTCTGCCAGTATTTGCTTGGCACCATGAGTTGGGCACTTGGAGGTGCGAGTTGGATGCTAGCACCTTGTACGATATTAAGGAAAGCATCATTTAAGTAAACATGTACAGTTATGTTCACCCTTTAAATACTTTGAGTGGGTCTTGAAGTTAGAGTTTTTCAGGACCTGAAAAAGGATGCTGCTATATGCCCAATTACCTTCCAGTGCACTATCTGATAATCATCAAGTGTCAGTTAATCAGCTTAAAAGCAATCTCAGAGAGGATTTCTTTTCTGCTGTTATTTTTTTAACCCTGACTTTAAAAGCTTGAAAGAGGGTAGTGATCTTTTCTATACTGAAAGGGATGCAAAGATACTAATCATTGGCTTTTTACCAGACTCACAGTGCATTTATTTCTGCTACAAATGCATTTTATTGTAATAGGGTGATGTGAAAAAAGATGTTTTGCCATACACATACAGGCAAATATTACCCCACAGGGCTTGTATTAATTGCCATCTAGACCATATGCTCTTTTTAATCAAATGCATTGCCCTTGTGAAAATTGCTTTCCTTAATAAACCTAGTATAGTTATCTTTCATTTATTTCTTTTCTAGGATTTAGGCTGGGCACTCAAGCTAATCAGTAATACTAACATTTAATACTCTGAAAACACTGTAATTTTCTTGTTCTTTCTAGACTTGAAACATATGTTGAGAATATTGAGATTTATAAGAGAATAATTGAGTTTTTGAGCATTGTTTATATTTCTGCTTAATTGAATAGAATTTTGTGGGTTCAAAGGGTGTGTTTAAAACTATAACTTTAAGGCTTAAATTATTTTGTTTGTAACTAAGCAAAATTTCTTTCAAATTTAATTCTTACTCAGAGGCATGGATATTTTTATGCTTCCCTAGGAATAGAATCTTGAAGATGGGGGTCTCTGTTTTAGTTTGTGATTACTTGGAAGAACTCGCCTGATCCTATGAAATTTGGAAGCATTAATGACACAGTTTCCAATGGTAAAGGGGACACTGTTCATGCATAGCAAAACAGTATCTTAATCTCCTGTGGACAACTGTAATCAAGTATCTTTAAAAGTCAATGCTTTGGGTGGCCCAGTACTTGTAACCACTGATATTTTAGTGAAACCACAATATAAGTTGTTGCTTAGCTATTTCTAAGTGTATTTCTAAGAGTTTAAAGAAAGAAAACGGTGACCTCAAGTCTCAAGATTCAAGGAATCAACTGGAATGCGTCTAAAAATATCATGCTAAGTGAGATAAGCCAATCTCAAAAAGCGAAAGGACGAATGATATCACTAATAAGTGGAGGATGACACATAATGGGGGGGAGGGAAGGGTTAGAGTTAGGGTTAGGGAGGGGGGCAGGTATGGAGGAAGGAACTACTGTATAGAGGGTAAAGAGGGGTGGGAGGGGTGGGGGGAAGGGGAAAAAATAACAAAATGAATCAAACAACATTACTCTATGTAAATTTATGATTGCACAAATGGTATGCCTTTACGCCATGTACAAACAGAGAAACAACATGTATCCCATTTGTTTACGATAAAAAAAAAAAAGAAAAAAAAAAAAAAAAAAACTACCTTAAAATTAACTTTTATCTACTACAACCACAGGGCTGAGATTTCTAAAAGTCAGTTCTAAATTCTAGTTCTAAAGTTGCCTGAATTTCAAAGCAAATTACATTCACAATGGTTCAGACTTTCTTATGCTAAAGTCGAAACAATTATTTTGAAGAAGTGAAAACAAAAATGTTGATGTAAGAGAAATGTAACTAGATCCTGATAAAGCTGAGACAATGGGCACTTAAATTCTGCTGAGTCTCTTTGCCGAAAGAGGCAGCTCTTCCTCCCTTATCTCCAGAGGCTGGTCTCCACTTGTCTGAAGAATGTGCTTTGAGGGAAAAGTCTTACAATGTTTTTCTTCTCAGGACCTTCCATATCAACTATCTCCTAGATATATAACCAGACAAAAATTTGGGGGCTGGCCCTTGAGATTGGGTATAAAATGATTCCATACATACCAAAGATAATTGCAAGATTTTACCAACTTTTATTGATAGAAACTTGGGACCTGTGTATGAGAATGGATCCTAAGGTAGATGGAATGGTGTGGGAAAATATAACCTCGGTTGGGCTGAATTGTTTGGTATGGATTTCGTGTTTGAACTTATTAGCTAGGATTAGCTCTGAATTTGCTTGGTTAGTTTACTAAAACATAAGCCCCAAATGACTTTCAATATTGAAGTTAAAATTTCAGGTGTGTAGAGGAAAATATTCAAAGGCTTAGGAAGTTTAGAATACAAGAGTGGATTTATTGTGCAAAACTTGTGTACCCAACATTGAATTATATCTCTTATAAGGGACATGAGAACACTTCCTTCACCAAGCCTGTAAGATATATTTGTAAAGGAGCTCAGTATTTTGGAAAGCTTGAGGTAGCTATTCTCTGTAGGTCAGGATTGACAGTGGAAAAACTGGGCTCTTTGAATTCAAAGGGAATGATGGGATCTCTAGATGACAGTGACCAAAATATAGGACCTAATGGCTAGAAGCAAGGTGGATGCGGTAAGCATTCTAGTCAGCAGAACAAAATAGTCATTGGAATTTGACCTGTAGAGAGAGATCTTTGATGATCATAGTATCTATAAAACTAGACTATTTATTCAGCCTCTTATAGTCTTTAAGATAATTGCAAAGTTTTACCAACTTTTGGAACAAAAGAATTTTGGAACAAAAGTCTAATATGAATCACAACAATAGTTATTTCCTTTTATTTACTTATATATTTTTTGTTACCAAGGATTGAACCTAAGGACATTAATCATGGAGACATATCCCCAGTCCTTTTAAAAAATATTTCACATGGAGACAGGTTCCCACTGAGTTGCTTAGTACCTCGCTAAGTTGTTGAGGATGGCTTTGAACTCGAGATCCTCTTGCCTTAGCCTCCCAAACTGTTAGTATTACAGGTGTGTGCCACTGTGCCTGACTGAGTCATATCCTTTTAAACAATTCTCAAATTTAAGTCAATTTCCAAACCCAGAGTTCTTCAAAAAAAAGGGGAGAGCAAATCACTTTGAGGAAGGACACTTTAACACAGCTGTAATTTTATATTGGAAATCTTCTTAATATTCTTCATAGCAATCAATTGCTCTTTACCAGGGTGGATAAATTGAGTAAAGGGAAATAACCAGAGTTTTGGGAATTACTTGACAATGGTTACCTCTTCCTAAATGCCCAAAATGTCACTGTGGTCCATTAGTCGGAAAAAGTACTACAGGTGTAAGGTAGTCAGTGGAGTTTTGACTTGGATCTGAGTGTGGCAATGGGTTCCTGAATCCATTCTGTTTGGGAATAGGCATAGTTGGGGCAGGCTTACTCAGCAACTAGCAGAGTACCCATAGAATGTGATTATGCTTATAATAACAGTTAAGTGAAAACCCCTAGAATATTTCTCTACCAAAAATAATCTCAAAGACAATATCAGAAAACTTGAAATGATTGTAGAGATTGTGGTCAACATTGTGGACTTGAGAAATGCTGACTTCATTCCCAATCAAATTGCCTCTTGTCTTGGGCAGTGGACAGTAGATTATCATACACTTGATCAACTGTTAGTTCAAATTCTAACTACTATGGTTTTGGTTTTAGAGCAAAATTGACATACTAAAATAAATTAGTATGTAATTACTTACCTGGAAAATGCCTTTTTAATATCTGTAATAGCTGACAGAGACCAGATAGATTGGTGAGATGGTCTTTTAAAGACTTTATTACAGCACCAGCTAAATGACAACACAATTTGGGGTATCGTCCAGGATGTGGTATATGCTCTAAATCAGTGTCCAGTAATGGTTCTCTTTCTCCTGTAGCCAGAATTCAGGGTTCCTAGAATCAAGAATTAAAAAATGGGAGTGGGTTCTATCACAATTCCCCTACTGATCTACTAGTAAAATGTTGGCTTCCATCCAGTGATTTTAGGCTCAGCTGGTTTAGAGATCTTAGCTCCCAAGGGAAACATGCTTCCAGCCAGGGAAACTGAATTGGTTCCATTAATCTGGATGTTGAGACTGACCACTCTGGGCTTCTCATACTTGTGAATAAACAAGCAAAGAAGAGAACACTGTGCTGGCTCAGGTTGTTTCTCTTGATTATCCAGAAGATAATTGTGTTGCTACTACACTATGGAGTGGGAAGTTGTTGGAAGAAGTATACCCAAAATGCCAATACACCCATTCCCTATGATAAAAGTTAAAAAAAAAACAACTATTATAATCTAAAACTAGTGGCCAAACACTTCAGAATTATAGTTCTGGGAATCTTCACCAGGCAAGGACAGTTGAGTTACCAAATTGCTTCAGAAGGCAAAGGGAGTGTGTGTAACAGATTGCGGAAGAGGGAAGTTTTAAATACCAGTTACGACCATATGACCAATTAAAAATGAGAACTACAGTGGTTACGATAATTTCTTACTGATATGTATATATGTTTAAATGAATTTAAATTAACCAATCTTTTCCCATTCTTTTATTATCTAAATGTATTAATCAGAGGTTAACTTATAGGACAGAACATCAAGTGGGAGTATGATGTTGATCTGGGGGCTCATCCAGATCACCTCTGAGCTTCTTTGACTCTCAGGTCAGGCAGGTGTGCAGCTCTGTGATGAAGGGCACCCGCTTCATCTCTAGGTCACTGAGTTAAGGTTAGATATATTCAGACAGACACACATTTCAGTGGCTTCATTGATTTAACTTTAGTTCTGTAGGTTTCAGTTTATTTTGCTCCACCTCTTTCTACTTGCAACTATTCTGTTTTGACTGTGAGCCCCTGTTAACTAACTAGAGTGCCTGGGTGTTCACCAAAAAATAAAGTTGAACACTTTTTCATATATTTATTAATCGCCTGTATATCTTCTTCTGTAAAGTCTCTGTCCAGTTCCTTGGCCCATCTATTGATTGGGTTCTTTGTATTTTTGGTGTAAAGTTTTCTAAGTTCTTTATAAATTTTGGAGATTAGTGCTCTATCTAAAGTGCATGTAGAAAAAAGATTTTTTCCCACTGTGGGCTCTCTTTTCACATTACTGATTATATCCTTTCCTGAGAAAAAGCTTTTTAGTTTGAATCCATCCCATTTATTGATTTTTGCTTTGATTTCTTGTGCTTTGGGAGTCTTGTTAAGGAAGTCTGATCCTAAGCCAATATGATGAAGATTCAGGCCTACTTGTCTTCTATTTTGTGCAGGGTCTCTGGTCTAATTCCTATGTCTTTAATCCATTTTGAGTTGAGTTTTGTGCAGGGTGAGAGATAGAGGTTTAATTTCACTTTACTGCATATAGATTTCCAGTTTTCCCAGCACCATTTGTTGAACAGGTTAACTTTTCTCCATTGCATGTTTTTGGCACCTTTGTCTAGTATGAGGTAACTGTATTTATATGGGAAAAAGGCACACTTTTACTTTGCTGGTCGAGATGCAAAATGGTGCATCCACTCTGAAAAGCAGTGTGCAGAATCCTCAGAAAACTTGGAATGGACCACCTTTTGACCCAGTTATCCCACTCTGTTTATACCCAAAGGACTTAAAATTAGCATACTACAGTAACGTAGCCACATCAATGTTTATAGCAGTTCAGTTCACAATAGCTAGATTGTGGAACCAATCTAGATGCCCTTCAACAGATGAATGGATAAAGAAACTGTGGTATATATACACAATGGAATATTATTCAGCCATAAAGAATAATCTTATGGCACTTGCAGATAAACGGATGGAATTGGAGAATATCATGTTAACTGAAATAAGCCAATCCCAAAAATCCAAAGGCTGAGTGATTTCCTTGATAAGTGGATGATGATATATAATGGGGGTTGGGGGCTGGGGGGTGAGAGAAAAATGGGGGAACTTTATGTAGAGGGAAATGAGATGGGGGTATGAAAAATAGTGGAATGAGACAGACATTATTACCTTATGTACATGTATGATTACATGAATGGTATGAATCTACATCATGCACAACCATAGAAACAAAAAGATGTACCCCATTTGTGTCAAAACGCAGTAAAAATTTAAAAAATTAAAAAAAAATCAATGTATTATTTAACACTGAAAGAAAACTACAGAGTCATCAATAGGCCTTCCTCTTCAGGTCCCCTTCCCCTTCAATGGGGCTGATCTTCCAACCGTGGTCTTGTGGACATTCACTTTTCTATCTTCTCCTACAGTTGGATAAAGTCTGAGCTCTATAATAAATTCCTACTCCATAGCAATTGAATTTCTGGAACTCTAATATGGCGGTTATTCTAATCATTAATATTTATATTAACATTAACATTTACTATATTGCCAACATGGCTTACTGTTTAAGTTTTTCTAGATCTTAAATCTGAAATATAAAAAAATTTTAGTATTATATTAGGAGTTTGATTTAATTCAATAGTGTTGGGTTTCAGAAAAGGTTCATTGTTTATAATTGAGAGACTTAAGTTAGGTTTTTACCATTTTTTCATCTCTTACCACTAAGTCAAAACAGATTATTCTGAACAAAATTAAAAATAGAAATAGGTGTTTTTTTTTGCTGTTTAATTCTTACTCTCTGAAATCAACTGTGGGTTATAATATTCTTTTTTAGCAATATATTTGCCTTTTAGGTGAACATATGAATCTCATAAATGTGTTTTCCATGGTTTGAAATTGAGTCCAATATTTCAGAATAATAGAGAGAAAAATGTTAGCTTTGCTGTGTTGGAATTTTGTACCCAATTTTTATAAAATATTCAAATTTTAGGAGTTCATTTTCATTGTGTCTGGAGCACATACTTTTGATAGGTCATGATTAGAAATAGAAGTTAAACGAAAGAATTTCTCCAGGCTTTTACCTATGGTAGATTTGCTACGATACCTTACAGGACTCTTTCATAGAGAGTAACGGTCTCCTTTCACTGTATCTTAAACCTATGAAGATACCTAATAAATAAAACCATTTAGGTTCTGGAGAGAGAATTCCAGGTAGATATATAGCAGCAAGTAACTTCAAGTCAACTTTTGGCTTAAAACTATTATATCCACATTATTTTACATTAAAATAAATGGGCTATATAGAAACCATAATATAAATGCTATAATTCAGGGATCTTAATAATCAGACACATATCAAATGTATATAAGTATATATTTTCATAATATCCTAATGCTTTATATTTTCTGACTATCACTGTGAATCTTCTCTATTCATATGAAAGGTAAAATTTTTGAAAAATTATATTGGCTATAGCTTGATATAACCTTCTTAGTCTATAGAAAAGAGATGGAAGATTCCTTTTTTCTTAAAATGTTAAAATTGAGAAAATTTTTAAGAGGTTGGAGTCTATCTTATTTTGCTATACAGATAGGAAAGGGAAATGTGTCCTTTTCACATTTGAAGTGGAAATCATTCAAAAGACAGAGGGGAAAAGCACTTCTTGAACTGTAGCTGGATCAGATGCAACTACATTAGGTTCGAATTCAACTAGCCATTCACCATGAGAATCTGTCTGGGATGTAAATCAGCCCAAAACAATAAAGTACAATAAAAACCATAATAATAATTGTCTATAATGTTTATTAAATTGGTCAAGGACTTAAAAGTAATTTCTTGGGTAGGTCAGGTCATAAATTCTCAAAATTTGACAGCTCACTTAGAAGGAAAATGCAGGCTCTCAGATAGCTGCCAGATGTTAAAGAATTTTTATCACTGACTAATCTCACTTTGTGATTTAGGAGATGGCAGGGATTACATGAGGCTTAAGTTAGGCTGACTTCCATTATTTTATCTTCTGTATCCTCTTTTAAGTATTTTGCTGCCATCAAGAAGTTACATAAATATTCCCAGGGAATAATCAGTCAGGCAGCCCATTGTGTCTTTTCAGCTGGCTGTCAGGTCATTCTTGGAAAATGAAAGCTTTATGGGGCAGGATAAGGCTATGCATTGCAGGAAGCATAAAAAAGTGTTTTGTACCAAAATATATTTCACTAAATTTATAAAAATTTGTTCTCAAATTGAGGATGTTGAGTTTTATCCTCTCTGGGCTCACTAAGACTGTGAAAACAAGATTGAGGTTTGGACAGATTCTTGCCTTCCTCTTCATATTTTCAAGCCCCCAAATGGGGGAAAAATGAAAGTCTTGCATTTTCTTTCCATTTCATTCTTAGAAATGTGCTTCTCTTAGTTGTATCTACATTCAAATCATCATTCTTGTTTGCTTTTTTTAACAGATCAACTTATTTTTATAACAATCATTTTCCACCTGGATTCTCTGCTTTAGATACACACACACACACACACACACACACACACACACACACACACACACACACACACACACGCACACACACTCACCGACACACTTTTTTCCTTAAAAGCAAGCATATGAAAATCTTAATGTGTGCTATCTTCTTGAATGCAAGATCAAATACACAAGGACAGAGCTTAGCACATCCTTTTTAAGATTCAGATCACTTCATAGGTAGACAGAGTGTTAACATAAGCATTAAGAATCTATATTTCCTGCAAAAAGAGAAAAAAAAATATTAAAGGAAACTGAAAGGAGGTTTGCATAGGAAGGAAAGCTACTAGTTTAGAATTGGAAAGCACCTTATAGACATGGTAGATGTTTACATGGTAGCTTAAAAATTTTGGTGTTTGTTACAGTAATAGGTTATGTTAAGACATTGCATTGCAATAATATCATAGTTGGTACTTTGAATTTATTGATATACTTAATAACAATTCTACTTAAAATTGAATACCTAACACAATGTATGCTAGAAATTCAGATAACCCTGTAAGTAGATACAAGACTGACCAAGTAAATGGTTCCCAATTAGATTCATGAAGATAGGACACATGTTTATTTTAGCTTAGTGCCTCCCAGAAGCATGATGGGTGCTCAATAATTATTTATTGAATGCATGGATGTTACTAGTCCTCCTTAACAGGCACTTATTTGTGTTCAGGGCTCCTGTGTTCTGCTGCACTGGAAAGAACTTAGGTCTAGAGAATTGTGACCTACTCGGGCTGACAGAGGGTCATAGAGAGAAGCCAGGTGTTCTGAAATAAATTTGAGTACACTCAGGTAAGTCTTCTTATATAATTCCTTCCTTATAAAAGCCAAAATGATGCAAAAGTACAATAGAACATGCTACAAAATTATATTTTGAATTTCTTTAGCTAATAACATACTATAAGAAGTAAATACTATACCACTTTTTATGGTCCTCAGGAGAAAAAAATTGTAATAATGTTAGTCTATTAGTTCAAGGTTTATATATTTATATATGTATTGACTGTATCAAACAAATAATGTGCTTTATTTTCCAAGTTCTAGTTTTCTCTTAATCTGATGGCTAACTTGGATTTTATTATAGACAGCATAATCAAGTTTTATTAGACTGAAAATTGTGGTAGATCTTCATTGCAAGTGAAGCCAAAATAATTACCACTGTTCTGAACTGTCATTAAAAAGTGATTTTCTTCTTTTATTCTAGAAAATTCCCCTTCTTACCAATTTTGTCTACATAATTTGACATTCTTCCCATAAAGAGAATTTCTCCTCCACATTGTATATGATTTAGACCTACTGGATCCACCCATGTTCAGGAATACTTTCTTCAAAAATCTCAATGACAGCACATAATTTTCCCATCTTATGAAGTTTCCATACATGTACTTAAAATAAACATTTTAAAACTTTGTGTCACAGATATTTTTAAACTTACAAAAAACTGTGAATGAACTGCCTTCTATCAAATTTCCCCTACATTCTTCAACTTTATTCTCTTTGACTCAATATATTAACAATGACTTTGTATGACCATTTCCTATAGAAAGAAAAAATGATAATTTGGTTTTACTTTTGGAAAACAAGGAAGAATTTTTAAAAGGAATCTCTGTTTTTATTTTTGAAGGCCTGTGATTTTGGCAAAAATTCTATAGAGTGATGGTTAAAGTGTCATCTAAAGCTGCTGTCAGCTTTATTCTTTTCTATATACTTATGATTGAACTTGGCATAAGGAATACTTCTGCTTTATTTAGCTCATAATGAAATCTATCATTAGCTCAAAGACTTGTGCATATATTTTGAATTTATTTTTAGCTCATATTTTCTGAAGTATCGATAATATACAATTGCATGACAAAGTTAATTAACAAAAGTAAGAAAAATGATACATAGTAAAACCAAACGAAAGAAAGCAAAGTGACTATGGGTAGGTTAGTTCATGCATTCTCTTCAACGTTAGAAATGCATACTCTTAAATCCTGCATGCAATATGACTCATGCTGAGCTACATTTGTCTTTAAGATTTCTAGTACTGAATGAAAAAAAAAAAAAAAAAGGCAACAGGGCTAGTCTTGCTTTCTGGTTCATAAATTTTGACCAAGAGAGACACAACTGCATATTACACTGCAAAAAGAGATAGACACTATGTGCCAAAGTAACAATGTTCTTGACAAAAACACTGAACTTCATTGAGCTCTTTCTTATAACCTTCCTCCATGGAGGTCTTCAATGGAAATTCTGTCACATCAATTTGTAGAAGCCAAATGATGTTGTGTAGGAGGCTGTTACCTTGGAAGAGCTATTTTTATCTTAGTGATAAATTTTAAAGCTATCAGAGGAGAGGATAGATGGTACGTGTTTTAGGAAACCTTCCATAAATGTTTTCCATTCAAGCTCTTAATAGATCTTGGGCTACAGTGGGTTTGGGGTTCTGCTCATGACAGGTCTGGGGTGATGTTCTTTGGTAGTGCAGATCATGTGCATGGACACCTTCTCTAATACTCAGCTACACCGTGGGAAAGGTTGAGATTTTATGGCAAAATGTAAGATGTCTATCTAGGGGGCTGTTTTAGTCAGCATTTTTGCTGCAGTGACCAAAAGATCTGACAAACACAATTTTAGAGGAGGAAATGTTTGTCTGGGGCTTACAATTTCAGAGGTTTCAGTCCATAGATGGCTGACTCCACTCCTCAGGATCTGAGGTGAGGCAAAACCTCATGGCAGAAGAGTATGGCAGATGAAAGCAGCTCAGGATTTGGTAGCAGGAAGCAGAGAGAGAGAGCCCTCTCTCATCATGGACAAAATATATACCAAAGCCATGCCCCCAGTGACCCACCTCCTGCAGCCATACCGTACCTGCCTACAGTAACCACCCAGTTAATCCTTATTAGGGGATTAATGCACTGATTTGGTTTAAGTTCTTATAACCCAATCATTTCACCTCTAAACTTTCTTGCATTGTCTCACACAAGAGCTTTTGGGGACACCTAATATCTAAACCATAATAGGCACATTGCTGAAGAGAAGGCCATATACCTTTGTGCAAGGTGGGCTGAGGTGAAATTTGGGCAGTCAAGGTTTTTCTCCAAAGAGTGCTTTAGGAACTCTTCAAACAAATATTTGGCCAGTAGAAGCTTTACATTTTTTTTTTTTTGTTCTATACCATGTCGAAATGAATTTAACCTTAACTTATTGTAAATAGTTATAATTTAACATCTACTTTATCAAAAATATTCTCAATAACGTACAATAAAATAACTTCCTGGTATGCAGCCAAAGTCCAACCAGGAGACAGACGTGACACCAGTAATTTGAACAGGGAAAATGAATCTCTGAATCTTTTTTTCATTTTATTTTAAATTAATATATACTTTACATATGAAAAGATTCACTGTTTTTAGTGGGCGGTTTTGTGAGTTTTGATAAATGCCTTCAGGCATGCAACCATCACCAAAATCTATCTGTCTGTCTGTCTGTCTGTCTATCTATCTATCTATCTATCTATCTATCTATCTATCTATCTATCCATCCATCCATCCATCCATCCATCCATCCATCCTATCAAGTCAAAAGATTCTGCCAAGACACTTTGCCATCAATCCTTCTTCTCATCCAAAGGTCTGGCAACCACTGACCTGTTTCTGTCCCTATGATTTTGCTTCTTATAGAATGTATATAAATGTATCACACAGTGTGTAATCCTTTTAGACTGGTTGTTTCACTTAGTATAATGCATTTGTGATTCATCCATTCTCTTGCATCTACCAAGAGTTTGTTCCTTACTGATTAATATGATCCCCTAGTACCAAGCTGCCATTTCTTTTGTCCATTTCATGTGTGAGGAACAGTTGGGCTTGCTATTTTTTTTTTTTTTTTTGCTATTATGAATAAAGTCACAAGAAAATGTTTGTGTTCAAGTTTTGGTATGGATATAAATTTCATTTCTCTTGCCACAGAGTTTTTCATACAGATTGGTAGATAGTTTAAAATTAGTTACATTTTATCTTCAGATAATGCCATAACACTTCATGTGGAATGTAAATATCTTCCAACAGTATACTCATAATATTCCCTTCAGTCTTCTATGCTATTTTGCCACCCATTAATCTTTAGTTATGCAATAATCCCATAAAATATTGCTACCATTTTTGTTTTAGATAATCAATGAACTTTTATATCATCTATAAACTTTTTTATCATCTATAAGTATTATAAAACTCAAGTTTCTTATTATTCATTTGCCAGTTATGGTGTTTTTTACATCCTTATGTGGATCAAAATTTCTAGTATTATTACTTTTACCTGAAGAATATTTTAAAAAAATCTTTTTTATAGTAATCTTTTGACTAAGTATTTCCCCTTTGTTTTGTAAGAGATATTATAAAATATTGTAAGACATCATTGCATGCGCAGTTGTTGACAGGGTTTTTTTTTTTCTTCAGTACTTTCAAGATGTCCCTCCATTCAGTAGGAAATATTTAACATAGTCAATCACTAACTTGTAAGTGTAGTTAATTACTAGAATGGGTATAAAGGGACTCTAGAGAATCCAGGAGTATTTACTTCCTCTAGGGCCAAGGGAGCATGGCCAAAGAAAAAGCAAAGAATTTGAAAGACATCCCCTCCCACTATAAGTCTGAGATTCAGAACCCCCAGGGATACATGCAGCTGGGAATTCTGGGTAGTGGGAAAGTTCTCTGTGGCATCAAGGATGAAGCTGTTCTGAAGGAGGCTACCCTCTGGAGTGTCAAAGAAATTAGACAAGTGAGCACCCTTGGACCTGCTTCATGCCACCCAGCAGGAAAGGGAAAAAAAATCACATTAGCATGCTGTTTCTTCCAGTCTCTCCAGCATTTACTCTTGGCAAAGCTTAACATTGTGTGTTATTCAAGGAGAAATATTTTTAAGGTTCAGCTTTATTCTAAAAATGCATGACAAAGAAATGTGGTTTAGAGCTAAGACATAATAAATTGAGAGCTGGTATATATGCCAAAATAAAGTAGATGCAAAATGTATACCAAGGTACCATGTGAGACTTATCCACATAAACAACTAGATAACTGGATAAGACATAGACTACTCTTCTCTAACAACTTCAGGGAGAAATCTTTTCCTTGCCCCTATAAGAATCTCGTGGTTCCAGGCATAACTTTAGTCTTTCCATTTTTAAATGGACTTTTTCTATGTATGTCTCTCTCCTAGTTTTCTCTTCTTCTTAAAAGGGTACCAGACTTTGTATGTAGGGCCCACCTGAGTCCAGAATGAGTTCCTATTGAGCTCCTTAACTAATTATGTCTGCAAAGACCCTCATTTCAAAGTAAGATCACATTCCAAGGTTCTGGGTTGATATAAAGTTTTAAGAGGACACTCAACCCACAATGATTTTTATAAAAATTCAACTGCATTTTTATATACTACTAATAAAAATATTAAAAATACAATCATAATTAAGGATAATTCAACAGATATACAAGTCCTGTATTCAAGAATCTTCCAAATGTTGAGGAAAGAAAATAAAGCATACCTAAATAAGTAGAAAGATATACCTTGTTCTTTGATTGGAAGTCTTAATATTATTAAGATATAAGGCCTTGACCAGTTTGATCTATAGGTTCAATGCAATCTCAATCAAAATTTCAATAGGAATTTTTTTGGGTAGAAATCAACAATTTATTTTTTTTCAATTTATATTGAAATGCCAGAGACCTAGTATGGCAAAAGCAACTTTTAAGGATTAGAAAAATCAGGAATAACTCACACTATTTGAATTCAAGATTCACTGTATTTAAAGCTATAATAATGAAGGCAGTTTCCTGTTCTTAATGGAAAGAATAGTGACTCCAGAAACAGACCCAAATATGAGTGGTCAATGACCAATTATAAAAGGTCATTGAACTGGGAAAGGGTAGCTTTGTCAAGAAATAAAAGACACATTAGGATAGTCGTATAGAAAGAAAAAATAAGATTGACCCCCACTGAATATCATATAATATAATTAATTACAAATGGATTCAAGACTTAAATATAAGACCCCTATAAAACTCCTAGAGAAAATAGGAGACAATCCTTGTGACCTTAGACTGTACAACATTTTTTGTTTTTGTTTTCTGATGGGATGCAGAAAACACTAAACATGAAGAATTTTTTTTTTATTATAAACAAATGGGATACATGTTTTTTCTCTGTTTGTACATGGAGTAAAGGCATACCATTTGTGTAATCATAAATTTATATAGGGTAATGTTGTTTGACTCATTCTGTTATTTTTTCCCTTCCCCCCATCCCTCCCACCCCTCTTTTCCCTCTATACAGTCCTTCCTTCCTCCATTCTTGCCCTCCCCCCTAACCCTAACCCTGACCCTGACCCTAACCCTAACACTAACACTAACTGAAGAATTATTTTTGATAATTTATATTTCATTAAAATTTTAAAAATTCTGCCTTTCCCTCAGTTTGAATAAACTTTAGGCTGGCTACTTTAGTTCTCTAGATTTCTGACATGCCTTTTACCCTGGAGCTAACAGAATCTTCATGATCTAAATGAAGAGGTCTCCCCATTCTTTGTTCTTGGAGCACTGACTTTAGAACATTTGTCCTTGAAAATCCTCTCTGCCCCCTTGAAAGGTAAATCTTTTCAAAAGTCTCTGGCCAGTTTTAAAACCCAGAATATTGTTTTATGGACCTGAGGTCCTTCCCTTTGACATGAAATCATTTAAAACGATAGTGCCTCATTTGCCATTCTATGCAGCAGAGTAGGAATCTAGCTTTGGTGGGCCAGCTTGCTTTAAGTTGTAAAGGTCCCTCTTGTCATGAAGGCATGGGAAGCTCTTTCTTTGGGTTAGGTCAATTAGTAAACATGGCCTGTTTCTTCATGTTGGCTTTTAAAATCTCTCTTTCCCATTGTTTCAGCAGAGTTGGGTTCAGACTTTATTTTGGTTGTCTATCCTACTGTAAGGCCCTTGAATAAGGTCTTTCTTACCTTCTTAAACTTTGTCTAGTACAATATTTGCTTTGGCACTATATTCTATTAATGAGATTAAAAGGCAAACAATAAACAGAAAGCCTGGGCAATACATATATTTGGCAAAAGATGTCTGTATCAAGACAGAGGATTTTTTTATCAAGAAGATACAAAGATCTCTTACACTCCATATTTAGAGGACAAATGATCCCATAACATGAACAGAGTTTAATCAGATACTTCACAAGAGAAAATATAAATGGGCAATATGTACATGAAAGAATGCTTACCATATTTGTCGTGGAAATATAATTTACAACCACAATGAATCACCAACTAAAATGTCTAAAATAAAAACAAGAGTTCTTGTTAAGATGTGAAGCAGTTAGAACTTTTATACATTATTAGTGGGAATGTGAAGTGTTTCAGCCACTTTGGAGGGCCATATAAGCAGTTGTTTAAAAGTTAAATAACATTCATCATATGATCCAGAAACTCCACTTATAATAGAGAAATGAGAATGCATGCGCACATAATGACTTTATAGAAGAATGATCAGGACAGTTTTATTCACAGGCTCCCACAATGCAAAGAACCCAAACGTCCCTCTTCAGGTAATTTGACAAACAAACTGTAGTATACTTTTATGATGGAAAACTACTCAGCAATGAGAAGACATGAATTATTGATAACATAACACAAATGATTTTCAGTATCATGCTAAATGAGATATCTGGCATTAAATATACCAACTTACATAATGATTCCATTTATTTGATCTTCTAGAAGGTTTAAAATTAATCTATAATATAAACATCACATCAGTGGTTACTTGGGGTAGGATGAGAGTGAGAATTGATAGTAAAGGGCATTACGGAGTGACTTTAGGTGATAGAAGTGCTCTATGGCTTAATGATTGTGATAGTTACATCAATACACTCATTAAATCTCATAGCTTCATGTGTTTCAACTGAGTGCATTTTATTTTATGTAAAATTTATTGCCATGTAGTAGGTCAAAACAAAATAAACAAAACAAAATAACAAACTCAGAATAATTTCACATCCATGTTGAGAAAGAATGCAAGATTGCATGTATTTTGCAACTTGAAAAACTAGATAAAGGTGGATTTTAAACTCCTTATTAGAGAAATGTGATGAAGTAAATAGGACTCCAGTTTGGGCTATATCTGTTTCAATTTGGTGGCAGTGGAAAAAAAAAAAAAAAAAACTTAGGCAGTGTGCTTAAAATTTATATGGATTTACAAAAGACCCAAAATAACCAAAGTGATCTTAAGAATGAACAAAGATTGAGGCATTACGCTACTTGCTTTCAAGACAAATTATGAAACTATAGTAATTAAAACAGTAGTGTACTGGCATAAAGACAGACATAGATCAACATAGATCAGTGAAAAAAGAGAATAGAGTGCAGAAATAAGCCATGCATATCTCATCAACTGTCTTTTACAAGAGAATAAAGAATACGTAAGGGGAAAATATAGTTTCTCCAACAAACGGTATTAGAAAAGCTGGTCATTCACATCCTCTTCCACTCAAAAGAATACAACCAAATCTAAACCATGAAATTGGACCAAAACATGGATTAAAGACTTAAATGTGAGTCCTGATGAAGTCATAAAACTAGAATAAAACACAGGGGAAACCTTCTTAACATTGGTTTGGGTAATGATTTGTTGGATGTGACACCAAAAGCATAGGAACAAAACCAAAGATAGACAAGTAGAAAAGTATCAAACTACAAAGTTTCTGCAGAACAATTGACAGAGTAAAAAGGCATCCTACAGAATGGGAGAAAAGGTCTGAAAACCAAGTATCTGACAATGGGCTAATTTCCGAAACACACTCTTACAGCCCAATAGCAACAACTGCAAACAACCAACTTTAAAAATGGGCAAAGGATTTGAACAGCCCTTTCTCTAAAGAAGATACAAATGACTAATAGGTATATGAAAAAGCTGCTTAAAATATTATTCATCAGAGAAATGCAAATCAAAACTATAATGAGATTCACCTCACAACTGTTAGGAAGGTTTGTATAATCACAAAATATAAAAATAAAAGATGTGTTGGTGAGGAAGTAGAAAAATTGAAAACTTGTACATTGTGTTGATGGGAAGGCAAAGTGGCACAGAATCTATGGAAAAGAGAAAAGAGATTCTGCAAAATATTAAAAATGGAACTGCCATATGATCTAATGATCCTTCGTCTGGGTATCTATTCAAAAGATTGAAATTGACTCTTAAAAATTTATGTATAATTCCATGTTAATTGCATCATTATTCAAAATAGACAAGATATGGAAGCAACCTAAGCATCTAGCAGTGGAGGAATAAAGTGGCATATATACACAGTGGAATATTACTCAACCTTAAAAAAAAGGATTCTGATATTTGCCCTTCAGGATGACCTTGACCTGATCTCTCCTTGGGGAAGGGAGAGGTACAAGAAGGGAATGGGAAGGACATTGTCATAGCTTCTCCTTGGTGTGGAGCATTGTGCCAGGCACTTTACAGTTCCCATTTATTTAATTCTTAAAAGATCCCTAGTGGCAACATCATGTGTTTCTGTTTTAGATAAAGTGATTCATTCACTGCACACAAGATGGCTTAGCCTGAAGGACATTAGGCTAAGTGACTCGAGTAAGGTTTAGGAGGGTGAATACTGTACCATTCTATTTATATGTGGTATCTAAAATTGTTGAACTCATAAATGCAGATGGTATACTAATGGTTGCCTGGCGATGGAGGAGGGGAAGGGGACGTTGTTTAATGGGTGTATACTTTATCCTGGGTGACTAAGTTCTAGAGATCTGTTGCACAACCAACATGGTGCTTATAGTTAACAATACGGGTTTGTGTACTTTCAAATTTGTTAAGAAGATAGATCTCATATTAAGTAATATAAACATATCAGGTACTAAAAACAAACAGATGCCCCAGAAAAGAAAACAAATCAAGGACACAAGGACACTTTGGAAGGTCATAGATAAGTCTGTTACCTTAATTGTGGTATGATATCGTGGGTGTCTACATAAGTTCAAAGTCATCAAATTATACATATTAAATATGTGCAGTTCATGTTTTTATCAATCAGTGACTTAACAATAAATCATACTAATAATTGTAAAAATATGAGAAACGGCTGTGCCTATCTCCCATCCTTTCCTTCTGACCTCATTTGGAATTTGCTTGAGCAAATTTTAAGCACTGGTCTCTGGTAGTTGAACCCAGTCCATGGTGTGCAGTCCTGGAGCTTTCTGCCCTTCAGGATGACCTTGACCTGATCTCTCCTTGGGGAAGGGAGAGGTACAAGAAGGGAATGGGAAGGATATTTTCATAGCTTCTCCTTGGTGTGGAGCATTGTGCCAGGCACTTTACAGTTCCCGTTTATTTAATTCTTAAAAGATCCCTAGTGGTAACATCATGTGTTTCTGTTTTAGATAAAGTGATTCATCCACTGCACACAACAAAGTGGCCCAGGCTGGGTCCAAAGCCACTCTGGGTGTGGGGTGCAGCCTTACCTCATCACTATGGGTATTTTCTCAGATTATTTCTTCTTGCATATCACCTTGTAATTGTTTAGATTTCTGTTCCCCCAGGCTGTGAAGAAGTGTTCACTTGTCTCTTATCTCAGTCACCCAATGGTTGGTGCTGGGTCAACATCTGCGAATATATAGCTCACAATACAGAGAAATCAGAACTGTGCTTAGAATTTCAGATTTACAACAGTAGGACCTACTGGAAATATCCCTGTATTCTCATAATACTATTTTCTAGCTGAGCTTTCAAGCCAAGTTGAAATAAGAAAGAATCAAAGTAACAAAGGGTAATTGTTTAAATCTCAGGCTGAGTTATTTCTCCATTGGTTTTAAGTTCAAGGAGATGATGTTTATTAGTTCTCTGATATAATCTAAAATGGGCATGCCATTTTAGGGAACAATCAGTGTTTAACCTGCCAGCACAGAAATCCTCTGCTGCAGTTAGCTTCACCTTTGGTTCTTTTTGATCAGATTATTGCAATGAATTGTGCTCAGAGCTGGAAACTGCTCAGAAGTGGAAGGCAGTAATATGCATTTGCTCTATTTAGCTGTGCTTTCCACTGTAACTCTGTTCCAGAGACTGAAGTAAAGGCTTATTTGCTTTTGGGGAAGTTCACAGTGCTGACAGTAATCTACAGAGTCTCATGACTGCGGATCTAAACAGCTTGGAAAGCACACCGAAACCTATCTCCTTGTGCTTTATTGTGCCAGCATTGAGGTCATCCAGGAAACTGCTGCTCACATTTGTAAAGTTGAAGCGCTGCATTACTTTGGGAAGAAAGAGAAATTACTTTTTTCAAAAGGTCTGATGGAACCAAACATTTTGACCTCTAGTATAAAAAGCATAGTTTGACCTCTAGTACAAAGTGCATAGTAAAAAAAGCATATTTTCTAGTGCCTACAAAAGTTCTCTTTTTTTCTTTGCTAATAAAAATCTGATTTTATTTGTGGCTCAATTAGAGCCCCAAGAGGTGAGGCTGGTTTGCCTGATTCAACATGGAAATCCCACTCCCTTAGCCATTGACTGGCTTTGGTGTGAGCATGTGGTTTAGTTTCAACAAACAAGAAGTGATGGAAAAGCTGCTGGGAAGATTTCTGAAAGATACCTTTCCCCTGATAAGAGCACTGCGTGAAGGGAAGATGCTCTTCTGCTCTTTTCTCTTTTCCTGCTTTGGTAGCCATCTTGTGAAGCACTTCCCTGCCCTGTGCCTTGTCTGGGGGTGCATCTACTGGCACCTCTGCTGTCCGTGGTGTGCACTGCCTAAGGCTGTAAGAAGGCTAAGCTAAAGTTTCCCAGACTCAGGCTCAGCATAGTTGCACTACCGAACCAATTCTGGACCCACTTCTTACACAAGGAAATGGAATGATTTTATCACCGCAGCTCCAGATGATCAGGTACTCTGTTATTTGCTGTGGAAAGCATTCTGACCACTGATTTATTGGTTAATACCCTCCTTCCATAAAGCAGGGTGTTGGCATCACTTAAATGCTATTTTACACTAGGGTTTCACTGAGGAGTTACAGTTGCTTCATCCTTGATCTTTTAAAGTTTTTTTTATATTCTTCAAAAACTTTAGAAGATGGAATCAATACAAATTAATCATCTAGTTATGTATTTCTTAGGTATCTGTTATCACTCTGTGAAGATTTGTTAAAACAGTGAAGTCTTAAGCCCTGTTCTATTTTCAGCACTTACCCTTAAACATTGCTATTCATGTCCTTTGAGTTTAAAGTGATAAATAAGGAAGGGAAATCTGGGTAATTAGAATCTGATATTTCATTTGGAATTGGCAGGATTACATTTGTGTGTGTGTGTTTTCTAATCAGCATAACCTTTAATACTTACAATACTTTACCTAGCCACTATTTTCTGTAATGTTTGTTTCAGGATTTCCTTTTCCTTCTTTATTTCTTTCCTTTTTTTTTTTTTTTTTTTTTTTTTTTTTTGTAAGGATATACTCTAACTTTCCAGAGACTTTGGAGACCACTGTAAATAATTTACACCCTGACAAATACCTGCCCCGGGTACAGAGAGCAGGGCATTTGTGGGGTCAGGCCACACATTACTCTGAGTTGCTGGCAGCTCAACTGCACCTACGAGTGCCAGGGAAAAACAAGCTTCTCCCTTATTACATATACTGAAAACAGGACATGTAACTTTTGAATATTCTGATGATTTATTCTTCTGCCATGAGTAGATGGGCCCCCACGGCCATCTTAAACCTTGGCCAGAAAGTTACATGACCCTTGGTATTGCTATTAAAGCACAGTTACTTATATCAAAATGTGTTCTACTTTATTTTTCTGCTCTTTGGTATGCATGGCCTTTCTTCAGGTGGATGGAGAA
Organism: Sciurus vulgaris; assembly: GCF_902686455.1. Lineage (NCBI taxonomy): Eukaryota > Metazoa > Chordata > Mammalia > Rodentia > Sciuridae > Sciurus > Sciurus vulgaris. The sequence continues at coordinate 53,235,851 of NC_136468.1, forward strand.
TTTCTGCAATATGCAGTGTGTCTATAAATACTTCATTACTGCAAACAAATATATCCAGGGCTCTTTTGTGGGTCAGGGTAACCAGTATCTTTGTACAGATCCCCAAATTGCCTAAGGATAGTTGGTGCATTGGAAAGTCTAAATAGAGTTCACAATAATATAGTTTTGATACTAATTTGCTCTGATTTCATTTGGGGGAAACAGGTCCAGAATCATTCTAAGTGTACTTATATTCTAGTTTCTGACCACATTGCTTCAGTATTAACTTTGACTTGGAAGCATATGCTTATTGATCTTATACAGACAAAAAATATGCATTTTTTTTCTTAAGGGCCATTTTTTATTACTCAGTAATTAATGCCCAAATAAAATTTATATTACATTTTTGTTAATATCAAATGTAAACTTTATATTACCCATAATATAATAAGGAATAAGTAACTTGATTATATTGAGCATTTGCAATATGAATATCATAGTAACCTTCTAAGAATTTCATTGACTTTAAACTTGAATAGTGCTCCTTTAGGATAAAATAAATAGAGTCTTTAGTTCTTACATCTAGAATCTCCATTGATGTCTTTTTTTTTTTTTTTAAATAAGTGTTTTCAGGATCCAACTGAAGTGGCAGTAGAGACTGAGATTATGGATCAGGTCCAGTAACCCAAATATGATGAGTCAAAGAGGCTGTAACAGTGGTGTTGGAAGGAAAATGGGGAGTTGGATTTCACCAGGAAGGACAAAAGTATAAAGTAGAAAAGGAGATATATTCAGAGTTATATAATGACGATACAAGAATTCGTACATTTAATCTTATATGATTTCATGCTAAAACAATATTTTGTGGGGGTCTTAGAGGCTATTTACCAGATAGTATGGAAGTAGTTCAATATTTAAAAAGTGACTACATTCATTCCAGTAAATACCAACTAAATAGTTGCCTTGGCTTCATATAGCAGATGCCCTTCAATGCAAGCAGATGGAAATTGGGATCTGGTGCCTCTTCCCTGCTTTGGTTTCTTTTGATTCCTATGCCAGTCAATGTATTGCTAGTCTCCATTATGGTTGTCTTTCTGTTGGCCTTCTGGCCTACACAAAAGTTTGTCTTATTTCCTTTATTATGTTTCTAAATTCAAAATACCAAACTAAATGGAAATCTCCTTGGCTATATTTTTTTAACTTCAAAAATAATAATAATACTTCTATCAGTGATGTTTGTCTAGGTACAGAAAGGTCAAGAGTCAGCTGAAGTCTCATTCTCCTTTTGATGCCTTCCATCTTCCTTTTATTCTTACCACATGACAAAATCTCAGGCTGTCCACGATTCCCTGACTCTACAGCCAGTGGACAGTTTTAAATCACTTTCCTTGTACTTGGAGCAGTGGTTCCCTGTTGAGTCTTCCATTCATCCTCAAAACACCCTCTGCTCTTACCTTTAGGGACTCCACAAGTCTACTTTTCCTCTCCTTCCCTAGCTATTCCCCAGTCTTGATTGTCAGCTTCTCCTTTATTCTTGACCTTTGATTTTTGGAAGCCACATGACTGCCCCTTTGTTGCTTGTACTACATCCTTTCCTATGTGGTTCTAATTTACTTTCTCAGTTTTAAATACTGTATTCTTGTGTCTCCCAAATTCATACAGAAGTACAGTCCTCTCTCCTGAGGTTCATGACTTAATCAATTCCCCACTTGATGTATCTGTTTAGATAACACCAAATAATTTTGATTGTTAACATAACTGAAACTGTACTTTTAATCTTTTGATTTTACATTTACTATTCTTGAAGTCTTCTAACTCTTACATTTGCTCTTGTTATAAATAAAGGAATCTGTCTTGATATTAACTTTCCCATACTGTCACATAAAACTCTCACCAAGTTCCCTAAGATTTATATATGTATGTATGGTACCAGGGATTGAACTCAGGGGCACTCAACCACTGAGCTACATCTCAAGTTCTTTTTGTTTTTTTATTTTGAGACAGGATTTCACTAAATTGCTGATACTGGCTTTGAACTTGTAGTCCTCATGCTTCAAATTCTGGAGCCTCTGGGATTATAGGTGTAATGCCACTGTGCCCTGCTCTCCTTAAGTTTTAATGCTAGAGTATATGTAGAATCTGATAACTGTGTCTTCTGATGCCAGTAGTGTAGGTTAAGAGCCACAAGCTTGTCTCCATCAGCCACTACATTAGCTTCCGTTTTGATTTTTCCACTTGTACTTTTGCCAGATTCTAATCTACTTCTCTCAAATGGAAATCATATTTTGTAATTCTACTGTGGGTTATTCTAAGAGGTAGACATCAGGCACAATTAAATGCAAAACTGGTGCAAAACTGATTTTAAGAGAAGAGAAGGCAAGAAGGTTGGATGTTAGTGTCCCACATGGTTCAGTCTAGGGACAGTGTGAGAAGGCTGTGGAAGAGACTTTGAGTTAAAGTTGGTTGTTGAAGGTGTCTGTGCATCCCAGGAGCTGGTCTTCTTTGTGCATCTGTTGTGCTTAGTCACCAGCAGCAGAGCAGGCGGAATGAAGTTTGGCTGAGTCCCACTCTGGATTTCAGTGCAGTAGCTAGAGTCTTTAGACAATTATGCTACCTGTAGTTAGAGAACTGTGAGGCACATTCTCACAGCTGCTTATAATAGTTTTGAAGGGCTATTGTAACAAATTACCACAAAATGAGTTGCATTACAAAACCAGAAACATTATTTTACAGTTTAGATGGAAAGAAGTTCAAAATCAAAATGTTGGTGACGTTGGTTCCTTCCAGAGGACCTCAGGAGAGCCAATTCTGGCTTCTCTCCTAGAGTCTGATGGCTCCTGTGAATCCTTGTATTCTTCAGCTTGTAGCCCAGTTATAACCTCTGCCTCCATATTCACACTGCTTTCCCTAGGTCTTTGCGTGTCTGTGTCTCCACTCATTCATTTAGAAGGACAACATTGATGGGATTTAAGTCCCACCTTAATCAGGCACAGCATCATTTGATTACATCTGAAAAGATGCTGTTTCTGAATAGGTCAAATTCTAATGTTCTGAGTGGATGTGAATTTCTGGAGGAACCTATTCAATTTACTACCTTGATACATCTTCTTAAACCTTAAATTAGAATATATATAAATTTGAATGAATTTGGTGTAATGAAGATGATTATTATATAAAATGGGTAGTTGGGGTGGTATAGAGAAAACCTCACATTAGTGGTCGGCACCTGAATGGAGGCTCTGAGATACCTTGAGGTAGAGTGTTTTGCTATAAATGGAGTGGGACAGTAAAATAAATGTTTCAAAGTAAGAATCCACAAAATCCAACCAACTAAATATAGGTACGAATGCCTGATCTGGCTGATAGAGTGGGAAAACAGGAAAAGGCATTGGGAAAGACAGCTATTCTTAGCAAACTTAGGACTTAAAGTATGGCTAATAAAAATTTGTGGCAGTAGAATGATACCTAGGGAAATATCTAAGAACGGATACATAGAAACAAAGGTAAAGGTTAAAGTGGTTGAAGACATAATGAAGAAGCTTCCCAAATAAGAAAAGGGGAGGTATACACCATGCATTATTAATCTTATAAATCTTGGACTAGAAAAAAGTGTTCTCTTTTTTTGGTGGGGGGTACCGGGGATTGAACTCTGGGGCACTCAACCACTGAGCCACACCCCTAGCCCTCTTTTATATTTTATTTAGAGATAGGGCCTCACTGAGTTGCTTAACACTTTGTTGTTACTGAGGCTGGCTTTGAACTTGGGATCCTCCTACCTCAGCCTCCCCAGTTGCTGGGAATACAGGCATGTGCCACTATGCCCAGCAAGAATAGTGTTCTCTTCACTAGACCTATGGGCACATTTTTGAAGGGTGAAACTTACCTTTGCTCTGGTGATTGTAAGTACCATGTGCAACAAGACAAAATAGCTAATGTTAAATAGTAACTTAGCTGGACATGAGGTTCAGGTTTCCTACAAAACTGCTGGCTATTCGTGTCCTTGGAGATTTCATAACCTGTGCAGGGGTCAGAGGAAACAGAAACATAGGCACTTTAAGTCCTCATTCTTTTGTATTACAGAAAAATGTGAACTCTGATGGATAGTATAAGATCCTTAAATAAATATGTGCTGTATATTTCAAGAAAAGAAAAGCTCTGTTGACCTTCATATGCACTTGTTGCACAAAAACAGCTATTTTTCAGCATTTTCTTCCATAGTGCATCTATATTCTTAATTAAAGTGTGGTCCAAATCAGACTTTCCCATACTTGGCACTATTGACATTTTGTTTTGGGAAGTCTGACCTGTGCTGTGTAGGTTCTTCTGCAACATTCCTGGCCCTATCTACTAGATGCCATAACACCATACCTAAACTAGTTGTGTTAGACAACAGTGTCTCATGTGGACAAAATGACCCCTGATTGAGAACAACTGGTTCGAATCATGGCTGCCTCATGCAAGACAAACTTAGTTTTCAGATTAAGAATTCCTAATATGATGACATGATGAAAAAATATATTCAAGAAGTTGTACTTCGGGTAAAGAGGATTTGGTTTAAAAGCTCTGAACATAGCCACATTTGCCAATGACAGGTATACTGCAGCCAGACTACCACAGTTACATTTGAGAAATCTTTCAATCACCAACCAAGTTTTGGAAGAAAGCTACAAGAAGTGCTGAATTCTTCCCTATTCCTTGACCTTTAGACTCCACTGAATAACTTTCAGCAGGGAGATTATCTGAGTTCTATCCATCACTGTAAAATGAATGCCTAAGAATTGTCATATTAGCCTATTTCACATGTTATCTTGTTTGTAGCTTTTAAAATGTCTTGGATAACATCTTCTAAGACTGGTAAAACCCAGGAAGACTCCTTTAGTTACCCTGCTCTTAATACTCAGGCTCATTAATGTAAATGTAATTGTCTTCCACTCATTACCAGTATAGAATGTCAGATTTGGAAAGCTTTTCTGAGTTGCACTGGGGTTTCTTGGTGAATCTTGTTGATATTTCTTTTCTCTAACCAAGAGTCTTACCACAGCAGGTCTTCTCTCCCTCCCTGTGAGTTTGTGGAGTTTAGCACCCTGGCAAAGCAGGCTCTCTCCTTCCTAATTCTCTTTAGCTTTTATTTGTGGCTTTGTTCTATGGGGGAACTCAAACCTACAGTGAGTAAAATGTGGCAGATATCAAAACTGCTGACATTCTTTCAAAGCAGATTGAAAGAGCAGCCAAGTTTCAGGGTTGTGTTTAATTTGAAAAATTAGTTAGAAAGTCTTTCATGCAGGGAGGCATCTGGATGTTTGAAAAATGACATTGGTATTCCTAGGTGGAGAGAGGAAGTTGTTGATGAGTATGAAATAAAATAGGCATGCTTCTCACCATTCAAGATTCAAGTTTTTTTCCTTATTTTTTTTTGCATCATGTCTTCCACTCCCTTTATCATTGAGGTGCTTTAAAATATCTCCATGCATCTCCCTCTCTCTTGGGCCTTGATGAAAGGAGAGTAACTAGAGTGGATCACGATGTGACAGTGCCTGGCACATGGTCCCTATCATACATCACACTTATTCCCTACTGCCATTACAAATGCTAAATGGCAGCCTTGGAAGAATTTTCCCTGTGGTGTCTCCAGCAGGAGTTTCCTTGACTGTATAATAATCAGATCTGACCAGATGGTGATGAGTCTGGGAATGCTTTCTGGATAGATGCTTTTTAATCATTCCTGCAGCTTTCCTAATTCCAAGTGGACCAATCGGCTTTAGGCTGTGCTTGTTATAAGATATCTCACAATATATCTTAGAAGTTCCTCAAAAAACTAAAAATAGGACTATGATACAAACCAGCTCTACCACTGCTGGTCAGCATACCAGAGAGATACTGCATACCCATGTTTATCATGGTAGTATTCACAATAGCCAAGTTTTGGAAGTAGCCTAGATGCCCATCAGTGGATAAATGGATAAAGAAAATGAGGTACTTACGTACAATATTATATTATTTGGTCATAAAGAAGAGTGAAGTCATAGAATTTTCAGGAAAATGAATGCTGGAGTTCATCATGTTAAGTGAAATAAGTCAGACTCAGAGAGAAAAATATTGCACATTTTTTCTCATATTTGGGATCTAGGGGGTAAAATAGAAGGGAGACTATTAGGGGAAGAGAAGGGAATCTAGGGAAGGTAGGGGGAGAAGGAAATAGGAAAGATGAATATTATCAAAGTATCACAGTATATTATATGCATGTATAAAATTATCACAACAAATCCCATTATTTTGTAAATTAATATACACTAATAATTATTTTTAAGTGCTATTACCAATTGTGATTTCCCAGTTCAGTAGGAGGTTGTTTTTCCCTATCTGCAGTAATTTTATTTTAAGAGACTGAAGTGGCGAGTTGTGGCAGAATGACAGCTACAGAAATTGCAGACCTGATTACATAGACTTGGACTCTGTCAGTGCTTTTGTGTATACTTAGCTTATATTAGAAAGGTCATTGCTGGTCTCAAGTTTGTACATTATTGTCATATACTCAAGATTTGAGTTTCTGAGTGTCTGACCTTTATGATCTGGGCTGCTGTAGTGGCACCATTGGCTCCTCTTCAGAACCAGTGTGCTCATTTGCTGAGTTCTTGGCTGCCCAGGGCTCAGAGCTGGGTCCATCTCCAGTAGGAGTTGTCCTCACCCCTCTCAGCAGCAGGTAGCTGCTTCTATTCAGTTCACACCGCAGTCCTACCTTCCTTGATGCACTCATTTCCCATGCGTTGTCTGGGCAGGGATACAAAGCCCACTCCTTTGCCTTAATCCTGGACAACTCTGAAGGGACGTACCAACTCCAGAGTTCAGGATTGACTGAGGCCTCTGGTCATTATATTGCAATTCTGCTTCTCTTTCTGCCAATTTTACTGCCCATACTCTATCACAGATGTTATTTCCCAAAACACCCCCAGGTAAATTCCCTTCTCTGAATCTGTTTCTGGAGCCAGACTAAGGTAATCACAGAGAGGGGAAAAAACAGCAGTGAATATCATATTGTCTACTAATATCTCTCAGCTCCAACTTAGGAACATTATCAGAACATGGTAATACATTTCTTTAAATGCTATAGATAGTATAATTTTTTTTTCTATCAATAAAAAATTTTGGCCTATAATCCCAGTGGCTCGGGAGGTTTGCGAGTTCAAAGCCAGCCTCAGCAATGGTGAGGCACTAAGCAACTCAGACCTTGTCTCTAAATAAAATACAAAATAGGACTGGGGATGTGGCTCAGTGGTTGAGTTCCCGAGTTCAAGCCCCGCTACCTGCCCCACAGAAAAGAAAAATCTTATGGTAGTCATGCAACATGAACATTTTATCCATGCCAGGTATGGAATCAGATGCAGGTGCCATTAAGTTGATAGGATCTCTGCTCCTGAGGATCTCACAGTCTAGGGAGAAGAACCATCTCTTCACCCCCAAGGCTATAATGGACTGTGATAGTACAATGAAAATAATATATACTATATTTCATTGGTGAGAAAATGCAGGGCTATGATACTAATGAGAGTCAGAAAAATTTCAACGGGATGAGATGCCATTTGGATAGTGTTTTAGAGCAAGGCTGTTGAAGTTCTTTTGCAAAGGGCCAGTTAGGTATATTAGACTTTTCAGACCTTGTACTCTCTAGTGCATTTACTTTGTTGTGTAAATGTGAGAGTGTGGATATTTTCCATTAAAATGTTATTTACAGAAACAGACCGCAAACGGATTTTGACCTGTGATCCACAGTTTACTGATGCTTGTTTTGTAGCATAATTAAGAGTTCACTAGCAGACAAGAGGCAGTTGTGAGGAAGGAATATACGCATAGCAAAATGAGTCAGTCACAGATTGCAGCCAGTCTGCCTGTCTTCCTTCCTTCCTCCCTCCCTCCCTACCTCCCTCTCTTCCTTTATTCCTTCCCTCCCTCCCTCCCCTTTCTCTTTTTCCTGCCCTTTCTCTTTTTCCTGCTTCTCTCTTTCCTGTAACTGTTCAGGAAAGTGATGTTTCCCATATTCTTTTAATTCTTTTTTTATTGCTTAGAAATATACTAATTTTGTGCTTGTTGGTTTTAACTTACTTTGGATTACAAAAGTTCTACAACTTTGTAGAAATTTTGCTTTAAACTGGAATGAATATTTCATTTTCATTTCAATGCAGTTTCATTGCTCTCCACTCTGGTCCTTTATTGTGGTTTGGTAGAAAAAACTCCCTGTTGATTATGCACAATGCTCAAGTCTTTATGAAAATAGTTGCCTACATTTTTGTTTGTTTTAAATTGAAGTTTGGACATTTGGAAGATATAATGTCTTGCAGAATTCTAGTCACTCTACTCACATCTGTCTGTCATCTATTTCATATCATTAAGTTTAGGATGTTTACAGTTGGAGTGGGTCTTAAAAATACTAAAGTCTATCTAGGATGAAAACTGTTGAGAATAAGAAGTTATAACTTTCTTCATATTCTATACAAGTCTATTCCTAAACTAGTTATGTGAGTACATTTGAAATGGAATTTTGCATATTTAGGATATTTAATGCAAGTGACACATAAGGTCTAAAGAATTTGACAAAAAGTTTTGTAGTAGAAAAATATTTTATCAGAGATTAGTGAGAAAAAAATAAAATGCAAATGAAGTCCTTAGACTTGCTAAACTAATGTTTTTCCCCAAAGTGTTATTTGATGGTAACACATTATGAATAAAAATCATTTTGACCCTATATTAAAATGAGTTAGGTGTGTAGAGCTGATGGAATGGAAGACAATCAATCATCTTTTGGAATGGAAAAGGTTTCTAACATTTTCTTAATGCAAGTACATATGCATTGCAAGTTCTGCATAATGATCTAAAGCTCATACTTCGTATGCAGAGCAGTGTTGAGTCAAAGTAAGTTAAAACCCTTGTATTATATTATCTCTCATATGAATTTTCTTTCCATTGCCAAATGTTATGTTGATTGCCTACCTTCTGACTCGCCATGTATGGGACCTGGTCTGGGCATGAAACTTTTATTGCAAAAGACACTCTGCTTATTGGGAGGATGTGGTATGTGAAGGTGAGGAATCAGATATCATATGCTTTTGGTGGCCTCATTACTAGAGCAGCAGGCACAGTAAGAGGATGGTAGGCTCGGGACAAAGAAGAGAAGAGAGAAAGAATTTCTGGAAAAAAGCTAATGGTAGACCTAGGTTCAAATTTGTCACCTGATGGGCAGCAACTATAAAATCTTTAAGATTCACTCAGCGGCTTTAGCTGTACCTCAAGAGCAAGTGGTTCTTTACTTTCTTTGATTATTATCTGGATGTTTGAAGACCAACCTGAACATACCTCTGTAAATCCCAGAGCTAACCTTTTCCTCACCATTTGATGCTATTCTATTTAATTTGACTATATTGATTCAGTTGTCTTCCTTCACTTTAATCCACCCCAGAACATATGTTGGACTCAGTTCTTTTGTCTTTCCTACTAAGCATAATTTTTCCATCTTATGGGTCACATTCCAAGGGTAGCATAGGAAAGAACTTTAGGTAGTTCACAGAATTTAAATAATATCTAATCACTTAGTGAAAATCCAATTTTATGTCCTAAATCACTTTAAATTTTTATTATTTTACATAGTGGCAAGTTTCTTTTATTATTTTGAATTATGGGAAGTCTTTCTAAAAAAAAAAAAAAAAGCCTGTATTCTGTCAAAGAAAGAACAGCCATCAGGAGCTAATGCAGGCACTGAAACTTCACAGGTAACAGCATCTGGTTGCAATGTAAGGATTTAAAAATTATATTTATGTTTATAGTCATTTCTAATTTATTATGTCAGGAAATACTGGTTTTATTTTTGCAGTGGTCACATAAAGTTTTATTTTAAAGTAAGGGTAAGTGAAAGGGATGTGAGTTGAAAGTAAACTGTTAGATACACAATAGTACAGGTGGCTTACTAAATTGATAAAGTCCTGAAGATGGTATTTGCACAAATGAAGTTTGGAAAACACTGATTTTTAAGAAAAAAAATTTCTTTATTACTCTACAAAGGAGTCTTTGAATAAATTCCACATGTTTCTATGGCTTTAAATACCACTAATTTATCTATCCTTCTGTGATCTTGAGTCATTATATGATCACTAGAGTGTCCATAGGCTCATCTGGTGAAATGTGAACTCATTCCCTTCATCACTGAACACTTCTCTCCTGCTTTTCCAATCCCATTAATGACAATTCTCCAATTTCTGGAACTTCTTCCTCTTGAATCTCCTTTGAGTCTTCTGTTTTCCATCCATATATTTCAATAGTGCTATAGCTTTGACCCTCACAGTCTCTTTCTTAGACCAATATAGTTGATTCTTAATTCAACTCTCTGCCTCCTGCATTGATCCTCTTCTGTCCATTCTGCTGATCACTGCCTAGGTTATTTTTGTACTGAATTAATCAGTGCGCACTGCTCTATTATTAGGAAACCTTTGCTTACACCTGAGATGGTATTATCACTTTTTCTTGATATCTGAATCCCTTCATCGTTCACCTTCTGAATACCCATCTGTCTTCTCTCATTTACTGTCATACTTTCCTCGATTTTCTTTTCTTTTTTTTTTTTTTTTTTTTTTTTTTTTTTTTGCGGTGCTGGGGATCGAACCCAGGGGCCTTGTGCATGCAAGGCAAGCATTCTACTGACTGAGCTATCTCCCCAGCCTCTCTCCTCGATTTTCTACTGCATGCTGTGTATCACAGCAGCACTTATAGTTTCCAAACATACTGCTTGTGTTATACCTCTTTGCCTCTGTACGTGTGACTCCATCTACTAAGAAGGAAGTCTGTCTGGTTGATTAAGTTTGATGTCTAGCATTTTCGTTCATATATGTATATATGAATGGTCATTGTTATGGTTTGGATGTGAGATGTCCCTTCAAAACTCACATGTGAGACAATGCAAGAAGTTGAGAGGAGAAATGACTGGGTTATAAGACTCTTAACCCAATCAGTGAATTAATCCTCTGATAGGGATTCACTGAGTTGTCGCTGAAGTGGTAGGGCGTGACTGGAGTAGGTAAGAATTGGGTCATGCCTTTCCAGTATATATTTTGTATCTGGTGAGTAGAATCTCTCTGCTTCTGATACCATGTGAGCTGCATCCCTCTACCACACTCTTCTGCCATGATGTTCTGTCTTGCCTGGAGCCCCGAGTAATGGAGCCAGTCTTCTATGGACTAAGACCTCTGAAACCATGAGTCCTCAAATAAACTTTTCTTTCTTTAAAATAGTGCTGGTCAGATCTTTTAGTCATAGCAGTGAAAAAGCTGACTAAAATAGTCATATTAACCTTTCTATTACTCAGTTGATTCATCTGTAAAATGGAGATGTACTAAGAAGAATTCATATCTCACTAGTTTATATTTAGGGTGTAATGATTTAAATATATGAAGTGTCTAGAATTGTGCTTAAAGTATGGTAAGTGCTACATAAGTATGATTTATTATCATTGTCACACAGGATGCCTTTTCTTCTGTGTCAACTGCGTGAACTACTATGCATTTTTTTAAAATTTATTTTTATTGAAAACAAATGGGGTACATGTTGATTCTCTTTGTACATGGAGTAAAGGCATACCATTTGTGTAATCATACATTTACATAGAGTAATATTGTTTGATTCATTCTGTTATTTTTTTCCCTACCCTCCCACCCTTCCCACCCCTCTTTTCCCTCTATATAGTCCTTCCTTCCTCCATTCTTGCTCCCTCCCCCCCATTATGTGTCATCATCCACTTTTCAGCGAGATCATTCTTCCTTTGGTTTTTTGAGATTGGCTTATCTCACTTAGCATGATATTCTCCAGTTTCGTTCATTCGCCTGCAAATGCCATAATTTTATTATTTTTTATGGCTGAGTAATATTCCATAGTATAAATGTACCACAGTTTCTTTATCAACTTTTTATTCAATAATTGAAGGGCATCTAGGTTGGTTCCACAATCTGGCTATCGTGAATTGAGCAGCTGTGAATATTGATGTGGCTGCATCTTTGTAGTAATCTGCTTTTAAGTCCTTTGGGTATAGGCCAAGGAGTGGGATAGCTGGGTCAAATGGTGGTTCCATTCCAAGTTTTCTAAGGAATCTCCACAGTGCTTTCCAGAGTGGCTGCACTAATTTGCAACCCCACCAGCAATGTATGAGTGTACCTTTTTCCCCACATTCTCGCCAACACCTATTGTTGATAGTATTCTTGATAATCGCCATTCTAATTAGGGTGAGATGAAATCTTAGGGTAGTTTTGTTTTGCATTTCTCTTATTACTAGAAAAGTTCAACATTTTTTCATATGTCTGTTGATTGCTTGTAGATCTTCTTCTGTGAGGTGTCTGTTCATATTCTTAGCCCATTGCTTGATTGGATTATTTGTATTCTTGGTGTAGAGGTTTTTGAGTTCTTTATAGATTCTGGAGATTAGTGCTCTATCTGAAGTATGGGTGGCAAAGATTTTCTCCCACTCTGTAGGCTCTCTCTTCGCATTGCTGATAGTTGCCTTTGCTGAGAGAAAGCTTTTTAGTTTGAATCTATCCCAGTTATTGATTCTTGCTTTTATTTCTTGTGCTATGGGAGTCCTGTTAAAGAAGTCTGATCCTGGGCTGACATGTTGAAGATAAGGACCTAGTTTTTCTTTTATAAGATGAAGGGTCTCTGGTCTGATTCCAAGGTCCTTGATCCATTTTGAGTTGAGTTTTGTGCAGGGTGAGAGATAGGGGTTTAGTTTCATTCTGCTGCATATGGATTTCCAATTTTTCCAGTACCATTTGTTGAAGAGGCTATCTTTTCTCCATTGCATATTTTTGGCCCCTTTGTCTAGTATGAGAAAGTTGTATTTATTTGGGTTTGTGTCTATGTCCTCTATTCTGTACCATTGATCTACCTGTCTATTTTGGTACCAATACCATGCTGTTTTTGTTACTATTGTTTTGTAATAGAGTTGAAGATCTGGTATTGCGATACCCCCTGCTTCACTCTTCCTGCTAAGGATTGCTTTAGCTATTCTGGGTTTCTTATTCTTCCAGATGAATTTCATGATTGCTTGTTCTATTTCTGTAAGGTACATCATTGGGATTTTAATGGGAATTGCATTGAATCTGTATAGCACTTTTGATAGTATGGCCATTTTGACTATATTAATTCTGCCTATCCAAGTTCATGGGAGATCATTCCATCTTGTAAGGTTTTCTTTAATTTATTTCTTTAGTGTTTTGTAGTTCTCATTGTAGAGGTCTTTCACCTCTTTTGTGAGATTGATTCCCAAGTATTTTATTTTTTCTAGGCTATTGTGAATGGGGTAGTTTTCCTAACTTGTCTTTCTGAAGATTCATCATTTATGTATAAAAATGCATTGGATTTATGAGCATTGATCTTATATCCTGCTACTTTACTGAATTCACTTATGAGTTCTAAAAGTTTTCTGGTGGAATTTGCAGGTTCCTCTAAATATATAAACACGTCATCAGCAAATAGTGATAGTTTGAGTTCTTCTTTTCCTATTCATATCCCTTTAATTTCTTTGGTCTGTATAATTGCTCTGGCTAGAGTTTCAAAGACAATGTTGAATAGAAGTGGTGAAAGAGAGCATCCCTGCCTTGTTCCAGTTTTTAGGGGGAATGCTTTCAGTTTTTCACTATTTAGAATGATATTGGGTGTGGGTTTAGCATAGATGGCCTTTACCATGTTAAGGAATGTTCCCACTATCCCTATTTTTTCTAGTGTTTTGAGCATGAAAGATGCTGTATTTTATCAAATGCTTTTTCTGCATCTATCAAAATAATCATGTGATTCTTGACTTTAAGTCTGTTGATATGATGAATTATGTTTATTGATTTCTGAATGTTGATCTAACCTTGCATTCCTGGGATAAAACCCACTTGATTGTGGTGAACTATCTTTTTAATATATTTTTGTATGCTATTTGCTAAAATTTTGTTGAGAATTTTTGCGTTGATGTTCATTAAGGATATTGGTCTGAAATTTTCTTTCCTTGATGTGTCTCTGTCTGGTTTAGTTATCAGTGTAATATTGGCTTCATAGAATGAGTTTGGGAGGGTTCCCTCCTCTTCTATTTCCTGGAATACTTTGAGGAGTTTTGGAATGAGCTCTTCCTTAAAGGTTTTGTAGAACTCGGCTGAGAACCCATCTGGTCCTGGAGTTTTCTGTGTTGGTAGGCTTTTGATGACTTTTTCTATTTTATTACTTATAATTGATTTATTTAAGTTGTGTATGTCCTCCTCGTTCAGTTTAGGTAATTCATATGTCTCTAGAAATGTGTTGATGTCTTCGAGATTTTCTGATTTGTTGGAGTATGGATTTTCAAAATAGCTTCTAATTATGTTTAGTATTCACTCGTGTCTGTCATGATATTTCCTTGTTCATTCTGAATTTTAGTAATTTGAGTTTTCTCCCTCTTTCTCTTTGTTAGTGTGGCTAAGGGTTTATCAATTTTGTTTATTTTTTCAAAGAACCAACTATTTATTTTGTTAATTTTTTCTATTGTTTCTTTTGTTTCAATTTCATTGATTTTGGCTCTGATTTCAACTATTTCCTGTCTTCTATGACTTTTGGTGTTGATCTGTTGTTCTTTTTCTAGGGCTTTAAGTTGTGGTGTTAAGTCATTTATTTGTTGATTTTTACTTCTTTTATTGAATACGCTCCATGAAATAAATCTTCCTCTAAGTACTGCTTTCATAGTGTCCCAGAGATTTTGATATGATGTGTCTTTGTTCTCGTTTACTTCTAAGAATTTTTTTATTTCCCTCTTGATGTCTTCTGTTATCCATTCATCATATAATAGCATATTATTAAATCTCCAGGTGTTGGAGTAGTTTCTGTTTTTTATTCTGTCATTTATTTCTAATTTCAATCCATTATGATCTGATAGAATACAAGGTAGTATATCTATCTTCTTGTATTTGCCAACATTAGCTTTATGGCATAAAATATGGTCTATTTTAGAGAAGGATCCATGTGCTGCTGAGAAGAAGGTATATTTGCTCTTTGTTGGATGGTATATTCTATATATGTGCATTAAGTCTAAATTATTGATTGTGTTATTGAGATCTATGATTCCTTTATTCAATTTTTGTTTTGAAGATCTGTCCAGTGGTGAGAGAGGCGTGTTAAAATTGCCTAGTATTATTGTGTTGTGGTCTATTTGATTTCTGGAATTGAGAAGGATTTGTTTGATGTACATGGATAAGCCAATGTTCGGGGCATAGATATTTTTGATTGTTATGTCTTGCTGATTTATGCTTCCCTTAAGCAGTATGTAATGTCCTTCTTTATCCCTTCTGACTAACTTTGGCTTGAAGTCCGCATTATCTGAAATGAGGATGGATACTCCAGCTTTTTTGCTGTGTCCATGTGCATGGTATGATTTTCCCATCCTTTCACCTTTAGTCTATGGGTATCTCTTTCAATGAGCTGAGACTTTTGCAGGCAGCATATTGTTGGATTTTTCTTTTTAATCCAATCTGCCAGTCTCTGTCTTTTGATTGATGAGTTCAGGCTCTTAACATTCAAAGTTATTATTGTGATATGATTTGTATTTCCAGTCATTTGGCTCATTTTTGTTTTTTGACATGACTTGGTTTCTCCTTTATTTGGCTCTTCCTGTAGGCTAGTTCCTCCCTTTGCTGATTTGCATCATTGTTTTTTATCTCTTCCTCATGGAATATTTTGCTGAGAATGTTCTGTAATGCTGGCTTTCTTTTTGTAAATTCCTTTAGCTTTTGTGTATCATGGAAGGATTTTATTTCATCATCAAATCTGAAGGTAAGTTTTTCTGGGTATAAGATTCTTGGTTGGCATCCATTTTCTTTCAGGGCTTGGTAAATGTTGTTCCAGGCCCTTCTAGCTTTTAGAGTCTGGATTGAAAAATCTGCTGATATCTGTATTGGTTTCCCCCTGAATGTAATTTGATTCTTTTCTCTCGCGTCCTTTAAAATTCTGTCTTTATTTTGTATGTTAGGTATTTTCATAATAATGTGCCTTGGTGTGGGTCTGTTGTAATTTTGTGTATTTGGAGTTCTATAAGCCTCTTGTACTTGATTTTCCATTTCATTCTTCAGATTTGGGAAATTTTCTGTTATTATTTCATTGAATAGATTGTTCATTCCTTTGGTTTGTTTCTCTAAGCCTTCCTCAATCCCAACAATTCTAAAATTTGGCCTTTTCATAATATCCCATAGTTCTTGGAGATTCTGTTCATGATATCTTACCATCTTCTCTGTTTGGTCAACTTTGTTTTCAAGGTTAACCATTTTGTCTTCAATGTCTGAGGTTCTGTCTTCCAGGTGTTCTATCCTATTGGTTATGCTTTCTATGGAGCTTTTAATTTGGTTTATTGTCTCCTTCATTTCAAGGATTTCTGTTTTTTTTTTTCAGTATCTCTAACTCTTTATTGAAATGAACTTTTGCCTCCCGTATTTGCTCTTTTAACTGTTGATTGGTGCAATCATTTAATGCCTTCATTTGCTCTTTCATCTCATCCTTCAATGCCTGCATTTGCTCTTTCATCTCCTCGTTTACTTCTCTGATTGTTTTAATTATGTACATTCTTAACTCTCTGACATTTCTTCTGCCATGCTGTCTTTGGATTTTATTGAGATAGCATCTAGGTTTGTTTGGGACATTTTCTTCCCTTGTTTTCTCATATTGGTCAGATATCAGTGGGACTCTGAGATATTACAGATTTCCTCTACTGGCTTATAGTGTCCCTGTAGATTTCAAGCATATCACCTCCTATCCTTTAGTAGCCTGAAGTCTTGGAGGAACTTGATAATGCAGTGCTTCAGAAGAAAGCTGCTTCTGGCCCACTGCTGTGTGCGGGATTGGGGGATGAGTGTGCTCGGAAAGCCTCTCACTAGGCGGGCCTACTCCAAGAAGCCTGCTGTGGACCAGGCCTGCCACTGTATGGAGCCGGGCTGCCTCGGAAAGCCTCAGCCCCCTGCCCTGGTTGGAGAAGCTGCCTGCAGACCGAACCCCGGCTGCAGCTGGGGACAGGATGTGCACGGAAAGCCTCTCACTTGGCAGATCTGCTCTGAGAAGCTGGTTGTGGTCTGGGCCTGCCTCCAGATGGAGCTGGGCTGCTGGGGAAAGCCTCTCGCTGCCTTGCTGTGGTTTGAGAAGCTGCCTGCGGACCAGGACCCGCTGCTGGGTGTGGGACTGCAGGCTGGGTGTGCTCAGAAAGCCTCTCACTAGGCAGGTCTGCTTGGAGAAGCTGACTGTGGGCTGGGCCTGCCGCTGGATGGAGCCGGGCTGCTTGGGAAAGCCGCTGGCCCTCCTGCCCTGGTCCAAGAAGCTGCCTGTGAACTGGACTGGGGCCCGCTGCTTGGGGCTAGGTGTGTGCAGAAAGTCTCTCACTGGGTGGGTCTGCTTCGAGAAGCTGGCCATGGAATGGGCCTGCCTCCGGCCGTAGCTGGGCTGCTGGGGAAAACCTCTCACTGCCCTGCCCTGCTCTGAGAAGCTTCCCACTTTCCCGTCCTGCTGTCCCAGCCAAGCTTCACCCAGTGGGAGCGACTCACCCAGTGTCTCTGAGTTCGACCGAGTCTCTCAATACCTCCCATTCTTGAATCCTGAGTTCTGGAGCGCAAGGAGATGCAGTCACCCTCTAGTCTGCCATTTGAAACCCTGCTACTATGCATTTTTTTAAAAATAATTTTTAGTTGTCAACGGATCTTTTATTTTATTTATTTATTTATGTGTGGTGCTGAATATTGAACACAGGGCCTAATACATGCCAGGCTAGCACTCAACCACTGAGCCACAACTCCAGCCCCACATTCTTTTTCTTTTTCTTTTTTTGGTACTGGGGAGTGTTTAACCACTGAGCCACATAACCAGGCCTTTTTGGTTTTTTATTTAGAAACAGAGTTTCACTGAGTTACTTAGGGCCTCATTTACTTGCTAAGGCTGGTTTTGAACTTGCGGTTCTCCTGCCTTAGCTTCCCAAGGCAGTAGGATTACAGGTATGCACCATGCCTGATGAGTTATTATGAATTCTTTTTCTTTTCTTTTCTTTTCTTTTTTTTTTTTTTTTTTTTTTTTTTTTTTTTTTGCGTTGCTGAGGATTGAACCCAGGGCCTTGTGCTTGCAAGGCAAGCACTCTACCAACTGAGCTATATCCCCAGCCTTATTATGCATTCTTAAAGACTGGTCTGTGTCACCTGCTCTGTGAAATCTTTACCCATTCCCATGGATAAGTCTTTTCCTTTCCCTCACTGTACATTGTATTTGAGCATACATCCATACTTTATTGTGTTTGTTCCCCCCCTCACTACTAGATTGTGAGTTTATTTGGGAAAAGGATCATGTTTTCCTTATTTTGTCTGCACATAGTAAGTCCTCAATTTGTTAAATAAATGAATACAAAGATTTATGTGATCTTTTAAAAAGATTACTCCATGAAAAACCTCTAATACCCACAAAGGTAGAGATGTCCCTATAATAAACTATTATATTAGTTTCAAACATCAATAGTCTGTCTTTTTTGTTTCATTTATTAATTATTCTCACTCAGTTTTTGATAAGGTATTTAAAATAAATCCAAGGCATCTTTATTTTTTCATTCATGAATAAATTAGTATGTTTTCCTAATACATAATTTTCTTAAACATAATCACAATGAACAAATCGATACTAATTCCTTTATATTGTCTACTACCAATTCCACATTTGATTTTCCTCAATTATTTCTAGAATATCTTTGAATTTTTGGTCCTGTTCATGTATTACCTTTAGTTGGTGAGAATCAAAACTCTTAATTTTAAAGAGCATCCCTACTTATGTCACTTATTATTGTTATTAATATTATATTTATGTATTTATGTTTAAGAGACAAAGGTCATTGTCCCTTAACATTTTCCAGTTTGAATTAGTTGATTTTGATCTTATGCTGTGATTTCAGACATCACTCTATTCCTATTTTCTGTAAAATTATATCCAAAGAATTTATTAGATTTAGGTTGAACTTTTTATTAGACAGAATACTTCATAGATTTTAGTGTGTACTTCCTATTACATCATTTAAGTAGTAATGTAAAATCTGATTTGGTGATGTTAAAATTTATTTATCAGTGAAGTTTAGGTAGTTCTAATCTCATTCATTGATTTAAAAACTTACTCATCATCCTTTAAACTGAAGTTTTATAGCCCATGACTGATCATTGCATTGAGCCAGTCTGTCATTAGGAATTACAAAACGATCATTTCCTAATTCTACTTTTTGTGCATTTATTATCTAAAGATTTTTATATAAAGAGGATCTATCCTAAATTATTTGGTTTCCTTGGAATATAGTTCATAAACAAAAAGATAAATGCTTCATTTATTTATTTCCTTTATAAAATTTCAAAAGGATGCTTAGTGCCCTAGCAATGTTTAAAGATGATCGGTACATTCTTTTGACTATTATTTTGAGTGTATGAAGTTTTACATATTTCATAGGTTTCAGGCATTCGTAGTCAGTATACTTTCTGATGTTCCAATTTTTCAGCAGTGATCTGTGGAAGCTATTCAAAGTATTTCTGGGTCCTTTTGACATGTGTTCAGAAATCTCACCTAGAATCCTTTCTTGCAGGTGAAGGCAAGATCACATCTTGTTCATTTTGTGCCTGAGACCTTTACTTCTCTAAGGAACCTTATTCCCCTTAAGCATAAAATGGTATGTAGAGTTGACAGTCTGGATGCGAGGGGTGGGATAGCCTTGCTTCTGGGCCTGTCAGTGGAAAGAACTGGGAAGTACACATTTTGTTAAAAGAGAAAACTAGAGATTATACCATTTTTACCAGTTCAATTGAAAGATTATAGAGTTTCTCTTTAGTTTTTTTTTTAAATAAATAAATATTCTGAAAATCATGGCTCATAGCTATATTAATACCATTGCATATGCATTTTAATTTAATATTTTTAGTGGTTTCACAGGGACGTGTCTACAATATTGCTAATGCGAGAGGAAAACCAGAACTGGACAATGGTTAAAGGAGTAAAGACAGGTTTTATTCAGAACTATTGTAATAGGAGAAAAGAGATCTCAGAATAGAAGTGGTCTCGGTTCTAAAATAATGTGGACAAACCGTCAAGAAGCAGAGTAGGGACCATTGGGTAGAAAATTACTAAGAGCAGACTTCAGGGAAGGACTCTGGTCTAGCCAGCCTGACAGGTCTCTTGTTGAAGACAGGCCAGGGTGATCCGATATTACCTGTGGGGCGGGAGGTTGAAGAATTTGGCTACACATTGAGGGTGATCTGATATTAAGGGTGGAAACTCTCACTAAACTGACTTATCAGTATTCTTGCTAACAGTGGCGAATATAAACCTGACCAGGACTGACAGTGAAGTCCAGAGCAGAAGCACAGTTGAGAAAAGAGCTTCAAGGAGCCCACTGAAATTTGGGCTAAGACAAGAATTTTGCCTCTGATTAAAAAAACAGGGTATGTCATTAAGATTCCCCCACACCCAGTATGTGTGTGTTTCTGTGTACGTGGCCTTCAGTGTGTTCAGTCAAAATTCTGCTTTTTTTTTGGTACCACAGATTGAACTCAGGGGCACTCAACCACTGAGCCACACCCCCAGTCCTATTTTGTATTTTATTTTGAGACAGGGTCTCACTGAGTTGCTTAGTGCCTCACTTTTGCTGAGGCTGGCTTGAACTCATGATCCTCCTGCCTCAGCCTCCTGAGCCACTGGGATTACAGGCATGGACCACCAAGCTTGGCAAAAATTCTGCATTTTAAAGTGGTTTGAAACAACTCTACTTGGGGTTCTGCCATTAGCATCGCAAATAGCTAGGTCAATTTTAATTTAGATAATTTCATTTTTGGTGAACATTTTTTTTCTTAAATTTTCAGAAATTATGTAGAATATTTTCATGGTTTGAAACTCAATTCTGTAAGAAAACCATAACATTTAGAAACAGGTTTTATTATTTTCCCTTTCTGTCTTCCAACTCTTCCTTTTGCTACTAATATTCTTTTTAAAACATAGGTAAATATATATTTTCTCACCCTTTCTTTCTAGAAGTCGCATAATGTGCACTTTAAAAATTAAGCATTATAGTTTCAAATAATTTTAGACTAACATGATGTGTAAGAAGTGATATTAGTTCCTGTGTAACCTTTATTTTCCTTCCTTTCTTCCAAGGGCAGCATACAGTATAATGTTACAAGACAACTAAGATCCTGCATTGATACACAATGTTTTCATCATTACAAGCACCCTTCAGTTGCCCTTTTAAATAATATAGCATACCCATTTCTCTTCTGCCCCACAAACTTTCAACCTCCCAACCTCCACAATCGTAATCTGTTTTCCATTTTATAATTTTATCATTTTAAAATATTGTATACATGAAAGCATAAAGTTACAATATGCTTGGGTATCATCTTTTTTTCACTTAGTATGGTTCTCTGGAAGTTAACTCAGGTTGTTGTTTGTATCAATTGTTCATTACTTTTCATTGTTAAGCAGTATTCCACAGTTTGGATGTACCACTGTCTGTCCATATATTGCTGAATTATATGAGCTAATATTTTGGTAAGGGTTCTGCATCTACATTCTTTTTTCTTGTTTTGAACTGGGGATTGAACCCAGGGTGCTTAACCACTGAGCCACATCCCCAGCTCTTTTTATTTGTTTATTTTGAGACAGGGTCTTCCTATGTTTCTTAGGGCCTCCCTAAGTTGCTGAGGTTGGCTTTGAACTCATGATCCTCCTGCCTTAGCCTCCCATGCTGCTGGGATAATAGGCATGTGCCCTTGCACCTGGCCATTGCATCTATATTCTTGAGGGATATTGGTTAACCTTTTCTGGGTGTGTGCGTGTGCTTTTCCCTCTTTAAAGTTGGTGTCAGAATAGTATTAACTTCATAAAATTGAGAAGTATATCCTCCTCTATTTTCTGGAAGAGACTGGATTAAATTGGTACTACATCTTTAAACATTTGTTATAACTCTGGAAAGGAACCATATGGGCCTGAATATTTCTTTTTTGGGGGTAGTTTTAAAATTACAAATTCAAATTCCTTTAGCAATTCTTGTAGTGTAAATATGCTGGTGACAATTTCTTTAAGTTGTTTTTTCCCTCCCCATTTTAGAATGTTTTGATTTCTTTATTCCTGAAAGCTATTTTCATTGGATTCTAGGTTGATAATCCATTCTTTCAATATTTGAAATGTGTACCAATTTATTGTGGCATCCTTTCTGACAAGAAATCCACTGTCTTTGTAATGTTCTTCTCCCATCAATAAGGTATCATTTCTCTTACAGTTGAGATATGAGGTATCTCTCCCAGTGCCAGAATGTTCGAAGGTGAAATGACTGAGTTATGATAGCCTTAACTTAATGAGTAGATTAATCCATATCAGCGCTAACTGGTTAGTAACTGTAGGCAGGTAGGGTGTGACTGGAGGGAGCTTGCTTTGGGGTTTGCATTTTGTCCTTGGTGCGTGGAGCTCTCTTTCTCTCTCCTTCCTGCTTATCACGTCCTGTTCTACTTCCCTTGGCCTCACTTTGGCCTAGTGCAATGGAGTCTGCCGACTATGGCCTGAACCTCTGAAACTGTGAGCCAAAATAAACTTTTGCTCCTCTAAATCATTCTTGTCAGGTCTTTTGGTCACAGTGGCACAAAGCAGACTAAAACATAGCATTTAAGATTTTTTTTCTTTGTCTTTAATTTAAAAAAAATTCACTATTTCTTAGTGTAATTTCTTTGAGTCTCTCCTATTTTTAGATGCCTTAGCTTCTTTAAAATCTAGATTTATATTTTCTTACCAAATTTTTGAAATTTTCGATCATTATTTCTTTGAGTACTATTTCAGCCTCATCCTCTTTCTTTTCTCTTTTCTGTGTTCTGCTTTTGTGTGTTCAGTGTTTTATTATAGTCCCAGGCTTCTAAATCTCACCTTTTTACTCCTTTCTTTTCCTGTTGTTGGGATTGTGTGATTTCTATTGTACTGTCTTTAAGTTCCTTGGTTCATTTCTCTGTTGCCTTCATTCTGCTATTGAATGTGTCCATTTAGTCTTATAATTTTGGTTATTGTGTTTTTCAGATCTAAAATTCATATTTGTATTTATATTTTATATTAATTTATATTTTACTTATGTATGTTGTTGTAGTGTGTTTTCTGTTGCTAATAAGACAATACCACAGATTGGGTAAATTTCAGAGAGAAGAGGTTTGTTTTGGCCAATGGTTCTGGTCTAAAGTCAAGAGGCCACATCTGGTGATGGTCTTCCTATTGGTAGAATCATAAAGAGATGTAGGGTATCATGTGCAAGAGACGGGAACTCTGTGTGTGTATGTGTGTGTGTGTGTGTGTGTGTGTGTGTGTGTGTGTGTGTGTGTGAAGCCACCAGGATTCACTTATGGGACTCTACCTAATGACCATATCTTGTCCTGAAGGCCCCACCTCTGAAAACCATAGGCCAATGAAGGTTTCAACTCTCTTAATACCTCACAATGGAGGACAAATTTCAACACATGAAGCCTTGAATATGTCCTCTAAATACGTGATTTAATTCTCTTTAGAGAAATTTTCTCACATTATCTATTTTTAGAATTTATTCTGTTCCACTGATTGAATTTTCTCTTATGAAATTTTTATTTATCCATGTTGGATTGGTTTTGCCTGACTTTAATACTTACTAATTTTTGCAATTTTAAAAATTTCTATTAATTTTCATTTTTTTCCTTATTTTTTTCTTTTCTCTCCCTCTTTTTCCACAATAATGCATTTTTGTGGTGTCTATCTCTTCTTGTATTCCTTTTAGTTAAATCTTCATTTCTCTCTTTTCATCTTTATCTATTGCTTATCCATCCATACAGGCCCAAAAATCTGCTGGGATAAGAAGTGAAAATAGAGCAAGTATATTGTCTCTAACCTGATCATGTACAACTTATAATCCCAGCTCCCTGTATAGAGTAGCATTTGCTGAACAAGCTGACAGAATAAACAGACGACACTTTACCCATATTGATCCTTTCCTACCCCAAATATAAGCTTTTGTTGTAGCAAAGAAACCATATTTGTATGTAAAACAAAGAGAAATAGACTCCCCAATCTTCAAATTTTGTGAGAAGCCTATAGAATAAAATGAGAATTGGTGAGAACAATCTTAATGAAGTCTTACCGAAATTAGAAAATGTTTTTATTCAGTTTTCCATTTTCTTTGTTGATAAAACTAATGATCCAAACTACTAATAATGGCAACTAATATCTTAGTGCTTAGCATTTTCCAGGTACTCAACTACAATATCTATATATGTTATCTCCTTCAATTCTTATAAGAACCCTGTGAGCAATGCACTGGTTTTATCTGTATTTTATCAATAAAACTGATACTTAAAGAGATTAGCAATTTGTAGAGGTCATGTTTTAAAATTTAGATTTATCTCTTATTTAACATTCTATAATTTTCTTTAGTCTTTTTTGTTAATATTAGATTCCAACTTTCTGTTTTGCGTTTTCTAATGTGACTTCATTTTTTGATACTACATAATCTATGTTTTTCTTATCTTTGATGTCTGGCAATATTTTTAATTGACTTGGTTGCAGTCCTTTCAATGCTTATTTTAAGTAAGGAGTGTTCTGCACGTTTGGAGAAATTACCTGGTTAGCAGAAGTAAAAGATTGCTTTTCTAGCTTTCTCTTTGACTTAACTGTGATAAAATGATTTATCTGCATGGCTATATCTACATGTTTCTAATATTTGAGATCCATATCTCTTGGTCTTCTCTTTCCCTAGTAGCTAAACCTTCTCTCTCCTTGGTACACAGGAGATTTTACCCTAAACAAGTAATCTTCAACACTCCCAGCTCTTTCTATACCCCCTGTACTTGTTTACAGACTGGAACCTGTGAAGTTTCAGGACTGTACAAAGTTTGGCTATTTGAATCCTCCTCTGTGAGTGGAGACCTTGTTTTATGTAAATCATGGTAATTCCTGGGTTTCTTGCACTTTAGAACCTGCTAGATTTTTCTTTGTACCCCTTTACTTTTTCCTGCACAGTTGCTCTTCTTCCCAGGATTTTGCTGCTACCAATGTTTCAAAATTTCTTGCTCTTATACTTGGATTTATGGGATAATTCATCAGCTTGTTTTGCCATATATTTTGTTTATTGTATATTACAAATGTGCTCAGAGTTTATTGCCTTAGAACCACAATTTATTATTATTGCAGTACAGGGGACTGAACCCAAGGGTGCTGTACCACTGAACTATACACCCAGCTCCCCCACAACACCTTCTTTTTTTAAAAATAAATTTTGATACGCAGTCTTACTAAACTACCTGGACTGGCCTCAAACTTGTGATCCTCCTGCTTCAGCCTCCTGAGTTACTAGGATTACAAGTGTGCACAGCAGTGCCTGTCAGCAATTTATTATTAGAATTCAAGAATATTTTTCTGATGGGGGATTATGGTTTCAGTCATGTCATGGTGTAGGTATCATGATTTCACAGTGTTGCAAACATAGATGAAATGAACTTGAAAGCCTGAGAGTTGAAATATCTGGGGGCAGGATAGCCATTCTTTCCCTACCTTTGTATCTTCACATAGTTATCTTAGTTATCCTTAGGGTAACTTCAAGCTTGTTGATGTTATTACAAGGCACCTGAAATCTCCAAGAGGTCAAGATGATAACAGCCAGTTCTCTGAGAGGATAGACCTGGAATTGGCAGAGTATCACTTTTACCTACCCTGTTATTCAAAGCAATCAGAGGATTATCCGAGACACAAGGGCAAGGGAAACAGACATCACTGCTTGATGGCAGGAAGTCTGTGGCAATTTTTAATGCCCCCACCACTCCCTGGAATATCCAAGTTACTTTGATAGCTTTCTATAAATAGTAGCTTCCTTGGATATAATTTACATATCATATAATCCATGTATTTAAAGTGTACAGTACACTTCAATGATTTTTAGTATATACACTCAGTTGAATAACTTTGCAAAATCAATTTTAGAACATTTTCATCATCACATGAAGAAATCCTGTACCCATCAGTAGTCACTCCCCATTTCTGTCAACTTTCTAAAGGTGATTGGGAAAATTTTTGAAAAGAACACCAGTACCATCATCTTAGTCAATCTTGCATTATGATTCTTTTAAAAGAGCATACTTTTGATATATGTATTATTATTTTATTATAAATTGACCAGTTCTAATTACACCTATTTATTAGATACAAAGAAATGTCATGATGAATATGTTCAATATGAACCATTAATGTATACAATATGTGCTCATTAACATATTGAATACTACTGTGATGAAAGCCTTTGAAATTTATTCCTTAGAAATTTTGAAATATGCATTGACTATTGTCATCCTATTGTGCAATAGTACAATGACAACAAAAAAACTTATTCTTCCTAACTAAAACTTTGTACCCTTTCATTGAGAATAAATGCAAAAATACAATTTTGAATATGTATCAGTAAAATGAAGTTTTATCTTCCCTATTACCTACCAGATGTTTTAGGGAGCAGATGAAATGATAAAAAATAAAAACAGTTTTAAAAGTTTGAAAATCCACTTTACATGTATTATTTATTATCATTTAAATATTAAACAAAAAGAGGAAAGTGAAGCATTTTGGGAATATATTACCATAGATTTTGTATATTTCTCAGTAGTGATAGTATCAGTCTTCCAGTATTAAACTTTAAATACACACGTTTCTCACATTTAAGGCAGAGTGAATTCTAAAATATTTTTCAGTAAAATGAATGTTCATCCATGCAGTTCTGTTTTCTCTTTTGAACTCATCTAGAAATCTAGAAAACATAAACAAATAAATTTGAAGTGTGGTCCTGCAATAGTGACTCTGTAGTAAGAGCTGCTTCTATCCTGCATTCTCTGCACTGCCTTCTCAGTCCCCACCTGGAGTTCTGCTGCCAGGCTGCTTGGACTGCACATGCTGATGAGGATGTGGCTGATAACTTTCCTAAACAGGGGATCTGAAACACAGATGAGGGTCTTCTCATCTGTGGTTAAGATGATCCATCATCTATCCTACACATTGAGATGTTTTTGCCCTGAATAAATGCTGAACAGAACAGGCTACTGGGCTAGCAGGTATCAACTGGGCCACCCTAAGCAATGAAGACTAAAAATTTCCTTGATTTTAAACTGCCTGCAAGTCACTTGGTAATTGAAGAAGAGGATGCTTTTCTCTGGGTAACTGGGTATATTCTTCCATCAAAAGAACTGGTCTGTTTTGGCAATGGCATTTGGGGAAAAACAGGGACTTGTGGAAAGTTAGCAACAATACCACTGATATGTTATGTAGATAGTGCACATTATCTAGATACTTTCATTTGAACAGAAAGGATAAATGCTTTAGTGATTATATTATACAATAATTTAGCCAGGTTTGGAAGGTTTATTTTTGTTAATGGATTCCCATATATGTTATTTTTAGTTTGGCAAAATTGTACATAAAATAATTCCCAATAAAACATGAGTGAATGTCCATTCTCTCTCCTCAGTTTATGATCCATATTTCTATAGTCAAAGATGAGATAGGGCTTAGTTCTTCTCTTAACCTTAGTTTTCTATTCTGAAAAATGAAAATAATGCTAGTCCCTACTGCACAGAGTTGGATTAAGGCATATAGGTGAGGTATGCAAAATATAAATACTTGTGACAAAGAGCCATTTATAAGAAATGAACAAGCTGTTTCTTCATATGCCTGAATGTACTTTTTTATATAAAAAGTCTATATAAATACTGATTGTATGGGTGATATTGTTTACATGTGAAGCACTTAAAGCCTGGAATGAAGAATCTTTTGCTTAAATTTCTGTTGCACAATTATTTGGTCTGTATTTTCACAAATTGCTTACTCTTTTTAAGCATCACTTTTGTTGATAAAATAGAGATAAAACCAATGCCTGGCTCATAGGATTCTTTTAAGAATTGAGGGAGTTAACATGCAGATGTTGTGGTTGAGTACCTGGAAAATGATAAACACCAAGATATTACTTATTGTTATTAGTAGTTAAGATTATTAGTTGTATAACTAATAATAAAGAAGAAAACAGGAAACTGAGTAAAAACATTTACTAATTTCAGTAAGGCTTTAAGATTGTTCTTATCAATTCTCATTTTAGTCTATAGACTTCTCACAAAAAATTGAGGGTTTTTTTGGGGGGGTCTATTTCTCTTCTTTTTACATAAATATATAACTTTCTTTGCCATAATAAAAGTTTATATTTGGGGTAGTAAAGGCTCAGTATAGGCAAAGGGTTCATTCTCCTGTCAACTGTTCAGTAAGCACTACTCTATCCAGGGAGCCAGGATTGTAAGCTATATATGATCAGGTTATAGACAATATACTGGCTCTATCTCTACTCCTGGCCCTAGCAGATTTTTTTTGACCACTGAACCTGTGAGAGCCTGGACATTTGGCCCAGATAAGATCCAATTCGCAGAATAAAGAGGTGACTTCCTGTCGCTGACCTAGAATTGTGACATTGTAATGTGGTAGTGTTTGATCTGATTTTTGTCAGATACTTTGTGATCACTTCATGTTCGACCTTCATTACCACAGGGTGGTTTTGTGCTTAATACCACTGACCTAAATCCTCTTCAAAACAGATCATAATGTCAGAACTCAGTTTTTAATTCCAGATTGAGGCTGATTTTATAACTGGTTTGAAGCTAAGCCGTCTATCTATAAAAGATTCTGCAACTATCTATAGACCTTTATTTTACTTTTATTTCTGTTTAACCACTCAATGTGTGTTAAACAGGGAAAGTTACAAGGGAAAGTACATTCAGGCATATGAAGAAACAGCTTGTTCATTTCTTATAAATGGCTCTTTGTCACAAGCCACTGACTGAATTAAAACAGTTCTCTTCAGCTGTACATTGAAGTTTTCAGAATTCTGCCTCCTTCCCATATTTCTTTCCAAGATGAAGCCTGAGTGCATCAGGGAGTTCAGCATCTCCCCTTGCTTCAGGGAAGGAGCTTCAGCTCTACGTCTTTGGGCTGCTCTCAGGATCCTTACTGAACTGTGAAGCAATGATGTCCTTCATCAGTTTGTCATAGCTTGATTCATGGCACCCTTGGTTGAAGGTTGGGGCTAAAGAACAAAAAGCCACTTTTCTCTTAGAATCCTATCTGCTGTCTTGACCCCACCTCAGCTGTTTCAAGCCCAGTGGCTGTCAGTGAGGTCAGGCTGTGACTTCCTTTGGATCTCCAGCCTGCCTGGCCTTCATCCTTCAGATATAGGTGTTGATCCCTTGATAGGCATCCCACCAAATACCTTGCACAAACTTCCTTAGGGCATATGAGAATTCTGAATTTGTTTCATTCTAGCCAATCTGGAGAGCTAAGCTCAGGCCTTCTCTGCGTAACTTTTCTACTCCACTAGCATCACACATAAAGAACTTCTCTTGATGGCTGGTCTCCTTCCCAAGTGCCAAAAGTGGGGAGGAAAATCTTTCCAACTACTAAAAATGGAGATAGAGTAGAATTTTTCTTAGATTTTCATCAATAGTTTATTTTTTTCCTAACACCTAAAAGAAAGGAACCCTGTGTTTTGAATTTCCTGTTAGCATATTCTACCACCCACATGCTCTTTTGCAGTTATCTTCTGTCCATGTGTCATTTCTCTTTTTTTCCAACTTATCTCTTCCTCCACCACTACTGCTGTTGTAATTCCTGGTGATGTGTAAATATCTATGAGATCATCCATTCCATATTCTGGCCTCTCATCTCCTTGCCTTCATATCTTCTAATGATATTGATCCTATTTATACCTCTAATTCCTATTTATAATCTAGATTGTGTTATTATTGATAACTAAGTTCCTTCTATAAATTATAATTTCAAGCTTCCCATTCTCCAGCTATCACTTCCTGTCTTTTCAACTGGTTCCCACTAATGCTTCCATTCCAACAATCTGTTTACACATTATAAACCTAGAATTTATTTATATACCACCTTTTCTTGTCCCTAACTCCACCACATGCCTTCACACTGCAAAAATTCCATATTTCATCCTTGTAATCACTCATTTGCTATAAACCACAACTACCTTGTAGTTCTCTTGATTCATTTTTCTGCCCAGAGTATCTACAACCTTAGTTAAATTTAAGTGTCCACCTACCCTGTGTCCATGAATGTGAAGTTCAACATGGCTGAACAAAAACTTATCATCATGCTGACCAGTTTCGCTTTAAATTTATGACAACTGATCCTAATGGTGTTCAACAACCATATTATATTGACCTTGTATATTTAGTCCTTATATAAACATTTAGTCCTTTATCTCTCCTTTCATACTTCCATCACCTTCTCCCTTGTCCTTATTTCCTCCTGCTGCAGATAAAATGAAAGCAACCAGAATATGCCCCAGTCTATCCATTCTTACATCTCTGCATATGTGCATTTTGTTTAATTCCTTTCTGTGAATGAACTATCTAAACTCCCAGCAAAGGAAACCCCTCTTCTTGTACGCAAGGTCTCTTTCTCTCTCATCCTGCTGAGAACTTCATTCTTACAGTTTTTCTTTGTCTTTTCTCTATTATCATTTCTCTCTTCCACTGACCTTTTGCATGATAATGTAGTAATTTCTCTTCACAAACAACTGTCTCTACTTCCGTTCATTCTTCTCTTTAAATCTCTTTTCATAAATCTATAAAGCCAAATTTATTAATTATTTATTATTAGTCATTATCCCCACAGTTTCATTGACTAGTTCATCTGTCAAGTACTGAGAAAAGAGTATTAAAATTTTCTTAATAGTAGAAATCCTCTAACATGATTAGGACTGAAGTGAAACAATGAATCAAAAAATGTTTGTTAAGGCAGAGGATAAAGAAAAACAATTATATAAATACTGAGAATCTTTTATTATGACTAAAAGCATGTGGATAGATATTTGTTTGATAATCTTTTGATGCAGGACCAAAGTTTTCTCACAGTATAGACCCTAAATTAGAGTTTTATTATCTGTTTGACCTAAACCATGTAAGGTCTGTTTTGTTTAATTATGGATTTTCAAAGTGGAGTGGAAGTTTAGAGAGGCACTTGAGAGTGATCTGAATGTGGAATAATGTGTTTAGGTTTTTATAGTTAACATCTCTTTTCCTGGTAAGTTACATTTGGCTCACCTACACCTAATTTGACAGAATATTTTTTAAACAGTCACATTGTGGCGTTGAAAAATGGTTAACTCTCAGCATGGTGGTTCAAGTAACTTGGGAGACTGAGGTAGGAGGATCATAAGTTAAAGGCTGGCCTTGGCAATTTAATGAGACCCTGTCTCAAAATAAAAGATTAAAAGAAAGGGCTGGGGATGTGGCTCAGTGGTAGAGTGCTCCTGGGTTTAATCCTCAATGCTGAAAAAAAGTATTGAAAGGGTATTTTTTTAAAAATTAAGAATACTTTTTCACATATATTTTATTTAATACATGATATTTTATATGTAATATGTAGCCAATTATAGCAGATATAAGCATATTTGGGAAATAGCACTACTGACCCTTGGTAAGTGTAAAACTCAATTGATGGGAATAGAAGGATAAGGGTGAATGGTGAGAGAAATGTATTGGCTAGTACCTGAAAGACAATGTATGTATATTTTATAGAGGAACAGACATTGTCAGTTAATCTAGAAAGTCAGTTTGGTGAGCTCTTACTGCATTATTATGTTTCTGCTAATGTCAACTTTTATTTCCAACCTTTTTTTTTGTTCCATATTTTATGGTTTATTTGATGCATATGAGTTGATGACAGTTACAGCCTTTGAACATCATCCTTTTATCTGTAAGAGGAGCATTCATTGTTTCTTTGAAGCTTTTACCTTATATTTGATTGAGTCTCTTAGTGATATTGCAACATCTTTTATGTTCCTTACCTCTTTTTTTTTTAATGGCTCAAGTTTCTTTGATATTTTTCCCTTTTGTAATTTAGAAAGACTCCAAATTGCTAGAGATTGATTTTAAGACTTAAAAAAAATTTTTTTTTCAGAATTCTGTATTACTTGAGGTATGAACTTCAATAACTATTGACTTCTCTGTAAGTGGAGACTTGGAAACCTTCCAATTTCTTCAATCTCTATTATTTAATTTATAGCTGCACCTGGATTTTCCACAATTACTAAAACACACATACACGCAGAAACACACACACGTACACACATACACACATGTACGCACATAAACGCATGTACCACAATTTTCATTCTGGGGCTGTTTGAGTCATGTCTTAGTTTACTAGTGTATATTTTCAGTTTCTTTTCCCTTAAAATGGCACATGAATGATTTAACTTCTACAGCATTTTTTAAATAAAAAATTTCCATCCTTTGCAAATTTTCTGGATTGGTGATTTAGCAGTCTATAGATTTTATGACTCAGAACTATTTTATTCAAAAGTTGGTTGAGGTTATAAAGCATTTAGTTTCAGTCAAGGAGTGCAAACATTATAATCAGATTGCTTTTCTTTTTCTTTGTGAGTGAAATATCTCTTCTTCCTAGATGTTTGCAAGTATCTTTCTTTGTCCTCAAAATTGGAGTAGTTTCACAAGGTTGATTTGAGAAGGCACTTCTCATTAAAGAATTTAATCTGGATTTTATTTTTGGAGTCTTATCATTTTTCTTAGTATAGCTAATGGCTTGTCAATATTTTCTATGTTTTTCTTGTCACTGTATCATTTATTTGTGCTCTGATATTTATTATTTCCTTCTTTCTGATAACTTTGGACCTTGTGTAGTGCTTATAGTTCCTTGAGGTGTACAGTTGGGTTTATTTAAAATCCTTTTTTTCCTTTTTTTGTGGATATAGACCTTTACTGCTATAAATGTTCCTTTTAAGAATGCTTTTGTTGCATCCTATAAGTTTTGGTATGTTGTCTTTCCATTTTTGTTTGGTCTAGTTAATTTTTTATTTCTCTTTTGAAGTGACTAGTTTTTAGATTTGACTAGAAAAGTGTTATCCTCATACACTTTTGGATATTATTTCTATTTAATTTGTTTTGTTTTCTTTTGCCAAAATCCTATTCCTAAATGTCGGATTTATGTCTTGTATTCTTGATATCTCTCATTTTTCCTTACACTATACTCTGGGTGATTTTTAAAGTCTCTTATCTAAAGCAGTGATCTGACTTATGACAGGTGATTCTGTTTTGCTTTTTCAATACCTTCTAAATTTGGATAGCATCTAATGCCATTTTATATTCTTCTGAAATTTTTTACAAGTTTTTAGTTCAACCTCATCATCCTCCTTTTCATGTAAGTATGTTTGATTACCATGTTGAGTCCTTTTTATCTCAATTCCTTGAGAAGCAGTTTTTGTTTGATATTTTCTTGTACTGCCTGTTAGTTTTGCATCTATATTTTGCATGTTACATTTAGTTTCATTTTTATGTTGCAATTTTTTTCCAAGAGTTTTTATAGCACTGACCTTGTAATAGTGAGACTCTTAATAGGTCTGCCATTTGTTCCAAAATAGGTGGAAATGAATTCTACCTGGTTTCATCTTTCTTTACCAAGGTCTCATAATTATGCTTTTGAAAATTCAATGGAAATGTTAAATTTCACAGGTAAATATTACAGTTTAGTTATTAACTACCCTAAGAATGCAGTGTTGTCTGAATTTGTGCTGACTTTCTGCAAATGCTCAGCTCTGTTTTATACTTTTATTCCATGACAGAATTTTCCTCACTGGCAGCTATTCATTGCAATGGGGTCATAGTGTATTCAAAAGTAGACTAAGAAAGAAAATCACCATCTTGAGGAGATTCACTGCAAGACATAGAGGAGTTAAATGTGAAAGAGAAAAGGAGAAAAACTTGACTTTTTTATGCAACAGGTGAAGGAGAAAGAGCTGAATAAAACAATATAAAAGAGATAGCAACAGAATTTGTATGTTGGGTATCTTAGTAAAAATAATGCTTTAGAGTTTATATGTATATTCTATATTTAGTATGTATATTCTAATTCCCCAGGAGTTCTTGTGATGAGAAAAAAAGATGCAACAATAGTACCACAAACAGGGTGGCACCAAACAACACAATATGGATGCCTACAAGTCATAAAACACACGGAAGAAAGAAAATCAAGGTTGATACACACTCCTTTTCACAAGGAGCAAGAGTGATGCTACAAGAGGTAAACAAAGGAAATTTGAGCAACCTGTTTTAATTTGAAGCAGTAAAAGCTAGAGGAATTGTGTTGCCATGGGAACAACCAAAGTATGCCACTGAATGTTCCACTCCTACCAGCAGTCAAAGGCCCAGGGGCAGCACCTCCTAGGAAAGCATTTGACCGCATCCTGGAGGGATGTCAAATGGAATATTCCCACACTGACCGAGCTGAAAGTCCAACAAAAGAATGAGATGTAGTCAAACTTTCTAGAGTTAAGGGCAAACTGAAAAGAAAACAAAATAAGGAACACTGATCTTTAGCTTGGAAGTTTCAACAGTTACTAAAAATAAATTTTACAAAAAATCACCAAAACGCTGATAACTGTTTCCTCAGGCTAGTTAATAACTAAATTCCTAACATTTACCTATAAAAGCTTGCATTTCAGTTAAATTTTAGAGGGCGTAATTGTGAGACTTTGGTAAACAAAAGAACCAGGGAGAATCCACCTTCACTTTTGGGAAACATTGCAGTCCTGAAGGGTTTGCCTAGCGGGATTTCTTGAGTGCATGTGAGTTTCAATCTTTTCCTCCTCCCAGGGACTTTCCTTGTTTAGTTCCTCTGTCCTCTCCATTCTGAAAATGCTTGCTGAACAATTCTCCTTAAACAAACCTCTCAGTACTTGAAATTCATATCGTTTACAAAACACCACCAACCTATGTAGTAGACAATTACTTTCCTGTTTCTTACGCATTTATTTGGTTTCTTTGTACATTCCTGGGTAATAATGTTCTTATCTGTTTTGATGTTTACTCTAGATCATTAAGTTTGGAGTCTTCTTACTTCATGGAATTAGTCTTCCTTTGGCCTCCATGGGGCTGAGAATACCTAAGCAATATTGAAACTGTTTTATTGAAAGGAAACCCCATGAAAAATGAAATTAATCTCTGCTTGACATTTTATGGTTTTAGCTGATGCTTTTTTTCCCCCCGAAATTTGAGCAAAATATTTTCTGCCAGCTTTAAATTATCAGTGGAAAGAAAAATTCATTTATTTGTTCCTTTAAAAGTATATGAACTTTTTAAAAAAATCTGTGTTTATGCATAAAACAACTGAAATCATACATTTCAAATTTGCTTTGAGAAGGAAAATTAACCTAGTGTTAAAGAAAAATGGTACATTATTTTATAAGTGATGGTGTAATACTGTCTGTGTTAGCAGAGAAGTATATCTTAGCTTAACACAGTCTCAGTGCCCTAGTTTGTGTTGATGCCATTAAAGGAAATCATAAGATTCACATAGACTCAAAGCAAATCATACAATGAATTAGAAAAGGGAGATTGTCTCACCAGGCTGAAATATATGTACATCAGACTAGTAGTAATCTTCTTCCTTTTCTTTTTTTTTTTTTTTATTAATTTTTAACTTTTTTTTGTATATACATGACAGTAGAGAATATTTTGACATTTTATGTATACATGGAGTATATCTTATTCCAATTAGGATCCTATTCTTGTGGTTGTACATGATATATTCACTGTAGTGTATTCATATGTGAACACAGAAATGTTATGTCAGATCATTCCACTGCTTTTCCCATTCTTATCCCCGCTTCCTTCCCTTCATTTCCCTCTTTAATCCAATGAACTTCTACTCTTGCCCTCTACCCTCCTTGTTGTGTGTTAGCATCCACATGTTAGAGAGAACATTTGACCATTGGTTCTTTGAAATTGGCTTATTTCATTTAGCATGATAGTCCCCAGATTCGTCCACTTACCAGTAAATATCATAGTCATTCTTTTTTTTTATAGCTGAGGGTGTTAGTCAGGGTTCTCTAGAGGAACAGAATCAACAGGAAGTATGATTATAAAAGGGGATTTATTATTATTTAGATTGGCTTACACATCACTCTACAATGGCTGTCTGTAGCTGGAGAGCTGGACAAACCAGTAGCTGAGCAGTCCAAGATGCAGAAGCCCCAGAATGAAAAAGATCAATAGCATTACCCTAGTCCGAGACCAAGGCGTCTGGAAACTGTTTTTTTTTTTTTCCCTTAAATTCAAGAGAGTAAAGTTTTAAGTTGCAGAAAGAGTTTAGCTTCAATCACAAATTGTTAAAAGGATAATCTACAAAGAAAACTTTGTAGAATCTCTGGCATAGTCTGCTTTGGAAGAGTGAACAAGCAAGAGTGTCTAATATCCTCAGATGATGGAAGCAGTCATCAAGAACCTGTCCTAAGAAGAGCCGAGCTTGCATCTGCATCTGCTTCCTTGTTCTTCCAGCTTTGATTCCATCCTATTGGACGGTGCTGCCCACCCTTAGGGAGGGTCTCCACTTCAATTCCTATCCCACATTCCAATCATTCCTAGACAGGCCCTCATGGACACACCCAGAAGCCTCTTAATCATTGGCATCTCTTAATCCAATCAAGTTGACAATTCAAATTAACCATTACACTGAGTAATATTCATATATATATATATATATATATATAATATATATCTCACATTTTCTTTATCCATTCATCTATTGAAGGGCAGCTAAATTTGTTCCGTAGCTTAGCTATTGTGAGTTGGGCTTCTATGAACATTGATGTGGCTGTGTCATTGCAGTATGCTGATTTTAACTCCTTTGGATGTATACTGAGGAGTGGTATAACTGGGTCAGTTGGTGGTTCTATCCTAGTTTTTTAAGAATTCTCCATACTGCTTTACAGAGTGGTTGTACCAATTTGCAGTCCCACCAGCAATTTATGGGTGTACCCTTTTCTCCACATCCATGCCGACATTTGTTGTTGTTTGTATTCTCGATTGTTGCCATCCTGATGGAATGAAATGAAATCTCAGTGTAGTTTTACTTTGCATTTCTCTAATTTGCTAGAGATGTTGAACATTTTTTTCATTTATTTGTTGACCATTTGTATTTCTTCTTCTGTGAAGTGCCTATTCAGTGCCTTTGCCCTTTTGTTGATTGGGTTATTTGTTTTCTGATATTAAGTTTTCTTTGTAGAAGATTATCCTTTTAACAATTTGTGATTGAAGCTAAACTCTTTCTGCAACTTAAAACTTACCCCATACCATGTATTTAGTGGAAGTGGAGACTTCATTTGAATTTAGCAGATGCTCTCTTCCTAATCACTGGATGAATTTAAAGGAACCTGAGAAGAATACTGCTTAAAATGCATTCACATATAGCCTATATTATTCTGTGTTTGATACAGTTATGCAGGATTTTATTTCTTCCTTCCTGTACTCCCTCTTATTTTATAACTTTGTTTCTTGCATAATTTAATACAGATAACCAAATCTGAACTCAGGAAAGAGTTCAAATTGATAAATGAATTATTTTTGCTATGAATGTAGACTTTAAAACAATCATTACTGAATGTTGACCGTGAGTCTTTTATTTTGAAGTATACCTTTAGTTTAATTTTTTTGTTTCTTCTGAAAATCATCTGTATGGACACACTGGTAAAATCCTACATGGTTGATATGATTTTATATTAGCATGTGTCATATAAAAATGTAAGAAAGACAAGACTCAAAACTTCAAAGATTGGTAGAGTACTTGCCTTGCAAGCGGAGGGCCCTGGGTTCAATCCCCAGCAACACACACACACACACACACACACACACTCACACTCACACACACACACACAATTTTCAAAGAAAAATCAACTGTAGTTTATGTTAATTAATATTACTGCCTTTTATTTTAAAAATTTCAGACAAAAGATATTGGGCCTAGTGGTAACAAAAGTAAATCTAAACTTTTGTTTATTGTAGTTATGACCACATAAAAAGTAAAGAACATAAGTGTATGGGTTTTATGTAAAATATATTAGAAAATATTAAAATTAAAGTTCAGAATATATTTGTAGTTATATATCTGGTTTTATCATGGTATGTAGTTTTAAATAATAGATTATTATTTTAATAATAGACTAATTATTAATATAATGAAAAGAAGTCTTTATACAAGCTTTGAACTAATTCTTCCTGCCAAGCACCCTTTCTCATTCTTATAGTAGAAATCTTTTTAATGGGAGAAACTCCTTATGATTCTGATGGAAGTCATTGAGTCCCAGCAACTACGGCTTGGATATAACTCAGATCTGGCCAACCAGAACACTGTATTCTTCTCTCTTTCCCAAGCTACAATGATTCATTCAGTGAAAGACATATGGTTCAAGTAGAGAGTTTTTCATATTATAGAAAGAGGATTGTTATTAAATTATCTTTGATTGTGTAATCTCTTTAAAAGGAACAGAAAATATATACAAAGAATTTATCAAAAATTCTGCATTTTTTTTCTGTTGATAGCAAAATTGTTTGTCATCTTGATAAAATTTAGGCCCAGCAAAATAATTAAGGACCTTTCTGAATCATCAAGTATCCTATTTAATGTTTATAATTATTATTATATTATTTTTGTTATTATTTTGCTGTACTGGGCATTGAACCCAGGGTCTTGTGCATCCTAGGCAAACATTCTACTACTGAGCTACATCCCCAGAACCAAGTATTCTAATTTTTTAAAAAAAATATTTATTTATTTTTTAAATTTTTTACACACTACATTTTGATTCATTGTACATAAATGGGATACATCATTTCATTTCTATGGTTTTACATAATACAGATTCATACCATTCATGTAATCATACATGTACATAAGTTAATGAGGTCTATCTCATTCCATGATTTTTCATACCCTCTCCCTCTCATTTCCTTCTACATAATCTAAAGTTCCTCCATTCTTCTCTCACCCCCCACCACCCCCACTGCCATTATATATCATCATCCACTTATCAGGGGTAATTTTGGGATTGGCTTATTTCACTTAGCATGATATTCTCCAATTCCATCCATTTATCTGCAAGTGCCATAATATTGTTCTTCTTTATGGCTGAATAATATTCCATTGTGTATATATACCATAGTTTCTTTATCTATTCATCTGTTGAAGGGCATCTAGGTTGGTTCCACAATCTGGTTATTGTGGATTGAGCTGCTACAATCATTGATGTGGCTGCGTTACTATAGTATGCTAATTTTAAGTCCTTTGAGTACACACTGAGGAGTGGGATAACTGGGGCAAAAGGTGGGTCCAAGTTTTCTGAGGATTCTTCACACTGCTTTTCAGAGTAGCTGCATATTTAAGTTCTTAGATGTATTATGTATAGGCAGTTAGTTCCATTTATTCTTTTAGAGTCTATGATCAATTTGCAACGACACCAGCAATGTAAAAGTGTGCCTTTTCCCCCACATCCATCTTACTTCAATTAGAATGGCTGTTATCAAGAACTCAAAAAATAAGTATCCTATTTTTAAAGTATCAATTTCATGTTACTTTATGGGGTCATTTGGGTATAAAACTTTTTCAAACTAAAAAGACATTTAATTCTCATCAATATTAAATTTCTCAATCCTCTGAATTAAAGCAAATTTCTTATGGACCTGAAATCAGGTATAGTTAAAAGTTAGGTCCTTGATGTATTACATGTTTTAATATAAATAGGTACTCCCTCTCTTATTTGTCTGCCATAGTTCATTTGCTTCTCTCTGTTAGAAAGAATTTTCTCAAACATTTTGAGAAATGCATTGTGGCAAAGACTTTCAACGATAAGCTCTCTTTCTTTCAATATACTTCCTAGAGTCAATGTCTATATATTCTTTATTTTCTACATATCATTTGACTTTATACATTTTAATAAGCAAAAAAGAAAATATAATGATAATTTTTTAACTGAGAAAACTCAACTTAGTTATTTTTCTTAGTTTACTGTTTTTTTTTTCAAGGCTTCTGTTGAAGTATTTAAAATTTATTTAGTAAAGCTTATAAAATCACACTCCATAAATCTAAGAAAATTAATCATTTTATGTCTACTGGTAGGAACCAACATAGTTTTAGAGACATTAATCATTGCACTTCATGTAATGAATAATACATTTATGTTCTTTGCTGTACTTTATCTGATAATACATGTACACAGCATGTTTACTCTTTTGCATGCATATTTAAGTTCTTAGATGTATTATGTATAGGCAGGTAGTTCCATTTATTCTTTTAGAGTCTATGATCAAATCTTCTGCAGTGAAGTTGAAAAGTGGTAATCATGCTTATGGACATTGATGTCTTTATTAAAAAACAAGTCTGATCTTTATTTTGTCTGAGATGGGGTCCCATTAAAATTAGTAATTGATATACCATATGCCTAAGTATTTAAAAGTTATATATAAAGCTAAAAGAATAATTATAAAACACAGGCTATCCTCCTTCTTTGATGAATATGCTTTTATAATGAGCTGAAAGACCATGTTAGTATTTGGAATTGTTGAAATTCTCGGTTCTTCAAAGCACAAGCCAGACACATGGCCTATGGATTCTTTCTTCTCTCATCAAACTCCATTTTGGATTATAAAGTGGTTGGCATCTTACATAGGAGTGCAGATTCAAGTCCCCACATTTAGGCTTCATCCATAGTTGCCTGCTTGCTAATTCCAGGGTCTCAAGTTCTCAGTTTGACCCTTCAGGGTCCTTACCTGTATGAAGGGGCATGCCTGGGAAGGGACAAGAGTAGACTGCTAGGTACTGCCTCAGCCCAGCAGCCCTCCTGTCTAGGTGGTGATACTACAGTCCAAATTAGAAATTTAGTTTACATGTGCTTTACTTGATGATCCCATTGTTTTCAAGCTTGTCTTTCTACAGATTTTACAATCCATAGCACGTTAGGGTTATTTGTAGTCATTCTACAGGGCAACAGCACCCCAGAACCTCTTACTCTTTTCTAACTACAACTTAGAACCCCAGATCAACCTCTCTGCATTCCTTCTCCCTGCATCCTCCCTCTAGCCTCTGCTAACTGCCATTCTACTCTCAACTTGCATAAGATTAATTTTTTGTGTATTTCACATGTGAATGTGATCATACAGTACTTGTCTTTCTGCCTGACTTACTTCCCTTAACTTGATAATCTCCAGTTCCATCCATGTTGTCCCCAATGATACAATCTCATTTTTTTTAAGGTGAGTAGCATTTCATTGTGTACATGTACCACATTTTCTTTATCTGTTCATAGGTTGCTAGACATTTAGGTTATTTCCTTTCTTTTCTTTTTGCCTTTTGGGAAGAGTGCTACAATACATATGGGAGAACAGATGCCTCTTCGACATATTGATTTCATTTCCTTTGGAGATATATATATATATATATATATATATATATATATATATATATATATATATCCAAATAGTAGGACTGTGGGTCAGATGGTGGTTCTATTATTATTTTTTGAAGACCCTCCATACTGCTTTCCACCACAATTGTACTTATTTCATTTCTACCAACAGTGTGTAAGGGTTCCCTTTTCTCTGCATCCTGACCAGTGCCTATTATCTTTTATCTTTTTGATAACAGTCATTCTTCATTTTCTTTTATCATTGAAACAAATTGCTGTTTATTTAATTGGCCTGTTAATTGAATTGGTCTTCCAGTTCAATATAAAAGTATATTTCATCAAAGTAGGAGAATAGCAGGTGTTTTATAATTATTTCGTTAGCTTTATATATAACTTTTAAATACTTAGGCATATGGTATATAAAGTACTATTTTTAATTGGACCCCATTTATTATTTGTAATTTTGATGATTGCCATTCTGACCGGAGTGAGATGAGATCTCAATGTAGTTTTGACTTATGTTTCTCTGATTGTTAGGGATGTTGAACTGGTATTCACTTAGGGGTCAGATTATGAAAATCATACTACTTTTTTTTTTTTTTTGGTGGTACTGTGTATTGAACCCAGGGTTGCTCTACTACTGAGTTACATCCCTAGTCCTTTTTATTTTAGTTTTCTTAGTGCATTATAGTTATTCATAAAATTGGGGTTCATTCTGACATAATCATAACAGCTTGGATGACAGTTTGGCCCACTACAGTCCCCAGTGCTTCTTCTTTTCTGCCCCCACCCCATTTCCATTCCTCTATGCCACTGGTCTTCCCTCTATTTATAATTTTTTCTTCAATTAGTGCTTTATAGATATACATAAAGATGGAATTAACTATGGTTTATTCATATACATACAAAGCATAGTTTGGTCAATTTCTTTCCACTTTCTACTGTTTCTCTTTTTTCTGTGTCCCTCATCCTTTTCCCCCAACCCCCTTTTTCTCCTCTACTTATTTCCCTTCTATTTTCATGGAATTTACCCACTCCCTTTATTCCCCTTATTTTGGCCTAGTTTCTACATATGAGAGAAAATTTTTGATCCTTGACTATCTGAGTCTGGTTTATTTTACTTAGCATGATGTTCTCTAGTATCATCTATTTACTGGAAAATGCCATGATTTCATTCTTTGTTATGACTGAGTAAAAGTCCATTGTGCGTATGTGTGTGAATGTATGCATATGTATATATACATACATATATATGGATAATGAGAATGTGATATATATTAGGATTCATCTGTTAATAGGCATCTACCCTGGTTCCATAACTTGGCTATTGTGAATTGCACTGCTATAAACATTGATGTGGCTGTATCACTATAGTATACTGATTTTAGTTCTTTTGGATAAATACCAAGGAGTGGGATAACTGGGCCATATGGTAGTTCTATTCCTAGTTTTTTGAGGATTCTCCATGCTGTTTTCTAGAGTAGTTGTACTAATCTGCAGTCCCACCAACAACGTGTCCATGTATCTTTCCCCTGACATCTTTGCCAGCATTTATTATTTGTATTTTTGATGATTACCATTCTGACCAGAGCGAGATGAGATCTCAATGTAGTTTTGACTTGTATTTCTCTGATTGTTAGTGATATTGAACATTTTTTCATTTATTTGTAGCCATTTGTGTTTTCTCCTATGAGACCATTTAGTTCTTTTGCCCATTTATTAATTGAGATTTTTTGTTTGTTTCTTTGGTTGATTTTTTTTGCTGTTAAGTAAGTTGAAGTAAGTGTCAAGCCTATGTTTTCTTGTAGCAGTTGAAAATTTTCTTGTCCAATTCCTAGGTTTTTGATCCACTTTGAGTTGACTTTTGTGCAGGGTGAATAGGGATCCAGTTTTATTCTTGTACATTGG
This sequence comes from Sciurus vulgaris, assembly GCF_902686455.1. Classification (NCBI taxonomy): domain Eukaryota; kingdom Metazoa; phylum Chordata; class Mammalia; order Rodentia; family Sciuridae; genus Sciurus; species Sciurus vulgaris. The sequence goes on from NC_136468.1 coordinate 53,279,049, forward strand.
ATTTCCAGTTTTCTCAGCACCATTTGTTAAAAAGGCTGTCTTTCCTGTAATATGTTTTTGGCACCTTTGCTGAATATCAGATGACTGAATCAATGTGGGTTTGTCTCTGTGTCTTCTATTCTATTCCATTGGTCTTCATGTCTGTTTTGATACCAATACCAATCTGTTTTTGTTACTACAGCTCTGTAATATAATTTAAAGACTGGTATTATGATGTCTCCTGTATCATTTGTAGCATTCTCCTTGCTCAGTATTGCTGTGGCTATTCTGGCCTCTCATTTTTCCAAACAAATTGAAGGTCGTTTCTTTTTTTTTTTTTTTTTTTTAATTCTTCGAAGAATGCCATTGGTATTTTGATGGGGATTGCTTTGAATATGTATATTGTTTTTGGTAGTATGGGCATTTTGACAATATTAATTCTGCCTAATTAAGGACATGTAAGGTCTTTCCATCACCTAAGATCTTCAATTGCTTTCATTACAGAGGTCTTTCACCTCCTTGGTGAAATATATTCCCAAGATTTTTTTTTAAAGATTATTGTAAATGGGATGGTTTTATTGATAATAGTCATTCTTACTGGGGTGAGGTGTTATCTCATTTTAGTTCTCTTTGCACTTCCCTGGTGATTAGTGATGCATTTAAAAAATACACCTATTTTCATTCTATGTCTTCTTTTGAGAATTGTCTATTTGGGTTTAATGCCCTTTATAAAACCAGGTTACTTGTTATTTTTTATTGAATCCCTGAGTCCCTTGCATAGTCTAATTATTAACCTTTTCCAAGATATCAAATTTTCATTATTTTGTCATTCTGTACCTTGTTTCCTCATTCCATTGATTGTTTATTTTGCTGAACAGAAGTTTTTTAGTCAAATGTGATCCCATTTGTCTATTTTTTATTTCATTTCCTGTGCTTTTAGAATTATGTCCAAAAAAATCTCCTGCCCATTCCAAGATCCTAATGCATTTCCCCCTCTTTTCTTATACTTTCATAGTTTTGGGGCTTACACTTCAGTCATTAATCCATTTTGAGTTAATTTTTGAACTAGTGAGAGAATAATTTTATTCTCCATGTGGATATCTAATTTTCCCAGAACCACTTATTGCTTTCTTCAATGTGTGTTCTTAGCACCTTTTTAAAAATATAAGTTGGCTCTAGATGCATGGATTTATTTTAAGGCTCTGTATTCTATTCTATTGGTCCATGTGTCTGTTATGCCAAAACCATGCTATTTCAATGACCACAGATTTGTAGTATATTTTGAGGTTGGATACTGAAATACCTCCTTCTTTGTTCAAGATACTTTGTTCAAGATGGCTTTGGTATTCAGGAATTTTTGTGTGCTGTGTATGTGACTCCATACAAATTTTGTGATGAAAGTAACAAAATTTTGATAGATATTACATTGAACTTGTGAACACTTTATGTTTATCCATGAACATAAGTAGTCTTTCAAATTTTGTGTATGTCCTCTTCAATTTATTTCAACAGTGTTTTATAGTTTTTATTATAGAGTTCATTCACCTCTTTGGTTAAATTTTTTCCTAGGCATTTTGCTTTTTGGTAACTATTGTAAGTGGAAATGCTTTTTGAATTTCTATTTCAGATAATTGACTATTGGCATATAACAGTGCTATTGATTTTTATATGTCAGTTTTAAACCCTGTCATTTTTTAGAATTCGCTTATTGACTCTAGTATTTTTATGGATCATGTCATCTTCAAACAGTGACAATTTGATTTTTTCTTTTCCATTTTGAATACCCTTTATTTCTTCTCTTGCCTGATTGCACTGGTTAGGACTTTCCTGTACTACACTGAAAAAATGTGGTGAAATTGGGCATCCTTGTCTTGTTCCAGATTGTTGATAGAAATCTTCAAAATTCCCCCCATTCATTATGACATTAGCACGTGAATTATAACACATGGTTTTCATTATTTTAAGTTCCATTTCTTCTATAATTAATTTTTTCATAAAAGAATGTTGAACTTTATGAAATACCTATTCTACATCTATGATTGTCATGTAGTTTCATGCTTTGTTTTATTGATATGGTGTATCACATTCATTGATTTATATATGTTGATCCCTTCTTGCAACCCTGCAAAGAATCCCACTTGATCATGAGGAATATTTTTCATGTGCTATTTGATTTAGTTAGCTGAGTATTCTGTTGAGTATTTTTCATTTATGTTCATTCAAAGTGTTTGCCTGTAGCTTTCAATTTTGTGTGTGTCTTTATCTGGTTTTGATATCAGGGTAATGTTTTCCTTCTAGAATGAATTTGGGAGAATTATCTCCACTTAAACTTGTTTTGAAGTGATTTAAGAATTGGTATTCTTCTTTAAGTGTTTGGTAAAATTCAGCAGTGAAACCATCTAGTACTACAATCTGGTATCACATTTTCCGGAGATTGAAAGAATACATATTCATTATAGACTTCATAACCTGCTTTGTTTGTGCCTATCTTCCAGAAATTCAAAGAAGGCTGCTCATTTTTGTTCAGCCTATAGCTGCTTCTATTATTTTTTGCACTATTTGGCTCCCTAAGTTCATGTTTGCCATAGGTAAACTGTTGGTATATAGTGTATGTGATTTTAGTACTAGAGGACAATCTAAGCCTAAGTTTGTCTCAAATATGCAACTAGTGTATTTTTAGTATGAATTAGGGGAAAACCTAAAAAGAGTAGTGCATCCCTGCAAATTTCTCTCTGGGGCCATCTTAGGCCTAGATGACTTATACACAGTCACTGCCTCATGGTCAGACACTGTAGGATTCTGCCTGGCACTGTGCAGATTTGCCATGGGGGAGCTATCCCTTGGCTACTATGCTATGCCTGTGCCCACCACTACTGTAATGTTGAGTCATTCCATGAGCATACAACCTGGGTAGGACCAAGGCCCACATTGCTATAAGCTACCTATGACTGAGGTGGTTTTGTGTCCCAAGACCATTGCGATTAGTCACAGTTGAAACTGGATGGAGTAAAAGTGCAATGAACTGGGGCCACATACTTCAGCCTGGCATCAGGTTTATTCCAATGCTCTGTCTATTTGTCCTTCCCTGTGGATAGGGGCCATTAGGATCTGTGCCCAATGCTAGGTCTAACCAATCTAGTACTGTGTTCCAAGGAAAAATTCCATACTCATCACTTTGTCCTACTCCAGTGAATATAGTCTTGTTCCATGTTGTGCTGTCTGAAATTGAAGTAGTATTGGTGCAGAAGATTCTTAGTCAAGAAGGCTGATGCATATCTAGGGTATACCTGAATATCATAGCAACAAAGACCTGCCCAGTCTGAGAGGTGTACACAGTCCTATGTACAGCTGGCAATGATAAAAGCTAAAACACAAGAACATTCCATCAGGCCACAGGTCTTTGCCTGGTACCAGTGCAGGTCTAGAGTTTTGTCTGCACACACTGACCTGGGAATAGTTGTGCTACCCTGAAGTTGGAGGATGTATGCTGGAGACAGTCTTTTGACCACCAGGGCTGATACCAACATGAGTCACATCTGAGTCCCTCAGCTGCAGAGACCAGGTGCAGTCTTGGCGGTGTGTGTGTGTGTGTGTGTGTGTGTGTCCCAGGCCCACTCTGAGATTCATTGATGCAGACCAAAACTTGAATCTATCTCCTGGGCACACAAGTCTGTCTGATGTCCAGGTTTGTCAAAGGGCTGTATGATCTCTGTTCTGAGAATTTTTTTTTTTTTTCCTGTCTGGTGCTGGATCTCACCATAGTAGACTTAATGTTGGAAAAGTCCTTTGTTAGCTTTTGGTTAGACCCTGCTTTCCAGAAAGTAGTCTTGCTCCTGGCTCTGCTTCCTGAAGTTGAGGTTGGGTGGTAGTGGCAATCCCTTAGCTACTGGGACAACACAGTTCCAGCATCTATGGATATAGTCTGGGTTTTGGAGGTTGTGGGTTCTGCCGGTCACAGGGTTTTACTGTGAAGTTCTTGATATTGGATTTCAAGTCAAAGACCTGGACTTTCTTGTCCCTCCTCCAAGCAGGAGGCAGCTCCCTCCATGCTGGACTGCTTGGAGTTGGGTAAGGAGTGACATGCAACTCTTTCCTTCCTACTTTCTTTGGTGTGTCTTTCCTTATTACACTAAAACCAGGTGTTATGGCTTCCCACCTAACTTCTTTAGCTCTTGAGAATGCAGTTTGATATGTGAATAGCTATTCAAATTGGTGTATCTTTAGGGAGATGTTTTCCCAGAGGATCTTACTTAGTTGCCATCTTTCTCTGCTTCTAAAACATGTGTTTTAAACATGCATGAGTGTTTATATTTGTTTGCTTCCCAGTGTTTTTCAAGTGGTCTAGATATTAATCTATTGAAAAGAATAATAATATTAATTATTATTAATAATAATAATATCCTTTTATATGTTATACAAAAATCAGTTCCATAGATGAGAATAAGTAACCAGTAGAATTAAATGTATCTACTTTAAGTTAGATATTTGATTTATTTGTCTTCCAACCTGAACAGATAATAAAGGAACTAAAGATAACAAATCAATTTTTCAGCTGCTAGTAATTCTGGAATAGGAAGAATAATGATGCTTCACTTGGGAGTACATAATAGGAAGGGGCCACGGGCCACATCCTTCTTTTTTTTTTTTTTTAATTCTGCTGGAATATTCTATCAATCCTGTATCTAATCATTCTGAGAGAAATCTTTGCCCAGATCAATTGTGGATTATTGTATTCTACATCTAACCGAATACCTTATTACAAGTGAATAGTCAGACTTACTCTTCCTTCATTTCCAGTACTTTCTCAAATCACATTTAATATGCTCAGCTAAAAGCACATTCTTTATTAAACAACAAGTATCCATTAGACAAATGACAAAGACACAATCAACTTTCTCTCTGGTAAGTCAGTAAGAAGTCAGAGGGCAGGTTCTTCAAGCAATCACGGGTTGTATTTCACCTAGATAAATGTGTAGAGAAATGCGTGGAGAGAGCTCTGGAGGCATACCACTTTGTAAAAATTATTCTGGATGAGGTATTCATTTTGCCTTCAGCAGTATTGCTGTAAATTAGTGCTTGCTGACCACAAGTGACTGTAACATCTATCCCAGGCAAGCAAAAATCAGTTCCTGAAGGTGTCCTTTTTGTTGCTGCGGGCTTGGTTTAAAGAACCACATGTATAATTGTGAAAGTATTACAAGGATCACATTAGAGGAACTTGGCCTCAATAAGGACCTGGCCTCACTGCTGTGGTCAGAGGACCAAATGAGAGAACTTATTCATGAGATCTGCACTAATCAGTTTCTCAGTTTGTGATGTGCTGGAAGAGAGAAATTTTACATTTGTAAGGTAAAATATCTACTGACTAGAAACCCTCAAAAAGAAAATGTAGCTTCCATTTGTTGGATTTAGCAGTGCAGTTTTCTTTGTTGTTCATTATTGAAAGTAAAATAAATGATGTGAATTAATTTCAATTACTTTATCAAACACATTTGCAGGATTTCATGGCATTTAAATAATTACACATGGACAACAGAAGGGAACATATGTCTGAAATGAGATTCAGTCCTAAGAGAGTAGCTAAAGTTTTTCTCTGAAAGTTTCTGTACTGAACACTGAGACAAGTGTTCAGTCCTTTGAATTTTGTAAGTGCCATTAAATTTCAGAAACAGGACCCAATTTTTGGGTGACCTGTGTATATATATATATATATATTTTTTCTTTTTTTGCATAAGGCCTATCGTATGTTGAATATTAGTAGTTCTCTGATAGCAAGTTCTTCTTGTAGAATTTTTCTTTTCTCTCTAAATGACTTAAGAAATAACTCAAAGCAAGGCATCAGGATTTATGAGACTAGACATGGACAAATTTTCCTGCCAGTAATGGTGGTAGAATGTGAGTTTCAGAGTCAGCTTTGAGGAGCTTGGGGCCTTTCCTTCTGTGGAATCCAGGTTTAAGTGGGCACTAATGGTATATTACATTTTGAAGTAGAGAAAGATAGAAAACGGGTTGTCTGGAAAGAAATGGTAACAGAGGCAATGGTCTGTGCATGTGGTGGGGGGCGGTCAAAGCAACTTCATGTCCTTTCCCATATCAGCATATTCTTCCTTACTTCTCTCAATTCCAATAGGTGAGACTTTGGGCCACTCTCAGTCCCCACCACACTCCCAACATCTGAAAGGCTGTTTGGTGGCCGCCTTTCACTCTTTTCCATTAGTAGTTATTTTTTTAATATGTACTTTATCTGAATTTCAACTTTGAAAACAGTCTCCAAAAGGAGATCCCGGAAGACTTTACACAAGTGGATTTAAAATATCAGAAGCAAAAATGAAGTAATGATATAATACAAAGTAGTGTTTCAACAAGTTATCCAGTTGAAGTAGCTAAGGAAAGGCAAAGAAAGAGGGTAGTGATGAGGACGTCAGGAGGAGTTAGATGGGAGGGTCATGGAGTGCCAGAGAGCAGGAGCTTTGTCTCCACGCTTCCTCAGATGCCAATCTCATGAGTTCTTATGTAAATTAAGGAAAGGGCTTTCTTTGAATCTTTGTCCCCTGGCCCTCGAATAGAATAGGGATAATGTCATCTATCTTTAAGAATTTTTTGTGAGGTTTGTAAGTAAGGCAAATAGAACCAGCACATATCTTCTATGTGAGCACTTAATAAATTGTATTGTTTTATTAAAATTTGAAGTGAACATAAAAGAGCATCCAGATGAGAAATGCTGAAGTTGCACAACTCAAATGAGATAGGAGCATCTATAGTTGAAAAATCCAAGTATCTATTATATTTGGGAAAAATGAGAGTAAAGCCTAGGAATGCTAAGACTTTGTGGAGAAGCATTATAGAGGAGTAGGTAAGAATGAAGACTTGAAATGCAGAGAACTTGTGTTCACATCTGAATTCTACCATTTAACAACTGCATCTCATTAGACAAAATACTTATATACTGTTTTTCAGTTTACTCATCTTTAAAATGGAATGCTGGTAATCATATCTAATCTGTAGGGTTGTTCTAAGTGTTGGATTAAGTGGCATTTATAAATGTAACACCTATCACATAGCAATCACTGAGTAAACATTATTTTTCATCATGATTTTGAGGTTCCAGGATGCTATTTGATTCTTTTTTGTTCTTTTTGACATGGCAAAAGGAAGATAATCTTGCAACTATTAAAAAATATATCACTGATTGATTTCTAGTTTGGATGTAAAAAGTCACAAAAGGACATCAGTTCTATATTAAAAACAAGTCAGATAAACTATAAAAATCATTGTTAAAAAAACATTATAAAGCTGAACATATAAAAAACCAAACAAACAAGCATCAGGGAGTAAGCAGATCTTTATGGGATGGAAGAAACTTCTATCACTGTTCTTCTCATCTCTAAAAGAACAATCTATAGACAGGATGAAAAGAAACCAGCTGAAATGTGAATGTGTGTTTAACAGCTGTGGTAAGGATATTAAAATAGGTTAAAATTTTAAGAACCCCCAACCATAGAGCAAATCTTCACTCCATCACTGACTGAACAGACAGAGAGACCCACAAACAATGGTGTTAAAAAAATTTCTCAGACTGGGAGTGGTGGTACATGCCTGTAATCCCAGCTGCCCTGGAAGTGCTAAGCAACTCAGGGAGATCCTGTCTCTAAATAAAATATATGAAGGGGCTGGAGATGTGGCTCAGAGGTTAAGTGCTCCTGGATTCAATCCCTGGTACCAAAAAAATATGTTCCTCAGGTAAGAAAGAATATAAAGTATATATATATATATAATGAAAGATATCTAAGACCTCTACATTGAAAACTACAAATAGTGCTGAGAGAAATTAAAGAACTAAATAAATGGAGAGATATAGATGGCAAAGTACATTGTTGTTGAAACTATGAAACTACAACTATGAAAAGACAACCCAACTGAAATATGTACAATGGACCTACACGTTTCACAAAAGGTAATCTATGAATGACCAATAAATACATGTAAAAAGTTATTCACATTTTCAGGCTATGCACACTAAAACAAGGAAATGTGACTGAACAACTATGCAAATGGTTAAAGTAAAAAGACTGAAGACATCACATTTTGGTGAGGATGTGGAGTGACAGGAACTTTCATTTATTGCTGATAGAGTGCACAATGATAAGAATCATTAGGAAAATTATTGGTCAGTTTCTTACAAAGTTAAACATGACCCCTATGAGCCCAAAATACTTCTCACACAGATTTAGCATGGTTTATGGAAAATTTTTTTAGCAGTTATAATTGTAATACCTAAAAACTACAAACAACCCAAATGTTCAATATTAGGAGGATAAACACATTGTAGTACACCCATACAATTAAATGCTATTTGCCTATTAAAACTATTGATATACAGAACAACTTGATTGATTATTAAAAACATTATAGTAAATGAAGGAGTCTATAAACAGTATATACTGTAGTATTTCACTTAAATAAAATCCAAAATAGGCAAAAGTAATTCATGATGATAGAAATCCTATAGTGGTTTTAGGGATGGGGACAAGAATTGACTGGAAAAGAGCAGAGGAAATTTTTGTTCTGCATCTTTTGTTCTATTTTTTGGAGTAGTGGTTTCAAGGTTGTATGTTTTGAATGGTGTTTATTCAGCTGTATGATTTTCAAAACTCATCAAGAGAAACATTTCAAATTTGTGTATTTTGCCAGGTGCAGTGGCACATACTTGTAATCTTAGCAGCTTGGGAGGCTGAGGCAGGAGGATCCCAAGTTCAAAGCCAGCCTCAACAATTTAGCAAGGTTCTAAGCAACTTAGCAAAACCCTATCTCAAAATAAAAAATAAAAACAGGCTGGGGATGTAGTTAAGTACCACTGGGTTCAATCTCTGGTCTGAAAAAAACATTGTGCCTTTTATTATATAATAGTTATATCAGTATAAAAGTGAAAACAAGAAGAAATTTTTAAAAAGTATCAGATCACTGATTAAAAGAAAATCTCAGAATAGCCAGGAACAGAATTGATTTCCAAATGGTAAAAGGAGAATTCAAAGACTAACACATAGAGAATGCAGAAATAATCATTTGCTCCATTTGTTTGTTGGCAGAATAGAATCATTTCCAGTACAAAATCCTTTTGTCCTGAAATATGTCACACTGCCTGAGTGCAGCCATCCTGAACTGTGTCTCTAATCCCCAGTGTATTCTAATCTTCAGTGCAGTCAATTTCATATGTCTAAATTGACTAACATTTCTGTTCTCTTTGTTGTAAGTAAAACTCTGCAGTAACACAACATTTTATGTGTCTTAGATTTCATCAGAAAGCAATTCCTTGCAATGCAACCTCATCATATTTTTATTATTTGACACCCTATTTTTTCAAATATGTGATGAGGATATATGTGCAGATATTTGGGAGGCAGAAAGTATATATTGGACTTCAGTGGGGTTGAGTGAAGGGTATTTGAGTTCATGCATAAAGAAAAGCTTGATAGAAGCAAATTCTCTACTTAATGTAATGTGTTAAATTCTCTGAGCCTGTAAATTTTCTATAATGGGTTGATAAATAATTTTATGTACTCCCCTAACTTAGACATTCAGTTTCCCGATGCATTTTAAAAAGCAATAAGTCTGCTACCTTCAAAATATGTGCATCCTAGTTGTCAGCTTGTTTAAGAACATAGGATTGTTCAAATGCTTTGGAATGATTTTTATTGCTACCGAATCTCATTGCAATTATGTCAAGAGCTGAAGTCAAGAGCAACAACAATTAAGCCACCTTAGTGGACTTTGATATACTACTGTCATTCCAGTTCATCCTTGAGCCTGAGGAGAGGATGTTTTCCCTCTCCTAGATTAGCTGACAAGTATCCAAGAACCTAATTCCTGGGGTTGTGCTCATTTTAATCAGATCACCTTGGAATTCAAATTATGTATAGCTTCCAGCAAGTTTTTTCTTGTTAGAACTTTCAGAAAAAATACAATGAGCTCTGACGCCATTTCTGGATTAAGCTCCTGTATTGACTGGCTGTCTCAATCAGATATTTTGGAGCTGCATACATTCTGAGGGAGAATTCTTGGATGGGTAGAGTGTTCTGCTCTGGAACCATGACATTTCAAAAAATGCGTCTCTCTTCACTTCCCAGAGTACACGATGCTCAGTATACAAAGGTGGGAAAAGGAGGATGTTGGCAAAAGTGTTGGCAAAACTTTCCTCCAGTTTACCTAGCTAGCGTTGAATGTTTTTAATAGCTCTTGGATAGAAAAAAAAATATTATGTATATTTATCTCTCTGTTTCGTTTACATATACACAGACATGTATATGACCACCTGTGTGTGTGTGTGTGTGTGTATATATATATATATATATATATATATATACACACATAAATACATATACACATGCATAACACAAATGTGTCTTCTTGCTCATGTGGTGTGTCAAGCTATCATAGAAGAATAAAATCAGTTGGTCAGCATGTTTTAGTCTTAATCAAACTGTTCATAGAGCATTTTGTGGAGGACAAATGAGTAGGTTTAACCAAATTGGAAATGTTCATAACTTTGACCAAATAATTTTCCTTTTAAATATCTATGCACATTCTTGTAAACATTTGAATTTATATGACAATTGCAACATTTTTTAACATCAAAATTTGAAAGTAACATGGATTTATCAATAAATTATGGCCCATTCTTTTCCTCAAATATTTGCACAGTTACAAAAAGTAACAGCATAGGTCTCTGTACACAGAGAGAGAGATCTTGAAGATATATTGAAAAAAGAAAAATTTCACTCATGAGGAATATATGCAGTATCATCACATTCACAGTAGCAAAAGCAAACAACTCTCCTTCATGTATGCACAAGTTCTGAAAGAAATTTTTAATTTATTTGTCTGAGGAGGAGAGAGGTAGGCGAGGAATGAAGAAGAGTAATTATTTCCTCTACACTTTTGGATTGAATTTTAAGATTGTATTTGTGTATCACTTGCTTACCTAAACAGCAGAAGAAAATGAGTCTTGTAAAAATTTGTAAGATTTTTTCAATAATTATAAAATATTTAAAAAGTGAAGAATTGTCAAATTAGAACATCATTAATAATAAAAAATTATCTGATAATGAAGAAGATACTGAGAGACTGAAAATTTTTTAACTTGTAGCTTCACAAAGTACATTAAGACATCCGAAATCAAATTTTCACTGAAATATTGTTTTTGTAAATAGTTGATAAAACTATTATTTGACTATTTCCTTTCGGAGCGTGAGATATCTATACTATACTAGGCATATTTTATAAGTGAATGTTCATTTATGTGGCTAGCTGTCATGAGTGAATTCATTGGTGGCTCCACAGAAGTTACAACAACAAAATCCTAACCCCAGTTCCCATGAATGTGATTATATATGGAAATAGGATCTTTGCAGATGTAACAAAGGATCTTGAGATAAGAGCATCCTAAATCTATGACAAATGTCTTGAAAAGAGACAGAAGAGAAGTGGAAGACAGAGAAGACTGGGCGAAGGTGGAAACAGAGATATGAGTAATGCAACTACCAGCCAAGTAAGACCTGGAGCCTCTGGAAGCTGGAAGAGGCAAGAAGTTTCTTCTGAAAAGTGGAGGGGGACAAAAAAATGAAAGAACTATTTCTCCCATTGAGACTTCAGGGGGAGTACAGATCTGACTGCATTTTAGATCTTTGACCTCTGGAACCATGAAAGAGTAAATTTATGTTGTTTTAAGTCACCATATTTGTGGTAGTTTGTTACAGAAGCCACAGTAAATGAATATGCTTAATGAATAGGTTTAATATGGAGAAGGGATTTAAGAATATTAAAAATAATATTATTTCAAATTTCCTCTTACATTTTGAAGGGAAGAAAAATTTAAACCCTGCTAAGTCATCATAGTATTGACTATCAGAGGAGTGAGCATCATTCCATATGTTTCCCCAAAGCTACTGAGTGTTAGAAGATTCCTTGAAGATCATCTGCCTCAGTGGCTAAGGGAGTAAGACATGCTGGCATCTGGCTGATACACAGCAGAAGTCATGGTGAAAAATAGAAAAGTGAGGTCTCTGGTCTACCCAAAAGCATTGAAAATCCAACAAAACCAAAAGAAATATAGCTCTATCTGGCTACCCATTAAAACCCAGGGGTTTCTACCACCAAAATGAAGAAGGAGAAAATGGAAACTGAAGACAATTTGCTATTTCTGCTGCAACGAATAGCTAACCACTGAACTGGGGTAATAATCCCAGGCCCCTTCCACCTATACTCTGGTTCTGCCTCTTATTCTCTCTTTATCTCTGCTAAGTAGAATGGAAGGAGACACAGATGTATTGACCAGCATGTATTGGACACCCTGCCAGGTTCCTTTAGGTTGATAATCTCATTTTATTCTTACAACAGCCCCATGAGATTGGTAAATTCCCTTGAGTTTCAGTAACTTGCCTGGGGCCACTCAGCTAGAATGTAGCTCCCGTGACTGTGGTGCCTCATGATATTTCCAAGACACAATCCTGCTTCCAAAGGAGGACACACCAAGCTGTGAGGCTTGGGGGAGGAAAGGAAAGTGTTCTCTTGCTAAGATAGGACATAGTTGTTAGTACTCATATTCATTTTTAGTACATTTTAGACAAAATAATGTCCCCTTGTTACTTTCACTAATTTTTTGTTACTAATGTATTATGTAGGGTCTTCTCTTACTCTTTTGGTTTTATAAGAATTTCCTTTCCCTCAGTAAGTCCAAGCAACAGACTTATTGCTTATTTTTTTCTTTAATTATTTTCCAACTGCTGAAATTATCAAATTACTTTTTAAATGCAATTTGATTTCCTCTGCACTTGTGAAATGAAGGAATTTCTATGTATCTGTCCCTTTGTTTAAGGAATTATACCTTTAACAAGCTCAACTTTTAGATTTTACAGCTGCTTTAAGGGCTACGATTGGTTGTGCTGGGAGACAGTAATTTTTTTTCCTCATGGACAATAGGAAAAATATACTTTTATATAATGTATTTGGGGAAGGAATCTTTTGTTAGTAGTAATTCTTCCAATTGCCATGGAAATGTTCTAATTGTTTTTCTTATTTAGTTAGCCAGTAAATATTTTTTTTCACAGTCAATTATGTGTTCAGCATGTTAATTGTAGACATTTCATATGTTTTAAAGAAAATATAAAAAGTATAAGACATAACCAACCTTTAGAGACTTACAACATAGCTGTGGAAGCAGGACTAACAATGAAGAATCAAGGAAATAGACACCTCGTTGAGCATTAGGAACTCAAAAATTGAAAGCCTAGTATGAACTAAAGTAGTTAGAGAAGATTTCACTGAGATTGTAGAATTTGAGCCTACAAAATTGGTAGAATGGAAAAAACGAATAAAAGTATTTTTGTGGGATGAATAGGATTTAAAAAAGGAAATGTGGAAATCTGTGTTGTGTGTTTGGAGGACAGTGAGTGGATTAACCTCACTGAAGAGAAATAGGAAAATAAGGAGTACAAGATAGGATAAGAAATTAGGTATGGTAGTTAAATAGGAAACCACTGAATGCTTTGAAGTAAGTCTGAAGAGTTTAAATTTGGAAACAATGGATGACAATGAATATTTTGTTCCAGAAAATTAAAAGTTGAAAGGACTATCTGAAGAATTTTTTGCATGAAAACTTGTCATTTGCATTAGAGAGAAGGCAAGGTTAATGTGGGAGTCAAATAAGTCTATAAGCTAAAATATTGCTGAGGGAATCTGGCTATGAGATAGAAAAGACATACTAGTTGGAATGGATGAGATGAGGTATTTCTTCTAAGAGACACTGAAGATAGAAATAATGAGACTTTCTTACAGAAAATGGAGATGTCCAGGCAGCTGGAAAGGTCATATTATGATGGAGCTGGGAAAGAAACACAGGTTCATTAGTGGCAAGATAAAAGACCTCATAGCTGAAGCAGAGTGTGTACCAGACCACTTACACTATAGCAAGAAAAACAGGGTTTAGATTAAAGAACACCCTGCAGTTAGGATCCTAATGGAGATGAGAAGAGGAGAAATGGTATCAGACGGGAGAAGTCCTTAAATGCTAAAGAGACCAAAAGGATGAATGTCACGAGCAAGTGGTTTGCAGCAGCAAACACTAAAAATGTTGAAGAATAAGTCTGAGAAGAAACCAAGGACATACATTTCACAGGAAGTGATCACCGGTAACCTTCAAGAAGCAGTTTCTACAGATAGTATACTCTGAAGTTGGTGGTAAGGGGGATAAGAAGGAATTAGAATAGTTAAAAAAATTAAAAATGTAGACCAAATAGTTGAAGAGCTTGGCAGCAAAACCAGAGAGGGTTACTGGTTAGTAAATAGAATGGCTGGACTGGAATATAAGGTTATTAGCTAACCTCCAAAATGGTATCATTGACCTCTGGAGGCCTCTGGTGTATATGGTTTACTCTTATGTGGAATAGTGTTGACTTGTACAGGAAATAGTATACAAAAAAAAAAAAAAAAACAGGTGCATGATTTCTGAGGCTAGGTCATAAAAATATTGCTTCTGCCATGACTTTTTTAGAAGGTTCTTACTAAAGGAAGCCAACCATTGTGCAATGTTATCGTGACACTCATGGACCTCATGAAGAACTGAGATTCTTCCAAAAGCCACCACTTTGTTGGTGATTTATCTTGAAGCAGATTTCTAGACCCAATCAAGCCGTTAGGTGCTGCAAAAGTGGCTGACATCCTGACTGCAACCTCATTTAAAAAACCTAGGCCAATACCACTCAGCTGTGCCTCAGCTGAATTCCTGACCCTCAGAAACTATGGAATAATATGTGTTTATTTGTTTTAGCCCACTAAGTTCAAGGGTAACTTGTTCTGTGAAATTAGACAACTAACAAATTTATTTTCAGATTCTTTCTTTTATATATGCTTATAATTTTTATTTTTAGTTTATGGAATCCTGAATGTGTTTTAAGAATATTGGAATGATTCAAGATGACAACAAGAATCAGAATTGCAAGACTAAGCACTGCGTAGCTGGAAAATTAGGGGAACCAAAATACAGCTGGAGAGATTTTCAGAGAGCAGAAGTGGCCTATTTTCTGAGAGAAACGCAAAGTCCAAAATAGATTGTAGACTCCGTTCCATTTAGAGATGAAGATAGGAGTGCCTGAAGTAATTTGTGTAAGTTCAGTTTACTAATCTTATATGTCTACATAACCCTATGCTCTTATATTCTTACCTAGGTAGACTAGTAGATAATCTGTTTACACATACTAAGATATTTTCTATGATGGTTTACTTTTTTTTTTTTTTTTTTTTATGATGCAGGGATTGAACTCAGGGGTACTAAACTATCAAGACATGTCCCCAGCCCTTTTAAAATTATTTTATTTGCAGACAGGTTCTCACCAAGTTGCTTAGGGCTTCACTAAGTTGCTGAGACTGGCTCTGAATTTAACAATCCTCCTGCCTCAGCCTCCTGAGTTGCTGAGATTACAGGTGTGTGCCACTGAACCTGGCTTATGATGGTTTACTTTTTAAAAAATATTTATTTATTTATTTATTTATTTTTTACAGACTGCATCTTGATTCATTGTACACAAATAGGTACATCATTTCATTTCTATGGTTGTACAAGATGATGGTTTACTTTTAAAACATTGAAAATAATATTCTTTCCTCACAAGGGTTACACACCTACTAAGTGATTCATTAAATGTACATGTAACACTATAAGGTAACAAGAAGTTTTCCTTCTGGTTATCTCTACGTTTTTATCTGCATGGACTGTTCATTTTTTTATTTTATTTTATTTTTAACCCAACTACATTTCCTATAGCATGAGGGAGCAAGATATGTAGCTCTGTAGGTTTCATTTGCCACCTTAAAGTCAATTATAGAGGTGTACCTTTTGGATTTGTGGCTACATTCTAAAAGGTTGGCTGGGTTGGAAGTATAATAAAGCAGTTGTAATGGAGTGGAAGTGAGATTATATAGATTTTATTTTTGAATTGATTTTGGCCATTTGTAGGTTCTAAGATTCTGCTGTGAGTTGTTTGATATGTATTTTCAGGGAAGGAAAATTCACTTATTTATTGCATTAATCAATAATGCCAGAACATAATACACTTGTAGGTTCCTATATGAAGACTTGAAGGGCTATGAAGATCAATTAGAAGAAACTTTCCTGAAGTAAATTATATTCAGGCATCATTGCTGTAAGCAAGTATGATCTGGTGTCAGAGAAAAGATAGGAATGAGACAGCTTGTATACCCTGAATACCTGAGCAGTGTATATCTGAGTTCTCCCAAAAGAGTTCTTCTTAGAGTGCATTTTGAAATGGGATGAAAAGACCAGGGAGTATATTTGCATGCTAACATGCATTCACAAGAAGCACTTTAGCATATGAAATACTGTTACTGTTCCTGGTGTCCCAGGTGGTTATATTTCCCTCAACTTGACTAACTAGATAGATTTCTTCCTTAGTAGAGGCCCTTGATTTCCTTTTTCTTGGTACCCTGACTTAAGAAAAACTGAAAAACTGTTCTTTCCTTATTCGTTCATTTGAAATGTATTTCAATCTTCTTCTAGCCGCTTCCCAATTTTACAACCTATGGAATGTCTTTATTAAGGTTCTGGAACCATCTCTTTAAGTGTTGGTATCAAAGAAAATAGCACCTGTATCTCCTAGTCTCTGCAGTTGGGTAGTGGTCTACCTTTGAAGTATAATAGCTAAATGCAAATGAACTTATTACAGAGAGAGACATTTGAAAACTCAGAAATAACTCAATGTGCTGCACACATCCCTTTGTTTAACCTCCCACTCATTTTGGTACTTGGAATTGAAACCAGGGATGCTTAACCACTGTGCCTCATACCATCCCTTTTTACTTTTTGTCTTGAGACAGGGTCTCTCTAAGATGCTTAGGGCTTTGCTAAGTTGCTGAGGCTATTCTTGAACTTGTGATTCTCCTGCCTCAGCTTCCGTCATTGCTGGGATTATGAGTGTGTAGCACCATGCCTGACTCTGCGTTCTAAAACTTTTCTCTTCATGGAGGAAGTTTTTCAGATTTATAGAGGTGCAGAAGTTTTCATCAGAGATTACTTTTATGAATGCATAAAATAGGAAGTTGTAATTGCAAAAAATTGGCTAATGTAATAATTCTCATTTCAAGGCTCCTGTATACTCATAAAACTATTGAAAATCCCAAAGAATTTTTGTTTATGTGGGTAATATCTATTGGTATTTACTCTATTAAAAATTACAACTGAGAAAATTCAGAAGTATTTATGTATTAATTTATTAAAATAACACTAAAACTGTAATGTATTCATCTAGCACTGTGATGAAAATTAAATATATTTTTCAAAATAAAATGTTCTCAGAAGTTGTTTGCAATGAGAATTCAGAAATGATACTGTATTAGTTTTCAATTATTGTCACAACAAATTACTCAAACAGGAAGGCTTACAATGGAAATTCATTCTCCCATAGTTTGGAGACCAGAAGATTGAACTAAAGGTGTCAGTAAGGCTGGGCTGTACTGGAAGCTCTGGAGAGATCCTTGTGTGTGTGTCTTTCATCTTCTGCTACTTGTTAGCATTACTCAACTCCAACCTCTGCCTTCTCTTCTTCTGTATATACAATCTGCCTCTCCCTCACACTTATGTGAACACTTCTCATTGGATTTAGGACTCAACCAGATAATCCAGGATAAGTGTCTTCTCTCAAAATCCTCAACTTACATACATCTTACAATTTTAATTCACTTTTTTTACAATATAAGGTCAATATAGGATCTGGGATTAAGACTTGCATGTATCTTTTGGTAGGGCTACCATTCAGCTCACTATACATATCAGGGATGAGGTGTTGCTGAATCCGTAGTTTATCTTTTATTCTGAATGTTTTTTATGCATAATTTTATAACATAATTTATTTGTTTTCTGGGAAATCCTGACCCACCTTATTATGGGGAACTTCCAAATATTGACTCATTTTGTTATATAGTAGAAAAATATTAATTAATATCAAGACAAAACTCATTAGAAAAGTCTTTAAAGATTGGGAAGATGCATGGTGGCAGATAACAATTTTCCAAAATCATGATTTTCATTTGGAAATTAATTTTATCAGTGGCACCAAATATAGACAGTCTTTTTCCTTGAAGTGGCAGACTTTCTTTGTTCATTGTTAAGACATTTTCTACCAAATGCCCAAATCTGAATAACTCTCATTTGCTTGTCTGTCATTCTTTCAAGTAAAAATAGTTTGTGAAAAATTAGCTCTTTCAGCTCACAAGTCAAACAATTGCATAAGCGTTTTTCTTACAGGCCACCATTCTGTTTCAGTATGAGGTAAAGTACTTTGCATATGATTTCTTCTTTGTCACAGAGACTACTTAAGAGTGTACTCAAAGGACTGAGATTTAATAATATTGATAATTTTATTGCTTCATCAAGGATATTTATTTTTAAGTAAAGTTGATTTTTCCCCTTCATTTTTCTGCACTCTGTGGTCGTAAAATATGATTACTGCTACAATTCAGTAGCACTCGATTCACGTGAAGGTGCCAGCAATTTTACTTACAATGACTCTTGAATCATTATTGCAAATGTCAAGGTAGTGAAAGAATTCAAATAACACATTAAAAATTATGAAAAGTGTTTTGACCTTGCAGATGGCCAAAAAGTCTCAGAGACTCTTGAGTACTTCTGGGTTGAGGCATTTCTAAACTTCTTTGCCAAGGGTCTGATTATTGTAGACTTGGGTTTTTGATGTCTATGTTTTTCCAAATAGCATCACACTCTGCATTGTCAATAGCGTTAATGATACAATGTTTCTTTAAAGGATGCTCTACCTTAGATTTTGAGATTTTTTTTTTCCACCCAAGTCTGTGATATCCATTCAGAATGTTTATTCAGTGGGTTTTGACATTGACCTTTTCATATTATTTCCAGAATGAATTTCAGACAATAAGCAGGATGCCTCCTATCCTTCCTCACGTAATTCTCAGTGTTGTTTATTAACCAAATTGTTGAGGACTTGCAATTTTCTAGGCTTGCAACTAGGACTGGAAACGTGAGTTCATACATATGCAGGCAATGATTAACTGCTATATGATATTGAATTGTATATGCACAAATATGGCATATCTTTCCTTTTGTTCTAATTGCTTTGAGGCCTTTTAGGAATATTTTATAGCTGTCTTCCTATAGGTTTCAAACATTTCTTGAGTTTCATGTGACTATTTTTTACCGTAATTGGGTATGTTCACATTATAACCTCTCATTACTTTTGCATTGTGTGTTTACATACCATATTACTTCATAGGAAGATTAAATATCATATAGATGTTAATATTTTCTAAATTAGTAAATAAGTCTAATGCATTCTTAATTGAATTGTCATTGTTTTGTTTTTTTCTCCCTAGGGAGAAACACATTGATGAGATATTTCATTTGAAAAAAGAGATAAGCAGCAATATTCATGAATATGCTGATAAAATAATAGTTTATGGGGATAATTGGTTCTATCTGATATAATGATTAAAACAGTATAGTACTGAGAGCTAAATAGACATTCAGACACCAGAGGAGAGAAGAAAAAAATATCTAGAAATAGTTGTCAGTATCTATAGTATTATAAATTCTGCCTATCAGTGGGGAATAGATGGACAGATGGACTTTAAAATTTTTTTTTGTATTTGTAAATGGACAGCATGTCTTTATTTTATCTGTTTATTTATTTATTTTTTAATGTGGTGCTAAGTATTGAACCCAGTGTCTCACATATGCTAGGCAAGTGGTTTGTCACTGAGCTATAGCCCCAGCCCCAGATGGACTTTTTAATAATTGATGTTGGCAAGGGTAAAAAGTTTTAATTATGCAAAATAAATCACTTTTGGAGATTTACCTCACAAGAGAGCACCTATACCTAAAAATACTTTATTGTATACTTCAAACTTGAGAGTAACTTTATTGCATACTTCAAACTTGAGAGTAATCTTATGTTAAGTGTCCATACCATACACAAAACTTGATTACAATAAAATCGGAGGTGGGAGGAAACTTTGAGAGATGAAGGATTTATTTATGAACCTGATGGTGTGATGGTTTTGCAGATGTACATTTGCCTCAATTGAGTTATATCCATTAAATATGTACAATTTTTTACATGTCACTCAGACTTCAATGGTTTAAAAAATAAGATGTTGGAATGACTGGCCAGAAATACGAAAAAAAAAAAAAGAGATAAAATTGCATCTATTCTCACACCATACTTCAAGATAAATTTCAAATGAATTAGAGCTCTAAATTTAAAAAGTGAAATATATAAGTACTAGCGGGAAATCTGAGTCTGTTCCTTAGTAAACTAGGTGTAGAGAAGGCCTCTTAATGACAATAAAAATAAGTAAGCAGTAAAGAAAATACTGACATATTTGAACACTTAAAAAATTGGTGAAAACTCATACACTGCTGGTGGGGCTGCAAATTAGTGCAGCCGCTATGGAAAGCAGTGTGGAGATTCCTTAGAAAACTTGGAATGGAACCACCATTTGACCCAGCTATCCCACTCCTTGGCCTATACCCAAAGGACTTAAAATCTGCATACTACAGAAATACAGCCACATCAATGTTCATAGCTGCTCAATTCACAATAGCCAGACTGTGGAACCAACCTAGATGCCCTTCAATTGATGAGTGGATAAAGAAACTGTGGTATATATATACTATGGAATATTACTCAGCCATAAAGAATGATAAAATTATGACATTTGCAGGCAAATGGATGAAATTGGAGAATATCATGCTAAGTGAGATAAGCCAATCTCAAAAAGCCAAAGGACGAATGATATCGCTAATAAGTGGAGGTTGACACATAATGGGGGGGAGGGAAGGGTTAGAGTTAGGGTTAGGGAGGGGGGCAAGTATAGAGGAAGGAACTACTGTATAGAGGGTAAAGAGGGGTGGGAGGGGTGGGGGGAAGGGAAAAAAATAACAGAATGAATCAAACAACATTGCTCTATGTAAATTTATGATTACACAAATGGTATGCCTTTACGCCATGTACAAACAGAGAAACAACATGTATCCCATTTGTTTACAATAAAAAAAAAAAAAAAAAATTGGTGAAAGAACCATACACAAAAATAAAACAAATGATAAACCAGAAAAATATTTGTGATTCATTTCAGAAATAAAGAGTTAATAGGATATATCAGTTCTTAAATTAAAGAAGGGAAATTATAACTTCAGAGAAAAATGAGCATTTCATAGAAAATGAGAATCAAATGATCCTTAAATATTATGAAAAATTTCTCAATTTCATTTCAAATAAGTAAAATGCAAATTGAGACTACAATGAATTTCTATTTCTACTACAACTGGATAACATACTCTTCAGTCAAGCCTGAGGGGAAGCAGGTGCTGTCCTATTTTACCAGTGGGAATACAAAATGGCATAAAAGTCATGAAGGGAAACTTTACAATTTCTAGTAAAATCAGACATATCTCTATTTTTTTAAGCTAGCAATTCCTGTGATAGGAATCTGTCTCAAAGATATTCTAGCAAAAACACAAAAAGATATTTAAATAGGACTTTTCATTGAAGGACTAATTATCCAATCTCCTTTGATGGATATTTAAATTTGGGATTATGTAAGTAAAGCTATAATATCCACAAAATGGAGTTTTATTCCATGTGAAAGAATGAAGAAATTCTATATATACTGTCACAGAGTAAAATAATAAGGTAGAGAGCATATGTTAAACATTTTATTGCTTCTATCTAATTAGGTATATGTATATTTACATTAAAAATGAAGAAATAAAAAATGAATATATCAGAACATTTTTTTAAAAAGATGAACCATATGCAGAGGGCACATAAATAGAAACTAAAGTGCTCTGATTATATTAAAGTTTAAGGATTTGATTTTGAATCTATGTAAATGTATTTTTACATAATTTTTGAAAATTAATACAAGCAAAAAAGCAGTATCTAACGCCAAAAACAAAATAACATAACTGATTCATTATGGCCATATAAAATACATAGAGAATGACTTTCAATTCCAGTAAATTTATGATAAGTCCCTAGTAAATTTTACTTTAAGGACAAAATTATATACTTGAAAATTTTAAATATTTTTTAGTAATTATACTATTTGTTATAATATTGGTGTTGCTAGTCATTTATAAGTAGAAAAAAAGAATTGAAAAATATGTTAATGACATTAGGAACCAGAAATTTTCAGAGTAAGGGAAAAGAGATAATAGAAATTTAACTCTGATCAGCAATTATTAATATGGACTCATACTTCATTAGGCATTTTTTTTCTCTTAAGAAATACATTTTCCTTGCTTTATTTACTGAAAAGACCTGAAACTAAGAAATTCTCTGTCCTTTTTGGAACTAAAACATCTTGGAGAAACGGAATAATTGCACCCAGAGCAAGTAAGCAATCAAAGACTTCTGCGGTCATTCCAGAAGCTCAGAACTTAAAGAGGCTGTCAGTTGAAAATGGCAGGTTGCTGAACATGAATACAAAACTAACTGCAATTGTTTGATGTAAAACACATGCACTAAGACTTTCCTGGTAAGCTGTGTCAATGCAAAATTCAGCTCATTTAAATTTATCATGGTTATCAATCTACTTGGAGTTGCTTTTTATTATCTGTATTGTTTCTATTCTTGCTTTTCTGATCTTCCTTTTATTCTTCTTTTTTCAGAATGATTGTCTTACGTATTCTTTTATTCTAGTCCACCAACTCATTGGTTTGGAATATTGGCACTCTGTTCTTGAAGTGGTTAGCCTTGAGGTTTTTCATATATATTTAATTTAATAAAATCTTAAGATTGAATAGTATAATCAAATTACAATTCCATGAAGCAGCATTATTGCAATCACCAATAATGATAATTGATACATCCATACACCAATAATGATATCCAATCACCAATAATGATAATTGATATATCTCATAACCTTTTTCACATTTTTCATCTTTTTATCTCTCATTTCATTCTGGATAAATTATTTGTATGTTTCTCCCTAGCTCAATAATCTCTATTTTCCATTGTATCTTTCCTGCTGTTTCAAACATTTATCTCAAAATTTTTCTAGAATTTCTACTTTTTCATTTCTTCTATTCATTTATGATAGTTTCTGAATTTTTGCTTATCTTTCCCATTGCTTATTTAGAGTCTTCATACATCTCATGCATAGTCCTTCTGAATGCTCACTAATAATTTCAAAATCTTCAAGTTTTACAGGTATGGATTATTATTTTTATTATTATCATTATTGGTACTGGGGATTGAACTCAGGGGCACTCAACCACGGAGCCACATCCCCAGCCCTATTTTGTATTTATTTAGAGACAGGGTCTCCCTGAGTTGCTTAGTGCCTTGCTTTTGTTGAGGTTGGCTTTGAACTCGAGATCCTCCTGCCTCAGCCTCTGAAGCCTCTGGGATTATAGGCATGTACCACAGTGCCCAGCCTTGATTGATCATTAATATGTTCAAAGTGATCATTAATATGTTCTTACTTTCTCATTATTGTGACCAACTTTGTGAGGTTATGTGTGATTTTATTTCTGCATAGTTTGCAAGTTGACCCCTTAGAATTTTTATGCTTCTTATGGACTTGGGGTTCAGAGTAGATATTTTAGACTTGCCTGATCTGCCAAAAGACAGTGTCCCCAAAACCATGTTTCTAGAATACCTGGCCTAATAGCTTCCTTACCCCTTATTTCTGTTAAAGCCTATGGAGTCCATCCTAGCCTACTCCCTGCTTCTCTGAAGTGCTGGCTTCACTTTTTCCACGTTCATCTCTGGTCATAGCTGCTCTAGATTCCAGCTACTAAAGCAAGGCTTTAGAATTTTAGGATACTAGAGTAGTTTAGTTTCAATTTTTATTTAGTTTTTCTAATATTTGTTATTTTCTTTATTAGCTCTGTAAATGAGATGACAATCACTATCATCATAATATCTTTTCTGGATATTCTAACATTTTATTTGCTCATCGTTCTTCATTATATTTGTCCTGACTGAAATAATGTCTAGTTTGAGATATGCAAAATATTTAAAAGGTTGTAAAAAACTCTGATCCTTATTTAGGTTATACTGCTTTAAACATTAATAGAAATTTCTATAATGCATTGTGGTAAGCAAACACATTAAAATCTTCTTGCAATGTGTCTACAAAGGACAGAAAAATTGTATGCTTGATATAGGATTTTGCTTCATGCCAGGGGACTCTCCCATAGACTATTTCATAGAGGAAGTCATGGTCTGTATCTTGAACCAGCAATTTACAGATTAGTAGACAAGAAGATTTATTGAGCCAAACGGTAAAAGGGAAAAGGCATTTTATAATGCATGATAGAATAGTCTACCAAAAAAATTGTTGTCTTCTCCAGTCTATACATAAATCAGTGCCTTATCATTTTTGTGTAGTCATGCTTAACATTTTTTATCCTGGAATTATGAGTAAAATCTTGGTACTACAGGCCTTGGAATACATTTTTTATGTCATATCTAATAAGCATTTCAAAAATGCCGTTCTCCCATTTTTTCCTCATTTTTATTCTGACTCCCAATCCAGGAATTCACTCTGTGTATTAAGCACAGATCCTGAGCATCCCTGTGCAGACAGTTCATCCTCAGATGCACTATACTATTTGACCTGAGGAAAACAGAAAATTCAAAATAAATACTTCAACTTTTATGTTACCAGGGCTTGTTCTGTTATAGGAAGTATGGTTTTAGAAGTTATTATTACTAAGGACATAAGGTATATTTGAGGCTGGTATAGTTTTGCTATTTTCAATTTTACAATTAAAAGGCTTTTGTGTCTCATCTAAAGTCATAACCTTACTTTTATGTGGTATGTTAATAGCTTCACAGATTTTTTTTCAGTTATAAGTATTTAAACTTTATATTTTATGGAGTGGTAGCAATCCACTTTTCTTTCTATATGGTAAATAATTGGCCCAGTACTATGTATTGAAGAGTCCATCTTTTTCCTACTCATCAAGAGATCATATTTCTATTTTCAGTTGAAAATCCTGTGATATGTGCATCCATACATGCATGTGTGTTCATGGATCAGTGGTATGACTCTCCTTTTATTTATGTTTTATTTATTGTCATTCTTAAAAATTTTCCTCACTTAGCTTAGGCTTATTTTTGGTATTTTTCTGTTGCTGTAGAAACAGTTACATTTGAATTTTTTATAAATAATGAATATAGAATTTATCATTTGATAAATCTATCAAATTTAAATTCATAAGCATAAAAATGCTTTCACTTCCATCACTATCCTTCTAACTATCATTTATTTTGAGTCTCTTCTCCCCCACCAAGTACTCACCATTCTTATACTTTAATATTTGTTTAGATTTGCTCATGTACTCAAAAGTATGTTTGTCTCATTTTTCTTTTCACCTAAGATCTGTATCTGGGATTATTGTTTTCTTCCTGAAGAACAGCTTTTATAATTTGACTTTCTTGGTCTGAAAATGTTTTTTCTGTCCACCTCATTCTTGTATATTTTTGATGAGTATATACCTTCAACTTGATAGTTATTTAATCTCAGCACAGAAATGCAATATTTAAGACATCTAATTTTTATTGTTGCTGTTGTGAAGTCACCTGCAACTTTAATTGCCTTCCCTTTTTAGACAGTCTTTTCTTATTGCCTTCTTGAAAACTTTAATTTTTCCTTTTTCTTTTTCTCTTTTTAAGTTGGTCCTGAGAATTGGACCCAGGGGTGCTTTACCACTGAGCTATATCCTTGGTCCTTTTATTATTATTATAATTTTTTTTTTTTTTTTTTTTTGTGACAGTCTGCTAAGTTTCATAGAGTCTTGCTAAATTGTTGAGGCTGGCCTTGAATTTGTGATCCTTCTGCCTCAGCTTCTGAAGTCTCTGGGATTACAGGTGTGCACCACTGTTTCTGGCTGATTACAGTTTTTCTCTGATGTGTTATCTTGCAGGTTTATCTGTCCATTTATATTCACTGAAATTCTAAGGACATGGATTAGTGTGTGTTTGTTTTTTAACATTCCAGATAATTTGTAATTATTATCTCTTTCTTTGACTGCCTATCTCTTATTTTTATTGCCATCTCCTTCTGAACCAACTGGATATTGGTTAGGCATTTTCTGTCTATGCCCCTTAATCTCTTTCTTGTTTTCCATATCTTTGTCTCTCTAGAGTGTTTTCTGGCCAATGTCTCTTGCAGTTCACAACTTATCTCTGTATGTAATTCATCTATTGGCTTTTAAACTCTAGTTAGTATAGGATTTATTTCTTATTTCTTCCCTTTCAGATCTGCAAGTTCATTTTTATAGTCTTTTACTTGCTTGTCAATTTATCAAACTTCTCTTTTGTATCTTTAAACACATAATTATCAGTTTGTTTCTGATAATTACTTTACTTGATGTTTGCCAGCTTGTTCCTTTTGTTACTTTTGCAGATTTTTACTTATAATGCCTTGTTTTCTTTTGTGTTTTGTGATTTTCGATTGTGAGTTGTTTACACTTGAAACTTCTTCTATGGGAATTATCTGAGGTTTGTGTTGCAAGAAATTTTCTTCGTTCTCCAGAAAAACTGCATTTGCTTCTGCCAGTTTTCCAAGGCCAGTATCAAACCAAATTACTCTAAATTAAATTTCCTTTTTAGGATTTAAAAATTTGTGGAAAGAATTGTTTAGCATTAAGCAGAAAGAGCAGCAAGAATGAAGCCCCAGTAAGTAGTTTCCAGCTATCTGGTGAATTTCCATACAGTGAGAGCACTGGCCTTTCTCTCCTATCAATTGAATATCAAGGTCACTCAGTCAAAAACTCTTGGGTGGATGCCAGTTCATTATTTCTTATGTCTCAGTGTAAATAAGTATGCTTTAATTTTATTTGGAGGTTTTTTAGTTTCCCAACTTACATGTCAATTTAACAATGCTTTTAAAAGAAAATATTCTGTTTTGTCTGGAAATTCAACTGATTCAATTAAGACAATTAAATCAGTTGTTTCTAATCAGTCTTACTTTTGTTATATACAAATGTATACCAATTTAATAATTATATTAATCACCATTATAATAGCTGGCCTTTTTTACTATTATGTATAGGCATTAGACATTTTTTAATATAATCTTTGAATTACTGTAATCTTTGCAACAACATAGAACATATTATTTTTATCCCAATTACTAGTGACAACATTGAGGTTCAGTAAGATAGCCTATTTGGTGGAGCTTGAACTCTGACTCATGATTGAATTTAAAGCCTTATGATATATAAACTGTACCACTCCTGCTCTACCCCCAAAACACTGTGCCAAGAGAAGTGTTGCACATTGCCTTTGGGAAGAAGAATATTAGAAAATTTTCTTCCAAATGATCTTGGAAAAGAATGTCATAGCTTAAATTTACAATCATTTGTATTTGTAATACTTGTGCTCTTGAACGACCACTTATTTGTCAAAACAAATTTTTCTTTGTTAGTTTTTTACATGCTCTAAAAGTTTATAATACTATTTTTTAAAGTTGGTATTTCCTTCAGGAGTCACACAGTATGAGAGAGGGGTTCAGAAATAAGATAGATTATGTCTTGCATTGAGGCTTCCGCCTGTAAAATCACCAATAGAACTGGTGATTAAATAAGCAGTAAGTTTAGTGTATATTTTCATAAGAGTTCTTGGATGGAAGTCTCATAAAACAATAGTTTTAAAGATACTCTGCAATAATTTCATTCTATACTTTAGTAACTTGGTTAAGTACAATTTTCTTATTTGTAGATTGTTAGTTATAAAAAAATATATTATATATTGGAAGGAACGCCCTGGCTGATATGGTTATTTTTCGATGCACCTATTTTGAAGAATCTAACTGAGCATAATGTCTTAAACATATCAGGTGTCTGAATTAGCTCAAATAAAATTAGAAAAAGTTGATGATGAAGGTTCTCAGACAACAGAGGATGTGAACGATTAATCTTTCCTTCTTGATGAACTCTTTTCATGGAGAAGCAACCAACAGCTTACCCAAAGTTTGAATTAGTGTTTATTCCTCTTGTTTAAATCCACTTATACACTGTGAATTTTTTATCATCTTGGCAGAATTTGAATTCTAATGCATGTTTTGCTATTTTTTTCTTTGAATACTCACTATCTTTTTATTTCAAGTGAAACAGATGGTTAGATTCTGTTTTGTTTTCTAACCATCAGTCCAGGTAAATGAAGTGAGAAGAAACTATGTATATCCTGGTAGTTGTGTGTTGACCAAGTAGCATCTAATAGGATTAAAAACATTAGCTACAAAGTCCTGGCCTGAGATTCCTTTCTCACACCCATAATCAGACACAGCTGAAGACTTGGCCATCCAGTGATGATGATTTTCCATCACTTGGCTTGGCTTGAGTCCAGATTGCTTTCCTGGAATGGATGCTGCTGTGTGTTATGCACTCCTGCTCTCCGCTTCCTCTGGATCGTTCGGTTTTCATGCCGTCCCATCTTTGACGGCTGCTGTGTCTATGTCCAGGAATTTCCCAAATAATTATGTTTACGGTATTTTACAAATATTTTACAAATATTGTATTTTACAAATGCTTCTAAAATATCTTGGTTCTTATCCCTTCACTCTTTAGTTTTTAGCAGTTAGGAAGAAATTTTTCACCTCTAGGCTTGCAATAGGCTTCAATATTTGCTTGTTTGGAAGCAGTGTTACAATGTTGCTTTTTTATGGTGGAATCACATATCATTAGTTAAATCATTAGTCAGTTTTTTAAATGAGTGTGAAATGAGCATTGCAAAGGTCCTCAGAAGATTTTGCATTTATTTATGAAAAAATTTCCCAACTAATTTTATTAAACATATGTCCTTTTGCCTTAAAGTAAATAAGTGTTGGTACTGTCAAGCTGTTCTCAGCAGAAACACGTGGTGCTCTTACATGATTTCTTGAAAAGAACATATGGATATAGCTATTTATAAGAAAGTGATTGGAGGAAATAGAGACTGTCGAGGTAGAAATGTTTTCGACCTTTTAAACCGAGGGTCCTAAATTGCAGCTTGTATTTTATGTGTTATACCTATGGTGTATGCTCTGTTTCTTACCATAATTATGGAAGGAAATTCAGTTCTCTAAGACATAACATCCATTGTAGGATTTCTCTGGGGCATCTTTATTTAGGTGGCTTGGAACTGGTTGCCATGGATTTTCTCAGTACTGGCCAAGAAGGTGGAGGTAAAAAGAGTTTTATTTTTTGCATTGAGTAAAATCTTTTTGATTCAAGAGAAATATTTCCCTTAACAGATTCTTTTTCATCCTTAATCCAATCAGAGTATAGATTTATTAATTTAGGACAATCAAGGTACACAAAATAATATTGATCATTGACAGTGAGGTCTGTGAACAGAAAATTGCATAATCATTCTTTTGTAGTTGAACAACCAGTTGTTGTTTTGGTATATATGATTATTTAGCAGAGCACTGATTATCAATAATTAATTATGAATTAATTATTAATTATTCTGGAGAAGGGGAAAGATACCTTGTGTCTGGTGGAAATGTAGGTGCTATTCATTTGGTCCATTCTCATCATTTTGCTTCCTCAAGTCAGGGGTCAGTGGCAAGTTATTTGACTTCAGCTAGCAGAGTGGATCCTTAATATACATAAAGAAATAAAAATCATGATAATTTCATTGAAGAGACATCACTACCTTACAGATGGAAAAGGAAAAGTATCACTGACAAATTTTTGTGAAGAATGAGGAAAGAAAACATTTTAAAATATGACATGATATAAACATGATTCTACTTTGTTATCACATTATGCTGGGCAAACATTTTATTACATCACAAAAATTGTCAACAGAGTCTCTAAAGACTAGAAAAACAGAGACCAAGTATATTGACTGGAAGGCAGAAGCAGAAATGATAAAAAAAATTCTATAAAGCAAAATGTACTAGATATGATACTTTTTCCTATGCAAAAATCTCAGAAGGTGAATTGTTTTTGTTTGGATTAGTTTAGATTTGGGAGGTAAATTGAACTAAGGATCAGAATTAGATATACAAATCAGAAGAAATTAAGAGGGGAAAGAAGTAGCAAAATGTGAAATTAAAACAAGAGTTTGAAAGAGATGCATTTTGAATTTGGCTAGTTGCCTGTATCCTCTGGGTCTCAGACTTCACCTGTTTGAAGAGGTGTGCTTATCCACAGAGCAGAGACAGACTATGGGAAGGTCTATGGGTACCGGCAATGAACTGGTACACCATCTGTAGAGAATTTCATCTTCTGTCCTAAAATCATCATGCACAAGCAATTCTAAATGATGTCAGTGATAAAATATCCTTAAGACCATGTAGGAACCTTCCCACTGGCCCCCACCTCAGTCTGCCATTCCCTTCTTTATACCTTGTTAAAGTGACTCTGGCAACAGAGTAGTTCTGAAAACTCATGATTTCACTGCTGAATTTAAAGAAATGGGAATTAATCCCTTTCTATATTCATGATTTAAAAACTATAACATGACAAAAACAATAATGACAACAAGGAATGTTTTGAAGGAAATTTGACATCCCTGGCATGTTATATAAAAAAAATTACATTTCTCTTCACCACAATCGTAAAACTATTTTATTAGTTTCCTCAACTGCAATTTTCAGTTGAGGAAATTGAGACTATGAGAAATTAAGAAATTTGTCCCAGGTCATGCAGTATACTAGTGTAGGATCCAAATTCATTCTGACTTCAAATCATACATTGCTTTCACTAACTTTACTTTCTCATCTTTCAAGAATTTTTTTTCATGAAATTTTAGCAATAACTGTATTTTCTCTTTTAGCTTCTATCCCCACACCCCTTATCACATTCCTAGAAGGGACTTTCACACTCTTTACCTTCTCTCTAGTCCTCTGGCAAGTCCTTCCAAGCTTACCATAAGTCAGGTGTAACTTTTTTGTCTGATCGTGTAAGGCATTTGCAGCAGTTTGGGGAAAAGATATATAATCCATCATTTTCTAATTGTCCATTTTCAGGATAGGGGAACTCAGTGATGAAATTGGGTCTACAGATAGGATATAACCTAATTTACTTTTGTTAATTGTGATGGGTCTGGTGTTCAGTAACCAAGAGGAAATGACTGCTGAATTCCACTGCCATGGGATTCTACTTTAATAGAGAATAAATACTGTCAATATTATGTAAAGCAATATTAATAGAGGTAAACAGGAAAATACTTGCATCAATTTTATTCCCTCTGACCATTTTTTGGACCACAATATGATCTGTGGCCCTGAAGAATGTAATAAATTAAACCACAAGTTTAGGCCATTCTTTTAATATCATTTTGCATTGCAATAGGTTAGGCAACTATGAACAATGATTAAATAGTGATTTTACAATGAATATTTGATGTTACTGAATAATCACTTAAAATTTAATTTTGCATATCTTAAAATACCCTACATAATTAAAGAGGTTATATAACTCGTTTTGCATTTCTTCAAAACTGGTAAGTTAGAACTCTATTCCCCATCACAATAGTGATTATTCAAAATTAGTTTTAGTTTTTCCAGATAGTTAATCATGACTTTTTAGATCTTTAAAAATGGAAAAATCCTAATTCCCTGTGCTCAGTGTCATGTGAGCCCAATTATTGACAATGATGGCACAATCAAAATGCATAACCAGATGAGACAGGGGGATGCAGCAGGCACCAAAATGCATAGAAAACTGCAGTCTGTATCCAGGGCTATATAATGTGATACATAAAACAACTTAAAGAGGACGATAACCAGTGTAATTCAGATACACAATTACGTAGACAATGATTTCATTAATATCTATTATATAGAGCTGTAACACTTTTCTGTTATTTCACAACACATAATATTAGACCAAATGCAGTATTTCCTGGAGCCTGTTTCCCTCACACACACACACACACACACACACACACACAATCCAGTGTTAGGTGAAAATACATCAGAGATAAGACTGTACTATATGCATTTACAATGGGCTACAAAATACTAAAAGGAGAAAAACAGGCATTTTTATAAAAATGGGATGCATCATATTTGTATATAATAATTGTCAGAAAAGACACACATATACTACAAGAAAAGGAAGATGAATGTAGACTACCAGACAGGAAGCATACCCCCTCATTATTTCCATGTGAATTTGTGGGTGAAGGACACTGTTTCTCCTCCTTTTTCCATGTAGAAGTTTCTGCTAGCATGGTCCTACTGCCTCTTCCTGACCATCACTTGATTTTCCTCACTGATTACAGGTTGGCAAAAGTCAGCCTAACCTTTTCCTTCTACTTTTAGGAAAAAATTCCTCCACTTTTGTTTTTTGCTCTCATGCATTTAGAGGAGCCCCTAGGGATGTGAAAAGTCTGCAGTCCTGTGTGTCACTGGTGTGCCTGTTTGTTTCAGGGGTAGAGTATTGGGAAGTCTTTGGATGCAGGTTCAATGCCACATTTTCTATCTGCTTAATTGGTAATAAAGCTGTTATTTAAATCTCCATTTGCTTAGTGTGCTTTATTTTTAATCAGTTCTGAACCAAGCCTAGGAATGAAATAATATTATTTACTGGCCTCATAATATACCAAAGGTGATACAGAAGCCCCCGGAGCATATGTTTCTATGTAACGTGAAATATAAGGCCACCCTGTTGCAAATTCAAATGAAAGTATGACTAAATTAAAGCCAAGTTAGCACCCTTGCGTTTTTAAACAAAAAGCCATTTAAAAAACAGTAACATATGGACTAATTAAATATCAAAATCTAAAATAACTTCATTTTGATATTCTTTATCCAGAATAGAGACAGAGAAACTATTCAATTTCAAAGGAAAATTCCTGTAACTTATTAATTCAATTTTTTCCTCTGTAGCATAGGTTGTAGTTCATTATATATTTGAACCATTCATAAAAAGCATTATTTAAATTTTTTTATTTTTACAAATGGTTTTTTGATTCATTGTACACAAATGGGGTACAACTATTCATTTCTATGGTTGTACATGATGTAGATTCATACCATTTTGTGTAATCATACAGGTACATAGTAATGATGTATGTTTCATTCCATGATTTTTCATACCCCCCTCCTTCTCATTTCCTTCTACATAATCTAAAGTTCCTCCATTCTTCTCTCACCTCCCACCCCCTACCCCCATTATCATCATCCACTTATCAAGGAAAACATTCAGCCTTTTTGGGGGGTGGGGATTGGCTTATTTCACTCAGCATGATGTTCTCCAATTCCATCCATTTATCTGCAAGTGCCATAATATTGTTCTTCCTTATGGCTGAATAATATTATATTATGTATATGTACCACAGTTTCTTTATCCATAAATCTGTTGAAGGGCATCTAGGTTGGTTCCACAATCTAGCTATTGTGAACTGAGCTGCTATAAACATTGATGTGGCTGTGTTACTGTAGTTTGCTGATTTTAGGTCCTTTGGGTATAAACCGAGGAGTGGGATAACTGGGTCAAAAGGTGGGTCCATTCCAAGTTTTCTGAGGATTCTCCACACTGCTTTCCAGAGTGGCTGCACCAATTTTCAACTTCACCAGCAATGTAAAAGTGTGCCTTTTTCCCCACATCCACGACAACATCTATTATTGTTTGTGTTCTTGATAATAGTCAATCTAATTGAAGTAAGATAAAATCTTAGAGTTGTTTTAATTTGCATTTCTCTAATTACTAGAGATGTTAAACTCTTTTTCATATATTTATTAATTGCCTGTGTGTCTTCTTCTGTAAAGTGTCTGTCCACTTCCTTGGCCCATTTATTGATTGGGTTCTTTGTATTTTTGGTGTAAAGTTTTGTAAGTTCTTTATAAATTTTGAAAATAAGTGCTCTATCTGAAGTGTGTGTGGAAAAGATTTTCTCCCACTCTGTATGCTCTCTCTTCACATTCTTGATTGTATCCTTTGCTGAGAAAAAGTTTTTTAGTTTGAGTCGATCCCATTTATTGATTCTTGTTTTGATTTCTTGTGCTTTGGGAAGCTTGTTGAGGAAGTCTGATCCTAAGACAACATGATGAAGATTCAGGCCTACTTTTTCTTCTGTTAGGTGCAGGGCCTCTGGTCTAATTCCTATATCTTTGATCCACTTTGAGTTGAGTTTTGTGCAGGGTGAGAAATAGAGGTTTAATTTCAATTTACTGCATGTGAATTTCCAGTTTTGCCAGCACCATTTGTTGAATAGGCTATCTTTTCTCCATTGTATGTGTTTGGCTCCTTTGTGTAGTATGAAGTGACTGTATTTTTGTGGGTTCATCTCTGTGTCTTCTATTTTGTACCACTGGTATACCTGTCTATTTTGGTGCCAATACCATGCAATTTTTGTTACTATTACTCTGTAGTATAGTTTAAGGTCTGGTATTGTGATACCTCCTGCTTCAGTTTTCCTGTCAGGATTGTTTTGGCCATTGAGGTGTCTTATTCTTCCAGATGAATTTCATGATTGCTTTCTCGATTTCTATGAAGAATGTCATTGGGATTTTAATTGGAATTGCATTGAATCTGTACAGCACTTTTGGTGGAATGGCCATTTTGACAATGTCAATTCTGCCTACCCAAGAACATGGAAGATCTTTCCATCTTTGAAGGTTTCTTCAATTTCTTTCTTTAATTTTCTGTAGTTTTCATTGTAGAGGTCTTTCACCTCTTTTGTTAGATTAATTCCCAAGTATTTTATTTTTTTCTGGAGGCTACTGTGAATGGAGTGGTTTTCCTAATTTCTCTTTCAGAAAATCCATCGCTTATGAATAGAAATGCATTAGATTTTCGCATATTGATTTTATATCCTGCTACTTTGCTGAATTCATTTATTAGTTCTAGAAGTTTTCTAGTGGAGTTTTTTGGATTTTCTAAATATAGAATCATGTCACTAGTAAATAGTGACAGCTTTATCTTCTTTTCCTATTTGGATCCCTTTCATTTCTTTGGTCTAATTGCTCTGACAAGTGTTTCAAGGATGATGTTGAATAGAAGTGGTGAAAGAGGGGATCCCTGTCTTGTTCCAGGTTTTAGAGGAAATACTTTCATTTTTTCTCCATTAAGAATGATGTTGGCCTTGGGCTTAGCATAGATAGCCTTTCCAATGTTGAGGTATGTTCCTACCATTCTTATTTTGTATAGTGTTTTAAGTATGAAGGGTGCTGTATTTTATCAAATGCTTTCTCAGCATCTATTGAAATAATCGTGTGATTCTTAACTTTAAGTCTATTGATGTGATGAATTACTTTTATTGATTTCTGGATATTGAGCCAACTTTGCATTCCTGGGATGAAACCCACTTGATCATGGTGCACCACCATTTTAATATGTTCTTGTATGTGATTTACCAGAATTTTGTTAAGGATTTTTGCATCTATGTTCATCAGGGATATTGGTCTAAAGTTTTCTTTCCTTGTTTTGTCTTTGTCAGTTTTGGTATCAGAGTGATACTAGCTTCATAGAGTGAATTTGGAAGGGTTCCCTCCTTTTCTATTTCCTGGAATACTTTCAGGAGTATTGGTATCAGTTCTTCTTTAAAGGTCTTGTTGAACTTGGCTGAGAATCCATCTGGTCCTGGGTTTTTTCTTGGTTAGTAGGCTTTTGATGGCTTCTTCTATTTCGGTGCTTGAAATCGATCTGTTTAGATTGTGTTCGTCTTCCTGATTCAGTTTGGGAGGATCATATGTCTCTAAAAATTTGTCAATGTCTTGGATATTTTGTATTTTGTTGGAGTATAGATTTTCAAAGTAGCTTCTCATTATATTATGTATTTCAATGGGGTCCATTGTGAACTTTCCTTTTTCATCACGGATTCTAGTAATTTGAGTTTTCTTTCTTCTCTTTGTTAGTGTGGCTGAGGGTTTATCAGTTTTGTTTACTTTTTCAAAGAACCAACTTTTGTTTTGTCAATTTTTTTGAATTGTTTCTCTTGTTTCAATTTCATTGATTTTAGCTCTGATTTTAATTATTTCCTGTCTTCTACTATTTTTGGTGTTGATCTGTTCTTCTTTTTCTGGTGCTTTGAGATGTAATGTTAGGTCATTTAGTTGTTGACTTTTTATTTTTTATTTTTTTTAATGTATGAGCTCAATGCAATAAACTTTCCTCTTAGTACTGCTTTCAGAGTGTCCCAGAGATTTTAATATGTTGTGTCATTGTTCTCATTTACTTCTAAGAATTTTTTTTATTTTTTCCCAGATGTCTTCTGTTATCATTGCATCATTCAATAGCACATTATTTAGTCTCCAGGTATAGGAATAGTTTTTGTTTGTTATTTTATCGTTCATTTCTGATTGTATTCCATTATGGTCTGATAGGATACAGGGTAGTATCTCTATTTTTTTGTATTTACTAATGGCTTCTTTGTGGCATAGCATATGGTCTATTTTGGAGAAGAATCCATGATCTGCCGAGAAGAAAGTATATTCTCTCGATGATGGGTGAAATACTCTGTAAATATCCATTAAGTCTATATCATTGATTGTTTCATTTAGTTCTACGGTTTCTTTGTTCAGTTTTGTTTGGAGGATCTATCTAGTGGTAAGAGTGGTGTGTTAAAGACCCCCACTCTTAATGTGTTTTGGTCTATTTGATTCTTAAAATTAAGAAGGTTTGTTTGATGTACATAGATGCTCCATTGTTTGGGGCATAAATATTTAAAATTGTTATATCTTGATGTTTTATGCTTCCCTTAAGCAGTATGAAATGCCTTCTTTATCCCTTCTGACTAACTTCCACTTTATCTGATATGAGGATGGAGACCCCTGCTTTTTTACTGGGTCCATGTGCATGGTATGTTTTTCCCCATCCTTTCATCTTTAGTCTGTGGATATCTTTTTCTATGAGATGAGTCTCTTGAAGATAGCTTATTGTTGGTTGGGTCTTTCTTTTTAATCCAATCTGCCAGTCTATGTCTTTTGATTATTGAGTTTAGGCCATTGACATTCAGGGTTATTATTGAGACATGATTTATATTCCTGGTCATTTTGGCTTAATTTTGGTTTTTCACTTATCCTTTGGTTGACTTTTCCTTTAGGGTAGTTCCTCCCTATGCTGACTTGTATTGTTGCTTTTCACTTTCTCCTCATGAAATATTTTGCTAAGAATGTTTTGTAGGGCGGGCTTTCTATTTGTAAATGCTTTTAACTTTTGTTTATCATGGAAAGATTTTATTTCATTGTCACATCTGAAGGTTAGTTTTGCTGGGTATAGGATTCTTGGTTGGCATCCATGTTCTTTCAGAGCTTGAAATATATTGTTCGAGGCCCTTCTTGCTTTTAGAGTCTGAGATGAGAAATCTGCTGATATCCGTATTGGTTTCCCCTTTTATGTAATCTGACTCTTTTCTCTCACAGTCTTTAAAATCTTATCTTTCTTTTGCATGTGTGGTATTTTTATTATAATGTTTCTAGGTGTGGATCTGTTGTAATTTTGTGCACCTGGTGTTCTCTAAGACTCTTGTATTTGATTTTCCATTTCTTTTTTTATGTTTGGGAAATTTTCTGATATTATTTCATTGAACAGGTTATTAATGCCTTTGGTTTGTATTTCTTGCCTTCCTCAATTCCAATAATTCTTAAATTTGGTCTATTCATGATATTCCATAATTTGTGGAGGTTCTGTTCATGATTTCTTACCATCTTCTCAGTTGATCAACTTTATTTGCAAGATTGAATATTTTGTCTTCATTGTCTGAGATTCTGTCTTCCAAGTGATCAATTCTGTTGGTGATGCTTTCTATTGAGTTTTTAATTTCATTTATTGTTTCTTTCTCTTTAAGGATTTCTGTTTGTGTATTTGCAGGAAAAAAACCTTTATTGAAATGCTCTTTTGCTTCCTGCATTTGTTCTTTTAACTGTTTATTCGAGTGATTTTTTTTTTTTTTTGCCTTCATTTGTTCTCTTATCTCATCCTTTGTCATGGATCATATTAATTATGTACATTCTAAATTCCTTTTCTGACATTCTACTGTCATGCTGTCATTGGATTCTATTAAAGTAACATCTTGGTTTGTTTGGGACACTAAATTCCCCTGTTTTTTTATGTTGTTCCTGTATCTTCCCTTCTAGCAGTGAGGATCTGAGGTATTGCAACTTCCCCCTATAGTCTTATTGTGACACTGCAGGTTTCCAATACCTCTCCTTTGAGGGAGAGGTCAATATTAGCAGCACCAGATACAAACAATATGCAGCCCTAAACCAGATAGTCCCTATGAAGACATTAACACTATTATAATATATAGAGAGGATGAGTTCCATTATTTTCTACAGTATAGCCAAGAGGCTTGCAATGAGATCTATAATTTCTAATGGTGGGCAAAGAAGATGGGGAGGTTTGTAAGATATAACTGTTAATGGGATAAGAAGTGAGTACATAGAGGTACTAGATCATGGGAAGCGTGAGAGCCAGATCAAAAAAGTTGATTGTTGGCATGAAAAAAGGGAGAAAGAGACCTCAAGGAAACAGGTAAATAAAAGGAAAATAGAGTGAGAAAAATAGAAAATTAAAACTTGAAAAAAAAATCTATGGTGTAACAGTCATTTACTATTCAAACCTCCCAGTCTTCAGTATCCTGATGCAAGAGTAGTACTGTCTCCAACTGCCATCTCAGAATGGGAGTTGCCCCACCAAGAGATGGCAGCTTCCCCTTCAGGAATAATCCAAGATGACTGCACCCGCTTCTAAATATGGTGGTAGATGGGGAGCCACAGCGCAGGCACTGGGGTCCACAAGTGGGGTGCAGTCTTGGATAGGCTGGGGTCCAGAAGTGGGGCACAGTCTCAGGCCAGCATTCTTAATAAAGTTGTCCCCATTAGAAAAGCCTTGTTAAATATGCAATGGAGAAAAGATAGCCTCTTCAACAAATGGTGCTGGGAGAATTGGAAATCCATATGCAACAGAATGAAACTAAACCCATATCTCTCACCATGCATGAAACTAAACTCAAAATGGATCAAGGACCTCGGAATCAGACCAGAGACCCTGCAGATTATAGAAGAAAAAGTAGGTCCAAATCTTCACCTTGTTCAGACTTCCTTAACAGGACTCCCATAGCACAAGAAATAAAAGCTAGAATCAACCACTGGGATAGATTCAAACTAAAAAGCTTTCTCTCAGCAAAGGAAACTATCAGCAATGCGAAGAAAGAGCCTACAGAGTGGGAGAATATCTTTGCCAATCATACTTCAGATAGAGCACTAATCTCCAGAATCTATAAAGAACTCAAAAAACTCTACTCCAAGAATTCAAATAATCCAGTCGACAAATGGGCTAAGGAAATGAATAGACACTTCACAGAAGAAGATCTACAGGCAATCAACAAACATATGGAAAAATGTTCAACATCTCTAGTAATAAGAGAAATGCAAATCAAAACCACCCTAAGATTCCATCTCACCCCAATTAGAATGGCGATTATCAAGAATACGAGCAACAACAGGTGTTGGCGAGGATGTGGGGAGAAAGGTACACTCATACATTGCTGGTGGGGCTGAAAATTAGTGCAGCCACTCCGGAAAGCAGTGTGGAGATTCCTTAGAAAACTCGGAATGGACCCTCCATTTGACCCAGCTATCCCACTCCTTGGCCTATACACAAAGGACTTAAAATCAGCATACTACAGAGATACAGCCACATCAATGTTCATAGCTGCTCAATTCACAATAGCCAGACTGTGGAACCAACCTAGATGCCCTTCAATTGATGAGTGGATAAAGAAACTGTGGTATATATATACAATGGAATATTACTCAGCCATAAAGAATGATAAAATTATGGCATTTGCAGGCAAATGGATGAAATTGGAGAATATCATGCTAAGTGAGATAAGCCAATCTCAAAAAGCCAAAGGACGAATGATATCGCTAATAAGTGGAGGATGACACATAATGGGGGGGAGGGAAGGGTTAGTGTTAGGGTTAGAGTTAGGGTTAGGGAGGGGGGCAAGTATGGAGGAAGGAAGCACTGTATAGAGGGTAAAGAGGGGTGGGAGGGGTGGGGGGAAGGGAAAAAATAACAGAATGAATCAAACAACATTACTCTATGTAAATTTATGATTACACAAATGGTATGCCTTTGCGCCATGTACAAACAGAGAAACAACATGTATCCCATTTGTTTACAATAAAAAAAAAAAGAGCATGAAGCACAGAGATTCCTATAAACTTATTTAAGAAAGCTTTTAATGATAGAACACTCTGAAACACGAAAGAGTAAACTGTATTCATCATCCAGCTTTAACAATCATCAATTCATGGCCAATGTATACCCCCATTCAATTTCACCTTGCCTGTATTTTCGAAGTAAATTCCAGAAATTATATTGCATAGTCTAAAAATACTTCAATAGAAACTTGAAAAGATAAAGCTTGTGTTCTCTCTCTCTCCCTCTCCTTCTGTGTGTGTGTGTGTGTGTGTGTGTGTGTGTGTGTGTACTTTTAACATGACCACAATATCATTTTTAATGGACGTTGGAAATACTCTATCACTATTATAAAGAATAAAATTATTGCCTTGTGCTTCTTCTCATGAGGATTGAACTGTGTAAGAATTTCCTTCCTGTAATAAACAACTAGAAAATTGAACCAAATATATGTAACAACCATGGTCAGACAGTAGACACCAGTCGGAGTGGGAAAACTGAGGGAAGGGAAAGGAATGAGGCAAGCCCTACGAGTGTCCCTACATACTTTCTGTGGTCAATTCCTGGTCATGGGGCAGGAAGGAGAGCTGAAACAAAGCCCAGCTGGTTCACTGAATTGAGGAGGCAGAGATCAGAGTCAGGGAAGGCTGGCAAGAATTTGCCGTAAGGAGGGGATAGCTTGGGGTTGGTGTTGGGGAGAGACACACGCAGTTACCAGTCTGCACCTTGCTCTGTTTCACTTACTATTACATTCATTCATCCATTTGTTTATCATTTAAATATTATAGTGAAAAAAAAAAAAAAAAAAGAAAAGCCTTGTTGCCTTTCTCCAATATCAATCCTATCTAAGATTTAGTGCAAAATTCCAAGTAAAAAGAGAAATATTTGTGCTAATGATTAAAAGCACCTTTACTGATTAAATTTTAGGTCAAGGAGTATACAAACTCTTGAGCATATTTTATGACACATTTCATGTCTGTAACACTTTGTGAACATAAGACAAACTTATTAATATTCTTCATTTCAGTAAATTTCTTCTCCACTTTTATGTTACCTATTTTTAACATTCTGGAAACAAATTGAAAATTTCACTTTTTGTCAAGATTTGATAAATTTGTGAATGGGCTTGTCTTGCCTTAATTTTTTTTTCTATATATATTTAGCATTTCCCCCAAGTGAAGAAAATCCTTAAGATGCATTTTGGTTTACCAAATTATGTATGAAGTATTGCAAAAGAGTTCTGTCACAAGATTCATAATAAAAATATTAGAGGGAATTAAAGTCCTCTTTATAAAACTTGAGCTTCATTAATCACTGGGTAAAAGAAATTGAGCCATAAAATTTTCAGATACATACAGTAACAAATGGACAGTCCTTGCTGAAGTGTTTCATCATGTTTTTTTCCCTGATGGTAGGTCTAGGAGAAACCAATTGATACTGGTTAATTGAAGTCCCCAAGAAGCATTTTAACTTGAATTTAAATCTTTGTGCTTCAAGACAGCAGGTTCCTGTTAAATGGCAAGGGAGTTTAAAAAACAAAACAAAACAAAAAAGGTTTTAAAGATATATGTCCTAAATTATCTTTATTATAAAAACAAGAGTTAAACCAAATCTTAATATGAATTTATTTTGTCAGATCTGTAGCAGAAATCAATGGTTCTGAGTTCTTAGTCTATGTATTTTGTGTGATTAGTATAACTGTTTGTTACAAATGCCACATTTTCAGAAAATAATGTGGTTCCTGATTGAAGAAGAATTGGTGATTATGATCACCCAATAGGAATTTCCTTTTGTTTATTATTTTAAATTCTCTTAGTGCTTATTTTCTCATAGGATGATCCAACCATCAGAATATACTATCTTTCCATACCTATCTATAGCAGAAAGAACAAAAGTTTTGGAATCAGACATCTAGGGTACATCTGGCACTAGTGACCCTAGGACTTGGGCAATTCATTCTTAACTGCTCTAAATCTCAATTTTCTTAGCTGTTAAATAGAGTGATCAATAAATACATCACAATAAGTTGGGAGTATTTAAGAATTATGTGAGATGTCCTTGTCAATGAAGTGGATGTTCAATAACTTCAAAGATAATAAAAGCCTTCTCTTCCTTGCAGAGGCATCCTGTG
This sequence comes from Sciurus vulgaris, assembly GCF_902686455.1. Classification (NCBI taxonomy): domain Eukaryota; kingdom Metazoa; phylum Chordata; class Mammalia; order Rodentia; family Sciuridae; genus Sciurus; species Sciurus vulgaris. The sequence continues at coordinate 53,321,306 of NC_136468.1, forward strand.
CTCTCAGAAAGAGTCTGCGCTGCTGGCTTTAGTGTGGGAATAAGTATGTGCTGTTACTGCTGATGAACCCTTGTCTTCACGAGGGTTTCTTTCCTAGCATAGTTAGAGCTCTTACAAGAGTTCTCAGTGACTGAGGGGACAGTAGACAGCAGACTTTATAGTAGAACTGCCTTGTGCTCTTTGGTTTGGCTCCTTTGGTTTGAGATGAAGAGAGATGAGGTAAAGTTTCAGGAAAAATTCTTATGAGTTTTGGTCTCCCTCTGTGCAGTCTGGAGCCCACAGTTCATGGACTCCATTGCCTGCAGGATTTTGGTTACATTCTGCTAATTAGAGTCTATCCTGAAGGTTCAAAATGGGAAAGAGGAGATGCATCTAGTTAGGAATGGGTGTATGGGCAGATGGCAGATGTGCGTTTTGCCTTCAATTTGGTGGCATCTTCCTCAGAATCCCCACTGTGATGATGCAGGCAGATGAGAATCCTGCTGGTGGTTTCCTTTTAACCCAGAAACTGGATTTCCAGAGAGAGCTCAAAATGTCTAGAGTAGCATCCATTTTTCTGCTCAATCTTTATTTATTGATTTATTTTTGGTATCAAGGATTGAACCCAGGAGTGCTTAACCACTGAGCCACATTCTCAGCCCTGTTGATTTTGAGATATGGCTTCACTAATTTGCTGAGGCTGGCCTTGAACTTGTGATCCTCCTGCCTCAGCCTCTCAAGTTGCTGGGATTACAGGTGTGCACCGCTATGCCTGATCCTGGATCAAACTTTAAAGGATACCCAGTGTAGTCTTCTTTCAGTTTAAACATTTGCCTTAGAAAACTTTTTACCCATTTTTGTGGGCAAACAAACTAAATCTAAGCCTGGTGTGGCTGCTCAAATTTATTCAAAAGACAAAGTAAAGCATGACAACTTTTTACCTTTATTTTTGAACTAATTATTTTGATAGTTATATTTTATGTGGTATGAAGTGACATTTAATGTGGGTGCAGTGGCTCACACCTATAATCCTAGCAGCTCTGGGGATTGAGGCAGGAGGATCTCATGTAAAAGCCAGCCTCAGCAATTTAGTGAGGCTCTAAGCAATTCAGTGAGAACCTGTCTCTAAATAAATTACAAAAAAGGGCTGGGGGTGTGGCTCAGTGGATAAGATCCCCGAATTCAACCCCTGGTACCAAAATAAATAAATAAATAAATAAATAAATAAAGTATAAAAAATAAAAATAATAAAAATTTAAAAAGTGAAATCTTAAATTAGTTAGCTTATTGAAAATAATCAGTTTAAGGTTAATATATCATTTGACTTTAATGTCCTCTGACTTTCTGACAACTCATTCTTAATGAAAAAAGAAAGGAAAAATAAATACCTAATACTAGCTTGCAAAACTTTTCTTGGTAAACCAGTCCTTTTTTGGTTTGTTTTTAAAGAGGGAAATGTTTGAATATAATTATGGATCTTGTGAATTGTGAATACTTTTAAAAAGTACTCTAAAATGTTCTGGAGAAAAAAGAAATGATTCCAGTAATTCTGTTTCTAAGACTGTCAGGCAAAGTTAGATATTGGTTGATACAGGAACATCCATATGGCTTGTACTTCCGAACTGGGTATCTATATCCAGTAGCTGTGCCATTTCAGACTGAATTTCTACCCAAGTTGAGGATACGGAGATTAATTGATCAAAATCTCCAGTCCTAGAAGCTACAATCTGTTAACTTTAATTGCATTCATTCGCTTAATTGTAGGTACTGCTGTCATATTTATGAAATCTTGTTTAGGATGTATTGTTTGATGGTAATGACTGGTTTGATGATATCTCAAACTCAAGCATTTTTAAAAAAATACCACTAATTTCCTAAAATTGTTCACATTATGCACGAGTTTTTAGTCAAAAAAGGTTTAAGCAAATTTTATGATTGTAGAGCAAATATGGTTCTAAGGTATATTTCAGAGTGGAATATGAGCTGGTGGGAGTCCTGGGTTCATGATACCCATTGTCCTTCGATTCTAGCCTATGTCTCATACAGTCAACAGAGGGCTGAGAGTGTATATCTATGAACACTCATGCTTTTTAAAGTATTCATGCCTGAGGGACAGTGTGGTGTTCTTCATAATATTTAAAACTTTATAGAATTTTGTAATACTTATTGACCTAACATTTACAAAGTCATTATGTTTTTCAAAATCACCTTGTGACATAGGCAAGAAAGATATTTTCATCCTCACATAAATGTTGCAGAATCTAAATGTCAAAGCACACCATATGTTTTGGTTTAGATTCCTCAGGAAGTTCTAGGCAATACCAAGACTAGAATCCAAGTGCCTTGACTTCTAATCCAGTGTTCTTTCTATTGTCATTTAGTATTGTTAATAGCAGTGTTAATAGTCTTATTATAATTCCAGGCATTGGGGGTCTCAAGGGAAAGAATGACCAAGCTCTAACAGATTATGTTAATATTACAAAAGATATTAATAGCAGAAAATAGGCACAGTTATCGTGAAGGGTACAAAGCCCCAGATTCCAGATTTTCTTTCAGACTTCAGTTTCATATCTTTCTGTTTGGCCAAGGCTGTGCTGTTACTATCCATTGTAGCCAGAATGAACAACTTCAAAGAAACCATCAGCAGTCTGGCAAGGCTTTTCCGCCAACACTGATCCAGTGAATCAATGCCAAGCTATTTGCACCATCTGCTGGGCATGAGTCATTGGAGGGAGGATGAGTGGACAGCTGGAGCTGTCATCTTCAAAATGCCACTTATGGGGGAAATACTGGAATTTACATCAAAAGGCATCAAAACAAAGTCCCCCCACCACAAAAAAAGAAAGACTGGTTAAATATGGTTAAATATGGTAGTAATTCTAATAGAGGTCTCTTGCCAGTCACTCAGCCACACATCCCACCTTCTTTTTCTAAGGCTCCATTACAGGGAAGTTTTTGCTGTGTCATATGAAAAAGATGTGAACAGAGACTTTTCACGTGAAAGTGCAGTAAGAACTTGAGGGGAAATAATAATAAATTCCACCAAGTCCTTCTAGTCAAAGACCTGGCAGCAGAGCATCAAAACTTGTGTTTCATTTTGCTTTAGAGGTGGAGTTGTTTGTTTATTCCTATATTCATTCATTTATTCACTTGCTCATTTATAAGTATCTGATGTATTCCAAGTGCTAGCAGATGAAGGAGAATGCTAAGTACCATTTTGAATGTTATGTGACGTCTGAATTAAATATGGTGCCTTGGTACTGGCAGAAATCCAATGATACAAGAAATGTTATCTACATAACATCTCTTCCATGAGGAAACTGAAGCATAGAGAGGGCATAGTAATTTGCCCAAGGTTACCAGATAGTAAATGCAAACTAAGGATCAAAATCCTGTTATACCTTCAAAATTTATTATGTATTATATGAATGGCTCTCTTTCTCTTTGTCAATGGAATACATAGAAATGGCTCTTAAGGATTGTAGGAATCTCTGGACATGGAAAAGAAATCAATGTTAATCAAAAGATAGAATCTGTCAGTGACAAAAGTTGGGATAAAATCTCAAAGTTATTCTGGTGTTGTGCTATTCATCCAAATTCACAATTTTCCCTTCATTCCATGTATCATTTTACGTTAAACTATGAGAATTATGGGAAGTAAAAACAACCTAATATGCTAATGAAATTTAGATTTAAGCTATTTAATTATTCTTTCCCTATTTCTTTTTAATATATGTTCTATCAAGTCCTAAGCATATATTTCTTGCTCTCTGAACCAGTGAACTGAAATTGCTTGATACATCTACTATTGACACTGTTTGATTTTGTAGACTAGGTAAATATCTTAAAATTTGTCTAAAAATTGAATAAAAATTTATCTCAGATTTCTTTTGTTAAATTGAACAAGATATGTTTGGAGGAAAACTTTAGCCCTTTGAATTAAGAAATATGACTTTAGATGTGAGGGTATGGAATAGTGGATTGTTTCATAAATAGTGCAATACTTCTGATAAACAGTTTTAGCCTTTTGTGCACAGTAAAACCATTCATCATCTATGACACAGTAACTTCACTTCTATAAAATTATACAAAGGAAATAGAAATTTCTACTATAAGAAGTCTTATTTAAGAATTATTTATGACACTAAAAAGAGATCAAATATATGTGATCAACAAAACAGAGAGATGAGTTAAATTGGGAAAGTATAATGTGATTTAAGGCAACAATTCAAAGTATATAATTTTGAGTATAGAATACTCCTAATATATCAAATAGTAGCACTGAAAGCGTAGAGCCCAGCCAGTAGTGTTGGCATCACCTGGCACCTTGGTAGAAATGCAAATTTTGGGCTCTCCCCTCAGACTTACTACAATAGAAATGTGATATGTTGGAATAGGTAAACTGTGTGTTGATAATCTTCCTTGTGGTTTTGATGCTTCAAGAAGTTTGAGACCATGGATATGAGTTTTGAAAAAAAACTATAAAATAATTTCATCACAAAATACTACATTTTAGAAAATTCAGATAATTCAATGAAGCATTGTGTATAAGTTCATTATGTAGCAAATTCTAAAAATTAGAAATTGAATATTCCCTCTCTACCTCTTAAACTGTACCCTCCAAAAATCACTAGTATTTTTTATTAGTGCATCATAACTATACAGAATTCACTGTTACATATTTGAACATGCACACATTCTATACACATACATATACATATGTATAGTATGTGTGTGTGTGTATATATACACATATATATATATCATAATTTGGTCAGTTTCATTCCTTATTACCTCCCATTTCTCTTGTCTCTTCCCTCCGCCCTTATTTCCTTCCTCTACTCCTTTGGTCTCCTATTTTCATGAGATGCCCCCCACCTTTTTCCCTTTGTTCTCTCTAGCTTCCACATATGGGAGAAAACATATGACCTTAGACTTTCTGAGTTTGGTTTATTTCACTTAATACTTTAAAGTTCTATCCATTTTCCTGCCAATGGCATGATTTCATTCTTCTTTAAGACTGAGTAAAATTCTGTTGTGTACATATACCACATTTTCTTGATTCATTCATCCATTGACAAACACCTAGACTGGTTCCATAATTTAGCTATTGTGTATTGTGCTACTATAAACATTGGTATGCTTGTATCTGTATTTGCTAACTTCAGTTCTTTAGGATAAATACCAAGGAGTGGTATAGTTGGGTCAAATGGTTGTGGTTGTTTTATTCCTTGTCTTTTGAGGACTCTTCATACTGATTTCCAAAGTGGTTATGCTAATTTATAATGTCACCAATAGTGTAAATGTGTTACTTTTCCCCCCACATCCTCTCTAGCATTTATTATTTGTATTCTTGATGATTGCCATTGTAATTGAAGTGAAATGAAATCTCAGTGTAGTTTTTGATTTGCATTTCCCTAATTGCTTGTAAAAATGTTGAATATTTTTTTTCATAGATTTGTCAGTCATTTGTATATTTTTCTTTTGAGAAGTATCCATTTAGGTCATTTGTCCACTTATTTATTGGGTTGTTTTTTTGGTGATAAGTTTTTTGAGTTCTTTATATAGTCAAAAAAATATTTAGCACAGATTTTCTCCCATTCTGAAGGTTCTCTCTTCATGCTTGTAATTGTTTCCTTTGCTGGGCAAAAGTTTTTCAATTTGATGTCATCCCATTTATTTATTCTTAGTATTTTTTCCTTAGCTTTAGGAGTCCTATTGAGGAAGTCAGTGCCTACATCTTTAGGTTGGCATATTGACCCCTACATTTTCGTTTACATTTCAAAGTTTCTGGTCTAATTCCTAGGTCGTTGACTTTTGTGCAAGGTGAGAGAAAGAAATTCTAGTTTCATTCTTCTACATGTGAATAGCCAGCTTCCTGCACCATTAACTAAAAAGGTTGTCTTTTCTCTAGTGTGTGTTTTTGTAAAGGATCAGATGACAATCTGGGTTTGTCTTTGTGTCTTCTACTCTACTACTAGACATTGTGTCTGCTTTTGTGCCAGTACCACACAGTCTTTGTTACTATAGCTCTGTAGTATAATTTGAAGTCAAGTATTGTGATGCCTTTAGCATTGCTTTGTTGGCTTAGAATTGCTTGGACTCTTCTGGGTTTTTTCCTTTCAAATGAATTTTAGAACTGTTTTTTCAGGTTCTGTGAAGTATGTCATTGATATTTGGATGGGGATTGCATTGGATGTGTTAATCACTTTTGGTAATATGGCCATTTTATCAATATTAACTAATGTTAACTAATAATAATTAATATTAGACAATATTAATATTTTAAATGACCATATATATTATCAATGGTATACACTATTAATAACACTTACCCCATAATCAAATTTTTAAAATTATAATGGAGTATTATAATTATAATGAACCAGTGTTTACATTTTAGAAAAATAATATATCATGGACATCTTTCCAGGTTGGTAAATCATATCTACTTATTCTTTTTTATTGTATACTTAATATTCCATAGTAGGGATATGCCATAATTTTTACTACCATTCATTGTAATGGCCATTTAAACAATTTATAATTTGTTGCTGCCGTGGAACAATGCTATAATCTAATCCTATGTCCTTATGATATTTGTAGTGATAGATTGAAATATAGTTGATAAAAATCCCCAATATTCTAGTACTGAAATTGTTTGCTCCATAAACATTTATTTGATACTGTGAATGGTTTGTTTTCCTCCTTTCTCTTTTACAGATTTTTACCAGTGTTTTATGAAGAAAAATTGGGTTAATCTACATTGATGAGCATCTCTGTCTAATCACAGTGCTCTAAAAAAAGAAAGAGCCCTGTATTCCAAGCACTAAGTTTATGAAAATAAATCACCCCATTTTATTAATTCAATTTACCCTACTTATATTAAAATGAAAGCTGGTCATAGTAAATGAAGGGTAGATAGGACTGTATGGTGCTGCTTGTTAATATTGTTGAAAATAAAATCAATGAGTTCAATCACAGGAAAATCAAATCCTATAAAACATCTAAATTCATTAAACAATTGCTTGTAAGAAGAGAATTTTATTGAGAGGATTTTCTTTCTAAGAAATAAGGTGAGTTCTCACTTCGGCAGCACATATACTAAAATTGGAATGATACAGAGAAGATTAGCATGGCCCCTGCGGCAAGGATGACACACAAATTCGTGAAGCGTTCCATATTTTGAAATGCAAAAAAAAAGAAATAAGATGATTATAATGGAAGTTATAGTTCTTTTAATTTTCATAAAATTGAAATATATATTTATTTGTCAGGTTAGAATGTTTTTGTTAACTCTAATACCTTATATTTTTGTAATCTAAGCTCAGTGATATTTTCCTCCTATAACATGCAATTAATATTTTTGTTACATGTTTATTAAAAGTTGACAGTATACTTTATATAGCTTCTAATCATGATTTTTAGGCTAGTAAATTCTTTTTTGGGGGATGGTTACTGGGGATTAAACTCAGGGGCATTCAACCACTGAGCCACATCCCCAGCCCTATTTTGTATTTTATTAAGAGACAGCGTCTCACTGAGTTGCTTAGCGCCTCACTATTGCTGAGGCTGGCTTTGAACTTACGATCCTCCTGCCTCGATTACAGGTATGTGCCAAGGCACTTGGCTTAGGCTAGTATTCTTTTAAGTACTGTGCACTAAGTGATTGCACCACTGGAGCTGCTGTAGGCTAGTGTATTCTATATGACATCACATAGTACAGTATCATTGTAAAAACGTGTAAACTTAAACTTGTTACTTAAAAACCTTCTAAGGCAAATCCTCTTACAATACAATTTCATTTAGTGTAATGAAATTCTATTAAAAGGTTTAACTCGTTATAATTCAATCATTTCAAATGATATTTAGGTCAGTAAGACTCTGGATTAAAAAATGGCTTCAGCTTTTGAGTTATACAGAAATAAAACTATTTTTTTTTTTTTTGGTCATAAAAACTAAACAGATTGTAAATTATAAATGAAAAGAGCCATTATCCTACCATTATTAATCGTGTTACAATACCGCTATCTTTTTTAGACATGTCTTTTTATTCTCACTAAATGAACAGTTTCATATTCTAGTTTTCCGTTATGTGTATAGCCTAATTTACTTGGCATACTGGTTGATAGTAGTCATAAGCATAATTTTTAATTACTGCAAATGCCCAATCTTGTGTTTGGCCATCATTAACTTAAGTCATTTCTGTATAGTAGGGCATTCATTTTGTATTTCTGTCTCACTCATAAATGATATCAAAATGGAAATACTCATGTATATATTGTTTTATCCAGTCTGTTATTTTCTTAGGATGTATTATTTGAGCTTAAATTTCTGGATTAAAGGAAGTGAACATTGACTACTTTGCTTTTTGAAGAATATAAAACCAATAATATTTAAAACTCAAAAATAAACTGTGAAAAAATCAAACTCATACACACATTTGCATGCAAGTTTTATTTTTAAAAATGTATTTGTTGGTAAATGCCCAATATTGACTATGTAGCTTAATACTGAACTTCAAATAAATGTAATAATAATAAAGCCAAAATAGAGAATTGTAGATGCAGATTTGTATATCATAGGACAAATCAATCTTTCTTGCATAAACATTTTATGATAAATAAGCATTCCAAAGAATAAAGGAATTTCCACATAGTGGTATATAACTAACCAACCAACACCTTGTTGTTCTTATTACAACACTTCTGTACAATGAGTGTTCCTGCTTGGTAATTTTATGCCTGTTCACTTTCACTTGCCATGTTCAAATATGCTTGTTTGTATTGAAGGAAGGGAAGTGAATGTTTCTAACTTTTTTGTGTTAACAAAATTAATTAATAATTAATATTCAGTTTTATTCCTTCCTTTTACAACCTATAGTTCTCCTGATTACTTAAAAAAAAAAAAAATCAAACCCAAAACTAATCAAGTGCATTATACTTCTAATTATACTTCTATTCACACAGGACTTGAAACATGGTCTAAGGATAAACTAAGGAGTCCAGCAATAATAGACGAGAAAGAATGAAGAGATACAGAGTGGTGAGTTTATTACACCTTTTTCTTTCCCAGTTAGAGTGAAAATATTCCTTTTTACTTGCTAGTTCATTGCAGAGTGGCTACTTATCCACTGGGGTTCAGATTAATCTTCTACTGACTAGGGATATGATTTCTAGCAATATGTTCACAATAACAAAGTTCAATTAGAGCAAAAGAAAATTACAGGTCCAGTGGAGTTCATTATAATGGAATTTTATGCATATTTGTATTTTATTGAGAATATAAATCAACCTGGTAGAGATTTCTTTTACCCATCTTTGGAATCTGCCAATTTAATTTATATATTTCATTCATAGAAGAGGATAACTTGTAAAGCTAGAAATGTATTTTTGATGAGTATTTCATGACAAATATGGAGTGTTTGTTACTCATTTTGTAGGAAAGATATTAATAAATTAAAGGAGACATATTGGTATAATTTTCTATCATAATGCTGTATCATACTTTAAACTAGAAAAATAATGTTAAAGAGTCTAACCTTTGTCTTCACCAAGGAAACCAGAGTTTAGCCTGCATGAGATCTTCAGCATGGATTTGTTTTTCAGAAGGAAGATGATATGTGAAATAATCAGTCTCTGGGCAGAAAGAATATTTATATAAGTTCAATCTGCCTTAAATTATAATGAACAAATACAACCCTTAGTATATTCCATACAGGTTTCCAGGCTCTTGAAATACATATTAGCTTATTCAATTTCTACCTCAACCATTTGACATGGTACTTTTATTACCCCTCTTTTATGGATGAGGAAACTGAGACACATAAAGGTGAAATAAATTACCTGAGGTCACACAGCTACCAAATGTTAGAGCTGGGAATCAAATACTAGCAACCCAAGTACAGAATGCATTTTCTTAATAATTCCTGCCACCTGAGGGGCCGGTGAGGAGCCAGTGTAAGGAGAGAAGGTACTGAAACATCTGGGTTGGCTTCTTTGTATTTTTCAAATGTAAACCACACCTAAGAAAGAAGGATGGACCAATATCTATGCCATAGGCCAGTATTACAGAGATGTATGGTGTTGTGCTTCTTAGTCCAGGATACACATGAATTATCTGAAGAACTTGATAAAATCACAGATTCCTGAGGTTCATTGTCAGCTCTTCTGATTTCGGAGATTGAGCGTGATGGCCCAATCAAACAACATTGACATAAGGTATACAGGACCCTGAGAAACAGAAATGAGTCCTATTACCCAGTGAGATGAGATGCAACTTTGATTAAGAAATAAAGTTTGTCCAGTGAATTAAAGTCAGAATGGCAACTGCTGACATGTTGGCCTTCATTATTGTAGCAGAGGTTCATTTATATGGCAATCATTATAACTTCCCAAGAATTGCAAGAACTGGGGAGGGAGGAGGTCACAGCTCAGCAACCAGGCAGTTGGGGCAGCACTAGTGATGCAGATTTGATGTGATAGAGAAGAAAAGAAGGTCGTGTGCTTTTTCAGCATTTAAAGAAGGCTGAGGATGCCTAAATCTTGCATTCTGTTTCAGGAAATTAAAACAATGACAGTAGTTATGCTTCAAGGTGGTTAAATTTGCCTACTGAGGGTTTCAAAGTGTTTATGTGTAAGTCCGGCAATTGGGTGTCAATATGTTAGAGGGCTTTTCTGTTAATCATGCCTAATGTTTTATGACTGGAATCCTCTTCTTTCTTTTCCATCTTTCATTCCAGAAACATTTATAGAGCAATTACCCTGTTCTAGATTTTGAAAGTAGGTAATGGGGATTAGGAAGTTTGTGGTTCAACAGGGTCCAACAGCCACAAACTAAGGATGTAGTACTAAGCAAGTACTCCACAAATTAGCTGTAGCAAGTCATAAATTTCATGAGGGGGTAATACTCTGCAAGCTGTGCATGGGGATGGGTGGTCATGGTGATAGATCTGTAAAAAAGTGTATATCATTGCTTACAGTGCTACATCTAACAGGGAAATCTCCATATGGAGAGTGCTGTTTGCCTTTTCTCGATGCCATCTATGATTATGTTGAAAACAGAAATTTCTCTTGATGTGGGTTTGACTTGTTTCATTCTTGAACAAGAAAACAAGAAAATATCTCAAACTTTCTGATGCTTATCCTAAATATATCCCCTCCCACCCGGCTGAAATCACTAGAAGTGAAAGTGTAAACCCCTTGAGGATTACTATTACTCTTCTACTGACCATATGACCTATGTGGACACAGGTCTTTCCCATTGTTTGTCTCAGGTTGTAAAACTACTATAGGTCATGGGCTTGGAGCTGTGCAATTAATTTTCTCAGTACTGGGAGCTTCATGCACCATTAGTTGCTTAAATGATCTTTTCATTCTAGGGACGATGCTAGTGAAGTTTTCATATGAATTTGATTGATAGTCTAAATAAATGCTTGATTTTACACAGATTATACTAATGGCTATGTTTAATACAGTGTTAAGAAGATTTGGTTTGTGAGGCAAAGCTTCAAAAACTAGAGAGAAACCCACGGATGGCACACATTATCCTTTTGTTATGTTATAGGGCCATATGTTTATGTAGAGTTAGCTATTTTGGGCTAAACTTCTGGCTGAAGTGGGGTGGGAGTGGGTTAAATGTGAACTGTGGAAAGATGTTACAATAGACTTATTAAACAGACATTAACATTTTAAACCAATAAATGTCACAAAGGTAAGTAGAATCATATTCTTTATCAGAATCTGATCATATAGATAGACATACTGAATCTTTTCTCTAAAGGTTTTCTATGTAAGTAATAAAAAGGTTACCATCAATTTTTATGACCCCTAGTTCTTTGATGTGCTAACATTGAATCCAAATGAACTTGCTAAATATCTCCCAAAGCTATTTTTTCCTAGAATTTCATATACTTACCATATAATTTGAATCTGTATATCTTGAAAAGCAATGGTGTTTACTTTTGAAGACTAATTTCCCTATACCCAGTTCCTGCTCTTAGTCATCCTCATAGAATTCCATTGTCAGAGCTGTACATCAGTAAGGGCTGTCCCCAGCTGCAGTCTAGGGTTCTGTTGGTATCTATCCTGGCATGTACAGTCTCTAGATTTTGGAAGGGAAACATCTCTTAAAATGTAAAGATTGCAGTAGGATCATTTTTCATAATAACATTGGAATCTAGGGAGAACTCATTTCTAGATCTTGAGCTCCCTCTGATATTTGGTGGCATGTTTGTGTCAGCTGTGGCTGCTCTTCAGAAGGCATGCAGGCCTTCCAAACCATCTCTTTGAGATTTGTTGTTTTCTAACAGGATCTTAAACTCTACAATTCACATTGCTGACAGAAGATGATGAGGAAGCCTTATAAATCAGAGCCTTTGAAGTATGGAGGAAAAATAATGTATATCTTGTGGATGGACACACACATACACACCCATATATGTGCAAGTACATACATCTATACATACATTTCATTCATATCATACATATGTATGAACACATACATATCATACATATATATAACACACACATACATTTTCATACATATATATCATACATACATTTTCATATATACATGCATACCATATATATATGTATGTATGTATATGTGTGTATACATACACACACACACACTAAAATCAATGAAAGGGAAAACATTTTTCCAGGAAAATAAGCAAAAGTACTACTTTGACTAAGAATTAGAGAAATAGAAACAGTTTAGAAATATTGAAGGTGTTCTGTAAATTTTAGCCTTATTTAACTACTGGTTTTAGATTATGTTTTGTGTGTGAATTATTTAAAATTCCAATGAGGTTTTTCTGGGACTTGTGAAGCAACGTTGAGTTTTGGCATTGGCTTAACTCAAAGCTGCTAGCAGCCTGGCATAGGAGGTATCAAGCTGCTTTAGTCCACAGAGGCTTAGAAGGGTCTACATTCCAGGCTTGCTGTTTTTGCAACATAAAACCCTGTCTTGTCTGGCTATTCAAAAGGTGTGAAAACTGATCCATTCAATGTTCTTCTTTTTCCTTCCAGCACTAAATTTTTTCCTTCCTTCTTTATTCAACTACTAAGCTAACACCCTTATCTGGGACTATTTTCTGTTAAACTTGGAAAACACTATAGCTACTTTACTTAGGTTAGTGCCTAAAATATGTTTGTTCAAGCTTTTTCTTAAGGAGGAATTCAGCTCAACCAAACTTAAACATTGTGGATAAATGTTTTCCTCTTTCAATGATTCTCCTTAATCAAAATCCAATACCAGGTTGTTCCATGCTTGCTGTTCATTTACCTGATTTCCTTTTGCCTACATAGAACATATTAACTTTGATTAGTTTTTAAAAATTTTCCAGCGCTATGGTTTTTACATTTTCTCACTCTGAGTTGTTTTGCTGACATTTATTTTGTACAATATACTTCCTTGACCCTCAGTTCACTCATTTGTAAAAATGTTAATATTTTCTTATTGTAAGTTAAATGAAGTTAACATAAAAAGATTTTTAGTATTAACTGTTGCTGCACAGCATGAGTATTTGGGAAAACTTTTCTTTGTAATTAAAGAAAATATAGATTGAATCATAAAGGGTACATCCAAATCACCACTGAAGTTTCTATGTGATGGAGTAATTAAGAATTTTATTACTGAGTACTCCTAAGTTACAAAGAGCAACTAGATATGGGACATCAGGTAGAATGAGAAAGTGTATAACATCTTGAAGAGCAGTTGACTAAGGATTCAAATCATATATGTACATAATGTATGTAGAATTCATATTGTCAAATTTACAAGTGAAAAGTTTTTCTAATGCATTTCATTTTGAAGGAATTTTCAAAGTTTAATTATTTCCATCAGTAATTAATATATTATTCTTATGAACATTAAATATTATAGATAAGGTTAAGATTCTCCTTTATTCCCACCTGATGTTTCTTACCTTTTCTAGAGATAATAATTTTTTCCTGTTTCATATGCTCCTCCCTTCCTTTGTAGGTATGTATGTATGTATGCATGTGTATTTATACATATAAATACAAAATATAAATATAAGTATATATATAGGATATAGAAACATTTAAAAATATAAATTGTATTATGCATATATTGAAACCTTTTTTCACCCAACAAAATATCTTCATGAGCTTTCTATACCAATGTATATAGAAATATCTCTTTTAAACTGTAGTTTAGAATCAATGAACTACTGAATTCTGTTTTCCTTGGGGAGAACTTGGCCTCACATATCACAAACTCAAACAATAAATTGATTTAGCAACTCAAGGGCTCTCATCATTCTGGATCAGGTACTCAGGGCTAGAAAAGAGCAACTGTAACTGTAACCAAAAGCTTGGTCCTTGTCACCGATGCCAATTCAATAACAAGGACACGGTTTAGAGAAAAAGGAAAAAGAAGTTTTATTGCTCTGCTAGCAAAGGAGAAACACAGGGGACTCCTGTCCAGAGGCTGTGATTCTGTTCATCAGGAGGAACAGGGGGCTTTTATAGGAGCTCTTCAAAGCTACATACATTCCAGGTGTCCCCTGACGGGGGTCCCAGGGTACTCTGATAATGTGTTACCCCTCACTTGTTAATTTGGGAGATATTCACTTCCTAGATCCTCTGGCAGATACCTCCTTCCTGTGGAGCACAGGTAACTCAAGGTAATCTTGTTCCCTATCCCCAGTTTGGGACAGGGAGAAGGAGAAGAAAAAGAAAATATACCCCTTTAAAAATAAGCCTCAGGGCTATATTCAAAAGTAGACCAGTTACATAACTGAACATCTCTTTCATGACTAACCCATCTCGGGCCTAGCAAATGGTCTTTCCAAAGCCCTTGACCTGTGCCGACAAACAAAAAGTGATTATTTCCTAAGGATATGGCACAGTGTGAGGTGCTACCAGTGTCAGACAGGGACACTGCTCCAGACTTGTGGGGAGGATTTTATCCATGAATTTCTTTAGGTAAGAGAAGACATATTAATTGACAAGTATAACTATTCTTTGCAGGTAGCATATTACATAGATTTTTACAAAATAAATATTATTTCTAATAGCCCTGAGTACATAATTTTTGCTTCTGTATTTTTCCTGTTCCAATTCAAAGTAACCATAAATAAGCATAATATTCACAATAGTCCTACCTGGTACTTAGAGAATATTTTGCAGTATTAAACAATTCATATTTCTACTATGAAATTCAGATGTATCATGGGTTAAGTAGAATACTGATTCTTTACATTGGCCAATAGAAGGATGTTAAAAATTGAGAATAGCTTATTTTTCTAAAAATATTTAATAAGATTTAATTAAACTTTCAGGACGTAAATTCAAAAGTTAGTTTTATTTAAATAGTTTCCATTTAAAAATAAGTTCAATTAAAATTAATATTTTGTATTTTAATATTAGTATTTAATTCTGAATATTTTAAAAGTAAAATAACTTTTTAAAGAGATGAACATTTTGATTTTTAAATTTCCATCTTTATTTTTAATGAGTTATTTTTTACTGTAAATATTTGGAAAGAAAATAAATTAAATTTTTTTACTCTGAATAAAATTGCATTTCATTTTTAATTCTTTCATAAAGAATGAATAAGGTACTCTTGACGGGCTACAATATGTGTGAAAGATAGAATATCTGGTGTTGGGCACCATGGAGGGTGCAGATGGTGGAGGGATTGGCAACAGGGGTCAGTCCACACACCAGGGAGGTAGAGCCATAGGGCTGGGAACCAGAGGGGATGAGGATGGAGCACAAGAGGATGCATCACCTGTAGGAAGCAGTGTCTGGTACTGATCCATTATTTTTTATATGAATTATTATTTATTATTATTATTTTTTAGTTAGCTAATGTCTTGTGGATATTTCACTCTTTTTTATGTCTGAGCAATATGCCATTGTGTATTATTTTAAAACCTAGGAAAAATAGAGTGAGAATTTTTTACTGGTAACAGCCACATAAAATTTGCAGATAGAACAACAGAGATTTGTGATTTATTGAACATTAATTACTGATCAAAACAATGAAAGTGAGAAAAAATTTAGCCTGATCAAATCCAAACCTACCACTTATGCAGATAAGATAAAAATTGCTGCCATTTATACCTATTTTACTAAATAAAGAATTTAATTACTGATATAAATCATGAGAATAAAGAATTATTCAACTGAGTTTTCAAATCGGAATCAATAGTACAATTCTCTCTAGCCATTGGGAAGATAAGAGAAATGTGATCACAAAATTGTCAAATTATAGGAGGAAGATGAGGCATTTCCTTTGTTTACTGGAAGATGATCCTGGAAAATGACTGTCATATCTTTCTCAAAATATGAGAATATTTATAGCAAAATATATTTGAGTCAAAAATATTTATCCTTTTAATTAATTTTAAGTGATACATAAAATGGCAAATATTATACATATTAATAGTATACCATGCAATGTTAGGATACATATATACATTGTATAATGTTTAAATCAGGTTAAACATGTTACTCAGCTTTTCATTACCATGACCAAAAAACCAGACAAGAACAACTTAGAGGTTGAAAATGTATTTTAACACATACCTTCAGAGGTCTCAGTTCACTCCACTGCTCTGGACTTGAGGTAAGGTAGATTATCATAGCACAGCGGCATGGCACATGAAGGTCCTCAGGTCATGGCAGCCAGAAAAAAGGGAGAGAAAGAGGGAGAGAGAGAGAGAGAGAGAGAGAGAGAGAGAGAGAGAGAGAGAGAGAGGAGAGGAAGAGGAGGAGGAGGAGGAGGAGGAGGAGGAGGAGGAGGAGGAGGAAGGCAGCAATTGGACAAGATATAAAGATATAATCCCAAGGGCTTGCCCTGGTGACAAAACTCCTTCAGTCATGTCCTACCTGCCTGTAGTTACTACTCCATACAGTGGTCCTTTCAAATTATTGATCTATCAAGTACATTCATTTCTGGTTTAGATTACAGCTTTCCTAATATAATCATTTTACCCTGAATATTTCTACATTACCACAGTAGCTTTTGGGGGATACCTCATATCCAAAACATAACATCCCTCAAATGTTTGTCAATTCTGTATAAAAACTTTCAAAAATCTTCTTTTTGGACATGTGCTGAGCATCATTGTCATTTATAGTCACCCTCTTATACAATAGCACACCAGAATTTCTTGCTCTTAACTATAACTTAGTACCTATTGATCAACCTCTTCCATTCCTTCTCCAAATCTCAACTTTTAAGAAATCAACTATTTTAGATTCCATGGATGAGTGGAATCATGCAATCCTTGCCTTTCTGTGCTTGACTTATTTCACCTAACATAATGAGCTCCAGTTCTACCCACGTTGATGCTTTCATTCCTGTTTGTGTCTGAATAGTATTCCGTTGTTCATACGTACATTTTCTTTATCCAGTCATGAGTTAATGGACACTTAGGATATTTCCCTTTCTTAGCTACTGCAAATAGTGCTGCAAAGAAAATGGAAGTATAGATATCTCTTCAACGTGCTAATTTCATTTCCTTTGGATATATTCATAGAATAGGGATTCTATGAATCCCATAGAATGGGTCATATTATAGTTCTATTTTAAACATTTTTAGGAATATCCATACTGTTTCCATTGTGCCAGGGTTCTCTTTCTTCCCCCAACACTTGCTCTTTTCATTTTTGTAACAGGTGTGAGGTGGTATCTCATAGTGAGGTGGTTTTGATTTGTGTTTCTGTGATGATTAGTGAAGCTGAGCACCTTTGCATGTACCTTTTGGCTATTTTCATGTGACCTTTGGAGAAAGGTCTATTCAAATCCCTTGTTCATTTTTAAATTGGGTTACATATAGTTTTTTTTTTTTTTTGCTATTAAGTTATATGAGTTCTTTATAAATCTTAAATATGAATCTCTTATCTGATAAGTGGTTTACAAATACAATCGGATATTATTCAACTTGTAAAAAAGCAGATTTTTCCCTGTGTCACAACATAGACGGACATGAAGGACTTTATATTAAGTGAAATTAACCAGACACAAAAAGAAAACTGTTATTTGATTTCACTTATATGTGGAGTTTTTTTAAATCAAATATATGAAGACAGAGAATAAATAGTTTTTACGGTCAAGGTGGGCAGGAAGAAATGAAGATGATCAAAGGGTACAGATAGTATAAAGTAGTCAAAAGATTTTATAGGCAACATGAGGACTGTAATTAATAATTGTTTATTAAGTTTAATATTTTTGCTAAATGAGGACATTAAAACCACTCTTGTCATAGGAGAGAAAATTATATAATGCTGGGTATGTTAATTTGTTCTACTATATAGTAACCATTTTACTATATATCTTACAACATCATATTGTATACTTATTTAAGGTATTGTGTATATTTAACACAATTAAATTTATTTATTAAAAAAGAACTTACTATCCAAATTTACTCCTTATACTCAAATATATCGCAATTTAATATTCTTTATTTGGAATATGCTCTCATTAAAATCTTACTTCTACCAAATACATGTGTATACTTCCATCTGTATATATGTACAGAAAGATATGTGGAATAAAGTTATTTCTAAATAGTGAAGGAAAGGTTAAAACCAAATAATTGATAACATTCAACAAAGACCAGTGAACATTGATAATGAAAATTGGTGTGATGTTCCTAAAAGATTAGTATTTGTTTGATATTTAGTCAAGAATGATGATTCTTTTTGTGTGTCATAAAGAAATAAAAAATGGGTATAAGAGAAATGACTTCAAAACACAAAACTACAAGTGATAAATATGTTAGATGGCTAGAAAACAAACATGATAAAACACATGTTAACTATTTAGAATTAAGAAATCAAAATGAGATGGCAAATTTAATGAGAAATAAAGCGAGAGACAAAATTAAAGACAATTTTTATAAAGCATACATTCAATCAGTGTGCAACAAAAATCATGCTGAACAACTAACTTACTATGACTTAACAGGACAAGAAAACAAAGGAGTAAAATATTAATGACTATTTCACTAATCATACATCTGTTACAGAAAGTTCAAGTTTCAACTTGAGATGAAAATTACAAAAACCATTTTAAATATTAAACATCAACTTAAAATAAAAGATACTACGTTCATAACAACAATGCTAGCCTGATGGGTAAAGAAAAAGTGTATAAGCTAGAATTTTGGTCAAAATATTTGCAAAATTTTTATAGCTTATTTGACAACATAGTATAAATGTATTCTCATGAGACGTCGGGACTAATGACACATTAACTAACTCAGGCTGACTCCTTACTTCCTGGTGGGTGAGCAAGATCAAGGCCTCAAAGGCGGTTTCAAAAGTTAATGATGATAAATCGGACCACCGTCAGGGATTGGTTAACAACAGTTCTGCGAACCAGTTCGTGCTTGCCATATAGTCCTATGGGACTCTCACCTGCCTGAACCTCCCATGCCTTGCTGACCTTTAAGCTGATTGGTTCCTGCCTAGCCCCCACCCTCCATAAAAGCTGTGTGACTGGTCTCCCTTCTTGTCCTCTGCCCAGAGGGCTGGATGCCTGCATTAGTCTGCCCTACCTTTCCCGGTCTGGCCTTGTTGGGGAGTGCTCCCTTCCCTTGTTGCTGGTCGAGAAGAGCAAGGGGGCTAAAGACCCCGACAATGAGACATTGCCACAATCATGCTAGGAGTAATATTTTATTTGAAACAAGTTGAAGATCTTATCTGATCTTTGTGCCCAAAGACTGAATGTCTCAATGAATCATGAGTCGGATTTGATAAATCTCTTGGTTGTATGATGAGAAAGTCCACTGAACGCTGTTTACGCAATTGTGTTTAATTTAGTTTAGTTGTAAATGACAAGCAACAAAAGAGTTATGTGAGAGAGCAAATTGTCAGATGAATGCCAACCATGATCCTTGATGGAAAAATAAATAATTTTGTATTTTTTCTGTTCTTAGTCATTTGATTATGACTTATTGCCTATTACTAAAGATGTTAGCAAATGCATACCAAGCATCTGAGAGTGGATATTTCATGTTTTAAAAAATTCAAATATTTTCAATTTAGAGAAATATTTAATAGAAAGTTTGTGACATATGCAACAAAAGGAACATTTGAAAAAATATATAATTTGAAAAAATCACAGTAAATGGCTACAAATATTTGTGAACAAATAAATCTAAAACTAATTTCCACTGATTGATTGTTCTAGATCACAGTGTATTTTCAAAGAAAGCTTTGAATAAACCATACATTATACTGGTTTTTGGTCTTTTTTATAATGATCTAGTGTTGAAAACTCTTTTTTTTTCCTAGAGTACTAAGGAATGAACCTAGAGGCATTTTACTTGTGACTACATCCATAGCCCTTTAAAAATATGTATTTTTTTTTCAAACAGGGTCTTGCTAAGTTGCATAAACTGACATTGAATTTACAATCCCCTGTCTCTGCAGTCAGAGTAGTTGGGATTACAGGCATGTGTGACAGTTGTACCATGGAAAATCCTGAAGAATTTAAAACAGTTTTATGGATGTAGATATTGATTTAAAGTATGTTGAGAAACATTCTGGGTAATGGTGGGGTAGCTCAGTGGTACAGTACATGCTTAGCATGTGTGGGGCCCAGGGTACAATCTCCAGAAAAGAAAATCATGCTAGTACAGTGACTTATACAACCAAATTAAGATATTTTATAATACTTTCTGCAATAATGATAATTTGTCATATGTCACCCATTATGTTATTTGAATACCAGCTATAAGATTTATTAGTATTTATACTGTAAACATGTTCAATTCTGTTGATGGTTTCAGTTTGCATTGCTTCATCAGTGATAATGACTACAAATTACCATGAATGAAAAAACTAGAACTATGTGGACTTCAGAAAGCTAACTTGATATTACTGTCAAAAGAACAAAAAATATGTGAAAATCTGGATTATATCATAGTTTACTTAATAATATTACTAAAATAAATTCAAGAATATTTTATGGAATAAATATATGTAAAATACTTTACAAATAATTTACAAATTACCCTCTTTGTATTTTATAATTGATTCAAATATTGGTAGGTTATTAGGAGACTAATTAGACAAGAGCAATAAAAACAAAATTAGTCATTTGTTGATGTTTTTATGACTTTCATTAATGCAAAAAAAGGAGCTTCATTTGTTTTTTGGTTGTGAGATTATGGAGGTATATTTATCAAATAGGAGGAGAGAATATATTACAAGTTATAATCTTGGTTTATAGCCTTTTCAAGAAATGACTTTTTAGTTTTGTAGCCATCAGGCACTGCCTGTGATTTTAATCCCCCTGCCTTGCCCAGCAAAGCACAGGGATCCCAGTTTTCCTGCAAACCTTTGACAACACTCAGATAGTGAACCTCATCTCCACTCTACCTTACTCAACTTTAACATTGCTGGATTGCTATATAACATTGATTAGAACTTCCAGAGCAGTTATAAAGTTCGAAACTTTCAGAAAAGTTGTAAAGTACTAGTCCATTTTTAAATTTTTGGAAAATGTTTTGAATATTTCACCATATTTATATTTCTGATAGAAAATCTTTATCAACTGAAACAAGTTCCTTTCTATTCTTAATTGCTTTCACAACTTGAGTACTCTGTCCTTCATCAGGTTTGGGGAAGTCTCTAGTATTTCTTTCCCTTTTTCATATTCTTCAATTTTGGCATATCAAAAGGAATCTGTTCCTCACATTTCTCTCTTTTAAAATGTATTTTCTTTAAAAAAAATTTTTTTTTCCTGCTGTTGGTTTTTCTCACTATCAGGAAAGAGCATAAAATTATTGAAAAAGAAAAGATTAGAATGGATCTTAATATGCCAGATTGGAACTGAAGGTATTGTGCAACATGATAGTTTCAATATAGATTGTTGTTGGCATGTGCATGTGCATGCATGTATAATTGTTTTGCTTTGCTTTGTCCACTAGGAGGGCCTGGGAGCAAAGACATTCCCATACCAATGAGCATATTTAGTGTTCACATATTGGATTCTAGATAGTAAAATGAAACTGTTGTGTTTTGGAGAAATGGCTGATTCATGGACTGAAGCTGGAAAATACACAAAATAAGCCTGGAACATCTTGTGCCAGAAAACAAGAAAATAATCAGTGATTGGGCATGTTATGTGGCCTCCAAATTATCAGCTTAAGTATCAAAATGCATAATGGTGGGAGATAGTTATAATCTATAGAATAAAATAAATAAATGAATACATTGAAATTTTGATTATGAATGAGATATTTACATTAGTTCATGGTAATGTTCCCCCAAATATTTACTAACTACAAAGTGATAAAGATAACTTTTTAGTGAAGAAGCCTGGTAGACACCTCCTATAAAAATATTCAGTTATCACACCACTAATAAAACAAATCAAAGTATATAAAACTTATAGGATGCCAAAGGTTCAAAATCAGAATCTAATTGTGAAAATAAATCACACAAAACCAAATTAGAGGGAGATTTTATAAAATAATTGGACTGCAATATAAAATGTGTCAAGGTTATGAAGATAATAAAAGGCAGAAGAGCTCTTTCAAATTAAAAGACAATGAATACAAATACATCTTTCTGAACTAAGTCCTTTGACTATAAAAGACATTATTGAAACAATGTAGATGTTTGAACTAGGTTGGAGGTTCAAATGGTAGTGCATATCATTGCTAATTTTCTGATTTTGATGATTGTATTATAGTTATATAGAGGATTATTATTATCTTCAAGAAAATACACTAAAGATATTTAAAAATTAAATATTTAAGAATACACTAGAGGATATGCTTAGTATTCAGGATAATGGGACATCAGGGTGGCAATTTATTCTCAAATGGTCCAGGATAATAAACTTTATTTTTATTTTCTTGCAACTTTTCTAAATTTTGGGATTGTGATAACATAAAAATTTATTCCAATGTGTTCATATATCCTATGATTAAGAACTAATATTTACTGAATACTCCTCTTTGTGTTTTCCATATATTAGAGCATTCAACCCTTTGAGCAATGTTATGAGGTGGGAACTCTTACTATCACAACTGCATAAAATAAGAAACTCAGTCACAGAGGAATGAAGCTACTTCCTTCTATTTACTTGACTGAGAAGTGGTAGAATTGTGTTTTCTTAATAATTTTTTTATTTGTTCTAATTAGTTATGCATGATAGTAGAATGCATTTTGATAAATCATACTTAAATGGAGTATAATTTTTCATTTTTCTGATTATACATATTGTAGGAGCACATCGGTCATGCAATCATATAGGTTCATGAGGTAATAATGTCTGTTTCACTCTACTATCCTTCCTACCCCAATACCCACTCCCCTCCTTTTCACAATAAATGTTGGTGAGAATGTGTGGAAAAAGGTAAACTCATACATTGCTGGTAGAACTGGAGATTGGTGCAACCTCTTTGGAAAGCAGTATGGAGGGTCCTCAGAAAACTTGGAATAGAACTACCATTTGACCCAGCTATCCCACTCAAAGGACTTAAAAATCAGCATACTCTGGTGATGCAACCGCATCAATATTTATAGCAGCTGAATTCACAATAACTAAACTACAGAATTGTGTTTTGAACTAGGCATTCATGTGACAAAACCTTCCTTGTAATAATAAGCTTCCTGCCTCCTGGAAGTTCAGACTTTGCTTCTTTAATCATGTTTGTCTTCCAAATATTTGGATTTTCTATAATTCAGATCTGGGAAATTCTCCTGGATCTATCCTTTTTATAAAATCTTCTATTTATTTTTAATTAATTTGTATTGGTATATTTTAATTATGTGTAATAGTGGGATTCATTGTGATGTATTCATTACTGCACATGACAAAATTTGGTCCATTCCTCTTTCAGTTCTGGATTCCTCCATTTCCTAAACCAGAGCTTTCCAATCCATGTGCCATCAATGAGTAACATATGCAATGAGATGGTGACCTCTCAGCCCTGGGCTGGGTGACCAGTGGGACTTGTGACAACCATAAGTTCCTGTGGCTCCCGAGGAGTAGAAGGGACACATCTGATCATTTTCTGTTAACATCATAATCTGATAGAGAGAAGCAGTTTTAGGATAGTATTATTCTTTCCTTTAGCCCTTTGCTATCCTAGATTTTGAAAATAAAATCGCCTCTCTTCCATAAATTTATTGATGCATCTGTAGACAAATGTTCTTTAGGAAAACTACACCAAGTGGAATAGAAAATTTAAGGCAGGATCTATTTTGATTTCTCATTAGATGTTCGAATTTCTTCTCATTGTGTATTTTGATGCTAAACAAATTATTTTCATCCCTAGTGGTGTTATATACACACATAAATGTATGGTACAAATGCTTGCAGTGTCTTTTGTTTAATCAAGTCAAGACATAGTTTTATAGTTGCAGCAGGTTGAATTATGATGTAGTTTCCAGTTGACAAGTAGTAATGTGGTACTCTGTAGAACTATAAAAAGTACTGTAAAATACTTTTTTTATACGTAGTATTATTTTGTAGACTAGAAGATGTATTTCTGCATTGCAGTGATGAAATGATTGCCTTTCCAAGTATAATTTGGTTGATAATCATAATTTCTATTAAATAAATGTTCAGACAGTCCTGCATCCATCACCTTAAACCCATTTAAAAAGCTTTCTACTGTTCCAGAATGTATGAATAACTTTTATGTTTAATATAGAATCTAATGTTGATGTCTCCCCTGATATGAAAACGAGAAGTCTAATTTTAACTAATAATTCTGTCAGTATTATAAAGTGACTAAAAAGACTTAATGCTGCTGGTTTATAATGAATGTATTACTCAGGGCTGCTTCTGAACAGGAGAGCCATAATTAGCATAAAGAATCTTCTTTTCCTCATAACTTAAATGTTAATGTCTTCCCCTTTTTCCCGAATTTTCCCGTAAAGAAGGGCAAGCCAATTTTAGAAGGGTTATATTACAAATATAGAGATACAAATACATTAGCAACTTGAGACAAGGGTTGAATCAAATATTTTGTTGATGACTTGATATGATCATTGATCTGGTAACTATGACTGGCAACTGTCTATAATGAATCACTTGCCTTAAATTCCTTGCCAAAAATAATTTGTCCTTCTTTGCAAGCAAATAAGAGAGGTGGGAGTTAAATTTTTTCACTTACAGTCAGTGTGTCTGTTCAAAGGCAGCAGCTAACTCATTATAATAAATTATGGAGAAATTAGCAAGGAATAAAAATGGATTCGTGATAAGAAAATGATAGATCATTTTGTAATTTCTTTCCCAAGTACCCCTTATAAATTATATTAAGAGAACTGTGCCATTTTGGAGTTTCCTTTCTCTATAAAGGCTGTATCTTCAATCTAGAGTGTGAAAAAAAAATCAATTTTCTGATCTGTTCATGCATTACTTCCTCAGTCCCAGCCATGCATCAGGTGCTGAGAAGTAATTACTAGCAGGACAGGCACAGTCCCTATAATCAGATAACCTATAGATTGGGGGAAGATAAAGACATATAAACAGACAATTGATGCTGAAGGATACATGCTAGGCCAGGAGGGACCTGAGGGCCCCTGGGGAGCAACATAAAAGCAGTATTAAACTCTGACAGGCAGTGTTGAAAGTGTCTGGATTGCCACCACAGAAGTCTTTCCTTGGAAAGTGATGACTGAGCTGAATCTTCCTGTATAAACAGGAATGAGTTGAAAAGAGTAAACAGCATGTTTGGTGGCCAGTAGATGAGAAAGCACAGCTTATTCAGGGCACTGAAATAGCTTGGTCAACTGTATTTTCCATACATTGAATGCTATGTACCTCTCTGCCCTTCTTTAAACCATGGGTATGGATTTATGCTCTCTAGACCCTTTCATTTCATGGAAGATGTTTAGCTCCTATGAGATTATAGAAGATTCCATGGCTCTTGGATATAACTCTGGTGCCCAAAGGTCAGGCTCTTATTCATCCTTATGGGTATTTTAAACTTATTTTTATTTTTAAAATTAATTATTATTGTTTTAATTATACTTCTGATTTTCTAGTACATATCAGGGATCCCTGAAATAGCCACAGGAAATGGGGAACACTTACCTCCACAGTGGGTGAAAAGTCTTCCACCTCCTTCAGTCTTAGAAATAATCACTTTACTTGTTATAGAATATGTGTTATTAGAATAATGGGAGGGAGCTAAACCACAAAGGACTGGGGATTGTGACATGAAATAAATAGCCTATGTGATCTTGATTAAAGTTTAACTCTTTGACAGGGACTTGAGAAGGGATACTTCTAGCAGCCTACGAGTCAGATTGATTATTACCACAGGACCTCAGAAGATTGTGGCTGCTAAAAGCTTTGATGATATCTATGTGTTGCATTTTGACATCTCTTGGTTTTTGCCCCAACAGTTCTGGGAGACTTCATAGGAGGATCTCTCTTTTTCACGGGTCTCTTGGTGTCTTTTTGCAGCCCACCCCCTATAGTCTGTCCTGGGCCTTTGTCCTAGTATTTTTTGATTCTGCTCTAGTACCAAATGTTACAGCCATGCCACAGATGTTCCTTGGAGGCACCAAATACTCACTGACATCTGTACTGACAATTCCCGGCAATTTGTCACTTATCTTGGTTACAGCTATGAGAATTTTCTTCTGTTGATGCCTGAGGAGGAAATAGTACAGTATAGCCTTGAGATTACATTAAATATTTTGGTCGACCACATCAAACTTTTGACTAAGGCTTGGTATATTGTTGCTTTAAATGTTCCTTTTTATCATTTAGTTGGAGTAGCTAGCCCACACCTCTCTGACGAATTGCCTGATGTTTGTTTTCTATTGACACAGGGCCTTTTAAGTGACTCTAGTACATTTATCTTGATATATTCAACTCAGCATCTTAAGCCAGTCTGATCTTTTTAAATACTGAAAGTAAACCAGCTCTTTGCCACATCTACTGCGAGAATGAAGACCATTCTCAGCAATCAGACTGTCGACATACCAGAAAATGTCGACATTACTCTGAAGGGATGCACAGTTATTGTGAAGGGCCCAAGAGGAACCCTCCGGAGGGATTTCAATCATATCAATGTAGAACTCAGCCTCCTTGGAAAGAAAAAGAAGAGGCTTCGGGTTGACAAATGGTGGGGAAATAGGAAGGAATTGGCCACTGTTCGCATGATCTGTAGTCATGTACAGAACATGATCAAGGGTGTTACACTGGGCTTTCCTTACAAGATGAGGTCTGTGTACGCTCACTTCCCCATCAATGTTGTTATTCAGGAGAATGGGTCTCTTGTTGAAATCCGAAATTTCTTGGTGAAAAATATATCCGCAGGGTTCGTATGAGGACAGGTGTTGCTTGCTCAGTGTCTCAAGCTCAGAAAGATGAATTAATCCTTGAAGGAAATGATATTGAACTTGTTTCAAATTCAGCTGCTTTAATTCAGCAAGCCACAACAGTGAAAAACAAAGATTTCAGAAAATTTTTGGATGATATTTATGTTTCTGAAAAAGGAACAGTTCAGCAGGCTGATGAATAAGATCTAAGAGTTATCCAGCCACAGAAACAACAGTCCTGGAGAGTCAATTTGATATTCAGTGATGCAATAAAAGATATCTATTGACTTTGGACTTAATCTTTTCCAACAGGTTGAATAAACTTTAGTGTCCTTTCAAAGGAACAGAACAGGAAAAAAAAAAAAAAAAAGAAAGTAAACCAATATCTTTGGTGTCCTTCCAATCTGAATCACTTGAAACTTTGAGAAAGTCTTTGACTTGATCCAATTTGTTGTTTATTAAGTTCAGTAATACAGGACTGTACATGGCACCCTGGCCATAGCACCAATTCAGCTATAAACGTCTAGTACAGCTGGAAGCCAGTAGCTACCTATAGCAAGTGAAATAGTTAAGAGATGAAATGTAGATAGGCTGGGTTTCTGGGTTTTGCTTGTGTTCTGTGTGCTTAGAGAGCAATGCTTGGTTTATTATCTACCTCTTTGAAGACCCTAAAACACTTGGTCCTTCCCAGTGTCCTTAGCTTTTTTTTTTTCCCATAAAATTTTATTGGTGCATTCGAGTTGTACAAAATTATGGGATTTGTTGTTACATGTTAGTATATGCACACAATATGATCATATAATTTGGCCAATATCACTCCCTAACTTTAATTTAAAAAAAAAAAAACAAACTCTTAGAATAAGGATATCCTTTTTATAAATCTCTTTCCTTGGAAAATGGGATAAATCGATTATTCATAGCTTTTATGTTATATTTTTTGTCAGTGTTTCCCAAGGTACTTTATCCCACTGAGGTGCCTTGAAGTAAGATGTTTATTCAGTCACCCTCAATGGGTACAAATGAGTACAGTGTGATCCCTTTTCTTGAACAAAGTGAGACAGACTTATAGATCTGATGTTTTATGGTCTTCTCTGTGAGGGCATCTTGCTTGTTACGACATTCACTTTAACTTTGGCAACGTGGGACATCAGACAGGTTGTGGGGCAGAACTCCCACATTTGAGTCTTAAAATGTCTATTTCTTAGAATTGTCCAAGGGGCAATATTTCCATAATGGCAAATAGGGTCAATGCCAAAGGCTGAGCTAATAAGATGGAAGAGTATAATAGGATATTATCCAAGTAAATCAGGAACACTGTTCTCAGAGATGACATAAGTTTCCTGACTCTTCTCTCTACTCTTATCCTCGAGATAAGGTAAATCAGCTCCCTGACCTTTCCTTTCAAAGGACCTGAAGATGTGATGGGACAGATAGATACCCAGGAAAATTCTTTTCCTTTGTGCAAGTTTGTATTCTATGGGCATTAACTTAAAAAAAATAATGTTGATTCCCCAAAACCAAGGTGGTGCCCGGGAATCTTTGTTTTTAAACATCCTCTTCTTTTAGTCTGGCACATATTCATGAACTACTGATTTTTGTATCCACTTAGGAGACTGTCTCAGATGGATTATTTTTGCATATATGAGAGGCTTCCTATGGATTGAAATATATTCTGTGGTCAATAAAACCTCTACTGTGGTCATAACATATAGTATATTTGTTTTTAACTTTTTGCTTTTCTTTAAGGAAAACTCACTTAACAAAATATCCCTTTCTCCAAATAGAATGCTAAAATTGCAAGATATTCTGTTTAGTTTGTTTTATAAATAAATAGAATTCTCAAATAAATAATTCTAGGCTCATTCAATAAAAGATGATCAGCAAGTAGAAATAACTAATTGCAGAAAATAATTACCATAGCCCAGAAATTAACACAAATACTGTAAAGATGTGTTGTTTCTATCAGGAAAATCTAGTCAACATTTATGTCTTATTACCCCCATGGTTGATTAGTATTTATAATTGTCTCAGGGATAATAAGAATTTCATAACAACCTTGTGATAATTTCCCCAAACAATTGTAGTAAAATGGTTGTGGGTCATGATATTGATTTAGTGCATTCTGAACTAGTCTCACCAAATCAATGCAAAACTTTTTAGAAGGGATGTTCTTTCATTTTCTTTTTACTTTCTGGAGGGAAATATAATGTCATTGTATGTGCAGCAGTTGGTCATATTTTTTTAAGTGCTAATAGTCCTCTCCTATTCCCACCCCTCATGTCACTCTGTGACAAGGCCCCTTTACATAGTCCGGAAAAATCTTGCTTGACTATAATATTTGAATATTTCTATTCACACTAATAAAACATACTGAGACATGAAACCAAGTTTAACCATTGAAACAAATTCCATCATGTTATTTTTGCAACTATTTTTGGTAAATAGGAAATTATCTCAAAAATGAAAAAAAAAATTCTAGAGTGGAGAGAAAGGAGGCATCTTATAATACAATCAGGAAGCTTTGACTACTTTAAAATATACTCCCATTATTAAGTTAGATAAATCATCTATAATAGCTATAGTAAGCTATATTGACTATGCCCTAAGTAGTCTTTTGTAGAATACACAAAAAGTTGTAAATTCAAAATAGCTGTTTTTGCATATGTTTTTTGTTTCTTTGACACTAAAATACCCTTGTACCATTTTAACTTGAAAACGACAAAATTGTTCCTAATCATCTTTGCTTCTGTGGACTTGATGATAATAATAAGTAAATGCTATACGGTTATTTACACTGCATTGACTTTCCAGTTAGAATAGAAGGGATGAAAAATACTATTATCCAAGAGGAAAAAAAATTGACCTGGTAGCATAATGTAATTTTCTATAAAAAATTATAATTTCTGCATAACCATAAAATCTATTTCAAAGGTGCCATTATCTTTGAATCACCTGCTCTGTGCCATCACAGATGATGAGACTAGAACCGGATTAATTGTCATTTTCCTGCACAATGAGTTTATAAAACAATGGAATGTGGTTCTTTCCATTGCTCCTGCTGCAGGAAGCTCTGGTGTTTGGCAGTAAAGCCTGTGTGAGGGGGGTGGGAACTTGATGTACTGCGTCCACCAGATGTGATGTTCGTTGCGCTCGACTCTTCAGCCAAATCTGGAAGATTATTCATAGGAAATTAGATTGTAAATGCAGATAGGATTTTTAATATTCCTGCTGTCCACATTTTTCCAATTGTATAATGGGATGATAAGTAAGCTTGATCCTGCTCAGTTCCTACTCATCATCATATAGACCACCTTGAAAATAAGAGAGGAAGAAATATTTTCTGCCCTCTGTGAGTCCCTGAGGAGAGTAAGGCGGGTGCAAATGGATTTACAAAATGACTCCTGTTACTCCATGCTGGCAGTGTAATTGCTTTTCTAGTATTTCTTGCAAAAATTGTCTGTCTTTTGCAAGAATGATATCTAGGAATTATACCCTATCTTCTCAGATTCCTAGTGTATTTTTTTTTTTTTTTAACTCTGTTACAATTCAGGGAAAAGTAATGCAAAAGTATAACTGTAGCTGCAGGATGGATTTCCAAAGTTGTTTTCTCCTTTGCCAGTCCTTTCCTGCTCTCATCCCACACAAGTCCTCCAACATTCCTTAGCCTCTTGGTGGAGAGGTGGGCAAATATTTCCCAGACTCAACACCACTACTCATGTTAATCATGTTGTCCGTATCTTCATTAGCTGCATTTAGTTCTTCTGAAGATGCAGTTCTCTTGAGCTCAACTTCTATCATAGGGCAAAGGGAAATATGGAATGATAATATTTTTCAAACCACATTTATTCTCATATGGCTTATCACAATTCACAAATGTCTTAAGATATTCTAATTATTTAAAAATATATGGATTTATTTTATTTGAATGATTATCTCCAACTATTGAATATACTCAACTAGATTGAGTATATTTTTCCAATTTCTTCTTGAAATTTCTTTTACCTGTGTGTGTGTACACACACACACACATACACATATATACATGTTATATAAACATATATATATTTTGTAATGTAATGTATAAAGCTGCTCCCCTGCCCTTTCCGCTGCAGCCATTTTCCCCACCTCCCAAGTACTTGTGAGTCTGTGGACATCCTAGCTAGCCATTGGTTTATCAGTCAGCTTGCAAGTATCCTTCTCTGTTATTGGTCCCCTGTTAGCCCAGCGGAATTCAACTGCTTAAGGATAGCACCCCCACCATCTTTTCTCATGCTCTCTCTCTCCTACTCACTTTCTTTCCCTCTCCTCCTCGCTTTTCCCACTCTCTCTTATGCGCACCCTTTCTCTTTTCCTCTCATTTTCTCTCTTACCCTGCAGGGAGACACTCTGCTTAATAAACCTTCTTATGTCAATCCCCGTGTCCGGCTTGGTTTCCTGGGTTCTTACATATTTGTTATTTTCATAGTGAAGCTGGGGAGCAAAAAGACAGTCAGGGAAGACAATAAATAAATTGGGTTCAGTTGGGAAGATGAGGGCTGTTTGGAATGGAAAGGAAATCCACTGCTGATATCTCCAAAGCCCTTCCCCCTGCTCCTCCAAACTGTTGCTAAGGTAACCTGCCCCAGGAATTGTTCCTCCCTACAGGGATTGTAGGAGCTGTTCATTAATGCCTCCTGGGCTAGTCCCTTCCTGACCAGACCCCTGGGTGCCTTTGTTCCTGCTCTTGGATCACTCCAACTTCACTTTTTGGCT
Source organism: Sciurus vulgaris (assembly GCF_902686455.1). Classification (NCBI taxonomy): domain Eukaryota; kingdom Metazoa; phylum Chordata; class Mammalia; order Rodentia; family Sciuridae; genus Sciurus; species Sciurus vulgaris. The sequence continues at coordinate 53,353,324 of NC_136468.1, forward strand.
GACCTTTTGGCCACATAGGCAGGATGGGGAGAGGAAAGATACAAGGCAAGGGGAGAAAGAGGGCATGAGAACAAAGGAATTCTAAAATGTGTAAAAGGGGTAGGACACCCTCACTTCTTTGGATACCACCTCTGGGATCCCCTTCTTCCTCCCAGGAAAAGTCTATCTGTGTTCTATCCTTTAAATAAAACTTTTTTTCTAAGCTGTCCTCCACATTTCTTGGGTGTTCAATCTTCCCATCTGGAGAAACAGAACTCATCATCGCTGATATCAAAAGTATATTTCTTTTCCTTGGCAAATTAAAGGGTTAGAAATGTAACCCAAATCTGTTCTGTGATCAGAATGCTGGCTTGTCCTGCAATATACTCCTTCTATTCTAAGGTACAGAAACTCCTATTGAAAGCAGAGTTTTGAGGTAAGACTAGATTCTCTGCTTTGCCAATTTCCTCTGAGTTCTTGTCTCACAAATTTTGAAGAATAAAATCCACAGACAATCAGAAGGGAAGAATAAATGGAGCAGTATTTATTTAAGTGGGAAGAGATAGAACTCTTACCATGTGGGAGGGGGCCTGGTAACAAAAAAAAAAAAAAAAAAAAAAAAACATTTTTATGTTCCAGTTTAGGAGTTTATATACCGTTCTGGGTAGAGCATGGAGCAAAATATATGTAAAATAGGCACTGGAAAGAATCAAGACTATCATCTGGGTTCATCCCCACCTTCCTTCCTAAAACTTCCATCTGGGCTCACCTCTGGGACAAAGGAGTTGGCTGGAGGTGTTCCCATGGTGAGCCTCAAGGATTTTTAGCCTTAAAGGTATCCTGATATATTTTTCAAAATGCTGCTATTTCCTATTTGAAATAGGCTGTGATGATGCTCATTAATGTGTCTAATGGTTAGCCCTCAGGTGTGGTTGAATGAGATCCATTATTCTGACTGCCTGGTCATTTTACTATCTATTCTATTTTATTCTCATCACTATTTTTGGTAGGCACATAACTGCTTAGACTAAAGTTTACATTTTCTAGGCTCCTTTCCATGCAGGTATGAGCATATAACTTAATTCTTGTCAATAATGTGTAAGCAGAAATGTTTAGTGTTTTTCAGGACTTCGCTTATCAGATTTCAAAGTTCTGTTTTGTTTTTATTCATACTATGTCTTTTCCTTTATCCTCTTGCCTGAGAAATAACCTCTGACATTTGAAACTATGTGGATTAGGGCTTGAGAAATGGTTGAGCAGAGAGCTCAAAGGAGCTTGAGAAAGCAAAGTTTGTGCTACTAAGTGTCTATTCTGAGCTATATATGGTACAGGGCTGAAACTGAAATCAGAAGTGGGATACAACTTCCCTTCTCTCTAGATTACAGAAAAAAATAGTATTGGAAACAGGAGACCAGAAAGAATATGCAGAAATGTAGAAATGTAAAAACAGTTCAGACACTTTCTGTGCCTAACTGATTTATAAGAGTTCTGATCCTGTGCTAGGAGTCTGTACCAGAAAAAAATGAATTCACACAGTTTTGTGGTTTGCTTATTAAGTATTGGAGAAAGTAATATTTATGACGTCCAAACATTTATTTCGTAAAGAAAGTAAAATTTGAATTTGATAGAATGTTTCTATTTATTTTAATTTTTTTTTGAAGACATTCTTTGTATAAGTTCAAACAGTGTTTTCTAGGTGTGCTAAACAACTGTAATCCTGATATATTTTTCAAAATGCTGCTATATTTGCACAATTTTTTCTGGTATCCTATGTCTTTTTTTCCCCCCTCATATTCCCTTTTATTATGTTGGAGTACTCATTTGAGTAATATACTAAGAAAGAGTGATTGGAAGAAAAACTTTTTTATTTCTTTTAGGTCTAAAAATGTCTTTATTTCATGGTCACATATCATTCTTAGCTTGGTTAAACACTGACTACCTAATTGTATGATCAAAATTATTTTCCACAGAATTCTAATGTTATAGCATCCAATAAAGTTGGGAAGAAGGCTGCTAGTATACTCAATTTTAATCTTCTCTTGTCACCTCTCTATCCTTCCTCTTCTCCAGAAGCTTTTACTGTCTTCTTGAGTAACCTCACATTTCATGACAGAACACCTACTTGTGTGTGTTTTTCTTTTTTCTTTTTTCATACATTCTCCTTAGTACTAGGTAGTACTTTTAATTAAAAGATTCATGTTATTCTTCACTTCTGAGAAAAATCTCTTCTCTTATTCCCCTGACAATTGCCCCACCTTCTCCTTGTTTCTTCTTACAGAACTCTTATTAGATGGATCTTAGACGACCTAAGAAATTTCATTTTTCCCCTCCTTTGGCAGTCCTGGGGATTGAATCCAGGGCCCCTCACATGCAATTTTATCATCAGCTTAAGCTTTGTTTCCTAATACTTTTAGTACTTTTAATATTTAATTTTTAAATTATTCTCTGTTGCTTAGCTTGAGTTGTTAAATTTTCTATTTATTTATCATGTTTTTTCCTCTTTCATAGTACTGTTTTTCTTCATTCTGTGATAATATATAGGGCTTTTAAAAAAATACATTATAGAGAAGACATTTCTTAATTATTCTAGGTGATAAGTGAGTTATGCCAACTGGCAACCTTCTGTTGTGGGTGAGTGAAAGAAAAAAAGAGTAAGTAATTCACCTGGGAAACTCCCAAGTGATTGAAAAATACTTTAATGCCCAGGTGACAGGGGTCAGTCAAACCTAATTTTAGTTTCTTAAAATATAAGTCCAATGTTTTTAGACCTGAAGTTTAAATGCCTATTTTCCTTGGTTTATATTCACTGGGGAAAAGAGAGATAGGAAGTTCAGTTCCTAAATTCTACCTATCATTGAAGTTAAATAGAAAACCCTAATTCACAAACTCTGCTGACTCTATTTCCTATATGCCTCTAAAATTATTAACTTTGAATCTTACCGTTATGATCTCAAAATATCCTAAATGATCTTCTCTTGTCTGTGTTACTTCAACAGCCAACTCTATCATGTCCTCCTGGTCTGTATATCACACCTGTGTGATACTTCCCAAACCCAAACTTGACCACTAATTAATTTGTTCATTCCAGAACATATCTTTTAAATCTCTACAATGGGAAGTTTTTATTCCATGCGCTTACTTCTTGTCCTCAAAGGGTTTACATTCTTGTGATAATGATGGGTGATGAAGAGAGTGAATATAAGAGAATACATACTTGATCATATATGAGATGACTCAATGTTGCATGAACATCAGCCTTTTATATACTTGTGAATTTCATGCAATGCTCAACCAAATCTTAAAGTTATATTATTATCTTGAGAAATTTATTTTTAAAGTTTATCTGTGATACTAAATACTTTCACATGATTTAAAAGTAAAGACTAAAATAAATGGTGATAAAACATCCAAGAAAATTTATAATATTTTTTAATAGTTAAAAGAATATATAACTTGTCACAAAAATCAACATCCTGATTAATGGAAAAATAGAAATGTCACAAACTATTTTACTTACTATAAAATGAAGGTGACTGGAAACTAGTATGGCAAATGAATATTTTTGGTAGGTGAAGCTGAAATAATTGATTTACTAATTAGGAAGAAGGTATTGTTCTTGTTGTACTCTGGATAAAGAAGGAAGGAAAGAAAATAGCCAGTTTATTGTTTAATAAACAATGTAAAATGTAGAAAAAACCCTTAGGGATGTGGAATCCTTTAAGCAACACATGGTAAGAGGAATAAAAAAATAAAAAAAAAATGGAAGTATAGAGTTAAAAGGAGTAAGAGACAAGATGACAGGATTGTAATAGAGTCAAAGGAGATCCAGTGATATGTAAAGGAAAACAAGGGGAGAGACAAAAATGAAATAGATAATATTTAAGGATCAACTTAAAAGCTGTTTAGAAACAAAATAAACTGGCATCTACAAAATTAAAACATACTATTTTTAGTATAAAGTATAGTGCTTGGACATAGGCTTTTAGATTTTTTGAACTTTCAGAAATTTTAAAAACATGAAAAGTTTTATGTATTCTTCTTTTGCTCTTTTCAAGTTTTACATTTTTTTATGTGATTTTTAAAGTACGAAAGTTTATTATGGCTGTGGTAAACCAAGACAAATGAGGAAAAGGGTAGTAACCATAACATGGGTCTGTAGGTAAGCTGCATTCCTATAGTAAAAATTAATCACTAGCTCTGCACCTTCAAGTGACTGATGCAGAGGAATAATTATCACTGACATTTGTCTTTAAAACAAAAACAGTATAGTCCATTATGGGAAGGATTGTTTTTAGAGAGCATTTTCATAGAGTAAGAAAACACTGTGTGGTGCTGATATCATTTTCAGTGAACATTTATACTGAGTATGCACTTTGTGTAGTGGAGATTTTGTCCTCAGCAGTATTTGCATTGTCAGTAAACTGATAGGAAAAAACAGTGTTCAGTGACAGCATTTCTCTCAGTATCTCTCTGTTGGTCTTTCTTAATCCAAGGATAACTAAGAGCATTTAGAAGGAGGGTTAGCTAAATATTTGCTAAAATATTAGCTCTTTAAATCAACCTTTTTTTTCTGTTCAATAGTAATAAGTTAGGAGGTTTTGTAAATATGTATATTATATTTATTCCTTATTTTATACACTTACCTAGCTGCTTTTGCCAAATCACCTGACATGTATAAAAATGCTTGTCTCACTCCATGTAGTAATCTATTTGGACCATTAATCAATTTTCCATGACCTCCTTTCTGTAAAAATATGAGCTTAGTAACAGTATACCATTTCTGGTTGTGTAACATTTGGTGATCTTTAAAATGTTTTGAATTTATGATGTTTTGAATTTCTTTGGGAATAGATGGCATATGAATACAACTCAAGATTATTTAAATTCTTGCTGTCATAAATTTGGTAGTCTTTGTACAGTTTTTAAATATACCAGTCCTCACATAACACTTGTGCATTTTATTTTTTAAGCATTCTGTGTCTACGCTGATACCCTTACAATGGAATTTGATTGTCTGTATATACTTCTTCAGTGGGTTTTGCAACATTTTCACTTATGCTCCCTCACAGATATTTTATACATTTTATGGCAGTTTATACTAGTCTTTTAGGGGTAGCTAAGTGCTTTACTTATCATTAAAGGTAAAGCCATATGGGAAGCCTACTGGCTTGAACCGTGGAGAGTCAGCAGCTTTGGAGTCAATAAGTCAAGGTTGTGTTTGAGAGCTCTAAGGAGACTAAATATTTTATTCACAAAGTAATTCAGTGTATATCTGAGGGCTTCTTCAAAACGTATGCCTATCAGGAAAATGCTGATTATATAGTATTAGTGAGAAGGAAGCAATTTTAGCTGCATGTATCTCTGGCAAAGTGAGTTGGCTAGCATCCTGTAAAGATATGCTTTAAGCACATACATTTTTTTTTTCATAAAAGGAACAATGTAACTCTTCATCTAAAGCTAAGAGCTAAGCACTGTGACTTCTCTACTTTGTAGTACCCATTTTTCCCAAATTGCAGGGTGAGGAATGTTTAGCCATCCAAGTGATCTGATAGACTGTCTGAAGTAATTTTAAGTGCTTTGCAATAGCTGTGGCTTCCAGAGTAAATCATGTTCATTTTGAAGTTTAAAATATCTCTTTTTTCCCCACCCACATGAAACTTTGGTTTGAGAATTTAAACACTGTTATTTCTGTTATTAGCCAAACTACTGAAGAATTTGCCTATAGTATTTGAGAGTGTCTTAAATAAAAAATAATTATTCTTCTGTTCTCGAGTCTTTATTACACACAAAGAAAAGTATTCAATATCAAGGAGAAAAATAAGGCATTAAAATATCTTCTCTTAAAATAAGAACAACTCCTACAGATCTTCAAGTTTTATTCCTAAGATAGTTAGATTTTATTTTTGGTCTGGGAACAGGGTTCATTTTTACCATTGGCAGCACACTGGAATCACTGAGTAGCTTTAAAATATCATACTGTCCACTACCTAGACCCAGACTTTCTGAATTTATTGTTCCTAGGTGTGTCTTGGGTATTAGTTGAATGGTCATGAGAATAAGTTGCAATGTAAATTCCAGGTAAACTCTCCAACTCTCATGGTGATTCTCCTGTTGTTTGCTATGTCATATACGACAACATCTTATAGAGTCAAGAGAGATAGTAAATCAGAAGGATTCTTAACTATACTAGAGGGAGAGGAGCTTTGAGACTCATATAAGTTTTTGTAAAATTATCTCTTGTAAGCTGTAATATAGACTTATAGTCAAATATCCAAGGATTCAATAAGAAAGTTGACACCAACATGATTTCTAGGAATTCTTTTGTATCAATGAAATTGGGTTACTAGTAGAAATCAAAGTAATTTTGAGAAACAATTAAATATGAATCTCCTTTGCTTCTGCCTATCTTTCCTTCTTCTTCTTCTTTTTTTTTTTGGACATGCAAACCCAGTTAGCAAAACTGAGGTATTATTAAAAGGACTGAAATTTTGCCAAAATAGTCTACTTTTATGGTAATTTCCCTCATGCTAATATTCTTTTTAAATTTATTTTTACAGACTGCATTTTGATTCATTGTACACAAATGGGGTACATCATTTCATTTCTTTGGTTGTGCACAATGTAGATTCATATCATTCATGTAATCATACATGTACATAGAGTAATTATATCTGTCTCATTCCACCATTTTTCATACCCCTTCTCCCTCTCATTTCCCTCTACAAAATCTAAAATTCTTCTTTACCCCCCAGGCCCCCACCCCAATTATATATCAGCATCCAGTTATCAGGGAAAACATTCAGCCTTTGGTTTTTGGGGAATATCACTTAGCATGATATTCTCCAATCCCACAAAATTTTACACCAAAAATACAAAGAACCCAATCAATAAATGGATCAAGGAACTGGACAGACACTTTACAGAAGAAGATATATAGGTGATTAATAAATATACGAAAAAGTGTTCAATATCTCTAGTAATTAGAGAAATGCAAATTAAAACAACTCTAAGATTTCATCTTACTTCAATTAGAATGGCTATTATCAAGAGCACAAAATATAATAGCTATTGGTGTGGATGTGGGGGAAAAGGTACACTTTCACATTGCTGGTAGAGTTGCAAATTGGTGCAGCCACTCTGGAAAGTAGCGTGGAGAATTCTCAGAAAACTTGGACTGGACCCACCTTTTGACCCAGTTATCCCACTCCTCGGTTTATACCGAAAGGACTTAAAATCAGCATTCTACAGTGATGTAGCCATACCAATGTTTATAGCAGCTCAATTCACAATAGCTAGATTGTGGAAACCAACCTAGCTGCCCTTCAACAGATGAATGGATAAAGAAACTGTGGTATATATACACAATGGAATATAATTCTGCCTATCTTTCAAAGCAGAGGTGCTATCTTTTGTTCCAGACTATCTTTTTTAGGATATTTGCATAGCAAACAGCCTTGAAAGATGGGGATAGCATCTCCCTATACAGCAAAGGGCAGGTATGCCTATTATCCTAGGCTTGCCTATTAGCCTATTTCCTAAACTCAAGATTTTTTTCCTTTAATACAATTAAATCTGTGTTCAGGCACTCATTGGGACCACTTGCATCATCCCAGTAGAACTTATGGACAAGAGGAAGTGATACAAATATGCTGGTGCTCATGCTTCTTGTTGTCCCAGGAGTAATAAAGTTCTTTGTCTCTGGACCAAGAATTTCATGTCTTCTCTCAATATTTTTAAACTAGTAGCTGGTAGCTTATTATCTTTTAAGTAGGAAAAGTCTCAATCTCAGTAAAAATTATGAAGTAACAATGGTAAAGATTTTTAATGAATTAAAGGAAAGAAAATGTGCATTAAGGTTTATTTCCAGTAGTGGTTTTCCTAACATGTTAAGGCTATATAACATATTTCAACCATGTAAATAATCAGGAAATACTGTATTCATGAGCCCTTTGTGAGCCACCTAAAGATAAAGAGCTTCATTTGTCTGAGATATGACTAGGGAATTTGAACAAAAGGATTGACTAATCATTCAGTTTCTTTAAGTAGAAATATAAGAATAAAATTACGGTGAAGACAAGTGTTAAAGGCCAGTATGTTAATGTACTATGTTGAGGAAAGTAGACAAAAATACCAATAAAATTTAGAAGGTGAATAGAAGGAAAAAGGAAAAGTAGAAGGTTCAAAAAAAAGTCAAATGGGCTAATTGATTGTCACAAGGATAATAAATTAGAGTAAAAAGAAATATTAGAAGCTTAAGAAAAGAAAGGACTTAAGTCATCTTAAAATGTGTTAGTATAACTGGATAAATCCTACAGCAAGATACATACTTTGCTAAACAGCAAAATTAATACAATAAAACAGCAAAGAAATAAAAGAATATAATTAGAAATAGTAAATGTAATAAAAGTACACACAATAAATATAATGCAAAATAGTATGACAGTTTGATGTTAAACATGAATTATATTAATAAATATACACTAGCTTAAGTAACTTATTAAATGGAAGATTTTTGGATTGGTGGATAAAATTCAATTAACTTCTAAAATAAAGGGGTTCAGAATGGTTAAAAATTAAGTAATGGCAGAGGTACAGCAAACACATGCAAACCATAAGAAAGTAGAGGTGGAGATATTGATATGATGCAAAGTAGAAAGCAGCCCAAAAGTAGCAGAGGGAGAAGAAAACTTTAAAAATTAAAAGTCAAAATGAACATTGAAAATTAAACAGTATGGATCTTTATGTACCAAATAGATAGCAAAATCTTCATAATGCCGATAAATGGGAAGTATAGAGCAATGTAGAAGAAACAAAGTAGACTTTAAAATGACATTCTTTATCCAATATAGGTTAAGTAAACTAATACAAGTAAATATTTAGGAGTTCAAAACAATATAAGCAATGAGGAGGTCTTATAGATATGCATCAAACTTCTTAAGAGCAAATGGAACATTTATAAAAATTGACCACAATATGTTCTATAAATCAGAAAAAGTGAAAATAACATTCTCATATCATAATGCAATATATTAGGAATTAATGATAAAATAAAAAACAATAGTTGCCTTAATTTGAAAATGTAAAAACCCTCTTGAATTTAGGTAAAAGGGAAATAAAAATTGAATTTTCAAAATTTCTGACAAAAGTGATACAGAAAACTTCATTAAAATCTTTTGGATACCATATAAATAGCAGTCAGAGGAAAATTCTCAGTCCTAACTTCTTATATTAATCAAGAACTAAAGAATAGAATATATAAGATTTATCTTCAACTCAAATAGCTAGAAAATGAAAGGAAAATAATGAATATAGAAGCCCAATGAGGTAGACAATAGGGAAAAATCTTATTAATACAATAAATAAATCAAAATGCTGACTTTTTGACAAAAATTTGATAACATAGACTGAGTTCTACCTACACTTGGACTTTTTAAATGAAAAACTTATGATCTGAAATAAACAAACCAACCCACCATTAAGAGATGAAAACTGCAAATCATAGGCTTAGAGAAAATATTTGAGAAACACATATTTGATTAAAAATCTTACTATATTTGTACTATATATACAAAAAATCTTAAAAATTTATGAATGAAATTTCATATGAGATGCTCAGTGTCATATGTCATTAAAGAACTACAAATGAAAATAACCATAAGAACTTTAGATTGCATAGAGGGAAATGAGCGGGGTATGAAAAATGGTGGAATGAGACAGACATCATTGCCCTATGTACATGTATGATTACATGAATGTTATGAATCTACATCATGCACAACCATAGAAATGAAATGATGTACCCCAAATGTGTACAATGAGTCAAAATGCAGTCTGTAAAAATAAAACAAACAAATGAACAAACAAAAAAGATCTCATTACACATCTATTAGAGTGGGTATAGTGAAACAAACTGACAATACTGATTGTTGATGAGGCTGTATAGCCCCTGAACTTCTCATTTATTGCTGGTAAGAATGCAATATGATTCAGCCACATTAGGAGATGATTCGGCAGTTTCCTATAAAGCTAAGCATAATGTTACCATACAATCTAGCAATGTGCTCCTAGATATTTATCCAACTAATCTGATAACTTAGATCCACACCCCATATAGAAACTGCATGCGAATGTATATAGTAGCTTTATTACTAATTGTCAAATACATGAAGTGACCAAGATGTCCTACAATAGGTGAACAGGTAAACAAACTAGGGTTATTCATATAATGGAATATTATACAAAGAAATATTATTCAGTAATAAAAAGGAATGCTATCAAGCCATAAAAAGACATAGGGAAAACTTAAGTACACATTGCTAAGTGAAGCTGGGTGTGGTGGCACACACCTGTAATCCCAGCAGCTTGGGAAGCCGAGGCAGGAGGATTTCAAATTTAAAGGCAGCCTTAGCAAAATCAAGGGGCTAAGCAACTCAGTGAGACCCTGTCTCTAAATAAAATTCAAAATAGGGCTGAGGATGTGGCTCAGTGGTCATGTGCCCCTGAGTTCAATCCCTGATACCCCGCCAAAATAAATCAAGTACATATTGCTACATGAAAGAAGCTAACCTGAAAAGTTATATATTGTATGACTCAATTTATATGGTAAAAATTATATACATACTAAATATTATGAATATACTAAACAGATTAGTAGTGCCAGTGGGGTGGGGGAGAAGAGGGTTGGATAGATGAAGTACAAGGCATGTTTTCAGGGTGGTCAAACTATTCCATGCTCTTTTGTTTATGTCAAGGTGTATCCTGGTATTGTTTCATAACTAAATAGAATTTTTAAAAAGTGGACACACATATACACAAAAGAATGGAGCAGCTTCAAAGTTAAATGAAAGATGAAATTGAATTTTATTTAGGTCAAAAAACAAGACTATTTCTATTGTATTGTAATGTTACATACCTGGTATTATGCAGTTGCCAAAATGCATAGAACTTTAGAGTACACAAAGTGAATCTTAATGTATGTGAATTAAAAATGATTTAGCATGTCAGAGGATCCAGTATGCAAAGTAAAATAGAACACAAGAGTCTAATGCATTGCAAATGCTTTAAAACCTCACTGAAATGGGTGGGAACAAAGAATGCTGACCTAAGCAACTTTGGGAATGAATAGAAACTATAAGCCTAATGTCAAAAAGAGCTGTTTATAAGCATTGTACTTGAGTTGATAGAGTTCTGTCATACAGGGATGTGGGTTAACAATTCTGAAACTACTATGTATACACACAAATTAAAAAATTACTTCAGTAGGTCATGGGAGACAGGTTTCTCTATTGTTGGTATGAGAGGAACCAGCTATGTAAGAACAAAAAGTCTAGATTGATCCAGATGATAATGTATTTGAACTGAAGGCATAAGTATAACTCATGTTTACCTTAAGACATAAGAAATGGATATGTGTAGAAAGATTTATCAATATGCTTATTTAAGGGGATTTGTTTGTCTTTTTAACCGAGAGTACTTAGGAAAGAATGGCATTCTAGTAGCAGTGAACATAGTATGCATCCAGATCTTGACTCCTAATTTAATTTTCAATAAAAAAGAGCTAGGGCTCTTTGTAGAAATGGCTAATTGTAGAGTTGGAGCTTGGAATATACCCAATGAATCTAAAGCAACTTGTTGCTCCAGAAAGCAAGGAAGTATTCAGGAAATCATAAAATGTGTTATGTGAAGGAGTTAAAAAGGCACAGGAACCAAATAAAAGATCTCACAATGACCACATGTAGAACAATCTGGACAACAAAATAAAGTGGTTTTGGAGTTTATTTCAAAGTATAAAGTAAAAATGCCCAAGCCAGTTTACATAGTTACTTTGATTTCAAGGAGATGAAGCATTACTCTCTACTCCTGAAGTGTGGGATACACATAATAACTTCTTTCTGATAAGAATGGTAAGAAAGGGAGGAGGAGGATAACTTTCCTGTGGAAATATGTGGTCAATGCTTCTTCAGCCAGTGTTCAGGGTTGACATTTATAGGGACAAGTCATACTGATAATGTACCCTGTATATGATGATATACAAGAGTGGTATTTGCTTCTGTTCTTTCTCCCTAAAAGTCAATGCCTCAATCTAATCGTGGAAATAATATCAGACAAATCCTAAACGAAAATATGACTAGTACTCTGAAAAACTGTCAAGATCATCAAAAACAAGGAGAAGTCTGGAAAACAATCTAATAATAGCCAGGAAGACTACGACAGCTAAATGTGCATCCTGATGGGACACACAAGTAGAAGGAGCATGTTAGGTAAAAACTAGAAATAGAAACTGAATACAGTATGGGATTTAGCTAACAGAATGTTTCAGTATTACTTCATCAACTGTCACAAAATAACATACTAATGTAAGATAATCATAATAAGGAAAACTGGGTGTCAGATATAAGGAAAACTGTACCATCTTCATGAATTTTTTTAAAATATAAAACTATTATTAAAAAAGTTAAAAATAAAAGAAAACTCATAGAAAAAATATGAAAAAGTGAAAAAGACAGGAGAAAAACTTGATTATAAATATTTCATATTTCCATTTATAAAGATCTCTTAAAAATTTAGAAAAATCTACAAATTTTCAAAAACTAATGAAAAATAAAAAGGACTTCAGCTAACAGAAAAATTTCTTTAACAAAAATAAAGATCCACTCAAATTATTCCAAAAGATAGAAATATGAATTAAAACTGCAATCAAATATCATTTTTCAATACTTGGATTGGCAACAGATTAAAATATCTGCATATGCAGAGCATGATGCTGGTGATTCAAATATGCCAAAGAGAAGAAAGTGCTTCCTTTCGTGAAAAGTTGAAAGGTCTCCACTTAATAAAGAAAGCAAAAATATCATATGCTGAGGTTTCCAAGATCTACAGCAAAAACAAATTTTCTATCCATGAAATTTTGTGTGTGTGTGTGTGTGTGTGTGAGAGAGAGAGAGAGAGAGAGAGAGAGAGAGAGAGAGAGAGAGACAAATACGTGTGTGTATGTTTAAACATGAGTATATGTATATATATATACATGTATTATGTGCATATATGTGATATATATGGAGAGAGATTAAGAGAGAGAATGGATAGGGGGCAGAGAAATGGGACATGGGGCTGTTCAGAGATGTTAACAACTTGTCAAAAATAGTATATGAAGTTCATTATCTTGTTCTTTGAACTTATCAGTTGGAAAGCTTTCAAAATAAAAGCAAATTATAACAACAAAAAGACATTCTCTAACCAACTTCCACATCATTTTCTATTTTATTGACGTTTCTGTGGCAAGATCATAATCCTTGTCTTTGGTCATTTAGAAACTCGTGTTCATGGAAACCCTTCCCCTATTAATAGCTCTTACAATTTTAGCTTCTAGTAAATTTTGCATGATGTCCTTGAAAGGAAATAAGATAATTGCTACATGAAAGTCCATTAACATTGTTCCTTGTTGTAATATTTAACACATTCTGAAAAGTGATATGAAATCAATGAAATGTAGCTTGGCTTGTCATTCTCCACTTTTCCTCAGTTCTGGATCTTACCTAGAAACACTGGAGAATTTGTGTAATTGGTTAGGGCAATTGAATCAGTCAAAAGTTGATGTGTTAATATGTCTTCATTATGTCTCCTAATATATTCTGAGTAATTTTTCAAATATTATAAGTCAGACTCTGGAATATTTTAATTTGTAATATTATTTCCCTTCAGGAAAAGAATTTTCCTTAAAACTCCACAATAGTATTGCTTTTTCAAACTGATAATTATTATAGACTACAATGTATTTATGCCTCAGTCATCAAGTCACTTCTAAATAAATAAAGGAATATTAATTTCTTAAAGAATAAAATAATTGGCAAGATTTTGTACATTGCATAAAAATACACAGGTGCAAACTGTGAGATAAGTTAGGTATAGGTATTCTTTTAAAAGAAAGAGAAAGGAATATGAAATGCAATTTATAACAACCCAGATATTGAGAGGCAGTTGATCTTAACTCATCTTGAGATTTTATATCGGAACCAAATATGTAAAAACAGGATAAAATCCTAAATATTTTACTTCTTAAGATCTGAAATGAATTTTTTTTTCTGGTATGCTTCCTGACTCACATCCTTAACACTTCTTAATACCATTATTATACTACTCACCTAGAGGCAGAACTGTAGCATTTGCAAACAATTTGACAGTATCAGTAGCCATCAGCTTAAAGTTGGCAATGTTTGTTTGAGGTCTTCAGGGACATGGTACCAGCTTCTAGTATGAAAGATACTTGGCCTTTCAGAGAATCCTCCAAGGAGTTTGCTACCAGGAAAGAGAGGATGAGCTTGTTTTTTGAGACATGTCTGATGAGTCTAATGATTCAAAATGGAAATGCCTGTGGAATTTGTGTCATTTGTTGGTTTTTCAGTGACAGAAATTCCATAATCTGTTATGCCTGTGAAACGTAAGTATCCTCATCAAATATATACATGTATTAGAATATATATGAAGCATAAGTAAATATATATTTATATGTCATACACAAACATATATATTAGAGAACATACTATCTTGGTAATTTGACATATCTCAGCAAATGTTTGGGTCTTTCAAATTTTGTTTTAATTCTATAGAAAGATTTTTGAGGTTTAGAAATCATCATATTAAGTTAGATTTTAGTAGGAGAGGTTTATGTCCTTCTGCTGAATAAAATATATGTAATATATAGACTAGTTTAGCAAAAACAGAAATTTCAGTAAAAAAGTACCTTGATACTTAAAGAAATACTATTTACTTGATGGAAACTCTGCATATACTATAATCCAATACAAGAAAAAATAGAGATAAATTAAGTTCGAGGTCCAAATTCTATTTTACACAGCACGGCTTCCAGGGAGTGCAGAGAAGATGTAACTTTGATATATTATGTACCTTGTTAGTGAAAACTTTTAAAATTGGTTATAATTTGAGCAGACTTGAAAAAAATGTTTTCTACCTCATTGAGAGTCCCCTGTGGTACATTTATAGTGGGTTTCAAATCGTGTAGTCTTTTAATACCACATCATATAAAATTGTGATTTTAGAAAAGGCTTAAAATAGAGAATTGTCCTGTTGTGACAATATTCTCATATTAAACCAACAAAAATAATTATGTGGAACTGAATTTCTTGCATTCCATTCAAGCTATGGAAAATAGCTTATAATCAGAATCTTAAAGATTTGATTTCTTGAAATATTGCATTTTTTCATACACTGAATTTTTATTGTGCTTAACAGACACTTTTCCAAACTAAGTGAAGCCTAAGAGGAGAATGGAAGAGTTTTCCTCTGATATTAAATATAGTTTTTACTGCACTGAAGTATATTATAAAAATGTATACATTTTAATCGATAATGAAAAAATAAAAAATATATGACGAAGAAAAATTTAAATAATCATAGCTATTAATGTATATATACTACATCACTAAAAACCTGGGATTTATGGTTTTGTTTTGTTGAACCCAGTTGATTTATTTATTTAAATAACCTGTTTAGTCATAAAGTAGTCTAGTAACCTTGAAAAAAATCACTTAACTTCCTTTACTTAAATTCATTACACATAAAATGAAATGTTTGCTAAAGGGCTTTGACCTTATATGCATTTAGAATTTCTTTGGCTTTTGTTCTAGACTACTGATTTTCAATTTGACATCTTTGTCTAACACAAATCCTAATAATTTAAATAACATTGTAGCTTCTGTGGGGATGATTTGCTTTTCTTTCTTAGGTGTGTTCAATTTTCTGGATTCACTGATGCCCACCCTGGCATGAAGGACATCTCTAAAGGATGTCTGCAATTTCTTAATCTTCTGGATAAATATAGTGATTGCATTACTATCTTATTAGGGAGGTGCCATACAATAGCATCTGAGCAATATAATTTTCACTAAATTAATTTTCGTATGCACAGTACTGCTGGAAATTACATTCTTCTTATTTAAAATGTGATGGAAACTCGTACATTAAATCCACTCATGAGAACTTTTTAATGTAAAAATTGAGAAAACTCAGATTCTGAAAATCTGGGATAATTCTTCTAAAAGTTTTTAAATGATAACACTAAAAATGTTTTACATAAAGCATTCTTTGAGGGTTTAGGTAGTGGTTTGCATTTCAATTTTGGCAGGGCCCAGACCTGATATTTCCACCAGTCATAGTGATTCTAGGAAGGGTGGCTATAAATAAATATTTGAATCTTCTACTTAATTTCAAAGTACAATCTAGGCCAATATATAAACACAGGAGCCCATCTTCCCTAATTATAATTAGCCAAACTGGACATGAAAATATTTTTATTGATCTATGACACTACTAAAGAAAAGAATTTGAAGCTTGAAAAAGTTGGATTTACTTTTTGCCACAGCAGGGGTGGGGAGGTATCAGGTAAACAGTTCTAAAGATGAAGTAGCATATCCAAATGCATTTAGCTTTCCAGTAAAAAACAACATTATTTCCAAAATCATGGAGTCAGGACTCTTTTACCAGCACCATGATCCATTTGGCTACCCAAGAGAATGTTAATAGCTTCTTAATAGCTCTGCTAGCAGGGAAAATCATATATACTTAATGTAAATGAAAAGAAAAATATCTTTTTTTCCCCTATCAGTCACCTCTTTAAGAAAATCCTTTCACAGATATTTTGAAGAGTCAGCCCTCCATATCCACAGGTTCTACATCTACACGTTCAACCACTTGCAGATCAAAAATATTTAAGAACTAAATGCACCAATATTAAACACACACAGACTTTTCCCCTACCATTATTCCCTTAGCAACACAGCATAATACCTATTTGGATTTCTTAGGTCTAGGCTGAAACTGAAAAATTATTTTGCTCTCAAGACATTATTTGAAAACATTTTTGTATTGAGTGTGGGAAACTGAGTTACTATGGAACAGGAGCAGAAGTTTGTTTTACTATCCTCTTTTTGTGTCTTTTATGGAAAAGTTCTCTAAAATTAAGAAAGTATGAGTAAGTCTAAGAACTAATAAGGAACATGTAAGAAAGTTAGTTGTTCTGATGCATCCTCCATAACTATATTAAGTCAGATAATCCTGTTTAAAAGAGAGAACTAAAATGTTTCCATAGGCAAAACATGTTGTTAAATGAATTATCACTATTTTGTGCTTTTAGAATTCCATTTATTTCTCTTTCATATTCAGGTAACACTGAAAACAATGATTCAATAATATGTTAGATTTTAAGAAAAACTTCTCCTAAAGGCAATAAAAGAATTATCTCTTGAATGAGTAGAATTCTGAATTGAAAAGCAAAACTTATATTCCTAAATGCCATACAGAGAAGAGTGGTCCACTGCAGTCCAGTACTTGAGGCAGGAAGGAGACATCCCATTCAAATATTTGGATTCCCTTCTCATGACAGAGGCTTCTGAGACTATTTGGATCCATTTTTTTTTTTTCTGTACATGCTATTTTCCCTGCCAGTCTTCTTGGGAAAAATATCTCTCACAGAGTTTTTGTGAGGCTCACGGAAGTGTTTAACAAATTCGAACACTCTGCTACTGATACCGCCGTTTAACAGTGACCAGTTCTGCTCTTTCTAATGTTGAAAATTGAACACTAGAGAAGCACGCCAAGGCAAGCATATTAAGCAGGTTTTATTTAAAGGTAATAAAACAGACTTCTCCCGGCAGGAAGAAGGGGGCCATGGCTGATGTTCTAAAGTTCCAAGAAGTGAGCGCACCCTACATCTTTTATAGGTTAAAGTCTCTTTTGTTCTCCAGTTCTTTCCCCCCTTATCTCTCCTTCCTGCCTACATGACTAGGCCTGGTTTTGCATTAAGTGAGACGTGATGGTCAGGGGGAGGGCCAAGGTGATTCAGCCAGGCAAGGGCCCAGGGGGCATTAATTAGCAGTTCCATGCTTGCAGTCCTTGATAAAGGCAGGTAAATTTGGTAATCCATGGATTCCGGAGATCCTTGACATTCCATTCTTCGGGGGCAATCTCCAACTGCCAGAGGCAGATGGCTTTGTGGCTTTATTTCCTCGATTTGACCTGATCCCCTATTTCTACACTAACTGCCTGTCCCCAATTCTGGCTTCACTACCACTTCGTATAGTTTCCTAGATCTTCCTAAATCCTAACTGACAGCATGCTGTTGAGGTTAAAGCTTATTTTTATTTTTTATGTTTATGTCTAAATTTTTCATGCGTATAATTCAGTGGCCTTTAGTATAGTCACAAAGTTGTGTGACATCACCATGATGTGATTCCAGAACATTTACATCACCCTGAAAAGAAATCCCATACCATGGCAATCATTCCCCATTGCTCATCACCACAGTCCCTAGCAATTACTAACATGGATTAGTACAATTAGTAATTAGTACATGGATTTGACAATTGTGGAATTTCTTAAAAACGAAATAACATAATATTTGGCCTTCTGTGTCTGACTTTTGGGCTTAGCATAAATTGTTAAGGCTCATTCATATTTAGCATGTATCAGTACTTCATTCCTTTTTATGGTCAAATGATCATTCCTTCTATAGATAGGCAACATTTCATTTATTCATTTACTAATCGATGAGCATTAGGTTTTTTCCCACTAAAGGGTTATTATAAATAATGCTGCTATTCATGTACAGGTTTTTGTTGAACATTGTGTTATCAATTCTTTTGGGTATCCATCTAGGAGTGGAACTGCTGGGTTATAAGGTAATTCTGTGCTTAACTTTTTGAGTACTCCAAACTATTTCCTAAAGTAGCCATACCATTTTACATTGCTACCAACAATAGATGAGGATTCTAATTTCTCCACATCCTCACCATCACTCGTGAGGTATCTTGTGATTTTTAAAATGTATTTTGTGATTTTTAAAATGGATTTTTTGAAGGATAATTGATACACATGAATCTATACATATTCAGTGTACTTAATTTGATGAGTTCCGACATATACATACACTCTTAAACCATTACAACAATCAAGGTAGTAGTTGTATCTATCAGTTCTAAAAGTTTCTTCTTTTCCCCCCTCTTTTGTGTGTAGTAGGAATGCTTAACATGAGATCTACCCTCAACATATTTATAAGTGCTCAATATACAGTGTTGTTAATGATAGGCATTATGATGTACAAAAGTCTTCAGAATTGCTGATCTTTCCTGACTGAAATGCTTGTCAAAAATCAATTAATTGTAACAGCAAGGGTATATTTTTCTATTCTGGATTCCATTCCATTCCATTCTTTCCATTCCATTCTCATATATGTGTGTGTGTGTGTGTGTGTGTGTGTGTGTGTGTGTGTGTGTGTGTTTGAGCTAGTACTACGCTGCTTGATTATTATAGCTTTGTAGTAAATTATAAAATTAAGAAATGTGAATTCTCCAACTATTTTTCAAATTGTTTTGTCTGTCCTGGATCTCTCCTAATTACATATGAACTTTGGGATCAGGTTTCAGTTTCTGAAAAAAATCGAGTGTTATCTTGATAGGGATCATATTAATTCTCTAAGTCAATTGGGAAATATTTTTTTAAAAACATTTATTTATTTTCATTACTTTTTTGACAGTGATAAATTTTTTTAAAAAAGATTCTTTTCATACATGTATATAGGGTAACAATGTCTGTTTCACAATCTACTGTCCTGCCCCCTCCCCACCTACCCTACCCCTCCCCTTACTTGGGGAGTATTTCTGTCTTAACAATATTATATCTCCTAATCTATGAAGACTAAATATGCTATTTTTAACTTATTCAATGTTTTTTAATGAAAATTTTAGCTTTTCATGTATAAGTCTTGTAGTTTCTTGGCTAATTTAGTCCTAAATATTTTATTATATTTGATGCTCAAGAGAATTATATCTTGATTTCATGTTTAGACTGCTTACTGCTAGTATATCAGAATGCAACTGAGTTTTGCATATTGACCTCTGTCCTTCTACCCTGCTGAACTCTTTTATACTTCTAATACTTTTTGTGGGAGTCTAAGATCTTGTACCCTATAATAGTGCCATCTCTTAGTTTTTCACTATTCCTCAGCTGTGTGCATGTATGGGTATTACCCTAGTCATAACAGATTGTCAATAAAGAGGTTTGCCAGTAGAACAAAACAAAATGGAAATGACAAGGTAGAGACATAGGATATGGTACCAGAAGTTTCTCATGGGGACAGGGTTAGGAGGCCAGGGATGGCAAGGCAAAATCACGAAAGATACCTTACACTGATATGTTGGTTAAGGGCATGAGTCTTGAAGTCAGATTGCCTAGGTTAATTCTCCCCCTGCTACCTAGAAGCTGAGTGAATTTGTGCAAGTTGCTTAATCACTCAGTACCTTAGTCTACTCATCTATAGAATAGATTTACAATTAACCTCATCTCATAGAATTTTTATGAGGTTCATATGAATGAACAAAAATAAAGATTTTAAGTAGTGTTTTCCACATATAATATGCTGTTTGAGTATTATCCATTAATATTGTCCAAATATCTGTAGGGATTTAATTTTTCATTTGGGTAGGAGTCTATCCTGAGGGATAAGCACACAGTCCAGTAGCTAGCTGGTTTGTGGAACTTTGACACTGAGAGATTGACAAGTTCATGATGTTGGCTATTTATGGCTGAGAGGAAGCTGCAATGGATTTGCTAAGACCTACCTCTTCAGTATTGCTATTTATTGTGCCTCTACATTTTTTTCTTTTTAAATTTTCTCCAAAACTTTTCATTTTATTGTTAAAATACACCCCTGGGGGAGAAATTCTACAGAAGCTTGTCTGCACATAAGGATAGTAGGATTTAGCTTGGACTCTATATTATGGGATAACTGTTAAATGATATTTCTGAAGTCTAATTTCAAACTTTTAAAATTTGGGAAACACAAAGTATATTTTTCCTCTTTCTCAATAACATGCAATAGAAACATTTTGAGATATTTGTAGGGCTATCTACAAGTTAACTTTTCTTCCAACTCTCAGGTAATATTATGTAAATGTTTAATACTGTGTTGTATTTTATTTCTTAGTTTAAGCATTTCTTTTTCTTCCTTATAGAAGGAATAGTAAATAATTTTGGATGAACTTTTTTGTCAAATTTTATTTTACTATATTTTAAAGCTGTAGAAAATTGGTTATTTGCTTATATCCGGAAGTTATAAATTTGATAGGAATTTTTTTTTTTTATACTGAGAGTGTTAACTATTGGAAAAACTTCATCGAAAGTATACCATTACACTCAAAGAAATCTTGCTATTTTCTTAACAATCGTAAGTATGGGTTATTTATATCTGTTCAGACATTAGGTACCATTTATAATTTTTAGGCATAGAATGAGTATAGATTTAAAATTCAAAATAGGGTCTGTCACACTCCAGTTGATGGTATATGTGAATTTAGAAGACTTAGGTATTGACCTAGAGCTAGGTCTGAATTCTTTATGAGAGCTTCTTTTATGATAGGAGGCAACTTTATATAGTTGATAAGATTTTGCATTAAGTTTTTTGCTTTTTAGAGGACTACTAGTGTGCCTTGCCTTATAATTTTAAAGAGGATTTCTATTTCAATGTCTTTAGAATATAAAAATTAGAATGAGTTCTATTTCAGATGAATATTTTCCCCCGCATAGGATTTATTGTAGGTTTTTTTTTTAAACCTTTCCTATATATTCAACATAAGATTTGTTTATAAAACGTCAAACTAATTTAAAGGAGTATTATCATTCTCAGAGCACTGTATTTGTCTTGTGAGAGCCTCAAGTGTGATTTTTATTGACTATGCAAATTTTAGTTGAGTTACTAAAAGAGTAGAGGCAGATATCTCTTTTCCCGGTACTTGCTTTTAGGAAGGTGTGCTGGGATGCATCCAGTGTCCCTGACAAAGACCAGGGACATGGAGTAGCAATGAGTTTACTGAATTAAAAATCTTTGCAGAAAAAGAAAATCTATATTGGCAACTTGGGATCACATGAGTTCATTGAGAGGTCTGACTTCAATTGCTGCTCATGTACAAAATATATCATTTATCATTTGTTGGGGTCTTTAGCCCCCTTCCTCTTCTCGACCAGTGACAAGAGAAGGGGACACTCCCCAACAAGGCCAGACCCGGATAGGCCAGACCCACTGCCCGCACCCAGCCCTCCAGGCGGAGGACAATCAGACAGGTCAGAAAGACCAGTCATAGCAGGAACTCGTTTATTGAGGAAGTCACACAGCTTTTATGTAGAGTGAAGGCTAGGCGGGAACCAATCAGCCTCAAGGTCAGCAAGGGGGGGGTGGGTTTCACGCAGGCGAGAGTCCTATAGGATTATATGGCAAGCACGAGCTGATCACGTTCGCGGAACTGTTGTTAACCAATCCCTGATGGTGGTCCGATTTATCGTCATTAACTATTGAAACTGCCTTTGAGGCCTTGATCTTGCTCACCCGCCAGGAAGTAAGGAATCAGCCTGAGTTAGTTAACATGTCATTAGTCCCAACATTTCCCCGTTTTTTGTTTTATATTAAGGGTGTGTCTGTCTTAGGTTGCCCCTGGGAGGGTCTTACCCATCATGGAACATCACCCTAGCAGTTTGGGGGTCTACCTTACTCGAAGGTGTGCCTGTCTTAGGTTGTCCTTCTCTGAGGATCTTACCCGTCATTGACTACCACCTTAGCACTTCAGGTGCGCCCCTCAGGAGGAGCAGGGCTTAAGGGAGAGACACTTAGACCCCAGTGTCCTGATATGAGTGATCCATGATCCTATAGGGCTCTCAATCATCATTATGAAGGGCGGTATAATGCTGTCAGACCACCATGGGCTGCACAGACTTAGCCTGGCTTTTCAGTAAATGGATAAGCTTATTGATTATGCAAGGCCCAGAGGTGAACACAAAGATAATGATGATTAGCGGTCCCCTAAGCGGGAGGAGGTAGGGGAGCCACCCGTGTAACCCAGTCCAGAGGAAATTAGAGTGGAGCTCGCTCCTGCGACTTTCCAGATCTTCTTGTAGGTTTTGATTTTATCTTGTACAATGCCAGAGTGGTTGACATAGAAACAGCACTCTTCACCAAGGAACAGGCAAAGCCCTCCTTCCTTCACTGTTAGCAGATCCAAACCAAGACGATTTTGCAGGACAACAGCGGCCAAGGAATTAAGTTGAGCCTGTAGATCTCAGATGGTACTGGCAACATATTGCATATCGTCAATTATCTGTTGAGAAAGCTTATTATAGAGAGTGAGAGACTTGCTTATGACTGAAATTCCTGTCCCTACTCCTGTGGCCACTCCTATCCCTAGTAGGAGGAATATAGCATTTATTGTCCTTTTTGCTCGTGGGTTGGAGTGCTCCACAGATGGTATGGGTAGGGACTGATTATTTGGGAGGATTGTGACCTCTGGAAATAAGAGGGCAAGAGCACATATTCCTGTCCAGTTACCAGGGAGCACATTGGATGCTGGTCCTCCACAACAAAAGACTGTAGCATTTGGGAAGCATAGGGGCATATTTGCAGCAGGAATAGTGATATTTTTCCCGCATATATTAGGGTTCGAAGACCCCATGTCCTCAGTTTGATTAGAGGTTGAGCTAGGAAGAAAACAGGTCACCTTGGGGGAGCCAAAGGGGGGTATGTATATTTCACCATAGGGGGGCAGAATAGGGCAACTGGAGAAGGTTATGGTTTCATTAGGGGTTAGCAGAAGACCCGTGACCCTAAGGGGTTCATTGTGAAAGCAAAGCGAGCAATCTTCTGCAAGAGGGGGGTTAGTGAGATTTAAAGGTTGAAATGTAGCCTGCAAGATGGCCTGAGTTTCGGGGTCAAGGTTGAGCTCTCCCCTCAGCTCCAATAAGGCTAAGGGGTGATAAACAGGGAACCTAGGGCTTGATTCTGCTAGCTTTTGTATAGTCCTTTCAATTTGTTTATCTCGTGCCCAATCTTGTACCTCGCCTCCATCACTCTGCCCCTGGGGAGGCAGGAGGGACCAGCACATGTCCTTAAGCTATTCCACAGGGCATGAAAGTCCAATGCCACTTTGAGACCCTTTGGCCTGACTTCAGCAAGAATTCTCCCAAATTTGTTTAATCTGGAACTCCAACCTATGATTATTTCCTCTTAGTAATTTTCTTTTTTTAATTAGAGCCTTATCGTTTTACATAGGAATGGGGTTTATTTTGACAAAGTCATACATGCATGGAAAGTGATTTGCTCTGTTTTAGTCCCCCTCCCATTCCCTTCCTCTTCTCCTTCACGCTATTCTCCTTCTTCTACTCCAGTCATTTTCCTTTTACTTGTTTATATGATTATTTTTGACTGGTGCTTTCTATATATACACGAAGGTGTAATTCCCTGTGGTTTATGTATACATGCACGTAGAGTAATTTTGTTAAACTCATTCCTGTTTCTTCCTTTCTCAATCTCCTTATTCTTCTCCACTGATCTTCTCCATTTCTTTACGATTATCTGATCCCACCCACCTTTTCCTTGTTTTGCTCTAGCATCCACCTATGAGAGAAAACATTTGACTCTTAATTTTCTGAGTCTGGTTTATTTCACTTGGCATGATGTTCTCCAGTTCCAACCATTTACCAGCAAATACCATGATTTCATTCTTTTTTTTAATGACTGAGTAAAACTCCGTTGTGTGTATATACTATATTTTCTTAATCCATTCATCTATTGGTGGATACCTGGCCTGGCTCTATAATTTGGCTCTTGTGAATTATAGTGCTGTAAACGTGGGTGTGGCTGTATCACTTTAGTAAGCTGATTTTTAATACTTTTGAATTGAATATCAAGAAGTGGGAAAACAGAGTCATATGGTGATTGCATTCTTAGTTTCTTGAGGAATATTCACACTGCTTTCCAGAGTGGTTATACTAATTTGCAGTCCCAACAACAATGTAGGAGTGTTCTTTTTCCTCACATCTTTATCAACATTTATTATTATTTGTATTCTTGATAATTGGCATTATAACTTGAGTGAGATGGGATCTTCTTATAATTTTGATTTGTATTTCTGCCGGGGTCCAGCCCTAGCAGGGGTCCATGGGTTCCACACTGGTAAACGGGGCGCAGGGAGACAGCGACGGCAATGGATGGAGAATGAAAGACACAGACTCTAGTTCTGGTGCAATCAATCCCACTTTATTCTGGGGAAGGCTGGGTTTATATACATTTTTCTTCAGGCTTTGATAACAGGCTTGTGACTAATAAAATCAAAGAAGTTTCTAAAGCATAGGCAGAAATTATTTTTACCGAAAGATTATGAGAAAACAGTAACCGTACAGATTTTCCTTACTAAATCACAATTATTTTAAGAATATCTAACTATGTCAATGAGCTGATACAATGTTTATTTCCTTAATATCTAAACTGTATATGACCTAAGACTATTTTTATTATTTTTGCGGTAAAGCGATAGACAAATAATGTCATGTGACCATCTCTACTAGGTCCTTCTGGTTAATATCTAAATTGCTGAGTTAAGGGTTACAGGAGGGCAGCGGTCCCAATGGTTATTATGTACCAACGTTTATTTTAGGGGTGACATATTCTTTGTAGGAAGGAAGGAATGTTGTGAAACCTTATTCTTTTACCTTACCACCACACATAAATAAAACCATCATCTGGATTAAACCACCCTGTAGGAGACAGGGGGAGATCTATATCTACCTTCTCTAAGGGCTTGCCTTTAGGGGGGTACCAGGGCTTGCCATAGATAAAATAAGCTAGTCCATATCTAGTAGCTGTGGGAGGTGCTTTGTGCTTAGAACTTGGGGAAACATTGTTATATATAAATTTCTGTGTCCCAACAGGTTCTGGCTGTGCCAGTAAATGCAGTGTTTGATTTTTAACATAATAAAAACATTCTCCTGTAGTGAGGTTAACATCACAGGGTTTCAACATGTGTTTTGTCTCCATGATGTTTTTCTGGAAATTTGTAGAATTATTCCCATCACCTCTAGCAAGATCCTCAGACTGAAGAGAGTAATATATTATTAGGAAAACTCCACAGAATAACATCCAAGCTAGGGAGGCATACATCTGGCTACAATCCTTTTAGGATGAGTCTCTGCAATCATCCTTGAGTGGAACTCTGTCAAGCACTGCAAGGAGAGCCAGGCGCCCCCGCATATTTCCTTGATTGAACATTTTTTCATATATATATTGGCCATTTTTATTTCTTCTTTTGAGAAATGTCTGTTTAGTGCTTTTGTCCATTTTTTATTGGGTTTTTATTTTGTATTTATTGTGTGTGTGTGTGTGTGTGTGTGTGTGTGTGTTCAACTTTTTGAGTTCATTATATGTTCTGGATTTTAATCCCCTGTCAGAGGAACAGCTGGCAAATAATTTTCCCATCATGTAGCCTCTCTTTTCATCCTCTTAATCATTTCCTTTGCTGTGTAGAGGCTTTTTAATTTGATGACATCACGTCTATTGATTCTTGGTTTTATTTCTCATACTTTGGGGAGGTCTTGTTAAGGATGTTGGTGCCTGCAACAATATAATGGAGTGTTTAGCCTATGTATTCTTCTACTAGTTGCACATTTTCTAATTCCTAGGTATTGATCCACTTTGAATTGACTTTTGTGCAGAATGATAGATGGGGATCTAGTTTCATTCTTCTAAACATAGGTATATCCAGTTTTCCCAGCACCATTTGTTAAAAAGTTTATCTTTTCTCCAACGTATATTTTTTGGCATCTCTGTCAAGTATAAAATAACTAAGTATGTGGGTTTCTCTCTCTGTTTTCTATTCTCTTATATTCTATTGGTGTTCATGTCTGTTTTAATGTCAATATCATGTTGTTTCTGTTATTAAAGTTCTGAAGTATAATTTGAGGTTAGGTATTATGAGGTTAGGTATTCTTGTATTACTCTTCCTGCTCAAGATTACTTTTGCTATTCTTGGTATATTTTCTTTCAAATAAATTTAAGGACTGTTTTTATCTAGTTCTGTGAAGAATATCAATGATATATTGATGGGATTATATTGAACCTATACATTGCATTTGGTAGGATGGCCATTTTGACAATATTAATTCTGCTTAACCAAGAGCATGGGAGTTTTTTCCATCATCTAAGATCTTCAATTTCTTTCTTCAGTGTTATATAATTTTATCATAGATATCTTTCACTGCCTTGATTAGGTTAATTCCCAAGTATTCTTCTGCTTTCTTTTTTGAGTTTATTGTGAAAGGGATGATTTTCCTGACTTCTTTCTCAGAAGAAATAATGTCAGGGTATTTATTTATGAATGTTGATCTTATATCTTGCTGCTTCGCTGAATTTATTTACCAGTTCTATAAGTCTTCTGGTAGAGTTTTTTTTTTTTTTTTTTTATCTTCTAGATACAGAATCATGTCATCAACAAATGGATAATTTGTCTTCTCTTTCTTATTTGTATCCCTTTAATTTCCTTTTCTTGCCTAATTGCTCTAACTAGAGTTTTAAGAACTGTATGTACTGATTAGAAATGGTGATTGAACATTCTTGCCTTTTTCCTGCGTTTAGAGGAAATGATTTCAGTTTTTCTTTGTTAAATATGATGTTGGTTTTAGGTTTGTCCCCTATATCCTTTATAATGTTGATGTACATTCCTTCTAACCCTACTTTCCCAGGGTTTTTAAAATGAATTGTTGCTGAATTTCATCATAGGCATTTTCTGCATCTATTTATATAATCATTTGATTCTTGTCCTCAATTCTATTATGTAATGAATTACATGCATGGATTTGTGCACGTTGAAACAATCTTGCATCTGTGGAATTTAACTCACATGGTGTATGATCTTTATTTTTCCTATTTTAAACTGCATCTTTAATAGTTTAAGAGTTATAGTGGCATTTTTTTTTTTAATTCTAGCATATTGGATCTTTTTACTTTTTTTACTGGTTCTTTTTAGTTATTTAATTCTAAAACCATGGAATATAATATGTTCTTATTCAGTCCCCAGTATTTCCCCTTTCCCTAACCTTCTCCCTTTCCTGATTCCCTTCCCTTTACATTGGCAGTTTAGTATTTTTTTTTAATTTTTAATTTTTTTTTTTTTTAGTTATTGTCCTATGGATATACATGATGGTACATGATGGTGAGATTCAGTGTGGTATATTCATTTGTGTACATAGGATTTATTCCACTATTCCTCCCTCATCACATCCCTTTTTCTCTCCCCAGTGCCCTTCATCTAGTCTACTGATCCTTCTTCTATTTTGTTGGACTTCTTCCCCCCTACCACAACTTTTCCCTTTCTCTCTCTCTCTCTCTCTTTCTTTTTATCCTTTATTTTGGACTAGCTTCTACTTTTTTTTTTTTTTTTTTTTTTGGTCAATGAACCTTTATTTTATTTATTCATATTCAATGCTGAGAATCAAACCCAGTGCCTCACACATGCTAGGCAAGTACTCTACCACTGAGCCACAACTCCAGCCCTAGTTTCTACTCAATGTGTTTTTGAATGTGATTTGCAAATATTTGATTAGGGACTTTTGCAACTATATTCATTGGGGATATTGGCCTATAGTCTTCTTTCCTTGTGTCTATTTTTGGTTTTGGTATTAAGGTTATACTGTCTTCATAAAATGCATTTGGGAGTGCTCCCTCCCTTCCAAATTCATGGAATAATTTGAGAAAGTCTGTGGTGTTAGTTCTTTAAAGTCTGGTAGAACTCAACTGAGAATCTATGCAGTCCAGTACTTTTCTTTTTCCAACAAAGACTTTTAATTTCTATTTCAATTTCATTACTTGATATTGGTCCGTTTAGGTTTTCTATATTTTTCTGGTTTAATTTTGTCAGCATCTATAAATTTGTCAATGCCTTCTATATTTTTCAGTCTATTGGTATGTAAACTTTCAGAATAGTTTCAAATGATACCCTGGATTTCAGAAATGTCTTTTTCATTTCTATTTTTTTATTTTGGTCTTTTTCTTCCCTTTGGTTAGGTTGGCTAAGGGTTCATCATTCTTATTAATATTTTGAAAAGCCAACTCTTTGTTGCATTACTTCTGTGCATTGTCCTTTTATTCTCAATTTTATTAATTTTATTTCTGTTATTAATTGTTTCCTGTCTTCTATTTATTTTGATATTTGTTCTTCCTTTTCTAAGGACTTGAGGTGGAGCATAAGCTTATTTATTTGGGATTTCTCTATTTTTTTTAATGAGAGCTCCCAACACTATAAATTTTCTTCTTAGAACCACTTTCATACTGTTACAGACATTTTGATATGTTGTATCTCTGTTTCCATTTGATTATAAGAATATTTCAGTTTCTTTTGTAATTTTTTCTGATCCATGTTTCATTTAAGAGTACTGTTCAATCTACATGTGTTTACCTAGTTTCTGTAATTATTCTTACTGCTGATGTATAGTTTCATTCCACTATGATCTGGTAGGATGAACAATTTTGGGTTGTGTATTGGCCACTAAATTGTAACAGTCTTTGGTAAGCCACAGGGTCTCAGTCTTCCTATCTGCAAACGGTTGTTTTTTGTTTTTGTTTTTGATACTGGGGAGTGAATCCAGGGGTTCTTAACCACCAAGCCACATCCCCAGCCCTTTTTGTATTTTATTTAGAGACAAGGTTTCACTGAGTAATTAGAGCCTTGCTAAGTTGCTGAGGCTGGCTTTGAACCTGCAATCCTCCTGCCTTAGCCTCCTGAGCCACTGGGATTACAGGCAGGTCAATAATAATTTTTTTTAAGTTAATTAGGTATATTGACATTTGGAGCATATATGTTTACTATTGTTATGTCTTCTTGTTGGATTGTTCCCTTTACCAAAATGTAGGGGCCTTCTTTGTCTTTTCTAATTAGTTTTTGCCTGAGATATGCTTTTTCTGGCATGAGAATAGCTACTCCTGTTTGTTTTCAGTCTCCATTTGCATGGAATATTTTTTCCATCTTTTCATTTTTAGCCCAGAGACACCTTCCTGTGAGAAGAGTTTCTTGAAATCAACATAAAATTAGATTATATTTTTTAATCCATTTTGCTAACCTCTGTCTTTTAATTGGGGAGTTGAGACCATTTTCTTTCAGAGTTATTATGGATATGTGTTTGCTGTTTCCTGCCTTTTAGATTTATATACTTAATTTGGTCTTGATTTTA
Source organism: Sciurus vulgaris (assembly GCF_902686455.1). Taxonomy (NCBI): domain Eukaryota; kingdom Metazoa; phylum Chordata; class Mammalia; order Rodentia; family Sciuridae; genus Sciurus; species Sciurus vulgaris. Next base: position 53,383,351 of record NC_136468.1, read on the forward strand.
ATTTTGTTGGTTGCTCTTCTAATGATCTTCATCTGTTGGGAGCTTAGGAGTTTGTTTTTGGGATTCTCTATGTGCACTATGTCTTTTAGTATTCTTTGGAGTGCTGGCTTAATGGTCAGGAAGTCTTTGAGTTTTCCTTGTCATGGAAAGTTTTAATTTTCTTATTGATTTTAAACAGAGCTTTCCTAGACATAGCAATCTTAACTGGCAATTGTTTTCTTTTAGGGGTAGGAATATCTCATTCCATGTCCTCCTTGATTTTAGGATCTGAGGTGATCAAAACTGTTGGCAAAGATATATTTTCATTCTTTATATTTGAGTTTATAGTCCTTAGGTCAAAGACGGAAGGTTGTTAAGTCCAATGTCTTTTTTGTTTCTTACTTAGCTACCAGCCATTGTGGCTGGGGGCCAAAGGTAGTTGTAGTAGCTCTCAGCCTCCTGTCTCTCAGTATAGGGTGGGATAGCCTGGACAGTGCTGACAAAATGCATAATTTTATAGTGGAGGTGGTACAAATTTCTCAACTGGAAGTTCATGTGATTGAGATTTAACCTAGATTGATCCTTGGAACTCTGTGGGTTTTAAGATTTGATTCACACCCCTGTTGATGGGGAAATGCTGGTCTCTCCTGGATGTCTGAGCTTCAGGGGCTTCCTATAAATTCCACTTTTATGGTGTAGAGTCTAAACCTTCCCAGGTTTTATATTTATTGCTATAGATGCAAATTACCCAGTGTCTGCCCTGTAGTGGAGATGGTCCTCTCCGGTTGTTCTTGGCATTTTCCTGATAGCTCTTATGGGGCACCAGCAACAAAAGGAGCTCTCTCTCCTTGGTATCTGGAGTCTGGATGGCTTAGGCACATTTTGTTTGTTTGTTTTTGCATCTATTTCAGTCACACTGGTCCAGGCACATGTGGGACTTATAATAGGTGACTGCTGGGTCGCTGGCAACTTCCTTTACCAGTTCCCACTTGCCTGCTTCTACTCATAGCTATGCAGCACTTATAAATGGTTTCTTCACTGCCCACCCTGGTTCCTGTCAAACTATCTGCTGGAGGGTCAAGTGATTTTGGTTGCTTTTCACTCAGTAACTTTCCCCACTGACTCTGGATCCATTGAGACCAACTTCCATCTCTATTCTGTAGGTTACCCCAAGCGAATTATTTTTCTTTTTCTGCCTCTCTTTCCTCTATGTTTGTCTCCCCTTCCCCTCAGCAGCAGCACTGCCACAGTAGCAGTCAACTAAACTGGAGGGTCTCTAATGTATTATTACTTATAAGTATGCTTGATTTTTCTCACTTTCTGTGTCTCTGGTTTCTTTTACAAGTTCAGTATTGAATTTCAGTGATTTCCCTTAATCACACACCTCACTGAGAAGTGGTCTTCCCACTTTTAAGTCTGGCACTAAGGAACTGCTAGGAAGTGTGTCCTTTATCTATTCCACCATCTTTTCTCTTCTTTATTCACTTGCCTCCAGTGTGCTCCTTAACTGTACCTCCCCATTTTTCCTTGCTGTATTTGGAATTAAGTTTAGTTCTGTACCAAAGTCTTTTCCCCCTGCATTGCAGTAGTTCCTGAATAAAATCCTTAACTTTTGTCCAGTTCTGTTCTTTGACATAGATAAGCTTGAGAATAACTCAATATGTGTTTGCCAAACATCATTCATTTTGTCCTTAATCCACAGAATTAAGTATTATTAGTTAACCAATATGAATCCTGGCCCTGTCACGTTGACTTACAGGGTTGTATTTGCTTTTGATGATGCTCATGGTACATGCATTAAATATTAGGGAAGAAAGGGATTTGTAGTCAAGAAAGAAGATAATCTAGTTCCTTGAATAAACACTGTTTATAAATTGGCAAATAAACTAAAAAGATATTGCTTAAATCAGGTGATGTCAAATCCTAGCAAGTTTGGATGTGCTATCTATTCATCTGCTTCCTGTCCCTTGGGTTTGACTCAAACCAGGAACCTAGTTAGTTCCAGAGCTACATATACCTTAGGAGAGAACAGAAAGCCAGGGGAGGTCAGCAAAGGTCACAAATTGTCCTGACAAAAACTGGGTAAACAAATGTTCAAGTACCCTTCCGTTTCTATGGCTGAATTTAGATCAGAGTTACACTGATATTGTACTAAAAATTATTAGTCCAAAATATTAATTGCCAGGAAGGAAAGTTTAGAAATCCATCTGCATTGGCTGGAGTTGTAGCTCAGTGGTAGAGCACTTGCCTCACATGTGTGGGGCATAGGGTTTGATCCTTAGCACCACATAAAAAACAAATAAAGGTATTGTGTCCATCTAAAAAAAAAATAAGAATAAAAAAGTTCTTAAAAAACATATTCCTGCAGAATATTTACGCCAATCCATCTTCCTGCTGCCTGTCATAACAAGACCTTCCTGTTTGGAGGTTGTTTAGTAGAATCAGAGGAGCAAAAGTCTTAGGATAAAAGACCTGTGGTCTTCAAAACTAGCTATGTTGCCTATAAGCTACCAGAATATAATTTATGTTATGTACTCTGTGCCTCAATTTACTCATTTGCAGTAAAGGCAATTGTTATGCATTCAACTGATGTGGTTGTGTCTTCCATGGGCTTCATATGAAACTGGCACTGTGAAACACAGTGTAGCTTATAGTCTGGTTGCAAACAGGAAAAAATGAGTAAAGATGAAAATAAATAGGATAACTATTAACTTTTAAAATAGCTGTGAATCAAAAAGCAAGAATACAGGGTATTGACATAGTAAGTAGGGTTTCCCTTCATCAGATGAGATGGTCAGGTTCATAATGCTCTGAATTGAGACCTAAGCATTTAGAAATAGCTTTTCAATCTTAACTTCTTGACTTCAACCTTTTAGGGCATATGTGTCCTAGACTAGGGAAACAGAATATTCAGACCTTTTGAGGGTGCCAGGAAGTGAAGGCATCAGGGTCAGATTAGGACACCTTGGAGGTTATGAAAAAGAATTTGGATTTTTATGCAAAGTTGGTGGACAATAGATTTGCACATTGCTTACATTAAACCTGTATTTATTATTATTATTATTATTATTCCAATTTGACTTGTATGAGATTTCACTCAAGTTTTATAGAAGTAAAGTTGGAGCATAAGTACATTGCAGATAACACACACAAACACACACACACCTGAATGGAATTTTAATTAAAGATCCATAGTCTTACTGATGTTTTTGGCAACAATTTGGTTTGTCAGCTGTTTTCTTCAATTAAAACATAAACTGGTATGTAACAAAATAGTGCCTCCATAGAGGTTATTTAAATTTTATTACACAGCTACCAGTCTTTCATCTACTTATTTAAGACAAAGGGGACCCTTTTAAAATATTGTTTATATATGCTTGGGGAAATGCAATGGTTATTGAAGTTGAAGTGCAATTAGGTTAATCTCTCTTTAGATAATACATGTATAATTAAAAGTTTCCAGTTCTAAAGCAAAACGTAAATATGTACTCACAATGTAAAAAATACCAAAATCAGGTTTAAAGATTAATATAAGAACAAATGTAACAGTCTATGGAATGGACAGTATGTTAGAGAAAGAGAACACACACACACACACACACACACACACACACACACACACACATATGCAAGTACGGTTTTAGGAAGCTGCCAGACCATCATTTTTTTCCATCCATATTCTTATTAGCAGCATGAACATCTGTGGCTTTCAATCTTCATTATGGAAGTAGGAGAAATATTTTTGGTTCAAAGATTGAAGGATAGTTCCATTCCTTTTTTCAGCCAATTTGAATTGGAATATGATAGAAATACTTTGATTTCAAACTCTTATGATGTTCTCTGTAAAAAGTTTGTCATATGTAACTCTGAAAAGTGGGGGAAGGGGCAGATAGGATAGTGTACAAGGGAGAGAATTGCAATATAAATATAGGTATGTCTTGTTAAATTCACAGTATTCATATATAGTTTCCTAAAGAACAAAATTTTTCAAGCAATTTTCTGCATAAAGAATATAAGGCTAACTAAGTTTGAATAATTAATAAAAATTCCAGCAAGGAGTTTTGGCTTTGTGAAAGTATGTGAGTGGCCTACACCAATTTCCACATCTCATAATTAGTATATAAAAAAAAAAAAAAGAGTGCAGGACTACATTGACCAGACAATAGGGAATTACATCTGAGAATCTCTACAAGTGCCCCAGGATGATAAACTTTCTCAAAGAATTCCACTCAGAAAGGGAGTTATGTTTCGTTTTAAAGATTCATTAAAGGCTGATGTGTTGTAAAATTTGCCTTTTCCATATTGTTTCATTTCAAGGACCTGACTTTTGAGATCAGGGTCGTATAATTAAAATTCGCAAATAGTGGCATCATGCTGCCGTGAGAATGTTAAAAAAAAAATGCTTTACTGGAGTAATCTATCAGGAAAATTTATTCACATTTGACCCTTCCATAGTGTGCAGGAACCTTGGGATTTAATTGTGACTCTTTTGTTAATCACTAGTGTCTCCTTGGCTTTGTTCCTTGACTTTTCAACAATACTTTAAGTGTTGCTGATGGAGAATTACCAAGCAAAATTCATGTTGAGCCAGAATGTGCTTTGACATGCAGTGCTTTCAAATAAAAGATCACTTTCAACAAAGGTCTCTAACTGGAAAACTGCAGTAATGAAGCTGCAGCAGTGACCTTTCTAAACCCCAAATCTGATGATGTTAGCTCCCTATTTAAAACTCATTTAGCACTTGCAATGTCCAATGATGTCCAGACCCCTTAGCCTTCTTGTGAGGCCTTGTGTGGTCCTGCCTACTTTCCCAACTCCTCTTTTCCCCTTCATACCTGGAGTTCTTCCTCCCAGAAACACCAATTGTCCCTTTTTCCTAGTACGCACCAGTCTTCCCCTCCCAACCACTTCACATTTGATATCTTCCCTTCTCCATGCCTGGATTCTTCCCACATTTGTACAGGATATAGGTTTCATGTACCTTTCTACATGAATAATTATTTTTGAATTTCCTTTCTAATATTTTTTGCCTCTTCTATCAACATCTTAGTGTTTATCACCCAGAGATAGGCAGGACCTCTAAATTTTAATCTGTAAAATTTTCCTTCTGAGTGAATTCTTGTCAGCTAGTAGATGTGTCTTTTGGGCTTTGTCAAATTTCTTGAAATAATATCATTTGATAGCTTCATAAAAGTCAGCAATCTGACATTTTACTTCCTTATCTAACATCCATCAAAAGAACTTCCTCAGGATTTAACAAGCTAGGTTCTCTTTGGCAAGGCCTGCTCTCAGACTTGATCCAACTTCATCGCACACAAGGGATAATACACCAAACTGTATTTCCTTGAAGGACCAAATTATAGTAGCACAAAGTCTCACTGTCCTTGCTGTCTGAAAAAAATGTCATCAACTTCAAACTATTCTAAGTTGGTTATGGCTATCCCCAAAGGATTATCTAGGATGTCTGTCTAGGATGAATTCAGAAAACTAGAATTTTTCACTTCGTTTTTATCTCTCACTTGTGTGAGTGAAACCATTTGAAGCTTCCCTGGTCCCCCTGTCTGCCTAGAGGAAGCCAGTGTTCATTGTGAGTTGCTGACTCCCGATGCTCCCAAATGTCAATCCTCAGAATACAGAAATATTGCTGAATTTCAGCAGGAATAAGGAGAATAGGCAAAAACCCTTCCCTTCCAGTGCTATGCTAGTTGTATCAAATGAATCTGTACAAAAAGTCTTTCTGGGAACCTTCTCCCTGCTTCTGGCCATTATTCTTTGCCCATTAAAGAATCTTATACATTCTTTCCCAGAAAATACTACTACTATCACTCCCAGAAATCCCTCTCTTCTAACACAGAACTCAAATCCATTCTTTTTATAAAAGCAAGTTTATGTTGTCCATTGAAACTCTGTTCACTCTCCCTTTTTCTCTTTCCATCCAACTGAATTTCCTTTCTTTCCAAGTGACCTAACAAACACTGTTATGCCAACAATGTGGGTGACCGTATGTATGCGAAGGGTAGAGGAAGAGGGAGGTGGGGTTTGCAGATCAAATATGTGCAATTTCTTTTATGTATCCAGTGTGTTGAAACACACCTGTTGCATACTAATAAAGTACTGCAGAGACTTAAAAGGTAAGTATGATTATATTCTGTATTTGGGAATTTGCCTACTAAGTTAAATTTATTTGTAACCCCAAGTCTACCCTCAGTGCTTTCACAACTATTTGCATACATGTGCAGAGTGGCAAAAAATCAGTTACCAGTCGTGAACATTGCCAGCTGAGGTCAATCAAGTTAACATGCTGCCTTCTTGTTTCAGCAGTTGCGCTTTAAGCCAGTGTCCTTTCTGTGATCTCTTTAGTACTACATTTTCATGTTGTTTTTTTTTTTTTTTCCATCTCCTAATTCTACTCAGTTGAGGTAATTAATGTTGATTGTCTAGAATGTAGCTTTCCATGTATTTTTCTATGTTTTTACAGGGACATTCCATAATTTATGATAATGATGTACATTCATTTGGAAGTCCTTAAACACATTTGAACTTGCAACCTCATCTATTGATTCTTCCATTGCTATGACACTTCACAAGTGCGTGATAGTTTCATGTTGGTTAAACTCTGTAGACACCATAAATTTTGTACTCAAGCTCCACAGCCAACTGGCTTCTAGTTCAGTGGATGAGAAGTAGTGACAGGTAAGAGAACTGGAGGAGGGAGAAGTATTCTTCCTCACTCTCTTCCTCTTCGGTGTTATGCTTTGGCCTGTAGTCATATCCTTGTACTACCCTGTGGAGAGCCCTTTCTCTCTGGTCCAGTTTCCTGTAACCTAAACCTAAAACTCTTTCACCCCCTTGCTCCTGTAGACTTAGTGGTAGTACTGGCTATTGTTAGCTATTAATTTCTGGGAGAGTCAACTCAATAGATCTTAGGTTAGTTACCATAACCTAAGATCTACTATCAGGCAAAGCACATTTTGATGGATTGGGAACAACTCCTCCCTTCTTTTTTGAAGTCAGTGGGGTCATTTTGTAATAGTTAAATTGGGAACTTTTTGAGGACAGTAATCACTTATATACTTTAATTTCCTCCATATCCCTCACTGATGAATATGATAGATAATTAATGTCTATAATAATATATAGCAAACGTTTCTATAAGAAAATGGGTTGATGTAATGTTGGCATTCAATACTCATGGAGCCCAGTCATCTAAATGGAGGGACTAAAAAGGAAAGTAGAAACTCCCCAGGAAAAATGGAAGAGATTGTTGTTTTCTGATTTGAATTGGAAATAGCTGATGAGAGTAAAAGCTTCCTTCCTACCTGTTGCTTATGGCCCAAGGCCTGGCCCTCTCTTAGTTCCTCACAGGTAAACAGACAAACAATGAAAGGTACACCTGGAGAGTCTTAAATGGCAGGAAGGCAGGAAAGAGAGTTCTACTTCCTAAGTGAGGGTTGTTGGTATGTTGGCTTAGGGTAGTGAGTGCAGGGCAGCATAGGAGTGCTCTGGACAAGAGTCTGTCAAGCCTCTGAGACAAGTTCATTTTCCCTGATGCCCGGCACACCAGCTCCTTCACAGGCTATGTGTACCCAACGTTCAGTTTCCATCCAGGGTAAGGAGCTTACTGTGGAGGAGCCTTATCCTGAGCCTAGAAACAACAGCAGCAGCTATGTGGCAGGGCTGTGAATCTCCCAGGAGGGCCACCATCACGGTGAGGTCAGATCTAGTAGGAGCAGGAAGAAAAGGAAGAGAACAGTCTCCCAAGGACTTTTCTTGCTTGTCATCATTATGAACCAGGAGAAGGAACATGGAGACAGTGGTTCATTAGAGATGCATTTTACTTTTGATCCATATGCTGCCTCTTTTCCAATTCAAAGAGTTCTCTGGGAACTACTTGTGGAAATTATTTGCTCATTAATTAAAATGTTGACTATTAGGTAATCCAGAAGGGCATCTATATTAGACAAAATTCTTTTAGTGACATGCTGCAGAAATCCCATTAAAACCAAAGTTGTGATTTATTAAGTAGTTTTTATATCTGAAAACTTCAAGGGTTCCTTTAACTTTAATAGGATCTAGTGGCTCAAGTAATGTCAGAGTTCTCTCTTTCTCGTTCCACATCTTGACACGGTATTTCTGCTGACATTAACTTTATTCTAAAGAAAGATTTTTCCAGTTTGCTGGAAAAGTTGTCTTTGAAGTCCACAGTTAGAACAGACTGGCAATTGGGATAGATGAGGAGATTCCTTGATAGTTTGTCTGCAAAGCCCCAGAGTGGATCCTGAAAAGTCTTATATCATATGCCCAATTCTGAATCTATCTGTGTGACTGGTGGGTTATACTACATGGAAGGATCACTTCTGGATCCCATACTCACCTCATGGAAAATCCTGGAGGAAAATATGTCCAAAGAAACATGAAATGTGTGATTTAATGACATATTATGTATTTTAAGCTAGAAATACATATTATGTATTTTAAGTATCAAATAATGATACTTATATTAGTAATTTCCTAGGAGAATGAGTTGCTTCTGGAGTTGTTCTGTGAAATTTCCTTTGCTTATCTTTAAAATTGGACAGTTTTATCTCCAAAGGATAGTATGAATGCAAATTGCATAAAATTAAAACTAAGTTCTCTGAAAGTGCCTTATACCCTCTATTTATTCTTATATTTCCTTATTTATTTATTTTTTAATTGGCAGATAATTGTGTGTGTGTCTGAGGTACAAACTGATGCTTTGATCTGTATGTACATTATATAAAAATTCAGGCAAACTAAACAGGATATTTATTACTTCACCAACTTATTATTATTTTAGTGAGCACATTAAAAATCTAGTCTTACAGCAATTTTTGAAATAGCAATGCATTACATGTGGTCTCCGTGATTGCTATAGATCACTAACTTTTTCCTTCAGACTGAAATTTTATAGTTTTCAGTCAACATCTTTTTCTGTAGCCACCTTCTTACTGTTTCTATGTTTTTAGATTTCACATGTATAACTCTATTTTTCTTCCAGTGTCTAACCTATTTCACTTAGCATGCTGTCCTCCAGGTATATCCATGTTATCATGAATGACAACATTTCTTTTCTTTTAAAATATGTATAGTACTCCATTGTGTATATACCCCACATTTTCTTTATCCATTCATTTATTTATTGATGGACACTAAAGTTACTTCCATGTCTTAGCTATTGTTAATAATGTTCCAATAAATGTGGGAAGGCCGATATCTTTGACATGCTAATTTCAGTTCCTTGGGGTATATGTCCAGACGTGGGATTACTGGATCATAGGTTTTTCCAAATGTCTGTACTAATTTACGTTCCCACCAACAGTGTACAAGGGTTCCCTCATCCAATGTCCTTATCAGCACTTATTATTCTTATGTCTTTTTTGATAATATCCATTCTACTAGTTGTGGAGTGATACCCCCTTGTAGTTTAAATTTGCATTTGCTTGATAATTAGAGATGTTGAGTATTTTTTCCCATTTATCTATTGGCAATTCATGAGTATTTTGAGAAATATGTGTTCAGATACTTTCCTGTGTTTAAACTGGATTGTTTTCTTGTTATTGAGTTGTCTGCATTTCATAGATATTATAGCTACATCAGCTGTGTGTGTGACTTACAAATTCTTTGTTCCAATATATACTTTGTCATTGTTCTAGTGATTGTTTTCTTTGTTAGGCAGAAGCTTTGAAGTTTGATCAGTCTCATTTGTCTATTTTTGCTATTGCTATGTGTGGTTTTAGAATCTTAGCTAAGAATCATTGCCCACACCAATGTTTGAAGCTTCCCTCCTGTTTCCTCTTAGCAGTTTTGCAGTTTTAGGTCTTATGTTCGAGTCTTTCATCCATTTATCTAACTTTTGTATATGGTGTATGCATTTTTTATAAAGCTCCAATTTCATTCTTCTGCATGTAGTTTCCCCAACATCCTTTATTAAGGAGTCTATCCTTTTTCCCACTGCGTGTTTTTAGCAACTTTGTTGAAAATCAGTTGACCATAAATAACTGAGTTTATTTCTAGGCTTTCTATCTCTTTCATTTGGTCATGTGTCTTTTATTATGCCAGTAATATGCTATTTTGATTATAAAAGGTTTATAACATGTTTTGAAATCAAGTTTTGTTCCTTTTGCTCAAGATCATTTGATTATTCAGGTATTTTTTCTGGTTCCATATAATTTTTTACAGTAGTAATTTTTTCTATTTTTGTGTGAAGTGATCTTGGGATTTTGATAAGAATTTCAATGAATCTATAGATTGCTGTGGATAGCATATGCATTTTTATAATATTAATTTTTCAAACTGTGAGCATGGGCTATCTTTTCATTTATTTGTGTCTTATTCAGTTTTTTTCTTCAACATTTTAGACTTAAGTGTACAGGTCTTTTACCTTGTTGGTTAATTTATTCCTAAATATTTTATTTTTATGCTAATGTAATGAGATCGTTTTCTGTTGAGATGATCATTTTGTTTTTGTCCTTCATGTGTTAATATGTTTTATCACATTCATTGATAGAACTATGTTGAGTCATCCTTGCATCCCCAGGATAAATTCACACTGATCACAGAGAATGATTCTCTTAATGCAATGTTGGATACAGTTTGCTAGCACTTTGTGGAGGATTTTTTGTTCCTATGTTCATAGGAATATTGATTTATAGTTTTCTTTTCTTGGAGTGGCTTTGGTATCAAGGTAATTTTGGCCTCACAAAATGGATTTTGAAGTGTTCCCTCCTCTTAAACATTTTGGACAGAGTTGGAAAAGGATTGCTGTTCTTTGAATGTTCGATAGGATTCATCAGTGAACCATCATTCCTGGGTCTTTGAAGGGAGAGTTTGATTGTGAATTCAATTTCTTATTATTGGTCTCTTCAGAATTTCTGTTTCATCATGTATGGGGTTTGTGGTGGAAGGAGTAGAGTGTGTGGAAATTGGATGTCCCCAAATCCTGTGCTTTAATATTTCTGCCTTCTGTCTTCTCACTGAACCTAGGACATTCCTCTAATTATTGAAAACTCTTTAACTTCTTCCATCTTCTCCTTCCAGATATTCTTGTCTCATATACATACATATACACATACATACACACTTCTCTAAAGCACCAATTAATAAATAAAATCCACTGGGTCAAAGCAAAAGATATTTTAATATTGGTATTTGAACACATTTTCATAATTATCATAGGAAGGCAAATCTAGAATTACTTTTAGTAGTGGACTACCCTAGTGATAGTTCTAGTGGTAATACAGATAATGCTTTTTATAGTAGTGATCCAACTTTAGAGTCTTATGTTTAATTTTTACAACTTATTGTCTTATAAATCCTGGAGTCAAATAACTTTCTTTCTTTCTTTCTTTCCTTCCTTTCTTTCTTTCCTTCCTTCCTTCCTTTCTTTCTTTCTTTCTTTCCTTTCTTTCTCGGTGCTGGGGATTGAACTCAGGACCTTGTACTTGCAAGGCAAGCATTCTACCAACTGAGCTATCTCCCAAGCCCAATTTTATTATTATTTTCATTAACCTAAGACACAATAATGGAAATCTTCCTTCCATGAGTCTTTTGAAAATTATCTGGATTTTAAGTTCCCTATTTGCTGTTTTTTTTTTTTTTTCTATTCCCTTTTTTCTCCAACATTCAGAGATAAATGTCCATTATGCATGCATGCGTGCGTGTGCATGTGTGCGCGCGCATATGTATACATGTGCACTTAGAAACCTAATACCTTTCAAAATAGAAATGAGTTTCATAATCCCAAGAGGGATGTTTTAAGAATATTTTGGGTTAAAGGTACAGGGATAAAAAGTGTCTAGCAAATTCACTTTCAGATAATTCCGTAAAGATGTCTGGGCCTGAAGAATGCTTCAAAAGAAACTTTAAAAAGACAAAGTGTTGTTTTTATATAAGTTTTAATCTCTTTTTCACTTTCCCTGGCCTCTAACTGTAGTTAAAGGGGCCTCACAGTAATAAAAATCAGAGACTAGAGACTTTATCTTAATCATTCCCCAGTGATCTGGAATTATATTTTAAATTATCAAAAAGTCCTATCCCTATAATTTTGTCAACATTATATTAGATGCATAGATTATTCTTCTCATCTTAATTATTCAGTATTTTATGTAGCTACTCATTCATACTTTAAGTAATTACTGTCTACTATTCTCGTACCAGGTAGTAATATACCTTTAGATAGATGACTAAAGCACAATCCAACCTCCAAGGAAGTTGAAGTCCAGGGAAGAAGTTCACAGTCCCAGGATGCTGATTTGAAAGCCAATTCAACTACTGATTTGAAAGAATTTTAAAGATGGGTGGGCACATAATCTTAGTGGGCAGTGTTAAAAATGACCACCATAGTGTGTGTCACTTAGTTTTCATGGGACGAATTTTTCAGTTATAAAAATAAAAACCAAACAAGCAGCTTATTTCTGATTTGGATTAAAACCTGGGACATCTGTATAGATCAAACCAGTCACATAATCACTAATTCCTGATCCCTTCCCTTTTTGCTTTGTGTAATAGCCAAAGACAGTTTGTAGGCTGATCAGAGACATTTATTATAGGTTTGTACTAAGATGCTTGTGCTGCATTGCACATCAAAGTTAGGTCAGAGTGTTCAATAAATTGATTTTCCTGTCCCTTCTATTTCTCATTCTAGTGTTCTGCCATAACCGAATGCACGCAGCTTCCGTTCTGTTGTGGGAAACCGGGTACCTTGAGTGAAAGCGGCAAGCTTTTGAAGTTTCATGAAATGGTTGTGTTGATTCCTCTTTGTTCAGTTAGAGTGTAGGATGTGTCTGGTTCATCTAATTTAGACACTTGAAAGTCAAATCCCAATTCTACTTTTCAAAATCATCTGGGTTGCTTTTTATTCTCCAAACCTGGGAGCTGTAGGAAAATCAATGGGATTGGCAAGGAATAGCTGAAGATGTGAGGTTAGCTTGTTTGCAAGGCATTGTTTTTAGACCCAGGCAAAAGAAAGCAGATTTTTTCAGCTGATATTTTTATGGGTATAAAGAAAAATATTTTGAGGCTTCTGTAGAAGGACTAGGATTTACTAAAAGTAAATTTTTGCATGTTAAAAATGCTGTTAGAATTATGTAAAGTTTAATACTTAAAATTTAAATATTTTTTTCTTTCAGTTTTAATTGACTGTTAGAATCAAATACATAAATGGTTCAAGACCTTATTTCTATTTTCTTCCTATATAAAATAGATCACCTGGGGACAAAATGTTGATACACAACTTTTCTTTTAAATTAAGAACAGGGAGATATATTAGAAGCTCACATTGGCAAATTGAAGGCTCAAAAACTGTTAGATTAATGCTGTTAGTCTAAATTAGAATTTGAACTTGTTATAGTGAAAAGTAATATAGCTTCATAAGGGTCACTCTACTGGGCAAAGTTATATTACAAATAAGATTCAGGTGCTCTGAACTGAGCCACTAACTGCTGTTATTTCTTCTATGCCTGTATAACACATTTCCAGTAAATGATGTAAAAGTATATTTAGAAACTGGACAGTCAGGTAAATTCTATTGCCCAAATATAAAGACATGCCATTCATTTACTAAAGAGCAAGATGATTTTCATCAATCATTTAGAAAAATTCTCTAAGAAAACAAATAGTTATCTAATGTGTGTTATTATTTCCTACTTATTTTGCCAAAATGAATCTCAGGTATGTTGATATAGTAGATGTAAATTAGAGGACTATTAGTTCTCTATCATATTTATTGACCACTCAGAAGATTTGCTGTGGAATAATGGAGTAAAAACTTTATGGCCCTTAATTTGCAAAGGTCCATTTCAATTCCTGTATCTAATCTTGCATTTATTTAAAAAACAGGGCTCTTTACTTTCAATAAAATTTAGGCACAAGACATAAACTGACCTATGACAAGTATAAATTAGTAATTTTCAATCTTTGTCCCTTTACACAAAGCATCAGCATGTGACCTGGGAACTTGTTAGAAATGCAAATTCTTAGACTATACCTCTGAATAACTAAATTAGAAACTCATGTGTGACAGAAGGGACGTGAACAACTACAAATCTCAATTTTAAGAAGCCCTTTAGGTGGTTTAGATTCAGGCTAAGAGTAGAAAATAGGGGGAAAATAAAATTTGCATGGATTTCCTCAGTACTCCTGTAAAAACAGCAACAACAAAAATGCTAGCTATTGGAGATGTATGTGTGTGTGTGTGTATGTATATAAAATAAGGAGTGTTTACATTAATTTCCCTCAAAAATATTTTACCTTCATATAACATATAACCATTTATCTAGTTAATTGCTCTGATCTCAAAAATAATACACCTTTTATATCTTCCAAGCAGGTTATGTGGTTACAGAGACTAGGTCCTTAGAAGAATTCTTACAGTACCTGGGAGACTGGAGACTGGACAGCTATAGGTTCACTAAGCATGAGATACATGGGGGTATCTAGCTCCTGGAGAGATTTTATTTCCCTGATAAAGGACTATAGTAAGAACTGAGGTTAATTATGTTTCTGAGGAAACAAATTCTGGAGGAGAAAGGAATTGTTGTCTCCGTCCCCTTTTATGCAAAGAAAAATATTTTTTTCTCATCTTTCATCTATGACATCTATTTGTATCAAACAATTGACCTGATTTTCTTTTCCAAGTTGTCCCTCTCATTATTCAGTGGGCTTATGAATAAAGTGCCACGTGGCAGGAACAGAGGTTGTGAATTGCCTTAGCTACATGAACTTTAACTCACCAAGGTAGAGCTGGCTGTGGTCACTGCCCAGTGCTGAATCTGCCAGTAGCAGAGACCAACTTTGAGTCAGCTTGGCACCATTCCTTAAGGCAATCAGCCAGCTACCTCCTCCCAGATGGGTTACATTGGTCTACTTACATCATAGGAGGGGCAGCATGTTATTTTTATTGGAATAGATACTGACTCTGAAGGTGAAGTGGACTTCCTTTGCACATAACCTTTGCTAGAACTACCATCTGTGTACCTACAGAATGCCTTACCCATTTTTAGGGCATTCTACACAGCATTTCTTTTCTTTTCTGAGATAAGGTTTCATTTATTTATTTATATGTGGTGCTGAGGATCAAACCCAGGGCCTCACACATGTCAGGCAAGCACTCTACCCCAACCCCACAGCATTTCTTTTGATCACTGGACTCACATCATAGAAAAAAAGCATGGCAGCAGACTCATGCTCATGAATTTCTCTGGTCTTACCATGTTCCCCACCATCCTGAAGCAGTTTGCTTGATAGAACAATCTTTTGAAGACCCAGTTTTAGTTGGGTTACATTATCTTAAAGATTTTGGGTTAAGTTATTTAGAAGTTTATATATGTTCTGAACCAATATTCAAAATATGGTGTGGTTTCTTCTCTATCTTGGATTACTAGGTCTAAGAGTCCAGGGATGAAAATAGAAGTGACCCCATTCACTCTTACTTTGAGTGACCCACTGGCAACATTTTTGCTCTCTGTTGCCACGTCCTTATTGGGCTCTGCAACTGGAGGTCTTAGTTCCAAGGGAGGAATTCTTCTGTTTGGAGATACAATTCCATTGAATTCTCACCAATATCTGGGTGACATCATCCAATCCATTAAGGACCAGAATAGAATAAAAGGCTAATAGAGAATTTCCCCTTTCCCAACTCTTTGAGCAGGGGTATTGGTCTTCTTTTGCCCTTGTATTCACATTTACACCATTAGATCCCCTTGTTCTCTCTTTCTCTGGAGAACCCTGACTAAAATATCCCACTAGGTATTTATGGAGATTTCTCTCTCTTACTCTTAATACCACTTAGTGTTTCATAAAATTTTACTATTTTGGGAGTTGCAAAAAAATAAAGATGAGACTTAGCCTGTGGCCTAATGCCATGTTGTAGAGCTCTTTCCAAGATCAGAAGCCTTTAATTCTGAATTTTCTCATTCAGTACCTAAGCTCTGGAATCTATCTTTGATCTCAGAGCCAATATAATCTCCCCTACTCAATATTCTTAATTACATCTCTAAAGTTCCTTTTATTTGTAACAGATTCACAGGTTTCAAGGATTAGGAAGTAGACATGTTTGGAAGGGGTATTATTCTGCCTATCATAGGGATTTTTAGGGATATTGGACTCTGTTCTCCAGTTCTTAGGCAAAATAAATGGAACTTTCCATATGATTCTGCTCTTAATCTAAGATCTACCAAACACAGTACATTAACTTGACCTTTTCTTCTCCCTTCAATGTGAAATAAAGAGAAGATAACTTGAAATCCTTCCTGGCTCTGGTCTCCCAACTTTTTGAGAGCTAATATGTTCACAAAAGTTATAATCTGTTCCCAGGAACAAACGACATTTTCAGGGACATTTCTATTTAAAGTCATAAAAAGCAGAATATCTCTAGTGTACTGTTTGCATCACTGAACTGAACATAACTTAAATCTGAGTCTGAAACTTCTACAGTTGGTTACTTTATGGTTTAAATTTCTATGAAAACTTTATTAAGGACTATTTTATATAGACATAAACAAAATGTTCAAATGATTGGTTCCTCCTAGAAAGAAAAAGGCAGACCAGTCTTCAAAACAGAGTCTGTGTACTTCTAGAAGGAGGGGATGGTTCAGGAACACTCTATATCCCATCGTACTTTTTCCTGCTGTTGAACCCTTGAGATCATGACTCTGTATCTTGCATGGGAAGATTTGCTGATCTTCTGATCATCTCTCTGCTGATACCTGTTAACATAGGAATAGAGCTCTATTACAAACTGGACTTAAGTTTTCTAGGAAGCACCCTTTTTGTAGACTCCACTCCAGGAATTCATAATCATAGAGAATTCTAGAAATAAAGAGACTTTAGAGGATGTGTAATTTAATCCCCTCATTATTATACTTGAAGAAAATGTGATACAAGGAAGTTAAGGAACTTTCCAAGGATCTTGTGAGAAATAACTACAGTTATTTCTAGTCTGTTTTTTACCATTTTTTTTTTAAATACCAAACTTCAAGAAGGTATAATTGACAAATAGAATGGTATATATTTAAGATATGCAATATGATAACTTGGCATAAATGTATAAGACAAAATAATTGTCACAATAAAATCAGTTAGCACATCTACCATCTCACATAGTTACTGTGTGTGTATATGGTGAGAAAACTCACCAAATTTGAAATTTCAAATCTCAACAAATTTTAAGTATACCATAGACTATTATTATAGTTATAATCCCTAGAACTTATTCATCTTATAACTGAAAATTAATACTTTTTGACCAGATTCTCCTCATTTCTCCCCCTTCTACCAGAAAATTCTACCAGAATTTTAACCTTTATTTCTATGAGTTTAATTTTTTAGATTCCATACATAAGTGAGATTATAATCTTGACTCTCTTTAAATTTTCAGTATAATTTGCTGCCTGTAAGATGAGAAACCTTTTGTGAATTCAGCCTGTTCAGAGGTGTTTCTACCTATTTAATTTTCCTTAGACCAGAGCTGTTTCACAAGTGATTTTCCTACCTTGTGTTTTGGATTAGCAATGACGGTATCAGGAAGACTAGCATTGGTGTGGCTCTGCTTTTCTATACCTTTGTAATATCTCCAGCCACAGCAACTTTTAGAAGCCTATCCTAGAATTTCTAATTTCAGGTGTTACTATTGCTTAATATTTCTAAGGACCAAAATATTCTCATTTTGAAACAGAGATACTTCTCATAGTTTTATAAGGATTCTTGAGGGAGTATGTAAAACTAGAACAGGAGTTCAATAAATAGAATTTTCTAAGTCTTCCGAGAAAAGGTTATAGAACTCTGAACACAGAAGTAGATAAGCATGGTTTAATAATTGTCTTAAATCTTAAATATCATATTGTATATCTGCAAAGTACATAGAGGGAGAAAAGGCTTAAAAATACAGATACATGATTTTAGAAAATGACTGAATGAAAACAATACTATTTAAGAGTCATTTTTTAGTTCTTTCATGAACTTTAAGCCCTTTAGATGGTATTACATGTTTTAAAATAATTTTAGTTATGAACTATCAGTACCATGAACTAGCAGTGGAAATAAAATAGCATGAACCCAATATGAACCCAAAATCCTCAAGTTCTCCAAACATAAAAATAGGATACAAAATAAAAAGGTGAAAGTTGCATATAGCCAAAGTTCCATATGCTATAGTGCACCTCTCTGCAGTAGGAAATAAATTCCATTTGCTAGAGTTTAGAAAGTAAACAATGGCAGGCTTTTAAACCAAGTGAAATAAATATAATATGATCTGAGAACTGTACATGAAATCAAGATAAAAGCAGTGAAAGAAGGAGCCACTCATTTTTCTCTATTCTAATTATCTTCGTTTCAGTGGATTAGAAAATGGTAAATGTAGAAGTCAAGTCGAAGATGGTCCTGAGCTCTATCGCCTGCCAAGTTAAGTCTGATAAATGGCAAGTGTGTATAATTAATACTGTCATTTTTCCCTAGACCAAAGGGCGACTGCAGTAACTATAGATTGTAATTGTCATCGTTGTCACATAAAATGTGCTATTATTAAGTTCAGGCTGAATTTTATTGCTGGGAATGCTCATAAATTGAGCGGTCAGTCATTTAAATTACCAAGTAGAAAGCTTTGTGGCTTGCTCTAAAACTACTTTCTAAGACAATGTATTTGACTTTGGACCTCCAAAAACTAATTGCATTTTTTGAACAGACGTTAGACAGACTGTAACCTATAAGTGAGGGTATTCTGACAGACATGCCATGTATACTTGTGAATGTTCCATAGGAATCTTACATTTTTATTTCTAGTATTTTTGGCACGGGGGAAAGAGAGGAGTAGGGAGTAGATATGAAATGACATACGAGTGGGAGAGATCATTTTGAAAACATGCTTATTGCTTTCTTGCAAGATGCCTACTTCCCAGAAGGTGATGTTGATGAAAAATTAAAGAGTGAAGGATGAAAATTATGATGGATATGTTGTTAGTGTCTTAGAGAATGATTGTGGATGAGAAATTTGAGTGGCAAGAGAAGAGGAATCAGATAACAATATATTTAAAAGATTATCTGACTAGGAGAATGATGATTTTATTTATTATTAGTTGTTTCTTTATATATTTCAAAGTGCTATAATTAAAACAACAAGCAATAAACATGCTTTAATATACTCTAATGTGAAAAGCATTGATGACATATATGAACTGAATTTGATATTTTCACTTCTGTTTAGGTTTTTTTTCCCCATTTTTGACATAAAATAATTTTATACTAAAATACACAGATAAAGGGAAAAATTCATACTCTCATCATATTGCTACCTCTACCCTTAACATTTAAATACATGTTTTCCAAATAAGAATGAATTTTTATAGTTGTAATAAGTGCTTAGACTATTTTATGTTCTGCGTTATTTTTAACATTGCATCTTTTCTATGGACATGTAGTATTCTATACATCATCACATAGCACTCTAATTCACTCTTCATCATTTAAATCCCAAATCAAATATCACCTTCCCAGACCATTCAATCTATATTAGGCTATCTCCTCTTCCTTGATTTTCTATCATACTATCCTTCATGGAATAACTATATTCATACAATTTAGTCCTAAAGTAAGTAATTTAGCTTATTCATTTTCTATCTTTCCCTTAGAAAAATATAAGTTCTGTGACAGCAGGGGGTTCTCTCCTTACTCAACAACTGGGATCCTACCTGGCTCTTAAAACAGGGCCTGGGGATGGGAGTGTTGCTCAGTGGCTAGCCCTGGGATTGATCCCTGGCACCAAAAAGAGAAAGAACTGAAACTTTAAGTTTGTTTTAATATGTATTTATATGATACTTCGCTATATATGTAATGAAAAAATTATTAATTCCTTCTTTGTAATAATTATTTCCACCTTTGTGTTATAATTTATTCATTGAGGGATATCTTCTATGAAAGTAACAGTTTTCAAATTTTTGATATAAAATGATAGAAAAATTTAGAAAATAATTTCCAATGTTACATAATGGGTCAAAAATACTAAAGGTATTTGCATCAGTTAGGATTCTCCAGAGAAACAGAGATATGCACATGTACATGTAGAAATAGATACAGATAGAGATACTGAGAGAGAGAGAAAGAGAGAGAGAGAGAGAGAGAGAGAGAGGGAGAGAGAGAGAGAGAGAGAGAGAGAGAGAGAGAGAGAGAGAGAGATCTTTTATAAGTTATTGATTCACATGCTTTGAAGCCTAAATTCCATAACATCTACCTTCTGCAAGTTTTTACCCCAGGACAACTGGTACTATAGTTTGCAAACCTGATAGACAGAGGCCATGGCATAGATTTTAGTCTATGTGTGAAGGCTGAGAACAAGCTCAAGCAGTCAAGCTGAGAATTAGAAAATCCTGCCTTTTGCCACTTTCTTCTGTTGAGGTTCTCAGTGGGTAATCCACAATGGGGAGGGCAATTCACTTTCCTCAGTTCACCAATTCAAATGCTAATTTTCCAGAAACACCCCCCATAGACATACTCAGAAATAATGTTTAACCAAAAACCTGAACATACTGTGATCCAGTTAGGTTTAGTTACATAAAATTAACCCATTTTATCACATCATCCCAGATAATGTGAAACACTGATAAAAATTTAAATATACTCTATGTGACCATTAATCGGAATTGTCAACTTAATTGGATTAAGGGTTTCCTAAGATTTAGACACTTCTGAGTATGTCAATGAGGATGTTTCCAGATATGATTGACATGTGGGACAGAAAACTGATGAGGAAACCCTTACTGAATGTGGAAGACCTGGATGAAACAAAAGGTGGAAGAAGGAGGAAGCCATAGTTGTGAGCTCAATTCTTCTTAAGCAGATGTTTCCATTGCTGATGTGATCCTTTGAGGACATCAGACTCCAGCTCTTTCACTCTTCCAAAGCAGACTCTCACCAGTGATTCTACAGTGAATTTTCACTGGTGCCTCTTGTTCTGAGCCTTCAGAATCTTGGAGCAACTACTCTCCTTTGGCTCTTCAGTCTGCAGACAGACATTGTGGGTCCACACAGCTTCTGATGGTGTAAGTCAATATAATAAATTCCATTTTTATAATCATGTATATTCTGTTGGTTCTGTTCCTCTAGAGATCCTTGACTAATATAGTACATAATAGAGAATAAAATTACGTAGTATTAATAAAAAAAGATTGTATTATAATTCTAATATATTAATTTACATAATAACATATAAGCTCTAGATTATGATTTCCAACTTGTTTTTTTTTTTTTTTTTTTTGCGATGCTGGGGATTGAACCCAGGGCCTTGTGCTTGCCAGGCAAGCACTCTACCAACTGAGCTATATCCCCAGCCCTCCAACTTGTTTTAATGTACCTGTGTCAATTTCATTGAAATATCTGCAGAAATAAAAATGGACTTGATGGGTTAAATATCACAAACTTTGTCTTCACATGCACACATACACACACACATACACTCTCACACGGTTTGCTTTTAGAAGACATGAGTAAATGCTAAGGATGATGTGTATTTTGGGGTCATAATTTCACCTATTTTTCATAATATAATTTTATTTATTTATTTACTTAATTTTAAAAAATTGTTCTTTTTGGATATACATGACAGTAAGAGTGTATTTTGACACATTATACACACATGGAATATGATTTTAGAAAAATTTCTATGCTATACCCAAGTTTGTTTATTTTACTTTCCTTTGATTTTAATGAATTTATACTTTTACTTCTTTTTGTATTATTGGTATGAACTATTTTCTTTTCTATAAATGTGTTTGTGTTTATTCCTCTATTTTGTTTTAATGTCTTTTCTCTTAATCAATATGAACTCTTGTGCCCTTTAACCTCGAGCTGACAAGCTTAGTTGAATTCAATTAAAGCATGATTTAGAAAAGCAACATGCTATGAGTTTAACTAGTGTAATGAGGAAAGAGGCATAGTCCTTTAACATCTCTGACATGACATAGTGAAGGAGATAACAATTATGGCTCCCAATGCTAAGCACCTATTTTATAGGTTTTGTCAGATACTGTGGTCAGTACTTTTATGTCAGTTAATTCTCACAACAAACCTGCAAATTTGGTAGTTTATCCCTACCTAAAGATGTGAAACTGAAACTTAAGATATTATACGATGCCTGAGGTACATTACTAAATGTTGGGGCCACGATTTAAACTCATCTGTTTTCTCTTACAGTCTGCACAGTTATCTGCACCAGCATCTCATCTGGATGTAGATGACTAGCAAGGTAGAATCAAAATTGTCACCAAGAAAGATGTTAGAAATGAAATAATCTGGAAAAATTGATAATATTAAAATGCATGCTTTTAAATTAACTTGAATTAAGGTACATGTCTAACAAAGCAACAAATACATTTACCTGCTCCTTTGTTTGAATTGTAACCAATTGGTTACAATTATGTAACCAATCTAAGGCCATACAACTAAGTCCAGACAGAACTGGATATCCTGGGTGCCCTAACAAGGGTTTGAAAAGTTCAAATTTGGTATTGTTAGAATGCTATTGTCATCTCACTAAATCAAAGTAATAAATAATTTCTTCTTAATATTGATTGCATCCAGAATTTCTTAACTAGCACTTATTAATTACATTTTGAGAAAACTTATAGTCAGTGCAAATAAAGTGGTGAAAGCCAGCGTCTTTGTAATCTGGATCTACCTGGAGTCAGGGTTGGTTTCTTCATTGGCTATAGCATTTCTGGCATAGCCTGTGAGAGGTTGACAGCTCTGTGGTGGTCTTTTCTGTGGAGACAGTGTTTTTAAATCAATATAAATGATTAAGAAATGTGTGTCTATTGTTCGCATTTCTGAAGAAAGTTTTATTGGGAAAAAAAAGAATAAGTCAAAATACTAAGAGGTCATCTTCAAGTCTGCATAGCTGAAATAGATTGTAGAATATGGGAATATGTCAATTAAAATGCTCTTGTGCAAGGAATTTCAGATTCCCAAAATGCTTACAAACTATCTCTTGGAGAATTAGTATTTATAAGACAAGTTTCAATGTTTAAATTGTAGCTTTAATCTGGTTTCTGAAAATATGCCAAAATATGACTTCAAAAATGTTATTTTGCTTCCCTCAAATAAGATTAAGTCCTGCTATAAAATTGGATATTTGTCAAATATGAGCTATGTCAGAAAAAGACAGGACTCAAAGCAGTGGTTTGATTTATTTACAACATGTCAAGTGTGCACAGCTGACGGGTTTATTCATATACACATGGTTCTCTGCTGTGGTGATTATACTCTTATTCTTAACATTTTGTTTTACTTATAAAAGACTAAACTCTGTGCAGAGTTAAAATATAAGCATTAATTGGTTACTACGGATTTTTCTTTCCTAGAATAGGTCATATAAACTGTTGATGGAAAGGATTGTTTTATTATGGTGAATGAATAGCTGGTATAAATTGTATGTTTTGGCCTATGAATTTTTACACATCAAAGGCAATAGGAGAATGATAACCTCAATTATATAAATACTGAGCTACCCCAAATCATCTTGAGATTTGACGGAGTTAAAGCCTACATGTGTAAGTCCCTCAGTGTAGCACAGTTTGTATAAATAAAATTTGATGCATCTCTATTTCTAGAAAAACCAGGAAAAAAACTTCCATTGTTTAATAAAATAGGAAGAAATGTTAAATTGAAAACTAGCGCACCTGAGTTCTAATGCCATCTGCCTTAGACAAATTTCATTCCACCCGTGAACTGGAACACTTTGTAACAAGGAAACTAAAATCCAATAAAATCTATAGTATGTTTGAGAAACTTGAAAGAAAAATGAAATAGAAATTAGGTACCTTTTTACAGGAATGAAAATAAGTACTGTTAGTATGCCTGTTAGGAATTTGATAATGATCTAACAGTTTTATCTTCCCATTATTAACTCTGTAGTAAAGGTAAGGAATATGAATTTAAGGGAGAAAGATGTAAGTGATATGTATGGCCTGCATGGGCAGGAGACTAACTGGGGTGTCCCAAATCTCTGTCTAAACAGATAGACATGGTGCCTAACTTGATTAAGGAAAAATAATCAGACCAGTCAGGTAGGTCAGTGAAATTATAAATTAGAGAGTTGAGTAATTGTTATTGGTCTGAGTGGTTTAGCAGATAGATTTATTCATTCAGCCAGCAATTATTTATGAGGATCAATTATATGTCAAGCAATATGCTGTGGACATAAAGATGAAGCAGGCATAATCCTTTTCCTTAAGTATTCACAGATTGTGATTGATTCTGCTGTAATCCAGTATTTAGAGTTAAATGTCACCTGTTGTAGGCAGATGCTTGGTTAATTCAGCAGGGTAAGTTGGGGAACAGCAGGCACATACCTAGAAGATGAGACACATCTAGTCAAAGTGAAGTTAATTTGGGAAAAAAGTTCTGTAGTGGTCCAAATATTTGGAGAATTGAGAGGTCTATTTCTTGTTTCCATTTCTCAAGCTCAAACCAGATGGGCATTCATCCAGGACTGAGAATAGCAGATTTCATTTCTAATTTTTCAATGTTTACTAGCCCAACTTTGAGGCTAGTCTTTTCCTTATAATATTAGCCAGAGAGTCTTGCTTCCCTTGCTCTTTGATTAGACTGAACGATAAAGGTATGTCCTTAAGTATAGAAGATGTTCATGGACAACTGATATGACTTGGGAATATGAATAAGGAATCCCTGTTTCACCTACTATGATGATGCTTTGAATGCATGTATCATAAATTGCCTCAGGATGTCAGCAATAACTCTTACGGCCATCATTCCCAGGAGGCTCCAATGGGAGTGGGATTATGGTTTGAATTTAGGCATTGGGTCTACCCCAGGGATCTTTAGGATTCAGATGAATGCTGTGGAAAGGATATTTTCATATGTCTTTTTTAGTGTTCTTCTTGGTAGTCCCTCTATTCACATGGGATTGAAATGTGATAGAGACATCTGTGTATTTATGATAATTCTGTGCTAAGGCTCTGGATTTCAGCATGATTATCATTTAAAATCTACACAGTTAAGGCTATATCTAATGAGAGGCAGAGGCTATATTTAAATATTCTGTGCTAACAAAATGCAAATATTTCAGGGATATAAAGTCACTCTGGCTTTTGGTCTTCAGATGGTGGCACTGGGGACTTACAGGGACAACACTTTAATCAAAAGAGTAACTAATGGATTGGAACAGCACTTAAGAAATGGCAGCACAGTTCTCCCACAGAAGCAAAAAGTCAGATTGTTCCTAGGAAAGGAAAGCCTTTGTCTTTCCTCTAAAACAAGAAGGAATGGTGAGATCCAGCTTGAATATTGTCTAGTTCTAAAGTTTATTTTTACTTGTGCGTTGTATCTGACTTGTTAAAGTTATCACTCTACTATTTTTATGCCATAAATATTGTAATAATATTAATTATAGTCTTTTATACATTGTTACATTTGTCTTAATCATATTTGTATTCAATAGTTAACTTAGATATTAGAATCATCTAAATATTTATTTAAATGGATTAATGATATTCAAGCGATGCTCTTACAACCATCTGTCCTGTTACTGCAGTTCCCTCTGTCTATCCATGTCCCAGTGTGGGTTACATATTAAAGCTGAATTAATTACTGAGATATTTATTTAATTATGCTAGTTTCACTAGTAAGTGATTATGATTACATGTATAATTCTGAAGAATAAGTTTTATTTAACATTTTATTTTAATAAAGTATAAGTTTATTTATGATGAATTATTCAACTCTACCTGTTAATTTTAACAGCTCTCTAATATTCCCTTGTGTGACTATACCATAAGTTATTAATCCATTTTCTTGGCAAAGGACATTGGTCTGCTTCCATTTGTCAGCTGTGATCAATCATGTTACAATGAGCATTCTTACAGGTATCTCCTTGTGTACCTGTGTGGAATTTTTTCTGGAGTGTGTTTCTCCACCCAGCTGCAGATTGCAGTCCCTCCCTCCTTGCCTGAGCTTCTCTCTTAGAAACTCTTTAATTTGTTTGGGGTATGGCTTAAGTATTAGTATTAAAAATATACAACTAAGCAAAAGATTTTTAGGCAAATTCAATATTTAGTTATAATTGAAGACATCCATTACTAAGACAGGAGTATAGTTGCTGGGTCATAGAACATACATATTTTAAAATTTGCTGTATTTATTGAAAATTTGTTCTCCCTTTAACCCTGTTCTGTGTTCCTGTTAAACTGCATCATCAGTAAACACTTACATTTGTCTTTTTGTATTTTTATTTACTTGTTAATCTACTTGGTTGAAATGAGGTACCACATGACTTTCAATTTTTGTGTTTCTTGAATAACTAATGGGATGAATTTTGCTTTTTCTATTATATCTTTAATTTTCACCACTAACTTTTAATTTGTTTTTCTCATTTGTCAACTGGATTATAATCACCTTATCACTTATTTGAATGAATTTTTAAGATGTGAATATTATGCCTTTATCAATTATAGGTAGCTTTCTTTTCTTCAAGTACATGATTAGTTTTTAGTTTATTTATGGCACATTTTTACATGGAAATATTTTGATGTAGACGGTTTTATTTGTTTTCATTATGGCTTGTGTTATTTGTGACTTCTTTTAGGAAATCTTCCCTATACTGAGGTGGTAAAACATATTCTCCTATATTTCTCCTAAAAGCTTAACAATTGAGTATTTAGATTGTTAATTCATGTAGATTTTAAAATTTGTATGGTGGCTGGGGTTTAAATGGAGAATAGATAGAAGCAAAATAAAAAGCTGTTGTTCTATGTTCTGTTGGTGTTAGAAGTACTGGAAGAGAGGCAGATCGTAAAGTAATTATGTTGTTTAGGGTTAGCTGGAGAGGTATAGTATATGTGCCAATTTTCTGGGCTGCCTTAATAAAATAATACTGACTAGTTGGCTTAAATGATAGAAATCTGTTTTCTCACAGTTCTAGAGGTTGGGAATCCAAGATCAAAGTTCCAACAAGTTGGTTAATTTTGAGTCCTCTCCTCCTGATTCAGAAATGGCTATCTTCTTGTTTTCATATGTGTCCTGTGTTTCTCTTTGTATATTTATATTTCTTCTTCTTATGCTGACACTAGTCAGATTGGATTAAGAGCAACCCTAAAGACTTCATTCTAATTTAATTATCTCCTTAAAGGTACACGCTCTCCAGTCACATTCGGAGGTACTGGGGCTTGTGAAAGAAATTCAAGGGGTGTCTGAATCAAGATAGAGGCACTTGCATCAACCCCAGCAAAAATAAATGAAAAAATACATAAGTAAATAATAAATAAAACAAGCAAGCAAGCAAGCTGAGATGCTATTAAGAAGGGACTCTTAGGCATGGTGTCTAATGTTAACTATCACGAAGGACTGCCAGAACAACCTGATACAAAAAGTACTTCTAGAAGCGCATCTACCAGGCTAATATGTGTTTAGCCTTATACTAATAACACTAAATGTGGTTGAAGACTGTTGTTTCAAAATAACTAATGTGATCCTCCTTATTTTTGCCTTTAAAAATGTCCTGTTGCCTCAATCTTTTGCCCATGGTTTATTATGGCATGTGTGTTCCCATTGCAACTCTCTGCTATTCCCAATCAAAATCGTTATTTTGTGAAGATTCACTGACTTTTTTTTTTTTTTTAATTCATAGAGTCAGGACTTCAACATACAAGATATAATGAGGTTGCTGTATCTTTTAGCACAACATGATATCTAAATATCTCTTAGGCAGAGGCCAAGGTAATTCAGGAAACTCAGGGCGAAAGTGGAAGTAGCTAGATCTCTGAATTATTAGGCCTGGAACTGACATAGTGACCCTTCTACTTTATTTCATTGACTGCTGAAAACCACAGGGCCAGCACAAACTCTAGGGGAAGGGGGTATAGACTCCATTTTATGAAGCCTCACTCCTCAATGGAATGCATGTACAAGAATACAATACTTGGTGATCCCCATTGCAGGAAATCTACCATGGACATTAGGAAGAAGGAGTTACAGAGGTAAGAAGAGAACGTTTGGAGAGCTAAATCTCAGGTTCTAAGGAAGGACAGTCATTTGAAAAGCAAGCAATTCAGTCTTAAACATGGCCAAATGTTCAACTAGGATGAGGATGGAAGGAAGTCCTTGGTTCTGACCGTCAGTAAATGTTTTATGAACCAGGAAATTTTTGGGGTATAGAAGGTGGTAGCTTTGAATGCAATGGAAATAGAGGAAATGAAACAGTGATCACACAGCTGTACCTGTATGCCATTAAGGTGAACTGAAGAGAGGAATAGAGGTTAGGGAAAGATGGAAAATACAGGAAGATAGAGTTTTTTGAGGGGTATGAGGAAATGGTGTTTTAGTCAGTTTTTTAATTACTGTGATTTAAAGACCTGACAAGAACAATTTTAGGGGAGGAAAAGTTTATTTAGGGGCTCACGGTTTCAGAAGTTCCAGTCAACAGAGAGCAGGCTTCGTTCCTCAGACTTTGAAGTGAGGCAGGACATCATGGTGGAAGAGTATGGTGAAGGGAAGTGGCTCACATGATGTTGAAGAAGCAGAGAGAATCCACTTGCCAGATACCAAATATATACTTCAAAACACCCCCAATGCCACACTTCCTCCAGTCACACCCTACCTGCCTTCAGGTACCATTCAGTTAATTTTATCAGAAATTCATTTGCTGATTGATTTAAGACTCTCAAAACCCAATCATTTCTCCTTTAAACCTTGCATTGTCTCACACATGAGCTTTTGGGAGATACCTCACATCCAAACCATAACAAATTGAAAAGGCAAAGGGAGTAATTATGGACATTTCCATCTCAGGAGAATATATAGAACTTGTTCCAAGACCCAAGACACAGGACCTGCCTTGCATTTGGGTTGTCACCTTGTTATACATTTTTTTAAATAAAATGAAATAAAATCTGGCCCTATTTTGAAGGATATTGAAGAAAAAATTTTCATTGAAAACTTTCACTAAACAGCAGATGACTATAGAGAGAGATCTAATTTTCCTATGAAGTCTTTAGGTTGGGGTGATTTTTTTCAAATGGAGAACTCACATCAGAGATGTTTCCAGAAATAGTCTGTGGCAGGGATCAATAAATCAGTACTCATGGGCCAAATCTGACCTGCTGTGTGTTTCTGTATATAAAGTTTTATTGGAATAAAGTCAGGTTTGTTTTGCTTATATATTATTTGTGACTTTCCTGCTATACTGGCAAAGTTGAATAGTTGTACCAGAGATTATGAACCACAAAGATAAAACATTTGCTGTTTGGTCATTTTTTAAGAAAAGTTTGCCAACCACAAATCACTAACACTAAGAACTTCCTCTAGCATGTTATTTAGCAGGCAGCTGTGGCAGTTCAGTGTGCTAGGTTAGAAGAAAACCTTGGTAATTCCCAAGCCACTGCTAAAGGCTGTGGAGATAACACAGGGGGATGTATATTTTTTGGCAAAGTCAGGCTAAGTGACAGTCCCTATGGGATTGTCAGATAGCAAAATTAAAATGTAGGACACACAGTTGCATTTGAATTTCAGACAAAAAGCAGTAATTTTAGTATAAGTAAGTACCCTGCAATATTTGGGAAAGATTATATTAAAACCAACCAACCACCCAATCAAATATTGTTATTTGCATAATTCTCAAAGTTAACTGGGTTTCCTGCATTTTCTCTGGCCACCCTGGTCCTGAGCAGCAGACTAGTGGTTACGAGCAGGAACACTGAACATCAACGGCCTAAGTATAAATGTTGGCTCCACCTCTCCCTGGCTGAGTGTCTTTTATCAATATATTTAGCCCTCTATGCCATAGGTCTGTAATAGGAAAACAGTAATAATTTTTGCCTGAAGGCTTAAATGAGGATAAGTGAGTTTACATGTACAAAACTTTCAGACTGTTGCCTGCCATAAAAATAAATATTCTATATGAGTTTGCTGTTACTAATCACACAGCAAAATAAGAAAGGATGAGAGAAGAGCTTTGAATCTTCCTAGATTCTAATGCTATGAAATAATGCAGAAGTGGAGGTGGTGCTTAGGGGGAAAAGTGTCACATTAGAAACAATGGACTTGGTCAGCATCTATTCAGAAGCAATCGACATGGACTACATTCTTTCCTTAGAGAGTGCATTGTTTTTAAATGTGTAGTTGATCCTACTTAGAAAATTCCTTATTCTTAAAGTATCCTGGGATCCCGGAGTAGCATTTTCATTCAAATCACTAAGCAGAAGTTATTAGTTGTTACATAACAAGAAATGGGTTAGAGTACTTTTTCTTAGTCTATATAGAGAGTCCATAAATCTTAGGCAACTTCATCTTACTGCAACAGTCCCAAGTATTTACCATCATGGATCCTATTCCAAAGGGACTACTTCCCAAATTTCTCTAAATGGAATATGCTCTACAGAAGCAAAAGACTAGATATCACATTCCTGATTCAAAAAAATATGTATTAACTAATGAAAGAATTTCTGCAATTGCAAAAGTTCACATCTATTTTAGACTTGTGACTGACTTTTTATAAAGCTTTTAAACCTAGGGCATGCTGTGATAATTCAGAAAGGGACAGCAGCATTGACACTGGAGTTAAAAGACACACCTGCCTCAAATAGTGAAACTCATTTTGGATCCTGGTGTGATTCTTCTATCAGTCAGCTATGATAGATAATAGTAGGTTTTTAACATTTGAGCTTACCTCTTCGGGACACAACAAAGGTCTAAATCAAAAAGGAATCTCAAATACAAACAATACATATTCTTTGTAAGCCATGGTTTTTTAAAAAAATTATTTAAACATCACTTGCTTCCTTATTTCTGTTCTCTACCTTGGGCTCCCATTCATCTTTCTGACAACATGTTGCTCCCTTTTATCCCTATGCATAAGTAGAGCTCATTGCGCAATACCATCTGCAACTGTGCTATTTCAGTGTTTCAGGCTTAAATTGTTCTGTCTCGCAGCCATGTGCTGGGAACAGAGGCACTGACTTTCCCTTGGCATAGGTTTCATTTGTGTCCTGACAATTACAAATGAATTTATGGAAATACTGGGTATTTGGGCAATAGATATCATGAATGAATGGTTCTAGAATAATGCAACATGTCTAAATTATACAACATTTCAGAAATTACAAAGAAAAGTATTTAGTTATTTTCAGGATTTATTGAGGGCTTTAAGTGATCAGAAATTGGATTTATGTGCTTTGAGTTGATACCAACAGATAATATGAAACCTATATCATCTAAGTATCTATCATCTATCTAAATATCTATCCATCCATCTATTCATACATACATATATATTTTATCTATATTCTATTTAACAGGTAAATATTATGAGAGAAATAAAGTAAATGAACACATATAAAAAAATTACAAGGAACAAAGATCATGTAAAGATGTAAGATGTAGCTGAGCCAACACAATTTAATTTGATACATGATCCTTTTATTTTACAATTTTAAAATGCATCTCACAGACAAAATCATTCTTTACTCTTCTCCTTGGGGAAATATGCAGAGACATGCAGTTCCACACAGGCTTGTCCCACTGGAAGGTTTTTATTTCAATGCTATCAACTTCTATTCTCTCCAATCATTTCTCTTTTATTCTCAGTATCCATTGTTTTCAGTAATTCACTTGAGCAATCTGAGCACTGCTGAGAACAACTGCAAGGAATCTCTCTGCCTACCTACTCGAGAATGGCTTTTTGTGCAGGAAGTTATTTCTTACTCGATAGACAATTAATAAATAAATGGGCTGAAATTAAATTACCATTATCTCACATAATCAAATTGATAAGAAAATACAATTTTGCTTTTTGCTGTACAGAAATGCCCTTAAGCCTTATCGGGTAACCTTCATCACCAGTACTATGTACGATAACATTGTTTACTGTTTCCAGGGTGGAGGAGCAGAGGAAGCAACAGGGCATTTCTTATAGCTGACTTGGTCAGTTGTCTATGATGCCCTCATTTTGTTAATGGCTATTCTATATAAGGTAATGTGTTCTGTACAGTGTGTGAATAAGGATGTAGGAGAAGCCCCAACAAGTTCGAAGGTTAATTTTTTGTCTAAACAGTTATACTTCCAATAGGTTATCAGCATCTGCATGATATATCATCACAGAAATAGATTTAATTCAGTCACCCCAAATCAAATGTACTACTTCATTCACTTTTTTAACAACTTCATGTTATTGTTTTCTTCATGTTATAGAAGAGGTTGCTAAGGCAGACAGCCTTGAAGTAAATTACCAAAGGCACAAAACTAAAATGTTGTAAAACCAGCATTTGAACTGGGCTTGTTTTGTTCCAAAGTTTATGCTCATATGTATTTGTACCACATCAACATCTACCATTTTCCTCTTTAAAAACCTGCTCAAATGAAAGGTGGTTTTGCCTTATTGGGAGAATGATATTTGCATTTTTATCTAACTTATAAATCTAGCATTGAGAAACTATGAGAAACATGGAGGATGTTGTGAAAAGAAATATTAAGTTAACAGAGGAGAGTTAACTGCCTTTCCTTTACCTTATAGAGGTTAAGAATCATAGATGAATGCAATTGAAAGTTTTATTTTTGGAAGAAAAAAATGATACATATCTACCAAGGCTTGGAGAGTTCTATGGTTTGGATATAGTTTGTTCACTAAGGGTTCATTTGCTGGGAGCTTAGTCCCCAGTGTGGCAGTTTGAGGTGGTGGAACCTTTAAGAGACGGAGCCTAGTATGAGGTAATTAGGCTATGGGGACTCTACCCTCATGAATGATTAAAGTTGTCTTGGATTAGTGTGAGTCAGGTCTCCTGTGACTGGTTTCATGAGTTGGTTGTTATAAAGCAAGGCCACCTCATGCCTTGGCCCCTTCTGTATTCCACAGTTCCCTTTCTACTTCTCTGCCTTCTGATGCAGCCAGGAGGCCCCTCATCAGGACTCTAGTGGCATCTTTGGAATTCCTAGCCACCAGAATCTAGAGTCAAATAAAGCTCTTTTCTTCACAAAGTACCAAGCCTCTGATAATTTTTTAAACAATACAAAATAGACT
Source organism: Sciurus vulgaris (assembly GCF_902686455.1). Classification (NCBI taxonomy): domain Eukaryota; kingdom Metazoa; phylum Chordata; class Mammalia; order Rodentia; family Sciuridae; genus Sciurus; species Sciurus vulgaris. Next base: position 53,416,358 of record NC_136468.1, read on the forward strand.
GAGGGAGAGGAGACCCTAGAGGTAGCTGAGGAATGTGAAAGAGGGATGAGAGAAAGGAAAATTTTTGTTTTCTTTTTCTTTTCATTATGATATGGTCCTATTTTTAACATTTTTTTGAAATTGCATAAAATATCTGATTTTTCAATTATTTTTAGAAACCAGATTAAGGTGTCCTAGAATGTAAATGACTCTAAAATTTAAAAAAGAAAGCCTAACCCAAATGTTTTACAAGTATTTTACAATATTACAGCTACTGCTAATAATAAATATAACCATAACAACTTTCTTGCATCTAAAATGTAGTAGTGCCTATATTTTAACATGTCTTACATTGTCTTCATAGAAGATTAATACTTGATTGTCAGTATTATCCCATGATGCTGATTCACTTTTTACAGACTGTGGTACATTTAGTGATAGTTTAGTTCATTGCAATATTTATTATTTGTGTCAAAATTGAACACACTGATGCTTTTACTGTGTAATGATAAAATAATCATATAATAGCTTTCCCTCTCTCCTTCTCTACCTGCCTCCCTTCTTCTTTTGTAACTAGAATGGGCCCTGCTGCAGGGCACTACTTTTTTCATACTACACTGAGTCATTCATACAACTAGCATTGTTAGGAACATCTTTATGTAATTGTAGTTAGAGGGTGCATAACATAATGGACTAAGTTTTGAAGTTATCCACAATTATTTCAAAAAGATGGCAAGGAAACTAATTGTTGTGATTGCATCAGTAAGGAAATTGAGATTCAAGGAGGTTAAATATCTCAAACAAACCCAAGTCCTACTTCTGGAAACGTGGAGCAGCGTCGCCGCCAGCGGCAACAGTGGTGCCGATATTGTTACCGCCTGCAGCAACAATTGCGCGGGTATTTATTGGAGGTGGACAGGAAACGAACTACTTCTACTATCTTTCTTTTGTGGGCTGCTTTCTGGCTTGTTTGTTAGTTTATAAAGGAATAGAAGCTTACTTGCTTTTAGAGGAAGTTTTAGAGGAAGACAGGCTTTGCTTAGAGCTTAGAGGAAGAGAGACTTTGCTTATCAGGAAATGAGACTTGCTACACTTTCAGAGAGGCTACTATTATCAGAGGGGCTGTTTCTTAAAGGTCTGCTGCTTCTTCTTACAGGTGCGTCCTGCATCCTGCAATCTTCATTCTGCGAGCTGCAACCTGCATTCTGCAATCTGCCATCATCAACCCGCAACTTAGAGGTGCCTGCTTAGTCCTCCGCCCAGCGATCTAGAGGTGTGGCTTATCCTCCGCCCAGCAATCTATCAGAGGTGCTGCTTATCTTTGGTGCTCCCTTTAGGTGCATGTCTTATATACCTAAGGCAGCCAATCAGCTTAGGATTAGCACAATTGAAGCATGCCCCTCGGTACCAATCAAGAGAGAATGAGGAAATTACTGACCACTAGCACAGAAGAGACATTAACTAATCAGGCAAAAGTAGATCACGCTGTGTTAACACTAACTGTGCGCCACCTCTTGGCTCAACACCAGCCACCATCTTAGGGTTACCCAAACATGTCTTCTGCAGAGCAGAGGTATTTTTATTCCTCTAAATACAAGTAAAAACCTTCACACACACACACACACATAAGACTCTGAACGGTGGCGAGAAAGTACATCACTTTCAACTTTGGAACTCAAGAAACAGTATGGTAGCAAGTCCACCGAGCCCTTTGTTGGCTCATAGATTTCAGATTGGAAATTGAAGATGCAGGTAACTGGTAAATGCCAATAGGCACAGACAAAATAGTCCAAACAGAAACCTGTGCTTCCATCCAGAAGAATAGGAAAAGGGCAACCTAGCAAGACAGAAAAAAATTAGACAATAAATGCTCTACTATATTCTAATACCACAGAAGAAACTGTGGCCTTATCCACACCCATACCAGTAAGGCCAAATAACAAACCTAGGCTTGAATTACTTCCTGGATGTAATGAGATTCTTCTAAATTTCTCCCAAGTTGAGTCAGAGTGCTGAGTAGTGCAACAGATTTCCATTCCTATCTATTAAGAATGAGGCACCCCATCTTCTCTTGCTGGGGTGGTGTAAGGGGGGAATCAGTGGAGAATTAGGACTTTACCAGTACCACACAGTAATGACAGGGACACATCTTGCCCCTATGGTGTCAATGCAAGCCATGTGGGGAGCAAAAAGTCATTCCTAACCTTTCCAGCCAGGGTAGTATCAGTGAACATTTGGTGGAGGACCGGAACTCCCACCCAGCATCAATGAGGAGTAACTCCTTGAGTGGCACTGAGGCCAAATGTGGAAACTGGACTTCTACCTACTGGGTCATAAGGAGGCGGTGCTCCATCTTGCCCTACCATGGCTTCTAACAAGTTGCAACCTCAACTGTTTTTGGCTTTTAAATTCAGGAGTTTCAGTATTGTATGTACCATATCCCTTAAGCAATGCCCTCTAAGTTGGGATATGATCATTTTGCATAATGTTTAAAATGATTTATTAGAATGTATAATTAAAAAGTTAGAACTATAAATTTGTTATTTATAAAGTAAATTATATATATGTATACACACACACATATATATATATATACATATATGTATTTAATGGTATTCATATATCAGTAAAAAAAAACACATATATTGGGGATATATGGTCATTTTTTCTTTACTGGCTAGACAGGTCATGTTATGGCTTTGAGACAATTGTTATAACCAATTAATATTTAAAATCCTTTCTCACCTGAGGGTTGAGCCCTATAAAACAGTGGAATTGGGATGAATGCTCAGGCATGAAAAGGGCATAACTGAAAGGGAGATTTGGAAGGTGCAGGAGGCAAGTGTGGTTTTGCTTATGATTAATCTGAATGGACACAAGAACATCCTAATCACTTCCTCTTCACTAACTAATGGCATACAAAATTCTGACAGTGATTCTAAAATGCAGTTATTTTAAGCTTTTAGGCATAAGGGAAAGAGCAGTGAAGGCACTTGAAGTGAAATATATCCAAAGTACTGGAAAATACCTACCCCAGGTGAAATCAGGTGGGCTAAGGTGTCAGGGAGCAACACAGCAACAGGGTTCACTGTAGCATCCCAGTTGACATCTGACAGGCTGCGATGTAAACTCTGCAAGTTGGATTAATTCAATCAATACACAATGTTGCTAAGCCCCAAGGGGCTCACACTTGAATGACACTTTGACTAGTGATATTAACACACTTAAAGAAAGAATGATTCAGATAGAGAAAAGTGAAAAGTTGAGAAAATTGTGATTGAGAAAGTGAAGATTTGTCTGATTATTGAGTATTGCTCCCTTAAGGAAGACTCTAGATTTGGGAAATAAAAACAAACTTGTTAATTTAGCTTTCCTAGAAATTACATGACAACCTAGTATGTGCAATAAATGTGTTTTCTACAGAAGATGACTTGGGATTTTTCTGAGACTTGAGTGTGCAATCTGCTTTTATTGGAACTCCTTTGTTTTTGACTCATTCTGACTTTTGCCTCAGTCTTACCTGCTGCCTCTGAGAACTAAAGATGAGTTCTTAGAATATTAATTTGTTAAACGGGCCATACTGCAAAGAATAATGGTGGGAGTTTTGGTGTTTTACCCATCTGTAACACTCAGAAATGTTTTTAAAAGTAAAGCTGATTTTTTGGTAAAACTGGTTGTGCTGGGTCAGTTCTTTTTGGGAAGTGACTCCTGGGATTTGACTGTGTCAATTCCTACAGGTAGAAACAGCTGGTAGGCTATTTTATTCTTGGCATTTACGAAAATAGCTTTCAAATTGTTGTTGTAGTAGTACACATTCTCTCCCTACTCCCTTCACTCTCCAGAACCTGTCTCAGGTGATTCCAGTACCACGGGCCATGCAGTGTTTCCTCGTAGTCCGTTAGGTTCCTTCTGGCAGTGAGCATACTCTGCAAGCCTAGGGCAGAGGGTCAGGCACACCTGGTAGAACAACTAACACCATAACCATTCAGGGATGAAACCTCACCCCTGCACCCTGAGTCTCAGTCTGCCCATCTACCTCTCCAATTGCCTCCCCATTTTACATTGTTTTGAAAGTTTGCATATAAGACATAGAGCTCAATTCAACTGGCTTTCCCTTGCCAACCTGTCTAATCCTTTCTTTCCTGACTGCTCTAGTAATTGACCTTTACCTTCCTATACCATCTCTTTACCAAATAAGTTGCTCTCCCAGTTCTAGCTACTTCCACTAGTGATTTTCTGGGCATCAAAATGTCTATTTCTCTTCTTCTAACATTATCAAAAAATTAATTTCCAACAGCCTTCCTCTGCCCAACTCAGTAAACATAGTGGAATATTAAAAACAGAGGAAGGAGGGGAGAAAGGAAGTCATCTGTAATTGATACCCTATCAGTAATTCAGCTAATTTTAAAACATTTCTTCCTATCTGTTCTTTGCATAATGTAGGTAAAGACCACTTATTAATAACCATCAAATAAAATTCAATTAACTAAATGAGTAATTTAATTTTCTTCATTTTATTTTATTTTTTAAAATTATTTATTTTTATTTTTTACACACTCATTTTGATTCATTGTACACAAATGGGGAACAGATTTTCATTTCTATGGTTGTGCATGATATAGATTCATACCACTCATGTAATCATATGTGTACATAGGGGAAGGATGTCTGTCTCATTCCATGATTTTTCATACCCCTCCCTCTCATTTCCTTCTATATAAAGTTCCTCCATTCTTCTCTTACTCCTCACTCCCCCACCCCCATAATATATCATCATCCACAAATTGGTGCAGCCACTCTGGAAAGCAGTGTGGACAATTCTCAGAAAACTTGGAACGGACCCACCTTTTGACCCAGTTTTCCCACTCATTGGTTTATATCCAAAGAGCTTAAAATTAGCATATTACAGTAACGCAGCCACATCAATGTTTTCCCTGATAAGTAATTTTAGTTTTCTAAATTACTTTGTTTTGAGGGATAATTATAAGACCTAATATGTTGATTATAGGTTTTCATCTCTTGAATTCAATGCTTTCTGCATCACATTTAGAAAATAAAATATAATTCTTCACACTCAAATGAATTTATATAGAGATAAAAGTTCCTAAATTAATTGTTAAAATAAGTATTAAGTCTAAATGTTACAAGGTTAGCCTGAGTTTAATTTTCTGAATTTGCTATTTGATTCCTTCTGTTGGGTTATTTCGTTAATATGCAGAAGTAAGGGTAGAATAATGCAGTTACTCAATTCTTCTCCAGAAAGATGAGACAGCTTTAGGATCAGTTTCATTCTCTTAACTTTTATACAAAGGTGGGTAGAACTAATTATATTCCTTTTCTACAAATTAAAACAGAAATAATCTGTGAGTTCACAAGTCCAAAGAGCATTATAAATTGCTCTTCTTTAGAATTTATTTCTCACCATTAAAACCTGCCACAATTTGAAAGTCAAAATGTGGCAAAGAGTAACACTCTTGGTGAGAATAAATTTATTAACCTACTTATGGTGACAAACCCATGGAAGACAAGTTTATAAGAATCAAGTGAATAAAAGGTAAGGTTGATAAATGATTGTTTTCAAACTTCTCTCTGGGATTCATGGTAATATTAAATAAATCTTCAAAGTTTGTTCCCTTCTCTTGTATCCTGTTGAATTTTCAGAGGCTTCTAAAGTGACATTCAGCCTAGGACTCCTCCAGAGCAACAATTCTATCTAGAAGAACTCTCATTTATATGCAGCACAAATTCTTATTTATTCTAAATGTAACTACAAAGGGCTAGTGGTTGCACTGGAAATTTCCAGGTTAATTATTTTTGGTCTATCATACATGTTGTGTTTTAAGGAACAAATTCTTAATATGAATGACTATGAAATGCTGAAATATCAGACATCAGTAGACAATTGAAGGGGGAAAATTAGGGATGTCAGAGTTTTGGGAGATTTTAAATTATACAGATAACCCAGGTAATAAATCTATCACCTTCAAAAGTTATGTCCTTTCTTTTCCTTTCTTTTTACATGAAGATTTTTGTATACCAACTCTACCTCAGTTGAACTGAAAAAAATAAGACCAAATAACTCATTGGGCTGACCTACTTTCTAGCCTTTGACCTACTGAACCTGGCTCTAGAAAGTGATACTCAAGTAAATCATATTTGGAGCTGTGATGTTAACATTTCCAAGTGAATTAAATTTCCTTTTATAGTCACCTTCTTATTTTTTAATTTGTTCTTTTTAGTTTTATGTGACAGTAGAGTCTATTTAGACATACTTACAAAAGCATGGAGTATATATTATTCTAATTAGCATCCCAGTTTTGTGGTTGTACATAATGTGGAGATTCATTGTGGTGTATTCATATATGTACATAGGAAAGTTATGTCAGATTCATTCCACCGTCTTTCTATTCCTATTCTCCCTCCCAGTTCTTTGTTCCCCTTTGTCTAATCCACTGAACTTCAATTGTCCCCCAACTCTTGTGTATTAGCATTCACATGTCAGAGAGAACATTCAAACCTTTCAGTTTGGGGATTGGCTTATTTCACCTAGTATTATAGTCTCCAGACCTATCTATTTAGCAGCAAATGTCATAATTTCATTCTATATGGCTGAGTAATGTTCCACTGTGTATGTATACCACACTTTCCTTATCCATTTGTCTGTTTTAAGGACACCTGTGTTGGTTCCATAGCTTAGTTCTTGTGAATTGAGCTACTACAAACATTGATGTGGCTCTGTCATTGTAGTATGCTGATTTTAACTCCTTTGGATATATGCCAAAAAGTGGTATAAGCAGGTCCTTTCTAGTGTTTTGAGGAATCTCCATACGGCTTTCCAGAGTGGTTACACCAATTTGCTGCCACACCAGCAATGTATGAATATACCTTTTTCCCCATATCATTATAAACATTTATTGTTACTTGGATTTTTCATAGTTGCCATTTTGACTGGAGTGAGGTGAAATCTCAGTGTAACTTTAATTTGCATATCTCTAATTGCTAGAGATGTTGAACATTTTTTCATGAATTTGTTGATTTTTCAAATTTCTTCTTTTAAGATCTGTTTAGTTCCTTTGCCCATTTATTTATTGATTGGGTTATTTATTTTCTTAGTGTTAAGATTTTGAGTTCTTTGAATATATAGGAAATTAACACCTTATGTGAAATGCAGATGGCAAAGATTTTCTCCCATTCTGTAGACTCTCTCTTCATGTCCTTAATTATTTCTTTTGTGGTGAACACCTTTTTAGTTTGATAAATCTCATTTATTGATTTTTGATTTTGCTTTTTGCCCTTTGGAAGTCTTGTTGAGAAAGTCAGTTTCTAAGCTGACATGTTGGAGTGTTGGCCTACATTTCTTCTAGTAGGTGCAGGGTTTCTCTTCTAACACCTATGTCTTTGATCCATTTTGAGTTGAGTTTTGTGCAGGATAATAGGGGTTAAATTCATTCTGTTACATATGAATTTACAGTTTTCCAGCACCATTTGTTGAAGAGGTTCTTTTCGCCAATGTTTTTGGTGCCATTGTCTAGCTAGCATAAGATAACTGTATTTATGTGAGTTTGTCTCTATCTCCTCTATGCCATTGGTCTTCATGTCTGTTTTGGTGCCAATACCATGCTGTTTTTGTTACTATAGCTCTGTAGTATAATTTAAAGTCTGGTATTATGCCTCCTGCTTCACTTTTCTCATAAAGGATTGCTTTGGCTATTCTCAGTCTCTTATTTTTTCCAAATGAATTTCATGATTGATTTTTCTATTTATATGAAGAACATCTTTGGAATTTTAATAGGAAGTACATTGAATCTGAGTAGATTTTTTTGTAGTATGGCCATTTTGACAATATTAATTCTTCCTATCCAAAAACATGGGGGGGGGGGGGTCTTTCCATCCTCTAAGGTCTTCAGTTTCTTTCTTTAGTGTTCTTTAGTTTTCATAGTGAAGGTCTTTTACCATTTTGTTATATTGATTCCAAGTATTTTATTTTTAGTTTTTGAGGCTATTTGGATTGGGATAGTTTTCCTAATATTTCTTTCTGTTGATTCATCATTGGTGTATAGAAACATGATTGATTTATGAGTGTTAAATTCATATCCTGCTACTTTGCTGAATTTTTAAAATGAGTTCTAGAAGTTTTCTGGTGGAGTTTTTTGGGTCTTCTAAATATAGGAGCATGTCATCAGCAGATAAGGATAGTTTGAGCTCCTCTTTTCCAATTTCTATCCCTCTAATTTCTTTCTTTTGCCTAATTGCTCTGGCTAGGGTTTCAAGGACTATATTGAATAGAAGTAGTGAAAGAGAGCATCCCTGTCTTGTTCCAGTTTTTAGAGGGAATACATTCAGTTTTTCTCCATTTAGAATTATGTTGGTCTTTGGTTTATCATATATTACTTTCTTTTATTGCAAACAAATGGGATATATCTTGTTTCTCTGTTTGTACATGAAGTAGAGGCATACCATTTGTGTATTCATACATTCACATAGGGTAATGGTGTTTGATTCATTCTGTTATTTTTTCCTTCCCCACACCCCTTCCACCCCTCTTTCCCCTCTATATAGTTCCTCCTTTCTCCATTCTTGCCCCCCTCCCACCCTCCATTATGTGTCATTCATCCTTTGTTTTTTTGAGATTGGCTTATCTCATTTAACATGATATTCTCCAGTTTCATCCATTTGCCTGCAAATGCCATAATTTTGTTATTCTTTATGACTGAGTAATATTCCATTGTATATATATACACCACAGTTTCTTTATCCATTCATCAATTGAAGGGCATCTAGGTTGGTTCCACAATCTGGCTATTGTGAATTGAGCAACTATGAACATTGATGTGGTTGCATCTCTGTAGTATGCTGATTTTAAATCCTTTGGGTATAGGCCAAGAAGTGGGATAGCTGGGTAAAATGGTGGTTCCATTCCAAGATTTCTAAGGAATCTCCACACTGCTTTCCAGAGTGGCTGCACTAATTTGCAAACCCACCAGCAATGTATGAGTGTACCTTTTTCCCCACATCCTCTCCAACACCTATTGTTGCTTGTATTCTTGATAATCACCATTCTAATTGGGGTGAGATGGAATCTTAGGGTAGTTTTTATTTGCATTTCTCTTATTACTAGAGATGTTGAATATTTTTTCATGTATCTGTTAATTGCTTGTAGGTCTTCTTCTGTGAAGTGTCTGTTCATTTTCTTAGCCCATTTGTTGATTGGATTATTTGTATTCTTGGTGTAGAGTTTTTTGAGTTCTTTATATATTCTGGAAGTTAGTGCTCTGTCTGAAGTATGAGTGGCAAAGATTTTCTCCCACTCTGTAGGCTCTTTCTTCACATTGCTGATAGTTTCCTTTGCTGAGAGAAAGCTTTTTAGTTTGAATCTATCCCAGTTATTGATTCTTGCTTTTATTTCTTGTGCTATGGGAGTCCTGTTAAGGAAGTCTGATCCTAGGCCAACATGTTAAAGATTTGGACCTACTTTTTCTTCTATAAGGTGCAGAGTCTCTGGTCTGATTCCAAGGTCCTTGATCCATTTTGAGTTGGGTTTTGTGCAGGGTGAGAGATAGGGGTTTATTTTCATTCTGTTGTATGTGAATTTCCAGTTTTCCCAGCACCATTTGTTGAAAAGGCTGTCTTTTCTCCACTGCATATTTTTGGCACCTTTGTCTAGTATGAGAAAATTGTATTTATTTGGATTTGTGTCCGTGTCCTCTATTCTGTACCATTGATCTACCTGTCTATTTTGGTGTCAATACCATGCCATTTTTGTTACTATTGCTTTGTAGTACAGTTGAAGATCTGGTATTGCAATACCCCCTGCTTCATTCTTCCTGCTAAGGATTGCCTTAGCTATTCTGGGTTTCTTATTCCTCCAGGTGAATTTCATGTTTGCCTGTTCTATTTCTGTAAGGTACATCACTGGGATTTTAATTGGAATTGCATTGAATCTGTATAGCAATTTTGGTATTATGGCTATTTTGACAATATGAGTTCTGCCTATCCAAGAACATGGGAGATCTTTCCATCTTCTAAGGTTTTCTTTGATTTCTTTCTTTAGTGTTCTGTAGTTCTCATTGTAGAGCTCTTTCACCTCTTTTGTTAGATCGATTTCCAAGTATTTTATTTTTTTCAAGGCTATTGTGAATGGGGTAGTTTTCCTAACTTCTCTTTCTGAAGATTCATCAATTATGTATAAAAATGGAGCATTGATCTTATATCCTGCTACTTTACTGAATTCACTTATGAGTTCTAAAAGTTTTCTGGTGGAATTTCCTGGTTCCTCTAAATATATAATCATGTCATCAGCAAATAGTTTGAGTTTTTCTTTTCCTATTTGTATCCCTTTAATTTCTTTGTCTAATTGCTCTGGCTAGAGTCTCAAGGACAATGTGAATAGAAGTGGTGAAAGAGGGCATCCCTGCCTTGTTCCAGTTCTTAGGGGGAATACTTTCAGTTTTTCACCATTTAGAATGATATTTGCCATGGGCTTGTCATGAATCTTAAAGTCAAGAATCTTGACTTAAAGTCAAGAATCATACGATCATTTCGATAGATGCAGAAAAAGCATCTGATAAAATACAGCACCCCTTCATGTATTACTTTTATAATGTTGAGGTATGTTCCCATTATCAGTAGTTTTTCTAGTATTTTGAACATGAATGGATATGGTATTTTCTCAAATGCTTCTCCTACATCTGTTGCAATAAATTGATTTTTTTTTCTTTAAGTCTATTGGTGTAATGAATTATGTTTATTGATTTCTGTTTGTTGAACCGAACTTGCATCCCTGGGATAAAACCAACTTGATCACAGTGCACTGTCTTTTTAATGTGTTAAAAATACACTGTCTTTGTATGTGATTTGTCAGTATTTAAAAAAAATTTTGTGTCCATGTTTATGAGAGATATTGGTCTGACATTTTCTTTCCTTGATGCATCTTTTTCTGGTTTTGGTATCAGGGTAATACTAGCTTCATAGGATAAATTTGAAGGGTTTCCTCCCTTTCTATTTCATGCGATAATTTGAAGAGCATTGGTGTTAGTTCTTATTTAAAATCTAGTAAAACTTGGTTGAGAATCCATCTCAGGCCACAAAACCACTCCCAACAACTACAAAAATCAGAGCTAATACCTTGCATTCTATCAGATCATAATGGAATAAAATTATAAATCAATGATAAAATAAAAAATAGAAGCTACTTGAACACTTGGAGACTGAATAATATGCTATTGAATGATAAATGGATAGCAGATGAAATCAGGGTTGAAATAAAATAAATACTTATAGGTAAATGAGAATAGTACTACAACATATCAAAATACTATGAAGGTGGTTGTAAGAGGAAAGTTCATAGTATTGAGCTCATTCATTAAAAGAACAGAAAGTCACCAAAAATATATTCTAAAATTACATCTCAGGGTGCTAGACAAATTACAAATCAGCACCAAAAGCAGTAGAAGACAAGATAATTAAAATCAGAGCCAAAATTTAAAAAATTGAAATAGACAACAATAATAAAAACAATTAAAAAAAAAACAACTAGACAAAACTTAATTCTTTGAAAAAATCAAAATCGATAAACCCTTAGCCAAACTAACCAAAAAATAGTGCAAAAACCTCAAATTATTAAAATTTATGCAGAAAAAGAAAATAATCATACTAGAGAAGATAATCAGAAACTATTTTGAACATTTATACTCCAATAAATTAGAAAATCTTGAAGATGTCAACAAATTTCTAGAAACATATGACCTACCCAAATTGAACCAAGAGGACATAGAAAATTTAAACAGATCAATATCATGTAATGAAATTGAAGAGTCCATCAAAATCCTACAAATGAAGAAAAATTCTTTTGTAGTTACCTTCCACAGTCACTATGGGCTTAGACCTGTGACTTAATTTGGTCAAGGAGTCATGAGCAAATATGGACACACATAGAAGTTTGTATTTACACATTGTGGTTTCCTTATCAAAGGCTGAGATATTCAAGATAGCCTGCTGGGAAGACCAGATGGAGGAAAACTAAGGTACTCCAACCAATAGCAACAGACAGCTGAGAATGTGGCTCTCTGGGACTAGCTAGCAACCACTTGACCTGCTAACCGCATCTACGGAAGTGAGTCAAATTAGCATAGCATGGAGTGAAGATAAGCTGCCCTGCATAAATTGATAGCACAAACAAGCAGGTATATCAGATAAATGGTACTAGTTTTAAACTATTCAGTTTGGAGAGATTTGTTTCCTAGCACTAGCAATTAGGCATTATCTCCTATGAAGCACACTTTTAATTTCCTCAAAAGTGGGCAAATTTTTTTTGTCACTATCTGCAGAATGATGTTGAGTAAAGTATATTTTCTGAGATTCAAGTAGCTAATAAGTAATATAGAGAAACATTGGTATCTTTTACCTTTGATTTTTAAAAAATTACAGAAGTCACTGAGTTTATTCATCTTCATTTCCAGCTGCATAGATGTAAATTTGTCACATTAAATGACTTGCTCAAAGTCACAAGGATACTAATCCTGAAAATTGAGTTAATTTATTTTCTATAAGTAAAGAACATTCTATTCCATGAATAACTGAGAATGCAGGTCATCTAAAAGATAATGTATCAAAAGAGCCAAGAATAATGACTAGAATATAGAAATTTTGTGGAAAAAATAAAATCATTGGGGAAAGAAATACACTGTGAATCTTTTATAATTGAAGTTGCATGGTTTTAGAATTCTCACTCATAGATAACATTCTTGTTTTCTATTTCACCAGAGAAAACAGAAGCAATAGGAAAGGAATTTCCATATGCTCTTATTACTACATGTACCAACCTTTATACATCTAATCCAGATTCTGTCTCCCTACCTACTGTTGCTGATAAACAGTAATATTCTTATCTTAAACCAAACCTTTTATTTATCTGGGATTCTGTACCCTTTTGCTGATACAAAGACTTTAGCAATTTTTTCTTTTCTTTATTGTAGCATCATTGCTACACTGGATTATCTATTGGCATACATTTATGCTGTCATTTTTCTTGGCTTATGAAGGAAAAAAAATCCTCTGACCTTTTGTTTTCCCCCAGTTTCTACCCCATTTTTCCCTCTTTGCAGCAAAACATACTTAAAGTAGTTTTATAATCTCTGATTCTACTTATTCTCTCTAGAAATCAGCCCAGTTTTTGGTATTTAGCACTTCAACAAAATAGCAAAAAAACAAGTGAAAGATCTCTCTATTATAAAGGACAGGGACCATTTCTTTGTTTTCATTTTACTTAGTGTGTGAGTAATCTTTTTTTTTTTCTTTTCTTTTCTTTAGCTTACTGGCATTGATTTTATTTTATTTTATTTATTTATTTAATTTTTACAGACTGCATTTTGATTCATTGTACATAAATGGGATACATGATTTTGTTTCTATGGTTGTGCACAATGTAGATTCATACCGTTCTTGTAATCATACATGTGCATAGGGTAATGATGTCTGTCTCATTCCATCATTTTTCATCTCCCCTCCCTCTTATTTCCCTCTACATAATCTTAAATGCAGATATAATTCTTAGTTATTTAAAATCCTTCAACTAGGCACTGTGACGCACGCCTGTAATCCCAGTGGCTTGGGAGGCTAAAACAGGAGGCTCTTGAGTTCAAAACCAGCCTCAGCAAAAGTGAGGTGCTAAGCAACTCAGTGAGACCCTGTGTCTAAATAAATTATAAAATAGAGATGGAGAAGTGACTCAGTGGTTGAATGCCCTGACTTCAATCCCCAATACCAAAAATAAATAAATAAATACTTTCTTCATCTGGATTTTAGTAAACTATGTTATCTTTATAATCCGCATCCAATTTCATAGATTTAAGCAATGCCTTTATGTATATGAATCTTAAAGTAAATCTTCATCCCAACCTCTCACTGTTCAAGCTAACATCAAGTCACCATTTCCGTTTTCCTAGCTAAATATCTAATAGACGTTTCCAACAAAGCAAGCTCAGATCTAAGTTCTTGAATCTGAAACATTACTCCTATAGTCCTTACCATATAAATAAATGACAACTGTATTTTAATGACATTATGATACCATTCTCTGTTTTCTTTGTTCCTTATATCAGCAAATCTTATTCTGTTTCAAAAGCATTACAGAGATGCCTCTATTACCATCACTCTCATTCAGTTCAATATTATTTTTCTCCTGGTTTATTTCAGTAACCTTTTAATTAGTTTTCCTTGTAATGCTTTCCACAGAGTCAAATGACCTCAGAACTAAATTCAAATGTCTACACCACTTTAATCATCAATATGGCTAATATAATTTTCCTTGGGGAATGGTGAATAAAGAACTGATCTTGGAGTCAACAGGTGTGGATTCAAATTCAGAATCTACTCTTTACTGTCAGTGTAACTGGGAAAATCATGAATAATATCAGCTACATTTCCTTTTGCAAAATATGGGTGGCATTAACTCCATAGAAGTTTTGAAGGAAATCAAAAATACAAAAAAAACATCTGTGTATGTGAAATGTTAAAGCTATAAAAATTATATCAACAAATATAAATTAATGGTAATATAATTACTGTTACAACAGGATAAATGGGTATATACTTTATATTTCTTCAAGTGTCATGAAATATGAAGAATAATTTCTGACTAATAAAAACCATGATATAATGATCGCTTCATAGAATTTACCATGTGAAATTAGTGGGGAGAAGGTTTGAAGAGAGTAGCACAGCCACTTTGGATGGATTTGGAGAGATTTATTGGGCCCAGAGAGCAATCTGCAGTCTGGTAAATTGGCATTTGAGGGGTGTCACAAATAATAATGTACTACATCTTACACTACAATGCACAGGTGTCCAAAGGCTATTACAATCCAAGCGTTTCACTAAAATCGTATGAAGGTAATAGCATGGCCACTATGAGAAGAGTGCTCAGAAAAGAGCCTTTTAAAAAATCTATTTAGTACAATCACTGCTACCTTTAGTCCAATAAAACCACAGCAATTCAAGAAATTAAATTATCTGCTCCCAATTCAACCACCAATACTTTAAGTAATAACTTTAGGATAAGATAATTGTGTATCAGAAGGGCATCTGAAACTTCGGACTTATTAAATTTGTGTATGAGAGATTGTTGAAATCTGCCTGAGGATCTAGAGGATGCTGGGCTTCTCTGTGTTATAGACTACTTTTAGAATGAGTTAAATGAGCCCTTTCCAGTAAGAACTTTGGTATGAAGTAATTGTTTTGAATACTCAGTTTGGAATATCCTTTAGAGTAACACAGGCATGAGATAGCTGATGCACATCTTCTGTAGACTGTATCCTGGAATATATTGCTAGAATAATAATTCTATTATGTTCAACTGATGACTAACTTAGTTGAAACTTCTCACATACATGGCTTCATCTGTAAATGCAAAGGAAATAATGCTGTGTTGTGTTTTCAATTACACAAAATTATATTTAGCATTATACTTTCTACATTTTGAAAAATATATGTCCAAAACGTTTTCAGGCTTTTGGACATACAATTTCTTTTATGGGCAGAAATTAAGGGACCTATGGTACTTTAAAGATGAAAAAAAAAGGCATTATAATTGTCATTGTTTTCAAGCATCTTAGTTTTTATATTGATTTCAATATCTGCTGGGAATTTTGCTGAGTATTGGCGCCAAAAGCATGAGTAGGAAAGATATGGTTCTGTGCTTTTGTGAGATGTTTAGAGTCATGGCCTCTTTCTTTCTGAGATCTGAGTCTATTTCCCTCTCATGCTTCTTTTGAACCTTCTCTTTTCTTCATACATTCTTTTGAGGTCCTGCTCAATTTGAATTCTACTTCAAGCTAACTCCCGTTAACATGGGGATTTAATCTAGAGGGAATTTTCGGGTGATCAGTTTAGAAATCTCATGGTATCCTGATGGTCTTGCCCCTTTAAACATGACAAAGAACTCCTTGCAATTACTCTTCTTTTTTAAATTAAAATTTTCCCAGTTTTAGTGAGGTAGAGTTGACAAATAAAAAGTTACATGTATTGAAGGTATAGAAGTGATGATTTGATATCTGCTACATTGTGAAATAATTGCTGCAAGGCAACTATAGCTAATGGTTCTGTGTCACATACCTGAAAATTGCCAGGAGTAGATCTTAAGTGTCCTCTCCTCGTAGCGGCTCTCAAGCTGAAGTTTCAGCTGAGCCTCGCACCTTGACTGTGCTTTCCTTGATACCCACTGACTGCGGGAGGTCCTCTTGTTCCTCCCTTTCTCACTGTTGCTTCCTCCTGCAGAGCCATGGGCACCACAGAGGTCTTTTAGAGGTCACAGTTTGTCCACACATGCTCGTATTTGGAGTTGTGGGATCACCAATACATTTTCACCTCTTTTTCTTGTTGATACTGTCTGTAGGTTTTGTTTTTCTATTCTAGCCACTTCCTCTCTCTCTCTCTCTCTCTCTCTCTCTCTCTCCCTCTCTCTCTCTTTTTTATGGGGGATTCAGGGAGATTCAAAAACTCTGTCACCATTGCCATCTTCCCAGAATTTAAAGCATGTATTTTTGAACTTGTCTGGACAAGTAGTGAATCTCTGGGGATGAAATAAAGCTAAGATTTATACACATGCCAGAAGTTATAACTAACAGCACAGCTGGTCTGCACATAGGAATGGAAACTGTGAACCAGGCAGTTGTTTATCAATATCAGAATGTTTTTATTCTTGGAAAGCTTTCTTTCAGGCTGTTAAATCTACACTCACTAGCACTCCATGAATATGTATATATACATATAGACTGCAGACAAAAAACACACATAATATTTTGGAACCGAGAACCCTAAATGATGCCACATTACCACCTGTGTCTAATTAAATATTTGTGGTAATTTAATGTAATTAAAAATTAAACAACCATTTGGCACAGGGTAATATATCATATTTCCTACATCAGTTATGTATTTCAATATGCTCTCTTGTTGATTGTTTTTTAACTTGGATTTGATGTTAAAGCTCTACTATCACTTGTTCTAGTTTGTTGAATCTTCCATTGAATGTGCCGACTGCTCTCATCTCTCTTTCCTCTACTCTCCATCCAATTAATTCTTTCTCATCCTCTGATCTTAGCTTTAATGTCATTTTCTTGAAAAGGTCTTTCCTGATCACTACACACTCTATCCCTAGTTAAAAGCAGGCTACTTTCTTTTCTTTGAAATAATAATTAGTTCTCTGGTAGCTCTTAGCAAGTATCATTGCTGGAATAAACAAATGAATAGTGAAGTACAGATCTCCTTAGAATTTCCATTTTATTTTTAACTCTGTGATTTTGAAGAATGAGGTAAAATCTAAAAATCTAAAGAAAATATTGAGTCAGATAACAGAGCTTCAACCACTTCCTGAGTGTCTGAAACTCTGCATTGTAAGACTCATTTGACTTCGTTATTAGAATAGGAATTATATTCATATCTTCTCCTTTGAAGTCCCAGAACATTTGTCATGTAACACTTGGTACTATCACTATTATTGTTGTTTTCTGAATCGTTCTACTATCACACTAGGAAGCATTCTCCCCAGATTGTTATACATAAATAATCTGACTCTACAGTAGGTTTAGGGTTGTACAACTAAACTAAGTTTACCTCATCAGAACTTCCTTGCAGAGTTATGAAGCTGCTTCTTTATCAGAGGAGCTATAAACCCCAGAGATGTCTATAGTCAGCCAAGGTCTACCATCCATGTGGACTTGTAATAAGGAAAAAGTGGTTTTCTATGAACTAGAAGTATAATGCTATCCTGTGGAAAAGCAGAGATGGGAGTATACTGTTGGCATTTGTGGCCCAAATTATGGTTGTTTCTGAGACTCGACTGAGTCTGGATCCTTAGACTTTACAAGGCATTTTTACACTTGAAAAACATTTCTCTGTCCTTTACTATTGTCTAATTTAGTGAGATTGTGCTAGTTGTAATCTGCATAGACCTAATAAAAACATATGGTTAGCTACTGAGTGAACATGCAAGAAAACATTTAAGGGTTTCAAACTCATGTGGCTCTCAGTTGAGGAAATGAACAGTCATTGTGATAAGAGAAGAAGGTTCAGTCTCCACTCAGCACTTAATTATGTTCTGTAGGATATACATAACTATTTAGAATCTGCTGTTTATTTGTCAATATCAAAAGTGAACTTAATTTTCATCCAAGTTCCACTTCTTACAACATGTCATCTTTTTGGAGTAGCCCACCTAAATCTTTCAATAACAGCTGCAGAGCTCATCTGAAGCAGTGGTATTAACATAGCTGAGACTATCTAGGGCCCATCTTTTAATAATTAGTGCCGTTAACTTCCTCCTGGCCTATCATGACACTGCTAAGAGATGGGAATATCAGGAAAGCATTGGGTCTAAATATCAAGTAGTTATCTCTGCCTGTGGCCATAGAAACCAGCTGGGGAAGGAGATAAACCTAACTCTATGCTGCTTCAAGGAGCTCTTTTGCTTTTGCTGTTATCACAGATGCTCTCTGTGAATGTTTTCTAAAGCCAAAACCCCTGATAGAAAAATTGAGTCTGACTCTGCTATTGATTCTGTGCTCAAATACTTACAAAGGTTGATTTTCATACATATGCCTGGAACCAATCTCAGTCAAACACAGGAAAATCTGTCAAACAAATTATGGTTTGTCTAACTAAGGAATTACTGTAGGTGAAATCAGATGGAAAAAAGAAAGACAAAGATTAGGGCCGTAGTAGGTCAAAGCTGCTCAGGGAAGTCAGAAAACACTAACAGTATGGTAGATAATTCTCTCTAAATGTGGAAAAAGTTTCAAGGAAGAGATGCCAGATGAGCAGGTATTTTCAAAGCAATTTGTATCTATCTCCTTTTGCTGAATCAGAGTAATTCTCAACTTGCCAGGACTGGTCTATTACTTTTCACTTGAATTGTTTGAGAATATAAATAATACCTTCTCTTACTCTTTTTGTATGTTTGTGCTGTTACATCAATACTAGATGAAAATACAGAAAGTACTCAGGTTTATAAGCTCATTAGTGGACTAATTGCAAACATTTAATTAGTATTTCATTCAGAGTCTTGAGGAAGAAGCTATAGCAATCTGCATCAAAACTCTTGGAGTTAAATGATTAAAAAAATTCCAAATGAACCTGTTTCAACAATTCCTGATTTTTTAAGTGCTTGTGTTTATATGTCCATATGTATGAATGGTCTTATGTCTTTATAATGTTGATTTTTGCTTTAAATCATTTTCATGTTTTATGTTTTATACATTTCTGTTATATTTAGAGTCATTAAACTGAAGCCTATATGCTTAAAATTGCTATGAGTTTTCTAGTGCTATCCCTAATTGCTATTACCATGGCTAATGGCACCATAGAAACAATGATAATCACACACAAAAAGAGCAAACTGGATATTTTAACCAAAAT
Organism: Sciurus vulgaris; assembly: GCF_902686455.1. Lineage (NCBI taxonomy): Eukaryota > Metazoa > Chordata > Mammalia > Rodentia > Sciuridae > Sciurus > Sciurus vulgaris. The sequence continues at coordinate 53,435,747 of NC_136468.1, forward strand.
AGCATTGATTTAAATGGAACTAACAAGGCTGGTGTGCAAAGTCTGTACTTAAATAAGAAATGTCTCCTTTTTCTAGAAATGAAATTTTCATTTAAAGGCATGTTTGTCCGTGACTCTCCATTAACACTCGATGTCTACATATCATGGTTCCCAGCATTCTGTTGAAGCATAGGGAAACTGTCATAATGAAATGTCATTTCTTCCTAAAAGTCATGCACATTTAAATTTGTGGAAGTAATGAAGCTGATACCATCAAAATACCTCTACTCCTGAAAATTAAATGTTTTTATTGATTTTTGCAAGTAGGCCAAAGTCAGCATTTTATCATAATTTCTTATGGATTTTCCTCTCTCCATGGAAATAATGCTATTAACTCTTGGTCTGAGTTTTAGTATTTTTTCCCACTTTGTTTAAACTTGTATTATAATGTTAGGTTTCTTGCCAGTCACCAATTTTAAGCCCTTTTAACTACTTCATTACTCATTTCAACTTAGATACCAGTTGTTAATGCAAAATGAGAATTATCATGGCATGGGCAGAATTGGAAAACATTATTTTTAGGTATCTCTGTTTCAGTGTGTGAGGTAGGGGTCAACAAGGTAGCCATGCTATCTAGCATAGAGTAGGTAGTTGCGCAGTATAAAATGTTTCATCAGTCCCACTGGTTGTGAACCATTTGTTGATGAGAAAGAAGCTTCTATCTGTCCATGTAGAAAATAAAGAGCCCTAGAAAAACTGTCATTCAAAGCATATAAGAGGAAAATGAAACAATTCATATCAAAGAGTTTTATAAATTATATAAAGTTAAATGACAGAAACTATTGTCATGTTCAAGAGATAATTATGAGTACCCTTAATTTTAATCTGGTAAATATTTTTCTTTCTTTGACATAGAGCAGGTGAAAATTCATCCTAAGCTCCTCATGAGAAGCTTGTCTCAGATTTTCCAGGAATAGGAGACAGTTAAACACATGGTTCTTTTGGGCATCTAAGGAAAAAATAGTTTATGGAAGTATGAACCTTTCATATAACGAATCCTGTAGGCTTTATAACTAATGATCTTGAGGATTATTGCAGTTGTTGTAGAAACAATTTAAATATTTTAATATTCTGATTAAAGAATGATGATAAGGAAAAAACAGTTCCTATAAATAAAAGTGAAATAGGAGAAAAAGTCATGTTTTCCATGTTTTATTTTTTCATTCAATACTTTAAATTTCATGCAGAAATTATGGAATTGAAACCATTGGATAAATGATTCATAAACAATAAAGTTGGGCTGGGGCTGAGACTCAGTGATAGAGCTCTTGGCTAGCATGTGAGCCCCTGGGTTTGATCCTCATCATCACCAGAACAAGAACAACAACAAAAACAAAGCTGATGGAATAGATTTTACATTATGTAACTTGCCACTATATGTTACACAAGATGGTTACATGTCAATTTTACCTTATACCCTGAAACAGAGATACCTAAGGTTTTCAAATTCTGCATATGTTATGATAATTCTCATATTTCTAGAAGTTGGTGCCTAAGTTAAACACTTGTATAAGTTTAGTTATAAAGTTTAAATACAATAACTTGTATTTAATGTACACATATAAGGGATTTTAGTCCTTATTTCTATGCATTAAATACTTTGGGCAGGATGCAGCTAATTCAGTGGACTTTAACATGAAGTTTCATAGAAGAAAATGACAGAATCTACTGTCATTCTAGAGATATGCTATTAGATTAAAAATGCCATTGGCATAAAATCAGAATTTTCTTACTTGTTTATAGCAGTACTCCCTTCTACATGTCTGTTATTTTACTTTTCTTTGATTATAATTGCTTTTTTAATGACCTCCAAGTCTTTGTTGCTGTAATGATATGAAGGAATAACTCTCAAATGTTAATGGTGGACATGGTTATTATATTAGTTTATTTTTCATCAATATAACAAAATACCTGAGGTTGGGTACTTCGTATAGAAAAAAAAAAAATTCATCTCTGTGTTCTGGAAGTTCAGAGGCATGACACTGGCATCCACTCTGCTTAGGTGAGGGTCCCTTTGGTCATGTCAGCTGTCAGGTGGCATTATGGTGGGAAAATATTGAGAAAGAGAGATTACATAGTGAGACAGGGAACCAAAGAGAGACTTAGTGTTCAGACTTACTTTTTTATGACAACTCACTCTTGTAAGATTAGTCTGGGTTTCACAAGAACCTTCCAAGAGAAGTGTTCCCAATGACTTCCCAAGACCTCTACCTCTTAAAAATTTCACCCTCTCTCAGTATTGCCACAATAGGACCAAACTTCCAATACACAAACCTTTGGAGACAAACCACATACAAACCAAAACTGTCATGGAAATGATATCTTTAATTTAAAAATCAAGTGTAGCATGTGATAATATGAAATCAAAAGAGTTTATTAACTAATAATTCAGATTTTTAGCTCATTCAACTCTATTAGGACATTTGGAAAGGGTCATTGTATGAGCCAACTACAGTGCAGTGCAGTTTTTCGGGGTTGCTCTGTCACACACCTGTCTGATGGAAATATTTTGAACCTGCTCCCCTCTCTTGAGACTGGCATCCCTTTCATCAGGCATCTTTAGGAATTTGCTTAAGATCTGTCTTAAGCAAATAAGAAGTCAGGAGCAGTATTTTGGTTTGGGTAGATTTTAGGATGATGTGTAGCCAGGATCCACTTCAGTTAGTCCCTCATTCTACCCATTGTGACTTAAGAGTGATGTGCTTCCAGATCCAGTCATATGATGGTATTTAAAGGGTTAACAGAGGATTCTGGACCAAAAATATTTTCCTGATAAATCTGAGGTTGAATCAGAATGTTAGTATTTACTTGTAAAGCTCTGTTGGTGCTGAAAGAACCCAGAAACCACTGCGGAGGCGGGAACTCATGCAAGAGATTTTATTAAGTGGACAGGCAGAGTACCTGCAGGGTGAGAGAGAGGGGCGGGGGGTGGGAAGGGAGGGAGAGAGAGAATGGCAGTGGAGCTATTCTTAAGTAGTGGAATTTTGTGGGCTAATAACAATGGACCAGTGACTTGACTAGGTTCATGGGCTAGCATTCTGGGTTGTAAAATGGTGTGTGTGTGTGTGTGTGTGGATGGGCAGAATACTGGCAGCAGCAAAATGGCAGATCTGATGCCAATAGGTGCCAGTAATAAGGGACAGTGTAGTCTCAGTGTCATAAATCCTGATATTTAAATTTAGCTTGATATAAACTATGTAGGTGATATCAGAGATGTCTATACTGACACATACAAACAGGATGAGTGCTGAGAAATAAAAAACAGTCACCCACAGCAGGACAATAAACCAGTGACCTTGGCTTTATAAATACTACTAGAAACGACCAGTTGGTTAGATCACATAGATTTTTTTTTTCTGTAGAACATGGACTTCCTTCAATGGAGGAGGCACTATTATAGGAGATGCACAGAAACATAGAAAGATTTAATAGGAAAGAGTCCATGAATTTTTTTTATTTGTATGATATGACTGCATTATAAAAAGGAGGGAGTAGAATAAGTTGTATTAAATTTTGTCACACTCTGAATATTCTACTATATGAAGTTCACTTTCATACTTATGTGCTAAGTACATGTTGGGATTAATGACATGTTAACTAATTCAGGCTGACTCCTTATTTCTGGCTGGTGAGCAAGATCAAGGCCTCAAAGGCGGTTTCAAAAGATAATGACAATAAATACGACCACCATCAGGGATTGGTTAACAACAGTTCTGTGAACGTGATCAGCTCATGCTTGCCATATAGTCCTATGGGACTCTCGCCTGCATGAACCCCCCATGCCTTGCTGACCTTTAAGCTGATTGGTTCCCGCCTAGCCCCCACCCTACATAAAAGCTGTGTGACTTCCTCAATAAACGAGTTCCTGCTGTGATTGGTCTCCCTGACACGTCTGATTGTCCTCCGCCCAGAGGGCTGGGTGTGGGTGGTCAGTCGGCCCTAACTATCCTGGTCTGGCCTTGTTGGGGAGTGTCCCCTTCCCTTGTTGCTGGTTGAGAAGAGCAAGGGGGCTAAAGACCCCAACAAGTACAGATTTATAATCTTACAGTGATTTCTAAATAAAGAAACATTTAGCTCAGTACTTTGAATATGTTTTTATTCATGGAGTCTCTTTCATCTGTGGAAATGAGGTCTGTTATTTTACAATCATGGATGATTATGTTTTAATCCTACCCTGTTTTAATCATGTACATTTATGACATATATGAGATACTGATTCCTGGTTCTTTTCTATTCTGAGCATGAAAAAGGAATTAAGTTTTAGGAAGCATTAATAAGATATCAACATTTCCACCCAAATCCTAACCAGAGAAATATCAAATTCAGTAGAGCTTAAAACATAAACTAGATTTTCTCTATTCCAAAATGATATTGGCTAGCACATTTGCCTAGGAAATCTTCCTTTTGAATTCTATATTGTTAGTTTTGTGGGTAGTAATCTTCAATTTTGACCTTTGTCTGAGAGAGAAAAATACTAACAAAAATACTACTCCTGTCATTTTAACTACTTAAGTAAATCCATAAATCATAAGGAAACATGACCTAGGCCTGCAGATCTCTGTGAGGTGAGTGGTTTGTGACCTCTACTCAAGTCTATGTTAATGACGCAAATCGTCACTGAATAGCCGACATGTGTATGGCAGAAGCAAGCTGAAGAAACTGTCAGATCTAGGGCAGCATAAACAATAATTTCCTTTGGAATACAGAAGAGTGAGCCTCTCTCCCTTTCTTCTCCTGTGGCCCCACTCAATGTTGAAGAACTAACTTCCTATGAAATATAAGCCTTCCTGTATACCACATACACCTTTATAGGAAACACAACAGCACAAAATATTCAAGAAAATTTGGTGCAACATCATTCACATTCTGGATGCCTAATGTTGCAAAAGTTTCCCTTTTGCATGCTACTTTTTATACTGTCCACAAGCATACATTTTAAAAGCAAATGCATACTTATTTATATACCATTCGATAATATTTTTACTATTTTTGCTTAATCTTATAAAATGCACATTTTCTTGATTATGAAATTTGTACTATTTTAGTGACTGCATAGTTATCTCTTTGATTAATATGTAAGTAAATAATTTCTAGCTGATTTAACCTTAAATTGTACCTCTTCCTGGTTATAGGTGATGCCAAAACGAAGGTACAAGCCTGCCTAGGATCTTTATAGTACAATAATTTCACATAGCGGTAGGGTGTTCCAAATGTTCTTCTATCTTTTGCTGTGTTACAAACTATCCTACACTTAGTGGCATAAAACCAGAACTTTACTGTGCTTATGGATTTGATTTGGTGGCCAGGAACTCAAACAAGGCCACCATGGAGATAGAATATTTTGGGACTTTGCTGGCAAGACTGAAATAACTGGGGTAAGAATCAGGTGCAGGCTGCTTCTTCACTCACATGTCCAGTGGCTGGCCCACAATAAATCAAAGGCAGGACTCAATTGGGACTGTCAACCTGAATGCCTGCATAGGGTTCCTCCACATGGCTTAGGCTTCTCACAGTGTGACATCTGATTCCAAAGAGGGAATATTTTGCAAGAAAACAAATGGAATGCAATTTTCCCAGAGTCCAAACTGACCAAGATGATCTATGGAAACTAGTCCATGTGGGTCTCTTTAGAGGCTAGGTTTCTTATGACCTAACTTTGGAAACCACACAGAATTGCTTCCACCATATTCTATTGGTGGCAAGTGAGTCTACTATCAGTAGTCAGTTGAGAGTCAAGAAAATGAGACTTATCTCTTATTGAAGGAGTGAGTGGCACAGTCCTATGCAGAAAAACAAGTGGGTAATAGATACTGCTATGGCCATCTTTGTAATATACCATCTGCTACACCCATGATGCTACAGTATTTTTTCTGGTGGGACAAGATTTGAGTATGTAAGTTATTTGTTTAGTTGAACTATGGGGATGAAATTCCTTTTGGGCCAGGGTGTTTCTGCAAACTACTATCCCAGGCCAGAGAGATATATAACTTAAATTCACCTCAGTCACCTGAACAGAATGAAGGTTTCTCAGCCCTTGACATTCAAACTCCAAGAAGAACTTTTGAATTAGCCCAGGGAGTTTCTGATTCACTTACCTTTTGACTTGGAGCCAGATCTCTTCTCACTCCTCAATCCTTTTTCCAATTATAAAGGTAAACATTCTGTGAGGCATATGCTTATCATCTCCTCTTCTATCTGAAACCTGATGGCTAGGATTATGCAAAGTGCCTGATTTAGTTGATTAAGTAAGTAGTCAACTTAGTTTTTCTCTCTCACATGACTACATGGATACATATTTTTATTCAACAAACAGTTATTGATAGCCAAGTATCTTGTGAAAAAAGGCATGATTTCCACCCTTATGGAACTTAATAGATTTGGGGACACTGAAAAGAGATATGAAAAATGTATATCATAATATTCATACAGTAACATATTGTAATAAATTCCATGAATGATAAGAATGGGTGAAGAATGAGAAGGAACTGATCTGATAAAAATATGGAAGTAAAGCATATGTGATAGAGGAAACAGGACATGGAAAGGAGAGAGCTTAGTGAGATAGGCAGTGGTTTGTTCTAGCAGGGTCCTGTGAGTTCCTTGAATAGTCTGAATTCTATTCCCTTCATGAAGTGAAATTATTAAATGGTCTTAAGTGAGAAGTGATGTGATTTGGCTTACTGTTTAAGGAGAATTCTTTGGGTAGTGAATAGTTTGAGAGAGGTCAGAAAGGCTTCCATAAAGATTAGTTAGGTACCAATTCAACAATTCAGATAAGACATAACCATGGATGGTAGAGGAGGTGAAGAGAAGTAGAAAGATCTGAAAAGTATCTTGAAGTTTAAACAAATGATAAATGAATTATGGGAAATATAGGGAAGACAAGGTTCAGAGTGGCTGCCTTGATGTACCTACATGTCAATCCTCAATGGGAGACAAATCCACAGACTGATGTATTACATACTCTATCAGTCAATGGCTGATTGAGGGCAGGAGGTTGCTCCAGTATGGGAAGGAAGAAGCCCTGCTGGCTGAAGATTAAAAAATACTGTCAGCTCCTTATATACTTCCAGAGGCATGAAGGCTGTTGTAACTGAAGGAAGTGGAAAGTAAGGTCAGATAGGTAAAGTGGAACTATATTTCATTAGATGGTATAAGTCACATTAGGTATTTTGGGTTTCAGTATGGGATGCCACTGGGGTGTTGTGAATAAAATATATCTGGTCTTATAATTTTAATAGAATTACTCTATATTGAATCCAAATTTCTGAAAGGCAAGGTGAAATCTAGGGAGACAGATTAGGAGGTGAATACAGTAATCATAGAAATAGATGATGATAGCTTGTGCCAGAATGATGGACTTGAAGGTGGAAAGCAGTGGCCAAGTTTTGTATGATATTTGAAAGTGATTCACTTCAAAATAAAGGAAATAGTTTGGTAATCATAATTTCGTACACTCCACCAGAAATTATAGATTAAAATGACATTTTGCATTTTACCCAAGCAGAGCATATTTGAAAATGTTATCAAGCTTTGTAGTAACATGTTAAAGGATGACACTCCCAAATCCATCTTTAGTGTGAATGTTTTCTATCTTCCAGAAACTACTGAAAACATCAAAACAAAAATAATGTCCACTCATAGTGCTCATTTTTGCAATACAAAATTTGTGTTCATCTGCTTTGAAGTAGGAGTATAACAAACTTCAGAACATTCTTACATAAGCACCCTAGCAAGTTCTACATGGAAGGTGTGGGTTTTGTTGAATCCTGATTCAAGTGAACCAATTGTAAAAAGCAAAATCAGGTTGTTTAATAGATATTTGGTGATCTTAAGTAACTATCATCAGTATTTTAGGTATGATAATGATTTCATGATTTAAAAAAATGTACTTATCAGAGGTATACACTGAAATATTGATGCTGAAATCATATAATGTTTAAGATTTTTTTCAAAACAAGCCCTCATGTGTATAAAATAAGACTGAGCATGATTCGATAATTCACTATATAGAAAACTGTGAACTGTGTTTGTAAGGTTTCATTGTGCTATTGGTTTACTTTGGGGATTTTCCATGTTAAGAAGTATTAAAAATGAGCTGTCATATTTATAACACAAGTGATGTGACAAAGAAATCTTATAGACATACTGGGTAGCTATCCAAGGAGTGATTTATAGTGAGATAATAATCAAAACTTTTTTCTACAGAGCAAAACAGAAGGGGAAATATTAGAATTGAGAGCACAGGAGGGATTTGGCATTCCATTATTGGTTTTAAAGATGGAATGTGCTGGGTAAGAAGGAATGGAGAATGATTCAAGAAGCTGAGAGCAATCCCAGTCCACAGACCTATAAGAAAACAGGAACCTTACTCCTACAACCATTTCTGTCACTGTGAAGGTAGATGATCCTGAAGAGGACCCCAACTTCCAGATGAGAATATATATTAGCATGTAGATTTATGTATAAATTATATTTTAAAAATAGGAGTCCTTTTATTGATGTGATTTAATCATTTAAGTTGAACAATTTCAATAGTATTTAGTATACCAATGCTGTGAAAGTACCGTTTCCATCTAGTTCCAAATCATTACCCTCCATCCAAAATAAAACCCCATATGATATTTTTCTCCCATTTCCAGGCAGTCACAAACTTGCCTTCTGTCTAAGGATTTATCCATTCTAGATAATCCATGTAAATAGAATCTACAATATTTGATGTTGTGTATTGGCTCTTTCTCTTTACATAAAGTATTTGAGGTTCATTAATGTTATGACAGTATAACATCTATTACTACTTCACTCCTTTTTATGAATGAATACTACTTCACTCTGTGCGAGTGTACATGTGTGTGATAATAATTTGTTTATCCACTCATCTGTTGATGGACATTTAGACTGTTTCTATGTTTTGGCTATTGTGAATGGTGCTGATATGAACATGTATATTTGTATTTGCTTAGTGTCTGTTTTTAATTTTTTTGAGTATATACCTAGGAGTAGAATTTCTAAATCATAGAATAATTCTATATTTAACTTTTGTGATGAATTAGAATGACTTAATATATCATCTTAGAATATGTTTTATCATTTCAATATATGTATCAAATATCTTTTGGTATCATTCTACGCTTACTGTAAATTTTTTTTTCTCAAAATTTTGTCACAAATTTTTAAAATCATGATCATAATAGGAAACAATTTTGTTCTTTTAAGAATCAAATTTTTGTTAATCTCTATTGCAGAGTACATCATATGGAACTTAATTGAAATCTGTTGTAGGAAAAAAAAAAAACCTTTTAGGTAAGTATTAAAGGAAATATGGCTCTAACTTATTTAGTTATACAAGGGAAAAGAACCATTGAATGCCATTTCATGTATTTGCCAATTTTCAATTAAAATGAACAAAGGGACATCATTTATTGATAGCTAAAATATTTTCTTAAAAATATAATGGGTTCAAGATTATGACACTGTATAAAAATACATTTTTTCAGATGGATAAGAAGTCAATTCAGGCGCTGTGTTTGTAAATCAGTGGTAAAGCACTTGCCTAGCATATGTGAGGTACTGGGTTCAATTTCAACACCACATAAAAAATAAATGAATACAAAAACTTTTTTTGTCCATCTACAACTAAAATTATTTTTTAAAAAGGAAAAGTTCTTTCTTTAAAAAAAAATAGTCAATTCAAAAACTTCAACCTGTCCTCTCAATTCCCATGTTCAATTAATACCATAACCCACATTTTAAAGAATTAGATTACTGTGTGTATTTGAGAAAATATTTATAAAAATTTATTCATTCAATCAAAGCAAACATTGTTTTTTTTTTAGTGGCAGTTCCGTGTCAGATACTTTTCTAGGCAATTTTGGTAAATCAGTGATGAAAAAAGACAAATTGGTTGCTTTCGTGGAGACTAAATTTAACATTCTTACATTTCCATTTTCTACATCATATACATTGCAATTATGTTTATTGATATACTCTAAGCATTTAGAGTTGGAATTAAAAAAATAATTATCTCAACTAATGCAATGATCTGACTTAATACCCAAAGAATAATCTGAGAATTGTCCAACTTTTTTCCTGACTTGAGGTATCAGTAATGAATCCCAATAATTCATATAAATAATGACTGTATAACATGGCACACCTTTGTCTGACTTCTTTCTTGGCACACCTTTGCCTGCCTTCCCTGTAGTCAGGTGTGTTCATGTGAGTGAGTAAGTGGGAAAGTGGATTGTTGGCAGATGTGTCGTTTATTGGTTTCAACTATTGCATATTAACCTTCAGTGGAGATGTTCATGGGAGATCTTCTGTGTTCTCTTTCATCTTGTTGGTCTGGTACATACATGTACAGTAACTTTAAAATCTGTGTGTTGAATATGGTGGCTCCAAGATAAGGAAGAAGCCTAGTTGCAGATTTCCACTCAGGAAGAGCCATCTGCTTAATAAGAATACCTATTATGGACTTTAGTTTAAGACATTCTATACATTATAGTGACTAGAGTTACCTAAACAATTATTCTTTCCTCTAAACCCCAAAATAGAAGCAGAAATGTCTATCGATTGAAAAGAAAAGAGCTATTTAACATTTCAGAACTAAATACCAATAGAATTTAATTTTTCTAATAGATACTAATTTCTATAATAATATATGTTAATATCTCTATGTATTTTTAAAAGAAAGCATATATATGGGTTATGTAATCACCTTATTGCTATTTATTCCAAACTTGCTTAACTGATTCCTTCTGAATGATAGTCAGAATTTACTTAAAAAAATTTTTTTTACTTCCTTTCTTTTTTTGGTTCTTTTAAAACAATTGAACTTTATCTAAAAGAGAGGACATAATGAACAGAAAATGTAGCAAATGAGATAAAAATTTGACCACATTTTCTGAATGTACAAAACTTGGCCAGAAACATCTATGGGAATGCCACAGTTATGGTCAATGTAACCAACAGTTGGATGATTTCAACCCAGTGATTAGTAGATCCAAGAAATTATTGAACTTAAGTAATTCTTAAGTAACCTATTTATAAAACGAACTAATAGTTTTTTTTTTTTTTAAATTAGTGACAGAGAAGATGTGAGTCACCAGAAAGTTAAGAATTAAGTAACATAATTAATGAATAATATTTTCAGGATTAGTCATATTCAGGAAAGAAAAAAGAAAATGTAAAAGAAAACTCTGAAAACTTAACCTTTGAGTCTTAAATTTTGTGACATAGTATTTAATAAAAATAGGTAACAGTAAAATGTGTAAGCCATAAAAAATACCTGAAACAGTCTTTATTACTGCTTTGATTTTTAGTTAAATACACATTTTGCTTGTTATTGAAATGGCAAGGTACCATAAGGATGGAGATGAACAAGTACAAAGATTTTTCAAACCAGAGTAATTTGGATTTCAGAAACTGAGAACTAAAGAGCTGGGCATTGATTTATGTTGACACTTTAGGATGAATTATTAAGCAAATGGTTTGAGTGTACTTAGAAAAGAAAATAGTAACCATTAGCTAATGTCTTCAGTAAGTTCAAGTCTTGCCAAATTAACCTGTTATTCCTTTTTATAAGTCCCAGGCTGGCAGATGAGGAAATTGACAGAATTCCTTTACATCTTGATAGAAGCAGGGCATCTTATAAATGTTGCTTATATGGAAGAATCATATGCTCTCTAACATTACCCATAAGTGGACTTCTCATCAGTTTAAAAGTGAATGTGGAGGCAACTAGTGCAAAGGTTATTAAAATTTTTTTAAGTTCACTTAATCAGTATTACCTAATTATCTCACATTCAGTGAAAAAATAGTAAGCGTTATAGCTGTATATTTATGAATTGACCTGCTCTTTATTGAGCAATTACTCAATAGTTTAATAATGCATTTCAATTTATTTAAATGGCAAAATTCACAAGGAGCACATCACAAATAAAATACCCACTGCAGGAGTTAATATTGGTAGAATTACATACATGTGCCTGCATTAGCAATAAGAAAGTATATAATGTACAGGTAAGTCATCACACATACACGTCTTATGATATAATTGGAAAATCATGGGTTAAAATATGCAAAATTTCTACTATACATCATAGAGATACTAAACAATTCCACACAGTAATCTAATAAGAATAAGACAAAATTAATACTAATTTAAAATGTGAAAGGAACAATAAGTAGCAAGTGAAAATTCTGATGAAGAAAACTCAGGACAACAATGATAGTACATATTTAATGGACAGTTATAATGCATATTTAACATGTTTCAGTATCAAAATGTTTCCAAATATCTACACATAAACCAATTTGGTTATCTTTTGCTATATAACAAATCACATCAAATTTAATGGTACAAAACAAAAACCACTTTATCATGCTCATGGAGTCTCTTTCAAGAACTTGGATAGGGGCCATATTACATTTCCTAGTAATGTATTAGTATAAGGAAAACAATTGCTGTAATCAATTACTACAAATGTAGTGTCCTAAAGCAACAGAAAAGTGTTCTGTCACATTCATGGAAGCCATAAATTCCAAATCAAGGGATCTGCAGGGCTGTGTACTCAGAAGGCTGTATAGGAGAATAGGTTTCTTTATTCAATTTCCAAGTGGAGATTTTAGAGTTGAAAAGCATAATAATCAAGCTGGACTATTCACTACATGAACTCAATAGTAAATCTGAATTGGCAGAAGAATCAGAAGCCATGAAAATAGATCAATTAAAATTATATTAACTGAAGAAGAGAGAAGGAAGAAAAATAAAACCTCAGATATATGGGACATTGTCTAATGTTCCATCATATGTTAAGGAGAGTTTCAGAATAAGAAGAGAAAATCAAAGTAACAGAAAAATGTATGTGAAGTGATGATGACTCAAAGCATCCCAAATTTAATAAAAGGCATTAATTTATAGATAATATGAAGTTAATTAACTCTAAAAAGGATGTGCACTAATAGGGACATATTATCTCCTCAACATTAATTTATTCCTTGTATTGTCTTTACAGGGATTGGCAAACTTTTTTTTTATAAAATGCCAAAAAGTATTTTCAGCTTTGCAGGCTGTACAGTTTTTGTCATAACACCTAGTTCTGAAGATGCCATGAACAATAGGTAAATTAATGAGTGTGAATGATACCAATATATTATTGTTTTCAAAAACAGGAAATGGGCCAAACTTGAACTAGAAGTTATAGATGGGTGGATCCTGGCCTTTGATGATAAAAGATGCCATTTGGGGCCATTTTGGGCAACTTGAACCCTAAAATTGCATAGCAATCTTAGAGAAAAAGATTGTGATGCTTTAAAAATTACTTAGATATTTAAATATTTGTTATATTTTCACACTATTAGAAAAACTTTTTCTATAAAATAAAAATTTCAAACTTGAGAAATAATGACTTAAAAGAAGCTCTTTACTAGTAAATTGCAAGTTGAACTATCCTTTATAAGAGGATAAAAATTAAATGCAGTAAAATCAATATTAGATAAAATATAGGAGACAAGCAACAGCTCATGAATACTATAATATTATATCCATGTAATAACATTTAAATTTTTCAAAGATTTACTATTTGACCTGCTATTTATTGAGTAATTTACATATAGTACATAATTTAATGACCTCAACTGCATTTTATCTTTTCTTGAAATGAGAAACCTTAGGCAAATAAATTATATTTGCTAACAGTTCATATAGAGTAATTTATAGAGCTAGATTTGAGGTGAGTTTTTTTTTTTTTTTCTGGTTGCAAAGGCACAACTATCTACTATGTGAGTTTTAAGTGGTAAGATGATAGCTGATTTTAATTTTACTTGCTATATAGTTTTTCTTCTTTTATTTTATCCACATAGCAAATATATTATTTTAATAATGATCAAAATAAAAATAAAAACATTAGGAAGATAACAATAAATATACCAATGGTTCACCATAGCAAACTTAAATTTTGCAGTCATATTATTGAATTAATATTTCCAAAAGAAATTCAGTGTACAGACTTAGATGATATATTTTAACTTAATAGATGCCAAGGTAAATTTGATTGACAGATTTTGGTTGACTTCAAATCAATGAAAGCATTTACTTTTTAATAATAAACATGTGCTACATAAATTTAGTATCCTTTACTTGAGACAATTCTATTCGATCCACAAATCTGCAGCAGCCTAAAGCTATTTGTTTCTGGTTAATAAAAAAGATAAGGAAAGAAACTGAGAGCAAGTAATTGGGTTATTTTTTGTTATATGACTAATAATAATAAATAATTATTATAGTTCAGATCTGGAATATCCCCCAAAAGCTCATGTATTAAGCAATGGAGCAATCAGTGTTCAAATTTAAAATTATTAGAACATGAGGGCTATTACCCCATGAGTGGATTAAGCCATCTGATGAATTGATAACTTGAATATACTACTAGAAGGTACTGGAAAATATAGGCAGGTAGAGTATGGCTATAGGAAGTAGGTCACTGCGGGTGTGGCCTTGGGATTATCTTGTTCCCCACCCTTTTTTGTCTCTCTCTCTCTGTTCCCAGTTGCCATGAGCTGAACAGCTTTTTCCCACCATGTCCTTCTGTCATGATATTCAGGCCCAGGGCAATGAAGCTGAATAGTCACAGATTGAACCTCTGAAATTGTGAGCCCAAAATAAGCTTCTCCTCCTCTAATTGTTGTTGTCAGGTATTTTGGTCACAACATAACAAACTAACTAACATAAAATTGGTACAGAGTAATGGGTTCATTGCTGTGACTATAAATGACTGTGTGGTTCAGAAGTCTTTGGAACCAGTGTTTGGGAAGAATTTAGAAAGGTTTGGAAATGGAGACTGGAAATGTTATAAGCAGAGCTTAATGGGGCATACTGGTGGGAATTCAGAAGACCAGAAAGCCAATAGAAATGTGAAGAGTTAAGACTGTGCTCATGAGGTTTCAGATGGGATTCAGGACTCTATTTGGAACTGGGCTACAGGTCATGCAAGTTACATTCTGGCAAAGAATTTCTCTACATTTTGCCCACATCCTGAGACCTTCAGTGAGACTGAATTTTTAGGTAATGGATTAATCTGACCAAGAAAATTTCAAGGCACAACAGCATTTAGATGGTGACATGGGTATTACTGACAGTTTTAGGCCAGGTTTTATTGTGATAATCAGGAGAAAAGAGCAAAGAAGAAAAATTTTAAAAACTTGTAAATTGGTCAGAAAAGTGCATATAAAATTGGGATCAAGGAAAGTGTAATTGCTAAGATTAATGCTATTAAAGGAAAGCTAAGCACTTTGCAAATGCAAACGATGTCTTGAGGGCATCTCAGAAATTGGCTAGACCCTTCCCATCTCAGGCTTAAAGATGTAAAAATCCATTTGAAAGACTGCTTTAAGAGGAGAACATGGAGACTCCATGCTCTCACAAGGGTGCATAGGAAGTTATTTTCCCAGGATTAATTTCACTCTGCTCTGTTATTCAGGCACCCTGATGTCACTACAGCCCTGTTTCAAAGGGACTCAACTTTGCTAAAGCTAGCGATACAACTTGGCATCATCCATTTGGGATTGGTTTTGCAGAAATGCAAAATGCTGGAGTTAAGGTTTCATGAAGGCTTCCCCTGATATTTAATAGGAAGGCCTGGGATGCCAGCTAATATGTGTCAGGGTCAGAATCCCTGTTAGTGGCCCCTGAGATGATGTGTGGATCTATGAGATTAAATTGAAGCTCTAATGGAAACACCAAGAAATTTGAGATGCCAGTATTTGAACCATCTGCTGAAGAAATTTGCAGGCAGTGAGCACAGCCAGCTCAAGAGAGAAGGCACATGGGCTGTAACCACCATAGGGGTGGGGCTGCTCAAAGCCCTGTGGGCCCATATCCTGGCACATGCCCTGGATGGAAGACTTTGATGATTGCCCAGCTAGGTTTTAGTCTTGCTTTATTCCCATTTCTTTCTTCTATGCCTCTATTCCTCCCTTCTGGAATCAGAATGTTTTTTATGAGTCATTGTATATTGGATGTATGTAATTTGCTTTTGACTTTTATAGGGGCTCATAGCTAAGAGTTTGCCTTGAGTCTCAGAGGAGACTTTGGATTTAGACTTTTAAGCAATGCTGGAACTATTAAGACTCTGAAGACTCTTGGGTATGGACTGAATGCATTTTGCATTGTAAGATGGACATGAGATTTTTGGGATCATGGGTGGAACATTATGGTTTGGAGCAGGAATTTCACTCAAAAACTCATGTGTGGAAAGCATGATCCCCAATGCAACCAGGTTCAGAAGTGGGGCTTTTAGGAAATTATCGGATCATGAGAGTGCTCACCTTATCAATGGATTAATTCATAGATGGCTGACTGGATAACTGGGAAGTAGGAGGAAGTAAGTACTGGAGATATGTCCTAAAAGAACTTATCTTCTCCTCACACCTTCCTCAAACTTTCTGCTTCCTGGCTGCTTTTCTTTGCCATGCCCTTTTGCCATCATATTTCTGCCTTGGAGCCTGCTGACCATTTGACTCATGAGACCATGAGCCAAAATAAACCTCTCTTTCTCCTTTCTCTAAGTTGTTCTTGTCAGATACATTGCTCACAACAAAACAAAACAAAACAAAACAAGCAAACAAAAAAACCAAACAAACAAACAAAAAAACTAACACAGGAGGGCTTATATTTTGTGTCTTCTTATTATTTTTCTATTTTTAAAATAAAGACTTTGGACTTCAATAGAGAGGGACATCAAGGCCCAGTGGAATTTTGCTATAGAATTTGAGAATTCCTTATATGAGGGGTAATCTATGATATTCTCAGTGGTTATACAATATCCGACTGTGGTACTTACTTAACCTTGGGTATGAAATTTGAATGGAACATTTATAGAAGGGAAATTAAGATAATGAAAAGCCGTGGAAAAACACTGTATGAGGAATGATACAATGAAAGTT
This sequence comes from Sciurus vulgaris, assembly GCF_902686455.1. Lineage (NCBI taxonomy): Eukaryota > Metazoa > Chordata > Mammalia > Rodentia > Sciuridae > Sciurus > Sciurus vulgaris. The sequence continues at coordinate 53,452,730 of NC_136468.1, forward strand.
GGCAGGAGGTGATCTGATTATTTTGGAGTTTGAAAGAGCATGTACTTATTAGGTATATACAGAACTTGTAGCAATTAGTAGAAGGAATTAGTAAAAAATAGCAAAAGGAAGAGTTTGGCTCAATAATCAGAAAGAATTGCAATTACTAGAGCAGGCAAAATGAGAGTATTCTGCTTAGAGCATGAAAGAAAATTATAAAACTGGGACTGTTTAAATATTTCCAGAGTTGAAAAACATTAGATATAAAGACAGATTCCTTTTTCTCTTAAGGTCTGTGTAGTTTTATTTAAGAAATAGAGCTCCTCAGTTAAAACACCCTTGGAAAGAAATAAAACTCCAGATGCTTAAGAAATACTATCAACAATCAGTTAAAAAAAAGTCTCAACAGAATCTTACTCTTGAATATGAGGGCCAAAGTCTTAAACTTGAAACAGCTTTGAGTTAATTTATTTTTTATGTATATATGAATGTGCCACAATGAAACTGATCATTTTGTATAAATAATATGCATCAATAACAATGTTAATACAAAATAAAGAAAATTAACATGGAGAATATTTTTTTGAAAAAAATATTTTCAAAAAGATATTTTGGCAAAGATTTCTTAAATAGGACATTAAAAACTGTAAAGACTGATTCTTAGAAGTCTTGCCTAGTTTCAAAGTTCTAAAACTCTCACAATAGTATGAATAATTTGGTTTTGTAATATTGTCCTAGCTTTTGCTGAGCATAACTCTCAGTGGGATGTGAAGCTAAAAGTGCTGATATCAATGTGAGTTCATGACTTTAGTAATTAAATGGGTCAATCTCATTTTATGACATATTTTGCTTCCCTTAGGTGTAGAATGTTGGCTATCCTTTTAAAAAGTCACTTATCCTGAAATAAGATTCAGTAACCTACATACATTTTCTTCCTAAGTCATTATTTTTGTTCAACAGTATGTTTTTGGCCTTAAGCTATCAAGATATTTTTGTCAACATTGTATCATTTTGCTTAGGCTTGTGTGTTCTTAAAGAGTAAGCCAATCTTGAATATATTCAGAAGCTAACAGTAAATTTGACAGCCATAGGTATAACAAAGATAAAATGTATTAATATTTTATATTCTGAAATAACCTCCTCTCTTCTGGACTCTCACAGGAACAATAACTTTTTACCTTATTTTCTGTCTCACGTTATATGTTCATCATACTTTTTTCATAACTACTTGTCATGACTTGGATCAGTCTCTCTTCTTGACTCTGAAATTAAAGAATATGTATAGTGTCTTCCTTTCACATAATGTACGCAAAGTTCCTCTTGAATTAGAAGCATTTTTTCTCTTGCAATCTTTTTTATTTTGCTACTTATTATGACACTAAAAGTGAATGTTTATTGAGACATTGCTCTATTCTCGCTTTTTGCTAAACTCACTAATTGCATCCTGCCATTTATCCTGTCATGGATTAGCTCTGTCTCTGTCTAGCATGAGTAAACATAGTAATTAAGTAGTCCTGTTATCACTAACATGAAAATATCTATCGTTTGTATGTGTTAGGCTAGAGGGTTTAGAATATGTTGATTTTTTCCTTAAGAACCAAATATATCAAAACCATTTGCATATGTCTTATATCTTGAACTTCTTACAAGGCAGAGATTATGTCATTTCTTTATAACTTCTTACAAATGCAAAATCCCATATAAGGGTAGCTCAATACATGCTCATTTTATGACTTGTTAATTTTCGCCTACACATAGATGAGTTGTGTAAGATGATTCAAACCTACTGGAGAGTTACATTAAATATAGAAGCCATGACTTTCTTGGTAACTTAACAAACCAGTTTCAGAATATGGACAAGCAGTGTACATTTGAAAGAGTAGGTCATTAGTAAACAGAGTGCTGTGAGATTGGGAACCTTAGTAAAATTTTCTTGGAGCTGAGGTAGGAATTTAACTCAGTAATCAATCTCCTCTTATCTTGCTACCAAGACTAAAGCCTAGAGATAGGGTTTCAATTTCAACATGACTGGATTTCTCATCTGCTTCAGCCATTTAAATTTAGTGGCCTTAGGCAAGTCACATAACTCATCTGTGACTCAGTTTTCCTCATTGATAAGATGAAAATAATAATACCTACTTCACACAGTTGTGATAAGGATTAAATGAGGTAACCTAGGCTGAGTATGGACAACATATCCTGCACCTGATAGGCATGCAGCAAAAGCAAGTTTTTTTTTTTAATAATTGTTTCTAGAATGTTTACTTGTCTCTGGTTCATTGTTTCCCATGATATTGTTGCTTAATATAAGTCCTAATACAAACACATACATTTTTTGTTCTTGACCATTTTCTAACTCCAGGAAATCATCTGGTCTTCTTACCTTGGATCTATTTTGTTTTGGTTTTGAGTACTCAGCCTCATAGTTATCTATTTCTCAAAACATCCTCTCACACAATCCTCTTGAGAACAGAGAAAGCATAGAAAACATGAACATAAACATAATAAAACAAACAGTATGATTATTCTACAGGAATATTTTATAATTGTTGAAGAACTGATGAGATTTGCCTTTTGTATTTATAAACAGTATTTTAACAGCTAGTTTCCTAGGTTTCTGGATTTTCTTTTTTTCCTAAGAATTATTATAGTAACTGCATGCGTTGCAATATCTTCACATTTGTGTTTTGTATTTCATTTTTTTCTCTTGCAGAAAAGCAATAATGACTCAGTCAGGTAAATCTTGACAGTACATGAACTTTGGACTTAATGTAGATAAATGTTCTAGTTTATGTAGCTGTGTAATCAGTGTATAAACTAAATTTATAGTCTTTATGCTTGAATTCTATTTTAGATAAATATTATCTTTTATAAATGAAGAAATGTGTAATCGTCAAGTACAAAATGAAGACACCTGAATATTAAATAGGTTTGCTCTAAGGCAGGGAGAATTTATAAAGTGCTGTAAAATTGTTAGATAAAACAACTTTTATCCATTCCACTTATACCCATAAATCAGTCCAGATTTTTATTGATTTCATAAATATTCAAAGATTACCTTGAGTAATAATGATTTCATTAGTTATTTGTTTACTTTTTCTTATACAAATATTATATATAGACTGAAATATTCATGCTTTAAAAATCTGCAGAATGGAAAATATGGTGAATTACATAATCCGTGCTATATTCCTATGTATTACATTCTCACATATGAATGTATTGAAAATGAAATATATAACTGATATTTTCAGATAAGGAAGATTTATAATAGGGCATCATGATATATTTTTGTGTTTTAGAATTTCCTATTTGTAAGTTCAATACTATGGTAGATCTTCTAGGAAAAAAATATCAGTATGTTTTAAGTACTAGCACCTTCCATAAGTTAGCACTTCATTTCTTTGCTTATAAATTCACAGTTCATTTATCACTGTTGACTTTGTTTATCACAAAAGCAATAGCATCATTAATGTATCCCTGACAGTCCTGTGATTACTTAAAAGTAACAGTTATCTAAGATGAAATACCAGATAAAAGCATACTTTTCCATTTGGATGGACCTAACAGTTCTGGCATTGCCAGGGTTCCCTTATGCACCTATAGACATTTGGTAGCAGGTTGATGTAAGGTGGCTTCAGCTCAATGATTCACTCGTGCAAGCTAGCTCACTGTTATTCTCACTGAGGCTTATTCTACAGCAAGCGCCCAAACAACAGGGTACAGGCATTTAAAAAATCTCTGCTTGCAGCATGTTTGTTTTTATATTCCATTGACCAAGACAAGTTATACAACAAATTCCCTTGGTCAGCATGGTAAGACAGTAACCAAATGTGAGGACATAGGTGTTTGGCATGAATAATTTGGATCATGGTAATCTACCACAATGAGGTTTTACGGGGTCCTTTACTTCAATCCCTTATTACAGAATGAAATCATTAAATGAGAAATAGAAGTGTAACCTGCTTCAACTTGAATTTTATTTGCTTTATGCCACTAGAACTGATTTGCTTGGTATCTGTCCCCTGCAGCGATAAACATATCCTAGTGACAAGTATGTCTCAATATTGTTTGTATGCAGAAAGCTTAAATCTTGCTCCCTCCTTCCATCCCTACTATACTTCTTTACTAACCCTTAAAAAAAACATATCTAATGTGCATTTCTAGCATAAAATAGATTCCACATTACAACAAACCAAACCAATCCATAACAAATCAAAATTCTCAAACTTTAAAAAACGTATTTTCAGAGAGTTTACATATACTACATGTTTAAAATAAAGATTTCTAACATGAAATTATGATCTACACACAAAAAATCAGGATTTGGACATATTAGGTAAATTTTCACATATAACGAGTGACTGTTGAGCTGTAACAACTCAAGTAATTAGTAAACGAAGTTTGATGAGAAAATACAGCTTAAATACCCTGCTAGTCTTGAGGTAAGCAGTACATTTTATTGCTTTCTAGCAGCACATTTCTTCTTTTACAGTTGCAAATCAACTTCTCAATATCATGTCCTCTATCATTTTTTGAAATGATTCTGATTATTTACCAACCAGAAGATTTATTTGGGGAAATGTGTGAGGGGGAAAAGAGAAATAATTATAATTCAAGGGTATAATAACATTTCTTCAGAAGAATTTTAGATTTAGTAAACTGTGATTGTAAGTCAAGAAATGGATCAAGAAAAAAGTAAGGCTTTGTAAGAAAAAGACTTTGCAATAAAAACTCATTTGTAAAATGCGTTCACAGGGAGCTGGAGTATTATCTTTGGAATTGAGGACAGACTTGTTTTTCTATGAGAGGAGTGGAAAAGAGTGGGGTAATTATAGGCTGCAGAACAAAGCTTTGTGAGATCAGGGTGTATGATACAATGGACCCATAACAATAGGAGGGAAGATTTTTTTTTCACAAGCTTTTCAGTAAGATCAGAGGTAGCACCCCTTATTTAGATTGAAAGTCTAACTCATTGTAATTTATCTCATATTATCTAAGCATCTCTCATGTGACAAGAATCTTCCTATATTCTTATGGTTTCAAGAGGAATAAAGAACTATCTCTGGATTGAAGGACTTTACAGTCTAAGTGAAAGGTATCATGTAAATCCATTCTCATGTTCATCAGAGGGCTCTTGGAGAAAGCAGTATCTATATTTGGTCTTAAACAATGTATAGGCATTGATTATGAGAAGATAAGAAAAAAAGGCAAGAGAAGAATAATAATTTCCAAATTAGCTAAGGTACATAGCTAAATGCTCAGCATTGACAGAGATTTTTCTTAATTGTTTTTAACCTTTGATGAACCCCAAAATGTTACAGATCTGTCTTTCTGGAATGTTGAATTACCTCCTACCAATGCTGTTCAGTGTAGAACCTGCGTTTCTTATTGATGAGAAGAATCTTCCTGAGCAAATTGAACTGGCAATAGGAATTATGTATAGCTCCTTCTATTAGCAATTCTGCAGGAGGTTTATGCTGAGGAGATTCTAGTTAGTAGAATATAAATAAGGAATAAAAAGTAGAATTAACAAGGCTTCTCCTTTTTACTCAGAGGAGCTACAGTTGACTGGAAATGGTTCTAAAACAGTAGTATAAGCTGCTAACAAGTTACTACCAATTGAATTCCAATGCTGAATAGCCTCTAATAAAAGACCTATTTATAAAATAAACCAACACGTTGGACTTTGTGGTAGTCAGCTTTTCATCACTGTGACCAAAATACCTGACAAGGACAAAAAGTTTATTTTGACCTCATAGTTTCAGAGAATCAGTCTGTGGTCAGCCAACTCTTGCTCTGGGCCTAAGGTGAGGCAGAACATCATGGTGGAAGGGTATGGCTGAGGAAAGCAGCTCAGAACATGGCAATCAGAAAGCAGAGGGAGTCTGAGTACAAGGAGCCAGGGCTCATTCCCAGCGTCCTACTTCCTTCAGCTGTGCTCTACCTGTCTACAGTGACCACCCATTAAGCTTTTCAAATTATTAATCTCCAAGGTCTCACTTCTAGTGTCCTGCTTCCTCCAGGTGGGCCCTACCTGCCTATAGTTATCACCTATCAACATTTCAAATTATTAATCCATCAAAAGAATTAATCCTCTTATTAGGTTATGGTTCTCATAATCTAATTATTTCACCTTTGAGCATTCCTATATTGTCTCACACAGGAGTTTCAGGAGACATCTCATATCCAAACTATAACAGAATTGTTATTGTTGAAATTTTATTATATTCCTCAATTCTACATATTTCAGAAAACTCTGTCTCTACTGATGATTTTAAATTTACATGTACATTTAAGTATATGAATATATATATGAATATGAAAGTTGTAAAATTTTATTTTAATGGTTTTAATATTAATTTCCTTCCTTTTCCCACCTAAAACAAATATTTTTAGTATTCATATTGAATAGAATTATCAAATCAAATATAACTTTTGATAATTGATCTTTTTTTTTAACCTACTCATTGTTGCTCTATTGTCTCTTCTAGTACTTGTGAAGGTGTATGAAATGTGGTTAGGAACTTGAACTTTGGAATCAGACCATCTGAATTTTAGTTATGTGATATTAGGCAATTTTTAAAACACTTTAAGCTTGGAACTTTATCTATTATCATCTATATTTTATCTGTAGAACTGATATGATAGTATCTACCTCCTCTCAGAGGGTTACCATTGTAATTGTGTTGGATCAGTCATAGAAAATGGTTTTATTGTTTTTAGCAAGAGTAAACTCTCATGACTGCTAGCTATTAATAATAAAATCTGAACAAACTTTCCTCTTGAGGCAAGCATGTCTTCATTTTGTTCTGAGCACATTGTACCTCATTGATTCCCATTTCCTTATGTAGAGTTGCTTCTTTCTTCTTAGGAAAAACTCCTTAGCTTGAGACCTCACTGAAGTCTCACTTATTCCATAAGACTTTGTCCCATTACTGCACAGCCCAGAAGTTTCTGAACATAGATATATGTACACTTTGCCTACTTTTTTGGTCCTTAATTGGATTCATGGTTCACTATTATTGTTCATTCATTTGCCTATGTAGAATTTCCCAAAGAAATTCTAAGTCCTTGGAGAGACAAAATATTACATTAGCATAAACCAAAGAAACAAAAACACATCACAAAGAAAAAAATGATCAAACCAAATGATTCTTCCCTTCAAGACATTTCTAGAATGGATTCCAAGCTCTTAGATATTTACTAAATGAACATTAGAATGACTGTCTTAGAATATTAGAAATAATTTTCTTAAGTTCCAAGGGGAATTGAATATACACAAAATGATAGTTTTTCGTAAAGAAGGTGATATTAATCAAACTTTTATTAGTATAGAAGGGTGGGCTTTAGATCACAAGGTAAAGGAAACTTTACCTACCACATGTTTGCTGCTGCTTTTTGATTTGGAGCCTCCCACAAACTTAATGGTATCAGGGACACCAGAACTGATCTTCAAGATTGCTGAGGCTGGTTTTCTTTGGCTGGTCTGCTGCAGACTTCTTTTTATTATCTTTGGTTACCTAGCAACTGGTAATGATGACCTAAAGCCAGAGGATGCCTCAAGGCTCTTCCTCGTGCTTTGATTGTCAGTGTTAATTCATTGACCACATTCCTTTGATGTTCATATCAAGTCCATATTAGTGTGAAAAGTGGAAAACTGATTTTGGTTAATGAAACAGTCACTCATTATTTGATATTATAATATTTCTAATATTATAGAGTGGGTTTGTTTTTTAAAATTTCTGAATAAACTTCTGGCATAATTTGAAGAAAAATAATTGGTGGTGACTTACTATGATTTAAAAAGAAGTAGAAGTGATTTCTCGATAGGTGGCTTCTTTCAAATTGCAGGTTTAAAGTTGCCTGATCACAGTAAGGAACTAATTGCCTGATCTTAACTAGGCACACTGTGGTAAAGCGATCTTGGAAACATTTCTTCTCCTGGTGTTTGTATCACCTTGAGCTTCATTTAATGATGCCTTACTTTTTTTGATACTGAACTTCATTTCAACAGAAAATGTGGGTTACTCTTACTTTTCCTTTTTATTTTATTTTTTTTTTAAATACTGAGTTTTTAAAAGTTTAAGTTAGCTAAAATATATTTTTTAGTTAAAATTCTGTTCAAAATTCTGTTCTGTTCAAAGAAGTAGATTTGTCTTATTTTTTTTAAACAGCTCATAATACTTTATGACATTAACTACTTACTTTAATGTCTCTGTGATATTTGTCATTTTTAATTTCAGAAATATATTTACCACTGCACTTGGAATAATATTATATGACTGTATTAGTGAAGAATAATGAAATAATCTCAAATTTGTTTAATCCAAACCTTAATGTTAACTTTAGTTTATAATCTTTTTTTACCTAACTGGAGTTTAATTGTAGAGTGAATAAAATCAACTTGAATGTTAGTATCTGGATAAACAACTTGTTTCTAATTTAATCCAGTAGCCCTGTTGTATCTTTATTATGTATATATGATTGCACAAGACATTTTAGGTCTTGAGAATATGCTAAAGCATATGCTAGTAATTTATGATTTTATGAAGAAGAGATAGAAGTAAATAACAAGGACAAATGTAGTTATAGAGAGATATTGCATATATATATATACATGTGTGTATATATGTATGTATAAATATGCATATGTATATATGCTTTTATATATATCTATATATATATATAGATATATATCATGTGTGTGTGTTTGATAACAAGGGAGACTGATAAATTTAAAAAAGGATATGGGACATCACTCTTCCTGTTAGTTGCCAGGTAGTGCCTACTGAATGAGACTTCAGGGAAGCAAACACCAGCTAGACTTGTGCTGAGCTTGGACAATGGGATGGGAAAGTAGAACGTGTGCACATAAAACATTGAGGGCTAGACCCAATAGAAACTGGTTGCTCTTTGAGTGAATGAGGTCAGAAAAATAGAAAACTTGAACAAGATTGACTATTTGAATAATCAAGGCAAAGTTAGTACCAGTGACAGGGAAACAGGAACCACAGTAGTTTTATCATATTAAGGGAAAAGTTTATGGTTTTGACATGCAATTTTACTAACCAATAACTATTATATTCATCCAGGAATTTTCTTCACTACTTTTATAAATATTTTATCCTGTTACTTTCCTTCCTTACTAAATTTTTACATAATCACTTTTAAGGATGACACTGAATACTATCCCAATATTCTTATGAACGTTTTTCAAAGATTAAAGGAAAGATGGAAGAAATTCTATCTATCAATGCTTCCGATGGGATATGTCAAAACAATTTCTTCCATTTTTGCTAGGAAATAATTTTTCTGGTCGAGAGATTACAAAGAAAGAAACCAGGTTGTAATTTGTTCTCCAAAAATTGTAGTTTCCTCAAGTACAATCTGAACTTTATTGTTGAATTTTTTGGCAAAATTGAAAATCATTAAAATTTTTGAAATCAATTGAAAAATCATTTTCAGTTTTGTGTGCCGTTAGATTTTCTTTTTTGAAAATATGAGAATTGTTCAGAGAATCAAGAATTGTTCTAAGTCCTTATTATTCTCCAAATTTCACAGCAGCATACATATATACTTTTACATGTTGATATGCTTGCATTCTTGTAAATTGATCTATTTCCATTAGTTTATTTATTTATTTATTTATTTATTTATTTTGGAAGCAGGGATTGATCCCAGGGTGCTTAACCACTGAGTCACATCCCTAGCCCTTTTAAATTTTATTTTTCTTTAGAAACGGGGTCCCAGTAAGTTGCTTAGGGCCTTGCTAAGTTACTGAGGCTGTCTTTGAACTCACGATCCTTCTGCCTCAGCCTCCTGGAGTGACTGGAAATTATAGGTATGTGCTACCATGCCCACTATTTCCACTAGATTTTAAAAAGTCAAATTGATGAGTATCATGTCAGAATGGTTTGAACATTTTATATCAGTTCTTCACATAGTATATTATTGATATGATTTGAAATAGTAAAGCAAAAAAAAAAAAAAATTCATTCTATTAGGCATCTAGAGCCCTGAGTTGTATTTCTTATTTCTATAAAAGGATGTTAGAGAAAGGGTAAAATTCTATTGGTCAAAATTTCCTCCTATGTCTTCATTTATAACATAAAAAGTTTGATCTAGATCACCAGCCTTTTTTTTTTTTTTTTGGTCTCTGTATATGACAAAATGTAAAAATGGAATTTTTTGAGATTGTTCATTAGTTATTGTTTACCAAGGAGCATGTCCCATGGGTGGGAATAAGACACAGGACATACAAATTGTTGAAAAGTCAAGTAATGTAAGATTTGGGACACTGGATATAGGTACTTTTATCCAGGAACTTATTGTGAAGTTTCTCAGACCTGGGGTGATATTCAAAATTGAGAATTTCTACCCTCAGGTAAATCAGGTTCCAACTGAATGAATGTAGTGATAGAAAATAAAAGGAAATTTTTAAAAAGTGGAGTGGGAGAGAGGCTTCTGCAGAAAGAAATGCTTGTGCCATACAGTTAGGCAAGATGGTTATATTGACATCTGGTTCTGTGCCAACTATCCTCTGAAGAACTTGATTTTCCTAGGCATATCCAAGTGGTAAGGAGAGTCATTGAAGCATCAAGTATCCACATTGCTCCAAGTTCCAAGCCAGTCTACCGAGTTTACCAGTTCACTGAAAATAGCAGCACCCTAGTTCAGGTTTCCTTCTAATAACCATGAGACCTATGCAGGCCACAGGGCCTGGTTAACATTCAGGATGTTGACATTGACTGTGTCCAGCACAGAGGAAGAAATGATGGATATGTGTAAGGAGTGATCAGTCATTCAAATCAGTGAAGTGTCTTTCATACAACACATGAATTTTTTTCTTCTCATGGTCTATCCTTTTTTCTGCTGCACCAACTCTTAAGGTTCTTTTGAAACCTTTCCAAATAGGGCTTTCTAATTGCAGTTTCCCAGTCTCCTAATGTCACTATTTTCATTTATGTAGAATTATTTCTCGTTGACACAGGGAGATATGTCTGTTATCAGGAAAACAGAAACTGCTTCTCTCACTCATTTGTCTGCAAATTGTGCAGTGACAATGCATTTATTCTCTGTCTTCTCTATTTTATTTATCAAGAGATTTCTGCGACCAGAATAAATTTTATTACCTGAAAGGAGAAAAGAAAATAGTTTTTCAAAATCTTTTACAAGGTTTTCCACAAAATAGAATTATTTTATCATTCTTAATATTAATTACCACACCAATATATTTTTCTTAATAAAAATAATTATTTGAATAGAATAAAATTAATATAAAAGTCCCTTCTTAATCTTCTCTTCCCCTAGCAACTTAATTTCTCAGTACGGTATTTTTTTTTTTTTCCTGCAAATAGAGGCATTTGGATTCAGTGAACTTTGAGGTCCCTTCAAGCTCTGACACTAAGTCTGAAAGTTAAGGATAATTGGAGGACTTCCCTTGTTTTCTTAGATTGAAGTCATGAAAAGTATCTACTGTGCTGCTTTCTAAAACATCCCATAGACTCACTGAAGTGAACAGACCATTGCAATAGTGTGACATTGAATGCTATTTATCTTTTGATATTCCTCAAATGGTTGCTTCTCAGTCTTCCATGCAGTGATTTTGCAAGCATTCACTCCTTGAAGCAGGTGGCATTTTTCTAATTTTAACTCAGGTCAATCAGTAGGGTGAGTATTGATGAACAAGCATTTGCTACAATCATGTCTCAAGTAATGTCAATCTGGATTGAACATGTGCCATGCCTAAGAGATTTCTTAATTAACCTACTGACACTGCCAATGAGAGTTCAATGTTGTTTCAAAAAAGTACTATAAGTGCATACCTCTTTGCTATTTTTTACCATTTGCTCTGGTGTCCCATGAATATTGTGTCTTTTAATTTTCTTACCAAAATTAAATGATTTATGAAGACCATTTAAATGCATTATTTCAATTCCTTAAAATGCTAGTGGCTCAGTAATGTTTGATTACTCAGCCATGGGTACATTGTAATATAGGAAAATATAGGTTATGAGATAGGACCAGATTAGCTGTTTTTTGTGATTTAGGTTTACTTATTTGTTTTTAGAAAGGTTCATTATGAAGTCACTTACCTGTAAAGTATCACTTGAAAAGTCTGACTCCTGAGTCCCTCTTCCAGAAATCTCATATTATTGTCATGCTTATGATATTTTTCTTGCCAGTTTTGAAAGTGTAGTACAATTGCTGCTGTGATTTTTCACTCTGGAAAACCTAGTGTATACCCATTTCATTTTCTGTAAAATTTGCTTGAATTTATCTGAAAGTAACTATAATAGATATTGTATGAAAACAATGTTTATTATTAGCTAGCATATAAATTCAAAAGCATTTTTAAAAATTGAAGGATCACTTAAATATAGAATACCTATAAAATACTCTAATAAAGTCCATAATTGATTTTTTTACATATGTACCACCCAGATCAAGATATAGAGCATTTCCAAACTTTGTGAGTTTTCTTGTTGTTCCTTCCCAGTCTGTCTTCTCTCCCCTGTTGAAACCACTATTCTATTTTCTACCACAATTGATAATTTTGTAAAAATTGTTATATTCAGATCCAAATATAAGACACAAATTTAGTAATTTAAACAACACATTTATTATCTTAGTTTTCATGGGCCAGGAAACAGGGATCCACTGAAGATCTCACCCAACTGGTACTGTTGACCAGGATTAAAACCTCATCTGATACTTGAGGTCTTCTTTCAAGTTCCCTATGTCCACAGAACTCAGTTACTTGTGGTTGTAGGACCGGAGTCCTTATTCTCTTGTTGTCTAACAGCCAGTGATGGCTTTCAGTTTTAGATGGCTAACACCAGGTCCTAGCTGTGCAATTCTTTTACAACATGCTAGTTCATTTCTCCATATTCAGCTTGGGACTTCTTTTATTTTGGATTTCCTTGAATATTTATAAGGACTTATTTGGTTAGGTCAGACCCATTCAGGGTAATCTCCTTTCTTATTAACTCAAACTCAGCTGATCAGAAATCTTAATGGTATCTGGAGAATCTCTTCTACCATATAATACAACATTATCACGGTAATAATATCTCATCATATTAAAAAATCCCTCTCATGGTCAGGGGGAGAAGATTATATAGGGAGTGTATAGTAGTGGGCAGGAACATTGGAGGCCATGTGCCTATCAGTGCATGAAAAGTGTAAACTAAGGTGATAAAAATGAACTAAGACTCTGCTTTACACTTTCCATTCTTTACGCAGTATCCTACTTTTGTACAAATATGAAGAGTTCAATGATGTTAACAGAAGGATCTTCCAGCTAGCTAAAGCTATCAATTATTGAATGTTATTATGTTCTATTATCAGAATTAAAGCTATTGTCAACTTTATGAAATAAGATTTTAGCCCCGTTTAATAGATACAGAAGCTGAGACTTGTAGACAAAAAGTAAATTACTTCAGAGCACATAGTTGTGCATGAAAGAGAGTCAACCAAGTTCTAACTCCATGTCCTATGCTTTTATATACTACATTACATGCTCAAAGTTAAAGAGGGGATGGAGGATGAGAAAAGAATGGAAGAACTTTAGATTATGTAGAGGGAAATGAAGGGGGGTATGAAAAATGGTGGAAAAATGGTGAAAAATGGTGGAATGAGACATCATTACCCTATGTACTTGTATGATTACATGAATGGTATGAATCTACATCATGTACAACCAAAGAAATGAAAAGATGTACCCTATTTGAGTACAATGAATCAAAATGCAGTTTGTAAAAATAAAAAATAAAACAAATAAAATAAAATTTAAACAGACCAAAAAGTTTTAAGTAGACTTTAAAGGATATGTGGACTCTCATAGTACATGCAGAAATAACAGTAAAAAACAGAAACAGCAAAAACAGAGCCATGAAGTTGGAAAAGGGTCAGAAATGTTTGGACTGTAATATTTCTGATAATATTGCTGAATTTTGCAACTAAATTTTCACCTTCCCTATAGATAGCATTACATTGGCTAATACTTTATTTTGATACCAAGAACTTACATTTATAAACACTGTATATGACCCTATGGAAGTTTGTTTTGTCTTATGTAAGGAACACGTTCATTTCCTATGCAGGATCTTTTTTCTTCAAGACCTTTGGGAGAGATTCCTTTCTAGTTTTCAGATGAAGAAGAGCTGAGCTCACTGAACTGAGTTACAATCATTTTCCATCTTTGCCTGCTTATAAATCTTCATATTACAATTTTGGCACAGCCATAACATACATCTGATTCCATGATGAGTGTACATTTCCTTTTGTGGGGATCTCACTTTCAGTTAATGTATTTTACCTCTGTAAGCTGTCTTATAGTCTTTTTGAAACTAGCCAGGGTATGAATAAACAAATATATGAATAAAAGTTAGGCAAGTTGTTTATAGAAACTAGTGTTGAATTTGAAGATAGGTAGGGAGCTCTGAAATATGATCGACTGATGCTTAGCTATCAATCCTCCTACACCAAAGTGAACTGGAGCACTAAATTGCTAGCTTGGCTGCTATCTATTGTTAATAGATACCTGTGGCCTGGCTTGAACTTGGTATTATGAAGGGTATGGTTTGGACCTACTGATACTGATTTCATTCTGGTGTCTCCTTTCTTTTTTAAAACAACAACAATGACAACAGCAACAGCAACAACAAAAACTCAGTAACTGGATACAAAGGATGTAAAAAGAGTAGTGAGAAATTAAGATCCATTGAAAGTTACTTCAGAAGCTGTGTCAGCTCAATTTAGACAAAAGTGGGCTGGCGCAGACTCACACAGTATGGCACATCAGCAAAGCAATGATTGTTACAAATAATAGCACTGCACTTCCCTTTCATTTTCTGAAATGTAAACTGTATTAGAAAAATAATGCTATACAACTCTGTGGCAAACACAGTTGTAGGAATTTTTTGTAATGCTAAGTTATTTGAAAGAGTTTACAGCAATTGTTACAAAAAACTAAGGAGTAAAACTTGGCAAAGGAAGTAAATTGAAAAGCCTAGAATGTCATAAACATTTCAGGAAAAAAGGAGATGGGACAGAAATGACCAAAGGATCATATAATATAAAATCATGGGAAACATAGAGTATGAGAATATGGAAGAAGAGGTGAACATCCTTGAGATCCCTGAAGACTACTTGTACAACAAGAGAAGTCGAGTGGTGAAGTGGGCACATACAAATCACATGCAGAAAGACAACAAAAACAAGGGTTATGGTTTGTATCTGGAATGTCCTTCCCAAACTCATCTGCTATAGACTTGGTCCTCAATGCAGCTATGTCTAGAGGTGGGGCTTTGGGGAAGTGATTGGATTACGAGAGCTCCAACATCACCAGTGAATTAAACCATTCGGTTAATAGTTTGAATGGATTACTTGGAGAAGGTGGAAACAGGCAGGTGGGCACAGTTACAGGAAGCAGGTCACTGGGGCATGCCCTTGGGGACCTTATCTTTACTCTGGCTCCTTCCAACCTCCCTCTCTCTATTTCCTGGCTTCCATGAGAGGAACTGTTTTCCTTCCTCATGTCCTTTCATCGTGTTATCTTGCCTGGCCTCAGACCCAAAGTAACGAAGCCAGTAGACTATGAATAAAAAACAAGGACCAAGCCAATCTCAAAAAGCCAAAGGAAGAATGATATCGCTAATAAGTGGATGATGACACATAATGGGGGGAGGGAAGGGTTAGTGTTAGGGTTAGAATTAGGGTTAGGGAGGGGGGCATGTATGGAGGAAGGAAGCACTGTATAGAGGGTAAAGAGGGGTGGGAGGGGTGGGGGGAAGGGAAAAAAATAACAGAATGAATCAAACAATATTACTCTATGTAAATTTATGATTACACAAATGGTATGCCTTTACACCATGTACAAACAGAGAAACAACATCTATCCCATTTGTTTGCAATAAAATAAAATTTAAAAAAAAAAAAAAAAAACAAGGACCAAAATGAATTTGTCTTTGTTTGTCAGGTATATTTGGTCCCAGGGACAAAAAGTTAACTATTACAGTAAGATAGTAAATATGGCACTGGTCTAGGGGAAAAAGAGAGATTTTTAAGACTAGGGAATGATGAGAGATATAAATCATATGTGCATTTGATGTGTATCATGATGAGTATTAGTGCAGCTGGAAATTGAATTTGAACAATAACCATAAGCAAGCTGCTTTCTTGTGTAATCAAGAGAAAAATAAGAGATTTAAATTAAATTAATAGAAATTCTAATTTACTAAATTTATTTTAATTCTTTCGTCCTTTGGTAGCCAGAAATGAGGAGACAACTCTAGTCATTTAATCAGCATAATGTAACTGAGTAGTCTAACTATAACGTACATTTCAGTGAATACCTGTATTAGTTTCCTATGGTTGCTGTAACAAATTACCACAGTTTTAATTGCTTGAAACAACAAGCATTTCCTCATATTTCTGGAAGCCAGAAATCCATTTCACAGTGTCTTGGCCATACTCCCTCTAAGATTCCAAGGGAGAATTTTTCCTTGCTTCTTCCAGTTTCTGGTGATATGGGCATTCTTTGACATGTGGCTGCATATAACTCCAGTGCTCAAGGGTAACATCTTCAAATTTCTACCTTGTCCATCTTCTCATTACCTTCTTTGTATAAAATGTCTGTCTCTTTCTCTTATAAGGATACATGTGATGGCATTTGGGGAACACCTGGGTAAATCCAGATAATCTCCCCATTTCCAGATCCTATTTAATCATAAGTTCAAACACCTTTTCCCAAAATAAGATAAAACTCACATTTTCCAGGGATTTTCCATGTGATATCAGTGGGAGTTATCATTTAACCTACTAAATTTTCTAATTTAAACATAAGATGGTTTCTTGGCACAAAATAAGGACTTCAGTATGATTTTTTTTTAACCTCTCAAGGTGTCTTGGCCCATATTCTGTTGCTATAACAAAGTATTTGAAGTTAGCTAGGCATGGTGACCCACCCTACAATCCCAGTGACTTAAGAGGCTGAGGCAAAAGGATCTCAAGTTCGAGGTTAGTCTTAGCAACTTAGCAAGGCCCTAAGCACCTAAGCAACTTGTTGAGACTCTGTCTCAAAACTAAAACTAAAAATGGCTGGAATGTAGGTCAGTGGTAGAGTTCCCCTGGGTTAAATCTCCAGTACCACAAAAAAATAAAAATAAAACTTATCCAAAATGCTTGAAGCTGGGTACTCATAAAGAAAAGAGGTTTGTTTAGCTCACAGATTTGAAGACTGAAAGTCCAAGGTCAGGTGGCCTTATCTGGCTCTAGGAAAGACTCCTTGGCTATGTCACAACATGGTGGAAGAGGAGAAAGAGAAAGAGCTGCAGGCCGAGAAGGCCAAGTGCACAGAATGTCCTTGCTTTACAACAACCTGCCTTCATGACTGCTTCCTCACTCCACGTGAGGAAGTAATTCCTTTCAAGGGCTATAGTCCCTGACCTAATACCTTCCACTAGACTCCGCCTCTATAGGATTCCACTTCCTCAACAACAAAACACAGGGAACAAGCCTCCAGCACTGGAATCAAGCACTAGAATCACTGGGGATTGGGGAGAGAAACCACATGCAAACCATAGCAATAGATCTTTCTTATTCGTCCTTCACAAAGATATGATATTGTTTGGATGGCTAAGTCATTCTAAGAATTAAATGAGGTTTGGAAAAGTGTGCTCCAGGTGATAAAATGCTAATCAAATATAAGGTAATGTTAGTACTTTATTATCAAACAGATTCTATAATTATATTCTAATAAAATATTGTCAATATTTTACTGTGAATAATAATAATGATAACTAAGATAATATAATGCTGTATTGAGGGAATATGGAAAGACTAATAAGGTAAAAAATATTTTCTCTTTTATCCTCTATCTTTGCCATGTGGGTAATAAAAATATTCACATTTTAGGGTTGTTTTCAGGAGTTGATGTGCATAAAATATTTAGAAAAGTGTTAGACACATTATAGAGTCAGTGGTGATGAAATAATAAAAGATGAAATAAGAGTTCTAGGTAATTATTTGTAATTTGGGAAAAGGGTGAATATGGAAATAGGAAGGAGATTCTAAAAATATCAAATGAGATTGTCAAAGAAATGTTTCGGTGATAACTTTCAAGTGGGAAATATTTATTTGGGTTAGTCCTGCCTCAAAATGTTATATTTTTTCATTTATTACTATCTGTCTATCTATCTATCTATCTATCTATCTATCTATCTATCTATCTATCTATCTATATCTTGTTTTAACATTCGATATTAATGTTAGTTGTATAATGACAAAAATAGAGTTCTAAGAACTGTCATAAGCATAACTCAGACAGTCCAGTGGGATTCAAGGCAGTCTGTAAAATAGGCCATTGAGGGATTAGGATGGAGAAAGCACTAGAATTGTTGATCCCCATATCATAGGCTTATGACTTTTTGCACATGGAAATTGAGTCACAGGGGACAAATATATATAAGTAGAGGACTACCAAGTATGTTCTATAAGAAAAGTGTTATGAGAGTTCATTATGAGAGTCCCCTGGTACAGGGAACCAGGAAAGTCTTCATAGAGGAGATGGAATTTGAGCTGAGTCTAGAAAAATGAGCAGGAGTAGTCCTTTTAGGCAAAAGAGGAGAAACATTTCAGATTGAATAGACAAATTATGGTGACATGAAAGACATAGTAGGTTCAGAAACTTATGACTGGCTGCTAAAATTAGGTTAGTGAGCATTTGTAATATTTGAGAGATGTTTTTGAAAAAACGTAGAGATCATGCTATCAAGGAATTCATAGAAGTAAAGAGTTTTCCTTTTATCTTGAGTGGTATGGAAGAATTTCATACCAAAAATTATTTGTTTCCAATTTAGAAAATATATTCTGAAGCCATGAATATTTGAGGTATGTCTCTTTATTTCCCACTAAATATATCCATAAATTTACTAACAGTGAAGACATTCTGAAATACCTAGGAGGTAGAGAGCTATTCCACTCTTGTAATGGCACTTCCAAACTTATTGTTAATAAATGTTACAGTTGAGAGAATATAGACTGTGGAAGGGAGCCCCAGCAAATGGATGGAGTGATACCTCAATTCTTCGTAGTCTAGGCTCTCCAGAATTCTAATAACATCTCCTAATACAGAGGGATATATGAATTAAAGGATGGAATTTGGAGCACTGGCAGGGGATTGGGGAGACAGATTTCAGGTTTTTAGCTGAGGGCCAGAACCTTTGAAGTAAAGACTCTCATGAAGGTCATATAGACTTTGCATACATTTATCCAGGACACTGGAGAAAATGCTAGAAAAAGGTTGGAAGCATTATGACATTGGCATCTGACTTACAAATATAAATTTCTCTGGAATTATGGCTGTCTTTCTTTCCCTTAAACCCTGTTCCATTTCCCAGGGAGTTTGTACTGGGAAGTTAAACTAAGTTTCAAAATATAATAAATTTATATCAGTCTACCTACCTCCCTACATCCTTAATAACCTATCTACACTATTTTTACTTTTTGTATTTCTTTCACATTTTATTTTTATCTATTTTTCCTGGGACTAATAACAGAGATATGATTACAATGGCTGACAGAGACAGTAATTACCAATATTAAGTGACTCACAATGAGTTAGACACTCAATAGTGTGTGTATCTAAGCACTCATATCAAATAACTTTAAATAAAAGATTTTAAATGTTTTATTAAATAATGAGAGTGATATTTAGAGAACATAAAATAAAGTCAGAATGTTTCAAATAAGAGAAATAGAGTTTTTGGAAATTAAAACAATGACTGCTAAAATTCAAAAGACACATTCCATATAAAATCCATTTTATAGCAGCAGAGTAACCATTGTACTAATTTGATGATTTGAGGATTACTTTATAACCAAGACAGCATGGTACTGCCCTGGATTTGATGGTACATACCTTTAATCTCTGCTATTTGGGAGGGTGGGTCAGGATGATAGCAAGTTCATAGCCAGTTTTGGCAACTTAGTGAGATCTGTATCAGAATAAAATAAAAAAGGTGGAGGGGAGGGCTCGGATATAGCTCAGTGGTCAAGTGCTTGCCTAGCACGAGCAAGATCCTGGGTTTAATTCTCCAATTTTGCAACAACAACAACAACAATAATAACAATAGTAAACAGCATGGTGCTACCATAAAAGTAGACACATAAACTAATGGAACATAATAGCCCCCAAATTAATCTGCACATTAAGGTTAATTGATATTTGACAAAGATACCAGCAACTTACAATGAGGAAAGCACAGTGCCTTCAGTAAATGGTGCTGGAGAAACTGTATAACCCACATGCAGAAGAATAAAATTAGATTCCCATCTCTTACTATAAATAAAAACTAACTCCAAAATGGATTGAGGACATAAATGAGCAACCTAAAACTCAGAAGAACAGGAAGAAAATAGAGGGGAAAATCTCCCTGGCATTGGTTCAGAAAATTTTTTTTAAATATATAAACCTCAAAGTACAGGTTACAAAACAAAAGTGGACAAATTAGATACAACAAATTAAAAAGCTCCCGTATAGCTAAGCAAACTACAAAGAGACAAGCTTTGGAGTAGGAGAGCATATTCATGAACCATATCTGATAATGGATTAAATTCCAAAATGTATAAGGAACTTAGATAATTTAATAGTAGCAAACAAATAATTTAATTAAAAAACTAATTATTCAGGGCAAAGACCCTGAATAGACATTCTTAAAAGAGGACATAATAATGACTGACAGTTATATGAAAAAATGCCAACATTACTAATTGAGGTATAAATAAATGAAGTCCACAATTAGATATTGCCTCACTGCAGTAAGAATGGTTATTATCAAGAACAGAAAATTTAAGTGAGAAGAAGATGCAGAGAACAGGGAACCCTCATACACTATTTTTTTGGAAAAGAAAATTAGGATAGCCACATGAAAAAGAGTATGGAAGTATCTAAAAACATTAAAAAATACAACTCCCATATGATCCAGCAATCGCACCCCTGTGTATCAGTCCAAAGGAAATGAAATTAGTGTTGAAGAGACATCTTCACTCCCATAGTTATTGCAGCTCTATTCATAAGAAATGGAAGCAATCTAAGTGTCCATCAGCTGGGGAATGGAAAATAAAATGTGGTACATGTACACAGTGGCAATGGAATACTATTCAGCCATAAGAAGAATGACGTTTTGTCATCTGTAATGATGTGGATGGAACTGGAAATCTTTATGTAAGTGAAATAAGCCAGGCAGAGAAATGTAAGTACTGTATGATTTTGCTCACGTGAAATCTAAAAAAAAAAAAACAAAAAAACAAAAAAAACATTTATCTGGAAGTAGAAAGCCAAAAGCCAAATGTTGGTTACCAGAGGTTGGAGAGAGTTGGGGAGGATTGATCAATGAATACCAAGTTCTAGTTTGATAAGAAGGGGGCTAGTTCTGATGTGCTATTGCACAGTAAAGTGATTTTAGATGGGGATTCTGTCATGTATATCTCCCAAAGGTAGGAGAAAGGATTTGATTGTTTCCCCATGAAGAAATCATAAATGTTTGAGGAGATAGATATTTTTAACCTTATTATACAATTCACATATGTAGCTAAATATCACAATACCTCATTAATATGTGCAAATTTTATGTTTTTGTTTATTGGTTAAATTTAATTTAAATAATAAAATTGGTAGGCTATGAAGAAAGGAATCATATGCATATATGTCTGATAACAAGGACTATTCATAAAAGACGGACAGAACCACAATCTTTCACAAAGTCGACTGCAGCCTGACAAGAAAAAACACTTCTGTGAGAACCTCTGCCCAGCAGCTCTCATTTCAGTCTCAAACCAGCAGCACCCTTGTCGTTGGTCCGTGTGACCAAGGAATATTGTTTCAAAGTCTTTCATGTTATCCCTTTCATTTTGCCTTTAAAACTTGCCCTCACTGGCATCCTCTTTGAATACTACACACATTGTTTGCTGCCTCACACACACTCACACACATTCACATTCCCACTGGAATGTTATTCCTGAATAAATTTAATCATTTTTTTTTTTTTTTGGTTAAGAGAAAATATGGTATATTTTCACACTATTATGTTTTTTAAAAGAGGGAAATGCTCTCATTTACAACAACATGGATGAGCCTAAGGACCTCATATTAAGTAAAATAGGTCAAACACAAAAAGACAGATGGGTGGCATGATCTTAATTAAATGTGGAATCTACAAAGTCGAACTCATAGAAATAGTAAAATGGTAGTTATAGGAGCTTGAAGACTAGGGGTTGGGGGATTTTGGTCAAAGGACATAAAATTTCAGTTAGGAGGAATACTTTCAGGAGATCCATTGTATATCATGGTGCTAGTAGTTAATAGAAATATTTTATATGTTTAAAAATTGCTAAGAGAGTAGATTAAAGTATTCCTACAGTAAAAATAACATGTATGAGAAGTAATGCATATGTTAACTTGATTTAGTCATTCTACAACACATACATATAATCATATGGTACACCATAAAGATGTACATTTTTTACTCACCAATTTAGAAAATAAATGAAAAAAATGAGCTTGAAATAAAAATGTTCACAGAATTTAGAATAATGATGGGTTTGAAATTCTAAAGAACAGTAACAATGGATTTTCTTAAAAACCAGGTTTTACTTACTTATTTCCAGAAGCAGTGTTTTTCACATACTAACAACTTTTAAGGAAGTTTAAGGCTAACAATTTATACCATAGGACAATCTCTGTTGATTTATTTATGTTATATTTTAGTATGTCTCCAACTGAGTGGATGACATCACAGATTTGCTGAAAATGAGGAATGGCAGTTACAGAAGTATCAAAGAGTAGCAATGTTCAAAACAGATGAGTGAGAAGAACCAAAATAAAAACTGATTTAAACAATCCTACCTAGAAAAAGGCAAGAATTTTCAAATTGAAAGAACTCTCTGGGAAGCAATAAAGATAAAGGTTAAAGTTGGATTTGTTTTGTTAAATTTTCTTAATTTCAGTGATTAAGAAAGAATCATTTGAGCAGTCAAAAGGAAAACAAAATACACACAAGCAGCAAAAATCTTAGTTTCATCAACTTCTCATTTCCTCTTCCTATCCTCCAAGGCTGGGAGACATTGCAGGACTTGACTCTGGAGCTGAACATTGAAAAATGTTCCCCATAGGTTCTTTTTTACTCGGGTTAACCTGTATCCTCTCCTTCTCCCACGTGATGTTTCAGATGTGCCTGGAAAGAACACTGGGACTGGAGTTATAAAAATTGGGATGTATTCTGAATATCCTTGCTTGTTATCAAAGTCCCTTATCTTTACCAAGAAATTCTAGGATTTAGAAGATTTGTATTCTGGTTCTTCCTTTCTCCCAAACATCTCATGTTCAAATGGGAAATTCTACATGAGACTTCAATTTCCCTATATATTAAGTGATTTGAATTAATTCAGCTCTAATGACTGTTCTGGGCATATCATTATTCAATAGTGAGGTGGTCTAAAACATTTTTACAGTCATAGCAGAGTTTGAGAAGTAACTGTGTAAATGAGAAGCAAAGGCCAGAATGTCATGGGCATATAGGTTTTCTAAAGAAAGTTTCAATGATATTAACAGTTTTATTCAGAGTGCATTTTAGTAACCTTCAAATCCATTCCAGACTTGCCAGAAGTAATGGGAGCACTTATCATGCCTACCCAGAGTTTTGGCACTATTACCATAATTTTGACTTGAATGAAATTTTTTTTGGAAGTAATTGTCATCTCCAATTTTAGACCCATGACTGCTAGACCAATTAATTAGCAATTTTCTGATTAGTAATATTCTAAGTCAAGGGAAGAATATTGAATAATTTAAAATGAAAGCTGAAAAGTAAAAAAATAAGCAAAAGTATTTTTATGTGTTACAAAAAATATTTGTGGTCTTCCTAATACAATGTTTTAGTATACGATTCAGTATCCCTATGAAAATCAAGAATTTATTTTGAAACAGTGTCTTTCTAAAGAAATTCTATTCAATAACATTTATAATGTATTAATGCTTCTCTTCCAGACAAGTATATATAACAAGGGGTCAATGAGAAATCTAGCAACATATAACACTCAAGTTTGGGATATAATAATCTTGCATCAGTGACTAAATGGTAGAATAAACGTTTATGATCAGCAAGTTTACAGATCATTTTTAACAATGTGTGCTGAATACATTGCAAAGTAAGACCTGATCATACTGTGATTATAAATTGAAGAAATGGTCATGACCAAGCAGAAAGAAGTTCATTAAAGTGAAGTGCACATCAGATGTGTAATTGGAGAGCTTATGGCTAAGTATGATAATATTCCTCTAGAATGTGTGAAACAGGAAACATGAGCCATTTGGAGTAGGAGACAACAGGATAAAGGGCAGCTCAGTCATTGCTGCTCACCTCACTCTGGTGGTAGGAGAGTCACTGGAGGGGAAGGGTTTTGTTTTAGCATGATTGATTTTGACACCTTTAAATGATTTTAGAGTTCATTTTTTTCCCAATACCTAGTTTTTTTTTTTTTAACCATAATTCCAAAGACAGGTATGAATCAAAGATATTTTATTTGTAAGAATGATGTTAGAATATTACTTTCCTTCAAATGACTTTGGATTCACAAAGTACAGAGCACAAAAACATGTTTACCTAATTTTATCCATAGCCATAGATATTACTCAAAACATTCTTTATGCCTCAAATTGGTAAAAACAAAGTTCTAACTTTTATTCTGAGTGATATGTATTATTACTTAGCCATTTTCATTACAGAAGAAAGTGAAATATATGACATGTATATTTTAGATATATTTTTTCAATTCATAGAAGAATATTATTTATTTATACCCAAAAGCAGAGATTTCTTATTAAATATTTGTAATGATATTTATGTATTTGAAATATACTTTTGATGAGAAATCCGCAAAGAATTAAGAGACTTTTATATAAATAGTTGACTGATTTCTCAGAGCTTGTCAAAAATAATAATATAACACAGTTTGTGATATAAGCATGTAATGAGAATGTCATCCAGCAGCACTTTATACATTTTAGACATTAAACTTAGTATTACAGTGATATACAATGTATAAAAAAGGACAGTGTTCTTCTTAAATTTAAAACATTCACTAAAAGTTAATAGTTTTTAAATAAGGCAGTTCAACATAAACATACAAAATGTAGATACATATTAAAAACAGCAGAGCTTGGGAAAAGACCTACTAAACTTAACAAATTATAATAATAACACTCAGTTGAATTGGTAATAATATTTAAAGTGAGGTTTGCTAATATCTTAATGTTATGGAGAATATTAAATTGAGACTAACATAAACCTAAAGTACAATTATACATTATTTACATGATAATAGAAGATCAGGGACTTATTTGGGGACAGTTCAACTTTTCCCAGTTTTTTAAAGTCATTTTCAAAGGTACATTCCTTTAGCTAATTTTCAAACATCCTTTGACTGTAAAAAGAAAGCAGTGTCATTCTTTCTTCTTTTGAAGTCAGTTTTTATAGCAAATACATGTAGGTGATTATACTCATACACCTCTGCCTTATTCCCAGCTCCAGGACTTGTGTGTCACATGATAAGACTATTACTCCTGAAGGAATGAGTGAGCAGATTCAACAGCATTGATCAGTGTGATATACTCTAATAGCATTCGGCTTTGGAATTTAACTGTGCTGGGTTTTAGGATTTCACAGCTTAATGAGATTGGCATACAGGCTTCAGGGATTTCACAGTCTATTGGAAAATTCAGACTTGACAGCACATCATAATAATAGGATGTGATGATTAAAGTTTGTACAAAGTGCTAAATCAGTATGGGATGCCCAACACTTACCTTGGCAAGTGGAAGAATATTTCCTAGAGAACCTTTTATTGAATTTCTGTGTCTAAATGGAAATAGTTTTAGCTTCTATTGGTTATTATTTTATCTTAACCTACCCTTAACTATCCAACTTTT
Source organism: Sciurus vulgaris (assembly GCF_902686455.1). Classification (NCBI taxonomy): domain Eukaryota; kingdom Metazoa; phylum Chordata; class Mammalia; order Rodentia; family Sciuridae; genus Sciurus; species Sciurus vulgaris. The sequence goes on from NC_136468.1 coordinate 53,478,702, forward strand.
TATTCATTCATGCCCCAGATATTTTACTATTTATTTAAAGCTCTTAAGGTATAGATATAAAATGATGGACTGCACCCTTTCCTTTCTAAGACAGAAGGCCAAGACATCTGTCAGTATTGCAAGATACTGTGATAGATGTTATCCAAGGAAGAGTGAAAATAGCATAATTATAGAGGCAGTACAATAGAATGACTCAAAAAGGACCCCCAGGAAACACCTGAATTAGATTTTGAAGAAGAAGCAGAAACCAGTTAAGTAGCCAGACTATGGATGGAGGACCAGGGACAGGTAACTACTGTTTCAAAGGAAGTCTAGTAAAGTAGAGGAAGGAGAATGGGGAAGGGGAAGTCAAACTGGAGGAAAGAGTGGGGATCATAAACTGAAATCCAATTCCATGCATGTGTGAGTTTGTCAGGATGAACCCAACTACTGTGTATAACTGTAAAGCTCTAATAAAAAAAAATGAAACATGAAAAAGCAAGAGAATGTTCTGTATTCATATAGCTGTAATATATTAATGCATTTGGGAAAAGAGGTGGGTTTTGTTTATTCTTCTTTGGTTGTACTTATTCTGAAAGTAGCTAGTCAATGAGAAATTTAATAGAACAAATTTTCATGTTAAAATGAACAATGGAAAAAGAATGGACAACAAATTGGAGGAAGTTAGAAGGCATGTAATATTTCTTGCAAGAAATGACAAATGTCTAAACTAATGCAGCAGCAGCATGGATAGAGAAGTGGGTAAATGATTTAGAGCTACCGAAAAGGGAAGTGAACAGGAGATTTTTTTGTTTGTTTGTTTATTTGCTTCATGAACAATATAAAATGCAAAACAAAAATATATATTAGTTTATAAAATTACATTATCGTGAAGGTAGTTTGGTGATTGACCCATTAGCAATTGAACAAAAGAGGAAGGTGGAAAAAGAAGACAGTACCTGGACTTTTTTTGCTTAGCAAATAGACAGATGCAATTCTTTAATGTAGGAGGAAAGAACATATGAAAATTCCCTTTCTTGGAGAATTTTTGTCCATATTTTTGTACTTATGGATAAAAACACTCAAGTGGCTATTGAATATACTTGTTTAATGATCAAGAGAATGATTCGAGAAATATTAAAATGATATAGTGTCAGATATTTCCTTTAAAAATTCTCATAAAACCATCTCAAAGCTCAGTCTTGGTAGTTTACAACAATAGGCACTTATTTATTGCTCTGAGGTCTGAGGATTGATTGGACGGGGCAATGCTGGATTAGGTTGACCTTTTCTTTAGGCTGAAGTTGATCTCAGCACTGCTTCACGAGTCTTATCTTGCAATCAGAGACTGCCCAAGGGAAGTTTTTCTTATGGTGGATGGCTAAGATACAAGAGGAGTAAGCAAAAGTACATGTGATCTCTTGAGGTCTCAGTGTGCACCTAACAAACTGACCTTATGCTTATATTCCATTGATCAAAACAAATCACATGAGCAAACCCACCTTCAAAGGATCTGGGAGGGTAGGGAGACAAGGGAGTTTTGTGACCCAAAAGTGTAATCCATGAAGTGTAGAGTTTGGGCTTAATGGGGTGGAATGACATCCCTCACTGAAAGTAAGTAAAAATTCATGGAAATTCTGAGATTAAAAAAAAAAAAACTCCTTTGTTTAAAGTCATGGTTGTAAAACCTGTCTGTATTCGTGAATCCAAATAAGAAATACTTCACCTTTATTTGCATGAGGTTTAAAAGTTATGTGATTTACTCCATATACTCATTTTCCTGATTTATTCCAATGAAGGAATATTTGATTGAACGGTAATTTTGAGGATTTTCTTTGCTATGAATTTATTATTTCACATCTGATGTTTGTGGCTTTAAAATGTAGAAGATTCACTAAAAATTGCTGCTCTGTTTGGTGGGAGGGAAAACCATCAGGGTAAACAGGAAAAAGCATAGACATGAAGAAAGGAAAGAAGATTTTGTGTCTGAAAGTCTGAAAGGATAAGATTGAAAATAATTACATATGCATATGCTTAAATGTCAAGGCATTTGGAACTAGTACTTAGCTGAGAGAATAACATGTGATAGTATTTATAGAAATTACTGGACTTTTAAAATGTCTTATGTTTCATTCAGCACTCTTCAGAATGATCAAAATAGCTCCCTTTTCCTCTGAAATCTGTGATACCATAGTTTATTCAATGTTACCTACATTCTTCTACCCATCAGATTCTTACAGAGTGATAAATAGAAGTTGCTTAAGTATTCTTAAGGTAGATTTATCTTAGTCTCTGACACTTTTTATTCTTTAACAATGTTCTTTAGACCATAAGCAAACTAATTTTAACTTTGAAAAAGATAATAATTTCTTCTTATTTGGTGATATATTTTTACAATTTATGTACTAGTTGATGTACATATTGAACTGCATTTATTATTAATTTTAATATTACTTATACTGAGAAATGATCAGGTTATTCTATGAATACATGCCTTACTGGGATTTTAAGAATTTTTAAATAAATTAACAAATAATTAATAAATAGATGTAATTATGCTACTGAAGAAACAAAGGTAGGATTAACATAATTTCATTCTCTTTGCATTTGGTTTCATAGAAATACATGTCGATAGCAAAAGTTCAATCAACAGTATACAATTATTCTCTTGCAAGAGAAAATGGAAAAGACATAATGTAGTTTATAGAGGTCACAAATCTGTGAAAGTTCTGAAGCTAAATGAAACTGAATTGTATTGCATATCAATTATTGTATTATTCAGTAGTAGGATAAGAGAGTAAAATCAATGTTTGCCCTTTTATAAATTTAAGTAGGAGAAAAGAGTCTCCAAATTCAATGAAGATCAAAGAGAGAAAGTGAAGATATAAAAAAAAACAACTTTTGGTTTTATGAAAGAGAAGTGGATGTAGACTCTTGGCTAGAACTCAGTTAAGCTCCATTGAAAATCAAACTGGTGAGATCCAACAAAACACATAGCAGCTCCATCTTGAGGTGAAGAAGATTCTCAAGATTTTCGTCAGAATGCATATGAAGATAAGATGGGAAAAAGAAAACAGAACAAAAAAATCTCCCAAACAAGACCTGAACCCACTTAGGTTTCCACTACAAATGCAAGAAAAAAGCATTCTTCCACTTTTTGTCTGTCTGATTGTGGCAACCAAGATTGAATGGAGAGAATACAGGATACATAAAAACAGAGATGAAGGAGAGAGAAGTTTTTCAATTCAGAATAACCTTGTAAACATTGGAGAGCGTGTTGTATTTCAAAAAATAAAATTTCTGAGTTAAAAGAAACTCACTAATAGCATAAAATATAAGACATTTTTGTGAATCAGAAAGAATTCACTGGCCTGACATAGTGTTCTGTCTTCTTGACAAGAACTTCCTGCAATTAACTAGGCCATATGTAACGTTATTAACAAGAGAATAATGGGCAAAAAGGAATAATAAAAACAATGAACAAATGTAGAAACTTCACTAAAAATGTTTTCATAAACTAGATGAAATTGTGACCAAATTTATAACTTGAATTAGGGAAATAAACTTTCTCATTCTCAGAATAAGAGTTTGAAGAGTTTTCAGGAGAAAACTTCTGTTAAGACAAGTGAGAGATTAATGTTGAAACAGTGCCAAAATGACATGAAATGAACACCAAGCCTGTTCAATAAAATGCCAAGAATAAAAGAAATGTATGAAACTGAAGGACTAGGAAATGGTGGTTTCAGAACAGAAAATGAATATTAAAAATCATGGAAAATAAAAACAATATTTCAATATACTCTTGAGAAATAAATAAAAAGTAAATAAGTAAAAACTGCACAGAGGTAGCAGTGATATTAGTATGCAGATAGATTTGTTCTTTAAAACCATAGGTCAAAAGACAGACAATAGAATATAAGTATCTTAAAATGCAAGAAGGGAACACTAGAAGTAGCTAGAAAAAAATACAAGATAAAACTCAGTGATGGAAAAAGGATTGAGGAGGAGAGAGGGAAAGTGGGAACATATGAAGAAAGCCTGTGTCAGTCAATTCTGTGATGCTCTCATATCCATTTTTTTTATATTTGCCCTGCTTTTCTCTTTATCCCAGGAATTGACTCCTATTTTTTTTTTTTTTTTCTAGGACTCTAACTTTGCACTGTAGCCTCTAATTTTTGCTAAGTGCTGTTTGCCAACAGCAAAATCCCCAACCAAGCCTGCAATATAGCATTGCTTAGAAAAATAGGGGGAAGTCAACTTCCTTGAGGAAGACTGGTTACTTTGGACCTCTTTCTTCATTTAAGTGATGGTTTGTTCTCATGGGTGAATATAGACCTATTCCATGCATGTATTTGTTGTGGCATTTCTGACCTATAGTGCATCTGTCATCACCACCACCACTGGATTTACAGAATGCCTTAGAAGTCATCAATATGCTGCATGCTTCTGTCCATGTAAATAATTTTTTTTAAATCACAGACCTCACATTAGACACACCTGTCTTACATAAATGTGGAATAGCTTACTGAAACCAGAGTTACAGAGTGGGCTAGGAAAAACACCCAGTGCAGTTGAGTGCTATCCTGTGGGAATGATATGGGTTTTATCTGTTGACCAAAAGTCAATAGATTGGGCCAAAAGTCACACATCTAGAAACTCAGGGTGGATGTATAAGTGGCCTCCTCTCAAGGTACCCAGTTACCTTACTTAGAAGATTTTGTCTTCTGTCCTTATAACTTTACTGTTTGCTCTGTTAGTAATCTTGATGCACAGAGGAGAATTGTTATTGTGTAGACATTAGGTATTTCCCCAAGAGCTCATGTGTGAGATAATGCCAGAAACTTTAGAGGTAATGTGACTGGGTTATGAGAGCCTTAACTTAAGTGTATCAATCACCTGATAGGGATTAACTGGGTGATAAGACAAGTAAGGTAGGAGGAGGTAGGTCATTGGTGCATTCCTTTGAAGTATGTATTTTTTTCCCTAAAGAATGGAACCATGCATATCCCCCTCACCCCTCTCTCTCCTTCCTGGTGCCATGTCATGAACTTCTTTCTTCTACCACATTCTTCTACCTCAATGTTTTAACTTACCTAGGACCCAGAGCAATGAAGTTGGCCATCTATGGACTGACACCTCTGAAATAAACTTTTCCTCCTCTTATTGTTCTTGTCAGGTCTTTCAGGAGGGGGAACAATGCTGACTAAAATAAATGTTGAATATCAGGGAATACGTCAATGGTTTCATTGAACTTGGAAGTTGAAAATGTCATCCAAACTCCATTTTGACCTCAATAAATTGAGTGGAAGGCCTTTTGATGGAGTAGTTTAATGGTAGACTTGATCAATCCAGGAAAAACAAGACAATTAGGGGGTAGACACTTCAGGAATATATTATAGAAGACAGACTCCTATTTACAATGAAAAATTTTAAAAGATAAAAGATATAAGAATAAATCTAACAATAATTTGGCAAGCTGTTGTTGAAGGGTTCTTTGAAATGGTATTGAAGAATACTATTGATGACTTGAACAAGTAAAACAAGTTCTTTTGGGTAAAAAGATTTGTTATAATAATGAATAACCTCTAAATTAACTTTTAAATTATAGAATCCCAAAATTACATTAAAAGTAATAAGAGAATTTCTGAAGAACTGGAGAAGCTAATTACAAAGTTAATATATTAAAATGAAAAGTAAGAATAGATAGAAAATTGAGTGAGAGCCATATTCAATATCTACTCATAACAGTAATTAAAATATAAAAGCCAGAAGTAATTAAAACAAGGTCATGGTATACAAAAAAGGTAAAATTAATGAAAATTAATAAAGGTGCAGAAATATTTTCATATACATACACGAATTTAATAAATGATGGAGATGTTATAGTGGAGGGATATGATTCTATTCAACTTAATAAGATACATTTATCAAAGGCCTAGATTTAAATTACTTTAAATTTTTGAATACTGAGTACTCTTACCACTTATGTTCAATATTGTATTTGTGGTCCTAGCAAGTGCTATATGTCATAATAAGGAAATAAAAGTCATATATATCAGAAAGAAAAAGAAAAACTGTATTTCCTTATGGACTACATGAGAATATACAGAGTTAACCTGAGGGATCCCATATGTACTTATAAGAGCTAAGGTTACTGGATCAGCTCTATTTCAAAATGCTAACACCATACTACTGGAACATAAAAATTTTAAAATACTGAATATAATAGCAACAAACATATGAAATAATCATAGACAAATATAGAAAATTATGGGACCTATTGAATAAAAACTACAAAATATGGAAGAGATTAATTAAAGATCTAGTTAAATAAATAAGCATCCTCATGGGCTGGCAATCTCAATATTGTTAAATTGTTTATTAGTCTCAGCTTGATCTATAAACTTGATATAGTTTCATCCAAAATTGTTACAGGGCTTTTTTTTAGTTATATACAGCAGTAGAGTCCATTTTGACATAATTATACAAGTAAGCATGGATTATATCTTCTTCTAATCAGGACCCCATTCTTGTGGATGTGCAGGATGATGAAATTTGCTGTGGTGTATTCATATATGTACGTAGGAGAGTTATGTCAGATTCATTCCTCTGTCTTTCCTTTTCCTATCTCTCTTCCTTTCCCTTCATTCCCCTTTGTCTAATCCCCACCACCACCCTTATTGTGGGTTCCACATATCAGAAAAACCATTCACCTTTGTTCTTTGGGGATATACTTTTTGTAAAAACTGACAGGCCAATTCTAAAATGTGTCTTTTAAAATACACTATATTAGCTAGAGACATTTTGGAAAAGAAAATAAACAAGAGAAGGACAATCTATTTGTTTTCAAGTTTTACTATAAGGCCATGGTAATCTAATTTATTATTTGTATAAGGATAGGTCAATGGAACTGGATAGAGAATCCAGAAATAGACCCACACATGTATAATAAATTTATTTTTAATAATAATGCCAAGATAATTTGAGGTAGAAATTTTTTTTTTCAATTTGATACTTAGGAACAAAAGTAAATGTACAAACAGAGAAACAGCATGTATCCCATTTGTTTACAATAAAAAAAAGTAAATGTCTTTCACTAACTCACAATGACATGAATATTATCTAAGAAGAGATCATAGGCCTAAAGGTAAAATCTTAAACTATAGAAATTCTAAAGGGATCATAATAGAAAAATTTTAAGAACTTGGTGATCCTAAATTTTTGGATATGACACCAAAGTACAGATCACAAAAGAAAAATACTGATTAATCAAATTTCATCAACACTGAAAATTTTACTCATTAAAAGTGTGTGAGGGAAAATAACAAGGCAGAGAGCATGAAAATGTATATGTGTGTTTATCTGACAAAAATACTAGCATTCATAATATATACAGCCTTAAAGCTCTGCAAAATAAAGATAATCCAATAAAAACAAATGGTGAAAGTCTTGAACAAAATTGTTGTAAAAACAATATATTACTGGCATATAAGTGCATTAACAGATATACTGCATCATTATTCATCAAACATTTCAAATTAAAGCCACAATGAGATACCACTGCACTGCAACTTGAATGGCTAAAAATAAAAGATGGACCAAATGTCAGGTAACTGTAACTCTCCTATATTGCTATATGGGAAAATAAAATTTTCTAAGACCTTTGGAAATCAGTTTTATACTTTCTTATAAGGTTGGACATGCATATCAAATACAGATAGCAATCCTGCTCTCAGTTATTATCTAAGAGAAGTGAAAACTGTGACCACATAAAGACTTGTAAATGAATTTATATTATCAAAACTGGAAACAACCAACATTTTATTAACTGAAGAATATATAAACGAGTTTTGCATATTCACATATACTACTACTCAGGAATAAGAGAGAATGTAGATGTGTACTAAAACATGGTGGTAAGCCAGGAAGTCGGTTAAAAAAAAAAGACTTCATACTGTGCATTTATATGGTTTTATCTCAAACACCTACAATTAGAGAAATAAGCTTAATGGTTTCTTTGGAAGTGAGTGAGAGAGAAGTGCTATAAAAGAGAATGAGGATACTGAGTGACAAATTTCCTCCCACGTCTTATAAAATGTATCAAATTGTACATTTAAAATGGGTACGTTTTGTTGTTAATCATGCTTCAATACAGTTGAAATAAACATAATAAGCAGAATTATGGAGGAACTTTAGATTATGTAGAGGAAAATGAGACGGGGGAGGGGATAGGAATATGAAAGATGGTGGACTGACAGACATCATTATCCTGTGTACATGTATGATTACATGAAAGGTGTGAATCTACATGTGTACAACCATAGAAATGAAAGTTGTACCCCATTTATGTACAGAAAATTAAAATGCAGTCTGTAAAAATAAAAAAATAAATGAAATTTTAAAAAAGGCAAACAACCTCATGGGAAAATAGTTGCCATATGTGTTGCAGACCATACACTTGATTGTTTATAATATATAAAGAACTAATAAAAAATTTTAAAAAATTCTAACACTGCACAGGAAAATAAGCAAAGAATGCACATTAAAAGAAAGCCCATACCAAAAAAAAAAAAAAGGAAAGAAAGAAAATGATAAATCCAATTAATATAAATTAAAATTATGGGTTGACAACATTTTTACCCACATATTTGATAGACATTAAAAAAATTTATAATATGGCAAGGGTTCAGAGAATGCCTTTTCATTTTTTTGTTTGTTGGGTGACATTTTGTCAAATTTTATCACAAGAACCATATACATTTAGGACTGTTGCCATTTAAAGAAAAGACTAATACGACTTAGTTGATTTATATACAATAATATTCATTGTAGCATTATTCGTAATCACGTAACAATGAAAATAAAAATGTCCACAATACAAGGAGCTTCCATAAATTAGGTTATATCTAGAGTGCAGACTACTATAGAGCCAGTGCAACAAATTAAACAGCTGTATATGAACTATTGGAAGGAGCCCACAAAAATGCAGTTATAAATGGATCTGGGTCAAAAACAAGGTACAGGACCTCTCTCTCTCTCTCACACACATACACACACACACGTGCGTATCTTTATATGCTTGAATGATTTGTTTAGATAGAAAAGTGAAATTTTGCCTTTTGATTTTGTCATTCTTTTCTCAGAGCATGATGGCAAAGTAACTTTTCCCAAGTGTTTGAGATTGGAGGAAAACTTGTCTTTTAGAACAATTTATATGTGCGATCTTAATTAACTTCTAAATTCAATAATTGATTCTGTTCACCCTTCAGATGTGCATGCATATCAGAATGAGAAAATGCAAGTAAATGTTGTTTTATTAGCCACCACACGTAACCGTTACCTAATACTGAGCTGCATTTTTCCAGGATTCAATGTACTTTGCCATATTAAATCCCTGTGTTATTTTCAATGACTTCCAATTAGTAAAGTCATTCGTGGCCTACGTGAGTAGTCCAAACAGCTCAAGTCTGTTCTATGAACGAAACATTCTGAGAAGAGCTTTTGATGGTATCAAAGGAAGAAATGTCCTTCTGACTCCTTACTTTTCAGTAATATCTTAATTTTACGTGTAGATTTTACTTAAATGATTTGCTGATGATACAAAAATGGAAGATGCTTCAATACTTTTTGGTACATGCTATATGAAGTCAAGTGTTTGTATTAAGAATACAGGAATGCATGTGTATCGAGAACCGCTGCTTGCCCCAGGGCTGCTTCAAGCGGCTCCGGTTATGAGGAAAACCGTGGCTTCTTTGCCTGGCTTGCTCCAAGCGCAACTTCTTGCTCTTTTCGCCTACCTAAAACCACCACTTCTCGTGCTTACCACCGACCAGCAGGACAGAAGACACATACACTTCAAAGGTTCATCAAGCCGCTTCCCCTTTATTCAAATAACACCCTCAATATATAAGCAGTCTCATGCATAAGCGATTGTAACCAGATATGTCCATCCAATCCTGTTAAAGGTCAAGCAATCACTCGCTGGAGCATACATGTAAAGTATATCTGTCCACGTGCTAGGCAGCTGAACTGATTATAATACAGCCAATTGTAAACGCATTCTGCCTTTCTCCATGCATAATGAGAATGCCGTTTGCTCTCTGCCAGTCACCATCTTTGTTTTTTTTTTTTTTTTATTTTTATTTTTTTTATTGTAAACAAATGGGATACATGTTGTTTCTCTGTACATGGCATAAAGGCATACCATTTGTGTAATCATAAATTTACATAGAGTAATGTTGTTTGATTCATTCTGTTATTTTTTCCCTTCCCCCCACCCCTCCCACACCTCTTTACCCTCTATACAGTCCTTCCTTCCTCCATACTTGCCCCCCTCCCTAACCCTAACTCTAACCCTAACACTAACCCTTCCCTCCCCCACATTATGTGTCATCCTCCACTTATTAGCGATATCATTCGTCCCTTGGCTTTTTGAGATTGCCTTATCTCACTTAGCATGATATTCTCCAATTTCATCCATTTGCCGGCAAATGCCATAATTTTATCATTCTTTATGGCTGAGTAATATTCCATTGTATATATATACCACAGTTTCTTTATCCACTCATCAATTGAAGGGCATCTAGGTTGGTTCCACAGTCTGGCTATTGTGAATTGAGCAGCTATGAACATTGATGTGGCTGTATCTCTGTAGTATGCTGATTTTAAGTCCTTTGGGTATAGGCCAAGGAGTGGGAGAGCTGGGTCAAATGGAGGGTCCATTCCGAGTTTTCTAAGGAATCTCCACACTGCTTTCCAGAGTGGCTGCACTAATTTGCAGCCCCACCAGCAATGTAAGAGTGTACCTTTCTCCCCACATCCTCGCCAACACCTGTTGTTGCTTGTATTCTTGATAATCGCCATTCTAATTGGGGTGAGATGGAATCTTAAGGTAGTTTTGATTTGCATTTCTCTTATTACTAGAGATGTTGAACATTTTTCCATATGTTTGTTGATTGCTTGTAGATCTTCTTCTGTGAAGTGTCTATTCATTTCCTTAGCCCATTTGTTGATTGGGTTATTTGTATTCTTCGTGTAGAGTTTTTTGAGTTCTTTATAGATTCTGGAGATTAGTGCTCTATCTGAAGTATGATTGGCAAAGATATTCTCCCACTCTGTAGGCTCTTTCTTCGCATTGCTGATAGTTTCCTTTGCTGAGAGAAAGCTTTTTAGTTTGAATCTATCCCAGTGGTTGATTCTAGCTTTTATTTCTTGTGCTATGGGAGTCCTGTTAAGGAAGTCTGATCCTAGACCAATAAGGTGAAGATTTGGACCTACTTTTTCTTCTATAAGATGCAGGGTCTCTGGTCTGATTCCGAGGTCCTTAATCCATTTTGAGTTTAGTTTCGTGCATGGTGAGAGATATGGGTTTAGTTTCATTCTGTTGCATATGGATTTCCAATTCTCCCAGCACCATTTGTTGAAGAGGCTATCTTTTCTCCATTGCATATTTTTGGCACCTTTGTCTAGTATGAGAAAATTGTATTTATTTGGGTTTGTGTCCGTGTCCTTTATTCTGTACCATTGATCTACCTTTCTGTTTTGGTACCAATACCATGCCGTTTTGGTTACTATTGCTTTGTAGTAGAGTTGAAGATCTGGTATTGCAATACCCCCTGTTTCACTCTTCCTGCTAAGGATTGCCTTAGCTATTCTGGGTTTCTTATTCTTCCAGATGAATTTCATGATTGCTTGCTCTATTTCTGTAAGGTACGTCATTGGGATTTTAATTGGAATTGCATTGAATTTGTATAGCACTTTAGGTAGTATGGCCATTTTGACAATATTAATTCTTCCTATCCAAGAACATGGAAGATCTTTCCATCTTCTAAGGTGTTCTTTAATTTCTTTCTTTAGTGTTGTATAGTTCTCATTGTAGAGGTCTTTCACCTCTTTTGTGAGATTGATTCCCAAGTATTTTATTTTTTTCGAGGCTATAGTGAATGGGGTAGTTTTCCTAATTTCTCTTTCTGAAGATTCATCACTTATGTATAAAAATGCGTTGGATTTATGGGCATTGATCTTGTAACCTGCTACTTTACTGAATTCACTTATGAGTTCTAAGAGTTCTCTGGTGGAATTTCCAGGTTCCTCTAAATATATAATCATGTCATCAGCGAACAGGGATAGTTTGAGTTCTTCTTTTCCAATTCGTATCCCTTTAATTTCTTTGGTTTGTCTAATTGCTCTGGCCAGAGTCTCAAGAACGATGTTGAATAGAAGTGGTGAAAGAGGGCATCCCTGCCTTGTTCCAGTTTTTAGGGGGAATGCTTTCAGTTTTTCACCATTTAGAATGATATTAGCAATGGGCTTAGCATAGATGGCCTTTACGATGTTAAGGAATGTTCCCACTATCCCTATTTTTTCTAGTGTTTTGAGCATGAAGGGGTGCTGTATTTTATCAAATGCTTTTTCTGCATCTATTGAAATAATCATGTGATTCTTGACTTTAAGTCTATTAATATGGTGAATTACGTTTATTGATTTCCTGATGTTGAACCAACCTTGCATACCTGGGATGAAGCCCACTTGATCATGGTGCACTATCTTTTTAATATGTTTTTGTATGTGATTTGCTAAAATTTTGTTGAGAATTTTTGCATCGATGTTCATTAAGGATATTGGTCTGAAATTTTCTTTCCTTGATGAGTCTCTGTCTGGTTTAGGTATCAGGGTGATATTGGCTTCATAGAATGAGTTTGGGAGGGTTCCCTCCTCTTCTATTTTATGAAATACTTTGAGAAGTATTGGAATGAGCTCTTCTTTAAAGGTTTTGTAGAACTCGGCTGAGAACCCATCTGGTCCTGGACTTTTCTTTGTTGGAAGGCTTTTGATGACTTCTTCTATTTCAGTACTTGAAATTGGTCTATTTAAATTGTTTATGTCCTCCTCGTTCAGTTTAGGCAATTCATATGTCTCTAGAAACCTGTTGATGTCTTCGAAATTTTCTATTTTGTTGGAGTATAGATTTTCAAAATAGCTTCTAATTATGTTTTGTATTTCAATCCTGTCTGTTGTGATATTTCCTTGTTCATTCCGAATTTTAGTGATTTGGGTTTTCTCTCGTCTTCTCTTTGTTAGTGTGGCTAAAGGTTTATCAATTTTGTTTATTTTTTCGAAGAACCAACTATTTATTTTGTCAATTTTTTGTATTGTTTCTTTTGTTTCAATTTCATTGATTTCGGCTCTGAGTTTAACTATTTCCTGTCTTCTACTACTTTTGGTGTTGGTCTGTTCTTCTTTTTCTAGGGCTTTGAGCTGTAGCGTTAGGTCGTTTATTTGTTGAGTTTTACTTCTTTTATTAAATGCGCTCCATGAAATAAATTTCCCTCTAAGTACTGCTTTCATAGTGTCCCAGAGATTTTGATATGATGTTTCTTTGTTCTCATTTACCTCTAAGAATTTTTTAATTTCCTTCCTAATATCTTCTGTTATCCATTCATCATATAATAGCATATTGTTTAATCTCCAGATGTTGGAATAGTTTCTGTGTTTTACTCTTTCATTTATTTCTAACTTCAATCCATTATGATCTGATAGAATACATGCTAGTGTCTCTATCTTCTTGTATTTGCTAACATTAGCTTTGTGGCATAATATATGGTCTATTTTAGAGAAGGATCCATGTGCTGCTGAGAAGAAAGTGTATTCGCTCTTGGTTGGATAGTATATTCTATAAATGTCCTTTAAGTCTAAATTATTGATTGTGTTATTGAGATCTATGGTTTCTTTGTTCAATTTTTGTCTGGAAGATCTGTCCAGTGGTGAGAGAGGCGTGTTAAAATCACCTAGTATTATTGTGTTATGGTCTATTTGGTTTCTGAAATTGAGAAGGATTTGTTTGACATACATGGATGAGCCACTGTTTGGGGCATAGATGTTTATGATTGTTATATCTTGCTGATTTATGCTTCCCTTAAGCAGTATGAAATGACCTTCTTTATCCCTTTTGACTAACTTTGGCTTGAAGTCCACACTATCGGAAATGAGGATGGATACTCCAGCTTTTTTGCTGAGTCCATGCGCATGGTATGTTTTTCCCCATCCTTTCACCTTTAGTCTATGGGTATCTTTTTCTATGAGGTGAGTCTCTTGCAGGCAACATATTGTTGGATCTTTCTTTTTAATCCAATCTGCCAGGCTATGTCTTTTGATTGATGAATTCAGGCCATTAACATTCAGGGTTATTATAGAGATATGATTTGGTTTCCCGGTCATTTGGTTCATTTTTTAAATTCTATTTATTTATTTCTTTGACACAACTTGTTTCCTCCTTTATTTGACAATTCCTTTAGGATAATTCCTCCCTTTGCTGATTTGCTGCTTTGTTTTTCATCTCTTCCTCATGGAATATTTTGCTGAGAATGTTTTGTAATGCTGGCTTTCTTTTTGTAAATTCTTTTAGCTTTTGTTTATCATAGAAGGATTTTATTTCATCGTCAAATTTGAAGGTAAGTTTTGCTGGGTATAAGATTCTTGGTTGGCATCCATTTTCTTTCAGGGCTTGAAAAATGTTGTTCCAGGCCCTTCTAGCTTTTAGGGTCTGGATTGAAAAGTCTGCTGATATCCGTATTGGTTTCCCCCTGAATGTAATTTGGTTCTTTTCTCTCACAGCTTTTAAAATTCTGTCTTTATTTTGTATGTTAGGTATTTTCATTATAATGTGCCTTGGTGTGGGTCTGTTGTAATTTTGTGTATTTGGAGTCCTATAAGCCTCTTGAACTTGATTTTCCATTTCATTCTTCAGATTTGGGAAATTTTCTGATATTATTTCATTGAATAAATTGTTCATTCCTTTGGCTTGTTTCTCTAGGCCTTCCTCAATCCCAATAATTCTTAAATTTGGCCTTTTCATGATATCCCATAGTTCTTGTAGATTCTGTTCATGATTTCTTACCATCTTCTCTGTTTGTTCAACTTTGTTTTCAAGGTTAAATATTTTGTCTTCAATGTCTGAGGTTCTGTCTTCCAGGTGTTCTATCCTATTGGATATGCTTTCTATGGAGTTCTTAATTTGGTTTATTGTTTCTTTCATGTCAAGGATTTCTGTTTGGTTTTTTTTTCAATATCTCTAACTCTTTATTGAAATGATCTTTTGCTTCCTGTATTTGCTCTTTTAACTGTCGATTGGTGCGATCATTCAATGCTTCCATTTGCTCTTTCATCTCATCGTTTGCTTCTCTGATCATTTTAATTATGTACATTCTGAACTCCTTTTCTGTCATTTCTTCTGCCATGCTGTCATTGGGTTTTATTGATGTAACATCTAGATTTGTTTGCAGCATTTTCTTTCCTTGTTTTCTCATATTGTTCAGGTATCAGTTGACCGCTGAGATATTGCAGATTTCCTCTATTGACTTACAATGTCCCTGAAGATTTCTATATATATCCCCCCTTAGCCTTCAGTAGGCTGAAGTCTTGGAGGAAGTTGATAATGCGGAGCTCCACAAGGAAGCTGCCTCTCTAGGAGTGGTGGCCTTCAGGAGGGGTATAATCCCTGCTAGTGGGCAGAGGTGCCTCCACTTGTTGACCAATGGTCATCCAAAGGGGACCTAGGCTGCGGGCTGAGGCAAGGCCTGTTTGGGCCTGAGTCTCTAGTTTTACCGTCCTTGTGGGGAAACCTCACCCGGCAGGGAAGACTCACCCGGTGGGGAGGTCTCGCTGGTCAGTACCCTCCTAGAGGTTCCCCTCAATTACAGCTACCACCTGGGCTGGGCTGCCTTCCTCTGCAAAGTTCTCAGGGGCCCGGCCCTACCTCCTGGGCCTGGGAGCCTCACCCTTCGCAGATGAATCTCCTTAGGCTGCCCCTCCTCAGAGAATATGCCCTCAGGCCTGGAACCTTTGCTCCGCCCTAAGCCTGTCTCTGTGCGGCTCTTCCACCCAGAAGCCTCCTAGATCCTGGGACCCTGCTCTGCCCCTAATTGCCTGGCTATGCGGCCCCTCCTCTGAGCAGCCACCTGGGGCCCCGTACAATCTCTCTGAGTCCCAGAGACCCGCCACACGCCTCTTCCTCCAGACAGCTGCCCAGTATTCCGGTGCGGTCACTAGGAGTCCAAGAAACTCACTGCGTGCCTCCACCTCCCACCAACCACCCGTAACCCTGGGCAATCAATCACTCCGAGTCGAAGTGACCCTCCCCGTTCCTCCTCCTCCTCCAGATAACCCCCCGAGTGTTCAGGAGTTGTCGCTCTGGGTGACTCTGAATCCACGTGACCCGCTGCACGGGTCCTATGGGCAACCACCCGGAGCTCTTGGTGCGGCCACTCAAGACCAAGCGACCCACCACGCTTCCTCCTCTCCAGGCAGCCCCCCTGTGTTCAGGCGCTGTCCCTTTAAGTCCAAACAACTCACCACTCGCCTTCTCCTCTGAGCAGCCGCCTGGAGCGCCAATGCAGTCACTGCGAGTCCAAAGGACCCGCCGCGCTTCTCCTCCTCCTCCGAGCAGGCCCCGGGGTTCAGAAGTGGTCCGAGTCCAAACAGCCCGCCACGCAGCCTCTCCTCTGGCAACCGCCTGAAGCTCTGGTGTAGTCACCCCGAATCCAAGCGGCTGCGTTCCTCTTCCTCCTCCTCGTCCTCAGGGCAGGCCCCGGGGTTCAGAAGCGTCGTTCTGAGTCCAAACAGCTCGCCGCGGAGTTTCTCTTCTGGCAACCGCCTGTAGCTCTGGTGCAGTCTCTCCGAATCCAAGTGGCCACGCTCCTCCTCCTCCTCCTCAGGGCAGGCCCCGGTGTCCTGAGTCCACACAGCTCTCCTCGCCACTCCTCCCCTGGGCAGCTGCCGGATCCCCAGTGGTTGCTCCGAGTCCCAGCGCTGTGCCGAGTGGCCTCCTTTTCGGCGCTCCTAGTTGTCCGAGTTCACTGCTCCAGCGGGGGGAGGGGCGTCTCACTGGCAGCTCTACTTCACAAAGTTTCCTGCGTTCCGGGACCACTGTCCCATCCGGGACGCCTCCCCAATGGGAGAGACTCACCCGGCTGCTTTGAGTTGGTCCCAAGTGTCTCAATATCTCCTCTTTTGAATCCTGAGTCCTGGAGCAACATGAAATGCAGCCACCCTCTAGGCCGCCATCTTGAAACCTCTCCAGTCACCATCTTTGGATGCAGGGGCGTAACCCTGGGCCCCGGTTCCGCCCGTCACACATGTGACCAAACTTTCCTATGTAGATACATGAATATACCACCATGAATTTCACCTTTATGTGTATACATAAAGCACTGATTTTAAAAAACAATTATAATAGGAAAAAGATCAGCAGAACAGAGAAAAGGTAACAGGTGGAGGGAGGAAGGGGAAGGAAAAGGGAAGTACTGGGGACTGAGTTGGAGCAAAGTATGTCCCATGCTTGCTTAATTATGTTAGAATGAAACCTAAAATTATGTATACCTAAAACAAACTAACAAAAAATAGAGAAGAAGATCTAACAAAATAGAAGTGACATCAACAGAGTAAAGAAAGGGGACTAAGGAGGGGCATGGGGAAATACTGGGAAACAAAAAGCCACCAAATTATGCTATGTCCATTTATGACTATATCACAACAAATCCTACTTTTATATATAATCATAATGTGCTACTTAAAATAAAGAATAATAATAGAAGGAAGCTAAGTAGAGTATAGCAAGCAGATCAGGAGGAAGGAGAAGATAGGTAAAGGTACTGAGGAATACGATTGATTGATCAAATTAAGTACATGAGCACATGTAACCTAATGAATCCCTTTGTTATGTATAATTTAAATGCAGTCAATAAAGAATAAAATAAAAAAGAACTTGGAAAGTTTTATTGGTTAAAAAAAATTAAGGAAACTAACACAGTACCAATTATATCTACTTCTCATATCTAATTCATTTCTGTGACTCCAAAGATTGCATAAAAATTTCATAGATAAATTACATAGAAAGGTATTTTAAAGTAATCAAGGTTCCATATCCCTATTCTTGCCATGATACTTAATTATGCAAGCTATATCTTGCTAATTATAAATCAAAGTAGAGATTTTTTTCCTATTTCTGGTCACTGTGTTAAACCATGGTAATTATAGAAAGCAAATTATGGGGCTGGGGTTGTGGCTCACTGGGTTCGATCCTCAGCACCACATAAAAATGAATAAATAAAACAAAGGAATTGTGTCCATCTACAACTAAAAAAATTTTTTTAAAAAAGCAAATTATCTTAGTGATTTTTTAAAAGAAATGAAAGATGACATTTTTCTGAATTTTATAAGAAAATAAAGTATAATTCTAAAAGTATAATTAATATTTAACATTCTCATTGAATTTCATAAAATAGTTTCTTGCAAGAGTTTATGTACTCAGTAAGGCAAAAAAATTTTAGAAACATAAATTTGGCATTATGTGTATGCAGGGGGCAAACTGCACAAGGCCAACTCAGTCAAATTAAGAAGTTAGGGAATGAAACTGTGGAAACACAATCCCAGAATTAAAAGAGAGTGAATGGAGAGGGTGGATAAATGGAGCTGGAGAAGGCAGAGAGATAATTATTAGATAGAGACCCTGGAGGTTCCAAAGTGTTAGGTAAATTACTCTTGTTAACTATTTCCCTGAGGCAATGATTTAAGGGTGTCATTACTTTTTACTTCTTATTGCTACTCCTGCTAAGCACTCTATAAGATTTCATTTGTTCTTTATCTCAAGTAGTTGCTCAGGTACAATGTTTTCCTATGACCAGTGAGGGTGTGTAATGCCTGGAGCTGACTCCAGACAGAAACTTCTGCACCTGCTCTCATTTTGCATGTTTCCTTTCCATTGCTGAAATGTAGGGTTTGATTTTCCTCCTCCTTCTCTTTTGCAGTATAAAAGGAGTCATTCTACAAGGGGTGTTGTGGATTGTGATGGGAAAAGTTTGGTTTTATTGTCCAAGATCTTTGAAGGACAATCAAAAATATTTTTCTCTCTTACATTATCTCTTTCATTTAAAACTATTTTCTTTGAGAAAGCATTTTGGTGAATAAGTTATAACATTGTCCTATTATGTTTTAAACTTAAAAATGCTTTATTTTATTTCTTACACAAATACTACATATTAAGAAATAATTAAGATATATGAATCCTTTAATAATTGAAGGATAGTAACAACTTGGAAATGAATGGTTATGTGATTTTTTTTTTTTTTTGTACCAGAGATTGAGCCCAGGGGTGCTTAACCACTGAACCACATCCTCAATCCTTTTTATATTTATTTTGAGACAGGGTCTTGCTAAATTGCTTAGGGCCTTGCTGAGTTGCTGAGGCTGACTTTGAACTTGTGATTCTCCTGCCTCACACTCCAGAGCCTCTGGGTATGAATGTTTATATTTCACACATGTGCCCTCAAATGTTTTTCTTAATTAAAAAATTATTTTTAGAAACAATTTTGCTTATAATTAATTTATTTAACAATCTTGGCATAATTTAGACTTTAGACCAAATTTTCAGACTGATTTTTCTACCTATTCAATTATTTTTTGAAAACTTAAAAGATATTACTTCCCCTCAAATATTATTATAATAAAAATATTCCTGTGAACTAGAAAATATTTTAGCTTAAGTCCAATATAATATATTTCAGTTTTTCTTTCAGTAGTATTTTTTGTTGGAAATAAACCATTAAATTGAACCATATGAAGTTGCTATTTCTGAAGAACAAAAAAAAATTTAAATGGCAATTTTGTGCGGATCAATTATTTATAAAATTATATTCTGGGATACATTAAGAAAATCTAGAAGACAGTATTTATTCCTAAATAAGTATAATCATAAAAAATTATAATTTTTATAGGACATATTTGAATGTTTATATTACTTATGTCCCATGCAATTAATGAACTATGGACAACTAATTATCATCCAGTTTTGATTCAATTAATTTTGGAAAAAATTATCAAGAATGACATTTAAAATTAGGAGAAAGTGATAAAGGTTTTGTTTTGTATATCAGAAGTATTAGTCTTGATTTTTTCTCCCAAATCTGTCTATTTCTTGGCATAACCTTTGATAATCAGCAATTTAATACTTCAAAGTGTTAAAATTAAGACCTGTATGTTCATTTCAAGTTTAAGTTGCATACTTTTCCTTACACTATCAGTATTTGCATAGGTAGGCAAACCCAATTCTTCATGCAAATAGAAATCCAAATTATTTTTATAGAAAACTATGATTTCTTTAAATTCTACTATACTTACCTAAGAAATATTAGGATTCCCTAAAAACCAAACCAAAACAAGACAAATTATTGATCAAATGTTTTCGTTAAAGTATTGCTTTGTATGTTGGCTATAAATCTTGGACAGATAAATGAAATAGTTATCAACTTGCACCTAAATAATTCAACAGTCACACAGCCTCTCAAACATTCTTTAGCATTATGATGCCACAGTCAGAAGATGGAGAACTTGAATTCTCAATTTATTTCTATTCAAAATAGTGGATTAAATTCTGTTATGACAATAACAGAATGTATTTAGTTTTCTATCTGCTCAACTTAATAAGACATGTTATCTGTCTGCTCAACTTCAAATTTTAGATTTTCTAGGTTCCCATATCCAGTGTATCAGGTGATTGACAGTCATGTGTATGGGAGAGGTGTGTCTCTCTAAGGATTGTGGACAAATATCAGGAGGACACAGGCGCAACTGGGCTTCAATAAGAGGAACAAAGATAACAGATTATTCTTCTTTGATTTTCATAATTAGAATGGTAATGATAGATGAAACAAACAAGTGAGCTATTAGACTAACAAGAATTTACTTTTTAACACAATCTAAATCTGCTGTGCCAAACGCAGTCTAATCAGATGTAAGTAAAAAAAATCTTCACTTGCAGGCTATATGTCTGTGACCCAAAATAGCTATTGACACCATGCGTCTGAAGCTATGTGATAGTGAGGCAGGTGTATATGTGATGGAAGTGGTACTAAATGCTTACCATTTTCCTTTCTTACAGCACCAAAATCTCACTGTTTCCAGAAATATTCTTACCATGAATTTGGAAAGATAGAACAGTAAAGGGAAAGTGCTTCTTTTTTCCAATATGGACGGTAGGTAGAACTTTATGGCTTTGAACCTATTATGTAGATGTACATGTGAGTATTTGTGTATTTTCTATATTTGCAAATAAGAAATCTTAGGATAATTAGTAGTATATGTACAATGTTGTAACTATTTAGTTTGGTATAGTTGCTGCCTTATTCTAGAGCATCACAAGTAATCTTAGAACTATAACCTAGATACACAAGTGGGCTTTAATTCCTGTGTCAATTTGATCAATTACTAGTGGCTATTTGAAGGGTTATGTTTAGAAGGATTCTAAAAAGAAGGCTGACTCCACAGGATTCTGGGTTGTGTTGTAATTGCTTGGAAATGTGTGATAATGGTGTGAGTGTTATGGTATCTTTGCTAATTTATTTAATATTTCTGATGTAGTAGAATTTTTGATTTTATGTCTGAGGAACCACGGTGAGGAAGATGAATGGAATTTTTTGAGGGTTTATTATATGCCAACTCTTACAGTCTATTCAGTTTGTTACAACAATTATTTCATTTATTATTCCTGAAATCAATTTCATGTGGTATTGTCTCCAATTTATAGATGAGGCAATTGAGCATTGTAGAGGTAAAGTTAAGTGCCTAGGATACAAAATTAAAGGTCAAGACACAAGTTCAGCAAGGATTACTCCACTTTCCATAGTCTTAACTAATTCACTGTGCTGTCATTAATTTCCCCATGTCAAATATCACCAGAATTAGAACCTAGTATTCTGGATTAAGATGTAGTACTTTTTCCACTAATTAATTTTTAGCTGATCACAAAGGGTAAGTATATAAAATAAAAAGTGTTTTTATTTCATTAGAGGTACAAGTCTCTAAAAAAATAAAGCATTGAAAAATATTGAAAGAGAGCTAAAGTATTACAGCCCAACAAACTTATCCTTGAGTCCTTCTTCTAATATCATTAAAAAGGCATCTAGCCTGAAATTAAATGACTGTACTAACTCAAAACCACCTATTAGTCAAACAAACAATATTTTAGACACATGTATTATATTATTTTGAATTGAGGCTATTTGCTTTATTAGTTTTATAATACTTAGGGATAATTATAATTCTTAGGAATTAACAAATGCTTGGTTTTCTGTCATAAAACCTTCAGAGACACTATTCAGAACTTTATTCTGGGCATCAGATAGGTGACTTCTAGGCCTGATTTTACTAACAATAACTTTTGAAACTTGTAAATATATAGTATATTTAATCTAAGATTCTAATTTCTAAAGGGTTGTTAATATCTATAACCCTGACTCCAGTCTGCTTGATTAAACACATATTATTATGACCTTTCAAATGACAGGTATTGTAGAAGTTTGTAATACCAAGATGGCTAAACCAGAATCCTCACTGTCATGGGAAATGAACATTTGCATACAAATAGCTATGAACAATGTTAATGAAGTTTTATTATAAAACAATATGGTAAAAATGTTTATAGTGACAAGAATAAAGAAGAGAAGAAATAAAACTATTAGTCTGCTTCTGAACCTCAGTTAATAAAAATGCTAATATACTTTGAGAACAAAACTATGAAAAGCAAGTAAAATGTTATGGTAGTTATCATGACACGGCATTTTTTTTTTTAAAAGGTACCACCAAAATCTATTGTTTTCTTTCTTTCTTTCTTTTTTTCTTTTTTAACAGACTGCACTTTGTTTCACTGTACACAGATGGGATCGTCATTTCATTTCTATGTTTGTACACGATGTAAATTCACACAATTCATGTAATCATACATGTACATAGGATAATGATATCTGTCTCATTCCACAATTTTTCATAACCCCTCCCTCTCATTTCCTTCTACATAAAGTTCCTCCATTCTTCTCTCACTCCCCATCCCCTCACCCCCATTATATATCATCATCCACTTACAGGGAAAACATTTGGCCTTTGGTTTTTTGGGATTGGCTTATTTCTCTTAGCACATTATTCTCCACTTCCATCCATTTGTCTGCCAATGCCATAATATTCTTCTTCTTTAGGGCTGAATAATATTCCATTGTGTATATATACCACAGTTTCTTTATAAATTCCTCTGTTCAAGGGCATCTAGGTTGGTTCCACAATCTAGTTATTATGAACTGAG
The DNA here is from genome assembly GCF_902686455.1 of Sciurus vulgaris. Taxonomy (NCBI): domain Eukaryota; kingdom Metazoa; phylum Chordata; class Mammalia; order Rodentia; family Sciuridae; genus Sciurus; species Sciurus vulgaris. The sequence goes on from NC_136468.1 coordinate 53,501,806, forward strand.
CTGCTATAAACACGGATGTGACTGTGTAACTGTAGTTTGCTGATTTTAAGTCCTTTGGGTATAAATCAAGGAGTGGGATAACTGGGTCAAAAAGTGGGTCCATTCCAAGATTTCTGAGGATTCTCTATACTGCTTTCCAGAGTGGCTTCACCATTTTGCAACTCAACCAGCAATATAAAAGTGTGTCTTTTTCCCCACATCCACACCAACATCTATTATTGTTTGTGTTCTTAATAATAGCCATTCTAATTGGAGTAAGATGAAATATTAGAGTTGTTTTAATTTGCATTTCTCTAATTCTAGAGATGTTGAGCACTTTTTCATACATTTATTCATCATCTGTGTTCTTCTGTAAAGTGTCTGTCCAGTTCTTTGGCCCATTTATTGATTGGGTTCTTTGTATTTTGGGCATAAAGTTTTGTTAGTTCTTTATAAATTTTGGAAATAAGTGCTCTACCTGAAGAGCATGTGGAAAAGATTTTCTCCCATTCTGTAGGCTCTCTCTTCACATTATTGATTGTATCCTTTGCTGAGAAAAAGCTTTTTAATTTGAGTCCATCCCATTTATTAATTCTTGCTTTGATTTCTTGTGCTTTGGGAGTCTTGTTAAGGAAGTCTGATCCTAAATCAACATGATGAAGATTTGGACCTACTTTTTCTTCTATTTGGTGCAAAGTCTCTGGTCTAATTCCTAAGTCTTTGATCCTTTTTCAGTTGAGTTTTGTGCAGGGTGAGAGGAAGAGGTTTAATTTCATTGTACTGCATATGGATTTCCAGTTTTGCCAGCACCATTTGTTGAACAGGCTATCTGTTCTCCATTGTATGTGTTTGGCTCATTGTCTACTATGAGGTGACTGTATTTATGTGGGTTTGTCTCTGTGTCTTCTATTCTGTACCACTGATCTGCCTGTCTATTTTGGTGCCAATACCATGCCATTTTTCTTACTATTGTTCTGTAGCATAGTTTAAGGGTCTGGTATTGTGATACCTCCTGTTTCACTTTTCCTCCTCAGGATTGTTTTGGCTATTTGAGGTCTCTTATTATTCCAGATGAAGTTCATGATAACTTTCTCTATTTATATGAAGAATGTCATTGGAATTTTAATTGGAATTGCTTTGAATCTGTATAGCACCTTTGGTAGAATGGCCATTTTGACAATATTAATTTTGCCTATCCAAGAACATGGAAGATCTTTCCATCTTCTAAGGTTTTCTTCAATTTCTTTCTTTAGTGTTCTGTAGTTTTCATTGTAGAGGTCCTTTGGCTCTTTTATTAGATTGATTAACAAATATTTTATTTCTTTTGAGGCTATTGTGAATGGAGTGGTTTTCCTAATTTCTCTTTCAGAAGATTCATCACTTATGAATAGAAAGGCATTAGATTTATGTGTATTGATTTTATATCCTGCTACTTTGCTGAATTCATTTATTAGTTCTAGAAGTTTTCTAGTGGAGTAGTTTGGATTTTCTAAATATAGAATCATGTCATTGGCAAATAGTGACAGCTTGAGTTCTTATTTCCCTATTTGAATCCCTTTAATTTCTCTTCTCTAATTGCTCTGGCTAGTGTTTCAAGGACAACGTTGAAAAGAAGTGGTGAAAAAGGGCATCCCTGTCTTGTTCCAGTTTTTAGAGGGAATGCTTTCAATTTTTTTCCATTAAGAATGATGTTGGCTGTGGGCTTAGCATAGATAGCCTTTACAATGTTGAGGTATGTTCCTACTGTTCCTATTTTTTCTAGTGTTTTAAGCATGAAGGGGTGCTGTATTTTATGAAATGCTTTCTCAGCATCTATTGAAATAATCATTTGATTCTTAACTTTAAGTCTATTGATGTGGTGAGTTACATTTATTGATTTCCAGATGTTGAACCAAACTTGCATCCCTGGGATAAACCCCACTTGATCATGGTGCACTACCTTTTTAATATATTTTTGTATGGGATTTGCCGGTATTTTGTTAAGGATTTTTGCATCTATGTTCATCAAGGATATTGGTCTAACGCTTCTTTCCTTGATGAGTCTTTGTCTGGTTTTGGTATCAGAGTTATACTAGCCTCATAGAATGAGTTTGGAAGGGTTCCCACCTTTTCTATTTGAGGAATATTGGTATTAGTTCTTCTTTGATGGTCTTGTAGAATTCGGCTGAGAATCCATCTGGTCCTGGGCTTCTCTTGGTTGGTAGGCTTTTGATGGTATCTTCTATTTTGGTGCTTGAAATTGATCTGTTTAAATTGTGTACATCTTCATGATTCAGTTTTGGAGGTCCATATGTCTCTAAAAAATTGTCAATGTCTTTGACATTTTCTATTTTGTTGGAGTACAGATTTTCAATGTAGCTTCTAATTATGTCATGTATTTCAATGGTGTTTGTTGTGATCTTTCCTTTTTCATCATGAATTCTAGTAATTTGAGTTTTCTCTCTCCTCTTTGTTAGGGTGGGTAAGGGTTTATCAATTTTGTTTTCTTTTTCAAAGAACCAATTTTTTGTTTTGTCAATTTTTTGAATTGTTTCTCTTGTTTCAATTTCATTGATTTTAGCTCTGATTTTAATTATTTCCTGTCTTCTACTATTTTTGGTGTTGAACTGTTCTTCTTTTTACAGGGCTTTGAGATATAATGTTAAGTCCTTTAGTTGTTGACTTTTTATTTTTTTAATGTACAAGCTCAATGTAGTGAACTTGCCTTTTAGTACTGCTTTCACAGTGTCCCAGAGATTTTGATATGTTGGGTCATTTTTCTCATTTACCTCTAAGAATTTTTAAATTTCTTCCCCAATGTCTTCTCTTATCATCACATCATGCAATAGCATATTATTTAGTCTCCAGGTGCAGAAGTAGTTTTTGTTTATTTTATCATTGATTTCTAATTGCATTCTATTATGGTCTGATAGGATACAAGGTAGTATCTCTATTTTTTTGTATTTACTAATGGCTTCCTTGTGGCATAGCATGTGATCCATTTTGGAAAAAGATCCATGAGCTGTTGAGAAGAAAGTATATTCTCTCGATGATGGCTGAAATACTCTGTAAATGTCCATGAAGTCTATAACATTCATTGTATTATTCAGTTCAATAGTTTCTTTGTTCCATTTTTGTTTGGAGTATCTAACCAGTGTTGAAAGCAGTGTGTTAAAGTCCCCCACTACTATTGTGTTTTGGTCTATTGATTCCTAAAATTGAGAGGTCTTTTCTGATGTACATAGATGCTCCATAATTTGGGGCATAAATATTTAAAATACCTTATGTCTTGTTGATTTATGCTTCCCTTAAGCAGTATGAAACGTCCTTCTTTATCCCCTCTGACTAACTTCCACTTTATCTGATATGAGGACGGAGACCCCTGCTGTTTTACTAAGTCCATGTGCATGGTATGTTTTTCCTCATCCTTTCACCTTTAGTCTGAGGATGTCTTTTTTCTATGAGATTTGTCTCTTGAAGGCAGCATATTGTTCGGTCTTTCTTTTTTATCCAATCTGCCAGTCTATGTCTTTTGATTGATGAGTTTAGACCATTAACATTCAGGGTTATTATTGTGAAATGATTTGTATTTCTGGTCATTTTAGCTTATTTTTGGTTTTTAACTTGAGTTGGTTTCTCCTTTGATTGGTTTTTCCTTTAGGGTATTTCCTCCCTTTGCTGACTTGTATTGTTGCTTTTCCCTTCCTCCTCATGAAATATTTTGTTGAGCATGTTCTGTAGGGCAGGCTTTCTATTTGTAAATCTTTTAACTTTTGTCTATAATGGAAAGATTTTATTTCATTGTGAAATCTGAAGGTTAGTTTTGCTGGGTATAGGATTCTTGGTGGGCATCCATTTTCTTTCAGAGCTTGAAATATCTTGTTCCAGGCCCTTCTAGCTTTCAGGGCCTGGGTTGAGAAATCTGCTTATATCTGTATTGTTTTCCCCTTATATGTAATCTGATGCTTTTCTTTTGCAGCCTTTAAAATCCTATATTTATTTCGTATGTGAGATATTTTCATTATAAAATGCCTTGGTGTGGATTTGTTATAATTTTGTGCACCTGGTGTTCTTTAAGCCTATTGTATTTGATTTTCCATTTCATTTTTCAGGTTTGGGAAATTTTCTGATTATTATTTTGTTGAACAGGTTGTTCATTCCTTTGGTTTATATCTCTGTGACTTTCTCAATTTCAATAATTCTTAAATTTGGTCTTTTCATGATACCCATAATTCTTGGAGGTTCTGCTCATGATTTCTTACCATTTTCTCAGTTTGGTCAACTTTATTTTCAAGATTAAATATTTTGTCTTCATTGTTTGAGATTCTGTCTTTCATGAGATCTATTCTGTTGATGGTGCTATGAGTTTTTAATTTGGTTTATTGGCTCTTTCATTTCAAGTATTTCTTTTTTTTCTTTCAGAATCTCTATCTCTTTATTAAAGTGTTCTTTTGCTTCCTGCATTTGTTCTTTTACCTGTTTATTGGAGTGATCATGCATTGCCTGCATTTGCTTTCTTATCATCTTTTGCTTCATGGATCATTTTAATTATGCAGTTTATAAACTCTTTTTCTGTCATTTCTACTGCCATGCTATCATTGGATTGTATCAAAATAGTATCTCAGTTTGTTAGGGACACTTTCTTCCCCTGTTTTTTTCATATTGTTTCTGTATAGTCCCCTCTAGCATTGAAGATCTGAGGTAATGAAGTTTCCCCCCTGCAGACTTATTGTGATCATGTGGTTTTCCAGTACCTCTCCTTTGAAGGGGAGATCATTATTAACAGCAAATACAGAGAAAATTCAGCCCTGAACCAGATAGGCCCTATAAAGACTTTAACATTATTGTATCAAACAGGATGAGTTCGATTATTATTTACAGAATTCATAGTGGTGAACTAAGAGGATGGGGAAGTGTGTAGGATGTAAGTGAATAAGTAGGTACATATCAAAGGGCCTCCAGTCTCTTGTAGGTGTCTCAGGAAGGGAGCTGCCCTCCAATGGTAGTGATCACGCCCTCAGGAATAATTCAAAATGCCTACACCAGCCTCCAAAGAAGCTGGGGAACCCCAGTGAGGGTAGGCACCGTGTCCAGCAACCATCTGTGGTGGTTGGTTTGGCCGGCACCGCATCCGGCCACCTTCTGCAGTGGGTGTCTCCCCACCAATCTTTTATTTAACAAAGCATTGCCCTTCATTTTGAAGGAAATGATACAATTTCAAATTGGTATTTCCTTCTCAAAAAGGTGTATAAGAATATAACATTGATTTAACATACAACCTTCAACAAAAAATAATATCTATACAATTTATTGTGTAAATTGCATATTCTTTTTAGCTCCAGAAAGCAATAGATGTTCAAAGAATCTTGAAAAAGAGATTGATTATTTTAAGAACTTGGAGGTGGTTTTAATAGGAGTCAGAATTAACATAAAAAATCTTCTCAAAATACTCTTTAGTATTTTTTTGTGTCTGGTAAAATTATGGTGCTTCGCTTGGTGACTTAAATAGCTGGAGCCATTGCTCTCTGGTCTGGGGAATTCACAACTTTCAGAATGCAAAATCTTTAAGATGTTGATACAGTAGTACATTTTTTTTTCCCTATAATATGAAACATAACAGGTAAATGGAACAAAAAGTGAATTGTGAATGAAAAAAATTTGTACAAATTCTCCTATTCCATGAAAACATAAGTTCAAAGTAGGAAACGAGTAACTTGTTTTGAATCTGTTTGGTTAAAGGGAATTTTATGATCAGAAGCAATATTAATTGTTAGGACATAATGATAAGCAAGTGTTAAATGTACTTGATTTTATTTTCTTCAACAACAGCTTTGATGTTTAGAAGGAAAATGTGCATGATAATCTGCTTTTCCTCAGCTGTAATTCCTATTCAAACCAGTACTTATTTCCCATGATTTCCTGCAAGTATTTCTGCAACCTGGAATTAAATGAATTAATGTGAATACTTCCCGCAGACAAAATGGTAAATTTATATTCATTAATTTTTCTTCACTTAACTGATTATGGCAAAGTGTAGCTCTCTGCTTTGGAAAATTTGACCATTAAGTCACATATGCACTTTTTCAAGTTTACATCTTTCATGAGTCAATCATTCAACTTTTTGAGCCTTTACATTGTGTGTAGCCTTTGCAAAGTAAAGGGGCACATCGCGGGGAAGAAAACTGACATGGCCCATGTCTTCAAGGAACTTCATTCCAGAGAAACAGACTTAAGTTTAATGAATAAGCATATAATTACAAACTGCAATACACAGGACCAAAATATGGACTGAAGAGAGTACAGTAAGAGGGATCTGCTTTGGATTGCTTGGTCACAGAAATTCTTTATGAAAATCGGTGTTTAATATGAGATCTATAGGATAGAAAGTAGCTAACAAAGGAAAAATTGGAGAGGAGAGGTGAAAATTGACTCAGACAATGTGGTTTGTGTAACAGACACAGGCATTTGCAAAATTCTTTAGTTAAAAAGAATTTTATTTTCATTTTGATTAATTGAAAACTGGTGAGCAGAACTGTGAAGCAGAGCCAGGGTGTAGAGGGAAGTCCGGAGAAGCACAAGCCAGGATAAACAGGGCCTTCTAGGCCAAGGTCACAGTAGGGATTTTGTTGCCATAGGACATGCTGAAATCTGCTGGCCTACATACAAATTGACTCTAATTTGTTTGTGTACTCTGTACTGTATTTTGAAAACTTGCAATTTTGTTTGTTCATTCAGTCACTCTTTTGTTAAGTGCCCAAACTTAAGTATTCAGAATCAAATAACAAGATAGGTAGGTCTTTCTTAATTCTTGATAAGGTTTGAGTAAACCTGGGATAGGCAGATTTTTTAAAAAGATGAATTCTATCATGACAGAAATTGTAATACATTATCATACTATAAATTGCATTACATTATAATTTTGACAATATTAATATATTTTATTCAGTGATGTGTTTAGACTCTCAGAGAAGGGATCTGGATATTCAGGAATAATCTCCTAGAACAGGTAATGTTGACTCTGGTCCTATGGGAGGAATGGTAGACATTTGCTAGGCAGGTCAGGCACTCTAGTCAGTTGCTTGGCACTGATGCTCTTGTTCAGGGAATGCATCTGGCACGCACTGTGCCTAGGGAGGAATGGACTTCTGAAAATCGGCTGGAAAGAAGTTAGTAACATGCTTTAAAACACACTCAATATTTTAAAATGTAATCTAGGCCAAAGACATTTCAAGTGGTAATATAACCTGATAGAGGGATGGTTTGGGGGGGTGACATTTTAAGATTCTAGGGTGACTGCCTACCCTGAACAGTATTCCGGGTACCATTTATCTTCTTGTAGTCACTACACTTAGTGACTTCTTGCATTTGTGGAGATTTTTATGGCATTCTGACTTTATCCTGAGTGTAACGTGCATGAGAGTCCTACGTAGTGACAAAGCTAAACTCACTATAGGAGCTACATATATACTATTTAGTTCCTGTGTTAATTTCCTATTGCACTTTAAACAAATTACTACATATTTAGTGGCATAAAGCAACACAAACTCAATTATTATAGGTCTGATGTCCAGAAGTGTGATATTGGGAGTTTGCAAGGCTGTATTCTTTCTGGAAACATTCAGAAGTATCTTTTCCCTTTTTTCGGTTTGTAGATGCTGCCTGCATATGTTTGCTCGAGGCCCCTTCCTCCATATTCAAAATCCATCACTTTAGCCTCTGATTATGGTCATATCTTTGTCTTCTCACTTTGATTACTTTTGATTACTTTGGTCCACTTAGATAATCCAGAATCATGCCCCATCTCAAGATCTTTAACTGAATCACATCTGCGTTCCATTTTACCATTTAAGGTGGGATAGCCACAGTTTCAGGGATTGGGATGTGGATGTCTTCAGAGACCTCGTTTAGCTTACTGTAGTTCTGCAAATGTTATTATCACATTGTGAATTCTGCACAATTTAGGCTTCTGATATGTGATTAAAAAGTTTTATTTTCTCAAGGAAGGTGGGGAATGGAAAAGCTTTAGAGGTGCTCAGAGAGACAAAAAGCTGTGTGATACCTCTTTAGTTTTATACTCGTTGCATGTCACTAAAGTGACATTGTTCCACTGGAGGGAATATGAGACTTTGAAAGTGCTGCCATGTGCAGCTCCCTGTGATGCTGAGGCGGAGGAGCCTTACTTCCTTTCTTCCTCAGAAGGGAGTCTGTCACTCGGCAGGGAGGCTATTTAAAGCAGCCACAACTTTTGGGTTGCTGAGTTCGGGGACTTGTCAGAGAAAACACTGCTTTTTTTCATTTCCTGTCAATGAGGAGGAGTTCAAGTTCAATAGAACGTTCTCTTTATTTCCTTGGGTTTTCATATGTCTAATAACAGGACATTGCCAAGGCTCCAAATGGAGTTCACAGTAGAATCATAAAACTAATGAGAATGGAATTAGGTTACTAGCTTTTTCAGCTCATTTGTGCAATTATGAAGTAACACAATGGAGACATAATGACCCTACGCCATTTTAAGTAGGATCTAATTCTTGAGGACACCAAACAGTTTTTAAAAGTGTTAAATGCCTAGTCTTCACAATTTAATTGGTGAGAAGATGGGGAAATTATTATCTCATTTTAAAAAATGAAGGCTATTAAATCAACTAGTCTGAAGAGTTATTCATGTTTTTCCTTTTTATCTTCAGTGACTGATTACTATCATATCTGAAAATGTTTGCAGGAAGCCAATGAACAGGCTTAACTCTAATTTTCACATCATCATGGCATGTGGGAGCAAATGTACTGGGACAAAACAGCCAATATATTTGGAATAAATGGAATCTGCCTGACTGAGAATTAGTACTGAGATTTAAGGTTCAGAATCTAAGTGTGTGAGTCAATAGCAAATATTTAGAAACATGGAAGGGTCCTGTACCTTGGACATTACCATCTTCTCAATTTCCTGTTCAATAGAGGTGGTTCTAGACTTTCCAGTTAATGACTTAGTAATCTTAGTAATCCTTTTCCTAGTTAAATTTTACATTTTACTCCCAGCTTGTGATAATTTAATCTACTCTTTGTATAAATGCAATCAAATGGACTATTACTATTACTTTAAAGATATATCTATTGATTTAAATATGTTACCTGCCATGTAGCTCATGTCTTTCAAACTAACAATCAGGAGTTTCAGATTTCCAGTTCCTGTGACATGCCAAGTGTTCTCCATTCTCATAACTTAATTGTGTTCCTCTTTATGGAAACAAATAAAATAGTCACTTGGCAAAAAATGTTTTCCTTTTCTTTTTAACTTTCTTCAAATATTTGGAATTCAGAATGCTCTCCACATCCCTAGGGAAATAGTAGGTAGTGATTAAGGTGACTGATAAACGTTCTAATCTCACATTTTGGCTTAGGTGTAAGCCTCCTGAGTTTCTTTGAGGTTTTCAATGAATAAAGAAATGAGGTGTGAAAAGGTTCAGGTTTCTGGTGGAAGCAAAAATGGAGAGGGCTCTGGAGTGTGGGAGGTTCACAAGTCAAGAGGGACCTAGGAATAATTTTTCATCCTATACTACTTTTATTTTTCTAAGTAATGACCTTGTAGAGTCAAACACAAGCTGTGATAAATGGGTTTGCTTCAACTTTGGTAGATGTTTTGCAGGTAAAGGGTATGCTATTGGGCAATATCAGGCATTTTTTTTTTCTTTTTGTTCTTTTATAAATTATACTCATTATAACATAATGAGTATTAGACATTCTACAATTTTCTAGATGTAGTACATTTTATCACATTCTTTCTGGAGATTTTTAGCACAATATATCAAAAGTCTTAAATATGTACATCATTTTGGAGTAGCTCTTCCTCTTTTAGGTATTTTCTTTGAGAAAATAAACATAGTATAACAATTTATGATTGTAGATGTTGTCATGTTCTCAATAAAAGATTAAAAACAATGTATATTTACAACATGAATTGGTTACATGCATTAAATCTATCTGGGTCCAATTAGTGTATAGAAACCACACAGAAAGTTACACATTGGAAAAAACACACTGTAGGCTAAATAAGGACAGTTTAAGAGTAATTAAAATCTAAGAAAAATTTATAAATAGGTGGATAAATGGAAAGAGAGAGAGAGAGAGAGAGAGAGAGAGAGAGAGAGAGAAAGAGAGAGAGAGAAAGAGAGGGAGAGAGAGAAAGAGAGAGAGAGAGAGAGAGAGAGAGAGAGAAAGAGAGAGAGAGAGAGAGAGAGAGAGAGAGAGAGAGAGAGAGAGGGAGAGAGAGAGAGAGAGAGAGAGAGAGAGAGAGAGAGAGAGAGAGAGAGAGAGAGAGAGAGAGAGAGATATCTGAGGAAAAGAACCCAAAGAAGAATAACTTGGAAGGGCTTCAGACTTCATTGGCAAGGGGGTACTTCAGCTCACTGGGTTGAGCAGAGAAGCTTACTGGTTTGGGCAGAATGAATCTGGTCTGCAGTCATTGGGCAAGCAGAAAGCAACTTTCCAGAATGCAGGCAAGGAAAGGCAATCAGCAGCAGGTGGCAGAGAACGGGAATCCTTCCAGCAGCAGGCAGCTATATAGGCTCAGTGAGGGTCCCCTGGAGCACAAGGGAGTGCAGTGAGGACAGCCCCTTTATGGGATCCCTCCCGCTGTAGGTGTGCTATGCAGGGGGCTTTAGAGGGAATTAATTATAATGTGAGTGACAGGCCTTCAGGGCAATAGTTTTCTTGACCAAGGAAGCCAGAGAAAGTTCATCTCCAGGCTCAAGCTATAAAGTTTCCAAAGGTTCTTGCATACTGGGCCCATGACTGGAGTAGAGTTCTACTAGATGAGCTTCACATTGCTGATACCCCCACCCTGTGCTGCAGCTAGTAAATAGAGGAGCTCCTTCCTCCTGTAATTTCCCACCAGCAGTCTCAACTGAGAGAGCTTAATTAACATCATACTCTCTTCAAAGAAGAAACGCTTAAAAGGATTTCCATCTATTATTACAGAATACATTTTAAAAGGCGAGTTTATGGTGAAAGACAATAAATCAATAACTAGCACACACGATTGAACATAAGATGGCATTAGCATGAAAGCATGCAGCCCTGGATGTAGTATTCATGTGGTATATTCTTCTGGAGCAGCAAGGAGGTTTGCTTGAAGTTCAATATAACAGTTCTGACTTCCCTAAGCTCAGAATTTGGCCTATCAAATAAATCGCACATTTTCAGTTCACATTTCTGAGTCATCCTATAGAAATCAGGGCCCAGGGAATTGACACAAATGTTTTTATCTCTGAGTAATAACATACTTTATCTTTGATTCAGAAGTCTCTTGTCCTCTGTGAGCAACTGTACAGATGTGGAGACTTACCTGCTAAGTTTCAAGAAAGTGAAACCTCAGACCCTCCCTCCTCTGTTCTTGGCTCACATAAAAGAAGTCAGTAAATAAATACAGATATTTTCCAAGCAGGTAGGTATTATGAAAAATATAAAATGCACAAAAGATGAAAAGCACAAATAACAAGGGGTACTGCTTTAGTGATCTGAGGAAGAAATGTTGCTCTACAGTGCCATCACAACACTGAAATAGGAATGAGAAGGAAAATGTTATGGTAAAATTTTGGGGAGAAAAGTTTTGTAACAGGAAGAGTAAATACAAAGCCCTGAGATGGCATCAGAGTTGGCCTGTTTGAAGGATGTCAAAGCCCAGTATGATGGAGAGCAGTGAGTGAGGGGAGACTGGAAGAAAGTGGGTGGGTGGGGACTTCAGCGGCAAGACCTTCAGTACCCTTCTATAAATGAAGGCCTGTGGAGGGTTTTAAAGAGGTGAGGGATGATCTGATTAATGCCATATAAAGATCACTCTAGCTCTTCTCTAAGAAGTGTGAGTAGAGTCAGGGAGACCGATTAAGAGAGGACCAATTTAAACAGCCTTTAGTGATTGGACTAGATCATCATTATCATATATCTAAGAAAAAAAAAATAGCACTGAAGTCCAGTAAAAGAAAAAAAATATCATCAGCAGCCTTGAAACAGAAAATGGATGATTTATGACATAAGTCCTGATAAGTAAAGGTCAAGGAGAAACAAAATATTTTATTATGATTCTATGCAACATTTAAAGATGCTTAATTCCACACTCAGAGATCTGAAGTGCTTCTGTGAAAGACTGTGACTCAGTAAACCTTGTAAAGTCACACTATGTTCATCCAACATGGAAAATAGGCATGGGATTTCTTTGAAGGCCAGCATATTCAGAGAGACCCTCTCGGGTTTAATATTTTTAGGAGCAGATAATAAATTGTGGGAAGAATTTAACATTTATTACTGAAATTACGTCTGTTTGTCCTTCCTTCCTTTCCTGACTTCCTTGTTTTAAAATGAGAACCTAGACTCTGTTATTCCTTGTAAAATATCTCTATGTATTATTCCCAACCTAATTGGAAATCCAGACTGTTACAACTGGGAAATCCCAAGTATCAAACTGTTCCATCAATAACCCATTTTTAAAATAATATATTCATATATCTTCTTATGTTATTATATAAGTATATGTATATATACTTATTAAGGAATTCTAAAAGTTTATCAATTTTTAATTTCCTTCTTTAAAGTATTTTTGACTTGAACGTTCGCATAAAATTTACTGATTTCTTAAAATAGCATGTGAAATAAGATCTCATTGAAAATATTGTTTCTGCCTATTGAACTAATGTTTTATATATGTATTTATCTGTTGGAAATTATCTAAAATCATATTTATCTGCTGTTAATTTTTCTTTTCTTTATATTTTTGTATAACTAATTCTTATTATAATCATATAATTTTACTACATAAAACATTCACATCTTTCAAATATGTTTTAGAAGATGACTTGGCAAGGAAAAATATTGTAAAAATATTGAATTAACCAATAAATAGGCTGTAAGTTAATATGTATTGCATGATCCAATTTCATAAAAAATTGCATGCTTACCCAAATATACAAATATGGGAAAAACATTTAGTCTTGGATGTAGCGTGTAAAATGCTGATATTAGATAATTCTGGGTTTCATGGTAACTTGTTTGTTCTTTAATGTACTTTAAATGCTTTCTGAATGTTCAACCAAAAACATGTATTACATAATCAGAAAAACAGTTATTTTAAAGTATGGCTTTCAGTAACAACAGACTTGGTAATACATAACAATCTTCTAAGCTTAGAACTTTTCAGATGATATAGCTGTGAGTTAAAGAACAACAGAACAAGATCTAAAGGAAGTCAGAAATATGGAGAGATGAGAAAAGCACACCCTCCATTTTTGGAGATGTTTATGGTCTGAGATCTTAGGCCAAATTTGAAGAGATGGCTGAAAGGAAGATCAATATTTTTTTGCATTTTTTATTTGTTCTAATTAGTTACACAAGACAGTAGAATGCATTTTGACACATCTTACATAAATGGATATAACTTCTCATTCTTCTGGTTGTACATGATGTAGAGGTACACCAGTCACGTAATCATATATGCACCTAGGGTAATAATGTCCAATTCATTCTAGTATCATTTCTACCCCCATACTCTTCCCCTCCCTTTACTCCCTGCTGTCTAATCCAAAGTACCTCTATTCTTAACTAACCCACTGCCCCCTTATTGTGGATGAGCATATCAGAGAAAACATCCTGCCTTTGGTTCTTTGGGATTGGTTTACTTCGCTTAGCATGATATTCTCCCACTCCATCCATTTACATGCAAATGCCATAATTTCATTCTTTTTTAAGGCTGAGTAATATTCCATTGTGTATATATGCCACAGTTTCTTTATCCATTCATGGATTGAAAGCACCTAGGTTGGTTCCATAGCTTAGCTATTGTGAATTGAGCTGCTATAAACATTGATGTGTCTGTGCCACTGTAGTATGCTGATTTTAAGTTCTTGGGTATAAACCGAGGAGTGGGATAGCTCAGTCAAATGGTGCATTCCTTTCAAGTTTTCTGAGGAATCTCCATACTGTTTTCTATAATGGTTGTACTGTTTTGCATTCCCATCAGTAATGTGTGAGTGTACCTTTTCCCCACATCCTTGCCAACATTTAGTGTTGCTTGTATTCTTGGTAATTGCCATTCTGATTAGAGGGAGATGAAATTTTGGAGTAGTTTTAATTTGCATTTCTCTAATTGCTAGATATTTTAAATCCAATCTTCTGTGAAGTGTCTGTTCAGTTCCTTATCCCATTTATTGATGGGTTGGGTTATTTGGTTTTTTTTGGTGTTAAGTTTTTTGTGTTCTTTCTGTATCCTGGAGATTAGTGCTCTTTCTGATGTGCATGTGGTGAAGATTTCCCCCAATTTTGTAGGCTCTCTCTTTATGTTATTGATTGTTTCCTTTGCTGATAACAAGCTTTTTCGTTAGAATCCATCCCATTTATTGATTCTTGATTTTATTTCTTGTGCTTCAGGGGTCTTGTTTTAAGGAAGTCAGGTCCTAAGCTGACAAGATGAAGATTTGGGCCTGTTTTTTCTTCTATTAGGTGCAGGGTCTCTGGTCTAAGTCCTAGGTCCTGTATCCATTTTGAGTTGAGTTTTGCTCAGGGTGAGAGATAAGGGTTTAATTTCATTTCACTACACATGGATTTCTAGTTTCCCCAGCAACATTTATTGAAGAGGATATAGTTTCTCTAGTGTACGTTTTGGGCACCTTTGTCTAGTATTAGATAACTGTACTTATGTGGGTTTGTCTCTGTATCTTCTATTCTGTACAATTGGTTTATGTATCTGTTTTGGTGTCAATACTATGCTACTTTTTGTTACTATGGCTCTGTAGTATAACTTAACATCTGGTATTGTGATGCCTCCTGCTTTACTTTTCTTGCTAAGGATTACTTTGGCTATGCTGGGTCTCTTAGTTTTCCAAATGAATGTCATAATTGCTCTTTCTAGTTTTATGAAGAATGTCATTGGGATTTTAATAGAAATTCCATTAAACTTGTATAACACTTTGGTAGTATGGCCATTTTGACAATGTTAATTCTACCTATCCAAGAGCATGGGAGATCTTTCCATCTTCTAAGATCTTCTTCAATTTCTTTCTTTAGTATTCTGTACTTTTCATTGCAGCAGTCTTTCACCTCTTTTGTTAAATTGATTCCCTATAATTTATATTTTTGAGACTATTGTGAAAGAGGTAGTTCTCCTAATTTCTCTTTCAGTGGATTCATCACTGATATATATGAACACATTTGATTTATGGGTTTTAATTTTATATCCAACTACTTTGCTGAATTCATTTATTAGTTCTAGATGTTTTGGGGT
Source organism: Sciurus vulgaris (assembly GCF_902686455.1). Taxonomy (NCBI): domain Eukaryota; kingdom Metazoa; phylum Chordata; class Mammalia; order Rodentia; family Sciuridae; genus Sciurus; species Sciurus vulgaris. Next base: position 53,517,026 of record NC_136468.1, read on the forward strand.
TGGCTATTTTGGATTTTCTAAATATAGAATCATGTCATTGGCAAATACTAATAGTTCTTCTTTTCCTATTCATATTCCTTTAATTTCTTTCTTCTAATTGCTCTGGCTAGAATTTCAAGGATGATGTTGAATAAAAGTGGTAAAAGAGAGCATCCCTGTCTTGTTCCAGTACTTAGAAGAATGCTTTCAATTTTTTTTCCATTTAGAATGATATTAGCTTTGGGTTTAGCATATATAGCTTTTATAATGTTGAGGTATGATACTACTATCCCTATATTTTTTAGTGTTTTGAACATAAAGGCGTGCTGTATTTTGTTAAATATTTTTTCTGCATCTATTGAGATAATAATATGATTCTTGTCTTTAAGTCTATTTATGTGATGAACTAATGTTTATTGATTTCCATATGTCAAAACAACCTTATATCCCTGGGATGAAGCCCACTTGATTGTGTGGTGCACTCTCTTTTAAATATGTTTTTGTATGTGATTTGCCAAAATTTTATTGAAAATTTTTGCATATATGTTCATCGGGGATATTCATCTGAAATTTTCTTTCCTTGACATGTCTTTGTTTGGTTTTGGTATCTGGGTAATACTAGATTCATAGAATGAGTTTGGAAACTTTCCTTCCTTTTCTATTTAATGGAATAATTTGAGGAGTATCCATGTTAATTCCTCTTTGAAATTCTTGTAGAACTTGACTAAGAATCCATCTGATCCTGGGCTTTTCTTCATTGGTAGGCTTTTGATGGCATTTTCTATTTCATTGTTCAAAATTAATCTGTTTAAATTGTGTATGTCTTCCTGATTTGGTTTGAATAGGTCATATGTCTCTAGAAATTTGTCTATGTCTTCAGGATTTTCTATTTTAGTGGAGTATGAATTTTCCAAGTAGTTTCTGATTATCTTCTATATTTAATAGTGTTGTGATATTTCCTTTTTCATCACAAATTTTAGTAATTTGAGTTTTCTTTCTTCATTAGCATGAATAAGGGTTTACAAATTTTATTTATTTTTTTCAAAGAACCAACTTTTTGTTTTGTAAATTTTTTGAATTGTTTCTTTTCTTTAAATTTCATTGATTTCAGCTCTGATTTTAATTATTTCCTGTCTTCTACTGCTTTTGGTGTTGATTTGTTCTTCTTTTTCTAGGACTTTGACATGTATTGTTAGTTTATTTATTTGTTGACTTTCTATTCTTTTAAAGAATGCAGTCACTGCAATGAACTTTTCTCTTAGCACTGTCTTCATAGTATCTCAGAGATTTTGATATATCACTAGTCTCATTTATCTCTAAGTATTATTTTATTTCCTCCATGATTTCTTCTGCTATCCATTTGTCATTCAATATTGTATTAGTCTCCAGGTATTGTAGTAGCCATTTTAATACTAGCATTGATTTCTAATTTCATTCAATTATGATCTAATGTAATATAGATTATTACCTCTAATTTTTTTTTTTTTTGTATTTGCTAGCACTTGCTTTGTGGCATAACATATGGTATATTTTAAATAAGGATTCATGTGCTGCTGAGAAGAAAATTTATTGAGTCATTGATGGATGAAATATTTTATATATGTCACTTAAGTCTGAACTATTGATTGTATTATTTGTTCTATAATGTCTTTGTTTGGTTTTTTTTTTGTTTTTTTTTTTTGGAGGATCTATCCAGTAGTGAGAGAGGTATGTTAAAGTCACCCCGTAGCATTGTGTTGTGGTCTTTTTGATTGTTGAAATTGAAAAGAGTTTGACACACACAGATGCTCCACTGGGTGGGGCATAAATATTGTTATGTCTTGTTGATGCATAATTGCCTTAAGCAGTGTGAAATGTCCTTCTTTGTCCCATCTGATTAACTTTGACTTGAAGTTCTTTTTATCTGATATGAGGATAGAATCACCTGTGTGTTTATGAAACCCATTTGAGTAATATGTTTTTTCCCATCCTCTAACCTTCAGTCTGTGGATATCTTTGCCTATGAAGCGAGTCTCTGGTAGACAGGTATTGTTGGGTCTTGTTTTTAAATCCAGTCTGCCAGTCTATGTCTTTTGACTGATGAGTGTAATTCATTAACATTCAGGGTTATTATTGAGGTACAATTTGTATTCCCGGTCTCCTTTGATTGACTATTCCTTCAGTGTAATTCCTCTTTTTGCTGGTTTTCACTTTTTTTTTTTTTTAATTTCTTCTCCATGGAATATTTTGTAGAGAATGTTCTGTATTCCAGACTTTCTGGTTGTTAATTCTTTTAACTTTTGTTTATAATGAAAGGTTTTTACTTTGTCTTCAAATCTAAAGCTTAATTTTGCTGAACATAAGATGCTTGGTTGGCATTCATTTTCTTTCAGAGCTTGGTATATGTTATTCTAGAACTTCCTAGCTTTGAGGGTCTGGGTTGAGAAATCAGTTGAGATTCAAATTGGTTTCTCCCTATATGTAATCTGATACTTTTCTCTTATGGCCTTTAAAGTCTATCCTTATTCTATATGTTGGGCATTTTCATTATGATGTGCCTTGGTGTGAATCTGTTGTAATTTTGTACATTTGCAGTCCTGTAAGCCTCCTATAGTTGATTTCCCATTGCATTCTTTAGGTTTGGGAAATTTTCTGATATTATTTCATTGAAAATGTTTCACATTCCTTTGATTTGTATCTCCACACCTACATCTATCCCAATAAATGTTAAATTTGGTCTTTTCATGTTATCCCATAGTTCTTGGATGTTCTGTTCATAGTTTCTTAACATCTCTCTGTGGCCAACTTTATTTTCAAGATTATATATTTTGTGTTCATTGACTGAGGTTCTGACTTCCGAATAGTCTAGTCTGTTGGTCATGCTTTCTACTGAATTTTTAATTTGTTTTATTGTTTCCTTCATATCAAGTATTTCTGCTAGGTATTTTTTTAGAATCATTGCCTCTTTATTGAAGTGATCTTTCATTTCCTGTATTTTATCTCTGACTTCATTCCTTATACTGTCATTTACTTTGCATATCAATTTAACTCTGTACTTTCCAAACACCTTCTCTGACATTTCTTCCACTGTGGTGTCAAAAGATTCTGTTATTGGAGTATCTTAGTTTGTTTGGGGTGATTCATTCCCTTGCCTTTTCTTGTTGTTTGTGTGTCTACCCATCTAACAGTATGGATCTGAAGCCATAGTGTTTCTACCCTGTGGACTTACACTGTCCCTGAAGGTTTCCAGTGCTTCACTGTTTAGGGTGAGACAAAAAAATAACAACCACCAATGCAAACAATATACAATGTTAAACCAAATAGTTCCTACTATGATGTCTACAACATTTTCACCAAATTATAAAAATTATTAATGGCTTTCCAAGTTATTTCGGGTGACAATTTTAACATTATTTCTCCATAAGCCTTTTTCTCTTACATAAACCTTCATCTTTTCAGATCTAACAATGCTTTTCTTGCTATTTATTGCTCAACAAGATGCCATATAGAGTAAGGTGACAATAGAAAAAAGTCTTTGTGGATTAGAGCAATAAAAGTTTATTTCCCAATAATACAAACAGTCTAGTATAGGTCCTAATTATTATGCTCCATCTAGATGCCAGATTGAAAATATACTCATTGAAGAAGGAGGAGGAGGAGGAAAAGGAAACATGGCACAAAGCATTCACGGTACATGATGATTATCAGAGAAGAGGAGAGAATATAAAAGTAAAGAATTTTAAAGGAATAGTGAAAGAGAGAACAATAGGATTGGCTATTAGTGGAAGAAAAGAGAGACTCAAGGAAACGGGTAGGAGAAAATATATATAAAGTAAAAATTTCAAAATAAATTAAAAACAAAAATAAAAGAATACAAAACAAAACTAAAATATACTAATCCAACATCCTAGTTCTCAAAAAAACTAATCCATGAAAAATAACTAACGTCAAAAAAAAAACATGAAAATGTATAAATATGTATGTACCCTTACAATCATAGTTAAATAGAGAAAAAGAAAAGGGGGGGGGGGGTGAGAAAAAATCTTGATGAAGAATTAAAGAATTCTTTCCACTGTAGTTCAAAATATTCTCAGCTTCTCTTCTCAGCAGTTGGATACTCTACCCTCTAGATTGCTGGAATGAGAGGTAATCTCTGGCAGAATTCCCGGAGGCAGCATTGAGGCTTAGGTGGACTCCAGGCTCTTGGCTGAAGGCCACTTGGCATGGAGATTCAAGTCAGCACACCTCCAGCACCCAGTACTTGCTGGTCCACTCTGGAAGTCTGTACCCCAGTCATCTCCCCTGGGTCCCCTTATGTGGTGGGGACCCAGTGTTTCCTAGTCTTGGTTTTCAGTCTCCAAACAGTCTCTCCTACCCTTACCTTTTCTAGCTTCTGCCAAATGTGTCTCTCCAAGTCTTTCCCCCAAGCATTGGATTGGAGGGAGAAGGATAGAGTCAGGTGGGTTTCCAGGACCAATTGTTCCCTGGGTAAATCTGTCTCCACATTTGATTTTCTCCTAGTCACTTAAAGTCACTCTATTTCACGCAGTGTGTGTTTATTGGGCCTGTATTGCCAGGAATCTTCTCCCTCATCTGCTGGAACCTGTGCAAGGCTGCAAAATGGTTCCTACCTTTGTCTTCCACATGCTACCTGGAAAGATGGTGGCTTCTTTCCCAGCACACAGTTACTATGTAGGCCATCTTTCAGTTTTGTTGGGCAATGTCCTTGATGTCCAAATGCTCCATACCCAACACACCTTGGCACTCCCTAAAACATGGGCTCCTTTAATTCCATTATCCCTTCACTATGCTCACAGAGGGACCACCCTGGCTGGAGAAGCTGCCTGTCTTCTTTCTTTGTTTCATGCTATGGAGCAGCCAGGAACGCAACATTCTCTATTCTGACATCTTGACAAGCCCCCCAGATCAATATTTTTAAACACCTGTGGATTAGTATAAAAGTTAAAGTCAGAGTTTGTTAAGGTTTCCCATGAAATTACTGGTGTTTTGGACTTCAATGGACTGAATGAGCAAATTAGAAGAAAATTACCTTTTATATAGACTGCAGTTCAGTTTCAAGTTATATATAAGATTCGGAAAAAACTCAAGTCTCAGAAATTGAATTAAGATTGTCTCAGATAGCTAGTGTCCCCAGACATCTGGAAGAAATAAAGAAAAAAATATTCCATGGAGGAATATAACATAATTTATGCCTCATCAAAGATAGCCAGACACACAAGGAAATAAAGCAATTTGAGGCAAGAACCAACAAAAATTACAAGCTAAACAACAAAAAACCCACAAAAACTCAAGGTATTTGAATTATTAGAAAAAATATTTGAAAATATTTGAAAATGAGCATGATTTCTATATTTAAAGAGATTGAGGCAGGGTTGAAAATATGGACAGATAACTAACCATAAAAAATATACTGATTTGTAAAAGATCCAGGTACAAATTTTAATGCTGAAAAAGAACAATATCTTGAATTATATCAGATACTACAGAGTGAATTAGCAAATGGACAATAGATCAGGAAAAAATCATCTGGAATGTAGCACAGAGTCATAAAAGAATGGGGAGAAGGGATTAGTGAATTAGACATCTTGCTATAGATGCAAGAAAATACAAAATGTATTATAAGAATTGTAAATGTAAACATGAAGGGCAAAGGGTCGCAAGATAAAGTGAAGAGATAATAGCCAAAAACTTTTCCAAACTAATAAATGACAATTGTCTTGGCCCATTCATGCTACTCTAATAAAATACCTGAGACTGGGTGCTGTAACCTGCATAGCACCAAACAGTTCTCCAAATGCAGGTGGTGGGTCGGATTAAGAAAATAATAGGGATATGTTTGTTAGCTTACTCCTTTCTGCCCATGGATTCCCCTGAGAAAGCATCGTTAAAGTCTCTGTTCCTTCTGCCATCATGTGTAAATCAGTCCCGTGAAGAGCCTGAACAGCTGCAGAAGCTGTTTATTGAAGGACTGAGCTTTGAAACAACTGATGAGAGTCTGAGAAGCCATTTTGAACAATGGGGAATACCCATGGACTGTGTGGTAATGAGAGACCCAAACACCAAGTGCTCCAGGGACTTTGGGTTTGTCACTTATGCCACTGTGGAGGAAGTGGGTGCAGCCATGAATTCAGGATCACACAAGGTACATGGAAGAGTTGTGGAACCAAAGTGAGCTGTCCCAAGAGAAAATTCTCAGAGACCAGGGACCCACTTAACTGTGAAAAAGTTCTTTGTTGATGGCATTAAAGAAGACACTGAAGAACACTACCTACGAGATTACTTTGAACAGTATGGGAAAATTTAAGTTATTGAAATCATGACTGACAGAGGCAGTGGAAAGAAGAGGGACTTTGCTTTTGTAACTTTTGATGACCATGACTCTGTGGATAAGATTGTCACTCAGAAATACCATACTGTGAATGGCCACAACTTTGAAGTAAGGAAAGTCCTGTCAAATCAAGAGATCACTAGTGCTTCATCTAGTCAAAGAGATTGAAATGGTTCTGGAAACTTTGGTGGTTATTGTGGAGATAGTTTTGGTGGAAATGACAATTCTGGTCATGGAGGAAACTTCCGCTCTGATGGTGGTAGATATGGTGGAAGCCGGAATGGCTACAATGGATTTGGTAATGACAGAAGCAATTTTGGAGGTGGTGGAAGCTACAATGATTTTGGCAATTACAACAATCAGTCATCAAATTTTGGACCCATGAAGGGTGGAAATTTTGGAGGCAGAAGGTCTGGACCTTACAGTGATGGAGGCTGATACTTTGCCAAAACAGGAAAGGAAGGTGACTATGGTGCTTCCAGCAGCAGCAGTAACTGTGGCAGTGGCAAAAGGTTTAAATACTGCCAGGAAACAAAGCTTAGCAGGAGAGGAGAGCCAGAGAAGTGACAGGGAAGCTATAGGTTACAACAGATTTGTGAACTCAGCCAAGCACAGTGGTGCAGGACCTAGCTGCTACCTAAAAGACATGGTTTAGATAATATTCATGTGAATGGGCAAAAAAACTTGAGGACTGTCTTTGTAGCTAATTATAAAACAGGTTATTTTAGTTCTGTTCTGTGGAAAGTGTAAAGCATTCCAACAAAGCGTTTATTTATTTATTTCTTTATTTTTTTGATACAGTTACATATTTATTAAAATTAAAAAAACCCACTACAGTCTTTCTTATTAAAGAAAAATGCATATACATACATACATACATATGCATAGATATGTAGAAATACATGGATGAGCACATACTTGTAACTGCTTATATATATGACAATTAAAAAGTTATTGTGATATATTATAAAACAGTTAACTGTATGTCTGGTAACAGAACTGTTGGTGATTTTATCTTCTACTCTTCATATTTCTAAATTTCAGAATTCAGAAATTTTTATTCATCTTATTAAAATAAATGTATTTATAATTAGAAAATTTATTTTTGAAAATAAGAACAATTTCAGGTCCCTTTTTGATTCCTGGAACAAAAACAAGTTAAAAAATAAAAAAATAAATGTAATAATATTCCACTTAAAGAAAAAGTCTTCCAAAAATGAATCCTTAAGAAGTAACAGTTCAAGAAAGATTAATATGAAATTTGTGAAATTTTCAGAACTTCTTAAAATATTAATTTATGAAAAGAAGTAAAATTTTTTAGCCATCTTCTGGTAAGTAAACATTTTTTTTTAAATTTTTTTTATTGTAAACAAATGGGATACATGTTGTTTGTCTGTTTGTACATGGGTTAAAGGCATACCATTTGTATAATCATAAATTTACATATGGTAATGTTGTTTGATTCAATCTATTATTTTTTCCCTTCCCCCCCCACCCTCCCACCATTCTTTTCCCTCTAAACAGTCCTTTTTTCCTCCATTCTTGTCCCCCTCCCTAACTCTAACCCTAACCCTAACCCTAACCCTAACACTAACTTCCCCCACCCTCCCCCTTATGTGTCATCATCCACTTATCAGTGAGATCATTCCTCCTTTAGTTTTTTGAGATTGGCTTATCTCACTTAGCATGATGGTCTCTAATTTCATCCATTTGCCTGCAAATGCCATAATTTTATCGTTCTTTATGGCAGAGTAATATTCCATTGTATATATATACCACAGTTTCTTTATCCACTCATCAATTGAAGGACATCTAGCTTGGTTCCACAATCTGGCTATTGTGAATTGAGCAGCTATGAACATTGATGTGGCTGTATCTCTGTAGTATGCTGATTTTAAGTCCTTTGGGTATAGACCAAGGAGTGGGATAGCAGGGTCAAATGGTGGTTCCATTCCAAGTTTTCTAAGGAATCTCCACACTGCTTTCTAGAGTGGCTGCACTAATTTGCAGCCCCACCAGCAATGTATGAGTGTACCTTTCTCCCCACATCTTTGCCAACACCTGTTGCCTATATTTTTAATAATCGCCATTCTAATTGGGGTGAGATGGAATCTTAGGGTGGTTTTGATTTGTATTTCTCTTATTACTAGAGATGTTGAACATTTTTTCATATGTTTGTTGATTGCTTGTAAATCATCTTCTGTGAAGTGTCTGTTCATTTCCTTAGCCCATTTGTTGATTGGATTATTTGTATTGTTGGTGTAGAGTTTTTTGAGTTCTTTATAGATTCTGGAGATTTGTGCTCTATCTGAAGTATGATTGGCAAAGATATTCTCCCACTCTGTAGGCTCTTTCTTCACATTACTGATAGTTTCTTTTGCTGAGAGAAAGCTTTTTAGTTTGAATCTATCCCAGTTATTGATTCTTGCTTTTATTTCTTGTGCTATGGGAGTCCTGTTGAAGAAGTCTGGTCCTAGGCCGACATGTTGAAGATCGGGACCTACTTTTTCTTCTATAATCTGCAGAGTCTCTGGTCTGATTCCAAGGTCCTTAATCCATTTTGAGTTGAGTTTTGTGCATGGTGAGAGATATGGGTTTAGTTTCATTCTGTTGCATATGGATTTCCAATTCTCCCAACACCATTTGTTGAAGAGGCTATCTTTTCTCCATTGCATATTTTTGGCACCTTTGTCTAGTATTAGAAAGTTGTACTTATTTGGGTTTGTGTCCGTGTCCTCTATTCTGTACCATTGATCTACCTGTCTATTTTGGTACCAATACCATGCCGTCTTTGTTACTATTGCTTTGTAATAAAGTTGAAGTTCGGTTATTGCGATACCCCCTGCTTCATTTTTCCTGCGAAGGACTGCTTTAGCTATTCTGGGTTTCTTATTCTTCCAGATAAATTTCATGATTGCTTGCTCTATTTCTGTAAGGTACATCATTGGGATTTTAATTGGAATTGCATTGAATCTGTATAGCACTTTTGGTAGTATGGCCATTTTGACAATATTAATTCAGCCTATCCAAGAACATGGGAGATCTTCCCATCTTCTAAGGTTTTCTTTAATTTCTTTCTTCAGTGTTCTGTAGTTCTCATTGTAGAGGTCTTTCACCTCTTTTGTGAGATTGATTCCCAAGTATTTTATTTTTTTCGATGCTATCGTGAATGGGGTAGTTTTCATAATTTCTCTTTCTGAGGATTCATCACTTATGTATAAAAATGCATTGGATTTATGAGCATTGATCTTGTAACCTGCTACTTTACTGAATTCACTTATGAGTTCTAAAAGTTTTCTGGTGGAATTTCCTGGTTCCTCTAAGTATATAATCATATCATCCGCAAATAGGGATAGTTTGAGTTCTTTTTTTCCTATTCGTATTCCTTTAATTTCCTTGGTCTGTCTAATTGCTCTGGCTAGAGTCTCAAGAACGATATTGAATAGGAGTGGTAAAAGAGGGCATCCCTGTCTTGTTCCAGTTTTTAGGGGGAATGCTTTCAGTTTTTCACCATTTAGAATGATATTGGCCATGGGCTTAGCGTAGATGGCCTTTACAATGTTAAGGAATGTTCCCACTATCCCTATTTTTTCTAGTGTTTTGAGCATGAAGGGGTTCTGTATTTTATCAAATGCTTTTTCTGCATCTATTGAAATAATCATGTGATTCTTGACTTTAAGTCTATTGATATGGTGAATTACATTTATTGATTTCCTGATGTTGAACCAACCTTGCATCCCTGGGATAAAACCCACTTGATCGTGGTGCACTGTCTTTTTAATATATTTTTGTATGCGATTTGCTAAAATTTTATTGAGAATTTTTGCGTCAATGTTCATTAATGATATTGGTCTGAAATTTTCTTTCTTCGATTTCACTCTGTCTGGTTTGGGTATCAGGGTAATATTGGCTTCATAGAATGAGTTTGGGAGGGTTCCCTCCTCTTCTATTTCATGGAATACTTTGAGAAGTATTGGAATGAGCTGTTCTTTAAAGGTTTCCACCAAAGGGTTTTAATGTAGACTCTTTTTTTTTTTTGCACCCATGCTGTTGATTGCTAAATGTAATAGTCTGATCATGACACTGAATAAATGTGTTTTAAGAAAAAGAACATAAGAACTTATAAGAAATAAAGGCAAATTCTCAACTATGAGTAAAAGTAGGACTTGATGGGTGATCCAGCTCTGACGTGGTCTGGTTCTAACAATGAGTGAGGCTCTCTGTGTTTATTTTATAGGTTTTAAACATGAAAAGGGATTCATAGTGAAAGGCTTCCTTGAAGTAGAAAGGAAGAAGTCTGTGAGCAAAACAGTTTAGTTGAGCTTATCAGTTCATGCCCATCTCTTCTACCTCCAGGCAGCTAGAACTTGAATTCCAGAGTTTTGGATTAGTAAATTTCATGACAAGCATTGATAGGCATTCTTCCTATCAACAGGAGTTGTCTGCAACAGGCCTTCCCTTGGCACTCTTGTACCAAAGGATTCCAGGGAAAGCCTTTTCACTGTCCAGCGTTATGTAATTAAAAGCAATAATTTATTCCCAGCTCCCAACAATTGGGTAGTTTATAAATAGTAAAAAATAGATTTCTCATAGTTTTGGAGTCTTGGAAGCTAAATATCAAGGCTTTGTTAGGTTCAGTGTCCAGTGAAGGCTGTTTTCTGCTTCTACAATGGTGCTTCAAATGCTGTGCCCTCACATGGCAGAATGGATGAAACCAAAAATGGGCTAATGCATTGGGTAGCCTGTTTTATAAGGCATTAATCATATTTACCATGATTTAGTCACTCCCAAAGGCACTACCTCTTAATCCTATAACATTGGTGATTAAGTTTCAACATCTGAATTTTGTGGGACACATTCCCACCATAACACTTAATAATGGTCAGTTTCAGAAGCATAATAAATACTAAGCAATATAATTAAAGATGTTATTAACTCATGTTAAAATTACAGAAAATAAAACTTAGCAAAGCAAAAATAATTTTGGGACAAACATTAAGGAGAGGTTACTTTCAAAAGATTAATAGGAATATAGGTACATTACGAGTAAAGTTCTAACAACTATTTTTATGAAAATTGGCAGAGTCAATCTAAAATTTTATGCAGGTGGAAAGAAATAAAAATAGGCAAGGCAATCTTACATAGTATAAAATGAAAGAACTTGACTACAGCAAATATTGAGACTTATTATCAATATTCAGTTTATGAGGTATTGTGATATGGCACAAAGATAGAGTACTATAAAGAAATAAATCCAGAAATAGACCCATACACATAAAACACTTAATTGATGACAATATTTTTCAGTGGAGAAGGAAGAAAAAAAATGTTCTTCCCAGTATATAATGTTGAATAAATATGGTTCAAGGACTGGAAAAGAGACCATGACTACTGCCTTTAATTCTGTAACAGCATAGATGTAGATGAGCTCAAAAACAAAGCATTATGTTTTGATGATTATATAACCTCAGTGTGGGGTGGGAAAGGTTTTTCACAGTACAGAGGAAAGCACTAATCATTTAAAAGATTGCTAAAGAGATCTATAGTAGAAGTAAAAACTTTGTTCATTAGAATATATGAGGACAGTAAAGAGGTAAGCTGAAGTACACAGAAGGACTCACTCATATCCGGAATGTATAAAGAGTTCCCAGAAATCAATAAGAAGTCAGAGATTCAGTAGAATCCTGGGCAAAAATCTTATACAGGGATTTCACAAAACAAGATGTTCACCATTGCCAGCAAACATTTGAAAAGATGCCGATCCTCATAATAAGGAAATTACAAATGAGAAACTTAGTGAAATGCTTATCTACCCAAACAGCAATCACTAAAAAGCCAAGCAAAAACTAGACAACATAAAGAAAATGTAGAACAAAAAAAGCTTCTGGTAGGATTACACATTTCCTCAAAATGATTGAGAACATTTTAGGTAACTTTATCAGTATTTACTAAAGTTAGCTTATTCATTCTGAACTTCCCAATATTCCATTTCTGGATATACACTCAACAGAAATGTACCTAGATGGACAACAGTAGAGATACATAACAATGCTATGATAGCACAGTGCAGAAAGTTCACCCAAATCTTGCAAACAGAACATACGTGCATCAACAGATAATTCAACAGAATGAAATGCTACTAAGTATTCAAGAAATGGAATGATATTCAGAAACAAAATAATGGTCTACTTATACCTGATAACAAGGATAGACCTATAATAATATACATCGAATAAAGGCAGTCTGGCACAGATGAACACATACTGTACAATTCTATTAAATCAGGTAGGAAAGGAAATTTAAACTGTACTATAATATTTACCTTTGTACACTTAGGTGATAAAGGTTAAAGAAAAAAGTGAAGATGATGAAAGTTACACTTAGAGATTATAAAAAGAATTGATATGCAGGGTTTTTTGTTATTGTTTCTTGGCCTACATTGTGGTTACAAGAATGTTTATAACAATTTGTTAAGCTCTTGTATTTGTTTTATTTGGTTCTCTGTCATTGTTTTACAATAATGTAGTTTTTATAATTAGTACCAAATGCAACTTTTTAATGGAAAACTAATTTTGAGGTGAGTCTCTTAACTCTGTGTGTATGATTTTTATATTTGTCATCTGGGTAAACATTTATTTTATATCTAGGTTATAATAAACTCTATACAGGTGATTATGAGTCAGAGTCACATAAAAATGAGTTGGTTCCTTCCCCTGCAAAACAGCGATTATAATTTAAAAATAAATTTTAACTGTAAGAGAGAATTATTAAAATCCCTGTTTACATGCATTTTTTTAAATCTAATTTTAAAAGCTGTTTTTCCTACCTGGCTATCTCTTGTGTATGCATATGGACAGGAGGGTGGAAAGAAAAGACCACTGGCTTTTAAAAATCTATTTTGTTTTAGAAGTTTAATTTATACTTTTCTTTTATGTCAATTTCTGACGGACCCAATGAGTATAATAGATCCATCAGAATGTTGACTGTACAAAGTATGGCATTTGTGCAGAAGCAGTAACTGTGCATGATTATGGCTATTGTTGAATTCAAAAGTGCAGATACAACTGTGAATACATAACATGTTAGGCTAATACTTTTCTTAAGCATGATATGTATAGTAAATTTAAAAACACAGATGCACACTCTGGTCTGGGTGTATCAACTTTGAGCCTTCTTACCCAATATTGTTAAAAACTTAGCCAGAAGCAACTGTACTTATTACTTCTGATTCTGCTCATCTTCTTGTTCTGTGGTTCATTTGGTTTCTTATCCATTTCTGTTTATAGTATCCTCAGGAAGGCGGATTCCCACATATTTTACAAATGATGTAGTAATTGTGGGGTTTAACTATTCTCTTACAATCTGAAAATTTTTCAGTGATTTAAGGTTTAGTTCTAGGTATCAATTTTTCTGCTTAAAAGATGAAGAATTAGACATTTTGTAAAAACTCTTACCCTATTTGCTTCGATTCCTAATTATAGTTGCCTGTGTAGGTGCTGAGTAAGAACACTAAGATGCATGGTCCTCTGGGGCAACTTGGTTCAAAGGAGTTTTGCTTTGTTCTTTGTAGCTCTAGAGGCTAAGCTGAAATATTTGGGTTTCGATGTATACACAACAAAATGTCTCTTTGGCAGAAAGATTCATTCTCACATTTCAAAAGAATTTTCATCTACAGTTGTTTTGTGTATCTCTTCACTGATATTTGTACTGCAGAGTTAATCACCTTGACTCTGAAGAAGGGTATGGCCATTTGAGCTGAAACTTGGTCATGTAAAACCTCCAATGTCATTGCCTGTAGCATTATCTGTTTTGAAAGAAAAGAGTAAGAATAAGAAGATTTTAATATTTGCTAAAAATCATATTTAGGTAAAGAGACATGATATAAAATCTTAAAATTGATTTGACTTTTTAAAAACAAGGGTGTTCTCAAACGTTAGTGTTTTATCCATAATTACATTTTATTTTTTATGTGAATCTTTCCCACCAGATATCTGGCACCCTTTGATTTACAAATTTTAAGATTATAAATCAGCAAAGGGTCAAATCACAAGGGCTGTTGAAGAAAGAGCAGACCCAGAATATATTCATGAATACGAAAAAAAAGTTAAAAAACAAGTTTATAATTTACAGTTGCCCTGAGGCAGCAATAACTAATACACTGAAAATTTACCCATTTTATGCATCTATTTTGCTTGTTTTACTACTTTGTTTTTCATAAAAACCACATTTATTTCAGCAACTGTCACTTCTCTTGGCATTTATGTGATCTCTGAGCTATGTGTGAAAATATACATATTTCTGCTTTATAATTTTTTATTGAAAAATTATTTCTTTTACAAATTTGTATCACATTTTTTGTTCCATGCTAGAATTATTTTCATTGCTCTTTTTTTCCCTATCAGTCACTTCAGAAAATGAGTATTATAGTTTATTTAGTTGAACATCTGCTTTAAATCTTTTTCCAATTGCAGCTTGAATGACATTTTATCATTAACTATAAAGTGGAACAAGTGGAAGTTTTCAGAACACAGGTCACACCAAAAATTATTCATTGAGAATAACACTGTAAATTACATTTAAATGACACTACCTTCATAAATAATCCAAGCTATCCACAGCTGTAACCTAATGAGTTTTGATATTGTTCCTAGGAGTCAATAGAACAGTATAAACAAATTATCATTTTCAGATACATGAGAGTAGTATAAACTTGAAAAGAAGAAATAGAAGCAGGTAGCCTCTCAGTTCCTATTTCTCAAAAGAATGGGAGCAATGGACTCAAGGCTTAGATTTTGTGATATCTTATTGAATAAAACATTAGATAATAATGCAAGGGGAGCATAGTGGACTTTTTTTTGTTTTTGTTTCTGTCTGATTAGCTTTTCTTTTCATTTTGTTTTTGGAAGAATCAATAAAGCATTTTAATTATTTAGAATTCTGATAAACCCAAAGAATACAATATGCTAGATAAAAGTCATCTTAATGAGTTCTGTTTGTCTTCCTTTTTTTTAAATTCATTTTTATTGTAAACAAATGGGATACATCTTGTTTCTCTGTTTGTACATGAAGTAGAGGCATACCATTTCTGTAATCATACATTTACCTAGGGTAATAGTTTTTGATTCATTCTGTTATTTTTTTTCTTCCCCCCACCCCTCCCACCACCCTTATCCTTCTATACAGTCCCTCCTTCCTCCATTCTTTCCCGTCTCCCACCCCCCTTTATGTGTCATCAATTGTTTATCAGCGAGATCATTTGTCCTTTGGTTTTTTGAGATTGGCTTATCTCACTTAGCATGATATTCTCCAATTTCATCCATTTGCCCACAAATGCCATAATTTTGTTATTCTTTATGGCTGAGTAATATTCCATTTTATATATACACCACAGTTTCTTTTATCCATTCATCAATTGAAGGACAATCTGGCTATGGTGAATTGAGAGGCTATGAACATTGATGTGGCTGTATCTCTGTAGTATGCTGATTTTAAGTCCTTTGGGTATAGGCTAAGGAGTGGGATAGCTGGGTCAAATGGTGGTTCCATTCCAAGTTTTCTAAGGAATCTCCACACTACTTGCCAGAGTGGCTGCACTAATTTGCAGCCCCACCAGCAATGTATGAGTGTACCTTTCCCCCACATCCTTGTCAACACCTATTGTTGCTAGTATTCTTGATAATCACCATTCTAATTGGGGTGAGATGGAATCTTAGGGCAGTTTTTATTTGCATTTCTCTTATTACTAAAGATGTTGAACATTTTTTCATATATCTGTTGATTGCTTGTAGATCTTCTTCTGTGAAGCGTCTCTTCATATCCTTAGCCCATTTGTTGATTGGGTTATTTGTATTCTTGGTGTAGAGTTCTTTGAGTTTTTTATATATTCTGGAAATTAGTGCTCTATCTGAAGTATGTCAAAGATTTTCTCCCATTCTGTAGGCTCTCTCTTCGCATTGCTGATAGTTTCCTTTGCAGAGAGAAAGCTTTTTAGTTTGAATCTATCCCAGTTATTGATTCTTGCTTTTATTTCTTGTGCTATGGGAGTCCTGTTAAGGAAGTCTGATCCTAAGCCAACATGTTGAAGATCTGGACCTACTTTTTCTCCTATAAGATGTAGGGTCTCTGGTCTGATTCCAAGGTCCTTGATCCATTTTGAGTTGATTTTTGTGAAGGGTGAGAGATAGGGGTTTATTTTCATTCTGTTGCATATGGATTTCCAGTTTTCCCAGCACAGTTTGTTCAAGAGGCTATCTTTTCTCCATTGCATATTTTTGGCACCCTTGTCTAGTAGGAGAAAATCGTATTTCATTCTATGAAGCCAATATCACTCTGATTAGCTTTAATTCCAGTATCTTCTAGTCAGAATGCATGCATTTTAATTCAATTTTTGATGATACAGTTCAGACACAGCCACCTGTGACCCCAATTCCAGGTATGGTCCCTTGCTGTAGTCCTACGCCTTCAGAACCTTATTCACTCTTGGAAAAATAACTGATTCAGGGTTCACAAGCAACCCATCTATGTTCTGTTCTGTTTACCACTTCCTTCTCAGTCTTCCTTTGTGGAACATTCCCTGTTTAACAGCCTTGAAAACTGCCACGTTTGGAAGAGTCATCCAAAAGAATTTAGTATAGAGCAAGGGCGGGAATACCCATCACAGGGTATTCTGTCTTGAATTTTCTTAGAAGATAAGACTGAGAACATTAAGCTCAGTTCTTGATTGGAGAGTTGGATAGGATGTTGGTTGGCAAGAACTCCAAAGCCTTTTGCTAAAAATACAGTCTGGACTGAGCTATAGATGTAAGAATTGTGATTCACAAGACCTCTAGAGTGGATTAAGTGTAAAGTGCTCCAAGAGTGTCTAAACTATGAAGTGGTTTATATTGACAAGAAAGTAGCAGACCAAAAAAAACCTGTGGCTATTCCTGTGAAAAAATTTGTCTTCTTTAATCAACACTAAAGTCAAGAAATTAGTGATAATAGAACTCGAATTCACAATGAGTGATATGATTCTAGAGATTGTGTTTTAACTACTCTGAAGATTGTCATGTAATCTAGAATGGAAAGTTTTATTCATCTATAGGCTATTACAACACAGAAGTATGTGACAGATATCACCAAAATCCTGGGCTTGGATCTGAGTGCAATTGTGGGCATGATCTTAGATTTTTTTTTTGTCATTGGGGAGTAAATTAAGTGTATTTTTAGTTAAGTGTGGAACTATTGCAAAAATTGGAGAATTATGCTTGTAAGTCTTTTGCAATTTTTAAAAAAATAAACTTTATTTCTCAATAGTGTGAATTTGCCACAAAGTTGTGAAGATAATACAGAGATTTCTATACCCAGTTGTCCTTACTATTAATATCTTACATCAGTATAGTACATTTGTCCCAATCGATGTAACAATATTTATGCTTTGTTATAAAGTACATATTTTATTCAGATTTCCTTAGTCTTTACCAAATGTCATTCTTATGTTCCCATAGAATTTCATCCAGAATAGCATATCATAGTTAGTCATTAAGTCTCCTTAGGCTTCACTTGGCTGTGACAGTTTCTCAGCCTTTTCTTGTTTTTGGTGACCTTGACAGTTTTGATGAATGCCGGTCAGACATTTTGTAGTCTGCCTCTCAATTGGGATTTGTCTGAGGCTCTTTTCATGATTAGACTTGGGTTATGGGTTTTGGGAACAAAGACCACAGGGGTTAAGAACCATTCTCATTATATCACAGCAAAGATATAGATTATCAACATGATTTATAACTGTAGATATTGACCTTTATCATCAGGCTGAGGTAGTATTTGTCTTTGGGGAGTAGTTGTCAGGTTTCTCCACTGTAAAGTCACTCTTTGGCACCCCACCCCCATCCCTTTAGAAGGAATACACTCTATGCAGCACAACCTTAAGGACTAGAATTATGCTCTGTTCTTGATGGTGGAGTACTTACATAAATTATGTAGAAATCTTCTGCAAGGAATATTTTTGTTCTCCATTTATAAATTTATTCAATCATTTATTTATATATGCATTGACTCATAAATGTATATTTTCTGCTTAGAGTTATGATCTAATGTTGCTTTATTTAGTTTTTCAACTTGTTCCTGCTTTTACAATTGGGAGTGCTTAAGACTAGGCTCTGTGCCCCTTTGACATATCCTCATCATCGCAAGTTTGCTTTTTTTTCCTGTGTACTTCTTTAGATTTTTGTATTACAAGATGTTCCATACTCATACTGTATGTTCTCTACCTGAGCCTGATAATCAGCCTTCCTAAGACTGAATTTCTGTTGTTGGAGTACAACATTAGGAGATGAGATCTGGGTGCTAGATGTGTTTGTTGCATTGGGATGACCATTGTTTCTAGGCCCTCACAGCTGACAGAACCAAGAAACATATTTATGTATGTAGTCAATGCATATACAAATATCTATGCATATTTCCATTTGTATTAATCTAAACATCCCATATTGATGTCACCAATTATAATCCATTATTATATGGGTCATTCCATCCTTCCCTACTTTGCTTTAAACTTAAACTCCAACACTCAGAATTTTGGTTCTCATTATACATGATTCCTTTGTTTTGTTATTCAGTTTCTATGTAAATGTATAATACTTTCAGAATGCTTATTTGGTTCCTCCATGAGAAACCACTTTATCAACCATATACAGTGCTTACATGCAGTTATTTTTGCCGTTCATCTGATAGAGTCTACAAATTGCAGAGGTCACTCAGATCAGTTATATTACATTTATTTTTACTATAGTTAGGTTACTTTTATGTCACAGTTTATATTTCATCCTGGAATTCTCAAATTTTTATTTTTTTACAAATATTTTTATATTTAAGGTTAATTTATAAAAGTTTTTACAGTTCAAAACAGTCATATTGTATGTATTAACCATTGAATTATAATATAAAATTCTTTAACCACCTATAAAACATCCCCTTTTACCTGGTTAGTTCTCCAGACTGCTCCTGAACAACTGATCTATTTATTGTCTCTTTAGTATTCCTTTTTCCAAGATGTCATATAAATAGAATTGTATAATACGGAACTTCTAAAAACTTGCTTATTTTTCTTTGAAATATGCAATTAAGATTTAACCACATCTTTATGTGGTTTTAGAGCTAAAAGTTTTGGTTCCAATTATGATTCTTTTACTTTACAACAGTGAAAAGTCAGTCTGTATTCAGCAGGAAATGTACTTTGAATTTTGAATTTGGATGTTTTCCAAGGCTAATGATATAGAGTACAGTCCATACTTATGCTGGGCAGTAGCAATCAGTCATATCCCAGTCAATCCTATAATTGTGAAGGTACGTAACAGTCTATAGTGTACTTTGTTGCTAAGCTATGATGTGCTGGGGTTAGGTGTATTAAATACATTTTTATGATATTTTCATTTTACAATGGATTTATCAGGACATAATCCATAGCAAATTGAGGAGTGTCTGCATTGTGCTTTCTGTTCTAGGTATTCTGTCTTTCCATATACACTCTGGATTGGATGAGTTCATAGTGATAAAAAAGAGTTTGCTAGAATTTTGATTGGAATTCATTGAAGAATCCACAAATCAAATTGCAAATAATTAAAATCCTATACAATGTTGTTTTTCAATACATAAATCTGCTTTGTCTATTTAGATCTATGATTTCATTCATTAGTGGTTTTGTAGTCTTCTAAAACTAGACTTGTACATACTTCCTCAGATATATGCTAAATAATTCATTTTATTGGTGTTATTGTAAATAGTGTTAATTTTTAAATGTAAAATTCAAATCATTCTTTGGTGGGAAATAAGAAAGCAATTGACTTTTACATATTAACTTTGTATCCTGTTTCCTTTTTGTACTTACCTGTAAGTTCCATTAGTTCTTTAATTCTTTGAGGTTTTCTACCTAGATAATCCATGCCATCTATAAATAAAAGTTTTGTTTTCTTTCCAACATGTATACTTCTATTCCTTTGTATACTTCCAGTAAAGTGGAAAGAGTGGATATCCTTGACTTTATCTCAATATTAGGCGGAAAGCTTCCTGTTTCTTCCCATTAAGTAATACGTTAGCTGTAGGTATTCTGTGATGTTCTTAATTGAGTTCAAGTAGTTTTCCTCCATTCCATGTTTTATGAGAATTTTTGCTATTACGAATGGGTGTTAGAGTTTGTCAAATGTTTTTTTCTGACTCTATTGATATGATCATGTAATTTTTCTTCTCTAGGCTTTGACATGAATTACATAGACCATTTTCTGAATGTTAAACCAGCCTTTTATTGTGAACTACCCAATTGGTCCTTTTGCATAATATTTCCTACAGTTCAATTGATTTTGTTAATATTTGGCTAATTGATTTTGCTAATATTTTTATGTTCATGAAGTATATTTGTATATTTTTCACTCTTGTATTATCTTCATGTTGTTTTGCTCTTGGAGTAGCTTTGAGCTCATCAAGTTATAAAGTATTCCATCTGATTCTAAGCTCAAAACAGATTGTGGAAAATTAATATTATTTCCTTTTTAAGTATGTGTTAGAATTCACCAGTGAACCCATCTGAACCTGGTGTGCACTTGCTTGCTTTCTTTATTCCTTGCTCTTTGAAAGTTCATTTATTGTCTACTACTAGATAGATGGTACTATTATTATCTACTACTAGACATATAGGACTGTTCAGTTTATTTTGGGGGAGCAGGTTTTGGTAATTTGCTTTCTAGGGACTGATATATTTTAAGATGTTTGCCAAATTTGTTGGCATAGAGTTGTTTTCACGATTACTTTATCAGCTTTTTAATGTCCATTGATCAGTAGTGGTAACTCTTTCATTTCTGATATTTGCCCATAAACCAGAATATTTTGTTTAGGTGATATCCTCTGTCTTTTCATTGCTTTTTTTCTGTAATTTTTTTTTTTTTTTTTTTTTTTATTCTACAAGCAGAAAGGAAAACATAAAAAAGGAACATTGGAATGAAATGTCTGGCCCAAAACCTGTTTGCTAAAACCTGTTTGCTTTAGACTTATTTGCTTTACTTTCTCTAGTTTAATACAATGGAATTTTATTTTTTATTTTAGGCCTTTCTTCTCCTTTAATGCACATGTTTAATATTACCCATTTCTAAGCATTGCTTTAGTTGCATTTCACAAATGCTGAAAGTAGTATTTTCATTTTTTCTGTGTTTCAAATAGATATGTCTGTAAACTTACCATTCTTTACTGGATTCATCATTTTACCAGTTCCAGTAAAATACAGGAATATTTCTTCGTTTTAAGTTTCTTTATCTTCCCCCACTTACAAAATAATTGTCTTTCATCTACTGTGGACATTTAGAATGACTTCAGACTGTTATAATTCTTCAACCTGAAAACATAATTTGGGCAATAATGAGAAGACCTTATTGTATTTACTGATACCTTTTTTTTAAATCATCTTATTTCTTTCTTACTGGTGTTTCATTCCAGAGTTCCTTTTTGTTTATAGATTTTTCTTTAGTTATTCTTCTAGGATAGGCCTTTTCTTTCAGTATTTGAAAGATACAGTGTGATTTCCATTTGAGATCCATGAATGGTCATGCAATATCCACTGTCATATAATTGTTCCCCCCACTAGATAAAGTTCACTGGGCCCACTTGTATAATCCAAAACAATCTCCTTATCTTCATGTCAGACAACTAGTGAAATTCCATCTGTAACTTTAGTTCATTTTTCCCATGTAGCATTACATATTCAAAGGTATTAGATGTGGGACTCTTGAGCAGCGGTATTATTATGATTACCACAGTTCAAATTATGGCCTTCAAATATTCATATCCCTGGCATATTAGAAATGTATTTCCTCATTCAAAAATCTGCTAAAATCTTAACCCTTGAAGCATCAACTCAAATTCAAAATCTCATCTAAATTCTAGGACCTCAAAAGTCCCAAATCTCATCATCTGAATATTGTAAACCAGGTAGGGGTAAAGCCCTGGGCAGAGCCCATCCTTAGGCATAGTTTTTCCACATGGGTGGTGAGGTGGGCATAGATAGCCGTTATGTGATGAAACACTCCCTTCCTTGTCGGGGTTTGAGAACAGTCTCATGAAGTTCACTGATCCACTCTCTTTACCGTGTTTCTGCTCAGGGCTCTTGCCATTTGCTGAGTCAGTCATCCTTTTTCATGAAAAGTAGAATGTTTGTTGTTGAGTCATTTTATCAGCTTGTATCTCGACTGCAGATTGCAAGATCTTTCATTTTGTCCTCTCTCTGTCACTTTTGGGCCAAACTGGCAGTGTTGCTACTCATCTAATGATCTCTCGTCTCCTATGGGTCTCCCTACGTATGACATGAAGGTTCACCCACTTCATAAGAGGTTTCTCTACGGAGCTTTCTGAGATAATCTCTTCTATTTTTTTTTTTTTCCTGCTGATTTGGCAAAGGGAATCAATGAGTCAACCTTCAATTTAGCCAAGAGCCTTTTCTGTGACTGAATGCTGTGAACTTATGATCTTTTTGAGGAATTGGGCAAAGATTATAAAGCGCACTCAGATTTTTCTCTAGGAATACTTCCTAAGTACATCTCTTAATTTGGGCATCTTCTGTCATCTCTACAGACTAAGGATTTCCATAATAAGCATGCCTGGTTTCCTTTTGGTTCAACAATTTTCTCCTCAGTTTGACTCTTCTTGGATTTTACTTAAAGTAACGTGAAGAAACCAGGCCATTCCTTCAACACTTGCGTGGCACCCTGCTCTACTAAATTTATAAGATAATTTTTATTCTAAAGTTTCTCTTTAGCTTTCCTTTATGTGTTTTCTTTTTTCCTTTACATTTCTTTTTGTTGTTGTTGTTGAGGCATTTTATTTTACCATTTGATTCAAGCATGCTGATAGTCGCCTGTTGAAACATTTATATAATGCCTTCTTTTACACCTTTGACAGATAACTCTAATATCTCTGTCACCTCAGGGCTGAGACCTTTGTCACTTCACACAATCTACTGTTTTTATACTTTTCAAATTGTTTGATATCTTTCTGGTGCTTGATGTGATGAGTGATTTTTTAAAAAATTGAAACCTAGACATTTTGGATACTTTCTTATGAGATGCTTGATTGTATTTAACCTTCCATTTTAGTTGGCTTTCTCTGACTCTGTTCCAACTATGAAGGGGTGTTGTTTCATTGCTGTTGGGTGCATATAGAGGATGTTTCCTCCATTTTTTTAAACTAATAGAGTTGACAACTTAATTTTCACTTTTCACAATACAAATGGAAACTTCACTTTTTCTGATCAGCTTCTCCCCTTCAAAACTGTTCTGTCTTTGATAGGAAGAAGGAGCAAGTCTTCATTGTCATGCTGTTACAGAACACTCAGTCACAGCAGCATGATCACCTGGTGAATTAGAACAATTAATACAAAATTGATCATAATAGGCTCCTATCTATCCTTATCTGTCTTGTTGAGTCTTTCCTGGTGAAGTGGGTGGGTGCCATCGTGGGAAGCAGTCGGAGGTCTTTTTCATAGGAGGCCCAGGCATCATTAGCATGTGACCTCCCATGGTGGCTTTATTCCTGGAGAAGGTCCCCTGGGTTCATCCCAGGAGGAAGAAGGCCTGCCATTGGTATCATGGGAGGGCCTCTCATACGTAGTGCTGGCATCCGGGCAAGGAGGACATAGTTGACTAAGGAGAGGTGAGAATATCACCTCTGCTGGAAAGGAACAGATAATGAAATAGCAGGTATCTTTGTTGAGTGTAGCCATTGTTTTGTCAATGAGGCTCTGAGTTTGCTCCTTCTCCCATTTCTGAAGAGAGTCTTTCACATTCTCCTTGTTTTCTACCATTGTGGTGTGTTTTTCTCACAGATGGAGAGCCATAGGTGATGTGTGTATTGCAAAAATCAAAATAAATTTGGGCATGTAGCTCTATAGCCATTGGTCTGTTTTCTCCATCTGAACTTCACTGAAACTCAAGGGAGTGTGTTCTCATTAATGCTGGGTAAGAATTGGGGTTTGGCTGTCCCTGATGTCCATTGGCACCACGAATGCAGGGAGGTTTTATTGACTGGCAGGAATGAAAGTCTGGTTCCCTACTTGACCCTGCTAGATCAAACTTTTATTCCTAGCATACATTAACTGGAGATATATGAAATGGGATTTTGGATAGGGCACAATCATTTTGCTGATGAAGTCTGGTTGTTCATGGGAGAAGATGACTGAGATGAGGCAGGAGAACCTGTTGTGGAAAGTAAGAAGGTTAAGGAGGTAAAAGGATGAAGTACTGGACAAGCGTGGAGGTTGAAATTTCCAAGAATTTTTGGTACAGTGCTGAGAGGGAGATTAAAATCTTCAAATAAAGGCAAATGATGGCACAATTAGAAGTACATTTTAGTGAAAGTATTTTTGAGAAAATATTTTAAAAATGATAAAAGTATGCATGGGGCACCTACCTCACTCACAGTCTCAGGTCTGTCAAAGAATGGAGAAGAACGTTTTTGTTCAACAGGATTTTCAGAGTTGAACAGTGTTTAGGGGTTGCAGTAGGGTTTTGTTTAGGGCAAAAAGCATGAAGGGAACTTTCAGAGAAAAGATGGAAGATGACTAGACTATACATGAGTTTCCAGGGAGCTGGTGTACTGGGAAATAACAGTTGGGTAGGAAGTAATGTTGATGAGTAGATACACAGAAGTTTGCTGTGTTGTGTCTCTTCTCTTTGAGCCTTGGGAATTGGGAGGTGACTGAGATGTATAGACAGGGACAAAAGACATGATGAGATTAGTTTGTACGGTTCTTCAGGTGAAGGGAACTTTATAGTAGCCTCCTAGGATTCCTCTTGTTGGTGAGGCATTTGATGTCAAAGCCGGGGAAGTTTCGTACAGGGACCGTGGGTGTTTTTAGGCTTTCTTATAAAATTCTCAGTAGGTGGTATCCCAGCTGGGGACAGTTTATTCAGAAACAACGGGAGACTTGTGGTCTCCTTGAAACTTGCTATAGCATATATCTCAGCCACAATTTGGTAAGGATTTATCAAGAGCACATAGATTTCTAGTAATTCCTTTAAAACCCCTAATACAATGTAAAATCAAGTAATAGAAAATATAGTTAATGTAAGATATTCTGTGGAAACTGACAAGAGTTACAGAAGTTGAATGAGTTATCAAGGACTTATGTGAGAACAGTTCATTGAAATGGTATTAGAGCTGCATATTAAAGGATATAACAAATTTGGTGAGAAGCCATTCTTGACAGAAAGAAGGTTATAGGCAAAGTTGAGAAAGTATTCCTAAACTTACTGAGAAAATATTGCAAGATAGAGTGAAAAGAGAAGACAGTGCTACATAAAGAATGTGATAAAATGAAGAGATATAAGAACAAAGAGGAGAGAAGGGGAAAAAAACAAAGATTTAAAATGTATAAATAAAGTGAACAAATAAATAAGTTTTCTTTTCAGACTTTATAAGTCACCCGGAGAATCTTGTTAAATTGCAAACTGTGATTTAGTAGTCTGATGAAGAACCCTCAATTCTGCATTTCTAATAAGCTAATGAGGTCAGTGCTGCTGATTTTTGAACCAACTTTTGCACTAAGGAAAAGACGATATAGAAGTAGAAAATAAAATAAAAGGAGGATGATGGGGTGAGGCAAAAAATAACTTGAGTTCATTTCTGGTTCATTGCTTTGTGCCCATTCTGTTCTATTTTGATTTGGTATTGGATGGGTATATAATCTCTACTTCTTTTACAGTCTGGTGATAATTTGACACAAGGAGCTAAAGGTAGAATAAAGGAGTAGGTGAAGTTAGGACTTATGTGACATTTGGAAGGACTTAATGTTATTTTTCTTTCATTCGAATTTTGCCAGGTAGCTTCCTGTGTCCTAGTATTTCACCAATGTGGTTGTTCACCCTGGCACATTCTTTTCTCCTTTGAGCTAGATCTAGTCACCCTTTATTTTCTATGGAAACTTTATTTTTCTATGGAAAATTTAACATCAAATGAAAAATTAGCATTAAGGAGAAAATTTTATTCAGCAAATTCACATGAGTTTCAAAAGAATATAAAGCATTTAAAGCTTTTGAGGTACTC
This sequence comes from Sciurus vulgaris, assembly GCF_902686455.1. NCBI lineage: Eukaryota > Metazoa > Chordata > Mammalia > Rodentia > Sciuridae > Sciurus > Sciurus vulgaris. The sequence goes on from NC_136468.1 coordinate 53,543,391, forward strand.
GAATATTAGAGACAACATTGCTTGATCAAGAATAACAAAATCTTTAATACTGCTTTATTATTAAAACAATATTTAATAGTGCTTTATTATTATTTCCTTATCTTCATAAATAATCTCATAGGCCACCTATTAAAGAAATGTCAGATCTATTATTTATTCCCCTGATGCTCTTATGTACAATCTTCTCAAAGAATTAAAAATGATTCTTAACTTTTACTTTCTTATATTAATAGTACTGAAGAAGTAAGGGCTTGTGGACTCTCACGCATAATACATATATTGTATGGATTCCACAATATCTAGTTTAAAAAATAAGCCATGGTCACCTCTTTGGGAAAATTACATGTATTGTTACATTTTATTCTCAGTTCCCTCCAGAATCTATTCTGGTGAAGTGAATAAGAATTGCCATCACTCACTGCTTCTGTTATTAGTAGTTTTCATGCTGCCTCTTTCATTTCTTTTTCTTTTTTTAATATTTCTGTCAAAGCTCCAGAGTAGGAGATCATTTCTAGGTATTGTGCAGCTATTATTCCCCTGGACTATTTGGATGAACTCAGTTCTAGCACTTTTTCAGGTGTCATCCAACCAAACAGTAATAACATTTTTTTTCTTCTATTGTGTGGGTATTTTATTCACTGGCCTTTAAAAATGCTGGAGCAAGTCTCAAAGGTGTGTTTTCATTTGCAAAAGCAATCGTTTACATAAGGCGGTTTGTATGTTTTTGAAGGTTTCTCTCATTTTACACTGTTTAGATTACTTTGTCTTTTAAAAGTATACTTTCTAATTTAAAATATATTTTTCCATTCATTTCTTTGTGTTCTTGGCAATATAATTGAGAGTTATTACCAGATTCTTCCTACTTGACAGTTATTTTCAGAACATAAAATACACAAAAGTCCTAGGCACCTGAACAATCTTCTTTAAGAAATTTAGTGGATATGTACTAATTTTACTGGATATGTGTGTTAATGGATGCAAATGGAATCTTATGGAAACCAAATTGAGAATAAAAGGAGAGCAAGGCAGAGAAATGGAGAAAGTGGAGCATCACAGAACTAACTTGGCCAGGAAACACAGCTGTTTGCAACGGTGATTTGTCTTCCAGGGAAAACGAAAAAAAATTATCTGGCTTTCTTCTTGTCTCCCATCTATTATTGATTAAAGTTAACTCCAAAGGGCATTGCCATTTTCGTGTGATGTTACCTGGCCACTTCCGATTGCCATTTTAGAAGCCAGATTCCATAGAATTATAACAACCACAGCCAACTTGTAAACAGATGTGAGATAGCAGCTTTCTGCCTACAGCCTTGTTGTCAGAGAGTCTTGCATGTCTCATTCATCAGAGGTAATAGGAAGGCTCCAGTGTGGGAAGTGAGCAGTGTACAGTGCTTCAGTGAGGAAAGGCACTGTCCTCCTGTGGTTTAGAGTCCTGGAAGTTTTTTTCCAATAAAGATTGAACCAATCTTCTTCTCTGTGGGGTCAGAGAATGTCTTCTGTTTTAATTATTATTTTCTCCACTCAAAGCATTTTCCTATGAGTTAATTTTATCTTGGAGTACCCAAAGCATCTCAGTGTGGTGCCACTCCTCATCATTTTCTAGGGACACTTCACATTCAGAGTGTCCTTGTCCAGTCATTTTATTTCTCTAAACTCTTCAATGTACCTTTCTCTCTTACATATTCACAAAGACCTCTTCACATTGCAGAGTCTAAGCAAGCTGTTCCTGTGAAGGGTCAAAAGAATACAGGAAAAGAGTTCTCAGTTTGAGTTAATTGATCTTTTCCTTTCACATCTGAAAAGTGCACCAATGTAAGCAATACCTTAGTGGAGTGCTTACCCAAATAGATGTATTATGATTTAAAAGTTGGAATAGAATTTTCAATGCATATTTCTTGTTAAAATAACATTTACTTTATTTAAGGGAGAAAAGGAATACAGTGTTCTGATAGAAAACTTAAATAATAGACACAATATTTACCTACATTTCCTTCACCTTCCACCATACCCACTTGGTGATAGACTCCAACATTTTACATATCTTAAAACTCATTTTAAGGCAAATGCAAATTTATTTCTAGTTTTAGGTGTAGCAGATTGAAAAATAAATTGATATTCTAAGCACTGATTTTTTTGGACTTTCAGAACACAGAAAGTACAAATTAAATGCTCTTATTTTTTTAAGATTTTTTTTTTTTTCCAGGCCATTAGGTTAGCCTATGCTTTAACTTATTCTTGCTTGTCACATGTACAAGTTTTCCTTCCTGGCATGCTTGATGATAGGCGTTGAGCTGATCGGAGTAGCAATCACCAGCTCACTCAATGTGCCCCTTTCAGAGAGCACTGCTAGACCTTTCCCTTGTACTCAACAAGCCCTCTTATGTCTTTGAGGAAAGTAGGTGGGTCTCTGTGCCTGTTGAGCAAGTTCAATTTAAAATCTTGTGGGGAGAATTTCACAGCAGGTAAGCAGAAACAGTTTTATTGCCTCTATTTTCAGAATCTTTTTCAAATTACAATAATAGACCCGAGAAGCATATAAGAAAAGACAATCATTGTGGACTAAAACAGAGCTTTTACCCTTTAAACCCAAAGTACAAGTAAAGGAATCACTTTGGTCTTAAAGGTTTATTTTCCAATTCTAAATTCCATACTTTAGGAAATGTTACATTCTTCTGGAAGGCAGAAAAACAATGCTTTTGTAAGATAACTATTTTTTCTAAGTCTTAGACTGATCCAGATTGAAAAACTTCTCATAATTTATCACATTGTATAATATTTGATAAATTTGCATTTCCCAAAAATATGTTTTAAAGATTTTGGGAAAAGAAATTATTGCACATATTCAATAAAATTACTTTATTTAATTTCTAAAGAATTGTATACTACTCATTTTTATTATTAATCATGCTTATGGAAAATATGTAAGAAGGGAAAATTTATATGGTTTACACATTTTATAATTTTCTATGAAGTTTTGTTTTAATTCAAATTCATGAGGAAAATCAAAACTTTCAGATTTTGATTGACACATTCAAGGACTGTTGTAATCCAAATAAGGGTATGTTACAACCTGTTGTTTTACAAAGCATAATTTGCATTTACTTGCATATTTCTTAGTATAGAACTAAAATTTGTTGCTTCTAATATTTACGATGAGAAGTGGATTGGAAATTAAAACTAGGTAAATGTATAGAATTCAAAAATTATTATAGAAAATTAATTAACCACATAAGCCACAGATAACTAACTTTGAATATTTGGGAGTTAATAAATCAAATCATTTTATACATAATCTATTCCCTGAGTGGGATTCTTTGAGTGTTGGGACTAATGACACGTTAACTAACTCAGGCTGACTCCTTACTTCCCGGTGGGTGACCAAGATCAAGGCCTCAAAGGCGGTTTCAATAGTTAATGACGATAAATCGGACCACCGTCAGGGATTGGCTAACAACAGTTTGCAAATGTGATCAGCTTATGCTTGCCATATAGTCCTAGGGAACTCTCGCCTGTGTGAACCCCCCATGCCTTGCTGACCTTTAAGCTGATTGGTTCCCACCTAGCCCCCACCCTACATAAAAGCTGTGTGACTTCCTCAATAAACAAGTTCCTGTTGTGACTGGTCTCCCTGACGCGTCTGATTGTCCTCCACCCGGAGGGCTTGGTGCCTGCGGTCAGTCGGCTCTACCTTTGGCCTTGTTGAGGAGTGTCTCCTTCCTTTGTCACTGGTCGAGAAGAGCAAGGGGGCTAAAGACCCCAACATTTGAGGATTCTGGAAAATGTTTACATATATATATATTTAATGATCACTTTTAGGTTTGGAATGGGGAATCAGGCATTAATGTACTTGGCCATGAGAGCAATGACTAAGTAAATATTCACTTCTTTTGTCAGAAGAAGAATTTAGGTATGACTAAATCTTTGTAAAATAAAGAATAAAGTCCCTATGGAAAGTCTCCAGGCAATGCCTCACTATTCTACTACTAAGACTTCAATGTTTACTCTTACATAATTTCTCTTCAGGTATGGGATAGGTGAAACAAATTTTCTGCTTAAGTACTTGTCCTTATTATTCAGAATAATGAAAACATACATATTAAAAATCTAAACACAAAATTATTTATGCCCTATCAAGATCATAAAAGTTTTTTCAAAGTATAACTTTAAAAGGAAACTTTTTAAAAACAATATTATAATATTCACAAAAGAATATTAAATTCCATTTTATCAGACAACATGGAAACTTTTGTAAACATGCATTAATTTTTTTAAGCGGTTACCTAAAGTTGAGTCACTAACATTTCACATTTCTAGAAGTTATTGAACCGTGAAATAAGATAAGAAGAATTACTTCAGGTGACTTACATAGTCATCATAAGGCTTGTCTGATAATCAAAATAAACTAAAATAATAATGGAAACATGAACAAAACCTAAAAAAGTTTATTTGAAAATGGTACTTAGTAATAGAGTCAAATACCTATTTATGTATACACACACAAACATATACACAGATACATACATACATATATATGTATGCATATTTAAATTAACAAGATTAGCTACCTCATTGCCTAGCTCATTTATCATTGAAAATCAAAATCAAGATGGGGCTAGCACCAACAACAGTAAATACAGTGATCCAAGAGAAGTGAGAAACCTGACAGAATGGTATCATAGAAATCCATAAAAATCACTTAAGGTAACCTGAGACCATATAATACAGAGATAATAACCAAACAAGTCCAAATCACCCCAAGATTTCAATTGAATTGTATCACATTAAGATGAATGTGAATAATAAAAAAACATTTTTAAAAGATTCATCTATTTATACTTGGTCTCAAGAAAGAGGTAAATATTTATTTGGAAAATTAACTTTTAAAATATATTATTCCATAATACTCTCCAATTTTTCCAGTACTAAATTCCTTTAAATTTGATTCTAATTCCAGATGAGTGTGTGGCAAAATAAACATCTTCAAGAGGTTACCCAAATATCATGGTGAAAAACATAAAATGTAATAATAGTTAAAGAACATTTTCTTTTCACCAAAGGCAGTGTTCTAAGAGGTGAGATTCTATGTTATGATTTAGCTGTCAGAAATGGGCTATTTAGTAGATGGTTCTCAATACGAAAGCATAACAAACATTCTTTTTTTTCAAAATATGGTTTAATGTTTTCAATAGAACTTTTGAAGAGGAAATACATTTATGGGGTTCAAAATGCAAAAATAGGAAATATTACTCCACAAGTAATTTACTTTCTCATCTTTTATTTAGTCAATTCCCTACTTAAATATGTTAGTTCCTTGTGTATCCTTATTAGTTTCCAAGTATTCCTTCCAACTTTCTTTATGATTGTTTAAAAGACTAAAAACATGGAGCTCTATTTCTCTGTCCCTTTAACATATACTGTTCAAAACTTTTTAACTTCTTTCAAATAACACTAGTCTTGGACATGTTGCTCCATCAATAAATACAGTAACATCTTTATCTTCTTCAAATAGCTGCTTGATTTCCTTTTATGTAATTCAACATAATTCATATTTGTCTATTAATGAATAATTGTTTGTGGCAGACTTTGTCATGTTTACAGATACTCATTTCTATTCCCTGGGGATCATTCTTTTCTATCACTATAAAGAAAGGTTTGGCCACGTGTCTTGTTCTGACCGATGAAATCCAAGTAACAAGGACATAAGACACGGTAGAAATTTTAAGAGACCGTGAATGCTTTGTGTCATGTTTCCTTTTCCTCCTCCTCCTCCTTCTTCAATGAGTATATTTTCAATCTGGCATCTAGATGGAGCATAATAATTAGGACCTATACTAGACAGTTTGTATTATTGGGAAATAAACTTTTATTGCTCTAATCCACCAAGACTTTTTTCTATTGTCACCTTACTCTATATGGCATCTTGTTGAGCAATAAATAGCAAGAAAAGCATTGTTAGATCTGAAAAGATGAAGGTTTATGTAAGAGAAAAAGGCTTATGGAGAAATAATGTTAAAATTGTCACTCAAAATAACTTGGAAAGCCATTAATATTTTTTATAATTTGGTGAAAATGTTGTAAACAGAATACTTGTAGTGAGACTTGTTACTTGAAAAGAAATTATGAGATAAGCCCAGAAAATAATTCGTAGTTTGAAAGGTGATAAAAAAGGGAATGAGATAGTAATGAAAATTTGGAAGTAAAGTTTGCAAGAAGTAATAATTTTTAGATTTCTGAAAGAGAAAGATAGGAGTAAGGAAAAATGTCTTCATACTGACCTTGCAACAAAGATCACATAAAACATATGGACTATATAATACATCTGAACAGGTGAAAGGGCAGGAAATACATTATCTTGGTTGGAAAGAGGACTTAGTGAAAAGAGAATAAGGATGTTGCCTCCTTAAAAAAATCCTGGCAGTCTTCTTCAATTTCTTTCTTCAGTGTTCTCTAGTTTTCATCATTTTTTTTTTTTTGAGATTATTGTGAATGGGATGGTCTCCTAATTTCTTGTACCAAAGATTCATTATTTGGAATATAAGAACGTGCTTGATTTATTTATGTTGATCTTGTATTCTGCTACTTTACTAAATTTGTTTATCAACTCTACAAGTCTTCTGGTGGAGTTTTTGGGGACTTCTAAATATAGGATCATGCCATCGGTAAACAGATAATTTGAGCTCTTCTTTTCCTATTTGTATCCCTTTAATTTCCTTCTCTTGTGTGATTGCTCTGGCTAGAGTTTCAAGAACTATGCTGAATAGGAATGGTGAGAGTAAGGCATCATAGTCTTGTTCCTGTTTTTAGAAAAATGCTATCAGTTTTTCACTGTTTAGAATGATGTTAGCCATGGGTTTTTTGATATAGTCTTTACAATATTGAAGTAAATTCCTTCTATCTATAGTTTCTACAGTGTTTTAAACATGAATGGGTGGTGTTTCTTGTCAAATGACTTCTCTGCATCTACTGAAATAACCATGTGATTCTTGTCCTTAACTCTATTTATGTGATAAATTACATTTATTTATTTGCATTTGTGGCACCGAACTTGCATCCTTGTGATGAAACTCACTTGATTATGGAGCTCTACCTTCTTAATGTGTTTCTGAGTGCATTTTACCCTTGAGAAGATGGAAAGACCTTCCACATTCTTGGATATGCAGCATTAATATTGTCAAAATTACCATACTAATTAAAGTGCTATACAGATTTGGTGCAACCCACACCCAAATGTGAATGACATTCTTCACAGAACTAGAAAAGAGTCTTAAAATTCATTTTAAATAATAAGAGAACCAGAATAGCCAAAGCAACCCTGAGCTTGAAGAGCAATGAAGGAGGCATCTACAATACTAATCTCAATTATACAATGGAGCTGTAGTAACAAAAGCAGCAGGTACTGGCACCAAAACAATGGGTAGACTACTGCAATACAATAGAAGACATAGAGACAAACTCATATAGAGTAATCTGATACTTGACAAACGTGCCAAAAACATATGTTGGAGAAAAGAAAGACTTAACAAATGGTGCTGGGAAACTGAATGTCCAAATGCAGAAAAATAAAATTTGTCCCCTATTGAACAAAAAGTTAACTTAAAGTTGATCAAAAACCTAGAAATTAGACCAGAAATTCTATAACTGCTAGCAGAAAATGCAGGTCCAACACGCCAACGTATTGGTGCAGGCATCAACTTCCTTAACAAGACTCTTAAAGTGCAGGAAATGAAACCAAAAATCAATAAATGGGATGGTATCAAATTAAATAACTTCTGCATAGCAAAGGAAACAACTAAGAGCTTGAAGAGAAAGCCTACAGAATGGAAGATCTTGGCCACCTACTCCTCAGGGCATTAATATCCAGAGTATTTAAATAACTAAAAAAAAATTTAACACCAAATAAGCCAAATAACCCAATTAATAAATGGACAAAAGAATTGAATGGACATTTCTCAAAAGAAGAAATACAAATGGCCAATAAATACATTTAAAAATGTTCAACATCTCTAGCAATCAGAGAAATGCAAATCAAATCACTACATTGAAATTTTATCTCACTCTAATCAGAATGATAATTATTAAGAATACCAATAATAATAAATGTTGGTGAGGATGTAGGGAAAATGTACACTTATATATTGTTTGTGGGGCTGAAAATTAATATAATTACTCTTGAAAGCAGTGTGATGATTCCTAAAAAAAAAAAATTAGGAATGGAACCACCATATAACCCACTTATTACCCTCCTTGGTATATATCCAAAAGAGTCCAAATCAGCATACTATGGGGATACAGCCATGTCAATGACTATAGCAGTATGATTCACAATAGCACAGATATGGAACCAACCCAGGTGCATGGTTAAAGAAATGTGTATGTGTACACACACACACACACACACACACACACACACACAATGGAGTATTAGCCAAAAAGAAGAAGAATGAAATTATAACATTTGTTGGTAAATGAATGGAAATGAAGACCATCATGCTAAGTGAACTAAGTCAGACCCAGAAAGTCAATGGTCAACTCTTTTCTCTGACAGATGGAAGCTAGTGCAAACTTTGAGGGAGTGGGGGTAAATAAAGAGGAAATAAAAAAGAAAAAGAAAATGGGGGTGGGGAGGATTCCATCAAAATAGAAGAAAGATTAGTGAAGTAGAGGGAGGGAATTGGTGGGGAGGGACACCATAAGGGAAGAACAGAGGAATGACTCTGACCTTCTGATCCAACTTTGCTAAGTACATGTTTGAATATATCACAGCAAATCTCATCTTTATGGACATCCACAAGGCACTATATTTTTCTAAATCACACAAAAAAACTGTAAGTAAATAGTAGAGGGAAGAGGTCAGGGGAGGAAGGAGGGGAAAGAAAGGGAAATACTGGGAACTGAACTAGAGCAAATTATATTCCACACTTTTATAATTATGTCAGAATGGATCCCTAATGTTATGTGTAACTCAAAAGAACTAAGAATAAAAGCAAAACAAAACTGATGGTTCAAGGCATGTGCAATTAGGCATACATACAGAGTCGCATATTGAGATGGATTCTGAGTTTGGCTATTTGTCCATTATACTGATTGAAATTATATAAGTAAAGGGCTTATAAATTCTCTGAGTCATATTACCAAGAAAAACACCAGCCTGGACCAAAACATATTCATTGCTTGATACTTAAAATGACAATCCTGCTTCCAAAGCTCTGTGGGCAGAATACAAGCCATGTTTTTTTCATTGATTAAAAAGTTATATTGTCGTGTGGTCATTTTAATTGTAACCTAAGAGGATAATGAAAAATAATTACTTCCCAGAGGGTGGATCAATAACTATGGAGTACAATGAACTTGGGAATTATTCTTAGGAAGATAAATTAGAGACCAATCAAAAAATGTACTTCACTTCCAGTATAAAAGCTCATTTCTGTATATAGTCAGTATAAATGTGCTTGGCTAAATAGAAGTAATTGATAAATATTTCTCTATTTGGAAGGAACTGTTCATAGCAAGAGTGCCACTCTTGCTTTACTACTATGTGGCTAGTAGGTCTGACCGATGGTACCGGGCTTGATGATTTCCCAGAATGACAGAGACCTAGGATTTTGAGCTCAAAGAAGTAAATGGGTGGACATTTGAGTATTTTCCCTCTGTGGGAGATAACTGTGTCTGTGAGAGTGGGAACCAAGGATTTGGTAATCTGAAAGGCAGACTATGGTAGACCCTATTACAGTTCACCAATATGTACCTATATTCAATTCTACCCTGCTGTAATTCTTCCTTTCAGGGCCTACTTTGCCTTTAACAAAGCATATTTTGCTTTTAACAAAGAAATGTCAATATAATTGATGAAGTCAGAATATTTATTCAGAATGACATGCTTCTATCTTCTGCTTTCTCCTTTGTCATTGAAGCCTGCAATGTTCTAGTCCATTACATCTCCATCAATTTGGTTCTAAGGAGAGGATAAATTTTTTGACAGTACTTATGTAAAGAGGTTGGTTGAACATCCGTAATGACTAGTACATAAAATGTTGCTTTTTTAATCCACTAAGTTTTTTTAGCATTTGTTAGTTCTGCATATCAAGTCCTATCCTGACTAGTAACAGGGTTATCTCCAAATGTTTGCAATAATAAATAAAGTTTCAATGACCTAAACATGTCATTTGAAAAATGTGTAAGTGAACTTAAAGTTTAAATTCTCAACAGTGTAATTACTGAATTCAAGAATTAAACACAGTGCTTTTGATAGTTATGGCTAATCTGCTGTCCATAACTATGATATCAATTTACATTTTTCAATAGCAGTTTATAAGATGCATATTTGCCTACAGAGTTATAAAAATATCTGAACTATCAAAATTTCAGTGGACAATCTGGAAAGTGAACATTTTCACTAAGAATTAAAACTAAAAATCTATGGGGCATGGTGGTACACGTTTGTAATTCCAGTGGCTCAGGAGGCTGATGCAGGAGGATGGCAAGCTCAAAGCCAGTATCAGCAAAAGTGAGACACTAAGCAACTCAGTGAGACCTTCTATCTAAATAAAATACAAAATACTAATGGCTTAGTGGTCAAATGCTACTGAGTTAAACCCCAGTACCCCTCCCTCCAAAAAACCCTAAAAATCTGAAAATGAGATCAAAAGTAAATGTTTCAAAGAGAAATTTATCTAATGGAGAAATAATTTTGTAAAATAAGTATTTTAGTATATCCCTATTATTATGTAATTTTGAAGACAATGCAGGTATAGATAATCAAAAACTTTATCTTTCATAGAATTATACAATGGACATACTGAGAAACAATTTTTCTAACATAGTTAAAAATCTTCATATGAAGAATTTTCATGGAATTTTTGAATCAATTTCTTTTTTTAATTTTTATAATTTAAAAAATTTTTACAGACTGCATTTTGATTCATTGTACATAAATGGGGTACATCATTTCATTTCTATGGTTGTACACAATGTAGATTCATACCATTCATGTAATCATACATGTACATAGGGTAATGATGTCTGTCTCAGTCCACCATTTTTTATACCCCTCTCCCTCTCATTAAAATACAGGTATACATATTTTGCAAAAACTGCATTTTTTTGTCAGAAATGGTGCATGCTTTTGAAAAAAAAAATGAAGTACCAAAGGAGAAACATTACATAATCAGAGTATTAGATGCATAAATAGTATTTGATAAAGTTCATCACTCAGTGGAAAAATATTTTAATAAACTAAGAATATAAGGTGATTTAATTGATATAGGTATGTACTTATTGTAAGACAATTTATTTAATGATGAGTCATTAAAAACTTTCCATTTAAGACTGGGAATAAGATAAAGATACTAGCTAGTGACACTTCTATTAAACAGTGTATTGAAGATCTTTTTTAAAAATGTCTTTATTTTAATAAATATAATTGTGTATAATCATAAAGTACAAAGAAATATTTCAATCCACACATACCCTGTAGAAAGAGTCAATCAAGATAATTATATCCATCACCTCACCAAATTATTTTGTTTGTGGTGAGAATTATTTTGTGTGGTGAGAATATTCAGCCATTTTGAATTCTATAACCTATTATTATTAACTATGGTCACTATGCAGTGCAATAGTCACTAAAACTTATTTCTCTGGTCTAGCTGAAACTTGGTCTCTTTAGATCAATATCTCCCCTTTCCTAATCTCTACCCCATCAGTCTTTGTTAATCACATTGACTCTCTATTTATATGAAATCAACTTTTTTAGATATCACATTGGAGATCTTAACCAGTGTTATAAGACATGAAAAATAAAATATATAAGAATTAGAATAAAGATATAAATATGTCATTATTAATAGATGATATAAATATGAATATAAATAATTCCAAAAAGTAAAACAATAAGTTATTATGATGTTAATAAAGAGAATTTAATGAGGTCATTGGTTACAAAATGTGCCAATTAACTTTATGTTTGTATTTCAGAAGCAAACAATTTTAAATGATATTTTTTTAAAGTCATCAAGTAAAAGTTTATACAGAGAAATTAATATTTGTAATTGTATGAAATGCAGCAAAACTCTAAGAAATAAATCACAATGAATATGTGCCATATCTCTACATCAGGGATTTTTAACAGTAGCACTACAAACCTGTCCAGTTGAAAATCACAACTGTATAAATCACACAGTAAATTACACATAAAAAATTAAAATAGGACTAGTTAATATAAGAATTTACTGCTGGGTGCAATGGCACATGCCTGTAATTCCAGCAGTTTGGGAGGCTGGGACAGGAGGATTGTGAGTTCAAAGCCAGCCTCAGCAACTTAGTGAGGTGCAACTCAGTGAAACCCTGTCTCTAAATAAAATACAAAATTGGGCTGGGTATGTGGCTCAGTGGTTGAGGCACCTGAGTTCAATTCCTAGTACCAAAAAAAAAAAAAAAAAAAAGTTACTATGTTTATTGATTGTAAGATTTGATTCTATAAAGATGTTAGTTTTCCACAAATTGATCTGTAACTATAATGTAATCCCCATAAAATTTCTACAGTCTTTCCTCTTGAAAATTAATGAGTTGGTTTTAAAATTTATGATATGCAAAGGAGGGTAATTCAGATAACAGAAAAAGAATTTGGTCTGTGTTGTTTTTTTCCTCTGACAAAATGAGAGAAGATCCAATTTCTGATTTGTCAGAATGAGTTTATGGTGACTTCCCTGACTAGAATGGTCAGAAACTCCTTTTTTTTTTTTTTTTTTCCTTGTCTCTTTACTTGATTCATCACTTGGTCTTAAGAGGATGGGATGACTGGAGTCTTTAAGCCTATGGAAAAAGCAACCTGATCATATATAGTTCTACCTTTGAACCAAGATATTAATCATTAATCAAACCAATATATGTCAATGTGAACAATTGATTAATATCTCTCTTTCCAAGAATCTAAATGGCAGTGAATAAAACCCATAAAAACCCTGGCCTTCAGTTTTGCATTCACAACTGGGTATTTCTTTCCTGTTCTTAGGCGTGCTGGTCCCAGTAAGTTCCTATTTCATCAAACATCTAATCTCGGTTATAGCCAGTTTCTGGAAGTTTCTCTCTCAACCTTTTAATTTTGAGCTGGGTATTTCTCCTCTATGGAAATTTCAGATCCTGTTTATCTTTCATGTTACATTACTACTAACTCTATTGCACTGTACTTTCTGTATTACAGAAATTATAAACTCAATGCCTCATTTGAGTGAAATTGCAGGAAAAAAATATTCTCTGAGGTGTGAAAAATAATACAACTTCTCAAAAACAATAGAGGTTTATTGATTACTCAAGTAACAACAAAAAATAAATATGTCTCATTCTTAGGTATCTTTTCCATGAACTAAAGCATCTTCTACTCTTGGGTGGCAAATCACTTGCTTTCAGTGGTAAAAGGAGAAAGAAAAAGGAATATTTACGTATAGGACTTTTGACCAGTCCTGGAAATGGTACACATCACTCTGATTATGTTTCCTCTGAGAGAACTCAGTTACATACCCCACCTATTTTCAAGGGAAGTTAAGAAATGTAGGCTGTGTGTGACAATCAAAGTCTCTAGTAGAATGTTCAAACTAATTTTAATCATCTTTCCTGACATCTCTTCCATTTCTTATAGTTGTCAATTTTTTAATTATGTCGCCTTTCATCATTTCTCCAAGCTATAAAACTGTGTTTTTCAGTCACATGGAGTTCCTGTCAGTTCCTTGCCAGTACTCCCTCTACAATCTGCAAACCGCACCTCTCCCTGCTAACTTGTTTGTTTTGGTTTTTGTTCTGCTTTGGTTTCAAACCACTGTCCTAAACTAGATCATAAATATTTCTTCCCTAATCTAGTTTGCAAGTCAAATAACTTGTTTTACTGCCATACAGTCTTATCACACACTTCCACAATCTCAGCAATGTGATTTCAACATCTCCAAATCCAATATTAACATTCTCTTAATTGAATCCTCATTATATGTGTTGTTTATGTTGGTTCCTATTTCCTAGGGGTTCAAATATAATCCCAACAGTGTGTTCAACAACTCTCATAATAAAAACCTGTATTTCCAGCATCTCTTTTTCTTCTCCATACCTCTCAAGACTCCAGACACAGCCTGCTATTTCCTATCCTTGAATAAAACATGCAATTTTAGGTTTTGGATTCTTTCCTCCCTCTGCCAAAAATATCTTTTCTCCCTCACCCTGCTCTCATTTTCTTTCTCTAACTTCTTGATATAACTATCTTTTAAGGTATAACTCAAATGTCGTATCCTTTGCAAAGCTTCTCTTTCTCCATATCCATAATCTCTACTAATCAATCACTTTTTTTTTCCTTTTTGCTCCCATAGGAAATGTTTATAGTTTTCCTACATCATTTGTCAGTGTGCAATTGCATAGTAGTTATTTGTGTATGTGTCTCTTTCCCTTTATCCAGGATAGACTGTGAGATTCTTGACAGTAGTTATGGCATCGTATCTATCTCTGTGTCTCCAGTGTGTAGACACAAATTATACAGTTGCAGGGTTGAATTTTAATAGTCCAAAGACCTTTTTACCAACATTTTATACATGCACAAAACAAAACCTTTGTGTGTTTCCTCTTGATTCTTAGAAATAATATTGGAAATTAACAGAAGATTCTGTAAAACAAACATGACAATCCACAAATGTGAAAATTTAATATATGCTAAATGTACCAATTGCCCACATAAATCAACTGTTATAACTAGAGATTGCCTATATATTAAAATAACATGATACAACCAAAACCAGATGGTATTTACTAGCAAGACACAATAATATTTTAAAATTCTATGTAGATATACTTCAGAATATGAGTGCTCTTCTACCTAGAATATATTTTCTGTGGCAATGAAGTAGGGGAAAAATCTACTTTAAAATATATGGACGAACACAAATTTATCTTTAAAGAACTTAGGCAAGAAAGGTGAGGCAGTTTATCAGTGACTGACAGTAATCTGTAAATCAGAGGAGTTTCTAGGTGATAGAATTAGAGGTCAGAAGAATCTTTCTCTCATGGAGAATGCCAGGTTTTGTCTTTCCCCAGATCTTCTTGGCCCTTACACAGAGCCTGCTTTACTAGTTCTTCCCTGAGGCAAGGAATATAATGAAGTTCCAGTTCCACCACCTGTGAAGTATAGGATGCATTTCACTGTTGAAGATCTGTTGTTCAGTATTTTGGTGGGAACCTTGCACGTTCACTTGGACCCCAATTGTCCAACTTTGCATGACCTGCTGACCATTACCTTGGTTCACATGATCAAGGTTCTCTCTGCCTCAGTAAATTTGTCTGACATTACACTTGCCTGCTATTGCTGAAGTCTTGCCTAGGTGAGGCTGGGCTACTCCAACAATAAATGTCTGAAGTTCTCACCCGAGTACTGAAGCCTTTTGTATACTCCACAATAATAATCAGGGTCTTACTGTGGTAAGTTTGTCACTTCAGCCCTCATTTTGCCTATCATCAACTTTCACTGCTCCACACTTGTGGAACAGATGATAGTTTGAATTTCACCTTCTTTTTTAAAAAATGTTTTATTTATTTACTTATTTTTTTATTTCTAATTGGTTATACATGACAGTAGAATGCATTTTGACACATTGTGATAATACATGTATATAGGGTAATAATGTCTGTTCCATTCTACCCTTCTTCCCATCTCCACTGGCCCACCCTTCCCCTCACTTTTCTCTACACAATCCAAAGTTCCTCCATTCTTCCCTACCCCCCACTCCCACACACACTATGGACCAGTATCCGCTTATCAGCTTATCAGAGAAAATGTTCAACCTTTGGTTCTTTGGGATTGGTTTATTTCACTTAGCATGATACTCTCTAGTTGCATCCATTTGCCTGCAAATGCCATAATTTTATTCTTCTTTAAGGCTGAGTAATGTTCCATTGTGTATATGTACCACATTTTCTTTATCCATTTATCTGTTGCAGGGCATCTAGGATGGTTCCAGAGTTTAGCTATTGTGAATTGAGCTGTTATAAAAATTGATGTGGCTATGTCATACAGGATGCTGATTTTAACTCTTTTGGGTATAAACTGAGGCGTGGGATAGTTGAGTCAAATGATGGTTCCATTCCAAGTTTTCTGAGGAATCTCCATACTGCTTTCCAGGGTAGATGAACCAATTTGCAGTCCCAAAAGTAATATGAGTGTACCTTTTCCCCTACATCTTCACCAACACTTACTATTGCTTGTATTCCTTTTTTCACTCTCTTAATGTTCTAATAGTGCATTGTAGTTATACATAATAATGGGGTTCAGTTTGACTTGTTCATACATGCATGTAATATAATTTGCTCTTTTCTAATCCCTGGTACATCTGTATTCCCTCCTCCCTCTCTCACCCTGATCCATTCTACTGGTTTTCCTTTTATTTATTTATTTTTTAAATTGATGTTTTATCGGTATACATAAATGTGGAATTCAACGATATATTCATACATGTATATTGCATAATTTGATCAGTTTCTTTCCACAGTTCCTCCCCTTTCCCATCCCTCCTTCCTACCCATCAAATCCCTTACTCTATTTTACTATTCTCCCTATTTTCACTGGATTCCCCCTTCTTTTAATTCCTTATTTCTCTCTAGCTTCAGCACATGAGAGAAAACATTTGGGTCTTGATTTTCTGAGTCTAGTTTATTTCATTCGCATGATATTCTTCAGTTATAGCCATTTACCAGCAAATTACACAATTTCATTCTTGATAATTGCCATTCTGACTGGAGTGAGATAAAATCTTAAGAGTAGTTTTGATTTGCATTTCTCTAATTGCTGGAGATGTTGAAGATTTCTTCATACGTTTGTTGAATGATTGTATTTCTTCTGTGAAATGTCTGTTCAGTTCCTTTGCCCTTTTATTGATTGGGTTATTTGTTTTTTTTGGTATTAAGTTTTTTGGAGTTCTTTATATATCCTAGAGATTAATGCTCTACCTGATGTATATATGGTAGAGATTTTCTCCCATTCTGTAGGTTCTCTCTTCATGTTATTGATTGTTTCTTTTGCTAAGAAGAAAATTTTTAGTTAGAATCCAACCCATTTATTGAATCTTAATTTTACTTCTTGTGTTTTAGGAGTCTTTATAGGGAATGCTGAAAATTTGGGACTACTTTTTTTTTTTCTATTAGGTGTAGGGTCTCTGTTCTAGAGTCTAAGTCTTTGGTACACCTTGAGTTGATTTTTGTGCAGTGTGAGAGATTGAGGTTTAATTTCATTTTGTTACATATGGATCTCCATTTTTCCCAGAAACATTTGTTGAATAGGCTCTCTTTTCTCCAATATTTGTCTTTGACACCTCTGTCTAGTATGAGATAACTGTATTTATGTGGGTTTGTGGGTTTGTCTCTGTGTCTTCTACTTTATACCATTGGTCTACATGTCTATTTTGGTGCTGATATCATGCTATTTTTTGTTACTATTGCTCTGTAGTATAGATTAAGTTCTGCTATTTTGATGCCTCCTGCTTTGCACCTGTTGCTAAGGATTGCTTTGGCTATTCTGGGTCTCTTATTTTTCCAACTAGATTTCATGATTGCTTTTTTCTAGTTCTATGAAGAATGTCATTGAAATTTTGATATAAATTGCATTAAAGTTGTATAACACTTATGTATAACATTTTGACAATGTCAATTCTGCCTGTTTAAGAGCATGGGAGATCTTTCCATCTTCTAAGGTCTTCTTCACTTTCTTTCTTCAGTGTTCTTTAGTTCTCATTGTAGAGGTCTTTCTCCACTTTTGTTAGACTGATTCCCAAGTTTTTTTTTTTTTTTTGAGGCTATTGTGAATGGGGTAGTATTCCTAATTTCTCTTGCACTGGATTCATCAGTTATGTATAGAAATGCACTTGATTTATGGGTATTGATTTTATATCCTACTACTTTGCAGAGTTAATTTATTAGTTCCAGAAGTTTTCTGGTGGAATTTTTTGGATCCTGTAAATATGGAATCATGTTGTCAGCAAATAGTGATAGTTTGAGTTCTTATTTTCCTATTCATATCTCTTTAATTTCTTTGGTCTAATTGCTCTGACTAGAATTTCCAGGATGATGTTAAATAGAAGTGGTGAAAGAGGACATCCCTGTCTTGTTCCAGTGTTTATAGAGAATGCTTTCATTTTTCTCCATTTAGAATGATGTTGGCCTTGGATTGAGGGTAGGTAGCTTTTACAATGTTGAGCTATGTTCCTACTAGCCCTGGTTTTTCTAGTATTTTGAACATGAAGAGGTACTGTATTTTGTCAAATGTTTTCTCTGTGTCTATCGAGATGATCATATGATTCTCGTTTTTAAGTCTATTGATATGATGTATTATATTTATTGATTTCCATATGTTGAACCAACCTTCCATCCCTGGGATGAACCCCACTAGATCATGGTGCATTATCTTTTCAATATGTTTTTGTGTGCAATTTGCCAGAATTTTGTTAAGAATTTTTGCGTCTATATTCATCAGGAATATTTGTCTGAAGTTTTCTTTCCTTGATGTGTCTTCATATGGTTTTGGTATCAGGATGATACTAGCTTCATAGAATGAGTTTGGAAGGGTTTCTTCCTCTTCTATTTCATGGAATACTTTGAGGAATATTGGTATTAGTTCTTCTTTGAAAGTGTTGTAGAACTCAGCTGAGACTTCATCTGGTCCTGGGCTTTTCTTGGTTGGTAGACATTTGATGGCATCTTCTATTTCATTGTTTGAAATTAATCTGTTTAAATTGTAAATGTCCTTCTGATTGAGTTTGAGATCATATGTCTCTAGAAATTTGTCAATGTCTTCAAGATTTTCCATTTTCATGGAGAACACATTTTCAAAATAGCTTCTAATTATGTTTTGTGTTTCAATAGTATCCATTGTGATGTTTCCTTTTTCATCATGAATTTTAGTAATTTGAGTTTTCTCTCTCCTTCTCTTCATTAATGTGGCTTATCAATTTTATTTTTTCAAAGAATTAACTTTATGTTTTGTCAATTTTTTGAATCATTTCTTTTGTTTCAATTTTATTGATTTCAGCTCTGGTTTTAATTAGTTCCTTTCTTCTTCTACATTTGGTGTTGATCTGTTCTTCTTTTCCTAGGATTTGAGACATAATGTTAGGTCATTTAGTGGTAGACTTTTATTCTTTTAATGTATGAGCTCAAAGCAATGAAATTTCCTCTTAGCACTGCCTTCATAGTATCCCAGAGATTTGATGTGGTGTGTCGGTGTTCTCATTTACCCCTAAGTGTTTTTTTATGTCCTCTCTGATTTCTTCTGCTATCCATTTATCATTGAATAGCATGCTATTTAGTCTCCAGGTGTTGGGGTTGCTTCTATTTTTTATTTTGTTGTTGATTTCTAGTTTCATTCCATTATGATCTGATAGAATGCAGGGTAGTATTTCTATTTTTTTTTTGTATTTGCCAAGAGTTTCTTTGTGGCATAACATATGGCCTATTTTAGAGAAGGATCCATGTGCTGCTGAGAAAAAAGTGTATTCGCTTGATGATGGATGAAATACTCTCTATATATCTGTTAAGTCTGAATTATTGATTGTATTCTTTAGTTCTATAGTTTCTTTGTTTAGTTTTTGTTTGGAAGATATACCCAGTGTGAGAGAGGTGTGTTAAAGTCACCCAATATTATTGTGCTGTGGTCTATTTGATTCCTGAAATTGAGAAGGGTTTGTTTGATGCACGTAGATGATTCATTGTTTGAGGAATATATATTTGCGATTGTGATATCTTGTTGATGTATGATTCTCTTATACAGCATGAAATGTTCTTTTTTATCGCTTCTAACTTTCATTTGAAGTCCACATTGTCTGATATGAGGATGAAAACCCCTGCTTGTTTACCCAGTTCATGTGAGTAATATGTATTTTCCCAACTTTTCACCTTCAGTTTGTGGATATCTTTTCTAGGAGGTGAGTCTCTTGAAGACAGCATATTGTTGGGTCTTTTTTTTTTTCAAATCCAATCTCCAAGTCTATGTCTTTTGATTGATGAGTTTAGGCCATTAACATTCAGGATTATTATTGAGATATGATTTGTATTTCTGGTCATTTTGTTCATTTTTGGTTTTTAACTTGACTTTGTTTCTCCTTTGATTGACCTTTCCTTCTGTATACTTTCTCCTTTTGCTGTTTTTTTTTCATTTTTATGTTTTACAGATTGCATTTTGATTCATTGTACACAAATGTGGAACATCATTTTGTTTGTTTTTCCAATACCTCTTCATGGAATAACTTGCTGAGAATGTTCTGTAGTGCAAGCTTTCTACCTGTGAATTTTTTTATCTTTTGTTTATCATAGAAGGTTTTAATTTCATCTCAAATCTGAAGCTTAATTTTACTGGATATAAAATTCTCAGTTGACATCCATTTTCTGTCAGAGCTTGATATATTTTATTCCAGGATGTCCTGGCATTGAAGGTCTGGATTAAGAAATCAATGAAATCTGAATTGGTTTCCCATACAGGTAATCTGATACTTTTCTCTCATGGCCTTTAAATTCTATCCTTATTCTGTACATTAATAATGTGCCTTGGTCTGCTAGAATTTTGTGCATTTGGGATCCTGTAAGCCTCTTTTAGTTGATTTTCCATTTCATTCTTTAGAGTTGGGAAGTTCTCTGATATTATACCATTAAAAAGATTGTGCATTCATTTGATTTGTATCTCCATGCCTTCATATAGTCCAATAAACCTTATTTTGATGGATTTCTTACCATCTTCTTTGCGCAGTTGACTTCATTTTCAAAAGTATATATTTTGTCTTCATTGTCTGAGGTTCTGTCTCCTAAATGGTCTAGTCTGTTCGTGATGCTTTCCATTGAATTTTTAATTTGGCTTATTATTTTCTTCATTTTGAGGATTTCTGTTTGATTCCTTTTTATAATCTCTGCCTCTTTATCAAAGTGATCTTTCACTTCCTATATTTTCTCTCCAATACCAAACTTTAATTCAAAGTCAATCTATGTATTTTCTGAATTCCTTCTCTGACATATCTTCTACTGTGTTGTGTATGGATTTTGTTGTTGGAACATGCTGGTTTGTTTGAGGCATTTTGTTTCCTTGTTTTTTCATGTTGTTTGTGTGTCTTCTCATCTAGTGGTATGGATCTGAGGTAGTACAGTTTCTACTCTGTAGTCTTATAGTTTCCCTGATGGTTTCTAGTATCTCACCTTTTGGTAGAGGTAGAGGCCAATATTAACTGCACTCAAAGCAAACGATATACAACCTTAAACCAAATGGTTCTTATTAAGTTGTCTACAGTTCTGTTGCAATAAACAGAAATGAAGTGTTCGATTATTGTCTACAATATAAACAGTAAGTAAGTTTGCTAGAAGGGTTTCCTGTTTCAAATGATGGACAATGAGAGAACAGAAGTAGTGTAAGATTTGATGTTTATGAGTAGGGGGAAAGATAGAGGTAAAAATTTATAGTAAGCGTGAGGGAGGAATTAATAGAGGTTGGCTGTTAGTATGAGAAAAGTGAGAAAGAGAATCCAGGGAGACGGATAGGTGAGCAAAAGAATATATTCAGATTTTTTTTAAAAACTAAAAATATAAGAATAAACAAAACTGTGATATACTATTCAGATATCCTATTTTTCAGTAAATTGATGCATGAAAAATATTTGAATTCAAAGCTGGTAGAGGTGTGAGAAAGAAGAAAAAAAAGAAGAAAGTCTCAGTGGAAAACTGAGAGATTGCTTTTGTTGGCTTATAAAAAATTTCTCAGCTTCCCTTCTCTGCCAATAGGTAGGGTTTTCAGAAGTTTGATATTAACTCCAGGCAGGTGGGTGTTGGACCAATTGGGTGGGTGAGGCAGTAGCAAGATGCCCTCACACCTTCTTCCAGTCTTCCTACCTGTTGTAGCTGGCCCCTTCTATCCCTGTGCCCTTCAGGACTCACTGAGCTGGAGAGAGCCCAGTTTTCTCCAGTTTCTCCAATCTGTGCTCCCTGCAGTGAACTGCCCCTAGTCTCCGGCTCTTCACAGACTTGCCAGACCCAGACCAACCCAGACAAACCCAGCTGCAATCTGATGGAGCTAAGCTTCAACTTCCCCAGACTCTGCCTTGCTGAAGTTCCAAGATCTCAATGCCTTTTCAACTTGCAGAGAGACCACCAGGGGTATGCTCACACAAGGAGTGGACTTGCAAAGAGGCAGCCCAATGGTGGCCACTAGCACATCCAGCAGAAAGACCAGACCTTCAGGTATCCCAATATATCTCCAGGTCCTGGACGGTGTCCCCAGACTCAGGTGGCCATGCCCTGAGATGGGAGTGATGGTGGTGGCAAACCTGCAGGCCCTGGCTGGCGTCCCACAATGGTGGCAGCCACGTGTAACCAAACCTGTGGGTACTGTGACAATGGACTTCCAAGCAACAGTGGGCAGCAGCTAGTGGGTGATCCACTGGTGGTCTGTGGGCAGTCTGCAAACTAAGGATGCACAATTGGTAGGTGAACATTGAGTGGTAGGTGATGGGCAGGCAAGAGGCAGGCAATGAGCAAATGGTGGATCATAGGTGGCGGTTAGAGAGCGATCTGCATCCAAAAGGCGGGGGGATATGCTGGCAGACAGCAGGTGATGGGGGCAGAAGAATGGGCAGTAAGCAGCAGGGGATCAGTGGGCAGCAACCACTGTCTTGCAGAGAAACAGTAGTTCCTCTATTTGAATCCTGAGTCACAGAGCGACAAGAAATGCAGCCTTCCTTCGCTATCTTGGATCCCCCTTGAATCTTATCTTCTGACTTGAGCACAGTAAAGAAGACCATTTCTTTGGCCACTGAGCATTGGATTGTCTGATTCTCCCTTCCAATCCACACTCCTAGAGGGCTATTTTCCCAGTTGCTGCTGCCACTGATGCTTCTGCTTCTGCTTCTCCTCTCCTTCTCCTTTTATACATCTGCCTGTATCTTTTCCAGTGGAGAGCATCTTGGTAAAAGTTTATGATCTAGAACATTATGATTTTTCTTTCTGGCAGTCACTGCTCTGTTTGCAAGTTGACAAAATTAGTTTCTTGATTCCTCTTAGGCAGGTGACCTAAGTATTCCACTTTGTATGCTAGCATATACTATGTGAGTCTCTATACAACACAGGTAGAGAGATTTACTAGTATTCACTCCAGTTCCCATAGCAGTGGCTGTGTATCTAGCATCATGTGACATGTGTCATGAATTATTAAGCTGCTAGCTACCCTTTTTCTCTTCTTCATTCCTTCTTCACACTGTCAATGTGAAGACACAAAGATAGCTAATAGTTCAAAGGGCAGCTTCTAGAGTTTTATCACTGAATCTCAATTCAAAAATTAGCTGTGTTCCTTTGAGTAAATCATCTACCTTCTCTAAATCTTAGATTCCTGTCCTTAAAATGGGGGTAATACTATCTTTTGCTTTGTGCATTGTAATACTTAGCATATATTAAAAGTTTTGTAAACCTTAGATGCAGTTGTGGTAAGCATTTAAAATATTCAGTAAACAAATAACCAAGACAAAATAAATCATTAGAGTAGAAAAAGCACTCAATGGAAATTGAAATCCTTGTCAAGATAATCCAGATTACTTATTCCTATAAAGTCCAGAGAGATATTTTGATAGAATGATACTTGAGAGCTGAAAGGGAATTATCCAGAGAATCACTGTATTAGTTATTTATTTCTGTTAATGAGATGTAAGAAACATTCTTACATAACCAAATATGCAGGAAGAACTTTTGGAAGTGTAGAATGTGGTAATAACTGGTAAGTAAAAGTAAAACAAAAGAAATTGTACTGTAGACCAGCCCTCTTATTATAGCTCTGAGTTGATGTATGCTTTTGAAGGCTAGCAATGGAGGCCAGTCACCCATAAGAACTGAGTGTTTGAATTGTATTTAGTAGCATTAAAGACATACATTTTAATTTTAGTTTTAAATCAGCTAGCTGCTACTATATTTGTGCATTGTTACATTCTTGCTACACAAAATGGTACATGTATCAGCAGCATGAATGCCACTTGGGAATTTGTTTAAAATGCAGACTGAGGCCATAATCAAGCAGGCTGCATTTTATCAAGATCCCCAGGGGGTATATTTTAACAGAATTTACCAATTTTGAGAATTGCTGGTCAAAAGTTTGCTCACATGTGACAGTGTGTGTTAGTCCATGCCCAAGGATTCTTTAAATATTTAGGTGGAGGAAATTACAGTGCACTTCTTTATACCCAAGTGTCAAATCACACATATGTTAAACAAGTAAGGATCTTTTTTTTTTTCATTTTTGAAGTCAAGGATCCAATTGAACCTGTTGATCACATATCTAACAAATATTAATAAATCATTACCTAATTTCATTATGTAACAAGAATGAAGTGTAAGAATAAATTTCCTGGAGGGTGGGGTGCAATAGTGCATGCCTGTAATCCCAGTGACTCAGGAGGCTGAGTCAGGAGGATCACAAGTTCAAGTCAGCCTCAGCAACTAAGTGATGCCCTAAGCAGCTTAGCCAGACCCTGTTTCAAAATAAAAAATAAAAAGGACTGGGGATGTTGCTCAGTGGTAAAGGACCTCAGGGTTGAATCTGCAGTACAAAAAAAAAAAAAAAAAAAAAGAAAGAAAAAAATCATGGTTTAGCAGCGTTGATGGCTTATGAACTAAAAACTTTTCCCCAGCTTTCCTTACATCCTGGTGATTCTGGGTGGACAAAATTTCCATCAGTGGAACAGGTGGAAGTGATGTCAGCAATATCCCCATATGACTTCCTTAAAGATAAATTGTTTGACTTCTACTCTTTCTTTCTTCTTACTCAAATACCAGAATACAGATAAGCTGATGTATCCTATTTGTCCCTGTGGTTCAGAACAATAATTCAGGGAACAATGAAGCAATAAAGCAGAAGGAATCTCTTGCTTGGAGTGGGACCTCCAACCTATTCTGTATTACCTGCCTTTTTCAGGAAAGAAAGACATTTGTTTCTTTTGCACCACATTTTTCTCTTTGTTTCTAGTCTTTTCCCCTCCCTTTCCCTCTTCTCTGCTCTCCCCAACTTTTCCTCTCCATCTCCTCCATCTCCTTTTCTTTCTTAGTTCTCTCTCTCCCTCTCTCTCTCCCTCCCTCTCTCTCTCCCTCGCTCTCTCTCTCTCTCTCTCTCTCTTTCTCTCCCCCCCACAGTGTTTTAGCCATGCCCTCTGTAGTAAAGTGTAGAACAGTAGAATATAATCTTTTAATATAAAATATAGTTAAAAAACAACATGATTTCTGAAAGAGAAACCATAACTTGGGGTCTATTTTGCTAATTTAAAATAGAGTTGATGCATATATGATTTTTAAAAAACACTTATTGTTTTTTACTTTGCTTAATTTTTTATAACATATGTGGAAACATTTTTCACAACCAAAGGCATAAGATTTTGAATCATCACACAATTAATCTTTCATCAGGGATCTAAAGATGAAAGTCAGATGTCTGAATAACCAACCACTTTTTTCTCTTCACTTCTCCTGTCCCCTGTACTTGAATTCCATTGGCATGTGTGCGCTCTTTTCATAAGATTTTAAAGAAATGACTCTATACATAACCTCTGCCATTCACATTTGTAAATTAGACCCTGTCTTTAAATGCTGAATTCCTCCATTCCTGCTGTGGATAAATCGCACCCAGGATGCCCTGTCATCTTGTGTTTCTGTCACCCATCCTTCAACCTACTTTTCTTTTGTTTTCTTCTCCTTAACTCTGCATGCCTTTGACTTCTTTCCAAGCTCTGCATTTAAGCAGTTGGCATCCATATTTTGTTAATCTGTGAATATTAGGAAAGATTAAAAGTTCTCTGGAAGAAAATAATGTTCTTAGGATGATTTTTAATACCCAATTATTCTATTGCATTCTTAAGCATATTAAGGTAATAAAAGGATTTATTTTCTTTTCCCAAAGGTTACAATTGCTTTACCAATAATCTACATTACCTCAGAATTTCTTTTATAAACTATTGATGCATTAATGGAAGAATTTTCTTTTTGATTAATAAGAATTTATACTTGAGATATTACTTCAGTTATCTGTTGACTTAGAAGCACAGAATCTTCCACTTGTCACTGAAAACTCAATTTGATTTCTCACAAGAGTATAGTGTTGATACTTGGACTATATTAACAGGATTGAAAATGTTAGCTCTGTCATACACGTCTGGTTCATTCTTGTTTATGACATTTCTCTAATTCACTCATTTCTTTCATGTAATCATTTTTCTCTAAGTTTCTTCCTTTCTATTATTTTTTTAACCTGAGAATGTATTCCTTTTACTTTTCAATCATTTCTAAAATTTTCAGATGTTATTGTTTAAATGTTAGAATTCAGTTCTATTTTGTAACCCTACATAGCTTTAATCCTTCTTAAATTCACTAATGAACAATACATTTTAATTAGGGTGAAAAGAAAATTGGCAGTTCTGATAAAAATCTGTTTTATCTATATAATAAGTGCAATTTTGTAACCTTCTAATATCAAGGACATGGTTTGAATATCAGTAAATTTATAAACAACTTGCCTGATATTTTTGGTTAAAATCAGCAAGTTACATGCATTTTTGTGACCTTTTTATTGTTTGAACACAGAAGATGATTTCATTGAATAATGTACTGGTGTAGAAAGGTGTCTACCTTTCTCTAAAGAATCTAAAACTGGCCCAAACCAGAGAGGCTCAGAATGAAGCAGATACTTGATTTATCCAGCTATGTTACAAATCCCTTTATTCAGTCTGAGCTCACTGTTTTTTGTTTTGTTTTCTTTTTGGTTTTTTTTTGGCAGTGCTGGGGATTGAACCCAGGGCATCACACATGCTAGTTGAATACTCAATCACTGGGCTATACTCCCATGCCCTTGGGTTAATATTTTGTGAAACATCTTGTAGCAAATCATCCCAGCGGCTCACATTTGCCACTTACATAATGTCATCAATATCTCTGAGCTGATTGTTTATTTCAAATGTATTTATTTATTAGTATATACATATGGCCATTCAGACTTCCCTTCTTGCTACTCTCCAAACTCATATGTACTGGGGTAACAGTGTATCTCAGGAAAGTTAGTCTTTCTGGAAAGTTCTCATATTCATCTAATTAAATAGAAGTTCATCCATGAGTTTTCCAACACAGTGAAACAAATAAGAATGTATGGATACACTGGCATTGGGTGATTCATGAATGAATTATACATACATAATTCATTAATTGGAAAAGGAAACTTTTATACTACACTAGAAACTTAGGACTAAAGATTGCATGAATCCTATATCAGGTGGTTCTGCATTTTATCTTTAGATATTATCTTCATTAATGTAACTTTGCAAGAAGTCTCCTATGGATGCAATTCATAGAAACATAATTTATCACAATAAATCTATAAATTTTAAATATACCAAATATGCATAATAGCAATGAAGATTGTAAGTGTTGAAGTTACAATTCTTTTCATTTTGCTACAGGGGAGTTTATAATATTTTTATCAGGAGACAAAAGAAAATAATGAACATAATATTTGAGATCTATTTCTATCAGGTATTAGAAATCTGCACCTTCCTAAAGTAATATCAAACTTACAGAAAAGTTTCAAGGAAAGTACTTAGAAGTTCTATCTTAGCTTCAATTAGATTTCTTCATTTGCTGATTTTTTTTTGTTTGTTTGTTTGCCTATATATGTGTTTATCTGAACCACTGGGGAATATGTTAAAGTTATGAGACCTCTTTAACCAATGAGTAATTGTATATCTCCTAAAAAAATCATCTTCATTGACAGCCACAAGACCATGGTTAAACCAGAAAATTAGTATGGATATAACATTATGATCTTATTGATATCAAACAAAACATATTCCAATAATATCTATTAGAGTAAAAAAAAATGTTAGGGTGGCACAGATCTGTAAATTACTTATTGTCATGTTACTTTAGTGTCCTTTAACCTACAACAGTTCCGTGTTCTTTTTATACAGTCTTTCATAACTGT
This sequence comes from Sciurus vulgaris, assembly GCF_902686455.1. Taxonomy (NCBI): domain Eukaryota; kingdom Metazoa; phylum Chordata; class Mammalia; order Rodentia; family Sciuridae; genus Sciurus; species Sciurus vulgaris. Next base: position 53,571,382 of record NC_136468.1, read on the forward strand.
ACCAATTTTCAAGAGTATAGACAGTTATTTCATGAAGTATCCAATAACTGGGTTTGTTTAATATTCCCTCATGATTAGATTCTGATGGTCCTTCTTTGGCAGAATTACTGCAGACACGAAGTTGTGCTGTTGTGAGAATATCTTTTCAGGAGTGCGTATCCTGTCTTTTAATCCTACTTGTGACAATGTTGATTATGTGATTAAGGTGGTGTCTGACAAGTACATTTTTTGTTTTTGTAATTTGTAAGCATTTCTTACAGAGATATTTCGAGACTGTGAATCTAATTCCCCAACAAACTTTGTCCATTAGTTTTAGTATTAATTTGTGATTCATTTCAGTATAAAATGAGAAAGTGCCTGCATAAAGAAACACTAACTAGAACTCAGAATTGTTCAAATACCTTCTAGACCAAAGTCTGAAAGAAATTAAAATACTGGTTTCCCAGGTTCCTGTGTTCAAAAGTTCCCCATCTGCTTCAGGTGCAAAATGCTGCAAGAGATGACACACTATTGAAATGTAAAATCTGGGTAACCTATGCTTTCAGAGAATCTTTTTAAGTGAGATAAGTAAGGTGAAAGGAACTTCAAAGAAATAAGACTCCATGAGGAGAGACAGAGGACACAAACTGTATCTCTATTAAGCAAAGCATAAGAGAAAGAGTGACAGACATAAAAATAAGTAGGAAAAAATACAAAAAAGTTAATAAATTCTTTAAGGTCAAATGTGAACCTCCCTGATAGTTGAGAATCACTGGGAGTCAGCACCTATTTGACAGGTTTTATTTGAGGGGGTGGGTAACAGAAAAGATTAGGAACAGAAAAGAGCCAGAAGTGGCACACCTTAGTGTCACAGCTGTGGAAATAGCAATTGGGTGTTACCAGGTGATAAGCCAAGGCTTATTTGGTGGGCTAAACTTTTCTCTCCTATGAAACAAAATGTGACTGTTACTGGGGAAGTGACAATAAGTCCTCCTTTTTCTTCATCTTCATCAAATATCTGCTTTTGCTTGGGGACAGATATGATCAAAGGACTTTTGCAGTTGTGAGAAATTCAGGAAACCCATTTGCACCTAGGATTCTCTGATGGTACAATGCAGAGCTCAGCTATCACTGAGGGAGGACTGGAAACTATGTCTAAAATTCTTCACAGAAAAAAAAGGTAAAGAATGCTGAATGAACTTCTCCACTGACTCAGGTGCACAGCATATAAGGAAGGATAAGGCTAGCAGAGAAGACCCAGGAAAATACATCTTTTCCTAGGTTAAGAGAATTTATGACTATCCTAAGCAACATTCAGTTGGGAAAGTAGAATTCAAATCTCACTCTCAAAAATCTCTGGTTTCAGTCTCAATATAACAGAATCCAATTTCTAAATGCCAGTTGTTTTCGAGTCTCTATAATTTTCAAATATTAAGTCTTCTATTCTGTTGCTGCCTGGTTTTATGAAGAAATTTAGTAACCTAGAAGAATGCAACTATAATAGGTATGGGATGACTGTGCAAGTACCTAGAAATGAGGACTTCGGAGAAGGCACAAGACAACCTGCTCCTGGTTTCTCTTCCTCTCTACTCCAGCCCTTGTTTATCAGATATTCCATAAAGTTCAGTTCTGCACTTGTAAGTAGAGGATGGCAGAATTATGAGGATGTATTAAAACAACTAGGTAGTGGAGTTAACAGTTATCAGGAGTGTCACACACAAACAGAAAACAATTTTGGTAGTGTTTAGACTGAAGGCAAGGTTTGTGAATTTTTAAATTTTTTTTAGGTGTAGGTGAACACAATGCCTTTATTTTATTTATTTATTTTATGTGGTGCTGAGGATCAAACCCAGTGCTTCACACATGCTAGGCAAGCTCTCTAACAATGAGCCACAACCCAGCCACAGGATTGTGAATTTTTTGTTTGATGGGAAATTAAGAGGAATGAAAGTTACATCATTATATTGATATATTGATATTATATTACTATATCATATCAATACATTCACATACTTATAACTCAATGTCATCTACATGTTTTATTGCTTCCTATAAAACCTCTGATAAGTGTTTTATTACAATTAGTAATTTAACTCTGATATAACAGTAGTACTGAGAATTTTGACCATGCAGTTTTCAAATAAGACTATTTTAAATTGTCTGTATTTGAAACTTTAATAGCTTATTAATCAAAGGAAAGACAAAGTGATTGAAGGCTACAGAAGCAGTTACTGCTTTTTCTTTTTTTCTACTGATACTAGGGATGGAACTTACATGTGCTAGGTAAGAACTCTAACCACTAGCTACTGCCTTTTAAGAGACCCAAATCCATCATGTAGATATACCACATTTTCTTTATCCGTTCATCTGTTGAAGGGCATCTAGATTCCATAGTTTAGCCATTGTGAATTGAGCTGCTATAAACATTGATGTGCCTGTATCACGGTAGTATGTTGACTTTAAATCCTTTGGAAATAATCCGAGGAGTGGGATAGCTAGGTTAAATGGTGGTTCCATTCCAAGTTTTCTGAGGAATCTCCATACTGTTTTCCAGAGGGGTTGCACCAATATGCATTCCCACCAGCAGTGTATGAGTATACCTTTTCCTCTACATCCTTGCCAACATTTATTGTTGCTTGTATTCTGTTTAAATATTATTTCTCCATTTTAGAAACATGAGTAGCAAAATTCAAATATTACAACCAGATTCTTTTTTTTTTCTCTATTTTTTTTTTATTGTAAACAAATGGGATACATGTTGTTTCTCTGTTTGTACATGGCGTAAAGGCATACCATTTGTGTAATCATAAATTTACATAGAGTAATGTTTGATTCATTCTGTTATCTTTTCCCTTCCCCCCACCCCTCCCACCCCTCCCACCCCTCTTTACCCTGATGGGTATATTTTTCCTCAAAATTTGTTGTAACGTATTTCTTATAACAGTCTTTAGAATAGAAAATATATGTGGAAAAAGAATCAAGTGTTAAACAAACCTATAAAAATTAGCCATCTGGATGGAACCACATTATCTTGCCTAATACTTAGTTGTATATAGTCTCATAAAAAATCTCTATCTTTCAGCCTTTGGAATAAACCAGTTTAACTGACCAATTCTTATGTTTCCTCAAATGCATAATTTATTGAGTTGAGAAAAAAATAATTGATAATAGTCTTCACAGTTTCATCTAAGCGTTATGGAGATCATTTGGAAATCATAGGTAAAGTGATAAACATTGCCTAAGATTATACTTGAGAAAATGTTTGAATTTTACCCAGTATATTTTTCAAGAATCGCTTAGAACTTACATTTGATCATGTGAACTTGCATATGGATCACTTGGACAAGTCCTCTGCTGATGGTAGATGTGAGGAAGGCTGACTCTGTACAAACCAGTGAACACTGGGAAGAGATGGGTAATCCAAATGATGCACAGCAGAGACCAAGAGCTGCTACCATTTAAAGTCTCAATGATATTTCTCTGCAGATGGTTACTGAAACCTTGTCTATGTGATTTTCTAGCAACATTACTCAAAATGTTAAAAAAGGAAAGAGGGAGAAAGAAAAGAGGAGAAAAGAGGGGAGGGAAGGGAAGCAGAGAGGAAGAGGAGAAGAGAGAAGAGGGGAAGAAGGGAAAAGAGAATCAAATCAGCAAAAATCTGATAATCCATCATGGGTTCACCAATAACATTTGAGTTGCTTTTTCAGGTATTTATGACTGTGTACATTCTAACTCTAACTTTCCAATTTATGATGCAATAATTCCTGTTCATTCATCTTTTTAATCAAATGGAATTTACTAATGTTCCCATAGATGCTCTGTGCTTCCCTTTCATGGTGCCTTTGCTCTTGAGTTTACCTTTTTTTGTATTTATCCCCTCTTCCTCTACCTAGCAATTAATTCCTATTTATTATTTCAATTTCCTTTATCGAGGAATACTTTACAAGGAAGAAAACATACTTGTTCTAAGTGCACACTCAATAAGTTTTGCTAGGGTATCATTACATTGAAAATGTAGAATGTATCCACAAAACTTTATTCACAATCTCTACAATGAAATCTTCTCTCACTCATCCCCTTTACACATGCCCGGAATGAAGGCAAGACAGATCTGCCTTTTGACACTATAAATCAGTTTTGCCCTTCTTAAAATTCCATATACACATAGTCATGTAGCATTTACTCTTTTATATCTGGTTTATTTGGTCAATTTAATTTTGTTTTGAGATTTATCATTTAGTTGTATGTATTATTATGTCACTTCTATTTTTTGTTAAGTAATATACCATTGATAGATAATACCTGTTATGGTTTGGATGTGAGGTGTCCCCCCAAATCTCACAGATGAGACAATGCAGGAAGAGTCAAAGGAGAAATGATTGGGTTGTAAGAGTCTTAACCCAATCAGTGAATTAATCCCTTATGGGATTAATTGAAGTGGTAGGGTATGGTTGGAGGAGGTGGGAATTGGGGCGTGGCTATGGGGTATATATTTTGTATCTGGAGAGTGGAGTCTCTGTCTCTCTGCTTCCTGATGATGCAAGCTGCTTCCCTCTGCTACACTATTCTGCCATGATGTTCAGCCTCACCTGAAGCCCCAAGGAATGGAACCAGCCTTCTATGGACTAAGACCTCTGAAACCATGAGTCCTCAAACAAACTCTTCCCCTCTGCAGTTGTGCTAGTCAGATACTTTTAGTCGCAGCAGTGAAAAAGATGACTAAAACAATACCAAAATGTATCTGTCCACATATTGTGATCAGATCCTTTGAGTCACAGCAATGAAAAAGATGGTTAAAACAATACCAAAATTTATCCGTCCACGTATTGTTACACATTTATTTCCAATTTTGAATATTACAAATACAGCTTCTGCTTGCATTTTTATACATTCTGTTGTGCTGATATATGCCTTTTACTTCTCTTTGCGAAATGCCTAGAAATAGGACTAATGAATCTTATGGAAAGTGTATGCATAGGTTTTTAAGAAATTGTAAAAACCATTTCCCAAGTGGTTGCACCATTTAAACTCCCACTAGCAATGTATGATTACTATATATTACTATACAAACTTAACAATGGTATTGTCATTCTTTCTGATTTGAACAATTCTAACAGATGCTTGGTAGTACATTATCGTGAATTTACTGTGAATTTTCCTTATGACTTTAATGCTGAGCATCCTTTCAACATTTTTTAGCAATTTAAGTATCACCATCTTTTGATAAGACTCAATTCAAATCTTTTGTTCATTTTTTTTCCTGGTTATTTGTCTAATTTCAAGTCCTAGTTTCTTTTTTATGAACTCTTTAAAATTATGTGTTCTATGCATAAAGGTATTTTTCTGCTTCCTTTAATATCTATAAGCTATATATTTATTTTCTTGTTTTATTGCATTAGCTAGGTCATTCAACACAATGCTGAGTAGATGTGTTAAAAGTGGATGTACCTGATTTTCCTTTGCTCCTGGGTGAAAGCATTTAGTCCTTTATCATTAAGTACAATGTTAACTATTTTAGCACTCTGTCTTCAAATATTCAAATGTACTTGACATTTATTGCATATTTATAGCATGTATTATTCATATATCAACGGTCAATACCCACATGTGACTGGTATCGCTTTATTAAACCTCACAGTATTCTTTTTCTAAAATTTTTTACAGACTTCATTTTGATTCATTGTACACAAACGGGGTACATCACTTCGTTTCTATGGTTGTGCACAATGTAGACTCACTCATACCATTTGTATAATCATACATGTACTTTGAAATATACAGAAACTGATAATTAAATATTTACAGAAATGTATCTTTACTTTATTGCATATACTTCATCTCAGAGAAACTGGTCCATGATCTTTCAACACATAAGTAAAAAGATGTGATATGACCAAATTTTTTCCAAATCCTGTGTTATTTTAATGATTTTGCTGGACCCACAGTTTCAGGTTTCCTTCCCTCTTCTTTCCCACTAACTCTTAACTTCTCTCAATCATGATTTGAAATCATATAATCAAGGGCAATGTACTCAAGAGCTTCCGGCTTAGGGGTGAAGTAAGGTACTCTTATTCATGCTAATAAAAGCAAAGGGCGGGAATGTAATGATGTTTCTATAGTTCTGGTTAGTCAAGTTTCTCTTATCTTTTTTTCCCCCTTATATCCTAAAAGAAGTGCAAAAGTGGATTGCAGAAGTATAAAAGTGTGTTTTGGCAGTCCTAATCCTAATCTGCTTCCCTGTTTAGAAAATTACAAAATAGTTGGTGGTTTGATCATTGGCACCACAAACAATCAGTCAATCAATACAAGCTGGGAGAATTTGACTTGGATAATAAGAAATAATAAAATGAATTATATTTCTTAAAATTATTAAGTGTTCTTGCCTATAAATTATCAGATGAAAAGTTTTCTTTGCTTCTTGGCTGACAATATTGAAATTCCCAATTATTGATAGGACAAAGGGCCATGTGGGTAAACAAAATCAGTTCAAGATGTCACTAGTCTAGTCTAGATTTATTGTTAAACCACTTGATCTATGTCATATTTTTAGGATTAAATTTCTTGTGGCCAAATAGTTTGTTACATATTTATGGATGAGAAATCTTCAAAAGCCTATGCTAAAAATTAACTGACTTGTGGAACAAATTTAGATTTATTAATCCATTCACTTGCTGACACATGTATACATATTCATTAGGTATAAGTGAATTGGGTGCTGGAATTGTTTACTGAAATCTCAGGAGTTCTCATTTCTTTAATCAATGCCTGATCTTGGGCAGAGCTCTTAAACTTTCTGTGCTGTCTTCAGTAAGTATAACCTAAGAAATCAGGAGTCTATGGTTCCTGTTTATTGAGCACATGTTAAGAACACAAAGCAGTCTTTCCATTACAGTCCAATCAGATGTGCATGCACAAGTATTCAATTCCTCACAGATTTCCATTTATTAGCTCTCAGATCTTACCACACTCCTAGACTACATCTAATTCTTGGAATTCTTAATTTTTAAATTCAAAACCTTATAAAGATATTAAAAAACAGCTAGAGTGATATGCTATATTCTTGGAAGAAGAGTCAATGTAATTTCATATATATGCATGTATATATAATTATATAAATATAAAATTTTAATCTCATGGACATATAGTTTGGGTGGCATTCCAATTAAAGCTCTCATATTTTTTTCTGGCACTCTTTTATTAATAAGACTGTTCTTAGAGCACTTTTTAATAAAAATTCTGCTGATAGAATACATTTGTTCCACACGAGGCAGTTTTGTGATATTTGATGATTCAATTTTACCTTCAGGTTATGACAAAAATTCAAGGTGAACATGCAGCATAAGTGTCTTGTGTCCCTTCTTTCTTAGATCGTGGGTCTGGCTGTTAACACCGGGCTTCAACACCCAGTGAAGCCAGGCATGGTAGCACATGCCTATTATCACAGCTTTGGGAGTCAGAGGCAGCAGGATCACAATTTTGAGGCCAGCCTTAACACTTAATGAGACCCTGTCTCCAAATGAAAAATAAAAAGTGCTGGGGATGTAGCTCAGTGGTAAAGCACTTCTGGGTTCAATCCCCAGTACCACAACAGAACAATACAAAACAAAACAAAATACTCATTGATACATTGCAGCCAATTTAACTTGGCTCTGTTGTACTATTTCTGAACAGGTTCAAGTTTGATGAGAAATCATGTTAGGTGTTAGGATAAGTTTGAGAATTTGTCATTCACATCTTATTTTTTTATAATTAGACATCTTATTTTTTATAACTAGAGAATTTTGCTAACCTATAAGACTTAACTTCAGCATAAAAAAATCCTTCACCCAAAAACAGTTCAAGATAAAGGAGGATGCATTGAAAACTATATTTTAAGTAAGATATTTATTGCAAAAAAGGAGGGTGGTTTTACTAATATCAAAGAGAGCTGCACATGACTGAGTTCCAAGTGCTGTTGTTCAAGACAAATAAGTAGTTGCCTGTGCCTGGGCAAGTGTTTGTGAAATGAAGTGTCAAACATTTTCAGCTCAAAGTGATATCTAAGAGGAATAATAAAGATGTGAACCTTGAAATGAAAAGCATTGAGGAAGACAAAGCATATCAGAACAACTAACTATAGATCCAGGTTATGAAATCACAAAGCCCCATTCACAAGCAGCATGGAAGGAAATTTCACGTGTCTGTATTTATTCAGATATCACAAGAATCACACACTCTTCTGTTTCTATTGAAAAGATCCTCCCTCTCTTAGCAAAGTGTGCCTGGAGATAACTGAATTTGCTAATGTGAAGGGATTGGACAACTTATCATAAGTGAAAAGCCTGTTATTTAGGCAGGGCAGAGAGAGCTTCTACAGGCAGTGACGAATGGCAATTCTGGGATGCTTTCGAGTGAAAGATACAGCAACCAACTATGTATGTATTTATGTATTTATTGTCACTGAACCAAGCCACAAATAAAAAACCCATCAGTTGAAGATATCCTTAATAATTATGCCTTCAGATCAACTACATTTATACCCTTTCTACCCAACTAATTCACTGTCCATTGTATGTAACTTTATAGTTTTTTTTTCTTAAATAAGTAGATTAAATAAAATATAAGTTGCCTAAAAAAAGAAAATAAAATATAACCTCCTCTGTGTAAAACTTTGTTCTTGGATCTGATGCTTTGTTCCTTCTGTCTTATGAAACGTACATTCAAGTCAGGAAAGACAGACACTAAAAATGGACAGAAAAATAAGTAATTAGCATTAAAATTTTTAAGTAGATAAAAGAAAAGGAGTAAGGGAGGGAGTATGAGTTTTGGAAAATGTCTTAGGGAGGAGTTTCTAGTATGTTGACATTTGATGACAGACCTGAACGAAGCAGGTAGTGAGGCCGAGTACATAAATAGATGGCTTTGTGTGCGCTCTTGTCTACTCCGGGAATATTTTCTTATCATCTCTACCTCCATTATCTTGCTTAGATTTCAAAGTCAAGATAGAATGTTCTTTCTTTGGAAATTTTAACTTCAATCAATCAATAGCATTTGCCATCACATTCCAAACTAACACAATCTTTTATTCATATGTTAGAATAGTACTTGTTTAGTCACTAGATAGTTATTAAATTATGGGCTTGAGACTGGGGGACCCAAAGAGTAGCATTACTTGCCCTCCAGAAGTCAGTGAAATTTCACTTGAGGAATTTACACTGAATTTTAATTTTTTTGTGCTCCCTTTTTAGACTGTAAGTAACTTATTTGTGTTAATATGACCATATACACACAACTTGCTCTATATGCTGCAAAATGGCATTTAACCATTAATATTGTGTGTAATATTGATAAAGGGTAACACCCACATCCATCCAGTAGTGGAAAGAAGTTCCATCTCGGGATGGAATTTTAGCTTTGATTTTAATTGGAAAGTGGTTTTTGCTGTTTAAGGAAATAAAGTTATTCTCCCTGTGTAGGGAAGAAGCAAGACTACACCGAGGAAACTTAATGCTGGCATGACAAGGATGATGCATAAAAGACAACGCATGAGGCCAAGCATGCAGGAAGCATTTTGAAGAGCATATTGAGGGGATCAAAGCTGCTATGGAAATCAGTTGAAAAAGTCTGTTCTTAAAGTCAGTTTTGAATAACTGCAAAAGTAGAGACCAAGAATATAAATGTAATTACAGAAAGGACCAAATCCAACACAGATGATTGTGGAACAAGCTTTAAAGGAAAAGATCTCTAGTCAGGCTCCCACTTTTGACTATGCAGCTGTGCTCACTGTGCAGCAAAAGGGTACATTATTAACATGCACCACTGGGCGAATGGTGAGTTGTGGAGGTGAGCCTTCTGGCAGCTTGTATTCCCCTTGCTCCAGCATCATCCAAAGCCTCAGAATCCAGAACAGAAGTGACAGTTTCCTTTATCTTCCAAGCTAAAAATTTCCTGTTTCATTTGTCAATACAATTTGTAACTGGGATATTAGAATTTTATTCTTTATTCAAGCTGATATGTTTTTAAATATAAGATTTTCTCTTTCCTCATGTGGTTGTCAATACCCATTCTTTTTTTTTTCTTTTCACTTTTACTGAGCCTGACATTAAAGAATCTCTATAGTATTGCTACAAATTGCTTGCTGAATAGAAAGAACAATTCCATATTACTATGGAAAAAAGTTTTCAGTGCCTCTTGTCCTCATAAAAGAAATTCCTAACAATACTGTTTCAATAAAGTTTATTTTTGTCTTTTGTGCTACATATTATGGCTAGTCAAGAATATTTTGAAGTTGTTGAGTTCGTAACAGTGATATCTGACCTGTGGCACCAAAAACTCAGCCTGAGTTCCAGCTTTGGTTTTATGTCCAGGCTTTCTCCCACCAGGACCTGCTCATTCCTCTTATCTCAGTCTAGCCAAACGGAGTCATTTTCCCTGGCAACACTCAGGTCAGACACACTGGGAACTAGTTCTTACCTTTATAGAGAATATCCTGAAATGAAGCAAAGCTTTGGCACAGTAGCGGGGAGGTAGAATCACAGTTTAATTACAGAAAGAATCTCAAAGGGTGAGAAGATGGAACTTAAAAATATTTAGATATTATACTAAGTCTTTAATTCAAACAAAAAAACTTTGCTTTCTGTTGATGATTTTAAATATGTCCTCCAGGCAGAATGATCAGGTTGAAAAGTAGTATTTATTTTCCTTTCTTGTGACTTGCTGTAAAGTCAATAAATGGCATTGAGTAAAATGAAAATCTGATCAGAAACTAGTATTTGGTCTGAATTTTGAATAGAGGGAATAGTTATTGACTAGCTTCTAAAAATAAAAGAGTTATGAAATAGCAGAAACACCTCTTGGGCATAAGCTCAGCTGATGCATAATAAATGTTCAAGATACCATTATTATTTTAAAACCCATTCTATAATTAGATATACTTTACACTGAATAGTCTGAATAATAATAGATAACATAAAGAGTTTTGTAGCTAAGATATGTATTAATACATCATTTCATATCCTCCTTGAAACACCTGGTGATAGAAGTATCACTAGTGTCCTGTTATAGATATAGAAGTGGAATCTCAGAGAATTTAGAAGAGTAAGCAGTGATCACCAAGGTTATAACAGGTAAAACAGCACCTTCTATTTTAAATTCTTACTTCTCACTTACCTCTCTCCACCCTCTTCCTACTTCTACCCTTGACCAATTCACAACTAGTTTTGCAAGAAATTATTTTAATCTTTTTATGATATCTTCTCTGGGTTCTATTTACCAAGCTAGACACAAAAACCACCTGAAACTGAACAAAGCAGTCTTATGACATTAAGAGGATTACATTAATATGCATTTGTATAATTAAATTTATGATTTTTTTCCACAACAATCAGTAGGCACATGATTATCTCATAAACAATAAAATATGCTATATTTCATGGAGTTTGCTGAAAAGTGAAAAACAAATTCTGCTTTTTATTAGCAAAAGAAGGGTGAAAACCATGATCCTGAGGGAATTGAGGGGGACTGAAAATAAAATATGATTTCCAACAGGAGTCACTGTGGCCAGCAAGATTCTACGGGCAGATAATGCAGGCTGAGATTTGACTAATCATGAAATTTACATGTTGATTATTTATTTATGCTAAGTATTGTTTTGGCTTCTGTTTGTCAAACATGGTTGCAGCTGTTGTAAGAAGGCATTCACAGTTTAGAGTCAAGTACCACTGGGAAATGCAAGAGCCATGTTTTGTTTTGGAATATTCGAGCAGATCGTACAGAATGTTTCTATCAACCAAGGAGTTAAAATGTCACATCTAGCCTCTTTGGCCACATTAAGCTCAAAACAGTAGGGGAGTAAGACTTCATAGCCTCAGCTTTAATTAAGCGATATCTTTATAGTACTCCCAAATGCTCAGGAAGCTGAAAGATACATTTTCAGCATTCTCTCTTTCTCCAAATCGTATTTTCTCTATAAGCAAGACAAATGAAAGACATATTTTCTTAACTACCACATGCTGCTCAGGGCACCACAGTTTGTGAATTTTTAAGTGAAAATGGAAATTGTTTTTATTTCCCTGATTTTTATTTGCAAGTTTCATGTCCAAACCTGTGCGCCTTCTGATCAAAAGTGACAGCTAGAAGTAGCAACCCGTTTAAGGGTGACATATTGTGTTACACTCAGCACATCTCTAGTTTAGAGAATTAGAGAACGCAAGTATGCAAACAGAGGAGGAAAAAGGACCATTTATTTTTTTCCTCCCTCTACAACCAAATTAAAATGAAGGTAAACCTACATGCTATGACTTCAAATATGCTTCAAAATATATCATTTAACAGGTTTAGGAGTTCCTGTATCCATTTCTTGTCCCTTTTGCTGAATATTTTACCCCAACTTTGCCAAATGACTCCCCCCATGAAAAACTAAAGAAAAAGAAAGAGCTCGAACAAAAGTTAAGAGGATTAGAAAAAGTCTCATCAAAAGAATATCTGATTTGTGTTTTCATCTGTAAAAACCAAATTGCCTTTGAATTTAATTTCTTTACACAGAGCTATAGAGACGTCATTTAAATTACTTGAAATTGTATCAAATACTGCTGACCAGCTCAGTTTGCAGACTAGTTCGATTACATTTGACTCCTAAATCTATATTTGAATATATCATCTTCATTTATATGAGAAAGAAAAAAATTCATTTGTTGTATTTTAAATTAGGTTTTGAGGATATTATGTTTCTTCGTAAATAAATGCACGCAGGAAAAAAAAAAAAAGACCTTCTTTGTTCTCATTTTTGATCATTAGAATAATGCGATTTTATCCCGTGCACTTAAAAAGTGTTTTAAGAGAGTACCTTCCATTGCATTCCCCTGAAATAAATTTCTGAGACAAATGTTTGAGTACAGGCGTTTGGGGGAAGGTAATTCCAGAGAGCTGAACTGAAGAGAATAAAATGCAGGAGAAAAGCAAACACAAGTCCACGTAACTGAATTGGCCTTCACTATGAGCACCTAGTACTCTCTTGCAGCAAAATCTGAGAAGTCATATAAAATATTCATCAGTACTGTACCTGGGTGATAAAAGGCAGAAGCATTTGATCATTAATTTCTATATTCCATGGGTCAGAGTTGGCCCTGGAAATGTTAATTACCCTGGACATCCTGGGTGAAGCATGAGTCCTGATCAGGATGCTACAAGGTTTCATATACGCAGGTGTCAGAGAAGTATTGTAGCAGAAATCAAGAGATGCTTGGTGTGAGCAATAGATCTTTCACTGTGGTTCACCAGAGGCTCCATTTCAGCATCTTTTATGCTATGAATAAGGTTAGTACCATCACATCTACTAGGTCATACTGCCTGAGTGATAGAGAAACGTTTAGCAAAGCCTTTACCTGTAACCTGGACCTCGAACTATAAAGCAGACTCTTTCTCTGGATCCCATTTCAGTCTAGTGGAATTCCAAGTCAACCATCGAATAGGAGTCTGAAAATTATGGCCCATGGGCTAAATTCAGTATGGTATCTGTTTTGTCTGCCTTTAGATAAAATTTTATTGGAATATAGTCCCATTCACTCTAAAACTCTAATTTCAAGCATATTTCTGTCTCCCTATTTCTTCTCACCTTTCTCCTTCCTTTTTCCCAAGAATTGCCACCAGTACCACTGGACTAATTCACTATTTTTCTTTTTTATTATCAACAATTAGTTTCATCTTCCAAGTTAACTTCCAGGTCCAGATCTTGTGTTTCATCATTAAAATGATGCACTTACAAAAACTCTTATGTCTTGACATCTTTCCTCCTTCCTATTCACTTGACTGAACTGCAAAGTTAATTAACGTAACATCCATATCTGGGAAACTGAATTTTGCTGTAGAAAAGTATACAATAAAGTAAAATGGCATTACCTTTCAATTCATAACCACAAATCTCAAATGGCCATTCAGTACTCTCTGGACATTTCTATAATATTTCAGTAATAAGTGAGAATTTTCATATTTCTTCTCTCCTCAGACCTCTCCTATCCCCTAGCCACTCTCTGGTAATGACCTCACCTTATATTCATTTACCAAGGTAGAAACAGGAATGGCTTGATCTTCTGTTGAGCAAACCTATATAACCTATCTGATTTGGAATTCTGTATGACGCTCCAAAGAACAGTCTCAGCTCCTACAAAGCCCATTTCTACACTTAGGACCTTGATCCTTCTCCTTCTTGCCTTCCTTAGCATTTCATTCTTTCCTTACTACCTTTTCCTATCACACCCATAATTTCCTCTGCTATAATGAATAATTACACCAATATGCTCTAGTAATTCAAATCTTAAAGGAAATAAAAATCATATAATTTCAGATACCCCACCTTGTATGCTACACAATATGCTAGCATTTCCCTCTTTTCTCATCCCTCCATAGAATAACTTACATGTGTCCTAAAGGTGTCTCCTTGCCCTCACCTCCCATTTTATTTAAACTTCTCTTTGGTCAGGATTTTGTTCTTTCTACTTCACTGATACTGTTCTCATTACATGCATTGGTATTCTCCATGTCCTCAGAATAGCATGCAGTTGACAGCTGTCAACCTAATTATTTTATTTATTTGAGAAACCACATTTCTTGCCTTTTTTCTTAACTTTTTGGATTATAAAATGAAAGCTTAAAACCAAAACTTCTAGGGTTCTTATCTTTATTTTATTATTTTTCTAACAGGTCTTTTATATAATATCATCCAGCTACATTGCTTGAAATACTATGAATTGGGTAATGAGTTCTAAACATATGTCCTCATGTCTAACTTCTCCCCTGAGCTCCAAATTCATAAACCCAACTGTCACTTGAATGACTAATAGGCATCTCAAATTAAACATGACTAAAATAGAACTTTTTAGATTTGTGCCTCCTACCCCACAACATGATTTTCCATCAGTCTTCTCCAAGTCAGTAAGAGCAAAATCATTCACTCATTTTCTCAAGCCAAAGGAACTCTATTCATTCTTAAAACCTTTCCTTCTCTTTCTTTTCCTCACCATCACTCTCCTCAAAACACACCCACACCCACACACACACACACACACACACACCCAACCCAGTGTAAAATCTTTTAACATGCATGCTAAATATACCAAATACAAAAACTCTTTTTTATTTTATTTTATTTATTTTTTTTTTTTACTAATTCATTGCCGCCATCTTGGACTGAGACATTATCATTACCTACTGGGTGTTTGCACTGATATTTTAACTGAATTCTCCACTAAAGTGAACTTTTCTCAAGGTAAAATTTCTTTATTGATAATAAACAAACAAGCAAATTAATCTTTTGAAGATAGAAAATAAATAATTTCAGCACTGGCTAAAAACTGTTCTGCAGTTCTATAAATCCTTTATTTCAAAACCTGACCTTTGACATTCTCTGCTGCCTGATATTTAATCCCCCCCAAACCGCCCCCCCCACCAGTATTTTGGCAATGTTGATTTGTGATTGGTCCCTGTCATCTAGAAACTTTGTATGAAAGGAAAGAGAGCTGTTCCCTTTGCTTGGGATGCTCCTCATCTGAGATCTTCTTGTGGTCATTTGTCTCAAACTAATGGATAAACATAACCAATGTTGAACTCTCATATTTATTTTATTGCTCAGATTTAGTTCCTTTATGGTAGTTTTCAAAATTTAAAATGATCTTTTGCTATGTATAGTCCTTTGATATCTTTCTCCCTATTCACAATCTTGGTTTGCCCACAGAATATAAACTTTACAGGAGAGAGCCAAGTGTGATGGTGTACACCTGTAATCCTAGCTGCTAGGAGACTGAGGCAGGAGGAAAACAAGTTTGAGGCCAGCCTGAGCAACTTAGTGAGACCCTGTCTCAAACTGATAATAATAAAAAGACCTGGGGATGTAGCTTTAGTGGCAGAACACTTGTCTAGCATGTGGTAGTCCCTGGGTTCAATCCCAGTACAAGAAACAAAACAAACAAATAAAAAACAGAAGAGACTTCACAGGACTGAAGGCCTTGTATGATTCTCAAATACTTTGAGTAATAAAGAGTGTGGGAAACTATTGGATAACTTAAAAAATTAGTTTCATGAATTATAGGAATAGGTATGAAACATACAATGTTAAGAAAGAAGATGAAATTCTTATATGACATTTATTTCAATAACCAAGGAAGAATGCTTTTGAAATTTTTGTAACTTTGGATTTTGAGCTAGTAAAACAATTTCAAAGTGGTAAGGTACAATTTCAATATTTTGCTTATTCCTGATGATAATAATTTACTTCTCAATAAGTATGGTACTTATATAAGAACATACTACTCTCAATAAATATGAAGCTACTGTCTGAGAAATTTCAGACACATGGGTACATACATTTATATTTTTGCATAATTATTCTTGATATAAAATTCCTCAACATTCTAAATATTAATGAATAGTGATAATATATGCACTTCATGCTTCATAATACTTCTTTCCTACTACAATATTTCAACTATTTCCTTAAGTATCACTAATGCATTAAGTGAAGGGCTTAAAAGATGACTTTTAGGATTATTTCAAACATATATTCTCATATTCTACTTTGCAGCTATAGCCTGTTGGAGAGGTAATCCTGGGGAAAAGAGGAGCATTTTGCTTTGTCTCATTTGTTGAAGCAATAGTATTTCCTTGTTGAAGAAAAGTCAAGCTCAGGGAAGGGAATAAAGAAAATAATGCAACATGCCATAGACAGATTTCTGAAAAATTTCTTAATGTAAAACTTCCACATATTAAATTACAGGACACTAAATATTGGACATATAAATTAATAACCCCTCTAAACTTCCAAAATGAATGACAAATAAAGCAATGAGCTATTTTTTAAAACATTCTTGTTTTTATTCCTTTTTAGTACTTAGCTTTTTTAGTCCCCTTTGAGATCCTACATAGCATATCAGCCCTGTCCAGTAGCCTCAACAGCTCAGTTCCCATGATATGGACTGCAAAGTGGAATTCCAATCTATGGAAACTATGGAAGCTTTTTTAAAGAAAAGAGCAGAAATGAATTTGAGAAATCAAAATTTAAATTTTCTATGGTTCTTAAATTAATATATTAAATGGCGCATTATTTTAAAAGGAAAAATTGTAAGTGTGACTTAAAATTTAAGTATTCTCTACAAAGTCCTTGATTTCTGGTCCCTAGGATAATGAAGATAGAAGCACTCTTGCTGTCCAGAGAGAAAATTTGAATGAGTTTAATTACTTAATACAGCAAATAAAGAAGTCATGAAAAGAGCATATTTCAAGAAAATGTCTCATTTTGTAGAAGATACTTGGACTATCAGCCTCCTTACCAACATTTGTCTAGCAATGTCTCCACCCTTCCTCTGACGGAATTAATTCACACCTTTAACATGTTTCCTTCATTCATTAAATTATTTTTATTTATATTGTTCATTTTAAACTAGGAACCAACATAGGCACTTGGATTAAATTCACAGACAAAAAAATACGTTGTTCTAGCCCCCGAACAGTTTAGAATCTAGCAAAAATTCACAAATGACCCAAACACAATAAAACCCTCATTCCTCAAGTAAAAGTATGTATATAATATATGGTAGGAGCACAAAAATGTACTTCCCAATCTGCCTAAGCTGGTCATACCTTCAAGACCCAGCCCACTACCACTGAAAATAAGTCTTGTTCTCAAAACTGGAGATTGCTTAATTCAAAGATTGGGTGGCAAGAGCCAATAGAACATTAACAAACAAAATTAAGAAAACTAGAGATCAAAGTAAGTCTAGATTTTTCACTGTCCATGCAGTTGGTCACCCATCATATACTCTATAATGATTGAAGGGGTAGTCAGGATGGCCAAAAGATACATATAAATTGGCCTGGGGTCAGGGGTGCAAGAAATCTGCCTGCAGCCAGGAAACCACTATAATGCTTGATAATGCCCTGTTTGATCCTATTTGCCTTATTATATCTTTCATCTTTCAGGTAACTAGATCTGAAAGAATGTGGTCAGATTTGTTTATGATTGGTTTCAAAGAGCTGGAGAGTGATTGTGTTAGAAGTATCCTTTCTGGCAAAAGTTTTCTTCTTCAGTTTTAGTTAAACGAGGTAAAATTCAAAATCAAAGTTAGTACATTCCCCAGAAATCAAGCCTCACAGATGTTAACATAAGTCTTTGATCACTGTTAGATTCCAGTTAGGTTCCTTGGCCTCAGCCAAACTTTCTATAGCCTTCCACTGGCCTTGAAAGTAGATTGACTCTGCCTCACTGTATTGTGCCAGATTCTAGATGATGCTCAGAATCAGAACTTCACCTATATGTCCTTATAAGTTGGTCCCCATTCCTGTATAACCTAGGGGGAATTTCAGATATAATACTGGTTTATTTATGCTTTTTTGTTTCCTCATTCTTATATCTATCTGGAACCAGTATGAAAATTTCTTTGGCTTTCCACTGAGAAATTTCAAATTTCTTTCTAATCCTGGCTTTCCTATCTAATGTCAACCAAGGATAGGTTTCCTATACTTACTTAAGTCATAGCATTAATTAGTTATTTTTCTTTTTTCTTTTATTCTTTCATAAAATAGTACTTTTATTATTGTTACTGTATACTACTCTTTACAATTCATATATATTAATTCACTTAATTCCTATACTGACCTTATTGAATTAACTATTATTATCCATACCTTATACATGAAAAAACTGAGGTGCTAAAAAGTAAAATAACTTTCTGAATGTTCCAAAACTACTAGGTAAGAAAGCTAAGATTAAAGCCAGGCAATTCAGCTCCATGTCTAATATTTTAAAGACTTAATTCCATCAGATTCAAATTTTAGAAAATTCTTAACACAGGACTGAACATGGACTGGTTTGTGGGGAGGAAATGCTATGAAACAAAAATGGAGAATAAAGCATTTCAGGTAGGAAACTATTGAAATCATAAGATAAAATTTCAAATTTAGTGTCAGTGGAGAAGTAAGAAATAAGAGAATAAATCAGTAGGACACGAATGACTGACTAGTAATATGGTCTTGATTTGTCTTGACATTCCTGATGGCAAAAAATGAAAAATCAAATGGTTTACAAAATTTCTATCAAGAGGCAAAGGGTAATACTTCTCTTCATTTAGTTTTCAGAATTAAAAACTTCATCTAATGTCTTCTAAGAATAATAGGTTGACATCTTTCCCCCAGGGCTTCATTTCTCTAAATCGGATTACATCCTTGAAAATAACATCTAGAAGAGTCTGCATTCCAGATTTATGGTGAACTGAACAAAAAAGACACATATGAACAGCAAATGGCATTGCATTTTACAGTTGTCACTATTAATACATGGTAGATTCTATTTCAAATACAAGAACTTAAAATTATGTGTGTCATTGTCAAACATATTTGCTTGGTTGATCTCTTTTCAATTCAAATTTTGTAAGGAAAAGAACCAAGATCAAAAAACCTATAGTACAGGGCTTTTTTAAATCTGTGTTGAATTAAACAAGATAATAAATATATTAATCATGATTAAGCATTCTATTATGTAACATTATTATTGTCATTTTCCTATAGTTAGACATTTTGAAAAGACTTCCTTCTCAGTTTTCATATATGACAAACATGCTTCTTCCATTGATATTAATAGTTAAACAATACGAGGGAAATTAATTCATAATTTTTAGTTGAACTATAATCACTAAGATACATTGAGAAAGGTACTTCTAGTTCACAATGATCATAGCACCATTGTTATTTCCATTTAACTTTTTAATTCTATGAAAAATTTTAGTTTTTAAATCACAAGTATTTATTAGTAGCTTTTTTCTGATTCTTTTCCAAAACTATGGAATAAGAATTGTCTTTAAAAAGCTTCATACTTATTCTAAAGTTCAAATTCTTTAAATATTAAACTTGATCTTTTATTGTAATGAAATATATTTTTATACATACACTGATTTAACAATAAAATATAACACATTTTGTCAATGTATTTTTTATGTGTGAATCTGCCATGTACTACATATTCATTAAAAAAGTTATGATTTGGATATGAGGTATCCCCCAACAATCTCCTGTGATAGAAAACACAGGAATGTTTGGAGGTGAAAAGATTAGATTTTAAGAACTGAAACTCAATCAGTACATCCTAGTGTGAATGGATTGACTGGGTGATAACCATAGGCAGGTACATCAGGCGGAGGTAGGTAACTGGGGTCATGCCCTGGAAGGGTTTGTCTTCATGTCTCTACTTTCCAGTTGCCATGAGCTAAGAATCTTTCCTCCACCATGCCCCTCCCCCATGATGTTTTTCTTCAGTTCAGGCCAGAGCAATGGAGTAAACCAACCATGGACTGAAACTCTGTAACTGTAAGCTAGAAATAAACTTTTCCTTCTCTAAGCTGTTCTGGTCAGGCATTTTGGTCACAGCAATGCAAAGATAACTAACACAAACAAAGATAAAAAAAATTATTCATGAAATTGACATAATGTGTACATAAAATAAATTTTGCCAAAACCTGTGCTTCTGGTTACACTACTTGATATGTAAGGACCTTAGGAGAATTATCTAATCTTTTCATGCTTCAGTTTCATTAGTCAAAATGAAGGTAATAATAGTACCTGCTTCACTGAGTTATTTTAAAAACTAAGTGGATTGATGGTATTTAACACATTTAGAATAGTTCTTGGCACATAATGCTTAAGAATGGTTAGCCATTGTATATATATTATTATGGGATAAATATATTGTTAAAGTGTTTTGCTGATAATGAAATTGGGAAATAACATAAAAGTAGTTCTTTAAATAGTGAGGACTTAAAAATTATGAAAATGTATATTCACACGTTTCATAAAAAATCACTGTGTTGTTATTTCACAAGTAATTTTCAACTTTGTGTACAAAGACACCACTGATGGAACTTTTGAAAACATACTTTGAGACAATGAAGAACAAAGAAAGAAGGCATGACAACAGAAATTTATCCAGGGAAGATTTTTCAAAGCTATTATATGGTATCCTGAAGAGTAGAGGGTACAAATAAGCTTGCTAATATCTTTTTCTCATGGTGAGGCACATGGAAAGTGGAGTAGAAACATAGATGAATGGAAATGTGGGGAGGCTGGCAAAGCAAGATAGAAGGAAATCAGAAAATCAATGAAATATCCAGGGGAACTCTCTGAGATGAGATAAAAGACAGAGTCAGAATGTTAGAAACGAATCACTCAGTTTAAGGTAATACAAAGAGAGAAAAATATTCACAATATCTTATTGGTCACTAAAATGTGTGAAATTTTAAAAATAGATTCTACATGATACAGCAAGATTACTTAGCAGTTATTAATGTAGAAACCCTTCCTATGGTGAATGTTTTTAAAAAATCACAAAGAAAGCATCAACCACAAGGGTCAACTGAAAAGGACATATGGGCAAAGTGCTCTTAAATTAGAATTATGTAAATTAAATTTGATAAAATTTCTTTAGAAAGAAAAACATTTATTTAGTAAAATCCAATTATTATCATTTTACAATTTATGGAAACACCAAAAGTAAAAAATACTATTAAAATTCACAGTGGTATCTATAAACACCTGAACTTTGCAGTCTTTGTCTCCAGACATCTCCCTAGACATACAGAAAAACATTAGAGATGGATATAATTGATCCCAGATAAACAGACTAATAACTTGATCACTGTACAGAAGGAGGAAAAAATTTGAACTCTGATTCAAATTATTTACAATGATTTATTAAATATCTCTAAAATTAAGTAAAGCAATATTATTAAAAATACTGGTGAGAGTGTTATTTTAAAGATTTCATGTTCTCTTTTAGAGGGAATCTATTGAGTTCCTGAAATCAAGGTGAAGATACAGGCAATTTGTATTTCTTATATGCTCCTGCTCCTTTCTACTCTATACTTTAAATATTTTATTACTTTGAAACTTTTTAAAGATTATAATATTTCATATTTTAACAGATTTAATGCTCAATGGATAATAATCAAACGGTTTTCTCCAAAATTTATTTCATAAAAGCTACAGTCTTTGAGCTCCTTTTTGCCTGTGAATGCCTGATTATTGGATTTAAGCTTATGTGCCTTTGATTGAGTAACATTTCAGTGGATATTTTTTCAGTTGTCTTTGGACATTATAGGCTAATATACAGAGACCTGGGGCAAGTTTGATTTTTCTCCCTTTTAAGTGATTTGTTTATTACCCCTGGATGCCTTTGAAAATGTTTAATCTTGAAAACCAACCAGTTGACAAGATTATGTGAGTGTGTTGATCGTTATCAGGAATGAAGTCCAATAATGTCTGTATATATTTTAAGGTCCTAAATATCAACAGAACACATTTCAACTATAATTTTGGAGAATAAGGCATTTGTCATCTTTCCTTGAGCCCTTCAGGGACCTGCTTTGAGTTTACACAAGCAAACTAAATTTTAAGGAAGAATCTCCAAGGAAAACTTCTTGTTTCACCTGTGAGAGAAAATTGGAGAGAGATTTGGCTGCCACACAAGGAATAAAGAAGTAATCAGCCAAAATTTTAACGAATTCTTAAAGGCCAATTTAAAAATAACTCAAGAACCTAGAAAAAATAAGCATTTTCACTCACTTACAAGCTCTTCTTCAGTGGCCGCTACTGGGTGCTCACAATAAAGATTGGGACAGGGCAGAGGATCAAAGACAGTGAGCGGAATGAAGTGGTTGGCAGGTGTGGTGGACACAGACCAAAGTTTGTCCTTTTTCCTGTACCTTCCTTTCGTATAGAGAAAATTATTATCCAGCTGGAGGGAGTATAGCAAAATTTTCCACCATCAGGACACAGGCAAAAAGTATCCATTATTCTGAAAGAGATATTTAAGCAAGATCTATGCAGAGAAGAGTTATGAAATGAACTTTTGCCCCAGAAGCTGTTATCGATACTCTGCTAGGATGGAGATGTGAAATCCCTAAGACCCACCACAGACACAAAGCTCAGTCTGGATGCCAAAAGAAGAAAGGCAAGGAATGCTAAAAGCATTTGACTCCTGAGGTCCAAGTTCTCAGCACCTCCCTAAGCCCACAGCTAGACAAAGATGATGAGGAACATTTTGTCTGAAGTAAGAAACTGGCATTGAGTAAGGAACAACATCAGTCCAACACTGAGGGAGGGTAGAGACACTCATCTGTAACATAAGGCTGAAAGAAATGCTAAAGGCTCATAGTGAATATGAATGTTGGGAAGAATTTTCCAGCACCAGAACCACACACTGAAAACAAGGTAACAGTCAGCTCACCATGGAGCAATATAAATCATGATTCCAATGATAAAACTCAGACCAAATGCAACTGTCTAGGTCGATTCAAACTTCATACTAGATTTCTGTTAGAGCTGAGCCAAGTGATGGACTTAAACTACATTTTCATTAACCTTTCTGTTCTTCATTACACAATGTATGACATTACACAATGTAATTAAAAATTACAAGATATATACACTGGACAAAAATGGGATCCATTTTCAACAAATAAATGATCACCTGGCACAAAAAAATAAATTGGCCCAGTCAAGGATTTCAAAAAGGCTATGATTCATATATTAAAGGATTTATTGAAAAAAGTGGTCAGGATTCATGAGCAGTTAGGAAATTTCAGCAGAGAGATTGAAAATAAAAAGAGAAATGAAGCCAGGTGCAGTGTTGCATGCCTGCAATCCCAGTGGTTCCAGAGACTGAGGCAGGAGGATCACCATTCCAAAGCCAGCCTCAGCAAAAATGAGGTGCTAAGCAACTCAGTGAGACCCTGTCTCTAAATAAAGTACAAAATAGGACTAGGGATGTGACTCAGTGGTCAAGTGCCCCTGAGTTCAATCCCTGGTAACCACTCCATACCCCCTCCAAAAAAGGAAAAGAGAAATGAAAAAGTCAAATGAAAATAAAAAATGCTATAAATAAAAGCATACAATTAAAGTTAAAAAAAGAAATAACAAACATATACAAAAATAATTCATATGGAAAATAAAAATAAATAAGTAAAAGGATAACATCAAAATAGATAATTCCTTCAGAATTATCAGAGGAACAAAGACTGACAAATCAAGACACTTTTATTTATGGCAGTAAACATTTCCAAGATGAAACACAAGAGAAAAAAAGAGAGTAAAAAGAAACCATGAGAGCATTCCAGTCATGACATCAGCCTTTCTATCAGAAAATATTGCATATTTTATGTCATACTTTGCAAGTAGGCATAAAATACAAAAGAAAAGGAAACTTTTAATTTAAAAGTCTATCCCTTCAAAAATATTGTTAAAAATCAAGGCAATATAAAGACTTCATAATATAAACAAAAACTGGAAAATTTTATGGCCAACAAAATTATGCTATGAGAAATTTTAAAGGAGGTTTGTCAGGTAGAAAGAAGAACATCCCATAGAAAACTTGGACTTCCAAAAAGAGTGTGCTTAGTAATGGTAAAATAAAAATAGATATAAAATATATTTAAAAGATAATTTTATTTAAAAAGATAATTAAAAATCAAGGAAAATAGTGGCATGGTTTTGTGATGCTTGTGACATATATAAAATTGAAATGTATACAAAATATGACATTAATGGAATTTGATTATATTGCTGCAAGGTTTTAATGCTGTATGTGAAAAGATACAATGTCATTTCCAAGTAGACAGTAATGTATTAATGTATAAGTATTAATGTAATCAAAAGGTCCTAAACAAATAAAGTCAATAAGCTAATGGTGAAAATGATATGAAATCATTTTAATAATATTTTTGTATTTTAAAAAAGGAATAAATTAAAAGAACCAATGGGACAAACAAAAAATTGCTACAAAGCAGATTTCAAGTTCAAGCAGATTAATAATTATAAAACTATAGTTTATATATTAAACTAACAAATATTCTATATGCTCAAAAAAGTTTGGCAGATTAAATTTTAAAAAGTAAGAAATTATGTACAATCTAAATGAATTAACTTTACATGTATAAGCATAGACCTTATAATTTTTTAAATTCATTTTTATTGTAAACAAATGGGATACATTTTGTTTCTCTGTTTGTACATGAAGTAGAGGCATACCATTTCTGTAATCATACATTTACCTAGGGTAATAGTTTTTGATTCATTCTGTTATTTTTTTCTCCCCCTCCACCCCTCTTATCCTTCTATACAGTCCCTCTTTCCTTCATTCTTGCCCCTCTCCCACCACCAATTATGTGTCATCATCTGCTCATCAGCGAGATCATTCGTCCTTTGGTTTTTTGAGATTGGCTTATCTCACTTAGCATGATATTCTCCAATTTCATCCATTTGCCCACAAATGCCATAATTTTATTATTCTTTATGGCTGAGTAATATTCCATTCTATATATATACCACAGTTTCTTTATCCATTCATCAATTGTAGGGCATCTAGGTTGGTTCCACAATCTGGCTATGGTGAATTGAGAGGCTATGAACATTGATGTGGCTGTATCTCTGTAGTATGCTGATTTTAAGTCCTTTGGGTATAGGCTAAGGAGTGGGATAGCTGGGTCAAATGGTGGTTCCATTCCAAGTTTTCTAAGGAATCTCCACACTACTTTCCAGAGTGGCTGCACTAATTTGCAGCCCCACCAACAATGTATGAGTGTACCTTTTCCCCCACATCCTTGTCAACACCTATTGTTGCTAGTATTCTTGATAATCGACATTCTAATTGGGGTGAGATGGAATCTTAGGGTAGTTTTGATTTGCATTTCTCTTATTACTAGAGATGTTAAACATTTTTTCATATATCTGTTGATTGCTTGCAGATCTTCTTCTGTGAAGCGCCTGTTCATATCCTTAGCCCATTTGTTGATTGGGTTATTTGTATTCTGGGTGTAGAGTTCTTTGAGTTCTTTATATATTCTGGAAATTAGTGCTCTATCTGAAGTATGTCAAAGATTTTCTCCCATTCTGTAGGCTCTCTCTTCGCATTGCTGATAGTTTCCTTTGCAGAGAGAAAGCTTTTTAGTTTGAATCTATCCCAGTTATTGATTCTTGCTTTTACTTCTTGTGCTATGGGAATCCTGTTAAGGAAGTCTGATCCTAAGCCGACATGTTGAAGATCTGGACCTACTTCTTCTTCTATAAGATGCAGGGTCTCTGGTCTGATTCCAAGGTCCTTGATCCATTTTGAGTTGATTTTTGTGCAGGGTGAGAGATAGGGGTTTATTTTCATTCTGTTGCATATGAATTTCCAGTTTCCCCAGCACCATTTGTTGAAGAGGCTGTCTTTTCTCTATTGCATATTTTTGGCCCCTTTGTCTAGTATGAGAAAATTGTATTTATTTGGGTTTGTGTCCGTGTCCTCTATTCTGTACCATTGACCTACTTGTCTATTTTGGTACCAATACCATGCCGTTTTTGTTACTATTGCTTTGTAGTACAGTTATAGTATAGTTGTAGTATAGTTGTTACTATTGCTTTATAGTATAGTTGGTGTTGCAATACCCCCTGCTTCATTCTTCCTGCTAAGGATTGCTTTAGCTATTCTGGGTTTCTTATTCTTCCAGATGAATTTCATAATTGCTTGCTCTATTTCTGTAAGGTACGTCGTTGGGATTTTAATTGGAATTGCATTGAATCTGTATAGCACTTTTGGTAGTATGGCCATTTTGATAATATTAGTTCTGCCTATCCAAGGACATGGGAGATCTTTCCATCTTCTAAGGTTTTCTTTGATTTCTTTCTTTAGTGTTCTGTAGATATCATTGTAGAGGACTTTCACCTCTTTTGTTAGATTGATTCCCAAGTATTTTATTTTTTTCAAGGCTATTTTGAATGGGATAGTTTTCCTAACTTCTCTTTCTGAAGATTCATCACTTATGTATAAAAATGTATTGGATTTGTGAGCATTGATCTTATATCCTGCTACTTTACTGAATTCACTTATGAGTTCTAAATTTTTCTGGTTGAATTTCCTGGTTCCTCTAAATATATAATCATGTTATCAGCGAACAGGGATAGTTTGAGTTCTTCTTTTCCTATTCGTATCCCTTTAATTTCTTTTGTCTGTCTAATTGCTCTGGCTAGAGTTTCAAGGACAATGTTGAATAGAAGTGGTGAAAGAGGGCATCCCTGCCTTGTTCCAGTATTTAGGGGGAATGCTCTCAGTTTTTCACCATATAGAATGATATTAGCCATGGGCTTAGCATAGATGGCCTTTACAATGTTAAGGAATGTTCCCACTATCCCTATTTTTTCTAGTGTTTTGAGCATGAAGGGATGCTGTATTTTATCAAATGCTTTTTCTGCATCTATCAAAATAATCATGTCATTCTTGACTTTAAGTCTATTGATATGGTAAATTACATTTATTGATTTCTGAATATTGAACCAACCATGCATTCCTGGGATAACACCCACTTGATAATGGTGCACTATCTTTTTAATATGTTTTTGTATGCGATTTGCTAAGATTTTGTTGAGAATTTTTGCATCAATGTTCATTAAGGATATTGGTCTGAAATTTTCTTTCCTCGATGTGTCTCTGTCTGCTTTAGGTATCAGTGTGATATTGGCTTCAAGAATGAATTTGGGAGGGTTCCCTCCTCTTCTATTTCATGGAATACTTTGCGGAGTATTGGAATGAGCTCTTCTTTAAAGGTTTTGTAGATCTCGGTTGAGAACCCATCTGGTCCCAGACTTTTCTTTGTTGGTAGGCTTTTGATGACCTCTTCTATTTCATTACTTGAAATTGATCTATTTAAATTGCGTATGTCCTTCTGGTTCAGTTTATGTAATTCATATGTCTCTAGAAACCTGTTGATGTCTTCAAGATTTTCTGTTTTGTTGGAGTATACATTTTCAAAATAGCTTCTAATTATTTTTTGTATTTCAATCATGTCTGTAGTGATATTTCTTTGTTCATTCCGAATTTTAGTAATTTAGGTTTTCTCTCTCCTTCTCTTTGTTAGTGTGGCTAAGGGTTTATCAATTTTGTTTATTTTTTCAAAGAACCAACTATTTATTTTGTCAATTTTTTTTGATTGTTTCTTTTGTTTCAATTTCCTTGATTTTAGCTCTGATTTTAACTATTTCCTGTCTTCTACTACTTTTGGTGTTGCTCTGTTCTTCCTCTTCTAGGACTTTGAGCTGCAGTGTTAGGTCATTAATTCATTGATTTTTTTTTTCTTCTTTTATTGAATGTAGTCCATGAAATAAATTTTCCTCTAAGTACTGCTTTCACAGTGTCCCAGAGATTTTGATATGATGTTTCTTTGTTCTCATTTACCTCTAAGAATTTTTTAATTTCCTTCCTGATATCTTCTGTTATCCATGCATCATATAATGGCATATTATTTAATCTCCAGGTGTTGGAGTAGTTTCTGGTTTTTACTCTGTCATTTATTTCTAATTTCAATTATGATCTGATAGAATACAAGGTAGTATCTCTATCTTCTTGTACTTGCTAACATTAGCTTTGTGGCATAGAATATGGTCTATTTTAGAGAAGGATCCATGTACTGTTGAGAAAAAAGTGTATCTGCTCTTTGTTGAATGGTATATTCTATATATGTCCATTAGTCTAAATTATTGATTGTGTTATTGAGATCTATGGTTTCTTTGTACAATTTTTGTTTGGAGGATCTGTCCCATGGTGAGAGAGGTGTGTTAAAATCACCTACTATTATTGTGCTGTAGTCTAGTTGATTTCTGGAATTAAGAAGGATTTGTTTGACGTAAATGGATGAGCCACTGTTTGGAGCATAGATATTTATGATTGTTATGTTTTGCTGATTTGTGCTTCCCTTAAGCAGTATGAAATATCATTCTTTATCCCTTCTGACTAACTTTGGCTTGAAGTCCACATTATCTGATATGTGGATGGATACTATGGCTTTTTTGCTGTGTCCATGTGCATGGTATGTTTTTACCCATCCTTTCATCTTTAGTCTGTGGGAATCTCTTTCTGTGAGATGAGTCTCTTGCAGATAGCAAATTGTTGGATCTTTCTTTTTAATCCAATCTACCAGTCTATATCTTTTGATTGATGAGTTCAGGCCATTAACATTTGGGGTTATTATTGAGATATGATTTCTATTCCTGATCATTTGGCTCATTTTTTTTTTTTGACACGACTTATATTTCTCTGTTATTTGGCTGTTCCTTTAGGGTAGTTTCTCCCTTTGCTGATTTTCATTGTTGTTTTTCATCTCTTCCTCATGGAATATTTTAGTGAGAATGTTCTGTAATGCCAGCTTTCTTTATGTAAATTCTTTTAGTTTTTGTTTATCATGGAAGGATTTTATTTTGTCGTCAAATCTGAAGGTAAGTTTTGCTGAGTATAGGATTCTTGGTTGGCATCCATTTTCTTTCACGGCTTGAAAAATGTTGTTTCAGGCCCTTTTAGGTTTTAGAATTTGGATTGAAAAATCTGCTGATAACTGTATTGGTTTCCCCCTGAATGTAATTTGATTCTTTTCTCTTGCAGCCTTTAAAATTCTGTCTTTATATTGTGTGTTAGGTATTTTCATTATTATGTGCCTTTGTGTGGGTCTGTTGTAATTTTGTGTATTTGTTGTTCTATATGTTGGGGTCTTTAGCCCCCTTGCTCTTCTTGACCTGCGACTAGGGAAGGGAGCACTCCCCAACAAGGCCAGACCGGGATAGTTAGGGCCAAATGACTGCCCGCACCCAGCCCTCTAGGTGGAGGACAATCAGAAGTGTCAGGGAGACCAGTCACAGCAGGGACTCATTTATTGAGGAAGTCACACAACTTTTATGTAGGGTGAAGGCTAGGCGGGAACCAATCAGCTTAAAGGTCAGCAGGGCACTGGGGGTTCACACAGGCGAGAGTCTCATAGGACTATATGGCAAGCACGAGCTGATCACTTTTGCAGAACTTTGTTAACCAATTCCTGAAGGTGGTCTGATTTATCGTCATTAACTTTTGAAACCGCCTTTGAGGCCTTGATCTTGTTCACCTGCCAGGAAGTAAGGAGTCAGCCTGAGTTAGTTAACGTGTCATAGTCCCAACACTATAAGCCTCTTGTACTTGATTTTCCATTTCATTCTTCAGAGTTGGGAAATTTTCTGATATTATTTCATTGAATAGGTTGTTCATTCCTTTGGTTTGTTTCTCTAAGCCTTCCTCAATCCCAGTAATTCTTAAATTTGGCCTTTTCATGATATCCCATAATTCTTTTAGATTCTATTTGTGATTTCTTACCATCTTCTCTGTTTGGTCAACTTTGTTTTCAAGATTAAATATTTCTTCTTCAATATCTAAGGTTCTGTCTTCCAGGTGTTCTATCCTATTTGTTATGCTTTCTATGGAGTTTTTAAGTTGGTTTTTTGTTTCCTTCATTTCAAGGATTCCTGTTTTTTTTTTTTTTTTCCAATATCTCTAACTCTTTATTGAAATGATCTTTTGCTTCCTATATTTGCTCTTTTAACTGTTGATTGGTGTGATCATTCAATGCCTGCATTTGCTCTTTCATCTCCTCGTTTGCTTCCCTGATCATTTTAATTATGTACATTCTGAACTCCCTTTCTGACATTACTTTTGTCATGCTGTCATTGAATTTTATTGCTATACCATCTAGGTTTGTTTGGGACATTTTCTTCCCTTGTTTTCTCATATTGCTCAGGTATCTACCCCTGTAGTAGAGAAACTCTGGGATATTGCAGATTTCCTCTATTGACTAATATTGTCTCTGTAGATTTCCAATAACTCACCTCTTAGCCTTCAGTAGCCTGAAGTCTTGGAGGAACTTGATAATGCAGTACTCCACTAGGAAGTTGCCCCTCTAGGGGTGGTGGCCTTCAGGTGGGATATATTCCCTGTCAGTGGGCAAAGGCGCCTCCACTTGTTGACTGATGGTCAGCCAAGGGGGACTAGACTGCAGACTGGGGCATGTCTGATCTGGGCCTGTGTCTCTGGTTCTACTGCCCTGGTGGGAAAACCTCACCCAGTGGGGAAGACTCATCTGGTGGGGAAGTTTCACTGGGCAGCTCTCCTCTGAGCAGTTCCCATCGGTCCAGAACTACCACCTGGACTGAGAGGCCCTCCTCTGTGATGATTCCAGGGGTCTTGATGTACTACCTGGCCTGGGGAGCCTGTCCCTGTGAGGGACTCCCTCTCTGAGCAGCTCTCCTCTGCTACGTTCCCGGCGTACTGGAGCTACCACCTGGGCCTCGGACCCTAACTCTGTGTCGAAGCCTCTCGCTCTGCGGCCCTCCTCTGCAATGCTCCCAGTTGACTGAGTTCTCGGCTCCAGCAGGGGAGTCTCACTGGGCCAGTCTACTCCACCAAGTTCCCTGTGTTTCGGGACTACTGCCCCATCTGGGGAGCCTTACCAGTGGGAGAGACTCACCCGGTGGCTCTGAGTTGGTCCCGAGTCTCTCAATACCTCTTCAACTCCTGGGTCTTATCAAAGGTCCTCTAGCCTCCTTAGATGTCTCAGGAAGGGAGATAGATGCCCTTCCAATGATGATGGCCTCGCCCTCAGGAATAATTCGAAATGCTTGCACCAGCCTATATAGAAGCCTCTCACTAGCTCTGCGAGGCCAGCGGGCTGGCTCATCTGCTGGCTTGCTCCCCGATGATGACAGACCTCAGCGTGGTGGTCAGGTGGGGTCCCTCAGTGATGACGTCTGTGCTTGGCCTGGTGGTTGGGCGGGCTGGCTGCTGGCCGCCTAGCTCCGCAAGGCAGGCAAGTTGGGTGCCTGCCTGCTACCTCCACGGTGCAGGAACCTGACTCACCTGCCAGCTTGCTCTGTGACTGCGACCTACCAGTGATGGCACCACCCCCAGTGCAGGGGTCAGGCAGGGTCCCTCAGTGATGGCGTCTGTGCTTGGCCTGGTGGTTGGGCAGGCTGAAATGTGCTTTAAAATCTGTGCCATGTCTGTCTCCTTGCAGTCAGAATTTGCCTTGAGGTTCTTCTGTGACTAGGGGGGCTGAGGAAGGAAGATCTCAAATTCAAGGCCAGTCTCAGCAACTTAAAAGATGGTTTCAGAGGTCTTAGTCCATAGAAGGCCAGCTTCATTCCTCGGGGCTCCAGGTGAGGCAGAACGTCATGGTGGAAGAGTATGACAGAGGAAAGCAGTTCACATGGTGATCAGGAAGCAGAGAGCTAGACATTATAATTTAAATGATCGAAAGATGTGCATAGTGCAAACAGTAATCAGGAGATTGATGAGTTGGCTATACCAATGTCATTCAAAATAGACTTCTCAACAACAAAAAGTTATCATAGATAAAGAAAATTCATAATGATGAGAACAATTACTTAAGAATATAGAATAATTTTATGCATATATGTATTTTTCCTTTAAAACATATGAAGAAACTAATATAAAGGAGATGAAAAACAGATAAGTTTATAGGTATATATCGAGACATTGCTATTCCTCTCCTAATGACAGAAAAGCATTAGGAATATAGAAAACTTGAACAATACCATCAATCAACTTGACCTAATTGAAGATTCCACGATATAACAAGAATACATGTTCTTTTCAAGCACACATCAAACATTCATCAAGAGATGATATTTCGAACCTTAAAATAAACTTCAATAGATTTAAAGAATTAGAAGCCAAAGCTAACTAGAATGAATAATAAAAAGATGTCTGAAAAGTTCCTCAAATACTTGAGAATTGAAAACACACTTCTAAACAACAGTGAATCAAAGGGAAAAATCACACGGGATGTTGGTAAATATTTTGAATTGACTAAAAAATTTAAAGTATGTAAAAATGTATGAGAAGCAGCTATTGGTCCTAAGTATTTACACATTATATCTTTATCTTGTAAATCAGGAAACATCTCAGTAAATCTAATCCTGCATTTAAAAAAAATATTTGTTCTTTTTAGTTATACGTGACAGTGGGATGTATCTAACCCTGCATCTTAAATACTACAAAAAGAAAAGCAAATGAAACCCAAAGGAGGCAGAAGGAAGGAAATAAAAATTAAAGCAAATATGAATATATGTATAAAAATAATAAGAATATTTTAAAAGGACTTGTATACAGAAAATATGAAAAACTCTCACAGTTTGCACAGGATGACATAAACACACAAACAAAAACCAAAAAACAAAAACCCTAGCAAATAAGCCTGTGAAAAGTTACTTGATATCATTAGTTATTATGGAAATTAAAATTAAAACTACAATGAGATATCATTGTAGATCTATTAGAATGGCTTTAAAACAAAAACTGGCTATATTAATATGATGGTTATGGATATCATTACATACTTAGCAGAATGCCTATAAAACAAAAATAACAATTCCAAGTTCTGGCAATGTTGAGGTGCAATTAGAGCTCTCATAGGAAATTGGGGGGGAATGTAACATGATACAACAACTTTGGAAAAGGGTTTTCAATATTATAAAAAGTCAAACACACTCTTACAATATGATCCAGTAACCCCACTCCCAAGAATATAATGTTTCTCCAAGAAAAAATTTCTTCAAAAGAAATGAAATCATATTTCTATATAAAAACCTATTCATGAGTGCATATAGCAACTGTATTCATAATTGCCAAAAACTGGGGTGAAACCTTATGTCTACCACCTGGTGAATGAGTAAATAAATTGTGGCAAAGCTAAATAATTTTTACAGCAACTAAAAAGAGATAACTACAAATACATACAATGACATTGGTAAATCTCAGTGATATTATTGTAATTGAAGAGTCAACTTGAAAAGACTACATATTGAAAGACTCACATGATATTCTGGAAGAGTATCTCTCCACATACACAAATTATTTGAGGTAATGGATGTGTTAACTCATGTGGTTTAGCCATTCCACAATGCATACACATATCAAAATATCAGCATAAACATATTCAAGTTTTGTGAGTAAAAAAAATGCATTTATTTGTCAAAACTCTTAACGCTATATATACTTAAAGGTGAATTTTACTGTAGGTAAAAAAATTACACATAAAAAAATGTAAAAGAAAAATGGAAGAATCTAGCAGGTGTATACAGAAGTTATACTGTAAGATTTTAAACTTCATAACTTTGTGATATGTTGTAAAATTCTTATATAAAATGTTGAAAAGTTGTATAAAACTGGTTAATTTAAAAAAAAAAGAAATTCTTAAGCTACAACTAGGCGATATAAACTTGTTATTAAAAGCAAAAATAAAGCAAATGAAGCATAAACAACTTGCATAGCATATAGCATAATTTGTATCGGGAATGTCCTCCAAAGACCTATGTGTTGCAGGGTTGTACCCAGATTGGGAATGTCCTCCAAGACCTATGTGTTGCAGGATTGTACCCAGACTGGCACTGTTTGGTGGTGGTGGAAACTTTAATAATAGGTGGAGACCTGTGGGAGGTCATTAGGGATGTGCCTTGAAGGGGACTCTGCTCCCTTCTCAGTTTTTTTCATTAACCATTAGGTGAGTGGTTTTATTCCCCCAGGCACTGCTGCTGTCATAGGCTGTCTTGTCATAGCCCCAAAAGCACTGGGGCCAACTGATCAGGAAGTGAAACTTCTAAAACTGGGAGCCAAAAGTTTTGTCTCTATAAGTTGGCTTTCTCAGAGAGTTTTTACAGTGATGGAATGCAGACTAACACAATATTTTAATCACTTTCTCCTTCAAGGTCATGTAAGTAAGCAATATAACTAAATAAAATGTGATATTATTAATATTAATACATCAATATGTTCTAAATCATAATTAATTTGTTAGTATTAAAATATAAAAACTCACATTTATTTCATTCAGTTTTACATAGTACACATTTCACACGTGCTCACTTGGATACATATGTAACAAGTAAGTTAGGTAAGTGATGTTACATTAGATCCAGAAAGTGAGAGACAGAGTGAAAGCAACTTGCATTGGGCACAAAGTCCAGGGCCTGTAACCCCAAATTTCATCTCAGTTTCTCTGTCTTTTTTTAAAAAATCAAATTGTAATAGTTATATAGGAAAATATCCACATTGAAGCATAGTACATATTCAGAAATTGCATGTGCTGTGGCTCAATGGTTATCAAACACCTGTGAAAACAGCACTGAGATTGAGGAACAGAATATGTCTAGAACACCAAAGGCAACTCAGTTCTTTTTGTGTATAGGAAATACATTTTTATAAAGCATTTAATTTTCAGTATTCTATAAAATATATACAACCTTCTATTTGTAGGCCCCTTAACTATTTTATAACACTTAAAATGTGATTTTACTTATAGAAAGTTTACATGCACAAAACTTTGGGGAAAATAGATTTAGGCAGTCTAATAGGAAAATACTCCAAAGATAACATTAATTGATTTTCACCGTTTATAAAATTAATAACTCTATATAGAAGGATCACCCTAACAGTTGTTCTAAAAGATATGTCTAGAATGCATTGGCTAATGGGACTCACATCACTGGCTTGTTCTTAAGACATATGTTAAGTATGATCCTGATGGCCTTAGT
Organism: Sciurus vulgaris; assembly: GCF_902686455.1. Classification (NCBI taxonomy): domain Eukaryota; kingdom Metazoa; phylum Chordata; class Mammalia; order Rodentia; family Sciuridae; genus Sciurus; species Sciurus vulgaris. The sequence continues at coordinate 53,606,749 of NC_136468.1, forward strand.
GCTGCCCTGTACTTCACTAGACTTTAGACAGTTTTCTCTCTGACTTCTCTTTCCTCAGAGCATTCACTTTAGAAAACTTGCAATTATAAATTCTTTCTTTTGTCACATGAGATGTAAATTTTTCAGGGCTCTTGTGTTTTAGAGCCCAGGAATTCCTTTCTCAAGAATCTGGTAGCCATCTCATTGGAATATAGTGATCAAGAAAGAGTACACATATCCCAGTTTCTGTGAGAAAACAGAAGCCTAACTTTGATAATCCAATGACCTACACAAATGGCCTAATCATATTGACCAACCCTGTCTCCCTAAGGTCCTCAAGTGCTCACTCCAATGCTTCAAAACTTTCCTAGCTTTTGCTTCAGAGGAGTTAGGTTCAGTCTCTTTTCTCTGTCACACTTGTCTTGAAAAAAGTATTTCTTGCCTGTTTAACTCAATCTTGTGCCTTTTTCCTTTGACAAGCACCTACTGGATTCCAAGTAGTAAGCCATAATCTCATACCTAGGACTTACTCAGACACCTAATCAGATATAAGTGAATATTGTAAATTCAATGTTTACATTTAGAAATGTACTATTAAAAAAAAAAAAAAAAAAAACAGCTGAGGAATGACTCTAGAGAAGCCACACAGGTTAGAAGACAAAGTTGAAACGTGAATAAGCAAGGACATTTTGTTGTTATGCAACATATAAAAGTAATTCTAGATAGTCCAAAAAAGTAAGAATACAGAGACATAGAGTTCATGATAAGTTTGGTGAATGTTAAGAAATCAGCAGTTGCCATAACAATGTAAAGATGTAAATTGCTATAACAATGTAAAGATGTGTGATCTAAGAAATGGAATTTAGAATTCCAGGAGAGATGATAATTGTATAAGTTGTGAAAATGATTATAAGTAATCCTACATAGTTTGGACTCTAGGAATTGGGAAGTGAGTACAAGTAGATATAAAAAAAAGATCACATGGGTTTTTCAATATTCCTCTATTAGCAGCATAAGGTTTGACGTGCAGGTAAGCTGGATCTGCAGGAGGGCAGGGGGGAAGGAGAAAGCCCTGGTTTACAGATATCCCTGGGTGGATTAACCCCAGCATGGCTGATTTAAATCTGCCAATGACTTAATAACCAGATTTCAAAATTCCCAAATGTTTAAGAGTTGTATATTCTTTAGTTGATACAGTTAACTCTAGAACAACACTGGTGGCAAGGAAAGACTAGTGATTTCACTGAGCAACTGGGAACAAAGCTGAAAGGAAACAAGTAGAGCTAACAGGTGCAGTATTCAGATTATAAACATCATTCTCTTTGTAGTCATTTAGATCTTCACCATTTTCAGGCCAAATAGTAAGTGTCAGAGACTGAGAAATATGTCTACAGTAATTGCTGTGTCAGTGGCAGAATCTAGATTTGAACACCCAGTCCCAGACATCAGGAGTAGGAGTTCAAATTACCATAATATATATCTGAAGCATCTATGGAAACACATGGCACCCATGAACTTTATGCAGTTGCAGCAAGTGTTATTCATATTGTGAATACCATTGTCCTTGTTTTCCACAATTGTTATTATGTCTGACTTAATATGTTAGGAGAGTGATGGAAGAACATATCAAGGGCTTCTAATACAGAAAGGAATTTTTATGCTTAAAAAAGTTTACAAGCAGAGGGAAATTAATGCCCTTGAAATGTTGTGGGTTTTAAATTGTATTTTTGACTCTTTTTCTTTAATACCAACTAAGTCTTATAAACAAAACTAAATGGGTTAGGATATAGACTTCCTTAATACTGTCACAGTGTGGGATAGCCTTGCTGGGAAATGATAAGCTCATCAAACGTTCCTTTATGTTAAAAGCTAAGATAATGACTCTGTAAACATCAACCTTATTCTTCCCATTATCCTGCTAAAATCTGAAGTACATTTTTAATTTTGAATTATGCTCGTAGTGATCCATAATCCTCAAGTAACTGAAAATTATTTTTCCTAAAATATATGTCACAAAGGAGACTGACAATGTCCAGCCTAGCTTTGACCACTGGAGATTATATAACCTGTGGTGCATGTGGCATACTGTTAGGTTTGGCATCTGTGAAAAGGGTTAGTTACAACTACAATGAGATAAAAACCTTTTAATCTATATACAGAGCAAGAATATTTTGGGCCCCAGCTTTATAGCCTCTGGTGCCTTGGACCTACAAATAAATCACTCATAAGATAGAAAATTTGGCAGAAAAATTTGGACTCCAAAATAGGCTGCCAAGTATTTAATTTTAAAAATTCAATAACTGCTATCAAACACACATGATGAAGATGAATGTATCTCCTGCAATTTTCACAGTTGGCACACCAGAGAATACCTGAAAGACAAGGTCACTGGCGCTGGGATTGTGTTCACACTTTCGAATTTAAGTCCTTGATAAATAAAATATCTTCACTCAAAATTGAAACATATATTCATGAGCCAGAATCAACACATAATAAAGTAATGCTGCTAACTCTGAACAATTCATAGAAATACCCAATTCAAATCAACTAAAGAACACAAGCCACATTACTTATTGCAGAGAAATTACTTTGTTATATAATTACATTATTTTTACATTTCATATTTTTATTTAACGTTTATTATCATTTGTCACCCTCAGTGTCAGCCTTGGCATATACATTCTCGCTGTGAAAGCACAGAGTGAGCTATTTATTGCTGTTATTTTGTCCTTACGAAATGTATACTTACCACAGTCTTTACAATAAAATTATAGCTGTGTTCTGCACGTGATCATGAAAAGGATATTTGCAACAAAAGCATGATGTTTTAAGGAAAATTTTAAGTTCTAGTACAAAGGGCAAAATTTTATATGTAAGTCTTATGTGAAAAACTGAAATAATTTATTTCTGCAGCAGGGAACTTTGATTATATTTGTTTAAAAGAAATTATGTGCTTTTGGCTCGGAGGAGGTCAAGGTGCAACTCTCTTGGGTCATCCCGAATCCGGGTTCATCCGACACCAGCCACCTCTGCCATGCTGCCCAAGTTCGACCCCAATGAGATCAAAGTAGGGTACCTGAGGTGCACCGGCGGCGACTCAAAATTGTGGCAGTGATTTGCCTAGTGGTCTCACGCACACTATATATAACTCTTCATGTCTTCTGAATCTTATGTGAACTTCTTACTGAAAGAATTGTGATAGAGAAGCATTTAAAAATTACATGAATGTTATGTATCTACATCATGCACAACCATAGAAACAAAATGTTGTACCCCATTTGTGTACAGTGAATCAAAATGCAGTCTGTAAAAAATAAAAAAAAAACAAATTAATCAAATAAAAAAACTATATTAATAGAAAATTTGACTTGTAGAAAGGCCAACAGACCAGAAAACATTGAAAAGATAGTTTATAACTCACAGTGCACGAGAGTGGGATGGGGTGCGGCATGCTATGCTTCAGAGGGCCACATGGGGAAACACCCAAGGTTGGTCATAAAGAACAGGAAAGGGAAGAAATTATAGGACAATTTATTGTACCTTAAGTGGAAATAAATGGTTAAGACAGGGTAAGCAATTTAGGATGAGCTGGTTTGAATAATTTTAATGGGCTCTCCTGCAAAGGGGGTTCCTAATTGCCTGGTTTCTGGCCATGGGACTGACTAGGGTAGATGAGGAGTGGTTCATTGTATGATAACTCGTTAAAAGAGATGCTTGATGATACGGAGTCTGGATTGTTTACTTGTTTTTGAAAAGTGCACCTGCATAAGGAAGGAGCCCCTCCTGAGAAGGTGGGGTGATGTTGAAGGTAGGGTGACAAGGCAAGGTGACAGGCATATTATTGAGTTGTGCAGAAGAAGGAATGTCTAGTCTATGCATGCAGGGTAGATGTTAAAGTGTAAAGTTTACAGAAGCTACAAACATGGTTAACACAGTAAGATTACTGCAATACAAGATTTAACATAGTAGCGTGTACTCTCGGAGACCTACCCTGATTTCCACTCTCGGAGACCTACCCTGATTTCCTCCACCCTGTTGAGCTACTCTTCATTGCTGTGAGGACTGTGTGCTAAGGCTCACAGTTTTATCCTCCTCTGGAAAATTTCCCTGAGTCAGTGGTTCTCAAACTGTAACATTCATCAGAATCAGGTGGAGAGCATACCTCTAGAGTTTCTGATTCATTACACCTGGGCTGAAGCCCAAGAAACTTACCATTTCAACATGATTCTGATCCTGTAGTCTAGGGACCACATACAGAGAACATCCTCCCTGAATTTCAGGAGTTCCCTTTCCTAGAAATTCCTAGAAACTTACACCCTCCAGAGTCCATGACTAATTGACAGGGGTGAAAGAGTTCTGACCTCAAATCAGGACAATTCTGTGGTGCCATCGTTCCCCAGAGATCCATATGGGATGGGGGTTTATTAGATTCTGCAGACTGTATCTTCACCCAGGTTGCTCCCCTTACTTCCTATCAGAGTTCTCCCTAGTAAACCACTTGCTCAAAGTAAATTGTTCTATTTTTGTTTTTAGGAAACTCAGCCCAAGATATTAGTATACTTTTTACAAAAAAAAAAAAATCCAATTGACTGAAGCAACATCTAAGAATTACTTTATCATTTTAAAAGTTTTTTTTTTCTTTAGATTCAGAATTCCTGTTGGTTCTCAAACACAATAGTTTTGAAAGTGGTTAGTAGTTATCAAAATTCTCAGAGGAATGAAAACTACAAATTAGTAAATGTGTGTGTGTGTGTGTATACATACACACATACAGAAAACTAAAACCAGAGCTACTTATTTGTAGAATAAAGACAAAAATGGACTTAGTTAGTTATCCTTGTCAAGAGCAGCTAGTGTTTGCTTAGTGTTGGTGTTGTTTTTACAAGGCAAGTTAAAAGAAATAATTCTGCTTTCTAGTATTTTACATTTCTATGGTATTGTCTGAAAACAAATTTACATTTTGGGAAGAGATGATTCAGTGAGTATCATGAACAATATTTTGATATCTAAACTAGTTCCCCACAGCTGATTTGTTTCAATTAATGGAATGTAATTAAATTATATGCATGAATAAATTAATTAATTAGTATACATTTAGTAATCTAAGTATGTCAGACATTGAGGTAGCCACTTTCTCATACATTATTTATTTAATCATTATTCATTTAATTGTCATGATCAAGGATTCCAAAGAGATTTTTAGAAATCAAAGAAAATTTCTACATATTTCTGAAAGTTAGGATAAATAAACTTGTAAAGGACTCAAACCCATTGTAGTGTTGCTGTTTTCTCTGTCAATAGTATAATATCAGTAAGTGATTATAATGAATTCATATATGGCTAAAGAATTATTAATGATATACTTACCACCGAATTTGGCAAACTGTACAATGTGGGACTACATCTCCTTCACCCTCTTCCAAGCTTTGAAACACAATTTATCACATTTAATTCTGATTCTGGTAGAAAAAACAATAAGTATTTTTGACTCAAATTTGTTTATCATAAGCCAGAACAGGTGATGAATGAGATTGAATAGTGTAAGCAAAAATATGAGTTGGAGTTTCTTAAATTACCATTATGGACAATTTATGGCATGAATTGTTACCAGCCCAGGAGCCATTAAGGTCATGGTTTAAAAGTGTTAGTTTTTGGAGTCTCATTTGACTTTTCTGCAGTGCAGTTTGTTGCAGTTAAAAGAATTCATTTCATAGGGTTGCAAATTCTGCTTTTTCCACTTAATATCTGTTTGAACTAAATCAGTGTATAGGTTCTCTGAGTCTCAATTTCTTCATCTTTGAATTGATGATTATGCCCATCTTGAGAGTATAATTGTGAAGATAAATGAAGTAATTTATGTAAACTTCTGTATACCATGGACAAATGGATCACAACAAATCTTCATTTTCACTCATTTAAATTCTATCCATATCTCCTTCCTCTTACCACATATTCCATTGCTACCACTTCTAAGCAGGCTGATATCATCCACCCTGAGTACCTCTTTCTGTCTTATGCTAGTCACCTTATTAGGCTTTTCTCTTTAAGTCCATCCTTTATGAACATGCCCTGATTCTCTAATGAAGTAAGATTTGCTCTTCCTAGGACATAACACTCATGACATTGAGCTTATCTTGTCATGCATTATCTTGTATACACATGACTTGCAAATTATCTAGTGGGATGTTTTATTCTACCTAAAGTAGGTGCCCCTCATGTTTGTCCCAGCCTAAATCATCACATGAAGTATTATGAGAACTATATGAATAATTGTCTTGTCTCTGCCTCCCAACCTATACCACAAGCTCTTGGCTAGTTCTATATGTTTTATTTTCATACATTCTATATATACCTCAGTAGTATATTATCATTGTTACATAGTAGTTACCAATAGACTTGAGTGACAAAGTAGAATTTCTCCTGAAGAGGCATACATATTCTTGCCCATGGTTTGTATGACCAAATTATTGAAAGCTTCATATATTTAATAATGTTATGATTAAAATCAGTGACTTTTAATCTGAAACAGGGACATTTGATACCAAGCTTTCAGGTAATAATGGGAAAACTCTTATTAACCTCTATTCTATCTGTGAGACAGTTAGGCATATAGTTCATGAGACCACAGTTATAAGCCCTTCCTCTCATCTGGTGACCTGTCTGTCTTCCTGAATTTCCTCAACTACTCTAACTGTCCTTGCTGACTTTTCCTTAGTGGATTTGACTCTATTTCCTTGTTTTTCTCACTATGACTTGTCATCCTAACTTAGACCTCTCAATTGCTTTATGATTTGCTCTAGAGTGTAATTGTTGTGTTTTTGATCTGATACTGATACCTAATGTCATACTGTTTTCCATTTATCTTTTTTTGATATTTACAATACCCTGAGTACTCAACTATTATTTGCATTTTAGGAAGAAGCAATTCTTTTCCTATGAAAATAACCTTGTAAAAATATGGATATATTAGTTTTTTCTTCTTTTCCTGGTCACAATAGGAGTGGGGCTGGCTCTTTTAGGTCCTTGTCATTATTTTGCCACTTCAGCTAATTCATTGTGTCTGAAATATTGGAATCGAGCAGCATTCTTTTCCACAGACTTCCTAAGAAGCAGGGATTGCTTAGTGCTTCCCTAAACTCTAAAGGCAATAATTTTAGAAACTTATCCATAGTGTAAACCTGAATCTCCATCTGCCTCATAGAAGCCATGAAGAAACATCTGGTAAAAGTCCTTGAAGACATGCAAACTATGACTTTGGTGTCTGGGACTAACTTATAAGGAGAACATAGCAAATGCATCTTCAGCAAGCAGGGTTTCCCAAACTTGAAGTATGGACACCTCAATTATACTTAGAAGTAAATGAACATGTGATAAAACCTTCTTCCTCTGGATATAAATGAATATGAAGGGCATCTAGGTTGGTTCTACAATCAAGCTATTGTGGATTGAGCTGCTATAAACATTGATGTGGCTACATTACTGTAGTATGCTAATTTTAAGTCCTTTGGGTATAAACCGGGAGTGGGTTAGCTGTGTCAAAAGGTGGATCCATTCCAAGTTTTCTGAGGAATCTCTATTCTACTTTCCAGAGTGGCTGCACCAATTTGCAACTCCACCAACAATGTACATGTGCCTTTTCCCCACATCCACGCCAACATCTATTATTGCTTGTGTTCTTGATAAGAGTCATTCTACTTGAAGTTAGACAAAATCTTGAGTTGTTTTAATTTGCATTTCTCTAATTACTAGAGATATTGAATACTTTTATATATATTTATTAATTGCCTATATATTTTCTTTTTTAAAGTGTCTGACCACTTCCTTGGCCCATTTATTGATTGTGTTCTTTGTATTTTTGGTGTAAAGTTTTGTAAGTTCTTTATAAATTTCAGAGATTAGTGCTCTATCTGAAGTGAAATATTATTCAGCCATAAAGAATTATAATATCATGGCATTTGCAGATAAATGGATGGAATTGGAGAATATCATGCTGAGTGAAATAAGCCAAACCCCCAAAACCAAAGACTGAATGTCCTCCCCGATAAGTGGATGATGATACATAATGGGGGTAGGGGGTGGGGGTAAGGGAAGAATGGAGGAACATTAGATAACACAGAGGGAAATGAGAGGGAGGAGGGGGTGGTGGTATGAAAGATGGTGGAATGAGACAGACATCATTACTCTAGGTACCTGTATGATTACATAAATGGTAAGAATCTATATCGTGCACAACCATAGAAATGAAAATTTGTACCCCATTTATGTACAATTAATCAAAATGCAGTCTGTAAAATTTTTAAAAAATTATTAAAAAAATGAAATATGAAAACAGAAAGGGTACTTTAAAAATGTAATATGCATATCAAATTTCTCAGAACAAACATTGATTCCAAAAGGCCTTGCATTGCACTGTTGGAGAATATGCTAAAATTTTTTTTTTACAAGTATTAAGTGGAGAATGGAAGCATATAACAAGATGTTTTAACCAAAAGAAAATAAATTCAGTTGAATAAAATCCCTTGTTAAATTATATTTGCATGAGCTAGGTCAAGATCAAGAATGAGCCATGATCATGAGCAAAAAATCATGGATGGGAAGATGAAGCAGATAGAAGGAGAGATGAAACATTCTTACTCATAGCTACATTACATAGTCTGTCCATAGGAGGAATCTGAGCATGCAAGGGAAACATTGCCAAAGAAAACAAAGAATCCCAATTACATACACACACACACACACACACACACACACACACACACACACACTCCTCAACTTCAACAAAGTGATCAGTTTCTAATTCTGGATATTATATGAGTATAATATGACCTCAAACATGTTGTATGGTTCTGTTTCACATTGCTCTGTTTACCTTTGTCTGTGTATACAGATTTTTGGGGGGGTCTCATTTGAATTTGCAGCTACTCCAATAAAAATATACATGTCTATTTCTAAAATTCAAGTTGTTTTCAGTGTCATTGGGGAAACGTGTCCTATAGACTATTTTTCTATTTTGTCCAATCAGAAATAATTTTCTATTTCAATTTAATATGATGTTAAGGTATGAAACTAAGCAATTCTGTGAGATGCATACTTTAAAGTTACATTTACCTTATTATTTTTAAATGTGATTCTGTTTTAAAGGAACTAAAACTGTCTAGCTCTTCATTGAAGTACACTTTAGCTTTGTGAATTTATGGGTATTATAGACAAGGCTCAAATAATAAGTGAAAACTGGACTTCCCCATTTCTTTAAAATTTGAAATCAAGATGCATTTTTCTCTCATCACAAGCATTAGTGGAAGTGGTGAGAAACATCATTTTCTTAACTCGAAGGTCCCAACTGCATGGCCAATCAAGGTTGATTGATTGGAGATGTCAAAAAGAGTGGCAGCCGATATCCTCCAGTCTGCTGACCTTGCGTTTCAGAAGACAGATTAAACCAGACTGTCTCTTTCTAAATTCAAATGGATTGGAGGGGAAAAAATCATTGTGCCTTGATCCATTATGGGTCTTGTGCTTAATTGATCTTTGACTCATTACTGCAGCTGAACAACTTAGTGGCACTTACATGAATACTTGTTTACAAAATGGTAAGCCAAGTTAATTTTTCATCTCCCGCTTTGAATCAGAAGAACAACTTAATAAACTGATGAAAAAAAATTAATAAAATTATAAAATAGCCCCAATCTGGCAATATCCTATTCATTTCCCATAATTTAAAAGTCCATGGTTGCAAGAATATGGTGCATAAATTCATGCTCTTTATATAATACATCTAACATATTAGCTGATAATTGTCAGTGTTCAGGTGAGAATGTCATCTTGCTAGAGTGCAAAAACAATTTCTGTATATGACTGGTACACAATGAATCTCAGACCTTCAGATTAGCTGTATGTTTTAGATTCATTTTCATGGTCCATTTTAATATTATCAAATAGTTATTAAATATTCAAAGTAAAATTTTGTTGCAAAATACCATGAGCAAAATCTTTTTATTGTTTTCTTATGGCCCATGTTTTTTGTTTCTATAAACTTAAAAGTTCAGTAACCTTCTGCACGGTTTTTTTGTCACAAAATTTATGAGAACAGTTTGAAATTATTTATTACACAGAAAATTTTCAACTGATGGATTTATAATTTGAATATCATATTTATTCTCAAATTATAAAATTTTACATGTAGTAAGAAAAGTCCAGATCATATATCATGGGAATTTAGAATTTAGAATATTCTCTTCCTCAAGTATCACATGTAGAAACTCATTGTTTCTATATTATTTCTTAATGGAATCTGCAAGAATCCTTAGGAAAGAGGTTCAAATTCATGGTGGTGTTATGGAGAGAAGAGAGAGAGGGAGAGAGAGAGAGAGAGAGAGAGATTAGTAAACTGTACATGGTGATGTTCAGAGAGAGAGAGAGAGAAAGAGAGAGGTTACTAAACCACATATGTGCTTTTGTAATTGTAAAAGGTGCTATTACTTTATGTGCCAACATTTAAGAGAAAATCATGACACAATTAAATTATGACACAATCCTAAAATGCCACCAATTAAAGATGTATAATCATTTTAGAAATGTAAATGTGGAAAAGAAAGTGCATCTTAGACTTGAGGAGCTACAGTTCTCTCTTCCCGTGGGTAACACAACCATATACTCCCTAAGATGACTCCTATGCCCAAAAGGAATATGAATGAGAACTCTCTAGGTTTTCCTTTTACTTTATTCATGCCCACTCTCCTTTGGCCAATCATTCTCTTCATTATTTCTGACCAATAGAGTGCCCTAAAGTTGAACCCTTACACCCCTCTTCGTATTCTTGCCCCATAAGTGATTTTTACCTAATCCCATAGCTTTAAAAATCACCTAGATAGTGGATGGATGAATCTTCAATTTGTAAAAAATCATCTTTAACCTCTGTCTGACCTGTATATCTAATTGCTGATGTAATAATTCCACCATTTGTCTTAAAAAGTCCTATAATTTTAGGACTAAGGCAGAATTCTTGGCTACCACTTCTTCTAGTTCTCCTAACCTCAGCACATGGCACCAGTCATCCAGTTATTTAGATGAATGTAGTAGCCTTTCTTAATTGTTTTCCTCAAACCCCAGTCTCACTTCTCTCAATACAACTTCAATTGGGATCAATATTGGTCGACCTTTTATCATATTTGCTGCTCTCTCTCTCTCATTTAAACACCCTCAGTTTCTCAAACACTAACACCTTGAATTCAAAGCCAATTATTCTTTTTCACATTCTCCAGAGTGTAGCCACAGAGACATTTCTGCAAAGCACATTTGATCATGTTATTTTCCTGCTCAAATCCCTTCATCAGCTTCCAATCAAATTTAGAAAATCAAAAAAGGGTAAAAAGTTATCTTTTATGGCTATAATATTCTACATTATTAGCCCACATTAACTGCAACTATTCATTTCTAGCACTCTTTCATATACATATACACTGTACACACACACACACACACACATTCCCTCTGATCCTACTAGACTCATGGCTGCTGCTGGAATTTGATATTATCTTATTTACCATTCTAGCCAGTACCTGAAACCTTGACTGACATGTAGTAGATGCTCAGTAATTATGGATGATTAAATAAATAAATGAATGACTGAAACACGAAGATGCTTTCTAAACACTAACTCATTGTCTCTTCTCATAACTTTCCTGTGATATTGGATCTAGTAGAATAAGAAGAAGTGTGTTTGCAGGTGAATTTGGGATGGTAGAAATTTCTGGAATACAAAAGCCTTCTTTTTAAAAAAAAAATCTTTTTGCCCACTAATATAGACATTTTGGTGAAGAACTGACTTGAGATAATTGATGTTTTTAGGTCAGTGTTGTTAATACCTCTAATATAATGATCAGTAAGAACATAGACTACTGAAAGTCTCTAACATTAAGAAAAATGTATTTTCAATCTCAGACATTCTTCAAATGGTGATTTCCTCTTGTATGTCAGTCTGACAATTGTGAAGTCAATGACCTGCACCAGGTGGGGAAGATGTCTACCATTCAAGTAGATTTGCTGTCCAGAGTGCTGAACCTATGGGTAGGAATTGGGGGTCTAGACTCCTCACAACAGCCTGGCTATTAGACTTGTGAGTAGCAGAATAACTGCTGTTACTGAAATTTATCATAGAACACTCTGTCCAAAACTTACACTGAGACAGTCAGGGAAATCAGTCTCTGTAGGGCAGAGTCATCTGTCATTTTGAAAGAAGCTATGTGAGCTATGGGACTCTGAAAGGTTTTTTAAAATATGAAATATTTATGTGAGAATAGGGATTGAGTATGACTTTGGGGCTATGGAGCATATTACGGTACTATTTTTGATGAAAACCACAATTGGTGGTATATAAAGCAGTCCAAGATTCTGAACCTTTTCTGGCCATGTGATACTGATACTGTGTGATCCTCCTCCACTGCTGTGAACTTGTCACTCTCTGATCTGAAGGGCATTCACTAGCAGATGCGCTACAAGTAGAGAAACACCTATTATGAAGACAATGTGTGATGAAAGAATTATTTTTTCCCCTTCATAGAAATTATGTCCTGCACAGTCCTATCACTAAACACCTTCTATGTTGAAAACTGAGGTTCACTTTTAGACTATTTGTCATAGGTGAGCATGAGGATCCTGAAGGTTTGAGTACATGAGTGGAACTAATGATCATAGCTAGAGAGTGCTGGACAACTCATTTAGTCTCAGATTATATTAATTAAAAACAGAAAATAATGTATCTCAATAATTTTAAGGTTAATATAAAGTGAATCAAAAAATAAGTATTAACAGAAGAATCAGTTTAGCAGAAATGACATGGTTATTCAGGATCATTACTCAGATTTTTTTAGGAAGTTCTAGGATAATACATGAAATTTAAGTCATTAGAAAAGGAATTATGTCTCACAAACACTTTCTCATTTGAATCTTGGGAATAATGGAATAATGACTAATTCTCAAAAATATCACAAGAATTCAAAAGAGAAAACACACCTACAAATACCGGGCAAATTTTAAATGCAAAACAATATTCAAAAGTTACTTTTTTGCTACTTTTATTGGATATAGATGAACGTCAATGATTGCCATAGATTCTAGAGATTTTTTAAACACTAATATGAAAATGGATAATTAATTGGACATTTATAGAGCATCAAACATAATCTTTATCTACATCTATCTATGTATTATGCATGTATATATATATCTGTGACATATGACATATCTATCTCCATAACATTGTTATGGTTTGAATGTGAAAAAAAAACATGTGAGACAATGCAAGAAGGTAGGTTCAGGGAAGAAATGTTTGGGTTACAGGAACCTTAACCCAATCAGTGAATTGATCACCTGATAAGGATTAACTAAGTAGTAACTGAAGTGGTAGGGTGTGGCTGGAGGAGGTGAGAATTGTGTGGGGGGGTGGCTTTGGGGTATATATTTGTATCTGGTAAGTGAAGATATCTCTCTGCTCCCTGATCACTGTGTGAGCTGCTTCCCTCTGCCACACTCTTCTGCCATGATGTTCAGCCTCACCTGGAGCCCTGAGGAATGAAGTATGCTGCCTATGGATTGAGATCTCTGAAACTGTGAACCCCCAAATAAAGTTTTACTCTCCTCTACAATTGTTTTGGTTGTAATCAAGCAGCAAAAAAGCTGACTAAAACATACATATATCCATTTATATGTTTTTCTTTCTTTCATGCTAGAGATGGAAGCCAGGGTCTTGTGCATGCTAGGCAAATGCAAATACTCTACCACTGAGCTGCACCCCTAGATCCTTACCTGTTTTCCTCTTGACAAATAATAAGATATATTTGGTATATGGTCTGAAGAAAGAAATTTCTTTTAGGTGAGCACACATAAGATTTTATAATTCAATTTTAAAATGTATTTATAATAATAGTTAAACTGTGTAGGTAAATGTTTTTAGGCAACTCTGATAACCTGTAGCAGTACTTTCAAACTATATTGCTGTCATGGATTACATAAAAAATGACAATATGTGTATGACCCACAGGTAAAAAGAAAGAGGCAACTGGCTAGAAGATTAATGGAACTTAAACTCTGCCTGGCAGCTTAAAAATGGAGGATATCAAACATTGGAATGCACTAGTAAGAGATCTCTGGCTTTAGGTCTAGAAATCATCAGATCCTGAATTTCACTGACTAGCCTGGGAAAAATAACCAAATCTCTGAGCCTTTATTCCTACATCTATAGGACTATAATAATCCTTTCTTTTTTTTACCCTTCATAGTTTCCATGAGTGTCAAATAACATGGTTGTGTGGAAGCTTAAAGTACAAAGCATTATATAAATGTTTGATATTAGTAGCAAAGATAATTGGGATTTTACTTGTTTATCAAGATTTGGATACAATAGAGCAATTTGGAGTAATGAAATTCTGTAAGAGCAGAGAAAGTCAATGCACAAAATGGAAATGGAAGAAAATAAATGTGATTTTATTAATGTATTTATTATTGAAATAATCACAATCCAAATGAAATGGAATTTTGCTTTTAAAAATAAAAGAAAATTATTTTATCATATTTTTAAAATACAAATTTTCTGCTTTTACTTTGTTATCTTTAAATGTTTAGGTCTTTGAAAGTCTGTCCAGAATATATTATATTGAAATGTTGAGTTAGTACCCATATCCTGAACCATTTAAAGCATACAACTGCTAAATCTCTTCTTTAGCCACAAATAACATTTTCTAGGACTGGGGTATAGCTTAATACTAGAGCACTTGCCTAGTATGCATGGCTATGGGTTGATCCCCTGTTTCACCAAAATAAATAAATACCATAAAATTTCCCAAATAAACAAGTTTAACATATAGTTCACATATTAAGTAGTTCCTTGTTAATTTCCCCATTCAAGACAGGGCCGAAAGCTTGACTTGGGGTCATAAAGTAGATTTGCTAAATAAAAGATTTAGAGTTCAAATTCCCTCCCTACTTTTCTTATAATACTAGCAAAAATAATAGCAGGGGGAAAAATGGAAAAAAAAAAAAAAAAAAACAACTTCTTTTTAACCTTCTCTCAAACTGGCCTAGCTAAGAAATTTAGCAGGGGATGGTCTGATGGTTAAGATTTATGAGCACTGTCTCCCCTGGTTGAAGATCAAGTCTGGCTCATTTGTAATTTTCTCAGTTTCCTTGGCTAAGGAAGAAGGTTCTGAGGTTGAACACACCTGCTTCCACCCTTGAAGCCAGTGAGAACAACCTCTGCTCTAACTAACCAGACCTTCTGTGCCAGATGAGGATAGAAGTAAAATATGCAGGAAAAAAAAATAAAATCCATGAAATACTACAGCATAGAGGGGTGAATAAAAATGCCACAGTATTATTATTTCATGTCTAACTTTTTGGTGACTACCTATACTTTAATAAATCAAAATATACTGTCAATAAAGTGTAGAAAGGCTCTTTGGAGATAGGAAAGAACATTTTTACTAATAAAAGCAATGATAAATTAATTATGTTATCAGAGTGAAATTTTCATTTAAGCAGATATTTTGTCTTAGCAATCTTGGTATATTATTTTGAATTTGTAGAAAGGGAAAAAATAAACAATGTGACATATGTCAAAATATATTATTTGGCATTTTTTTTGAAGTTCTCTAAATGCAATATGCTACCACTGAACAAAACTAGAATAATACATGTTTGAGTATGTTTCTCCCAGGGTCCTGGAAAAGCAACAAAACCCATTTAATTGAATATAGTCCAAATTTTATTTTACATTAAATAATAACAAGGAAGAAAGTTAACTATGGATTTTATAGAATGGATTATGAAACAGATTGTGAGAAGATTAAAAACCACATGTAGTATCAAATTGTCAGTAATGGATCAGTATGATCTTGTTTCTTAGGTAAACTCTTGGATCTTCTTTTTCAAGTTGCTTTGTCATTGACCTTGCAAGTTATCAGAGCAAAATTTATACTTTACCACTTATGGTTCCCACAAAGTAAAAATGAGATTAAGTTTTGTCTGGTGTATAGACTACTGTGTCTAAAGATGATTGCCTTTTATCTCCAGGGCACCCAGGGATGTGGGCAAAGGAAAATACATCTAATGAAAGGCTTAATTCTTGATGATTTTCTTAATTCTATGTGATTCTTCTTTTTAATAACATCTGTCTTTAGATTTCAGGCATTGGCAGAACACTTATGATAATATCAACTAGAAAGACATTTCCAATGACCATTCTTAATATTCTTTCATCTTCCTATCCCTTTTCTGTTTCTTTTCTAATTCTGCCATAAAACTTAATTTGAAAAGGATCCTGGAGGTAGAGGTTAGTGACTTAGAGTAAAATCATGAGAAGAAACTTTGTAAACTCTAAAATGGGAATGGAGACCAAGAAGGAAGACCAGGCACTCAAAATCGAAACATAAACATTAAGTTGTTTCATCTGGCCACCTAGTATTTTTGATTAAGCAAGTGTATTTGAGAAAACTAATTATGTTTTAGTTTAACAAAATATATAGTTTGGTTTTGGAAAATCAGTGTTCCGAACTCATGGGAACCTTTGTGAGAAGTTGCATTGTCCAAAGAAATGGCAGAGAGAAAGATAAGCAAACCCAGGCTCCCCGAAGAGCCTAATCACATAACTGACTTAGCGCAACTTTCAAAGCTGCCAGGAAAACTGTTTGAAAAGCTTGCCAGTGAGTCAGATCCTGCTGCTAGTGAAAGGTCTTTCAAAGGCTGGCATCTGGGTCCTCTGATTGCCATTCAGAAAGGGCTGCTGGGAGTTGGTGCTTTATCTCTGATGATCATGTGCTGGGCCCATTACCAGGCTATTTGGACAGTGATGACTGTGGTCTTGATTGACGATGAAAGCCTATCTTGTGATTTCACTTCTGAATACGATTCTTTCAAGCTGTCCTTTGTATTTATTTACCATTCTGCACTGACTTTAGCATGTGTTTTCTCTGTGTTATGAATTGACTAAGATCCCTCTTTTCTACAAAATGGGAGGTAAAACTACAACCCTGACTTTTTGTACATTTGTGGCTAGTAAATAATGAACTTCGCATCCTCTCTTTTTGAGAAAACTCCTATCAATGACAGATCCTCATATTTGTTTTATACAGAAATTTCTTTAACTCATCCTACCAAACATCTAGTATCATGTAGCTAGTAGACATATTTTGAGTCATGAAAAAGTTCATGGTATCTCTCCTCCTCCTTCCTCCCACCATAAGATCCCAACCATGTTCCATGATCAATATGATCTCCAATGAAGAGGGTCACATCACATCAGTAATGGAAATGCTCATACTGCTCTTTTAGGAAAGTTTTTTCTCTAATCTACTTTACCTGACAATGGAAGCTACCTCTGTCGTGCTTCTTGTCAGTCCTCATTCCATGGAGGTGCCCTTCAGGAAACTCAGTTCACTCCCTTCTATGTGACTCACTACCACTTTCTCCTTTCACCTGTCCTCTAATGATCCTTGCCATACAATGTCCTCTTCCATTATATGTGGCCAGTTAGACAATGACATACAATTAGAATTCCTTCACAGCAGGTGCTACAGTCCTTCAACTGTCTGTGCTATTAACCACTCAATCCTTCTGCTGTCTTCTTCCTCCTAGGTCTCAATTTTGTCCTTGACTACCCATCATCCTCTCCTCCTAAATATCACTCTGTAGTTTTAAGCCATTGTGCTCAAGCAACTATGTCATGATACTGGCTACTTGGTGATTTGTCTCACAAGCTAGAGGCTTCTCTAATAATCTCCAGGAAAGTGTACACAATTCAATATAAAATCACCATATGTAATTAAGAATATTCCACCTGAACACTGGCACTTTTCTGAAGTTCACTCATTTTGTGATTGAGGTATAATTATTGTGCTCAGAACTATAAAGTCATACTGTACAGATTTTGAAAGAATTACTGAATGCTAAGATATTTTACCAATCAGTTCAATACTCTGTGAACACATGGAATTATAGCCATGAGTAATTTCAATGTTATAACTATAGGCATTTATCTCTTTAATTGGTTTGATAGGGTAACTGACTCTTGACTCATATTTAAAGGAGAAATAGGGCTATAGATATGGCTGTTGCCTCTTCATATTCCAGACCTGACTGCTTGACATCTAATAACCCAACCACTGAAACCAGAAGCAAAACCAACCCACAATGGACAGGCTATATCCACTTATGTAAAACCAAACTTTCCTGGTTAGAGAAACTAACTTACATGTGCAACAATGGAGGAAAACTGACTTACACATACAACTATTCTCCTCAGCCTCTAGTAACTTCCATTCTACTCTTAACTTCTATGAGATCAATGATTTTTATTCCACACAGTGAAAAATCATGGGGTAAAGACATTTTTAGACAAGAAAACAGAAATGTTATCTCAGTCATTCTTTCTGAGAAATTTTCCAGAATTTGTACTCCAGCAACATGATGGGAGAAACAAAGTAGAAATGTAATAGTGCAGCTATTATAGAAATGTTAAGCAAAAGTATTTCAGAATGACAGTTTTAGAATAGGCCTGGAACAACAATATCTCAAATGATAACATCAATGATGATTAATAACAATAATGAGAATAATAATGGTAATAAACACTAATTAAAGCTGTTGTTTTGTGGAAGGCTCTAAGTATATTAGAAAGCAATGTTCTATTTATACTCATATGAACTGAATCCCTCTAACCAGTGCCAAGAGGTAAGATGATCATTATAACCATTTTACAATGAGAAAACCAAGACACACAAATAATTCAGATTACTTCCCCAAATATGGAGATGCATTAAAGCTCAGATGGTATGACTTCTGAGTCTGTAGGCAGTCAATGGTTCTGAAAACAATGTCTTTATGATTTAAATAGAATCCATTGAAACCAAAAAGTGTTGGTGATGTGAGAGAATAAACGTTTCTCTCAGTAAGGAAAAAAAAAAAAAAAAAAAAAAAAAAAAAAGAGAATTAGATCATTCAGGGAAGAATAGCAATCATAATCTTTGGATATGGAGGAATCTAGTTTTTCATGACATGGGTACACTGCATAGTCCTCAAAGAAAATTACAAACTGGTTTCTGGACTGACTTGAGAAATTAAAGATTTGTAGTCTGTCTAATTTTTCCTAGTTAAGTAAATTCTTCTTTATATGAGCTATTTAAAATAGAACATGACATTTATTTGGATGTTAGAACATAATAAGAAAATGGTATATACCACATATCACTTTAAATCTCCATCTTTTAACCCAAGATAAGGGCTTCTCTTGTTTGAAGATTTTTATTTAAACATAAATGTTTTTGAAGAAAAAAAAAATGATAATTACTCTTCCTGGGTCATGGTCTGGTTGATTTGAGTTACAGTTTTGACTGAGTGGCTTATTCTAGAAGTTGTAAGAGCTAGAGATGTGTCTTAATGAACCACCTAAGAGGGCAAAGCTGTACTTCCAGAGCTATGCTTTCTAATTCCTCTTATCTGAGTGCACCAAGAAGACTGAATGACCCAGCAAACCAGCTTCCTCTCCAGTTCTTCAGAAACAACCCAATTCCTGTTTGGTTTCCTTCAACTAATATTATTGTACCAGATAGGGAAGGAAGGATAAGAAGGATGGATAGAGCGTTCGTATTTTACTGTCTTATTTACTTCTAGATTCTAGTCTGAGGAGGAAACAGCCCATTTTTCTTAACTACCCTTTCTGTTTTCAGGGGATGTGTTAACCATCTTTCTGTCACTTAACAGGTACCTAAAATTATCATTTTATAAAAAGAAAAGGTTTACTTTGGCTCATAGTTTTGGAGGTTTCATCCATAGTCAGTTGATGCCACTGCTTTTTGGACCTGTGATAAGGCAGCATATCATGGCGCAATGTGTATGGCAAAGCAAATTAATTTCATGGCTGGGATGCAAGAGAGAGGAGGGAACTAAGATCACAGAACCCTCTTTGAGAGTATGTTTCTAAAACCAAAGGCTTCACCTCTCAAAGATTCCATGGCCTCCCAATAGTGCCACGCTGGAGACTAAGCCTTCAACAGTTGGGCCATTGGGGAAAATTCCAGATCCAAACAATGTAAACAAGTATAGCTTTAGCAGAAATCAGAACATTTTTATCTGAATAAGTTATTTTATTATAAAATTATAAAACTTTTATTTTTTTAAGGAGAAGGTAATATCTATTTTTCTATTCATGTTAGAAGTCCTACATACAGGCAAATGTATCTACTTTAGCTTTTCATCTTTCAGCAAAGCCCTATAGGAAAATGTACACAGTCATGTTCTTGGATAAGATATATAGATGAAAACTAATTTTTAAGTCATTGTTTTATACTAATCCATTGTTTTATTTGGTTTTAAATAGGATTATCAGGTACTAAAATGTTGTATCCAAATTCTTACCAGCACAATTTATATTCCTTTAAGACAAAGCTACAAGAAGATTCAGAAAATAATTGACTTTGAGAATCAGGACTCATAACAAAAGATGTAGAGGTGGATTTGGTTTATTTTGTAAAATTATATGTCAGATACAAAATGTAAATACTAAAGCACTCAATCTTGATTGGCCTCATAGTATTATCATTTTTAAAATGTCAGCCTTGATTATTTCATTCAGTCTCATGGTCTTAGAATTGGTGACCATGCCTCTTTAACTAGTTCACAACATGCTGGTAAGGATGGCATAATTAGTTTGAAAACAATTTCATTACAACTGTTAAACACTATATCATGACAAATTTCGATATGACTATTTAATTTTGTAAGAATTCTTGGGTGTTAGTTTTTTTTGAAATTCTGATCTTTGACTGAAGGCCTTCTGACATCACTAAGATGAACTGGAAACTATAAAAATGAGAAGGGAAGAAAATACTTTTTCAAAATAGTGTTAATAATCCATATTACATTTTAATATAATGTTTTATTTTTGTATAACTATGTAAGTAAAAATTATCAAATTCTACCATTACTTGCTTACTTTGGCATATGCAGTCCCAGTCCGTTTGCTATGGATTTGTTAAATCGAATATATGAGAATACTTTCTTGAGTTCTGGGATAATTCAGTGTCCTAGGAAAACCTGAATACTGTCTTTTTCATGAATCATATTTTTGAGTTATTCAGGAGCAACTTGGGAATACATACTGAATTCCGAAACTGATCTAGGCTTAGTTGTTCATTTGATAGTGAAATGCTTAGCACCCTGGTCCCTACATTCAGATGGAAGCCTTTGCTCAAGTTCAATGGGCTGTATCTCTCTTTACAGTTTCTGTTCTCTAAGGACTCAAAGGTGTTTTTATTGATTTCATTGAAGATTTTAAGAAAGTTCCTGTAAGTACTGTTTTAAAGAAATTGCTATTTTCTCCAAATTTTCCATTCCTGTTCACTTGAGAGGACACTAGTATGCTTCAAAACACATCCCTATGGTTTTGATGGAGTCAGTGAAAGTTTTCAGATACATTATTTTTATTAGAAGAGTGCCAGTGATATATTACTCTTCATTGGAATTTAGTTTCATTATAGGAGTAGTGAGTGGCAAGTGAACATTTTTCCTTTGATTGTATACTTTACAAGTGTAATGAAGATTTCAGTAGGAGGTTGAATAGAATATGTTAATAAACTTATATATATATTGAAGAGTTATCAGAACACATATTAGTTATTATAAATTGTCCACATCTATGAATATATTTGCATATAAGTGATTTTCAGCAGGTCTCTAAGATTGCTTTATGTAATTTTTCCAATTGATGTAAATTAAATTTCAATTGTTTCTTGTTTCAGCATTCCT
This sequence comes from Sciurus vulgaris, assembly GCF_902686455.1. Classification (NCBI taxonomy): domain Eukaryota; kingdom Metazoa; phylum Chordata; class Mammalia; order Rodentia; family Sciuridae; genus Sciurus; species Sciurus vulgaris. Next base: position 53,628,520 of record NC_136468.1, read on the forward strand.
GAGCACCATGTATGGGTGTATGTATATGTGTGTAGGTACCATTAGAAATATCACTTGGCTCCCTGCTTTCAAGTTCAAAAATAGGAGTCTACTATTATTTTTAATAAAAATCATTTACGTTAGAGCTATATTCTTTTCATAAATGGATGTGTCACATTTAAAGAAAGGGAGTGGTTACAGGGAGAAGTTAGCATGTAGGGTTAACTGCCATTTATTTTATCAGATATCTTTGAAATGTTTATCAATTCTGTTTGATTACATGCAGAGCCCATGTACATGGTTGTACTTCTCTGGTGGTCACTTTTGTTTGAAGATTACAAATTTTCTTTGTAAGTATACACTTCTTACCTGTTTCCTAATAGCTTTGTGTAGCTAATAAGATATATTACTTTTTAATATGTAAGACCATTAGAAATAAATGATTTAATTTACATTAAAGAGTATCTTGTGGGAATACATTAGATAAACAATTCTCAAAAGGAAGGTGACTTGTATACTTAATTGAGGTTAAAATGAAGGTTAAATGATAAAGCAATATTATGTCCTCTTTCTAAATTGCATATGTATGTTCTAGATAAATGGCTTGGATTGAATACATGAAAGTATGAACAGTAGTTATCTCTGAATTATAGTAATAGTGATGATTTTACTTTTCTTTTACATTATATGTGCATTAAAAATGTTTAGCAATGAGGATCTGAGACTTTTATGATCAAAATAATATTTCAAAAAACAATAAATGTGAAAAAAAGAAAAAAAAATACATTTGGACTTAAGCTTTAAATGAATAAATTATTAATTTTTTAAAAAGGAAAGGTCACCTAAACACTATAAAAATTATGGCTACATCAATTCCTTGGGATCTCCAACTACATGAATCAAAGAAATCATAGCATATTAATATCAACCTATGCAACTATTTTTTTAAAAGACAAGTAGAGTGTGTCCCACAAATGTCAAATGATTTCTCCAGTGTTACAGCATTTGGATCTAGGATTCTGAACCTCCCAATAAGAGATTTTAAACAATAGAATCCTCGCTTTTGTTAAGGGGAGATACTTTTGGGAATACCACTATGCCTCAAGGAAAAAGAATTCATCTTTTATTCCTCATATGCTATTTTGTTATTTCTTATCTTTCTTGATTTTATTCTCAAATAAAAATCTCCTTACTTGTCTCTGTAACTGAGGATAATATAGAAAAGGGAGAAATCATATCAATTTAATTATTAATTTTTCCAGGCACTCATGTCTTTGGTTAAGCAATTTTCCCATGCTCACTACATGTAAAGTAATGGACAATAATGGCATAATGCTGGGTTTTATGGCAGTTAAAAGGTATGTTGATATGAATCCTGGAAAAGTGGGGTTAACTTCCTTGGCTTTCTAGCTGAAGCTCTCTTAAGCTGGAATGGTGAGGTCCCATCCTCTCTTCTCTGAAGAGAGCTTGCAGAGAAGAACCCATCACAGGAGTCCTAGCACGGTGAGCTGGACCATGGTCTGATTCCTGTTGGCATCACTTAACAGCCAAATCAAGATGTGCTCACGACCCGCAAACTCCTAAGCTTTTTACTCAGTGGTTTATAGATTTCCTATCTAGGGTTAAGGTAACATGAAGGATTTTCTTTTGTTTTGATCATTTATATTTTAAAAAATTATTGACTAATAAAGAAAACTTACAGTTAGCTTCTGTGTTAGTTTTCTAGGGCTGCTGAAGCCAAGTGCCACAATCAAGTTGTGGCACTTAAACCATAAAACTGTAATATCTTATAGTCTTAAACGAGAACTAAAAGATCAAGGTGTCAGTAGGATTGATCCCTTCTGAAGGCTGAGAGTAAGAATCTGCTCCATGCCACTTGCCTGGCTTCTGGTGTCGTGTGGGCAATTCTGGGCATTCCTGGGCTCAGCTTGGAGAAGCATTACCCTCACCTTGGGATTCATCTTCACGTGACATTTTAAATTTGTATGTGTATGTCTCCAATTCTCCTCTTCCTATAAGAATATGAGTCATGCTGGAGGGCCACCCTAATGGCTAACTTGCTTCCATAAGATTCTATCTTTAAGTAAGATTATCTGAGATTCTAGGTGCTAGTACTTCAACATATGAATCAGTGATATTTGTGTTTTTGTGGAAAAGGGATGTTTCAACCTCTAATAGTTCCCAACCTGATACCCACATTTGACACTTAGAACCTTCAAAGAAGTGAAGCCCAGACCCTAGAATTGTTACCTTAATATCAAGATCTAAGAATAAATTCCTTTCTACTCTGACACATATTTGAGAGGGACTGACTCTGTTACCCTGAGTGTTTCCTTGGCTTTCATTTTTGCCTTCTGTTTCTTATTGCTGTGTTAGCTCCTACTAGTCTTCTGTCCTTTGCCACAGAGATTTAGTTCTCTTGGCATCATTAGTTCTGGATAGGCTGTTACCTGCATGAGTTTCAGCCAACTGTCTCTCAGTAAAACCCAGCATTTTCCCCTCCTGAGATAGCCACTCTGCTCTGGGGCCCAGCAACTACCTTAGCAAAATAGGAGTATGGACTATCTAAGAAATCAACCTTTACTGCAAAGCAGTACTATTTCAAGCTCTAATTCTCTCTCCTGTGCAACTGCTTCCTGATAATTAGGATCAGTTCTCTAATCTTTTCCTTCTATGTGCGTTGACCAAGAGTGCCTTGTTCTTCCTTGTATATCATCCCTCAGTGCTGGTGATATAGCCCATCACGCCATCACTCCCATGCTGGAGGCCCGGGTTCGTGTCCCCAGCACTGTGGGATTGCAGAAATAACAAACGAACGAAACCATTTCTGATCCTACCATCCCTCATTCCTGCCCCCATGCAAGTGAGTCTGCCATTTTGTGGGAAGCGGGTAGCAGTTTCACTGCTTGCCACAGAAGCAAATTTTCAGGCATCTTAATTGCCATTCAGATCCTGGTTATGGGAATCAACCTATATTTGCTCAGTGAAACACACATGCAAATTATTTCCTTCCGTAATTCTGCTTTGAGTTTATCACATAATGGGGGTGGGAGGGGTTAGTGTTAGGGTTAGAGTTAGGGTTAGGGAGGGGGGCAAGAATGGAGGAAGAAAGGAATGTATAGAGGGAAAGGAGGGGTGGGAGGTTTGGGGGGGAAGGGAAAAATAACAGAATGAATCAAACAACATTACCCTATGTAAATTTATGATTACACAAATGGTATGCCTTACTCCATGTACAGAGAAACAACATGTATCCCATTTGTTTACAATAAAAAAAACCTATACAAACTAGCTCTGAGTACAGATAATTACTTAAACATTTTAAGTAAGAGTAATAGCACAGATGAAGTGCCAAGTGTATGTCAGAGACTCTGCAAAGAACTTTAGAGGTGTTGCATTTGTGGTCCACAGATCCCATAAAAGATGTATTATTGCTTTTATGCTTTGAATGGAGAAATGACTAGGATTTATTGAAGCCTTACTATAAACTTGGCACAGCTATATACATTTCATAAATATTAACTTATTTAAACCTTTCCAAAAACTTCTGAAGTAGTCATTATATGGGTTAATTAATGTCTTTGGAGGAAAAGGATGATTCAAACTAAGATAATGCTATTATACTGAGTAATGCTGATATAATCCAATGAACAATTTTGGTAAGATTTTTCATCCTGAGGGTCAAGGGGACTAAGAAGGAACATGTGTGATGGAGCCAGGAAGAGCTGAAGCCATAGTATTTGGGGAAAATATTTGGGTGCAATAGTACAGAAGAGATGAAGATGCTACCAAAGAAGTAAGGGGAAAAGAGACAAAATATCTCTTAAGAGCAGATTTTCAAGGTCGTGCACATGTTTTCTACTTTTATCCCACTGATCAGAACTTGACTTTGATCTCATGTCTGGTTGCAGACTTTTCTGGGGAATTTTAATTCCATTATTAATTCTAGATGGTCTTGTACTTAAACAAAATATGAGGAGAAATGATATTGGAGGTATAAAGAGGAATTTCAGGGTCAAGAATGTAGTTCAGTAATAGAGTACTTGCCTAGCATGCATGAGTCTCTGGGTTTAATTTGCAGTACTACCAAAAATAAATAAATAAATAAGACTATCTGACATGCTACTCATCTAAGAAAACTGAAAAGAGGTTATGGAAAAATATAACATTGATTAGCTTTAGCAGTTGGGAAATCTATGAAATCTCTTAAAATGTTGTTATTCTTTAAAACAAAACAACTTTAATTCACTTTATAATGATGCTTGATAAAAACTATTTGCTGTTTTACTGTGCTTTGAAGAAAATCGGTAGAAACTTAACATTGAAATTCAATTCTGTGTGCCAAATTTTGGTAGCTGAGTATGTCTTCCATTAATGATTAATGGCAATATCTTTACAAAAATTACTTAAGGACTCTCGTCAGTCATGAAACATTGATATTTTAGTTTGATGAGATTTCAATACAGCATCAATCAATACCCACTTAATAAACATCTCAATCTTTATACAGGCTCATATGTTAGTTAAATTAAAGTCTCAGAATTCAGACTGTTGGGGTTCAATTGCTAACATCATCAGAACAGGAATCCTCAAAGTGTGGTTCTCTGACTAGCTGCATCAGCAAATTCTCAGGCCAAACCCTCAGCCTGCTGAGTCAGACACTCTGGAGTTGGGCCCAGGAAACTGTCTTAATAGAGTTTCAAGGTGATTCTTACCCATATTTAAAATTGAGAACCACTGACTTAGATCAAGTTACTTGACCTCACAAAACCTCAGTTCCATCCTCTGTCAGAAAGAATAACTGTAACTACCTTCTAGAGTTGTTCTGAGAGTTAAGCTGTGTAACTTGAGCAATGCCTTTAATATAAGTCCTGGAAAAGAGTAAAAGCATGAAAAACTTTAACAGCTTATATTTTCATTACAATTAGTAGCCTTTGGGCTAGTCTTATTACTAAAAAAAAAGTATGCACTTGGGAGACAATAAAACATATTAGTTGAAAGCCCAGCTGTTATATTGCTTGTACTCAATTGCTGAACTCAGATCTGGGAAGTGATTGACATTTCTTGTTCCTGTTTCCTCCTCTGTAGAGTTGGGATAATAACAAAATCCCTATATCATTAAGTTGTTAGAAAAAATAGAGTAGTTCCTAGCAAAAACTAAGTTTTCATTTAAATAGTGCTTGCTCTTATTATCATGTACTTGTGTTTGAAGGAGAACGGTTTTTTAATGTAAATTTATTCCAAGTACATTATTGGTCTACATTAAATTAGTTTCTTTCAATACTTATTTCAATACTTCTATTTTGTGCTATCCCTTAAGAATGACTCTTTCCTACCCCGCTTCATAAGTAATCCTTCAAAACATATACTTTTTGTACCTGTTTATTTTTTATTAGTTCCCAATTTCCTCTCCCAGGTGAATTAGAGCTCAGGAAGGATAAAGAAGGAAGATTTTAAATAAAGTATAAATAAAAATTTATGTCTGTGATGCTTTTAGGACTCAAAACAATCCTTAAACTTTTTCTTTTTTTTAATCTGCCCAATTTCCTATCACAAGGAATGGGTGCTTTATAGATAGAAGCTTCCTGTGCTGGAGAAAATCAGGGTTCACGCCTATCTAAAATACTTTCCTGAACTCTGAAAGCCAACTTAGCATTTCATGTCATTTTCAAAGTTTTTCTCACTCTAACAAAAACTGCTTGTGTTGTCTGGGATAGTTGGTGATTCAGTTTCTCAGGGAATATGTGACACATTGTGATGTAGTATAAAAGGATTTCAGAGTTATCAACTCCCAGACTCTTTATAATCCCCTAAAAATACATTTCAGCATCCCCTGACTGTGGCTCAAGGGGCCCTACCCACCTCATAGTTCTTCACCTGATCTTATTTTCTGGTCATCAATTTGATTTCTCAGAGACTGGCAGCACACGGTCTTCTTTGAATAGCCTCATGTCTATAAATCTTTATCTCAGGTTTTTTCAATTTTCCTCCCAGTGTCTGTTGATCCTAATCCCTAAATTTTTATCACTTGTAGCCTGAATTATAGGTGACCTTTTCATTGCTATCGGTCAGATTTCCACTTAATAAGACTGGAATGGCCCTTGTCATTTAAAAAAGATTAATGAGCAGTCCTAAATGAAAAGTGGAAGATAGAAGTACAGACACACACACACACACACACACACACACACACACACACACACAGAGAGAGAGAGAGAGAGAGAGAGAGAGAGAGAGAGAGAGAGAAATCAAAAGCTACACTGAAAAGTTGAGGTATTCATTGCTTGTATATTTTTCCTTCTTGTTTAACCCACCCTATTTTAAATGAATGATTATTAACCATTTCTGGTTGGGTAATTGGAATGTCATAATAAGCCACTGTGAATAAATTAAATACATTGTGCAGTAATTAATTATTATTTGAGGGAAAAGAAACCCAATGCATATTAGTGACCTGAATGTACTATTTTATAACAACACAAGTGAATCACCTGTAATTTTGCATTTCCTGTGTAATTTTCTTTACATACTTGCGGAAAGAGCTTAAATTTAAAAGTACTTCAAAGAAGACGATTACTTCCATGTAAAAAAAATTACTTGTCTATTTCCTTTCAACCTTCTTTGAACAGATATTTAATTATGCTGCTGGAGAGCACCTGATAAACATCCATCTTATGCAAATGAAGCTTATCTTTTTAAATGTTCACCTTCTCCCCTTCTGATTCTCTGATAAATGTGTCAAATTTGCATTTCTTTGTTCAACATTAATATAGCAGGGATTTCAGTGACATTGTGGTATTTGATGTAAGAATAAACCAAAGATGCCATTTCTGGGAATTTGGGTCCAAAGAGAATAGATGTGTGGATAAAAGAGATATTCACCTGGGGATGATGTTACCTCAAATTGTTTCTTTAGTTGTGCTAATTATTGACTAATACAAGATGCAGTGCTTTATTGGATATGTCAGGAGAAAATATACCTCTTACATCATTCAGAATATTTTAGCAACATGAAAAAAAATATGCTAGATTAAAAAGACAACCAACAAACTTTGGAAGAAAATAGTTTATTTACAGTGTGTGAAGTCAGAGAGAATAGACCATTGAATCATATATGCATTTAAAGGGTCTCAATTGGAACCTTGTTCTATTGGTTATTTTAGATATAAGGATTAATTTTACACAGATTTGCTGCTGTGGTATAGGAAAGTGCTATAGGTATTATAGGTTTGTAATAACTCCAGTGAGTGTCCTGCCTGTCTCCTACTATCACTGCTAGGTTGCTTCTCTTCAGGTATTTATTGAGCAACTATTATATAAAATCTAGACTTATCTAGTTAAGCCTTTTTTAAAAATGCTAAAAAAATTGTCATTTCTAAGATAAATGACAATTCGTGGGAAACCTACATGAGAAAAATGACAGAACCATACTACTACTACTAACAAATAATACAATCTCTGTTAAATACTACAGTCTACAGAAAAAGAAATGCATTGTAGCACTATGACAGAAAAGTAATTAGAGCAATGTTATCCAAACAATGTTCCATGATGGTTCAATAAGAGACTTTGTGAGAAAAATTGTTTTGTGATCAAATACAGAAAATGCTAAAGGCTGTGATGTTATCTTGGAAATTGCACACATGCGTTCACCTAGCTAAGCCTTGAGAATTGCTCCAGAGAGTTAATATTTTTATATTTTTAACTTCAATTACTGGTTTCTAAAGTACAAAATTGTATATATGTGGTTTGGGTCTTAATTTTCCCCCAACAACCATGTGTTAAAAGTGTGGTTGCCAGGGTGGCTCTATTAGGAGGTAATAGACCATTAAAGAGGTTATGGGATTTCCTAGGATCATTGGAAGCATGCCCTTGAAGAGGAAAGTGGGTCCCCGGCCCCTTTCTCTTCCACTTCCTAACCATGAGGTGAGCCGTTTTGCTCTGCCATGTGCTCCCCAAATTTGCCGTCTGGTACACCTGCTAGAGGAATGAAAGCAAGGGGTTTCCTTGATCATGGTCTGGAACCTCCAAAACTGTAGGCCAAAAAACAACCTTTTTCTTTTTTTTTTCTTCTTCTTATTTAATCTTAATTTTTGGTTGTTGTTGATTTTTTGGTACCAAGGATTAAATCCAGGGGTGCTTAATTGTTCAACCACATTCTCAGGCCTTTTTTTATTTTATTTTGAGACAGAGACTTGCTAAGTTGCTGACAGCCTCAGTAAGTTGGGGAGGCTTACTTTGAACTTGAGATCCTTCTGTCTCAGCCTCCCAAGACTCTAGGATTATAGGCCTGTGCCACTGTGCCTGGCTGAAATTTTTTTATTTATCAGTAAATTATTGTAAGTATTTTTTATAGTGATGGAAAGTGACTGATGTATACATGTTTTAAATACTGCCTACTAAGAAAAGCAGTTCTAAGATCTAGTTATTCTGGGAAGCCTCCTTAAATAATTATCCAAAAGCAGAAGATAGAATATATACATGGAATTTTCATGTTATAGGATTTTGTCATGGAAGTCATGGTATTGTACATTATTTCTGTGCACTCATAAAGGGTGAAATAATGGGAATTACATTAAATTTATATAATGCTTTTGGTATATGGTCACTTTGGCAATATTAATTCTGCCTATCCAGGAGCATGTTCTTTCCTTTTCTAAGGTTTTCTTCAATTTCTTTCTTTAGTGTTCTATAGTTTTCATTGTAGAGGTATTTCACCTCTTTAGTTAGATTGATTCCCAGATATTTTATTTTTTTGAAGCTACTGTGAATGGGGTAGTTTTCTTTATTTCTCTTTCAGTGGATTCATTACTGATGTACAGAATTAATATTGTCAAAATGCCCATAGTACCATAAGTGTCATACAAATTTAATGCAATTCCTATTACAATTCCAATGATATTCTTCTTAGAACTGGAAAAAGCAATCATGAAATTCATTTGGAAAAATAAGAGACCCAGAATAACCAAAGAAATCCTTAGCAAGTAAGGTGAAGCAGGAGGCATAATACCAGACCTCAAACTATACTACAGTTATAGTAATAAAAACAGCATGCTAATGGCACCAAAACAGACATGTGGACCAATGGTACAGAATAGAAGACACAGAGACAAACCCACATAAATACAGGTATCTCATACTAGACAAAGGTATCAAAAAAATTGGAGAAAATATAGCCTACTCAACAAATCATTCTGGGAAAAATGGAAATCTACATGTAACAAAATGAATTTAACCTTTATCTCTCACCCTGCACAAAACTCAACTCAGAGTGAATCAAAGACTTAGGCACTAGAACAGAGACACTGTGACTACTAGAAGAAAAAATAAGCCCAAATCTTCCCACATCTGTCTAGGAACTGACTTCCTTAAAACAAGACCCCTAAAGCATAAGAAGTTAAATCAAGAATAAAAAAATGTGATGGATTCAAACTAAAAAGCTTCTTCTCAGCAAAAGAAACAATCAATAATGTGAAGAGAGAGCCTACAGATTGGGAGAAAATCTTTACCACATGCACCTCAGATAAAGCATTTATCTCTAGGATATACAAAGAACTCAAAAAACTTAACACCAAAAATACAAATAACCCAATCAATAAATGGGCTAAGGTATTGAACAGATACTTCACAGAAGAAGATATACAATTGATCAAAAAAATATATGAAAAAATGTTCATCATCTCCAGCAATTAGAGAAATGCAAATAAAAACTATTCTAAGATTTCATCTCACTCCAATCAGAATGGCAATTGTCAAGAATACAAGCAACAATAAATGTTGTCAATATGGGGAAAAGGGTACACTCGTACATTGCTGATGGAAATGCAAGATGGTGCAACCATTATGGAAAGCAGTATGGAGATTACTCAGACAACTTGGATTGGAACCACCATTTGACCAAGTTATCCCACTCCCGGGTCTATACCCAAAGGACTTAAAATCAGCATACTATAGCAACACGGCCACATCAATGTCTATAGCAGTTCAACTCACCATAGCTAAACTGCAGAACCAACCTAGGTGCCCTTCAACAGACGAATGGAATAAGAAAAAAAAAATATATATATATACATATACATACACACACACACATATACATATACACACACACATATACACACATGCACACACTGGAATATTACTCAGCTTTAAAGAAGAATGAAATTATGTCATTTGCTTGTAAATGGACGGTGTTGGAGAATATCATACTAAGTGAAAGAAGCCAAACCCAAAAAACCAAAGGCTGAATGTTTTCTCTTACATTCAGATGCTAATTCACAATAAAGGCAGGAAGCGATAGGGAAGAATAGAGTTATTTTATATTAGGTAGAAGGGAGTGAAAGGAGGGGACAGGATATGGGGATAGGAAGATAGTAGAGTGAAACAGACATTATTACCTCATGTACATATATGACTATATGACCAATGTGATCCTGCAACATGTACAATCAGAAAAATGAGAAATTATACTCCATTTATGTATGATTTATCAAAATGTATAAATGCATTCTACTGTCATGCACAACTAATTATAACAAAAAATTTAAAAAAAAAATTTTAAAGTTGAAATAAACCAGTTAAATTTTTTCTTTAAAAACTTCATCTTTAGAGTTTAATCTTTGAAATAACTTTTCTTCCTAAAGTCATGAATAGTCATGTTTTTCCATGAAATACAACCTTTGTTATATAGTAAGACCATTGGTTGCACAGAATTTAAAAAAAAAATCTATACAAGTGTTGAAAGTCATTGCAAATGGTTACTAGGGTGATTTTGTGACTGAATGAAGCTAGCCTACTTTCTTCCTTACTTAGGGAATAAAGCTCAGCCTCTCTGCTTCACTACATGCCTTACCTCATTTCAAAGCCCTTTGGTTCCCAGGACATACAGGAGGGGTTACAGTATTGTCTTTGTTATTCTTTCCTGAAGCAGTGCAAATTTTGATCCAATATTGCACATTGCAGGTACTGGAAATCATTACCCTACCACAATTGTAAAATGCATTTTTCAAGAAATAGTTATATGTGAGAGGAAGTGTGCCTCAGAACTAATAAAGTACATCATTTCTTTTAAAGGTCAAGCCTGGCATTAGAATTGGGACATTTTGACCAAAGAAGAAACACTCTAAAATCACCACATGGGCACAGGCTTGATGTCAAATTTCCTTTAGTGAATTTCACCTCAACTCTTCTATTCTCTACCTAAAGACAAAAAATTACTCTTGGGACAACTTGAAAACAAAGTAGGAGACAATTTGTAAGAAATATGGAATTAAAAAATTGGCTTCTTCTATGAGCATAATTTATTTCAGATATTCTCAATTCTCATTTTCAGTATTTGCCATTAGCTTCACAAATAAAATAAAATGTCCATTTGAATAACTTGAGTATTACAGTTTAGTTATATCAAGTTTTTTAACTTATGTTGTAAGAAAACAACAAAAAACTACCCTGAAATTTCGCCTCACTCTAATCAACAGAAGAAGTAAAATAAAAAATCAATAAATAGAATGGTATCAAACTCAAAAACTTTTTCACAAGAAAGGAAATAATCAACAGTATAAAGAGAGAGCCTACAAAATGGGAAAAAAATCTTTGCCACCTGCACTTTAGAGAGGGAATTAATTTCCAGGCTATGTAAAGAACTCAATACATTGAACAACTCAGTAAATAAACCCCCAAGTAACTCAATCAATATATGGGCAAAGGAACTGCACAGGTACTTCACAGAAGGCAAAATATGAACAGTCAACAAATATATGAAAAAATGTTCAACATCTCTAGCAATTAGAGAAATACAAATTAAAACTACACTGAGATTTCATCTCATTCCAGTCAGAATGGCCATTATCAAGGATACTAGCAACAATAAATGTTGGTGAGGATGTAGGGAAAGGGTACACTCATACATTGCAGGTGGGACTGCAAATTGGTGCAACCCCTCAGGAAAGCAGTTAGGAAATTCCTCAAAAAGTTAGGAATGGAACAACCATTTGACCCAGTTATCCCACTCCTCTGCATTTACCCAAATGCCAAAAGTTGGCATACTACAGTGATGCAGCCATATCAATGTTTATAACAGTACAATTCACAAATAGTTAAGCTATGGAATCAACTGAGATGCCCAGCTATAGATGAATGGATAAAGTAATTTTGATATATATACCCAATGGAATATTAGTCAGCCAAAAAAAGAATGACTTTATGACATTCATGTATTAAACAGATGGATCTGAGACTATCCGGTAAATGAAATTACCAATCCCAAAAAACAAAAGGTTGAATGTTCTCTCTAATATGTGAATGCTAACCCAAAAGAAGGGTGGGGGGATAAAAATTCAGTGGATTAGATAAAGGGGAACAAAGGAAAGGGAGTGGGGATGGGAATAGCGACGAGAGTGGAATGAATCAGACATAACTTTCCTATGTACATATAGGAGTACACTGCATTGTGTACATCCACAAGACTGGGATCATCATCATCATCATCACCATCATCAATGAAAATTTAAATTTTTTTTTATTCTTCCACAAATTATTGCTCTTATGGAGTAGCACTAATTTCTTAGGAATCCCTATTTTCTAGAAAAACTCCTTAGAAAGTGAACAGTTTCACCATAGTGCTTCATGTTCTGTGCTTTTCCTTTGCAGAGGAATTGAGGAATCCCTGATCTCTTTGTTTCTTACATGGTAGGTCCAGTAGTTGTTATGCTCTTTAACATCCCATGTCCATTTTCATCATGTTACTTAACAAATTCTGAGTTTATTAGTTATATTCTACATTTGCTTAGTATTTGTTTCTGACAATTCAAATGTTAATTATATGGGAGCAGAGATTACATCTAATTTGTTCATCTCTGATTTCTCAACTCTCAGCAGATAGTAGGTTCAAGATGCATTTGTTGAGCTAAATGAACTATTAAGCAAAAATGAAAGTCAGGATTTATGACTTGCTATTAATTTCAAGAATAAATGTATAACTTTGGAATTACTGTGAAATGACTTGAAAAATTACTTGAGATCCTGACCTACCTGGTATTATAAAAGCTCATAGAATCATACTGGCATAAGAAATGGAATTTTCCTGCTGAGTGACCACTGAAATCTTTCAATATGCTATTTAGAAAATGTTCTAAGTGTTTTAATAATACTTTCAATTCTATGTAGTTTCAAAAAACTAAGTTACCTGGAGTTAGTGAAGAAAAGAATGCTGTTACAATGACCAAATATATCTCAACAGCAAAGCTACATAGACAATAAGATTAAAAAAACTACAAGTGACATTAGGTAGTAAACACTGGTTGACCAACTTCTTTTTTCTAAAAAGCATCTGGAACCACGGGTTTGTCCTTTGAACAGTATTCTTCTAATCCATCATATATTTTTTTAGTAAAATAGCTTTAGTTTTATCTGAAAAATCATAGTATTTCTACAAGTTCCAAAGACAAAAATTCTATTCAACCTAGATTAGAAAAAATAAATACAATTCTATACTATACATTTAGCCATATTAAAAAAAAAAAATAACCAGTATAGAATCCTTTCTTTGTTAGGGAAAAATTGCAATTATTTCTCAAATTTAATTAACAGAAAGTTATTATTTTAGTCAGTTTTTCGATGCTGATGCTGTGACTAAACAACCCGACCAGAACAACTAAAAAGGAGGAAAGGATTATTTGAGGGCTCACACTTTCAGAGGTCTTAGTCCATAAAAGGCTGGCTCCGTTCTGTGGGATTCAAGGTGAGACTGAGAGTGTGGCAGAGGGAAGCGGCTCACATCATCCAGAAAGCAGAGAGAGCTCCACTGGCCAGATACAAAATGTATACCCCAAAGCCACTCCCCCAAAGTCCCACCTCCTCCAGTCACACCCTTCCAGCATTCAGTTACCACTCAGTTAATCCCTATTGGGGCATTAAATCACTGATTGGGTTAAAGCTTTTAGGACCCAATCATTTCTCCTCTGAACCTTTTTGCATTGTCTCACAGGTGAGCTTTCGGGAGACAACACAGCTAAACCATAACAGTCATTTTTGTTTTTCTCTATCCAGTTGAGATTTATACCTTATATGGTTTCTCATGTGGATATTTTAAGGTAAATTCCAACAACTTAGACATTTACGTAGCCGTAGTGGGGAAAATCATTTCGTAGAACAATGAGGCTTCTTTTAAAGAAAAGTTTAAATGATTTATCAAATTCCCTATTTGATCATAATGTACTTCTTATTATCTCTGGACATTTCTCAACTGCACAATCATCAGCTTGCAGTGCTTGAGAAAGTTAATATAAATTGATCTTGTTCTTTTCTTTCTTTTTAATTGCTTTACTTGTAGTAAAGCAATTAAAAAGTAAACATAGAATCAGTAAACATAAAAACAGTAAACATAAAATCTGTGTGTGTGTGAAGTGTTCTTCATCTACAAATGTGCCTGTTTAGTAATATAATTCACTGGATGCTGAATAACTCAAAGTATACTTCTTACAGTTCTTCCAATGGACCTGAAGTTGTTACCATGAAAACCCACCTATAAATTTCTATTACAGGGTTTTCCTGAATTATGTTTTAAATCCCAGTACACTGTGGCAAAGATACCTTTTATACTAGTGTTCAGTAAATTTATGACCATAAGTCATAAATGTCTTGTTATCTATTTTTACATATAAAATTTTAATGGAAAACATTTGCATTTTCATATGCTCGTTCCTATGTTAGAAGGAAGGGATGAGTTGGGGTAACAGAGACTGTATGGGCTAAAAACTGACTGTTTACAGAAAAGGTTGCTGACCCTGTTTTAATTTTTATTGATGACTATTTACAAACTAAATTATGCTCATGAAAGTCAAAATATAGAACAAGACAAGCAGGTATACTGAAGGACCATAGCTGCTTCATGTGGCTCTACCTGCTGCTTCTGGGAAGCCTGGAGATAGGAGTCACAGGTTTTCAGAGGTAAAAGAGAGAAAGAAGAGTTGATATCAATGACAGTGGTTCAAAAATCAGCTTTCACTACTCAATCACTTTACCAATCAGGATCAAGAAACAAAGTGATATAGTTTTAAAATAAATTCTGGTTCTTTACTAAGTTTCCATCTGAATCACTTTTAATTATTGTGGCAGCTTAATGATTTCCTGATTACACACACACTGCTTCAATGTCAAGAACAACAACAAAATATCCAAAGAATTACATGGTTTGCTTCTCTGCAGAATAAAATAGGATTCAAAGAGTTGATTTAAAAATAAATAAATAAACTATCATTGTTTTACATTCGGACCATCACACATTTTATTAATTTAACCATATTACTGAAAATTTAAAATTAATGAATAACTTTAGTGTTAAGAAATCCAAAGCATTTTAAAGAGCTTTATCATATAATTTAATGAAACATAAGAATAGCATTTTCTGATATAAACTTAAAAAAAACTCACAAGGAAAGCAAGTTCAGATATGTAGTCTCACTGCAAATCCCTAAACTGAAATCCAAACAGGTTAGGAATTTACAACTCCTTTAGGGGAAGATGTAAATGTGTGTTTACATTCGATTTTTAAAAATCAATTATAGAGAAGAAAAATGTTCATTTACCTGCCTACTCTTGGAAAAAAAAAAGAGAAATTCAAAAATTGAAAACAACCCATCAACTACGTAGAGGTTAAAAGTTTTTCAGATCATTGGCAAAATTTCCTAGAATTGAGGCAGACCTTATATGAGGAACTTGCCACTAGGGCAAGTGCAGCTAAGTGCTCTGTGACCCAGCAGGAAGATGAAATGGGCTCAGTGGCAAGCCAACAAAAGCTTACATAACAAGCAAGCTTACATCTGCTTTCAGCCTACAGAGATGAGTAATGCAGAACATTTTAACCTTCTACCTAAAAAACCAAACCCTAGTCAAATATTTAAAGCAATGATTTTAAAGTATTGGATAATGACCAGTGCAAAACAGTTATTCCTGGTAGTTGGGGACTGGAAGCAAAGATTAACCCTACATTTGCCTTCATTTACTTTATTGAGATGATTTCCTTTTGATAAAGCTGGAGTTCTCAAAGATCTTTATAGTGTGATAGGTATGGCCAGGTCATAAGATATACGAATGTCGACAGTTAGTTGATACTGCAAAACAATATTTCAAAGAGGTTGTACAAATGTGTGAGAGTATTTCCCGTTTTCATTTTAACAATTCTGGGCTTATAGGCTTATAGTAGTATCTTAACATGTTTTTGATTTGCTCTACTAATTCATATCTTTAACAATCTTTGAAAGTATATATTGGCTATTTGGATATCATTTTTGTAGAGGGGTAGAGTGTCTCTAAATCTTATACTTTTTCTTTTGTTTTCTTTTGACTTTTTCCCCTTTGATTTGCTGTAACTTCTTGTATATTCCAGGCCTCAGTTGCTTATTTTTTTGTATTGCAAGTATCTTCTACTTTCTGGCTTGGGTTTTCACTCTTTTAATAGTTTTTGATTGACAGAACTTTGTAATTTTCATGATATCCAATTTGTCAAGAATGTTTATGCTTAATTCTTTTAAGGGTTATTTTCATGAAACATTTACCTATTCACATAGTGATGGATTTTAATTAACAAGACATAAATTAGTATGGGTATAAACTTCAAAACATAATTTAAGCTTTTCAGAAAGAATTGTATAGACCCCTATACCAAACGATAAAAGAAAACATATTTTTGAACCATAATTCTCTAGGTCTCTTTTATAACATGTCTCTAAACACGGCCAATACCAGTCAATACTTTCTAATACTGTAGGCATTATTCACCACTTCTCGTAGTGCTGAAGTTCATTATTTGCATGATTGGACATCAAAGGTATAGTATGTATTCATTTTACTAAGTGTTTTGCTAATGTACCACATATGTTACCAAGTTTTCAATGCCAGAGCGAAATGATATTATCTCATGTCAGGATAGTCTTATAATACTGCAGTAACAAGAATACCAAAATCTCATGAATTAGCACAACAAAATTGTTCTTCATGTTGGTTCTGTATATCAAGGTAATTGAGCATTTGAATCACGGTCATAATATATACTTTGGCATATGTGACAGTATTTGCTTCATGTGAACTGGAAATATTTATTAGCACTACTGATTCCTGTATGTATGGAACGCTAATACAATTTACCAACTAATGGTTTATACAGCATATTATAGGAAGTCTCCAAGAAACTGGATCACATATAGCTGACCAAAGGTAAGTTAAATTTAAAAGTTAGAAATCAACAATAAAAAGTTAACACCTACTTCCATCCAATATATTTGAGTTAAAGGCTAAAAGGCAATCTTTCAAATAACTTATGAACCAAATATGAAGTTATAGCAGAGAGTAAAAACATTAAAACTAAATAACAATGAAAGTCCAATGTGTCAAAACTTGTTAAAAGTATATAAAGCAAAAGTTTTACAAAATTTTTTGCAGTTAAATGCTTTTATCAAAAAATAGTAAATATTGAGTGTTAATGAATTTTGCAGCAAAGTAGCAGGACACAAGATCAATGTACATTAAAAAAAAAAAAAGGAGACAGGGTGAATTCCATGAAAATCAAAGGGTGGAGTAGAGGAAAGGAATAATGGAGGAGAGAGGAAAGTAAGAAAAGGGAGGAATGAGGTAATGAAATTGATCAAATTATTCTATGTACACATATGAATACTCCATAGTGAATTTAATCTTTATGTGTTCTATAAAGCACGAATTTAAAAAAAAAGCAATAAGTAAGTGGAAGGAAGATCAGTAGTGAGGAGGAAAGGAAAGGGAGGGAACGAGAAAGTACTTGGGACTAAAATGGAATAAATCATTTACAATTCATGTATGAATGATTTGTCAAAATGAGCTCCGATATTATTTGTAAAAATAATATAAAACATTTTAAAACCTTAAAACTTTTCCAAAATTGAATATGAAAAGTGGTGGATTATTGATTTAAAAAAGTTATGTATAAAAATCAAAAGTGAAAAACTCGGGGAAAAAAGAAGAGAAGAATATATTTTTGATGATAGGGGTAGAAAATATCTTTCAATAGGACTAAGCAAAAACCAAATAAGCTTTATGAATATGAATATAATTGCATCAAAATGAAAACTTCTTTAAGATGAAATACATAATTTAAAAAAGCCATAAATCACAATCACTAAAAAACAATTTGCTTTGATAATTTACATAAGACTTTGATACCAGTATGGAAAAAAAAAAAAAAAACCAAGAGAAAACTGGGCAAAATTATGAATATTCAGCATACACAGGAGTAAGTAAACCAGTTGCCTAATGTATTTAAAAATGCTCAACTTTAGTGTGATTATGAAAACAAATAAAAATTGAAAACAATTTAATATAATTTCAATTGGCAAAATTTTATACCTAATAAAACAAAGGGAGATTGTGGATGAA
Source organism: Sciurus vulgaris (assembly GCF_902686455.1). Classification (NCBI taxonomy): domain Eukaryota; kingdom Metazoa; phylum Chordata; class Mammalia; order Rodentia; family Sciuridae; genus Sciurus; species Sciurus vulgaris. Next base: position 53,646,901 of record NC_136468.1, read on the forward strand.
AAAGAACCCAGCAATTTTACTAAGCATAAACTATAAAGAAACTCTTGCATAAGTATCCAAATTAACCTATAGAAATATGTGGATTATAACTTTTTTTTTTGTAGTAGAATAAAAACCAATATTTATATTTCCATGCTCAGAGAACCTGAAATGGAAGCAAGGTTTTTGTAAGAAAAACTAAGAAGATAAAAATTGATTATAGTGGAGTTAAAATTTGGCATATCTCAGAAATGTTTTTGTTATTTCAAATCAATGAAATTCCAAAGAAACATCAACAGAATATAATGGAACTATGGAGTTGATTTGATTTTATGAACTCTCAAGTGGTAGCCTTAAATAAAACTTCCTCTTTCTAGTAAATTACTCAAGCTGAGTTCTTTATGAAATATTGTACCATTTACTGAAATTCTGTCTTTGAGTTCTCTCAGTTTTTGAATGCCTTCCATTATGGTGGAACCAATTACAGACTTTAAATGCTGCTTAAATGGTTTTTCTTCCTTCTGATACAAAGGTCAACTGTCTGAGGAATCTTTGGGTGAACTGAGTTTTCCTCTTGTACCACTTGAGACTCTGTGAGTCCTTGAGTTGCTCCCAGTTTTTAGCAGAAGCTTTTGACGCTCATGCCATCCATAGTTCTATCTCTTCAGGCTCAATTTGAATAAGTGATGGATTAGCTGTAAGGATTTCTTCATGATATAGCAACTCTTCTATCTAGTGGCACATTGGAAGTATAGAGATATTTCTCAGCAAAAATTGTTGGTTTTGCTTCAATTTTCAAAATTAATTTAGGAGAAGAGTTGCTAATGTTGATTGCTTGCTTGGATATTAATTCTTATTGGTAGGTTTTCAATGTACTTTTATGTTTATGTAAAATGTGGTTTCTGGTATCTCTTTGGCTACCATCTTTCTAGCCAAATATTTTATAGCATTTTGATCATGGTTTCATATATTGATTTTATTCATTCCAATAAATAACACATTTCTATTTGGATATGGATTTCAACATTTTCAAATGATTGATTTTTTGTTAATATTATCTGAGAGGAGAAAAGGGAATAATGAATTTAAAAATCAATATACTTTTTATTTTTGAACAAAGGTTAACATTTCTGCTGGGAATTGATCCACAAGAGGTTATCCTTAATATTTCCATAAATATATACTAGAACAGGAAGGCTAGAGACACATTTAGAGAATGATGATGCAGCTGGTCTTTTCCCCATTGTGGGTCTATTTTCTTACTCATTTGCATGCATATAAACCCAATGTTCTTATCAGCAATGGATGGTTAGATACTTAATTATTCAATACAGCTCCACATTTCAGTGAAAATTAACATGACTGCCAATTTCTAAAGATAACTTGGTAAAAGCCCTTGAGAAATATGATTTAAAATACTGCCTTTGAATAAAATGTGATTTCAGTCAACAATCCCTTCTCCTTGCTAAAGGAGTAGAGTGATGGTGGAGATAATTCAGAATGGTGGGGAAACCCCTGTGTTCTAGATTTGACTTAAAGAACTTTGTCTTTTCTAGAACAGAAGAATTTGTCTGATTTTGATGGGTTGAAGTTAATATTCAAATGTGTTAGTTTTCCTTTGAGAACTGGTACTAGAACTATGTTTGATACCAAGGTAAATGAGCTTCGCATTGCTGTAAATGTAGCTCCTGTTCACAGACATTTTAGGCTGTGTTGTTCATAATTGAGAGCAAACTATGTAAGGGTGACTGCTCTAAATATAATACAAGAAAATAATTTGCATTGATTCATTGTTCTTTCACTGGGCAAATATGTATTTAAAATAAAGAAATATAATAAATTGATATGTAGTCATACAATTTGTGAGCCTAAACATTTTCAGTTCCTTGACTTCAGAATTGACAGCCATTTTCTTGACAAGTTTTTAAAGTCCTGTCTGCCTGTAACTATTCATTTTTGAGAAAGAAATTTTGAAAAGATTTTAAGGGTACTGTAATTAAGGTAAGAACTATGGAGAAAAATGTATTGAGGACTATGGCAAATAGTGGAACAATTTCTTTCATCTATATACACAATAATATAAGAAGGAGATAATTGGATTCTTCTGGTTACCTTAGAGCCTCACTTAGTTTTTCTGGGTCATTCTTTCATTTTTCGATGGTCACATTACATTTTCAAAGCATCTTCCAAACTCTATTCATTTTCATAGCCCTTTTATCTTCTCCCTGATTTGAAAATTTCTCACATTGATATAATCATCTATACATACCTATTAGGTGGTATTTATGAATAATTCCCTGTCTCCATTTTAACTTAGGTACCAGACAGTCATCACCTTAAATTTTACAGCACAGAAGAAATATTATTCTTTATAAAACAACTTTGCTTTATAGATCTTTTAAAGATATTTTTCCTTGTTTTACTAACATTTCTATTATTTTCTTTGTATTCCAATTTTTTATGTTTGCTTTTCTTCCTTGTATCAGTTTGCATTTGTCATGAAAAACATAGACACTACAGAATTATGAAAGTGCATTATTTTATGTAGGGACTAGAGCTTACAAATTGGAAAACACCAGGAAAGCAAAGGACTGAAGCCCATACCAGAGGATTGGAGACACAAATATTGATGTCAGCTGGAAGCCAGAGCTGGTGAAGAAGATCAAAAACGCAATAGGACTGGCTTCCATGACAACAGAGTGGAGCCCATGGAGCCGTTTGCAAAACCACTGTCTGAAAGGCCAGCAACACTTCCATCTCCCAAATTTCATCTGAATTTCTCTGATTGACAAACTCTAACCCAGAACTACCCAGGAAAGAGCACTTTGGGAAATGTAGTTCCCAACTTAGGAGTTCATGGAAATGTTGTTTGCAACAGGAATGCTCCTATCAGAAAGAGAATCATGTAGGCAACACAAACAAAAAGCCAAGCAGAAAACATGCAGTCTCTTCTTATTTCTTAAGGAATATGTTGGTGGACATTTCCATCGTCATCCAAATTTTTGAAATAACAATTATGGAGTTAATCATTCATTCCATGTGTTTGTATACATATGATTTGATAATTACCATTCACTGTATACTTCCATGTCTTAATGTATTTTTTATGAATTAATAAGTTGATAATTCAACATCAAAACCCATTTGGAAGTAACCAAATATGACAATTATTTATTTTGGTATTCAAACACACTATATAAATATTTTCTGAGTTGCTAACAGTCTTCTATCCTCATCTCATACTTAGGAGAAGTAGGAGATTAATGTAATGGTGAAGCTGATTAGAAAGATATGCTACTGTCTATGTCATGTAAAAACAAATTATATTCATCTTCCACATGGATGGGGATGGAGAAGGAAAAAACATGCCAAAATAATACCAACATTGGGATTTGTTTTATTACCACAAACAGCACATGGTGGATCACCAAATTTTGGAAATATTTAAATCACTAATTTCAGTAGGGATATGATAGAAACTGCCTCCCTGCATCATTTAATTTTTTTAGAGCTTTGTAACAGAATTTTATTAGCATTTATAAAATATATTTCTACCTAACAGTGACCACATCGTAAGAGATTAATTTGAAAACATTTCTACACTAATTTCACTATCTATTAAGGAATACTAATATGAACAGCTGATCTTTTAATTCAATCTTACAGAAGTGTTTATTCACTAATAAATTTTGTTTTCTGATTTAAAAATCATCTTTTCATCTTGCTTTTTTTCCCCTGCAGCTAAACTAGAAATTTGTATTTTTTCTGCTAAAAAACAAAAACAAAAACAAAACAAAAAAAGAAATGACAAATTCTTTCTTATAAACTGCATTCTCTGATTTTCCTGTCAGCCTGCTTCAAGAAAATCCATGTGTTCAGTATGCTTGCTCGCAGTTTGGCCCATATTAAATGGTTGTTTAATCCAAATATCTGAGCCGCAAACTGAGCTGATCCTTCTGGAGAAAGTATGGTGGAGCAACCAAGACCACTAGGTAATCGAAGTGAAGACCACACATCCTGAGCTCCCCAGTCTGGTGTGAGGGGAGGACAGCTGATAACTGGATATGCAGTGTTACCAGACATCACTGGGCCCAAACCATTGCTTCTACCTGCCACTGCCACAAATACAGTAGGAATGCCATCCCCTTCATACTCAGCTTTAATCCTCAGAGTTTCATCTGGTCCTTTATGGACAGATGTTACCCGAAGTTCACAGGAAATTCCATAATTTCCATAAGCCTTCTTGATTTTTTCTCAGTGGCAGAGATCAGAAGTTGAACCCATCAGTACTATAACCCTGCACTGACTTTCTGACTTCAGAAGCAACTCTACTCTCTCTGCAACCCACTCAAAGTTTTTCTTTACTATCTGGAGCCCTTCAGGAGTTACTTCCTTGAGGTCACAATAAGACCGTCTTTCTGCTGGCTTCGATCCCCTGATGGCCAGAGTCTCCAGGAATCATTATCAATAACATCAGCAAGAACAATTTCTTTTGTGGTTACGTCAACACCAAATTCAATCTTCATATCAACCAGTGTACAGTTCTGAGGCAACCAGGATTTCTCCAATATTTCAAAAATAGCTTGTGTAGCATGACTCATGATATTCACTTCAGTTTGGCCTATAACAACACCAGCAAAGCAAAGTTTTGCAGCAATTAGCTGTTCCTCAGACCACTGTGGATCATTATTTGCTCATCCTTGAAAAACATCTCCACTTTTGGTGGGTAAAACTTGTATCCTTCCTTGACACCAGGATTTCTTTTGAGAAAAGAACCAGTTGCTATTCTTCTACAAACCCATTCAATTGGAATCATTTCACACTGGGGCGCAATGAAAGCTGTTTCTCCATATTTTCTCATGAAAGCAGTTTTGATACCTGCTTCTTGTAACAACTGAAAAATACAACTGGTAATTTTATTGGAGATTGCAGCTTTTCCTTCCAGATGATTCTTTCTAGCTGCATTTCCTGCTGTAATCTGGTCCTTGGACTGCAGGAGGACTTTTCCTGGACTATCTACCAATTCATAGACTTCTTTGGTTTTACCCTCATAGAGTTTCTTGCCAATGTTCAGTACACTATCAATCTGTGTTTCTCTCACAGATTCACTGAAACGGAATTAAAATGAAGATACTTGAGAATCAGCCTCTGGGACAGGAATTGCCCGTGTTTCTTCTAGCAAAGCAATAAAACTTCTTCTTCTTCTTCTTCTTCTTCTTTTTTTTTTTTCTCAAGATCGTGTCTTTGTTATTGGATGGTCATCAGGGACAAGGACTGAGCTTTTGGCAATAAATTTGGTTATCCCAGATGGGACCCAAGAGCAGTCCCTGTTGCTGCTTTCTTGGGCATGTTGCCAAAAGCTCGGTCCTTGTCCCCGATGCCTATCCAATAACAAGGACTTGGTTTTGAGGAAAAGGAAAAAGAAAGTTTATTGTTTTGCTAGCAAAGAAGGAACATGGGGGACTCCTATCCCAGAGGCTGTGATTCTCCATTTAATGTTTTTTAATAGTGATGCTAACTAATTTCTCTAACTATCCAAAGTATGTAGTATTACACTTGATTAACTCTCTTTGACTAGTGACTATGAGAGAAATTTGAGAATCTTTTTCTTCACCATTCATATCATACTCAAGGTATGTAACCAGTGTTATATATTCTGCCACATGGTAGTATACATATTCCAATTACACATTCAGGGATCCTGGGAATAACATTGTAGTTTGCTGTAGATCCAGTGGACCAGTGGCAAATGGACTTACGAAACTTCATTTATTACCTGTCATCCATAACTCCATTTTAACAACAGGAACATGAGAGGGATTATTGTTTGGTTCTTTTTTCTTTATTGATTTGTTTGGTTCAGTTTTATATTGGCTCATGTCAGCATTTAATGATTTAAATTATGATTTAAAATTTCAGTCATCTGTTCTTTGCAGTCACCTGGGGAAGTGTCTGTATTCACTTTAGCGAAGATTGAAGGGATATTTATTGTGTGAATGCTTTGGATCCTTCCTCAAGGGTTCCAGACTTTCTTTCAATCAGTGGTCTTTGGTCTCTAAACTGACTTAAGTGGTCACAATGGTGGGAGCCTATGATTTTCCATTGCAAGACTATCAACTTTCTGCTTGACAGACCTTGACTATTTTATTACGCAAAATGGGGTATATCCTTGCCAAATGGCCTTCTGTCAAACTCCCGGGAACATCATGATTTATTAGCCATCATCTCAGTCTCCTATAGGAAAAAGTATAATTTCCTCTTACAGTAATTACATCTCCCTTGCTTCTCACAGCCAAATTCTGCTTCTTGGGCTTTGCTGTCCTGAAACCCATCATTCCCCTTTAAAGTTACCCAAGTTGGATGCAGGAAGAGTTGGCAACATCCCTTGACTCCAAAGATTGGTCACTACTGAATTTCCCAAAGTTCAGATGCCTTTCCCATCAAGGCATTCCTAATTACTTTAATTGTAAAGAAGTGTTTTCTGAACATATTTTGTAAAAATGGAAAAATTGGTTATTCTTAGTTTTTATGAAGTATATCCACTCTATCTTTCCCACTTCCTTAAGCCATTAGAGTCTTACTTCATTACCTTATTAAATAATTTACTGCACCTCTACCTTTTTTACTCTAGATTGTTTTATGCCAGACTTCAAGGAGCCATTCAAGAAAATTGCTAAATCCACAGCCAGGTATTTTTGGCAACATTTTCAGTCCTTTGTCATGGGTGAATATCCTTATGTGAATCAATTTTTTTGAATTTTATCTTCTATATCTCCTGTTCTTACATCTTTAAGATCCATGGTCATGCATATTCACTCACTGCCTATTGGTTCACATTTTGTAGGCTTCCTCTTCCTTTGACGTTTAGAAAATCGTAGTTCAGTCTACATAAGTCTGGTTATCAGGCTAGAGGCAAAGGGTGGTAATGGATTTCAAGAATCTTTCAGGAACATGCTACTAGATATCTACTTCAGGTAAAGTCTTATCATAGACTGTCCTGAGAAATTGCCTCTATGTGTCAGGAGGGAAATGGGGAGCTTGGAGACACAATGGGTTTGGGATCATCAATTCAAATATCCCTCTTCTAATAATGTTTTCCATCATGATCTTGGCATTACATCAAAGACCTTGAGTTACTCCCAGTTTCATAATTATTGATACTCAGAAACCCTTATTATCATAACTTGGACTTGACTTTAATTTAGTCAGCTAATGGCTGCATTATATTAGACTGTTATTTTAACCATAGAGGATTTCATCTTTCACAGCATTGATGCATTGATTGCATTGATTGCATTGGATGCATTGATTTTATGGTTTTATTTTGTGAGGTCTTCTATGTCATTAAAACCTGCATCCCAAACCACTATCTTCATCATTATCACTGTCTCTATAGTGACCAAACAATGTACCCATTTCTCTATCTAAACCTTGGCTCCAGCTTATCACAATTAGGCACAGGTCAAAATTTTAGTAATTGTGTTGTCACTACATGTCAGGAATTATGGTCATCTACTTGTGAACAGATAAACAATCTAACACCAAAATTTTACCCTAATTACCTGTATTTATGAGATATTTTTGATACAAATTGTGCTAACTCAGATACTTTGTAATTAAAGCCTGAATAAAGATTGTGAACATTGACTTTATTTGGAAATGCAAACCTGGGGCTATAAGAATAAAGGGGAATATGAAGGAAATGAGTGTGAGGCAGGGAAGAGAAGAAAGGACAAATTGTTTCATTATCCATTTGGCAACCGTGTCAAAAGTATAATGCAATTGTTTTTTTAGATTATGAGGATCATCTTCCAGAGAGCAGATGTGAGCCCATCCATCTCAAGCAGCTTTCCAGGAAGACAAGATCATTCATTTCTCTTGTCTGTCTTAGTTCATTGTAGTGTGTTGTCATTCCCAGACTTCTGGTTATGTTGAGGAAAACAGACTGCATGAGCTGGATTTCACCAGAATCAGGAGGAATTACAGAGGTCCAGATGCTTGGAGAGTCTGGCCAAGTTCTATTTTACACAACTTAGTGAGGCATATACAAAAGAGCTCTTGCGAAAGTCCATTCTTCATCCCAGAAAGAGCTGAGACAGAAATATTAGGAGAAAAAGAGCAGACAGTAATAGTACGTTTCTATTGGTCTAAGATCTTGGAGATAGGCAAAGATGAACTATCTTGAGAAGCATGTAAACTTGCCTCAATTCATTATCCACATTTTAAATTATAGTCATTTTTAACTTCAAGTACTATCTGTATTTTTGCAAATCATTGTATCCCTTTGAATGAAACAGCTTATAACACAAACTCAAGGTGTCTAGAATTTATTTTTTGAGCTAATTAACATGTATTTCTTCACATACTCATTTTTTGTGTTCAGAACACTTAAAATCTACTCTGCCATTTCTAGGTATAATGTATATACAGTGTTATTAACTATAATTACTGTGTTATGCATTAGATCTCTTGAACTTATTCCTTCAATCTATGTAAGATTTTGCATCCTTTGAACAACATTTCCCACTATTTCTCCTAACACAAGAGCTCTTGAATTTGGAGCAAATCAATTATGAAATACAGATAAAATATCTAATCGAAGATTTATGATATAATAAATGAAATTTCAAAGGCTGAATTCAGAAGAAAGGATATAAATTTAAGAGTTAAAAGTTGAAAATGTGGGTCTGACAGCAATCAATGAGATAGGTAGCATATAAAAGGGAAAACCACCAAGGACTGTATTTTACTATATGGATTTGATGAAGGGCTTATCCAACTTTCATCACTTTTTCCATTAATGGAACCTAAGGATGGAAAGACAACAAGCAGTTCTTCAAGGTTACATTGGCCTGAAGCTAACATTTGACTAGCAGTTAAGGATACTTCCACAAATATTATTTTTTTTAGTTCTTATAATAGACTTAAAAGGTGTTAGTGTGGTAGGTACTTTGTATTGTCTCTGAAAATTTGCATTCCATCTATCCTCTAAGGGGAGTGGTTGGAAATCTAAAAACTAATTTTCAAGATTGTCATTGTCTCTACTACTAGACTTCAAACTGTTTCACTGATTTTTTTTTACACTGGCATGTTATTTAAAAGGCACAGATATGGCAGAGCCTATTCTCCTGGTGATATAGCTGCTGGTGAACATGAACATAGAGATCTGGTTATTTCAAGGTAATTACAGCACTGGACTCATTGACCTCGTACTGTGTGGGTACAAAAGTAGCTGTGGCAATGGTAAAGTGGCAGTTTTCTGATCTTGGTTCAACAGCTATATTGGGCATGCCCTAAGAAATCAACAGTTGAATCAGGATGCCCAAAATTCTACAAATTGCCTTTCCAATTATTCTGAACATTTTTAATTCTCTTTATTAAATGTCCTTTGCATGAATATTGCCATGCCATCTTATACTTAATCAAGCTTTCTTAAAAATCGGGATAATTGTAGACTTACATCAAATTGTAAGAAATACAACAGATTGAGGTCTTTTCCCCTTTAAAATTTTTCTTAGTGGTAATAATCTTGCAAATTTATAGCAAAATAATCAGCACCAGGATATTAATACAGAAACTGTCAAGATTCAGAGCATTTCCATCATGGAAAGAATCCTTCAGTTTTCTTTTTATAACCATACCAACTCCCCTTTCATTCTAAACCATTCCTTGATCCCTGAAAACCACTAATGGGTTCCACATTTCTATATTTGTTTTTCAATTCAAGGTTATTATATTAGTTGTCTACAACTGCCATCAAATCATACCATAGAGTTGGTGGCTAAATAACAGAAATTTATTCCCTCATGTTCTAGATAGCTAGAAGTCAGAGATCAAGGTACTAGCATGGCTGGTTTCCTTAAACAGCTTCTCTCTTTTGCTTTTAGATGGCCATCTTTTCCCTGTGTCTTCACATTCTCATCCCACCACGTGTGTGTGTGTGTGTGTATGTGTGTGTGTGTGTGTGTGTGTGTGTGTGTAAGGACTCCCATCATATTGTACTCGGCCCACCTTACTGACCTTGTATTACCTTTATTTTCTCTTTAATAGCCACCTACAAACATGGTCTCACTCTGAAATACTGGGGCTGGGACTTCACTAGAATACAAATTTTGGAGTAACACAATTTAGCTCCTAACAGTTATGTATGTGGCATCACAGTAGGAAAATTCATGGAATTGGCTTTTTCTCAATCACTGTAATTCTCTGGAGATTAATTCAGGATTCTGTGCATAAATGGTTTGTTCCTTTTGATTTCATAGTATGAATATGCAACTTCATCCCTCAAAGCATATCTAGGTTGTCATCAGTTTTTGACTATTTGAATAAAGCTGTTACGAACATTCATGTAGGTCTGTGTTTTATATGAACCTAAGTTTTCTTTTGTACAGGAAAATGCTCAAGAGTATAATTGCTGGGTTATATTTTGGTTCCATGTGTAAACATTTAATAAAATGCCAAAATGCTTTTATGAGTGGTTAGGCCACTTACCTTCCTATAAGCTATAAGTGATCCAGTGCTTTGCATCCTCACCAGCATTTGGTGGTATCTTTTATTATTCTTTTTAACATTATTTATTTTAGTAGATGTGTAGTGATATCTAATTATAATTTTTTTCTTTCTTTTTGGTACCTAGGATTGAACCCAGGGGTGCTTAACCACTGAGCCATATCCCCAGCCTTTTATTTTGAGACAGGATCTCACTCAGTTGCTTAGGGCCTCACACACTGCTGAGGCTGGCTTTGAATTTGTGATCCTCCTGCCTCAGCCTCAGGAGCCACTGGCATTACAGGTGTGTTCCACCATGCTGGACTTATAAGTAATGACTAATAATGTTGAGCAGCTTTTCGTGTGCTGATTTTCCATCTGTACCTCCTCTTTGGTGAAATGGCTCTACATGGTTTTAGCCTATTTTCTACTTAGATTGTTTATTTCTTTACTATAAGTTTTGAGAGTTCTTTTAAGTTCTAGAGACTGGTTCTTTGTTGGAAATAGAGTTTGGAAATTTTTTTAATCAGTCTGTAGTTTGCTTTTTTTCTTTTCTGTTTTTCTTTTCTTTTCTTTTTTTTCATTTTTAAGTATCAAACCCAGGGTTCTGAGCATGCCAGACAGTGATATACCACTGATTTTATATATATATGTCTATATATATATTCATATTCAGTCCTGGTTTCTCCTTTTACTGTCATGTTTACTAACAAGTCTAAATATTTTTGGACTTAAGCATGCTAAATAGTGATACACTACTGATTTTACATATATACACATATATGGATATTCATATTCAGCCCTGGTTTCTCTTTTTACTGTCATGGTTGGTATCAAGTTTAAATATTTTTTTGTAACTGCACCCCCAAAATGTTCTCTATTCATTGCTTTCTAAAAGTTTAATAATTTTTCTTTTACATTAAAGTTGTAATTTAGTTTGAGTTAGTTTTTGAACAGGGTTTAAGACTTGGGTATTGTTTGTTGGTTTATTTTTCATCTTACCTACCAATGTCCAGTTCCTGCAGCATTATTTGTTGTAAAGGTTATCTTTCCTCCATTAAATTGCCTTTGCACCCTAGTCATACATCAGCTGGGCATATTTGTGTAGGCCTACTTCTGGGCTCTCTGTCCTGTTCCATTGACTTATGTAGCCATCAACTGAGTCTTGATTACTGGAGCTGTATGTTAATTGTTAAAATCAGGGAAACTGGTCTCTCCAGTTAGTCTCCTTTTTCAAAATTGTTTTAGCTATTATGATTCTTTTGATTTTCCATGTAAATTTTAGAATGAGTTAATCTATATCTATCTATCTATCTATCTATCTATCTATCTATCTATCTATAGGATTTTGATAAGATTTTTAAAATCTGTATATCAGTTTGGTGAGAATTTACATTTACTCTGTTGAGCCTTCTCATCAATAAATATGGTTTATTTTTCCATTTATTTAGATTTTTTCTTTCATCATTGTTGTTTACTTTTCAGCATATACATACTACAAATGTTTTATATCATGTAAATTTTTGTTTTGTTTCATGTTTATAAATAGTATGGCTCTTTCAATTTCATTATCCACATATTTGTTGCTAATATAGAGACGCTTTTAGATTCCTCTGGAATTAGCATATAGACAGCCATGCCATCAGCAAAGAGAGGAATTTTTATTCCCTTCTGATCTCTGATCTTCATGTCTTTCTCTCACTCTTTTTTTTTTTTTTTTTTTTTTTTTTTTGTGCCTGGATCCACTAGCTACAACCTGCAGCTCTATATTGAATGAGAGTTGAGCATATGTAGACTTGTCTTGTAATGGATCTCAGGAAGAAAGGTTTCAGCCTTTCACTATTGTGAAGAACGTTAGCTATAGAATTTTTATAGATACTGTTTATAAAACAGAAAGTTTCTCCTTCCTTCCTATTTTTTTCTGACACTTTTCATTGCGAATAAGAGTTACTTCTGTCAAATGATTTTTTTCTAGATCACGCTATTTTTTTCCCCTAACTAGTTAAGATACTATGTTATGCTGACTATTTAATATTGAACCTGTCTTGCATTCCTGGGATAAACACCATTTGGTCATGGTGTTTACTTCCTTTTCTATATTATTGAATTCCATGTGTAGTATTTTGTGGAGGATTTTTTTGCAGCTAAACTCATGAAACATATTGGTCTACATTTTTATTTCTATATTGTCTTTGGTTTTAATTTCAGTGTAATCTCACAATATTAGTTTCATAAAGTAAATAGGAATATGTTTCTTACTCTTCTATTTTCAAGAGGAGATTATAAAATATTTTTATATTTGGGGTTAGAATAAATATTTTATGACAGAGATAGGATCATTCAGAGAAAATATCTAGTCTTGGAGACTTTTTTTTTAAGGTGGCAAAGGATAGTTACATGAATTAAGTTTATTTAATAGGTACAGAACTACACGAATTTTTTATTTAATGTTTAGTGATCTATACTAGGTTTTGTTTTCCAAGGAAGGGCTAATTTCACTAAGTTGAAAATTTATGTGTATAAAGTTTTCTCAGATCTTCTCAATGTCTATAGGATCTGTAGTTCTATCCTCAATTATATTCATGATACTAGTATCTTGTGTTTTTCTGTTTCGGTTTTACTGATTTCTGCTCCTACTTTTATTATTTCCCTTGTCTACTTGGTTGAGTTTATCTTGCTCTTCTTTGTCTGGGTTCTTGAGATGGAAATTTAGATGATTTCTTCTTTCTAATTGTGTATTTAATGCTGTGATTTTCCCAATGAGCACTACTTGAAATGTCTTCTGCAATCTTTCATGTATTGTCCCTTACATTTAGTAAAACTTGTTTTTATATTATTTCATAGATTTCATCTGTACAGGTTATTTATCAGTGTGCCATTTTGCTTAAAGTGTTCATCAAATGAATACATTAAGATGCAGCCATTAAGCCCTAGTAGAGACCATGTACATGACTATGAGACCTCAGGTCATTATGCAACTAGAGCCATCTGTCATTCCTTAGGATATTAGTAGACTGATTTGTGAATAGATATCCTACTTTCCCTTGACACTTACTTCTCTTGCACTGATACATCTATCTTGCCCAACCTGTAGGCTCTCAGGAAGTTTCCTACAGCCTAATTATAGTGAAGAAAAATACTCAGTCCTGGTTCACAGAAAGGTCTGCAAGATTTGATGATATGATGATAATCATTGGATTCAATCTGTTTCACATAAAAATATTGCTAAGGGGTAATTTTTAAAAATAGATCTCATCCTTCCAGCAATGAACTCTGTAAACAGTACACTTGAACATCCACTTCATATGGAGGGAAAAGTCATCATAAATAGAGGTATATATTTAGTCCTATGAAATAATGAATATCTTGGCTTTAGTTAGGAACTTGAAAAAAATATTGAACTATTAAAGGAAAAGAATCTGGAAGGTCAGAAGGCAAAAAGTAGTTACTTTATACTTCACTGAATGGAAATGATGCCCTTGTCAGTGAGAACCACATTTAGAATCGTATGATGGGAGAAGAGTAGATCTGAAAGCCAGGTAATTCTCTAGGATGTCTTTGGTACTACCATGACCAGTCAAAGTATGAATAGGGACTTGTATGACTAAGAAACAAAACTCCTCTAAGTTTTAATTTAATAACTCGGGCACTCTAAAAAGCAATCAAATGACTTTGGTCTTGATTGGAGAAATTGATGGCCAATGATAAAGGAAATACTGACTCTGTGGTACCAGAGATGATAAATATCATTCTTGGCTCTGTGGTTTGGAGGATTATAGATTATAGCTTCAGTTTTTTTAAAGTGTAATATTTGTGACGAAGCTTAATGTGCACATTTCTTGTTGGAGAGCATTTGAGACCCCCTGTCCTCACATGAGATACAGATAACTCTGAGGTTGTACACAGATCTGAGGGACATAATAGATGAACTATACCAGTTCAGTTTATCTGCCTCTTCAGGAAAGATATTATCTATAAATCAGTGGTACTCAGTGAGTTACCCTAAAAAGCAGTGGAATGGATTATATGCATTAGGCAATATTTTTGGTATGTAAATCTGCATGAAAATTTAAATAAAAAAATTAAATCACCATGACCTATATAATTAGAAGTAAATCATGAAGAGCTCTTTTGGTTGGCACTGCTAAAACATCTTTTGTGAGATTATTAAAATCGCAACTCCAAGTTTGATCTTATGGTACTAGAATATGAGTTGAATGGGAGTGGTGAGATATCCAGTTTAATAGGTAAACAGGGCAGACTCACAGATTGCATAGAGGATCTATATGGTGTACCAGTTTTAAACTTCCCTTTGGGGACTAGGAGTGGCTAGATATACTAGCAAATAAGTGAAGAAAGGCTAAATTGCATAGAACCATTTATACCATGAAAGAGGCTTATTTTAGTTAGATATTTTGCTGCTGTGATGAAAATTCCTGGAAGAACAATTCTAGAGGAGGAAAAGTTTATTTGTCGCACATGGTTTCAGAGGTCTCAGTCCGCAGATTGCTGACTCCATTGCTCTGTGCCTGATATAAGGCAGGACATCATGGTACAAAAGTGTGAGGAGGAAAGCACCTTGGGATATGGCAATCAAGAAGCAGAGAAAAAGAGCTTTGGTCACCAGTGACAAAATATGAATTCCAAATGGATTCCTGCAATGACCTATTTCTTCTAGCCACACCTGACCTGCCTACAGTTAACTTATGGTTAACCTTCATAAGCAAATTAATTTACTGATTAGGTTAATGCAGTCATAACCAAATTGTTTCAACTCTAAACTTCCTTACAGGGTCTCACATATGAGCTTTTGTGGTCATGTCTTATTTAAACTGTAATAGGGCTGTATGTTTATCTTAGGAACCATTGACAGGGTCTTAGGTAGTGGGCTATGACACAAATTTCATTTTAGAAAAAACTCCAGTGATAGAAATCTTGAGAATAAAATGGAGAAGCAAAACTAGAGATAAAAAAAATTACTTTGGACTTTGTTATGATGATCAAGCCAAGACAACAGAAGTTTCAGTTAAGGCATAGCAATGGAGAGCCAAGAGAGATATTAGAAGAAATCATGGCGGCACTACTTGGATGGAAATGAGAACTCCAAACAACATTATCATCATTATAAAATATTATAAAGAGCTTACTTTGTGTTTTGTGTGTCACCAATTAATTTCCATGAATTTATATATTTATATTTGATCTTGGTTTCTTGACCAGAGGGATGGCAGTTCCAGTCACAAAAGTTCGATACACTTGAGGAAATAAGTTTATAAAGCAGACCTCATTTCTCTCAGTAGCAAAGACAACTTTGAACCTGAGGTTTTTCTGTGTGCTTTTTCTTCTTTCTTTTTGGCTCATTTTTTTTTAAATCAACTGGGGTATGTTAATTCCTACCCTGCAAAATCACTATGATATTTAAAGGAAATAAAATATAGAATGCATCATTAAACATAGTGGACACTCAAGAACTATTAATGCCTTCACTCCTTTCCGTCCACCTTTTAATTTGAAAAAATGCATTTACAATATAAAACTCTTTGGTAAAATAGCCATCAATTATAATATTATAATGTTGGGGTATGCTAGTGTTGTATCGTTGTCTTTAAATTTAGTTTGATGGAGGCATTTCCAAATTTTGCTACTAGATATTTTCAACTCTCTTTTTGCTAAAATTCTATTAGAACCATAAGTTAAAATGCAATGTTGCATATTTTGTGTTTGAAGCTATGACAAAGCAACTGCAATATTACATTTTTGTGGGGCAAAGTAAAACTCTACATACAGTTTAGTTTTCATTGTTATAGCCATAGGATACATTTATTGTCAGTGTCTTACAGAATTTTTTCTACATTTTTATAAGTTGAAATCAGCTTCGGACAGATCTAAACCACTATGTAACTGCTATGTCTTTTTGCAATTGTGATTTGTGTTTAAATAAGTTATCCTTTCTTACTTTATTTCTTTGATTTAACATCACATTAGCCAGGTCACTCACCGTTGTACCCACTAAACCTTTCATTTAAATTTACCAAATGGTCAGGTTGTTCTGAAAATATGAGATACTATAAAGCATCCTACTGGGTGGGCAGCACTGCTTAATTGTGCAGAGCATGGATTCAATCTCCTTGAAAGTGCTTCTACCCTGTCTGTGATAGCTTGCTATGATTGCCAAGTAAATTATGTCTGTGTCTCCAGCACATGAAAATGTTACAGATGCAATGCATTCATTTCATGCATTTATTTCTGAAATGCTCATGACCTTGACTTAGTACAAACTGATGGTTTTTATAAATAATACTCTGTTTTTATCTACAAGTCTCTGGAGGGAGAGAAAGTATCCTGCAGATTCCTTGGGGATTATACACTTGCTGCTGAGATTTCAGCTGTCCTCTTGCTTGCTGTCCCTCTTCACTGAGGACCAGATTTTTTTCAATATGGCAAGTGTTCACTTAGGTTAAGATATTTGTTTTGCAGCCTATGCTAGTATTCCGACCTTAACATGACTGAATGAGCACTCTGTTATTGTCATTGACTGACTCACTCATGCATTGCCTTGATCTTCTAAAAAACCAGATCACAGAAATTTACCCATGGCAAGTAATGAGTTAGCCACTTCATGTTTCTTGGGGCAGATGTTCCAGAGGTAATCAGGAGATTTCCATGGAAAATCCCATATCATAAATTGTCAGACATTAGAAAGGAAAACAAAAATTCAACTCAATTATTCTTAGACTTCTGACTAGCAACATTTTACCTGATACTGTCCAGAAAGTAACAAGTATATGTCATACCTATGTTAATAAATACAGGTAGCCTCTTTTGGATTAAATATTTATATATTTAACATTTATATATATTTAAATATTTATGACTAAAATATTTATAGATTTAAGAATTATAGTTCTTATCATTTTTATAATTATAATTATATGGAAACAATCAATGTGAAGAGAGACCCTATAGATTGGGAGAAAATTTTTCCCACATGCACCTCAGATAAGGCATTACTCTCTAGGATATATAAAGAACTCAAAAAATTTCACACCAAAAAAAAAAAAAAAAAACCCAATCAATGAATAGGCTAAGGAACTGAACAGCTACTTCACAGAAAAAGATGCATAATTGATCAACAAATACACGAAAAAATGTTCAACACCTCTAGCAATTAGAGAAATGCACATCAAAACTACTCTAAGATTTCATCTCACTCCAATCAGAATGGCAATTGTCAAGAATACAAGCAACAATAAATGTTGGCAAGGATGTGAGCAAAAAGATACACTCATACATTGCCAGTGGGAAGGCAAAATGATGCAAACATTAGGGAGAGCAGTATGGAGATTCCTCAGAAAACTTGGACTGGAACCACCATTTGACCCAGTTATCCCAGTCTGTGGTTTATACTCAAAGAATTTAAAATTAGCATATTACAGTGATGCAGCCACATCAATGTTTACAGCAGTTCAACTCACCTTAGCTAAACTGTGGAACCAAACTAGGTGCCTTTCAACAAATGAATGGATAAAAAAAAAGTGACACACACACACATACACACACATATATACACATATGTGTATATATATATATATTCAAATGGAATATTACTCAGCTTTAAAGAAGAATGAAATTCTGGCATTTGCTGGTAAACGAATGGAGTTGGAGAATATCATGCTAAGCGAACTAATGTGCGAAATGTTTTCTCTGATATGCAAATGCTAATTCATAATAAGTGGGGGGATAGGGAAGAATAGAGTTACTTTATAGTGGGTAGAGGGGAGTGAAGGAAAGGCAAGAGGTATGGAATGATAGTATAGTGAAATAGACATTATCACCTCATATGCATATATGAGTACATGACCAATGTGATCCTACAATATATATAATCAGAGAAATGAGAGATTGCACTCCACTTATCTATGATTTATCAAAATGTATAAATGCATTCTACTGTCATGTACAACAAATTAAAAAAAATAAAAAAATAAAAAATAATATTCTAAGATATTTGGGAATTTAAGAACTGTAATTCTGCTATTATGTCTCCTGAGTAAATTTACTTCATGACTTAATTTTATTTAAAAAATATGATTATCTTTATCTCACTTTGCTCCTAAAGCAAAAACAGATAATCAGACTTTTACGACAAATGATGGTCACAGATTTAGGGAAAAAGCACAACTCTACATACACTTTAGCTTTTATTCTTTTTATAGAACCTACTAAATATCTGATGAAAAGTTTTGTTTTAATCAAGATTGTCTGCCTTATAAGAATACTTTTGCTGAAGGACTATTACTTTTTTACTGGGTTTACAATGATAGAGTAAAAAATAAGAGAAATAAAATGATCTTTTGCTTATACTATTTTTTAAAATGGATTGTATAGAAGCACTTTCAACAATTAATTGAAAGTGATGTCAGATGCAGGCTGTTTTTATTTTAACTAGTAAGGACTTAGCAATAACAAGAAGCATTTTGTGCTCTTGCTCAAGGGAAATGCATGTTTTTGGAAGTAACAGTCACAGAGCACCATCTTGTACACTGTGCTGATATTTTGCATTCTTGAATCTACGGCAAAAATCCTTCTACAGTGTTTTGGGATAAAATACCAGGTCCCATCCCATGAGGTGATTTACAGATACAGAGTAAGAACAAAATATTTTTTAAATTATTTTTATTTAGCTTTTAATTTTTTACAGACTGCATTTTGTTTTATTGTACACAAATGGGGTACATAATTTTGTTTCTATGGTTGTACTCAATGCAGATTCATACCATTCATGTAATCATACACGTACATAGGGTAATGAAGTTTGTCTCATTTCACCATTTTTCATACCCCACTCCCCTCCCAATTTCCTCTACATATTCTAAAGTTCCCCCATTATTCTCTCATTCCCCACCCCCACCCCCATTATATATCATCCTCCACTAATCAGGAAAATATTCAGCCTTTGATTTTTTGGGCTTGGTTTATTAAACTTAGCATGATATTCTACACTTCCATTCATTTATTTGCAAATGCCATGATATTATTCTTCTTTATGGCTGAATAGTATTCCATTGTATATATATACCAGAGTTTATCCATTCATCTGTTGAAGGGCATCTAGGTTGGATCCACAATCTAGCTATTGTCAACTGAGCTGCTATAAACATTGATGTGACTGTGTTACTGTAGTTTGCTGATTTTAAGTCCTTTGGGTATAAACCAAGGAGTAGGATAACTGGGTCAAAAGGTGGGTCCAATCCTAGTTTTCTTAGGATTCTCCATACTGCTTTCCAGAGTGGCTGCACCAATTTGCAACTCCACCAGCAATGTAAAAGGGTGCCTTTTTCCCCACATCCATGCCAACATCTATTTTTCTTTGTGTTCTTGATAATAGCCATTCTAATAGGAGTAAGAAGAAATATTAGGGTGGTTTTAATTTGCATTTCTCTAATTACTAGAGATGTTGAACACTTTTACAAACATTTATTAATTACCTGTGTGTCTTCTTCTATAAAGTGTCTGTCCAGTTCCTTGGCCCATTTATTGATTTGATTCTTTGTATTTTTGGTATTAAGTTCTGTTAGTTCTTTATAAATTTTGGAGATAAGTGCTCTATCTGAAGTGCGTGTGGAAAAGATTTTCTCCCACTCTGTAGGCTCTCTCTTCACATTCATGACTGTATCCTTTGCTGAGAAAAAGCTTTTTAGTTTGAGTCCATCCAATTTATTGATAATTGCCTTGATTTCTTGTGTTTTGGGAGTCTTATTGAGAAAGACTGATCCTAAGCCAACATGATGAAAATTCGGGCCTACTTTGTCTTCTATTAGGTGCAGGGTCTCTGGTCTAATTCCTAGGTCTTTGATCCATTTTGAGTTCAGTTTTGTGCAGGGTGAGAGATAGAGGTTTAATTTCATTGTACTGCATATGGATTTCCAGTTTTGCCAGCACCATTTGTTGAACAGGCTATCTTTTCTCCATTGTATGTGTTTGGCTCCTTTGTCTAGTATGAGGTGACTGTATTTATGTGGTTTTATCTCTGTGTCTTCTATGCTGTACCATTGATCTGCCTATCTATTTTGGTGCCAATACCATGCTGTTTTTGTTACAATTGCTCTGTAGTATAGTTTAATGTTTGGTATTGCGATACCTCCTGTTTTACTTTTTCTACTCAGGATTGTTTTTGCTATTCGAGATCTGTTGTTCTTCCAGATGAAGTTCATGATTGACCTCTCTATTTCTATGAGGACTGTCATTGGGATTTTAATTGGAATTGCATTGAATCTGTATAGTGCCTTTGGTAGTATGGCCATTTTGACAATGTTAATTCTGCCTATCGAAGAACATGGGAGATCTTTCCATCTTCGAAGGTTTTCTTCAATTTCTTTCTTTAATGTTCTGTAGTTTTCATTGTAGAGGACTTTCACCTCTTTTGTTAGATTAATTCCAAAGTATTGTTTTTTGTTTTTGTTTTTTTTTTTTTTTGTTTGTTTGTTTTTAGGCTACTGTGAATGGAGTGGTTTTCCTAATTTCTCTTTCAGAGGATTCATCACTTATGAATAGAAATGCATTAGACTTATGCATATTGATATTATATCCTGCTACTTTGCTGAATTCATTTATTAGTTCTAGAAGTTTTCTAGTGGAGTTTTTTGGACCTTCTAAATATAGGATCATGTCATCAGCAAATAGTGACAGCTTTAGTTCTTCTTTTCCTATTTGTATCCCTTTAATTTCTTTGGTTTGTCTAATTGCTCTGGCAAGTGCTTGAAGGAAAACGTTGAAGAGAAGTGGTGAAAGAGGGCATCCCTGTCTTATTTCAGTTTTTAGAGGAAATGCTTTCAGTTTTTCTCCATTAAGAATAATGTTGGTTATGGGTTTAGCATAGATAGCCTTTACAATGTTGAGGTATGTTCCTACTATTCCTATTTTTTCTATTTTTTTAAGCATGAAGGGGTGCTGTATTTTATGAAATGCTTTCTCAGCATCTATTGAAATAATCACGTGAGTCTTAACTTTAAGTCTATTGATGTGATGAATTACATTTATTGATTTCTGGATGTTGAACCAACCTTGCATCCCTGGGATAAACCCCACTTGATCATGGTGCACTATCTTTTTAATATATTTTTGTATAGGAATTGCCAGTATTTTGTTAGGAGTTTGTATCTATGTTCATCAGGGATATGTTCTAAAGTTTTCTTTCCTTGATGTGTCTTTGGTTTTGGTATCAGAGTGATACTAGACTCATAGAATGAATTTGGAAAAGTGTTCAACATCTCTAGTAATTAAAGAAATGCAAATTAAACAACTCTAAGATTTCATCTTATTCCAATTAGAATGTCTTTTATCAAGAGCACAAACACTAATAGATGTTGGCGTGGGATGTGGGGAAAAAGGCACATTTGTACATTGTTGGTGGAGTTGCAAATTGGTGCAGCCACTCTGGAAAGCAGTTTGGAGAATCCTAAGAAAACTTGGAATGGATCCACCTTTTGACCCAATTATCCCACTCCTTGGATTATACCCAAAGGACTTAAAATCAGCAAACTACAGTAACACAGCCACATCAATGTTTATAGCAGCTCAGTTGACAATAGCTATATTGTGGAACCAACCTAGATGCCCTTCAAAAGATGAATGGATAAAGAAACTCTGGTATATATACACAATGGAATAGTATATTTTTGTATGAGATTTGCCAGTATTTTGTTAAGGATTTTTGCATCTATGTTCATCAGGGATATTGTTCTAAAGTTTTCTTTCTTTGATGAGTCTTTTTCTGGTTTTGGTATCAGAGTGACACTAGCCTCATAGAATGAATTTGGAAGGATCCCCTCCTTTTCTATTTCCTGAAATACTTTGAGGAGTATTGGTATCATTACTTCTTTAAAAGTCTTGTAGAATTCAGCTGAGAATCCATCTGGTCCTGGGCTTTTCTTGGTTGGTAGGCTTTTAATGGCTTCTTCTATTTCAGTGCTTGAAATTGATCTGTTTAGATTATGTACGTCTTCCTGATTCAGTTTGGGAGTATCATATGTCTCTAAAAATTTGTTGATGTCTTTGATATTTTCTATTTTGTTGGAGTATAGATTTTCAAAGTAGCTTCTAATTATGTTATGTATTTCAATGGTGTCTGTTGTGATGTTTCCATTTTCATCACAAATTCTAGTAATTTGAGTTTTTTCTCTCTTTCTCTTCATTAGTGTGGCTAGGGGTTTATCAATTTTGTTTACTTTTTCAATTTTTTGAATTGTTTCTCTTGTTTCCATTTCATTGATTTCAGCTCTGATTTTAATTATTTCCTGTCTTCTGCTATTTTTGGTGTTGACCTGTTCTTCTTTTTCTAGGGCTTTGAGGTGTAATGTTAGGTCATTTAGTTGTTGATTTTTTATTTTTTTAATGTATGAGCTCAATGCAATGAACTTTCCTCTTAGTACTGCTTTCATAGTATCCCAGAGGTTTTGATATTTTTTGTCATTGTTCTCATTTACTTCTAAGAATTTTTAAATTTCTTCCCTAATGTCTTCTGTTATCATTGCATCATTCAGTAGCATATTATTTAGTCTCCAGGTATATGAGTAGTTTTGGTTTGTTATTTTATCATTCATTTCTAATTGCATTCCATTATGGTCTGATAGGATACAGGGGAGGATCTCTATTTTTTGGATTTACTAATGGCTTTTTTTGGCACAGCATATGGTGTATTTTGGAGAAGATGCATGAGCTACTGAGAAGAAAGTATATTCACTCAATGATGGCTGAAATACTCTGTAAATACATATTAGGTGTATATCATTGATTGTATTATTTAGTTCTATAGTTTCTTTGTTCATTTTTTGTTTGGAGGATCTATCCAGTGGTGAGAGTGCTGTGTTAAAGTCCCCCACTCTTAATGTGTTTTGGTCTATTTGATTCTTAAAATTGAGAAGGGTTTGTTTGATATATGTAGATGCTTCATTGTTTGGGGCATAAATATTTAAAAGTGTTATATCTTGCTGTGCTGTTTTATGCTTCTCTTTAGCAGTATGAAATGTCCTTTTTTATCCCTTCTGACTAACTTCCACTTCATCTGATATGAGGATGGAGACCCCTGCTTTTTTACTGTCCATGTTTATGGTATGTTTTTCCCCATCCTTTCACCTTTAGTTTGTGGATGTCTTTTTCTATTAGATGAGTCTCTTGAAGGCAGCATATTGTTGGGTCTTTCTTTTTAATCCAGTCTGCTAGTCTATGTCTTTTGATTACTGAATTTAGGCCATTGACATTCAAGGTCATTATTGAGATATGATTTGCATTCTTGCTTATTTTGGCTTTTTTTGTTTTTGTTTTTGTTTTTTTTTTTTTTTGCTTGTCTTTAATTGGCTTTACTTTTAGGTAGTTCCTCCCTTTGCTGACTTGTATTATTGTTTTTCATTTCCTCCTCAAGAAATATTTTGCTGAGAATGTTTTGTAGGGCAGGCTTTCTATTTGTAAATTCTTTTAACTTTTGTTTACTTTTCTTTCGTTGTCAAATCTGAAAGTTAGTTTTGCTGGGTATAGTATTCTTGGTTGGCATCCGTGTTCTTTCAGAGCTTGAAATATATTGTTCCAGGCTTTTAGTCTGGACTGAGAAATCAGCTGATATCCGTATTGGTTTCCCCTTATATGTATTCTGAAGCTTTTCTTTAGCAGCCTTTAAAATCCTATCTTTATTTTGAATGTGAAGTATTTTCATTAAAATGTGTCTTGGTGTGGATCTGTTGTAGTTTTGTACACCTGGTATTCTGTAAGCCTCTTGTATTTGATTTTCCATTTCTTTTTTCAGGTTTGGGAAATTTTCTGATATTATTTCATTGAACATGTTTTTCATGCCTTTGTTTTGTATTTTTGTGCCTTCCTCAATCCCAATAATTCTTAAATTCGGTCTTTTCATGACATTCCATAATTCTTGGAGGTTCCGTTCATAACTTCTTAACATCTTCTCAGTTTGTTCAATTTTATTTTATTTTGTCTTCATTGTCTGAGATTCTGTCTTCCATGAGGTCTATTCTGTTAGTGATGCTTTCCACAAGGTCTATTCTGTTGGTGATTGAGTTTTTAATTTGGTTTATCATTTCTTTCATTTCAAGTATTTCTGTTTGGTTTGTTTTCAGAATCTCTATGTCTTTATTGAAGTGTTCTTTTGCTTCTTGCGTTTTCTCTTTTAACTGTCTTCTGGAATGAGCTTGCATTGCCTGCATTTGCTCTCTTATCTCATCTTTTGCTTCGTGGATCATTTTAATCATGCAGATTCTAAACTCTTTTTCTGTCATTTATACTGCCATGCTGCCATTGGAGTCTATCACAATAGCATCTTGGTTTGTTAGGGACACTTTCTTCCCCTGTTTTTTCATATTGTTTCTATATATTCCCCTCTAGCAGTGATGATCAGAGATACTGAAGTTTGCCCCCTGCAGACTTATTATGACCCTGCAGTTTTCCACTACATCTCCTTTGAAGGGGAGATCAATACCAGTAGCACCCAATACAGAGAAAATGCAGCCCTGAACCAGATATAAAGACTTTAACATTTTTAAAATAAACATGATCAGCTCAATTACCATTTACAATATTTCTAGTTGTGAACAAGAGGATGGGGAAGGGTGCAGGATGTGAGTAAACAGAGGCACCTGTCAAAGGGCCTCAAGTCTCCTGTAGGTGTCTCAGGAAGGAGCCGCCCTTCCAATGATGATGGCCATGCCCTCAGGAATAATTCAAAGTGCCTGCACCAGGCTCCAAAGGAGCTGGGGAGCCCCAGCAAGGTTGTGCTAAGTCAGCATGGAGGCAAGCGCAGTGTCCCTCAGCAGTAGGGGGGCAGGCAGGCAGACAGGCTCAGTGAGGCAACCAACCTCAGTGTGGGGGGCAAGCTCAGCGATGTCCAACCTAGGTGTGGGGGGTGGGCTCAGCGACATCCGACCTAGGTGTGGAGAGTGGGCTCAGCAACGACTGACCTCGGTTAGAACAACATATTAAAATGAATGAACCAGTCTGCTTTTTCTTAAGTGAATTATTGACAGAAACAATTCTGGGAGGGAGGCTGGGGAATCACTGTACATTTGTTAGAAGTACCATCTTATAAAACACACAAGTTCCAACTTTCTAGCTTAAGGATACCAGTTAATAAGTCCACCAAGCACATCAGTTAATTTTCTTGGTTTTGATAAAGAGCTCCTG
Source organism: Sciurus vulgaris (assembly GCF_902686455.1). Classification (NCBI taxonomy): domain Eukaryota; kingdom Metazoa; phylum Chordata; class Mammalia; order Rodentia; family Sciuridae; genus Sciurus; species Sciurus vulgaris. The sequence goes on from NC_136468.1 coordinate 53,672,554, forward strand.
ACATTGTTAAGAAGTTAGTTATGTTGTCTATAAAGTATCCCGTAACATAATATACCTTTCATATTATAGCTCTATAAGAAGAGCATTTTAATTATATTTCACTCAGGCTTATAAAAGTATCTTTTACATAAATACTATAAATCACAAAGAATTAATCCTCAACATATCAATAGTGAACAAACATATAAAGGAAGCTGAATTACAGAACAATTTTACTTTGTGTTCATTCAGTGTATGTTTCATAAAATTATTATGTTTAAAACTATAATACAAGAACACTTAGGGATAGGAATAGGAATTATAGGGATGAACCAAAATAGTCATACACATCAACAAAATATAGCTAGGAGTCTTAGATTATTTATGTGAAAACTTGGTTATTGTATTGTTATATTATTTTCTATTAATGTAATATTATTTATTTCAAAATATATTGCTTAACTTTTAAGCTATATCATTGTAATTGCTACACTTATTTGAACAAATACCTTGGAATATTATATATCTTTGAAAGGTACTTTTCATTTTAGGAAAAGACCATTTTAATTTAAGAGAAGTTGTGATGAAAAATCTCTTTCAGAACTGAGCTTTAAAAATCCTGTACAACAACAGGAACAATCTAAATCAAGCATGGAGGGCCAGGAAAGCACATTATAGCTTTTTTGGTAATAGAGGACAGTATTGTATGAAGGCATTGCTTTACTATAATCCTTGTCTTACAATAATCAAGAAGGCACCTCTTCACTCAGCAGCAGGACCTCTTTTTCCTGGATTCTGTGTGGAAGAGTGTGGAAGACTGTCCTTCAGAAATCCCATCCAATTATTTCCCTCTGTGCAAATTCTACAGAGCTTTTAATGGGTATAGACCTAGCTTATTGATGCTCATAAGACAAGAAAGGTGAGGTTTTACAGACAAAACAGTGTCTTTGGCAACTTGCTGGTATGCTGTGTATTTAAGGTCAGGTCACCAACTAGGAAGTGAAAGAAAATTCTGAGCATTCTTCTCACAGATTCAATGAAGAATTCAACTGGCTATGGCATGAAGAATTTGAACTTGAGGTGTTATAATGCACAATATAAATGTGATGAGATTTTCAAACAGATTTGGTGATAATTTTATAAACTAATATGTATAATACATTGAAACTGAGAGAAAGCAATGGACTTTGTGCCAACATTGCTAATTAACAGAACTCAGAATGCAAAAACTCTTTAAAAAGCATAGACATTTAATAAAACAAATCTTCAAAGCTTTGAAATAAATCAACATATAATGAAAGTGATTTGGCAATTATAAGGTCATTTATACATTTTAATTGTTATTTAGACACATAACATGAATAAGGATATAATGCCTCCATCATTGACAACCTGGCTATTTCCCAGGGTGCCATAACAACATACTGATACTTGGTACATGATCCCAGAGATTGTAAAGAAATTAATTGGGATAAAACTCGACAAAAGATCTTTAGGTAATTCTTATGTATACTTAAGAATGAGAAACTTTGAGTATGCAATATGTCCTAAGTAAATTACCTATATTATTTATAATTTCTGAATTTACTAAGAGTAATTATAAATCCTGTTTTAGGAATGTGGAATCTTAAAATGAGAAAAGTTAAAAAAAAATTCCAAGTCGATATTAGTTCTAAATGCAGAAGCAAGATCTGAGCCTGAGTATTTGTTCTTTTACAAAGCCCTGATGTTTTGAGTATATCATACAGCATATGTAATTATGAAACAAAGTGAACAGTAGAACTTAAGTTTATCTGGATAAAAAGAAAAGTCATTTGGCAAAAAATCTATAAAAAATTCATGATTACAATAACTAACAATAATTGCATGATTACCCTAAAGTGATTTATTCCTAAGTACTACACATGTGTTACCTCACTTACTTTTCACAGGAATTTTATGTGTTATTATTATTCCTATTTTTCAAAAACTGAAAATATTTCACCAAAGAAACTTAGAAGGGGGGTTTTCAAGATGGCAGACTAGAGGGCGGCTTCATTTCATGTTTCTCCAGAACTCAGGATTCAAAAGAGGAGATATTGAGAGACTTGGGACCAACTCAAAGCAGCCAGGTGAGTCTCTCTCCCATTGGGGAGGCATCCCGGATGGGGCAGTAGCCCCAGAATGCAGGGAACTTAGTGAAGTAGAGCTGCCGGGCGAGACAACCCTCCCCACGCTGGAGCAGTGAACTCGGACAACTGGGAGCATCGTAGAGGAGGCTGCTCAGCACAGCGCTGAGACTCAGAGCAACCACTGGGGCTCCGGGCGGCAGCCAAGAGGAGGAGCGGCGAGGAGAGCTGTTTGGACTCAGAGCGACCACTTCTGAACACCGAGGCCTGCCTGGAGGAGAAGGAGGAGCGTGGCCACTTGGACTTGGAGAGACTGCACCAGAGCTGCAGGCAGTTGCCAGAGGAGGAGCTGTGCGGTGAGCTGTTTGGACTCAAAGCCACCAATCCTGAATGCCAGGGCCTGCCCTGAGGAGGAGGCGGAGGAACACAGCGGGTAGCTTGGACTTGGCGTGACTGCGCCAGAGCTACAGGCGGTTCCCAGAGGAGGAGCAGCGGCGAGCTGTTTGGACTCAAAGTGACCACTTCTGAACACCAGGGACTGGCCCAGAGGAGGAGGAGGAGGAGCGCGACGGGTCGCTTGGACTTGAGTGACTGCATTAGAGCTCCAGGAGGCTGCTCAGAGGAGGAGGCGAGTGGTGAGTTGTTTGGACTCAAAGCGACCGCTCCTGATCACCGTGGAGCTGCCTGGAGGAGGAGCATGGTGGATCGCTTGGTCTTGAACAGCTGCACCAGAGCTCCGGGAGGCTGCCCAGAGGAGGCGTGCAGCGGGTTGCTTGGACTCACAGCGACTCAGAGCGACCACTCCTGAATACCCGGGGGCCTGCCTGGAGGAGAAGGAGGAACAGGGCGGGTCACTTGGACTCGGAGTGACTGACCAGGGCTATGGGCGGTTGGTGGGAGGAGGAGGCATGCAGTGAATTGCTTGGCCTCCTAGTGACCGCACCAGAACACCGGGCGGCTGTCCAGAGGAAAAGGCATGCAGTGGGTTGCTGGGTCTCGGAGGGATGGTACGCGGCTCCAGATGGCTGCTCACAGGAGGGGCCGCATAGCCAGGTGATTAGGTGCAGAGCAGGGTCCCAGGACCTAGGTGGCTTCTTGGTGGAAGAGCCACACAGAGATAAGCTGAGGGGTGGAGTGAAGGTTCCAGGACTACGGGCAGATTCTCTGAGGAGAGACAGCCTAAGGAGACTCGCCTGTGAAGGGTGAGGCTCCCAGGCCCTGGAGGTAGGTCTGGGCCCCTGGCAACGTTGCAGAGGAAGGCAGCCCAGCCCAGGCCTAGTTCCCCTTTGGATGACCATTGGTCTACAAGTGGAGGCACCTCTGCCCACTAACAGGGAATATACCCCACCTGAAGGCCACCATCCCTAGAGAGGCAGCTTTCTTGTGGAACACTGCACTATCAACTTCCTCCAAGACTTCAGCCTACTGAAGGCTAAGAGGGGATATACTAGAAATCTTCAGGAACATTGTAAGTCAATAGAGGAAATCTGCAATATCTCAGCGGTCCACTGATACCTGAACAATATGAGAAAACAAGGTAAGAAAATGCCCCCCAAAAAATCTAGATGTTACATCAATAAAACCCAATGACAGCATGGCAGAAGAAATGACAGAAAAGGAGTTCAGAATGTACATAATTAAAATGATCAGGGAAGCAAATGATAAGATGAAAGAGCAAATGCAGGCACTGAATGATGAGATGAAAGAGCAAATGCAGGCATTGAATGATCGCACCAATCAACAGTTAAAAGAGCAAATACAGGAAGTGAAAGATCATTTCAATAAAGAGTTAGAGATATTGAAAAGAAAAAAAACAAACAGAAATCCTTGAAATAAAGGAAATAATAAACCAAATTAAGAACTCCATAGAAAGCATATCCAGTAGGATAGAACACCTGGAAGACAGAACCTCAGACATTGAAGACAAAATATTTAACCTTGAAAACAAAGTTGAACAGAGAAGATGGTAAGAAATCATGAACAGAATCTCCAAAAACTATGGGATATCATGAAAAGGCCAAATTTAAGAATTATTGGGATTGAGGAAGGCTTAGAGAAACAAACCAAAGGAATGAACAATCAATTCAATGAAATAATATCAGAAAATTTTCAAATCTGAAGAATGAAATGGAAAATCAAGTTCAAGAGGCTTATAGGACTCCAAATACACAAAATTACAACAGACCCACACCAAGGCACATTATAATGAAAATACCTAACATACAAAATACAGACAGAATTTTAAAAGCTGTGAGAGAAAAGAACCAAATTACATTCAGGGGGAAACCAATATGGATATCAACAGATTTTTCAATCCAGAACCTAAAAGCTAGAGGGCCTGGAACAACATTTTCAAGCCCTGAAAGAAAATGGATGCCAACCAAGAATCTTATACCCAGCAAAACGTACCTTCAAATTTGACGATGAAATAAAATCCTTCCATGATAAACAAAAGCTAAAAGAATTTACAAAAAGAAACCCAATATTACAGAACATTCTCAGCAAAATATTCCATGAGGAAGAGATGAAAAACAAAGAAGCAAATCAGCAAAGGGAGGAATTATCCTAAAGGAATAGTCAAATAAAGGAGGAACCAAGTCGTGTCAAATAAATAAAGAAAGAAATAAAATAAAATAAATGAACCAAATGACCGGGAAACCAAATCATATCTCTATAATAACCCTGAATGTTAATGGCCTGAATTCATCAATCAAAAGACATAGACTCTTAGATTGAATTCAAAAGAAACATCCAAAAATGTTGCCTGCAAGAGACTCACCTCATAGAAAAAGATACCCATAGACTAAAAGTGAAAGGATGGGGAAAAACATACCATGCACATGGACTCAGCAAAAAAGCTGGAGTATCCATCCTCATTTCAGATAATGTGGACTTCAAGTCGAAGTTAGTCAGAAGGAATAAAGAAGGACATTTCATACAGCTTAAGGGAAGCATAAATCAGCAAGACATAACAATCATAAATATCTATGCCCCAAACAGTGACTCATCCATGTATATCAAATAAATCCTTCTCAATTTCAGAAACCAAATAGACCATAACACAATAATACTAGGTGATTTTAACACGCCTCTCTCACCACTGGACAGATCTTCCAGACAAAAATTGAACAAAGAAACCATAGATCTCAATAACACAATCAATAATTTAGACTTAACAGACATTTATAGAGTATACCATCCAACCAAGAGCGAATACACTTTCTTCTCAGCAGCACATGGATCGTTCTCTAAAATAGACCATATATTGTGCCACAAAGCTAATGTTAGCAAATACAAGAAGATAGAGAAACTAGCATGTATTCTATCAGATCATAATGGATTGAAGTTAGAAATAAATGAAAGAGTGAAAAACAGAAAACAGAAACTACTCCACCACCTGGAGATTAAACAATATGCTACTATATGATGAATGGATAACAGAAGATATTAGGAAGGAAGTTAAAAAATTCTTAGAGGTAAATGAGAACAAAGAAACATCATATCAAAATCTCTGGGACACTATGAAAGCAGTACTTAGAGGGAAATTTATTTCATGGAGCGCATTTAATAAAAGAAGTAAAAATCAACAAAAACGACCTAACACTACGACTCAAAGCCCTAGAAAAAGAACACACCAGCACCAAAAGTAGTGGAAGACAGGAAATAGTTAAACTCAGAGCTGAAATCAACGAAATTGAAACAAAAGAAACAATACAAAAAATTGACAAAATAAATAGTTGGTTCTTCGAAAAAATAAACAAAATTGATAAACCCTTAGCCACACTAACAAAGAGAAGATGAGAGAAAACCCAAATCACTAAAATTCAGAATGAACAAGGAAATATCACAACAGACAGGATTGAAATACAAAACATAATTAGAAGCTATTTTGAAAATCTATACTCCAACAAAATAGAAAATTTCGTAGACATCAACAGGTTTCTAGAGACATATGAATTGCCTAAACTGAACGAGGAGAACATACACAATTTAAATAGACCAATTTCAAGTAATGAAATAGAAGTCATCAAAACCTACCAACAAAGAAAAGCCCGGGACCAGATGGGTTCTCTGCCGAGTTCTACAAAACCTTTAAAGAAGAGCTCATTCCAATACTTCTCAAAGTATTCCATAAAATAGAAGAGGAGGGAACCCTCCCAAACTCATTCTATGAATCCAATATCACACTGATACCTAAAGCAGACAGAGACACATAGAAGAAAGAAAATTTCAGACCAATATCCTTAATGAACATCGACGCAAAAATTCTCAATAAAATTTTAGTAAATCGCATACAAAAACATATTAAAATGATGGTGCACCCTGCTCAAGTGGGATTCATCCCAGGGATGCAAGGTTGGTTCAATATCAGGAAATCAATAAATGTAATTCACCATATCAATAGACTTAAAGTCAAGAATCACATGATAATTTCAATAGATGCACAAAAAGCATTTGATAAAATACAGCACCCCTTCATGCTCAAAACACTAGAAAAAATACGGATAGTGGGAACATTCCTTAACATTGTAAAGGCCATTTATGCTAAGCCCATGGCCAATATCATTCTAAATGGTGAAAAACTGAAAGCATTCCCCCTAAAAACTGGAACAAGGCAGGGATGCCCTCTTTCACCACTTCTATTCAACATCGTTCTTGAGACTCTGGCCAGAGCAAGTAGACAGACCAAAGAAATTAAAGGGATATAAATAGGAAAAGAAGAACTCAAACTATTCCTATTTGCTGATGATATGATTATATACTTAGAGGAACCAGGAAATTCCACCAGAAAACTTTTAGAACTCATAAGTGAAGTCAGTAAAGTAGTGGGATATAAGATCAATGCACATAAATCTAATGCATTTTTATACATAAATGATGAATCTTTGGAAAGAATAATTAGGAAAACTACCCCATTCACAATAGCCTCGAAAAAAATAAAATACTTGGGAATCAATCTCACAAAAGAAGTGAAAGAGCTCTACAATGAGAACTACAGAATACTAAAGAAAGAAATTAAAGAAAACCTTAGAAGATGGAAAGATCTTCCATGTTCTTGGATAGGAAGAATTAATATTGTCAAAATGGCCATACTACCTAAAGTACTATCCAGATTCAATGCAATTCCAATTAAAAGCCCAATGATGTACCTTACAGAAATAGAGCAAGCAATTATGAAATTCATCTGGAAGAATAAGAAACCCCGAATAGCTAAAGCAATCCTTAGCAGGAAGAATGAAGCAGGGGGTATCGCAATATCAGATCTTCAACTCTACTACAAAGCAATAGTAACAAAAACGGCATGGTATTGGTACCAAAGTAGAAAGGTAGATCAATGGTACAGAATAGAGGATACGGACACAAACCCAAACAAATACAATTTTCTCGTACTAGACAAAGGGGCCAAAAATATGCAATGGAGAAAAGATAGCCTCTTCAACAAATGGTGCTGGGAGAATTGGAAATCCATATGCAACAGAATGAAACGAAACCCATATCTCTCACCATGCACGAAACTAAACTCAAAATGGATTAAGGACCTCGGAATCAGACCAGACACCGTGCAGATTATAGAAGAAAAAGTAGGTCCAGATCTTCAACATGTTGGCTTAGGACCAGTCTTCCTTAACAGGACTCCCATAGCACAAGAAATAAAAGCAAGAATCAATAACTGGGGATAGATCAAACTAAAATGCTTTCTCTCAGCAAAGGAAACTATCAGCAATGCGAAGAAAGAGTCTACAGAGTGGGAGAAAATCTTTGCCAATCATACTTCAGATAGAGCACTAATCTCCAGAATCTATAAAGAACTCATAAAACTCTACACCAAGAATACAAATAATCCAATTGACAAGTGGGCTAAGGATATGAATAGACACTTCACAGAAGAAGATCTACAAGCAATCAACAGATATATGAAAAATGTTCAACATCTTTAGTAATAAGAGAAATGCAAATCAAAACAACCCTAAGATTCCATCTCACTCCAATTAGGATGGCAATTATCAAGAATACAAGCAACAAGAGGTGTTGGCGATGATGTGGGGAAAAAGGTACACTCATTCATTGCTGGTGGGGCTGCAAATTAGTGCAGCCACTCTGGAAAGCAGTGTGGAGATTCCTTAGAAAACTTGGAATGGAACCACCATTTGACCCAGCTATCCCACTCCTTGGCCTATACCCAAAGGACTTAAAATCAGCATACTATAGAGATACAGCCACATCAATGTTCATAGCTGCTCAATTCACCATAGGTAGATTGTGGAACCAACCTAGATGTCCTTCAATTGATGAATGGATAAAGAAACTGTGGTATATATATATATATATAATGGAATATTATTCAGCCATAAAGAATGATATTTATGGCATTTGCAGGCAAATGGATGAAACTGGAGAATATCATGCTAAGTGAGATAAGCCAATCTCAAAAAACCAAAGGATGAATGATATCGCTAATAAGTGGATGACAAAGACACATAATGGGGGGAGGGAAGGGTTAGTGTTAGGGTTAGAGTTAGGGTTAGGGAGGGGGGCAAGAATGAAGGAAGGAAGGACTGTATAGAGGGAAAAGAGGGGTGGGAGGTGTAGGGTAATGGAAAAAAACAGAATGAATCAAACAACATTACCCTATGTAAATTTATGATTACACAAATGGTATGCCTTTACGCCATGTACAAACAGAGAAACAACATGTATCCCATTTGTTTACAATAAAAAAATATATAAAATAAAAAAAGAAACTTAGAAGGTTTATTCAGCTACCTAAAATTAATAGACAATTAAAGACAGAACTTGATTCAAACCTATCAACCTGCAGTATGACCCTATTCAATTTTTATCAATGTTATTTTGTTTTTATGAACATGTACTATAGAAATAATTCTGAATAAAAAATAAGCAAGGCACATAAATATCTACTGACATATTATTTTTAATATTAAAAATGAGAAAAGTTTAGAATAGTCAACATCAGTACAATTGTCAAATTAGTTACGGTAGATATTTACAATGAAGTATTACAACCTTTGAGAATGTATGTAATTATAAATTTAGATAAATGTTTATTAAGTCATTTCAGGTTCTGGGTAGGATATATAAAGCTATAAAAATGTGTCTTCTTCACTTGCAGCATGAAAAAATTCAGATATTCTGCAGAATCATGACTTTTCTTGAGCCTACAGATAGCTGGAGCTAGTAAACCTGAATCAGGTTGAAAGTTTCCACAGATGCACCATGTTTCACCTTTGATAGTATAGGGAAGAAGAATTGGCTGCCATATAAATGGGTAAGAACAAATCAACTAACATTTACGTGGATTTTAAAAGGTGAAGTAAATGCCAACTTGTCCATTTGGATATTGTGAATTCCCCAAACAAGTGTAGTTCATCCTCAGTGAAAAGCATTTCTTTATGTGTGTCTATCAAGTATGTATTTAATGCAATACCTGATACTTATAAAAGATCATTAATCTCAGTTCTGCTGTTATTAGGTGAGTGGGAGGCAAGAGATGGGGCTCAGTTCCAACATTTTAACTATCATTAATTACATTGTTGTCTTCCATAATATTATGTGAATCATTCCATGATTTTAATCTTGCTCTTAATTTCTGTCAATTTCAGGTAGCAAAGTAGGGAGGGGTATTTGCCTTGCCAAGGTAATAATGTTGACTTTTATTTAAACTGCTTTTTATTAGATTTTCATTTTGATTTAGACATACTACAAAAAACTGCAAATATGTATTTACTAAGTAAAGTAAATACATATTTACTAGGTAAATACATATTCTATATTCTGTAATGGATTTTTGTCAGTTTACAAGGAAAAGAGTGAGATGATTATTTACCATTTTAATTGCAACATGCATGTTGTGATTTAGTTTCATAACCAGTTAATTATCCATTGAATTAATTTTGGAACTCCTTAGTGTAGTTTCAAAGGACTGTTATATCATTTTTCAAATATGTCACTTCACTTGCCGTGGGCAAAATCATTTCACATAGCATTTGGCATGAAGGCCTTCCTTTTAGGAAAGCTAGAATAAATTCCTCCCCCACCCTCATTTTGTTTCATGTGTGTTATAAAAAGGAAAGACACACGCTCAAAAAATCCTCCAAAAGGAAAATCATACACAAACACACATACACTGCCACACACACACACACACACACACACACACACACACAGTCAGCATGTGCTTTCTTGAGCTAAAACTGCCTTAACATAGATTTTGGGCAGTATTCTGTTTCTGCCATCTGTATCCAATATTTAGAGGATATTGCAAAATCAGATGACAGTACGTTCTAGCTCTTCATACTCATTGCATCTGGGAGACAGGTTTGAATTGGTCTTGACTGGTATTAAATAAACCTTCAGAATAAAACTGAATTGACTGTGTTTTAAAAAAATTCTTTTCAGAAGCAAATTTGACATTTTCCCCCTCTCCCAGGGGTGACAGTTTAATGCTGCTTATCACTGCTATTTAATGAAACTTAGAGCTCTCAAATAGAGAAACTAATTGCTATATTATTTTAAGGAGTTTTCATTTTCCTCTCCATTTCCCTCCAACCCACCCCCAACGCTACCCTGACAGGCACTGTGGAAGAATAGATTTATATTCATTTATATTTAATAGAACCAGATTCTGGCCATAAGTTATTACATAAAGTGCAATGATAAATAATTGAGAAGACAGTTAACAAGTTTCTTACAAACCTAGACTCCCTTTTTAACCCTCAAAACTGGGGTCAAGTTCAGGAAAGTAAGTGAATGATATGGGAGTCTTCCCCTCTGGGTTCCCATATGACTCTTTAACTAGCAGAAACCAAATAGACCTTGTGTTTCTTTGAACTGACAATTTAAATTCTAATTTTGGCTACTCATCTTCAAAGAAACAGGAGGCACCCAGCTAGAGCCCAGCACGTAATTGGACCAAAGTCACAGTTTCTGCCTGTAATTATGTCCCTAAAGTCAGATGGTTTAAACTGGGAGCAAAGCCATGATTTTAGCTTCTTAGTACAAGCTTTATATTTTTAGAACGAAAAATATTGGTTTATTTCTAAGGTATATATACTTTTAATATTTAAAAATTGATGGTTAAAATCACAGATCTGAATCAGGTTTGAAGAGTATAAAGTATAAATATAGAAAAATAAAAACCAATCTAACAAAACTATAGAAATGGGTGATTGTTAGAGGACAAAAATGGCCATAGACTTAGTATATAGATGCTATAGATGAGAAAACCATGCTGAAAATTTATGCTTAGAATGATAGGCTGGAGGCTTTGGATGGAACCTGGAGGATGCTCAAGCTTAGAAAATAATTTTATTAATATTGTTAAACATACTAATATTATAAGTATACTATGAACCAAACATAGCCAATCCCCACCAACTAGGGTTCCACACCTCACTTTTAATTGCTCTGATATTCTTAGAGAAGGATATTGATGAAACCTCAGAAACTGTTTATCCTACTCATTTAGAAAAATCCATAAATAGAAATAAATTATACAATAATTCTAGGGTAAGTATTTCAAGATAGACAAAGCAAAGTGGGACAAACAGACCAAATAATGAACATGGAAAAAAAAAAAAAGAAGAAGAAGAAAGGAAAAAGTGACATATTGCCTTAGAATTTGAGCAAGGTGTTTGCATGTTTTCTTCTTAAAATTATAGTTATTTGCCCTTTAATATACAATGAGTACTCATTAAGAAATAATAGTTTTCTTTCCCTCTTTGTGACAGGATTTTAAGTTCTGGAAAGGATAAATCTAGGTCAGCAGCTGACCTTCAAAGAAATTCTCTAAAGAATTTCTCTAAAGTCTTTACTCCAGAATTATGTGTTATTAATGAACATTTCTGTCTAAAGAGGTTTGTCAGAGTTGGTTGCATTGCATGTAAAGATAATAAAAGAGTGATTCCTGGGTTGGAATGGTGAAATTATGCATGGAATGTATTCACAGATGCTTTCTTATCATTGAAATCTCATAAAAACCTTGAAAAATAAGTATTAGCACTCCTAATGGTTGAATAAACTGTTTATTGAAAGGACACTGGTAAGGGGTATATAGATCTTAGTCTTATGGCCAAATAACATGCAGAGAATATGATTACTTAAGCTTAGTTAAACAGAATCTAAGATATTAATCTCTTCCAAATTATCAGGACTGAGACTATTTCAAATGTAATTCACATTTTATCACAATGTATTTCAATACACAATATATACATGACTAACCCAAAGGGAAATATCATGACTTAAATTCCTGTTTATTATGAGACTTTCTAGGTGAGTGATCTTACAGTCTTATTTTTATCTTTAAAAAATATTGCTCAAAGACATTCTAATAACCCCTAAAAATATTGAATTGCTTCTGTATTCTATTTCTCTTCAAAATATAAGCAAAATCATTGCTCTAATACTATAAATTAACCTATGTATAGATAGAAACTTAGCATGTTATAACTTACTGCCTATTGATGCTTTTAGCATTCTAAACCATGTAAAATCTTTTCATTTGAAATGTAAAATTTATGGGCCACTGCTCTTGATATTTCATATTTTATATAAATAATTTCTTTTGTGAATAAAAAGATTGTCTTCTTTAGCAAGTTGAACTTTAGATAAGATTTTACATCCAATGTGTTTATATTAAAATTCAAGAGGTAACCAAAAAGGATTAAATTTCCTAAAAGGAAAAAGAAAATTATCAGTCATCAAGTCATGAATGTTTTTGGATTGATAGAACATAATGTTCCAGCAAAATAGATGGAATAAGGTATATCAGCCAAAACTTTCTGGGAATTGAACCACATATTAAGTATAATCACTTTCCAAAAGGAAGTTAGAAGTAACATATATGTCAGAAGTGTGGCAAATGTGTTTATATGGGCTTTCCATCTGTGCTGTAATATCCATTAAAACTGACACAAGGTAACTCATTTACTTCCTTATTTCTCTGATTGCCCCACCCTTAAATGGTCTGAATAAAAGATACACCACTTCTTTAGAGACACGAGTAAATGGGAGAGTATATGGAAAGGTTTTTGAATTTAATGAATGGAAGAAAGCGTATAAAGGTGTGCCTTCAATCTAAATAAGGTGGTTTAGGGGAGAGTAGAAAAACAAAAACCATACAAATGAAATAACCTGCTCAGAAGTTTGCTGGCAAATAAACAGAGACTTAAGGCTTTGTCCTGTGATTTATGAACCTGTGACCAAACCATAAACCATTTTTATATTGTTCCCCTACTATTACCTTATAAAAATATGCATATTATTCTTCCATAGGAACCTTGCATATAGGACTGGCATAAATGAAATTTTCCCTGGTTTCCTCTTTGCAAGTCAAATAATTATGTTGAAAAGAATAAAATTACCTCTTCTTCCACAAACAATTTGGCCTGGGCCAATGAGATACAGAAGATTAGAAGAGAGATGAGAAGTTGAATTTTGACAGTCTCCTGTCTGCACAGATCTTAAGTGACAACATCCAGGTGGCATGCCTGGAGATACAAGAAGATGTTTACTCTCTTTTACAAAGTTTACAGTTTGAGTAATTGTGGTTCAAGCTATCTGCTAATTTTCTACTTCTCACTGGCTACAAGTTTATTTAGTCATAATAAGCCTTCCAGTCATCAGAGAAGAGAGAAATTAGCACTGAAAACATCTAGCAGCCATTCTGCAAGTATTTTAGATAATTAATGTAGAGATGTACTCTACAAAACAATTCTCAGTATTTTTAAATCAAGTCATATGCAAGATTCTTTTTATTGTACTTGAGATTTTTCTGAAGCATATGGTTTCCAGAAAAAGGTCAGCCTTAAGGTGCCTTAAGGTGATTCAAGTAATGTCTAACAGAATATAAAAATAAGGATTATGGCTAGATTCCAGACATTAGTGACAAATATATGTCATAAGCTTAATATGAGATAATGCAGAAAATGGGTAATCATGATACAGAAATTCAAGGAAGATTCAGTATTAGAAAGCTGAAAAATAGTGATGTCCAGAGTAATATATTAAAAGTGAAACATCATATGATTATATTACAGATAAAGAAGAGTTTTAAACCATCATAAATGAGAAACAGACAGGAACTTCCTTCATTTCATAGACCATGTTTGTTAAGGTCCTAAAGAAAACATTTTACCTAGTTTCATAGCTTTAGACATGTTGCCTTTAAATAGAAAAAACAGTCAATTATATTTGTTCTTTGTTGCTGCTTAAATTGTTGTTGTAAATTTTCACAAATTTCATGGGTTGATACAATATACATAATATATGTATATTTATTAGCTTGCAGTTCTGTAACTCACTGCCTATTTTGTATTAAGGATCTCCATTTGAAAACTTGACATCATTCTTATCCTCCAGCAATAACCCATTTAAACTATAGTAGGTGAAAAAGTTACTATCTACAATAAGAAAAAATAACATGTTAACAAGGAAATATATATAATAGAATAAGTGGAAATATTCAAAATTAGAAATGTTTTTATTGAAAAGGATACTCAGTATTAAAAATAGCAATTAGCTATAAATTATACATTGATGAAACTAGGATCTTCAAGTATTCATGGAATGTAAAAATAATTTTTAAATTCATATGGAGAATTCATATCAAATATCATGAAAGATAGGACCCGCCCACAGAACTCTAAACTCTCCTTGGAAGAACAAGTGGAAATATACCTGTTAAGAGTCAGGTATGTTGATAAACTGAAATCATCTAAATATCTATCAATAGAAGAGATAAATAAATTAAGATATATTTATAATTAGTATAATGCAGATGCTAAAATAAACTAATTAGATACATATCAATATAGATAAATGCTCACAATAATTTGAAAACATGTAGACTGCTCTGCATACCATGATAAAGTCCAAAAGATTTTAGAAGTAATACTAGCTTTGTACCTATGATTAGATAATGAAAACATGAGTGAAATTCACAATACATTTATGGTAGTGAGATGTCTGCATATAGAAGGACAAGGGAAAGGTAGATTTTATTATTTCAGTTGTTTTTAAAATAATTTTTACCAGAAATAGAAACTGACGATGTAGAGGGTAACTTTGGGGTCCCTAAAATGATTAAAATTAAAAATCTCAAACAACTTGAAAGAAACGAGTTGGAGAACTTACCAGGTCTAAATTTAAGTTTTACTATGATGCATAAGAATGATGGTAGCGTGGTGGAGAGAGGCCCAAGGATAGACTAGTGAATCACAATACACGGTCCTGAATAAAACATGATGCCTAGTCCTGAGATAGACCCACACATATAATGTTAAATGATGTTGCAATGAATGCAAACATTTAAGTAAGATGAAGAAATTATTTTCTACAAGTGGTACCAAGACAACTGATTACTCACAAAGACAAAAAGAAACCTTAACCCCACCTTTCATCTAACACAGGATTGTTCTGAGAAAGAATACTGACTTTAATGTAAAATGTAACCTTAAAACTCCTAAGACAAAATGTAAAATAATATCCTATTATTTGTATTGGCTAGAGACATTTTTCTTAGAAGAAAAAAGTGCATTCTCTTAAATTTTTTTTACATTAGAGTTTATTAAAATTATAACTGGCTCATCAGACATTATTTAGAAAATAAACTAGTAAGCAACAGAGAAAATAAAATTGCTATGCATGTATGTGACTGAGTTAGTCAGTTTTGCATCTCTGAGACAAAAATACCTTTCAAGATCAACTTAGAGAAGGGAAAGTTTATTTTGACTCATGGTTTTGGAGGTTCCAGTCCACGGTAGACTGAGTCCCTTGCTTTGGACCCAAGATGAGGGAGCGAAACACAGTGTAAGGGCATGGCAGAGGAACTCTTCTCCATTCATGACAGCCAGGAAGCAGGGAGAGAGGAAGGGACTACTGAACAGGTGAGCTCTTCCAGGGCATGTCCCCACTGACCCACCTCCTGCAGTCACACCCCACTTGCCTACAGTTACCACATAGTTGATTCTTTCAAACTAGGATGAACTGATTAGGTTATAGCTGTCATAATCTAACCATTTTGCTTCTGAATATTCCTGCATTAACAGGAGCTTTGGGGAACATCTCTTTTCTAAACCATAACAGTGACAATTTTTATACAGAGAACTCCAAAAAACAGGGATTTATAGACAAAGAAGCCACTAAATAAATTGGAGATATTTTAAGTCGATATTTTACAAGAACAGTTATTCCAATGGCCAATAAGCACATGAAAAATTTTTAATATCATTAGTGAGCAGGGGAAGAAAAAACCAAACCACAATGAGATACCACATACCTAATAGAATGACTAAAACTAGACAGCCTAGTGACATCAAATGTGGGTGAAGCTGTAAACAGCCAGAGCTCATACTTTGTTGATGTAAGTAGTTCCTTAAAAGGTTAAAATACATCTCCCCATAACCTAGTAATTCCGCACTTAGGATTCATCCAAGAGAAAGTAAAAGGAGTTCACAAAAAAGCCCTACACTGATTCATATATTTATTAATTGTCTGTATGTCTTCTGTAAAGTGTCTGTCCATTGATTGGGTTCTTTGTATTTTTGGCTTAAAGTTTTGTTAGTTCTTTATAAATTTTGGAGATAAGTGCTCTATCTGAAGTGCGTGTGGAAAAGATTTTCTCCCACTCTGTAGGCTCTCTCTTCACATTCTTGATTGTATCCTTTGCTGAGAAAAATCTTTTTAGTTTGAGTCCATCCCATTTATTGATTGTTGCTTTGATTTCTTGTGTTTTGGGAGTCTTGTTGAGGAAGTCTGATCCTAAGCCAACATGATGAAGATTTGGGCTTACCTTGTCTTCTATTAGGTGCAGGGTCTCTGGTCTAATTCCTAATTATTTGATCCATTTTGAGTTGAGTTTTGTGCAGGGTGAGAGATAGAAGTTTAATTTCATTGTACTGCATATGGATTTTCAGTTTTGCCAGCACCATTTGTTGAACAGGTTATCTTTTCTCCATTGTATGTGTTTGGCTCCTTTGTCTAGTATGAGGTGACTGTATTTATGTGGTTTTGTCTCTGTGTCTTCTATTCTGAACCATTGATCTGCCTGTCTATTTTGGTGCCAATACCATGCTGTTTTTGTTACAATTGCTCTGTAGTATAGTTTAATGTTTGGTATTGTGATACCTCCTGTTTCACTTTTTCTACTCAGGATTGTTTTTGCTATTCGAGGTCTCTTGTTCTTCCAGATGAAGTTCATGATTGCGTTCTCCATTTCTATGAGGAATGTCATTGGGATTTTAATTGGAATTGCATTGAATCTGTATAGTGCCTTTGGTAGAATGGCCATTTTGACAATGTTAATTCTCCCTTTCCAAGAACATGGGGGATCTTTTCATCTTCGAAAGTTTTCTTCAATTTCTTTCTTTAATGTTCTATAGTTTTCATTGTAGAGGACTTCCACCTCTTTTTTTAGATTAATTCCCATGTATTTTATTTATTTATTTATTTTTTTGAGGCTACTGTGAATGGAGTGGTGGGACTAATGACACGTTAACTAACTCAGGCTGACTCCTTACTCCCTGGCGAGTGAGCAAGATCAAGGCCTCAAAGGCGGTTTCAACGGTTAATGACGATAAATCGGACCACCATCAGGAATTGTTTAACAACAGTTCTGCGAACGTGATCAGCTCGTGTTTGCCATGTAGTCCTATGGGACTCTCACCTTCATGAACCCCCCATGCCTTGCTGACCTTCAAGCTGATTGATTCCCGCCTAGCCCCCACCCTACATAATGACCCATCTGATTGTCCTCCACCCAGAGGGCTGGGTGTGGGCGGTCAGTGGGCCCTACCTATCCCTGTCTGGCCTTTTGGGGAGTGCTCCCTTCCCTTGTCACTGGTCGAGAAGAGCAAGGGGGCTTAAGACCCCGACAGAGTGGTTTTCTTAATTTCTCTTTCAGAGGATTCATCACTTATGAATAGAAATGCATTAGATTTACACGTATTGATTTTATATCCTGCTACTTTGCTGAATTCATTTATTAGTTCTAGAAGTTTTCTAGTGGAGTTTTTTGGATCTTCTAAATATAGGATCATGTCATCAGCAAATAGTGACAGCTTTAGTTCTTCTTTTCCTATTTGTATCCCTTTAATTTCTTTGGTTTGTCTAATTGCTCTGGCAAGTGCTTGAAGGAAAACGTTGAATAGAAGTGGTGAAAGAGGGCATCCCTGTCTTATTTCAGTTTTTAGAGGGAATACTTTCAGTTTTTCTCCATTAAGAATAATGTTGGCTATGGACTTAGCATAGGTAGCCTTTACAATGTTGAGGTATGTACTTACTATTCCTATTTTTCTAGTGTTTTAAGCATGAAGGGGTGCTGTATTTTATGAAATGCTTTCTCAGCATCTATTGAAATAATCATGTGAGTCTTAACTTTAAGTCTATTGATGTGATGAATTACATTTATGATTTCTGGATGTTGTACCAACCTTGCATTCCTGGGATAAACCCCACTTGATTATGGTGCACTATCTTTTTAATATATTTTTGTATGGGATTTGCCAGTTTTTTGTTAAGGAGTTTTGCATCTATGTTCATCAGGGATATTGTGCTAAAGTTTTCTTTCCTTGATGTGTCTTTGGTTTTGGTATCAGAGTGATACTAGACTCATAGAATGAATTTGGAAAAGTGTTCAACATCTCCAGTAATTAAAGAAATGCAAATTAAAACAACTCTAAGATTTCATCTTAGTCCAATTAAAATATCTTTTATCATGAGCACAAACACTAATAGATGTTGGCGTGGATGTGGGGAAAAAGGCGCATTTGTACATTGTTGGTGGAGTTGCAAATTGGTGCAGCCACTCTGGAAAGCAGTATGGAGAATCCTAAGAAAACTTGGAATGGACCCACCTTTAGACCCAGTTATCCCACTCCTCGGTTTATACCCAAAGGACTTAAAATCTGCAAACTACAATAACACAGCCAAATCAATGTTTATAGCAGCTCAGTTCACAATAGCTATATTGTGGAACCAACCTAGATGCCCTTCAACAGATGAATGGATAAAGAAACTCTGGTATATATACACAGTGGAATACTATTCAACCATGAAGAAGAATATTATTATGGCATTTGCAAATAAATGGATGGAATTGGAGAATATCATGCTAAGTGAAATAAGCCAAGCCCAAAAAACCAAAGGCTGAATGTCTTCCCGATAAGTGGAGTATGATATATAATGGTGGTGGGGGGGAGGGAGAGAAGAATGGGGGAACTTTAGATTATGTAGAAGTAAATGAGAGGGAGGGGGTATGAAAAATGGTGGAATGAGACAGACATCATTACCCTATGTACATGTATGATTACACAAATGGTATGAATCTACATCGTGTACAACCATAGAAATGAAATGATGTACCCCATTTGTGTACAATGAATCAAAATGCAGTCTGTAAAAAAATTTAAAAATAAATTAAAAACTAACTTAAAAAAAAGAAAATAAAGCCCTACAGTGAAATGATCATAGCAGCCTTGTGCATAATAATACCAAATTGAAAACAGGACAGCTATACATTAACAAAGAGATCGTCACAAGATGGCATGCTACTTAGTACTGAGAAAAGAATGAACTAGCTATGTGAATAAGAGCATGGATACAGCTCAAAATATCATGTTGACAAAAGCAACCAAGATGCAAATACGCACACACACACATACATACACACAATAAATCCATGTATGTGTATTTCTGGAATAAGTAGAATTAATCCATAATCATGGAAATAAAATTAGCAATTGTTTTTATGAAGGCAGAGTTCACTGGAAGAAGAACACAGGAACTTCCTTGAATGATGTGAACATTCCATCTTAGATAGGGATAGAGATTGCACACACAGACTTGTCAAAATTTTTTGAAATGCCCACTTAAGATCCTTGCATCTTCCTATTTGTAAATTTCATGGTCAAAGCAAAAATTTTTCTAGAGAAATTTCAACCAGCCAAGAGACTTGATTTAAGATCATTGCTATAAATGGGAGAAGTTAGAACTTACATTGAAATCCAGGTACTAAAATAAAATTCAGTAGGATTTTTAAGAGCTTGGGGGAAGGGAGTATCAGAACTCTTCTGTGTTGCTAATTTGGTTTGTCTCAAGGGAAAAGTGAACGTGGATCTTCCTGACAGGAATTGGATTTAAAACATAGGGCAAGACTTCCAGTGAAGTTAGACCCCACCTTTCAGTAAAAGTGGCAGATAAGGGTGCTTTCTTCTTTGAAGATTACATTTCAAAGGGATGACTCCCAGTCTTTGAGTGATGGAGTTTTAAACCAGCAAAAGGATTTTAAAAAGATTTATATAAATCTAAAAGGGTCAAAGTATAAGTTTATCAGTATATGTTTATTAAAGTAAATGCTGGAAGAAAAGAGAGGCTAGGAAGCCTACCTTGAGGCAGGATTAGTCAAGGTGAAGACAGTGTTAAATTGGTCTTGGACATACCTCACTCCCTGAAAAAATGAAATTAAAACACACACACAAACACACACACACACACACACACACACACACACACACACACACATGCAAAGGAATAGAATAATTTAGAAAGGCAAATACTCCAAGTTTTGTATGGAAATAATGAAGTTGCCATATAATCTGGACATCTGTCATTAAAGTTCATCACAGATCATGGAAATGACAGTGCTCACTTGAGTGTTACTGAAAGCTTGATCCTTGTCCCCAAGTCAATTCAATAACAAGGACACAGTGTTGAGAAAAAAGAAGAAGAAGCTTTATTGGTTTGCTAGCAAAGGAGGAACATGGGGACTCCCATCCCAAAGGCTATGATTCTGCCCATCGGCAGGAACAGGGGGCTTTTAAAGAGGTAATTACCAGGATACATTCCAAATGTTCTTTGTTGGAGTTGTAATTCACTTGTTAATTTGTGAGATAGTCATTTCTGAGATCTTCTGGTACCATCCCCCAAATCTGGCTTACTTGTTCCTGTGGTGGGTGTGTACCCAAGGACAGATAAATCTGCCTAAAATGGGGAAGAAAGGTAATCCCTGATTCCCCTGAGATTAGGGAGGAGCAGGGAGAGAGGAAGAGTAAGAGACAAGTCCATTTTAAACATCAGTTGCAGTGGCAGAGCAGCAAGGGCTGTATTCAAGGCATAGAGTAGACCACTGTTACATGAGTACTGTGGTCACAGGGTGTCTGTGAGTACATGACAGGGTTAAATGTCTGAAATTCATTGGCTCATTTCAGTCTCCAAGTGCCTGTTTAGGCACTGAGTATACAGTGGTGAATGAGATCAATGGGCTCCTAGTTTCAACAGGACTATATTTAAGTGGAGAGAAAGATGGATCATAAGCAAATCAAATAAAAATAAAATTACAGTATCAGTCATCAGTATTAAATTACTCTGAGGAAGCAGATATATGGTGGACAGTGACAAAACAGAGAAAGGTAGCTATAGGGAAATCTCTCCAGAAGAAATAAAATTTGAACTGATACCTGAATGAAAAATGTGAATTGAGCGTATTTCTGTAGAGGGAAAAAGGTATAAATGACCTGAGGGAAAAGGACACTTTGATTCTTATGGAATAGAAAGAATACTAGTTTTGTAAGACCCCCAAAAAGGAGGCCCCAAAGCTGTCCCACGGATTGACTGCAACCCCAATTAACCGCAGGAGGCGTCACTTGATGCAAACCGCAAGAGGCTTTTATTCCAGCGCGCTGGGACCCAACTCGTGACTCACGCAGGAGTCGAGGAGTCAAGTCCTGGGCAGAAAATCTTACAAGTTTATAAAGGCAGAAACCACACATCAGGAGGGATCACACACGGAAGGGAAAAAGGGAACAAAGCTGCTGGGAAATTCCAAAGGGGGTCTGGGTTTGCTGATAACATACAACATGTTTCACAATGTTTTACAACAGGGCGTAGATTCTGGTCAACAGTTTCTGGTAATCTTATATCCCATATATCTTAACTGTCTGAGCACTATCTTGCTCAATTTACCCTTTTACTCTCTGTTTGGGGCTGTTTCCTGGAACAGCTTTAAGGGCTTTGGTCCCATTACTGGGAGGGAGACTTTAGGGAGTTGAGATAAAACAGACAGCTTAAAAAAATGTCCATTCTTTCATTCCCCCATTTTCTTTTTGGTAAATTTTAATCATGGAACTTCTGTCTCTATATACTCTTCTCCAAAGCTATTTCCTTGGCGGAGGGACTGGTATTGTTGCCTGAGCATTAGTACCTGTACAGCACTTACTCTCTCCCTGATGAAGGTGACTAGGCGATTTAGGATGCAGGGCCCAAAAGTGAGGAGTAAAAGCAGTATAACAAGGGGACCCATCAGGGTGAACATGAGGGTTGGGACTACTTATTGGTGGGAGGTGCGTCAATAAGAGCAGGAACATGGTGGATGTGGAGCTTGAGGGGGTTGTCCAACTTTTCCACTTTCCATGTTGGGTCTGGTGGTGGCTTGACATGCAAAGCGTGAATCCAGGCGGCGATGCCATCGACTTTTACTGCAGTTGGAGTAGTGAGCAGCACTATGTATGGTAATGAGTGGGGGGTGAGTCCCATAAAGGATTTCAAAAGGAGTTAGCTTGAGGGAGCCAGGGGTATTGCGCACCCGAAACAAAGCAAAGGGAAGGAGGACTGTCCAGTCTGTTATGCCAGTCTCTAAGAATAGTTTAGTCATGAACTCTTTTAAAGTTCTATTCATTCTTTCTATCTGCCCTGAGCTTTGGGGCCTATAAGCACAATGTAATTTCCAATTAAGCCCCAGGATTTTGGCCAGTCCCTGACTTACCTGGGCAACAAACGCAGGGCCGTTGTCTGACCTGATTACCTTGGGCACCCCGAACCTCGGGAAGATGTCTTCTAGTATTGTTTTGGCCACCACCTGAGCAGTCTCCTTCTTGGTAGGAAAGGCTTCAACCCATCCTGAAAATGTATCTATGAATACTAATAAGTATCTATATCCATACCTGGCTGGTTTTACCTCAGTAAAGTTCACTTCCCAGTAACTCCCAGGACGGTCTCCTTGGAGCCATTTGCCATGAGATAGCTTGCTGGGCCGGGCATTCACCATCTGGCAAGACTTGCATTCTTTTACAGTTGTATCTGCAAGCTCCCCGAGCTTCATGATGTAATACGGTGAAGACTGGACAAGAGTTTTTAAATGTTTTGGGCCCAGATGAGTTAACTTGTGAAGGTGTCTGAGAAATATGATCGCCTGTTTTTCAGGGAGAATTCTTTTTCCTTCTGAGGTTTCCCGGATCCCCTCTGGAGTCTCCAGGCAAAATCCTAATCTGTCCACATCCTCAAGGTCTAGTTCTGAATATTCAAAGTTCCTAATACAGGGGTATACCGCATCCTTAGGGTGAGACATCGGTTTCCCCCCCGACAAAGGATAGGACATTAAGTCTCACACCTGGCGGGGTGAGCGAGGAATGGGTATCTGAGTTATAGTTTATTTTCTGGCCTCAGTTAGCCATCTCTGCCCCCCTTTGAGGGCATACCCCAGGTACGTTACCTCCTTTTGGAAGATCTGGGCCTTCCTGGCAGAGGCCCCATATCCTAAGCAGGCAAGTTCTTCTAGCAGTAGTCCCGTGCTCCCTTGGCATTCCTCCTCTGTTGCCCCGGCCAGTAGTAAGTCATCTACATACTGCAGAAGTGTTACCTGGGGATGGTTGGCATGGAAGTGGGCTAAATCTTGGTGGAGAGCTTCATCGAAGAGGGTCGGGGAATTCTTGAACCCCTGGGGTAATAGGGTCCAAGTCAATTGTCCTGTTGTCCCAGAGTCAGGGTCCCTCCACTCAAATGCAAAGATGTTTTGGCTGGAAGGGTGTAGTCGCAGGCAGAAGAAAGCGTCCTTTAAGTCCAAGACAGTGTACCAAATATGATCCGGGGGAAGAGAGCTCAGCAAGTTGTAACGGTTAGGTACAGTGGGGTGGATGTCCTGTACTCGCTTGTTTACTTCTCTTAAGTCCTGTACCGGGCGATATTCTCCTGTGCCAGGCTTTTTAACAGGTAACAAGGGAGTGTTCTATGGTGACTGACACTTCACTAGGATACCTTGCTGAAGGAGGTGCTGGATATGGGGCCTAATTCCTTCCCGGGCCTCTTTAGTCATAGGGTATTGACTTACAGCCACAGGAGTAAATGTGGCCTTAAGCTCTATAACTATGGGTGGTCTTTCTGCGACTAGTCCTGTTCCAGCCGTTTCGGCCCACGCCTCTGGATACCTGTTCAACCAGTTATTTATGTGACATATTTTTTCTCCCTGTCTCTCAAAAAGTCTATGTTTATCATCCAGGCGCATAGTCAGGGCAGTAGTTATTTTCTTGCTTTGGGTTACCTCTGAGCAATCAGGGGTGAAGGTAATCTGAGCTCCCATTTTGGTTAGGAGATCTCTCCCAAGTAGAGGCACAGGGCACTCGGGGATGACTAGAAATGAGTGGGTTACCCGTCCCGTTCCTAAGTCTACTGTTCTTCGGGTAGTCCATGAGTACTGCTGGTGCCCTGTAGCTCCTATGACCCATGATTTCTTGTGGGAGATGGGCCCAGTCGGTTCGAGTAGGACCGAGTGTTGAGCCCCAGTATCTACTAAGAACTCAACTGGCTTCCCTTCCACCTCTAGTGTTACCCTAGGCTCGGGGTGGGTTCCGAGCCCTGTCCCTGCTAATCTTCTTCTTCTTCTAGGGATAATGCTTTCTTGGAGGGCCCGGTCTTCTTTTTAGGACACTCTCTAGCCCAGTGACCTCTCTCCTTGCAGTAGGCACACTGATCCTTGTCTAATGGAGTGCGGTTGCCCAGGTTACCTGACCCTTTTTTTAGCCCTGCCTTGTGTTTGTTCCTGGCCTTTCTCACCTACTACTGTGGCCAAAATCCGTGTTAGGTTCTTCTCCTGCTTATGATCCCTTTGGTTTTCTCTTTCCTCTCTCTCCTTTTCCTTCCTTTGCTCCTTCTCTTCCTCGGTTTCCCTCTTATGATACACTTTCTCTGCTTCCTTAACTAAATCCTGTAGGGTATAATCTTGTAACCCTTCTATTCTCTGCGACTTTCTCTTAATATCTACTGCTGACTGCCCTATAAAAGCCATGGCCACGGAAGCCCTTTGCCCCTCAGAGGTAGGGTCAAACGGGGTGTAGCGCCTGAAAGCTTCCATTAAGCGCTCGAGAAATACTGATGGGGGTTCTGTGGCCCCCTGGATAACCTCTCTTACCTTAGCCAAATTAGTGGGGCGTCTCGCTGCCCTGCGGAGGCCGGCCACTAGAGTCTGGCGATAGACTGTCAGTCACTCCCTACCTTCTGCCATGTTGAAATCCCAGTCAGGCCTGGACAGGGGGAAGGCAGTCTCAATGATGTTGGGGAGCTGGGTGGGTCCCATCTGCTCCTGGTACATTCTTCCTTGCCTCCAATAAAATCCTCTCCCTCTCCTCAGTAGTGAAAAGGGTCTGCTGTAGCTGCTGGCAATCATCCCATGTGGGCTGATGAGAGAACATTAAAGACTCCACCAGCCCAGTTAAGCGCTGGGGGTCCTCTGAAAAGGGAGGATGATTAGTTTTCCAGTTATACAAGTCTGAGGAGGAAAAAGGCCAGTACTGGAGGGGCTGAAGAGGAGTTGGTCCACCATCCGTTGCCACTGGCGGGGGCCCATAAGCCCTTAGGGGAAGGGCAACGATGGTGTCGGGAGTTATCCCGTGGTGGCTCCTGGTACCCCATGCAGGCCACGTGGTGCACTGCAGGGGCCAGCGGTTCTTCTGGCTCTTCCTGACCCCCTATGGGGACTGAGGTGGGAGGGTATGGGGAGGTGAGTCAAGGAGAAGGTGGTCAGCCTGGGTTTCAGGATAAATCTTCTTGGAGGGGTCTGAATGACTGGATTTCCCCCCAGAACTGGGAGATTGGGCAGCTAGGATTTGTGTGGCTGGCCGGGGCTTGGGTTTTGCAACCCAAGGTCGAATCCAGGGGGGTGGATTTTGCACCAGATCCTGCCAGACCACGATGTAGGGCTCCTGATTTGGATGGGCTCCAGGTTCCTTCTGAAAAACAGTCTCTTTTACAGCAAGAATGACAGATAGATTAAAGGTCCCTTCTGCTGGCCATTTAGATTTTAATGAGGATATCTGTAATGTATAAAGCTGCTCCCCCACCCATCAGGTGCAGCCATTTTCCCCACCTCCCAACCACTTGTCAATCTGTGAACATCCTAGCTATCTATTGGTTCATCAGTCTGCCTGCAAGTATCCTTCTCCGATATGGGTCCCCTGTTAGCCGGGGGAATTCAACTGTTTACTGTAGCTTCCCCGCCATCTTTTTCCATCCTTCTGTCTGTCCTCCTCGCTTTTCTCTATCCTCCTGGGTTTCCACTCTCTCTAGCGCACGCCCTTTCTCTTTTCCTCTCATTTTCTCTCTTACTCTGCAGGAAGACACTCTGTTTGCTTCATAAATTCCCTATGTGATTTCCCTTGTCCGGTGTGGTTCCGTGGAAATTCCCTCACAATATCAAGATACACATTTTTTTAAAGTAGATATACCTAAATGCAAATGCCCAGAACCTCATTTGAAGACTGCCTCCATGTACGGCAAATCTGCTCAAATACCAAATCCACAAACACTACTCAAATATCATATCCACAAAATAAAGAATACATTGTATAGTCCTTAAAATATCAAGTAATTAAGAAATATTTGTCATTTTTCTTATATATGTGAGGTGGGTGGAAATGATAGAATTATTTTCAAGTTCAATTATTTTCAAACAGATAGGCAAGACTCCAGAGTCTATTCCTGTGACTAAATTACTTTTTTAAAATTGGTCAATACAATTTTATTTCAGTATTTACTTAAAGTTTTAATCATATAAAAAAATTTCAAAAGTGCAAGATATTAGAAAGCTTGTCACTGCTGTTTTTCTACTAAATTACAAATTACTTTTAACTCTGTTTCAAAGACAGCACAGAATTTTACATCTACTTTGTAAGGTAATCTTAAACAGGACTCCTAGGAGTATGTTTAAATAATATTGTGAGATATTCTAAAAAAGACCTAAAGATGACTTTTCTTTTGACTGTGAAAAAATGTTTTATGTTGAATAATGGTTGAATAAAATATACACCTGTAATATTTTAACAATACAACTAGAATTTGTTAGTTCTTTTGCTGGTACATTCTTTGTAAACAGCTTCCAGAAATATGTTCCCTGAGGCTAGATGCCATGGATTCTTCCTTTTTTTCTAATAAAATAAATAAATAAACAAATAAATAAAATAAAACAGCAGGGACGGAAAGTTCTGTATCCTCCTTTTTTTTCTATATATATCTAATTTCAGCCTGCTATAACTTTAAAAATATTTTTTAAAGTAATGATTTTTGTGTGTAACTATAGTCAAATATCTATTAGCATTTCTATTCAAAAGTGCTTATGCCCATGATTTAAAATTTTAAGACTTGCACATGTTTTGGCACATGCCTAGTAAGAAAATCTTTTTTTTTTTTTTTTTCAGATACTTGCATCTGGTTATGAACTATTTAATGCTAAATATGGTAAATAAGCAGTAATTGCATGTTATGCACAATTTATTATACATCTTCATTTTGAAGCATTAAGCAACAAAATAATGTGCATTCTCAAAGGAACTTGCCATCTGCATTTTGCACTTCAAGTTGGGAACGGAGAATGTAATAGGTAATGTGATGATAATGAAAATGAGAATTGTTATAGACCTAATAAATTACCCAAATTACTATATGGCATCTTTGCCTTGCTGCTTGTATGTACCATCTTTAGAACTCTTGAGAACAGGAAGGAGATGGGTGCATACAACTAGGGAACAGAAGCAGCCATAAAACACTGACTCACCCTCCTGTTTCTTTTTATTTGCATGCTTCATTTTTTCTTCTTCTTTTTTTTTAATGTGACTCCCTCTCTTTCTTTTTTTCTTTCCACCTCTTCTTGCCCTAATAGGAAGTAAAAGGAGGAATGCTTACTGCTCTATTCTCCACCCTTACCTGAAGCCCTGGGTCCTTGGTAGTCATTTTACAACCAGCTATTTTGTTGTTGTTGTTCTAAAGATGTATATCTTCTTGCTGCAGCCAAAAATCCACAGATGGAGATAACATCTAGACATAAGTTTCAATGGGAAGAAATTTTATCTTTGTATTGCAACTGCTTTTCAAGTCCCCTTGTTAACAAATGGGCTACACATAGCTCTTCTTCTTGTCTTCCCTTTGGAAAATAGGGTTTGAGAACTCTGGGTTTTATTGTTGACACAAACTACAGAAATAATCGAGAAGTAATTTTCATTTTCTCCTGAACTTTCAATTATTTTGCCTAAGAAGTCATCAACTATAAGTTATTTTCTTAATTTTAAAATTCACTAGTAATTTAGTTAGTAAGTTGTAGAAACATTAACCTACCAGCATAGAAGCCTAACATCATTGCATTTTTTAGCCTTGTTTCTATGTGCTATAGTAGAGAATATTTTTTCATAATTTGTCAACTTTTTTAAATTTATTTTTTTATTGTTTGTTATTTTTGATTCATTGTACACAAATGGGGTACAACTTTTTATTTTTCTGGTAGTACATGAAGCAGAGTTACACCGTGTATGTACTCATACGTATACACAGAGTAATGATGTTTGTCTCATTCCATTATCTTTCCTTCCCCCACCCCCTCCCCACCACACATTTCCTACTATTCAATCCAACATTCCTTCATTCTTCCCTTATCCCCTCCCCCGATTATGTATCATCATCCACTTATCAGAGAAAACAAATCAAAACTACCCTAAGATTTCATCTCACCCCAATTAGAATGGCCATCATCAAAAATATAAGCAACAAGAGGTGTTGGCAAGGATGTGGGGAAAAAGATACACTCATACATTGCTGATGGGATTGCAAATTGGTGCATTCTGGAAAGCAGTATGGAGATTGTTTAGAACACTTGGAAAAGAACCACCATTTGACCCAGCCATTCCATTCCTTGCCTAAACCCAAAGGACTTAAAATCAGCATACTAGGGCTGGGGATAGCTCAGTTGGTAGAGTGTTTGCCTTGCATGCACGAGGCCCTGGGTTTAATCCCCAGCACCACACACACACACACAAAAAATCAGCATACTACAGTGACATAGCCACATCAATGTTTATAGCAGCTCAATTCACAATAGCTAGATTATGTAACCAACCTAGATGCCCTTCAATAGATGAATGGGTAAAGAAACTTTGGTATATATACACAATGGAATATTATTCAGTCATAAAGAAGAATGAAATTATGACATTTGCTGGTAAATGGATGGATTGCAGATTATCATGCTAAGTGAGATAAGCCAAACCCATAAAACCAAAGGCCAAATGTTTTCTCTGATAAGTGCAGAATTTATCAACTTTCACAGCATATAATGTAGGTAGATCTCTTTTCTATACCTCTCTGGAACATGATATTAAAAGCAATTTTGCTGCTGATAGAAGTGATGGGAGCAAGTAACAGTGAGGTCACGTCCCAAATTTTAAAATATAATTTTATGTTCTTCAGTTTCCACCCAAAAAGCCAACTTTACTGCTTTGGGTGTAGGAAAATAAGTTTTTGAATCACTCCATGTCCTTATTTTTGTCATCTAAAAAATATCTACTGGTCAACATCTCTTGATATTCCTAGTCAACCTTTTTGAACTTAGAAAGTTTCTCTTTCCTCTCAAAATGTATATAATTGTATATGGCTGAAAAAAAAGATTTCAATGATGGTACTTTGCTATAAGCTATGACAAATGTATTTAGATTCTCTACTAAGATTCTCATTTTTCATAGGTTATTTTACATATCCCTTTCCCTGGTTGGGGGAAGTCTCCTGATGATAAAGACTTGTGGTTTGTGAGACAAGGATAAAAATTCATGAAGGGACAGCTTATGAACTCAGTGTTATACCCTGTCCCATTAACACTGTCATATCCCAGAAAGCTAATGGAATTGTACTTCCTAAAGATCTCTTTGCTATATGTCGGGGTCTTAAGCCCCCTTGCTCTTCTCTACCAGCGACAAGGGAAGGGGACACTCCCCAACAAGGCCAGACCAGGAAAGGTAGGGCCAACTGACCACCCGCCCACCACCCTCCGGGCGGAGGACAATCAGACGGGTCAGGGAGACCAGTCACAGCAGGAACTCGTTTATTGAGGAATCACACAGCTTTTATGTAGGGTGGGGGCTAGGCGGGAACCAATCGGCTTAAAGGTCAGCAAGGCATGGGGGGTTCACGTAAGCGAGAGTCCCAGGACTATATGGCAAGCACGAGCTGATCACGTTGGGGAAACTGTTGTTAACCAATCCCTGACGGTGGTCCAATTCATCGTCATTAACCTTTGAAACTGCCTTTGAGGCCTTGATCTTGCTCACTCGCCAGGGAGTAAGGAGTCAGCCTGAGTTAGTCAATGTGTCATTAGTCCCAACAGCTATACATCCCAAAGAACCAATAATTCTGCAACTTGGGTAACATTAGCTCTAAGAATTGGGGTAGCAATTCCTAATAATTATTTAACATCCAATTATTTTTCTCTATGTTATACCTAAAAATAACAGTGTTTTTCAGATAAAACTATACTATTACAAATAATCCATTATAAAAAAATTATAGGCCCTTTCAACAAAATATTAACTGCCAATGCTTAAATGATTTGTAATAAAATTACATTATAATAAATAATTTTACATTTTTATGTATATAAGAACTCTACTGTTACACTTTCTTAAAGTAATTGAGTATTTCACAAGTTCATTCTTACAGAATATCTTCAAACCTTAAGTGCAGGTTAAAAAAAATTCTTTTTTGTGAGGGTGTCTGAAGATCAAATATCATAGGTCTCATATTCATCTCATAATTGTGTATTAATGAAAGATACAAAGTAAAATCACTTTATAAACTTTTTTCAGAATATTGCTGAAAAGTAGTAGTAAAGTTAACCAATTTGAGTTCCATTTACCACCCTTTGTATTTTCTATTTGGTGGATATTACAATGATTAGTCAAATCATTAAGAGATTGCAGCAGGGGACAAGGACGAATACTAGAAAAGTTAGTAATACATACTGAATAAAAAGGAATTTAATTACTGAAAGCAAAACCCAAAAGATACAATTCATTAATCACATGACTTCTTAACTCTCTTCTATGGTAATACCTCTAGCTGTCACTTCTAGAGATGAATACATAGTCGATAATGATTTTATTTTTCTGCAAAGATATAGGCATTTTGCCAGGGCAGAATAGCAGGCAATCTTCAGAATGATGTTCACCTTTCTTAATTCCTTCCCATGGAACCTGAAACCCCCATCCTATGGCTTTTCTGACTTCAAATTCTACTCATTCTACATTTATAGTATTCACACATATCTTCCATTTATGTTTTTGCCACTAGAGTTCATTCTTTTTTCTCTCATGAACAAATTACTGAATTAGCTTCTTAATGTCTTCCTTTTATGTTGCTATTGCTTCCACATATTCTCTTTAACACCACCAACATAATGTTTCTAAAATAGAATCCGGTCAGATGACTTCCCTAAAAAAACAAGAAAAAAAAAAAAAAAAAAAAAGAAAGAAAAGAGGAGAGGAAAGATATCTCATCTTTTCCATTAGCTCTTGACCAATATCTAAATCTTTTAGTAAAGGCACTTAAGAATTTTTTGTAATAAATACTTCATATGCAAAGTAATCTATAAAGATTTCCACAGTCCCCATTTGGTACAATCAATAACTAATTCTATACCCTATTTAGCATTTTGATTCAATTTGTACATTACTTTTATCAAATATCACAGGACCCTTTCTACTATAATCACTTCATTTCTTGCACATCAGTCTCATTAAATATAAATGATTTAGGGACAAATACATCTGAATTTGTCAAATTACATATTGAAAGTGCTAAAAGTATGATTAAATTTTTAATTCATTGAATCAAGTGAATAAATGTCCCAGCCATTGAGATGGAAGTGATGAGATTAAAATATTCAACCTTTTAACTTAAACTTTTACTATTCCATAATACTTCCCAGAATTGGATTAGTTTATCACGCAAATGCTCACATTTGTTTATATAACTGCCTGAAAAAATCTTTTTGGTGAGATTCATTCTGAAGGTGATGCTAACAATTAGTATAAATAAGAATTACTTGCTGAAATATAGCATTTAATCTGTTTCTAGTTTTTAAAATTATGTATGCCATTTGTTAATATATACTAATCCATTTCATTCACTGAGCACCCAACCTTTACCAGTCATTTTATTAGATTATATATAAAACAGAATAATATATAAGTTATAGTATTATAATAGTTATAATATACTAAAGAATATATTCTGCTTCATATGTATCATCTACATTATAATATGCTTTTATAACTTGTAATAGATCATACAACATATATATTTTATATTTTATGCATTAACTATCCTGAAATTCTGCAACTTAGGCATTATTCCCATAGTAAATATAAGTAAGCTGAAGTTTGGAGATGAGAAATGAACAGCTCCAAGATCACAGAGGTGGAATTTCACTTCTATACTTATGACTTTGAAGCTTGCATTCTCTGTACTAGGCATACACACTCTCTCTGTTATTTCCTGCCTCTCCTCCTTCCTTTGATCCACAAACATGCTCAAGTTCAGTTCTCTGCCTTTCACATCCTGTTAGCTCTACTTGGAGTTTCATTTATATTGGTTAACTCCTTGATTAAAACCCATTTTCCACAGAACACTTCTCTGATTCTCTTAGTGCACACAGTGATGAAAGTGATAAACACTATCATTGCTGAGTGCTTGCTGTATGCCATACAGTGCTTGCTGTCTGAGCATCCATTTTTCAATGGATGCTCAAACCCTGTGAAACAGATTCAAGATCCCAGCAGGTGAAGGGCAATGCTAAGTATAGTTGGGATAGTAGACATTTGTTATTCAGAGATGACACCAGCCCACAACCTCCAGCTCCAGCTCTGTTTAGCCCCAGTTTCAGCTTCAGCCTCATTTAGCCCTTAAGTCTTTCCATAGCCTTTTTTAATGGATGCAGGTCAAAGAAGGCACAGTGCCAACAAGTTATATAAGTAGATACATGCCAATAATCAAATGTTTATGACCTTAAGTACATACACTGAATCAGAGTGTTTATAACCTTGACTACACACTAAAAACATAACCCACCAGAAGCCTCAGCAAGGGGGCCTAACTATAGACATCTTGGGCCTGCCCTACAGTTATATATTTTATATTCATTTTGTTAAGTTTTCCTGATGGTTTAATATTATATTAATATATAAGTGTACAGATGAGAAACAGAGGCTTAGAGAGATTTTACAAGTGCTTCAGGTCACCAACAGATACTGTTTTTTGTTTGATTATATAACCTATATGCTAACTATTCATTTGGAATATCTCCTTTAAACTTTGTTACATAATTATTTTATGTAATTTTAGGTTGATTTTTCAAAATGAACTGCAAATTCTTTTGAAGACCAGTTATTCTAGGGAAGGACGAAAGTAGATGTTGCTTTAAAAAAAAATACCATTTAAAAAATCCTACTTTATAATGCCCAGAATTATCCAAATGCAGATAATTAAAAGTTATTGTTTTAAAAATAAGAATATATACTTCTAGAACTTAGCATAAATATTTAATGACTTCATTTTAGAATTGATTAATTATGTCACAGGAAACTAAAAGCAAAAAAATCATCATATCCTGAGACATACGTTTTTCTCTTTTAAGATTGTAACTAACTGAGGTTACCACCTGCTCATAAGGGTCACTCTTGCCAGAGGTGACATTCCTTCTATATTATATCAAGTAAATACATCTTCATTTGTTCAGTCAGATCTTCTTTAGGAAAATTAAAAATATATTTATCAGAGATCACCAAATGTCAATAAGGAACAATCTGGTTTCCCTGGTTGTTGATCTAAAGGTGATTTATTAGTATACCGCATAGTATCAAAAAGATTTACTTTCATACATTTTAAGACAGTTAATCTCCAAAAGAATCTGTAATTCATTTTGAAAAAAAAAGCTAAAATTACACAAAACAATTACATGTCAAAGTTTAAGATATTATGAAAAACTTCTTGCAGTATCTGTACTTAGTAGGCTATAACACAGCAGCAATTAAACACTGAAATATTGGTGACTTCACAAGAACAGATTTATTTCTTGCTTATCTTGACATTTACACAGATCGAGCAGTTCTTCCTAATGTTTCTCTTAGAAGTGCAGTTCATGAACTTAAACCTCTCTCATTTGCAGCTATGCTAATTGGAACATAGGGCCATAATCCTCACTGCAATAGGAAAGACAACTGGAAGATGATGCAGATGTTTTGGATGCCAGACTTGGAAGCAGTTTGCACTTCTTACTTCCCAAAAAATTCTATTTGGTGAGTACTATCCATGATACATTGTCTTAAATTCTCATTACTGTTATAATAAAACATCATAAATGTAGTGGTCTAAACAATACAAGTTTACTATCTTACAATTCCAGTGGTCAAAACTGAAATGGGTCTCATGGGCTAAAACCAGGACTGTGTTTCTTCTGAATTCTTTATTTTAGAATCCATACCTCCCCTCCCCACCCTGCCCCAGCTTATAGAGTCTGTGGGCATCTCTTGGCTTTTGCATCTCCTTCCTCCAGAAAAATCGGTCTGAATTCTTTTCATACTACCATCTGTTAGCATCTCATTTTTCTTCCCCCCTTTTCCATTGTTAAGAACCCTGTGATTAACTAGAAAATCTAGGTTAATATTCTCATTTTAACCTCAGGTCATTAGTAGCCTCAGTTCTATATGTCATGTGTATTAATCACCTTTGCCATGTAACCTAATATAGTCACAGGTTCGTGGATTAGCATTTGGACATCTTGGGGGAAGAATTTCTCTGCTTCAACACACATTATCATTTTACCTTAAATTTATATTATCTAAATATTCCAATTAATGGCATAGATTTCCACATTGAATTTTTTAAAAGCAAGACAAAAGGTATACCATCCATAAGAAATCTACCTTAAATATGAAAACATAGAAATTTTAAAAGTAACAGAATAAAAGAATGAAATATCATGAAAATAGCAATTAAGAGAGATCTGGAGGACTATATTAATATCAGACAAAATATACTTCAGAATAAACCATTACTAGGGATAAAGGCTAATTTCATAGTAATAAAAAGGGTCTAAGAAAACATAAAAATATTAAAGAACCATAATGCTAATATTAGAGTTTCAAATTTCTTAAAGAAATGATTAAAGGATGAAATTAGAAAATCCAGAGTTATGTTGCACTCCTTTTATAGTAATTGATAGACTAGAAAAAGCAAACAGAGAATCTTTGTTACAGAAGTCACAAACAACAATATCAATCAAATTGTTCAAATTGATTTTTATAGAAATGCTATCCAAAATAGTAGAATACACACTCTTTTCCAGAGTACTTGGAACATTTAAAAGGCTCAACCACGTTCTGGGCCATAAGACATGTCTCAAAAATACTAAAAATGAACTCATACAAAGAACATTCTGTGAAGACAATGGAATTCAACTATATAAAAAACCAGAAAGATAATTAGAAAATCTCTAAATGTTTGCCAATTATAAAATATATCATCAGGAAAGCTATTTATTTACCCCAAATAAATGAAAATATATGTCCCCATGGAGATGTGTTTTCAGATGTTCATAGTATGAACAGCGAGGAAAGAAAGGTGTGGAGAAGGAGGGTGAGAGGAAGACAATACTTGTAATGTGTGTTTGATGGGGAGGGGAGGAGACTTGAGGCTGTCGGTCTGCTTTGTTCTTTATTTTCATACAAATTTTAGCATTAATTAGATGTTATGCATTTTTCTCTATTCTCTGATATAGAATATTTATTTTTTAAAGCTTTCTTTTTCTACTTCTTCCAAAAGACCAAAAAAGATATTTTCCTTGAATATGTCTTCCAACTGAAACTATACAATTTATTACTTTTTTTAATGTTTGTTTTGAGTGATATTTTATTTGTCCTTTTGTTTTTATTTTGTACTTCCTACTTGGTCTATGGACAGCAGTTTAACAGACTTAGAGTTCTAGCAACTTCTAGTTCAAATCACCCACAGCAAATTGAAAGTCATTCTTGTTCCCATCAAATGATTACTTATATGTCCTTGGGTCCCTTATTATGTTTGCTAAGAAAAGAAAATGATTGTTTCTCTTAGATGGTATGTGAAAACGGCAAGCACTTTGGAGGGTATTTTTAGATTCCGTGGAGTCTCTGGATAAGTGTATACCAAGGTGGTAACTTAGAATTCCACAGTGGTAAGGTAGGAGCCGAACTTTCAATCCTTCACTGTTTTCAGTTGTCATGTGTTCGTTCATTCAGACTATTTTTAAGCTGCTTTTAACTTTTTAATCTTCAGAAAAGTTATAATTTCCTTGTTAATTCAATGAGGCTACAGTAGCATTTAGAACCTAATACAGGATTTATTTCACGATTTCCTCTTTCTGGGAACCCGTGAAGTCTTTTAACCCTATCATTAGTCTTTTACATGTAGACTGGTGAAACCAGACTGCAGTTCCAGTAATTAAGGTACAAGGATTTCAAAGTCCTTTAAAATTTTAACTACATATGCAAACAAATACATAACTACCAGCAATCTATCACAGACAACAACCTAGAGTTTTAAAAGTGGATCAAATGAAATTGCTTATTCAATGTTTACTTTGTTCTTATGAAGATATTTTAAGCACTGTTTTTCTCCATTTTCTTGATGTTTTATGCATTTTTTTGGAAAAAAATAACAGTTTTTAAAACTCCCAACATTCATAAATTGTCAATCTATAATAAATTTAGAAAGTGATTTTTCTTTCATTTGAATTTTCTTCATATCTGATATTGTAAAAACTTCTGAAAACAATTATTCAACAAAAGGCATGGCCAAATATAGCAAGGTCTATGTACTCTGCTGCTCAGCATGTCTACTGTGTTCTACATGAGCTCCATAGGACCTCAAGCTGGATGACATGCACAAACACACTCTCATTAGCACAGTCAAAAATATGCAGACATGTGGTCCTTGGCTGAGGGATCATTTACAATATTCCTATTGCAATATCCTTATGCTAGCTCTTATGACATATCTAATTTACAATTCTTGAAATAGAAATAAGACCCACATACTTACTCGTGTTTTGGAGAATATTACTGTAGAGTGGTATGAAAGCAGAATCTGACTAGAGGAGGTCCCAAAATTCTGAGAGTGGTTTGGGAAGTCTAATCTGGAATGAGCAAGAACACTAAAAGAATCTGA
Organism: Sciurus vulgaris; assembly: GCF_902686455.1. Taxonomy (NCBI): domain Eukaryota; kingdom Metazoa; phylum Chordata; class Mammalia; order Rodentia; family Sciuridae; genus Sciurus; species Sciurus vulgaris. The sequence goes on from NC_136468.1 coordinate 53,709,939, forward strand.
ATTAACTTGGAAACAAACTATTTTCATATTTGGTCAAGATGAAGAGCTTCAGTGCCACATTGCATAAAATTGAATTCAGTAGGGCAACTACCTTCTTTCCTCCTCCCCATCTCTTCTTTTCTTCCTCTTACTTTTAATTGCCGGAAGAATGGTCATGCAGAATGGTCATGTTTTCAAGAGTTATACAGATGAAAATAGAGGAGCATATCTCTAGCTATTTTAATTGCAAGTTGTAATGTTTAAAGAATTATATGCCTGTGAGAAAAATTTTAAACATTAATAATATTTAGGGATAATGCTTATTCAATATCTACTACTCAATATTCTTTATATTGATGACCCAAATTAAATGTCTCAATAATCCTTCCAGTAAAATATTAACATATGCATTTTAAGGTTAAAAAATTGAAGCTTAGAGAGATTATAAAATTCATTGAAGTCACATAGTTAATGCAGATTCAAATTCAGGAATTTTGGCCTCTGGAGCCATGCTTTTCCTGCCTTCATATTTTAATTATTAAAAGAAAACAGGTTTTTTTTTCTGTGCTTAAAGTACAGTAGTTGCCCCCTGTCCATGGGGGATATATTCCAAGACCCCAAGTAGACCCCTGAAACTAGGGATGACACCAAACGCTGTATCTATTTTGCTTTTCTTACATATATATCTATGATAAAGTTTAACTTATAAATTAGGCACAGTAAGAGATTAATCACAATGACTAATATTAAAATAGAATAGTTATAAACATATAGCATAATGAAAATTATGTGACTGTGCTCTCTCTCTTTTAAAAGAGTCATGACAAATTGTAATGTCTTGGACTGTGGTTAACCTTGGGAACTGAAACAGCAGAAATTGGAACCATGTGTGGGAGGGGCCCTGTACGTATCACACCAGGGAAGTGGGTGATGGTGTTTCCAATCTGTCAGTACATGGAGATTGGCGTTGACAAGTGACACGCTCTGGGTAGTCTCTCCCGACTCATAGGAGTTCTTGTGCTTTAATAGTCACCATCAAATTTTAGCATTTTCTTTATTATGCTTGAATGTCAATGAGCTGTGTAATCCAGATGGAGGGAAATGAGGATACTAAAGCATTATAGAGAAAGAACTTTTAAGTTGTTGAAGGAATGAGAAAATGTTTCACTTGAAAGAGTACTCCTTTCTGGTTAGAACAGGTGGTGTGCGAAACTTACTAAAGTGATGAATAATGAGCCCTTTTTCCATCTGTCTATATTAAAATGACTAACTTAACTCAGATTAATATTGTCGATTTTGTTTGACCAGCTTTCTAATTCAAAGTAGAAAAATTTTCACTCTTGATACATATATTACTATTATTATTTCTAATTATCATGGGTTACACAGAAAGCCTTACATGAGGAAGAGAAACAGGAAAAGTAGGAGGGAGACAAGGATATAAAAGCAGCAATAATTGTCTTATTAATTATTTAATTATTAATAAAATAATTGTCTTATATAATATAATTGTTGTAATACAAAGCTGCTCTCCCTGCCCTTTCTGGTGCAGCCATTTTCCCTGCCTCCCAACCACTTGTCAATCTGTGAACATCTTAGCTAGCTCTTGGTTCATCAGTTAGCTTGCAAGTATCCTCCTTTATTGGTCCCCTGTTTGCCTGGCAGAATTCAATTGCTTCACGGTAGCTACCCCGCCATCTTTTCTCGTGCTTCCCTTTCTCCTACTCACTTTCTCTGTCCTCCTCCCTTTTCCACTCTCTCTAGTGCGCCCTTTCTTATTCCCTTTCTTTTCCTCTCATTTTCTCTCTTACCCTACAGGGAGACACTTTGCTTAATAAACTCCCTTATGTGATTTCCTGTGTCCGGCGTGGTTTTCATGGGATCCCTTACAATTGTTTTTTCTCTCTTTTAGGTCTGAGGATGATTCAGTAGATATTGATTACTGGACCATATTTGAGTTAGCTAATTTGTGAGAACCAATATTCCCCCCCTCCCCCCCATTCAGTACCAGGCATTAAACCCAGGGATAATTAACCACTGAGCCATACCCCCAACTTGGGTATTTTTGTTTGTTTGTTTGTTTTGAGACAGGGTCTTGCTAAGTTGTTTAGGGCCTCAGTTAAGTTGCTAAGGCTGGCTTTAAACTTGTGATCCTTCTGCCTCAGCCTCTAGAGCCACTGGGATTACAGCCATAGCAACCAGCTGATATTACTTCTTATGGTGGGAAGAAATTGTGCTTGAACAGTGTAGGGTGAGTCCCCTGATACCCTAAATTTGGACACTTCCTTGGCCCACTGCCAGTAATTCACTTGCTTTTTTTCACAAAGAGGAAACATGAAAAGGAATGAAAACCTTCCTCAGTTTGACCCGAATATTGAAAAATGAGTGACAGATTACTGATGGTTATTTTTATTTTGCCTAAGTATAAATGACAAACTCTATTTTCAAAAGTCAATTGAATAAAAGCAGAATATGAGTTCTATTTCCAGTTTTAGACCAATCATAGAGCTTACCATTTTTCTCTCCTATACTTTGAATGAGAAATAGTTGAAGAAACTTAAAATTAGTGCCTTTCCTTGGAGGTGTGAGAAAAGTGATACTGTATGGCAAACCACCACTTCCAAGTCTAGAAAGGTGGGCAAATTCAGAGTCCCAGGAGGAAACCGCCTGTCTGGAGCAGGAGCCTCCCAAGACATATTGGTGGGAACAATAAAGAGGTAATTTCCAGGAACAGCCTGGGAGTGAGAAACTCTTGGTGTTTCTGTCTGGGGAGTGTCACCTCCACAAACCCCACTTTGTTCTTACGGTGACAACTGTAACTCCAGCAGGGGAAGAGGAATCAACGTTGTAAAATAGGCCCAAAGAATTACCTATAACAAAGGTCTACTCTCCAAGGAAAAAGACTCTATCAGAGCCTTATCAAAGCACTAGAAAGACACTCTTCCCATGCTAGCATCCCCAGCCTTCTTGTCTTAATAAATGACCCCAGGGAGGGAAAGCTATGTCACTAGAAAAATGCTTGTGAAGGTTACAGCCTAGAGACACAAGCCAACCAAAAGAATAAGATTTAATCACAAGATTATAAAATGGCTCCTTTTCCCCACATGTGACCATCATGCCAACAGAGTATTACTTAAGAGTAGATGACACCTGAAATTGATGCAACATGCAGATTTTTCTCTGAAGAAGACTATTTAAGAAATCAAAAGCCGACAGATCAACACAAACAAGGATGCTGCGGGGATCTGGAGCTTATGGCACCTAAAACTGCAGTAAATACTCAACACAGACTAATTCCCAGCTAGAGGAATACAAATTCTCACTTTAACGGTCCACGTACTTCAGTTCTATTACCTGTTACCACAAGTCTACTTCAAAGAAAAAATTACAAGGCATATCAAATAGAAAAAAATGCAGTCTTCAAAACTGAAGCGTCAGACTGAGACTGAGGTATGATCCATATGTTGGAATTGTCAGACAAGAGATTTAAAATTGATGATTAATGTCTTCAAACGCTAATAGAAAAAGTGATCAACATGTAGTAAAACATAGGTGCTGTAAGCAAAGAGAATCAAACTCAGAGAGTGAAGGTTCAAGACTCACCCCCACCAAAAATTTGGTTCAGATGTTTAGATGACTGATGCTACACACATTCCAGAAGAGTACAAAGAGAGACAACTTAATTCTGGAATTCAGGTTTTTGGAGACAGGGGCCAAGTCCCCCAGCAGGTCCACCATGGCTGGTGGGAACAAGGAAAGGAAACTGCCTCGGGTTTTAATTGTGATTGGGAGTTGAGAAAAGGGCTTGAGTTTCATGGTGAGAAGTTCTCATGCTCAGCAAGAGGCATGTGTGCCTTGAATCTCCTGAAAACTCCGGAAAGAAGTATACTTTCTTTTTAGCTTGCTCAGATGTGGGACAGAGGTAAAATGAGAGAGTAATGAGGCTTAGAAGCTATCAAACATCAAATTTTTAAAAAGTCGAGTCAGAATTCTAATTATAAGGAGTTGAAAAGAAATGTTAAAAATCAAAAACACTGTTAAAAATTAAGAATGACTTTGGTGAGCTAATCAGTAGGACAGGACATAGATAAGGAAAGAATCGGAAAGAATAGAAAACAGTTATAAACATTATAGATAATGTAAGTTTCCTTTCCAAATCCATAAACCCAGACTAATTATAAGAAAAAAAATTCTAATGGAGGGGCATCCTGCAATGTAGCTGACAAGTACTCCACAAAAGTATCAAGGTCAATGAAATGAGGAAGATCTAAGAAACTATCATAGCCAATAGGAGCCTAGAGAATGACAAGTAAGTGTAAATGGGGTATCCTGGAATAGATAAAATGTTTTAAAACAGATGTATCTTGAAGTAGCTCTCTGCATATAGAAAGATAGAAAGGTGGCATATATCTGATAGAAATACAGAGAGAAGATGAAATGAAGGGTTGTTAATAACAATTTGAAAAATATAGAACATCTAAAAGGCAAGATATTATTGTCAATTGTATACACACAGATGTTGAAAGTATAATACACAATTGATATGAGATTTTGGTTTAAAAGGACTTTAGATGCCATTCTAATTCACGTGATTTTATTTTATATAAAAGAATATTGGCTCTAGAATTGTATCTAGAAGCCAGGTGTTAAGCTAAGAATTATTAGGTCATTGTCTTTTATTATCTTGGTTCACACCCCCACCCATAATGAGAAACATTAAAATAAGTTGGGGAACAGGAAGAGACTTATTTCACAGAAGTTTGAGGCTGAGATATTACTCTGATCTGCTGTTGGAAGACAGCCACCATTAGGATAAATTGAAATAAACAACTTTATTTTGTGGCAGCATTTATTCCACATATTTAAATGAAAGGATAATTCAATGAGGCAAGGTAGAACAATGGGAAATATTTTGGAAATGTGGAGGAGTGAAGAATTTTTTTGGATGACACCCAAAATAGTCCTCACATCTACTGAGTAATAGTGATTATTTGATCATTGAGTAACATGCACATAAGTATGTACCTGATTTTCAGACAAGAGAATTCTCAAATGCTGAAATCAAGAATCTTGGATTTTTAAAGTGTGTAGACTATGTAAAGGAGGTGTGTTGGTCAGTTTTACATGACTATGATCAAAATACCCAACAAAAACCACTTGGAGGAGGAAACGTTTATTTTGGCTCACAATTTCAGAGGCCTCAATACATGGTAGAGGACTCCATTGCTCTGGGCCCAAGATGAGGCAGAGCATCATGGCAGAAGTGTCTGGTGGAGGAAAGCTTCTCAGCTCATGGACATCAGGAAACAGAACAAATGCAAGGAGCAGGGGACAAAATATATAATCCCCAAAGCATTCACCCTGTGACCCGCTTCCTCCAGCCACGCCCCACATACCTATAGTTACCATCCAGTTAGTTCTTTCAAATTATTAATCCATCAAATAGACTAATCCACTGACTAGTTTACAGGTCTAATAATCTAATCATGAGCTTTTGGAGAATACCTCCTATCCAAAAATAACAGAGGATTTTGGATACTATGGTTTACGCTGGTTTTTCAAGTACCCTCTTCTAATTTTTCCCATATTTTGTTCCCAGAAGTAGGTTAGAGAGTGCTTGATAATGTCTGAGCACAGTGAAAGACTTTGAACACTGAATATTTTTTTATTTTTATGAGCACTGCTTTCTACCTAATTCCCTTGAGTTAGGACCTTGGTAAATTTTCTGAATGTTTTAAAGTTGTTTTGTCAAATTAGGCCCATCTCTGTTTGGCATGGGTGAATTCATTTTACCCTGTCTATGAAGATGAGGAAATTTTAAATATTTTATCTAAATTTAAAAACTGTGCAGCATACACTGTGACTATTGTCCAACTTGATAGCTCTCAAAATGAAGAAGGGATGGTAGCGCACATCCTGAGAATAGTAGGCAAAGGAATAATTTTAGCAATTGTCTCCCCACCATTATTCCTCAGGATCCAAACTATGCTCTTCCCGCAAGTGTTGATATCCAAACAGCAATTTGTTACAAAATCTATCCATTCTACAAAATGGATGAATTGAGATGATTACCTGTATATGTTTAGAAAACACATTTAAAACTATTGCATAGAGCTAACTGGGTCAACAAAGCCAAATAATGCTGCCCTGGCTTTTCCTTCTTCAACAGTAGTTATTCTCAATTTTTTCCCCATCAAGAGAATCTTACTATGATACCAGTCCTGTAAATAACAGCAATTTCTCCGCTTTGGGGCAATAACCCATTAGGACAAAAGACTGTCTAATCTCAGGTCATATGTAGCTCTGTGAAGAAATTTCTGTTGATTATAAAGTGAAATTGTCTTCAATAAATATCTAAGTGCCAGTAACTTTGAAATAACAGAATACAAACTTTACTTTCACATAGAGTATTATATAGTATTCATTGATGTCTAAACTTGACCAAACTAGTTTGTTTTCTGCTTATTTTCTTAAATGGGCGCAGATAGTGGTATCAAACTATCAAGCTGACCAACTGACTGCTGTTTTACACAGGCTGCATGTCTACCATACCTTCAATGAACTGGTATGGAGGATGACTTCACTTTTGAAAAGCAGACTAACAGACAAGACAAAATTAAACAAGTCCTTTTTCTCAAAATGCAAGTCAACCTAAGGGAAAAAAATTCACTATATGAACTCTGAAGTTAAAATGATTTTTCCAATCAAGAGCAGAAAATAGGAAGTGGTTCCAGTTCCTGTGCTTTTAGGGTGTGAAAATTCACCAAAGATAAATCCCAAGAATGTTTGTCATTCTAGTGTCTCTTTAGTAACTGGACACAAACTGATCGATCAAAAATAGTGCCCACAGTATTATAGAGAACTTGAACTAGATATATGAAATGACAAAGTCCTATTGTACTCTGAGAGGAATGATGAAAAATCCATATAGACACTGCATATATTAGCACTACCATCATTTGAATTCTTCAGAGGAAACCTCTAAACTCGGTACCTTTGAAATGATTCCTTAAGCTGAAGCCAGTTAAGCCTCTGGAAAGAAATCTAATGTCCAGAATATTCCCTGGAATGTCTGAACTTGGTAGAGAATAGGGAGCCAGGTAGCTTCTATATTTCTTATAGAAAATAAATAGAAAAGTTTAATTTAAATGAAAATTATTTAAACTGGTAATAAAGTTTGGCCTATACATAAAGTCTATTCATTTCATGCAAAAGCATTGCCAGTATTTTCATTTGACTAAAGACTATATCTTTTCCTCATGCCTTTGCTAACTGATGTTCTTGCCCTTCATATTTTAGTTATCAATGAAAAGAGCTAATGATATGAATCTTAGACATCTCCCTCATTCTTGCAAAGTGAGTAGGAGAATCCAGTATCATCTAAGAATGTGCAATATTTTAAAATTTTAGAGTGGGGTACCAAGATAAGTAAATGCGATTAATATAGGCTTGTAGGAAAGAAAAGTTTGTATTGAATTTTAATAATAATATCAATACTATAATACTACTAACATGAGTAGCTCAAGTAATGTAATATGTCAGTTTCTTCATGTATGCTATGAGATAGGAATTATTTTTTCCACATTACAGATGAAGACAAAGAGAGTCTTTGGCCCAAAGCTACAAAGAAGTTAGGTCATGGAGGCAGAATTTGAACATGTACATGCAATAATGCCAATAATTGAAAATCCTACATTTCACATTGATTTGTATTGTTAGCTGAATGCAAGAAAAGTGTATGGCTTTCACATACACATGCACCTAATCCACCACTAGCACCTCCCTTGTGTTGACTTTTGCTGATAAGTTGTTTTTTGTAATTTAAGCCCTTTTGGTATATTAGTGAAGCATATGACTTTAATTAAGTCCTCCTTGTGCTAATAACATTCTCCATTCACTGCATATTAACTATGAAAAATCTAATCACAATATTTTACCCAATATTCCCTTTGTTTATAGTTCCTCATATATTTCTGACAGTGCTAAAATATTTGACATATTTGTTGTCATTAAATTTTAATGTTTACATTGTGACCTCTTTTCTATACCATATCTTTGTCGATCCCTTCCAATTCCTAATTTTTGAATCTTTCTATCATTTCTAAATGGCCAACACAGATCCAAATACATATTTCTTGGTTTTCTCTGGAGTGCTATGTCCTCCATGTCTGTGTCTTCATTTTTTTCTTCACCAGTATTTTTTAAATGTTTAAATGTCTACATAAACATACCTACCGGCTATCTTAAAAGCCAATATGTTGAGTTTATTGCCACGCTACCGTCAGGCGAAGGATGCAGGCTGATTTATTCTTATCCACTTTTATATCTCCAGGTGTTTTGTAGAGATAGGGAGCAAATAAAGAAGGTGAACACACACTCAAAACCTACGGATTTCATGAAGAGACATGAGAATCTCAAGATATATTAAGAGAGACTCTCAGAAAGGGGTTTTAGTAAACAACTCTTTTGTGTTTGTTGTTGTTAGGATAAAATATTACTCTAAGCATCTTTTACTTCTTGTACTTCTCTTCCACCTCTTGAACTTTACTGTTAGAAAAACTGGATAACAAAAATTTTAAAAATTTTTAAAAATAAATTTAAAAAAGAAAGGCAACAAATATTGACTTTGTAACTACTGGGAACATCCTAAATTGTGCCTGATAGGTGTTCTCTCATTTAATGTAATATCTATCATAACTGTCTGGTAAGTTTTATTTTTTCTAATTCTACAGGTAAAGGAACTAATGTGAGGAACATTTGAATAATTTTCCTATGGTCATATGAGTAATAATTGACAAAACAAAATCTGAATCCAGGGAAAAATGACTGAAATCTAGACTCTTTCTCTACACCATATTGTATTAAATAGGTAAGTGACTTTTTGTAAATGTTCAAATAAATTTTGTTTCCCTTTTCCAATTATGTATTCCTTATCAATATAATTTTTCTTAAACTTTTCCTACTAAATATATCAAATTATGGAAGATAACCTGAAACTCATATCAATAAAATTTTGGGAACCTTACTATAAATTGTCTACAAACTTAAGTTTTCCTTTAGGACTCCCATTATAACTTTATAACTCATTTAAGATTTGCCTTCTATTATGTAATGTGTCTATTTTACAATGAAAACTATTTTAAAATTCTATTCTAAAAAACACAAAACTAAATGTTATAATTTGTCACATTGATAACTGGGCATTATATTATTGGATTAATTCTAAGAGGTTTGTAAATTGGTTTGAATAAAGACTCATATTATTCCTATCTATTCATGCGTGTATATTACTATCCTTCAGTCTATCCATCTATCTATCCATCCTACCACCTACAGTGGTTTACATAATTCTGACCCCTGGCTGTCCCTCATATCCTGACCCCTGGCTGTTTCCTGTAAATTTCTCTGGACTCAGTCCAGCTACATGAACTCTTCTCCTGTTCTTCAAAAAATCAAAGCAAACTCTCACTTCAGCAGCTTTGTGCACTGACTGTGTTCTCTGCCTGATGTCCACATGGTTCATTCCCTCTCTTCGATTAGGTCTCACTTAGGCATAAATACCATCTTTTCTGCCTTTGCCGTGCCTTCTAAAATATGCTTTTTAAAAAAATATAGGGTGGCACTGTACTTTATGCTGATTTTCCCATAAATTTATCTATGTCCCCTCTATAGTTAACATAAAAATAATATATTTATTAAAAGTTTATATGTTGCTGCTGAACTCTCCAAAGTGTGAGATCATCAGACTTGGAGGTTAAACCACCAGGAAGAGTAATGAAATTTCACCATGGGTATATTCCAAGAAAAACTGTACCACTATTCCTACTGAAGTCCTAGATACCACAATTCATATGCTGATCATATGCTGCTCCTGGAAGTTCAACTACTTGGCCGTGGGCAATGTTTTCAGAAAAAAAATATCCTTTTCAGTGCTTGCTTCTTCATCTAATTGTTTCTCTCTTGATGGAAATATTAAGTAAGTATAGTTTGATTAGCAAATTCTGGGTAATACCCTGGAGCCCTAGATTAAGAATAGCTAGAAAAGTGTTTTCTACTTTTAAGTAGAGAAATTCACTAAATATAAGAAACTTCTTTCAAAATAGCACCTTGGTAAAAAAAAAAAAAAAAATCAAAATAAATGCCTACGTTGCTTCTGCATTCCCAGCACCTAAAACAGCACAGAATCCATTGTGAGCATTCTGTAATAGCTGCTAAGTGAGCAAACAAGGTACCACATTCATGTTCCACATAATGTATTTCCTCACCTTGTTGTCAAAATATTTTTGAGAACTGCATTCACACAAATTTGTGGATACATACAGCAACATCTTTTTTTTTCAATATTTTGGAGATCCAAAGTACCATCAAGGCAATAATAAAGCAATATTTTCAGGATTCCTGTAAATAAACGTTTTGTCAGTGGCTCTCCTGTTGCTGAGTTCAACTGAACTGCTTCCTAGGCTGGCCCAAGTGGTCCCCCACCTGCCATTCAGGCTCTTACCAGCTCAGTAAAACCCAGGTCAAAGGTCTTTTCAGGGTAGAGAGATGACTCAGTGATTCCTCTAATTCATTTTTCATTAAGTTTTGAGCAGGTCAACAATTTATTTTCTAAATTCTTTGAGGACAGGTGTATTTTAATATTCATAATTTTTCAGACACTGCAATATTTATAGTAGAGTCCAAATATCACATATAAATTCTCAGGTAGGTGTTGGGCAGCACTCTACTCAAACCCATTACTATTTCTTCAGTGAAACATAAGAAAACACTCCATACTAATTATGATAGAGTAAGATAAAAACAATAAATAACCTTATATCTGTTCACATCAAGTTTTGTTCCCAAGTAAGTTATAAAAATGCTTTGATTTTCAGTTTTTTGGATGCTGTTGTTGGGACTAAGAGTATAGACCTGTAAATTTATCATCCACCAATTAATGAAGACACTTGCTCATTGGTGCTGTGACCAACTTTCTTCATTCTACATTCAATTTATTTTTAGTGCTGTGATCTTGACATGGGCATTAAGCATGCTCACTTTTCTTTCTTTGCCTCTTGATTGAAAATGTTCAGCCCAGAATATAAATCAATAAATTTTATATTTATTTCCTACACTTATTTCTCTGCTCATAAATATAAAACTCATGTCTCACTAAAGCTTCCAACTACATTCTGCAATTTTCAGATTGACCATCTCTGTTTTCTGCACCAGCTCCCTGTGAGTGCTCAGTGACAACATCATTAACACCTTTTTCAGATCTGCTCAAATTCTTCTATTACCATACTCTATTATTTTAAGATTACATGTGGATTTATGGTTTTTCAGCACTGCCTAAAGTTCCCAGCTGACACATAAGGATATTATTTTAAAAATAACATTCCCCAAATAACATAAAGTTTAAAGTGAAGGGATGAACAATAAACCATTCTTGTAGCTGATCATTGCCTATTCAGCCAGAATAAGCTCAAATAACAGTGCTTAATGTTCTGAAAATCCCTTCACCAGTATATTATCATTGGGTGAGAATTGCATGTCATAATTATTAGTGTAGATTTTCTTACCATACATATGGATATACCTTAATAGTTGACAGTGATTGGAAACATCCCTAGATCTCATTACCTGAAATATATTTTTATTTATTTCTATTTTGACAAAAATGTATTGAACTATATGCTCGCCTATTATCTGATCTCTGCAGAGTAAAGTGTGTATGAATAGGAAATCAATTTAATGTTAACAATAGACTTGGTATTTAATATTTTAAACTACCAATACTACAACAGATATTCAATCTTTCCTACATTCACATGTAATTTCTAACTTTCACACTGAGCAAAACTAATTTGGATGAGGCTTCTGAGATCATATCGATGACTACAAGAATGTTTTAGTTTTATTTACACTTTTACAAATAGTCTTCTTTTTTCATTAAAAATAATAGTTTTATTATACATTCCAAAAGTTTTTCAAATAAGTTTTAGAAGAGAGATGAACTTATAGCTTTTAAAAAAATGTTCAAAAATTTCAAATAACTATCACTTAGTAATATGTTCTTTTTGACAATAGGTTTTGGAAGGAAGAGGGAAAATCATTAAGGGAAAATTGTTGTCGATTCTATTATCATGCCCTACAGTTTACCTGTATCCAGAATAATCCCACACAGATCAGCTTTTCCTATTTTTCATGTCATCCATTACTCTGACCATAAATAATGACAGAAAGACACAAAACACACCACAGGTTTTTGAGGTCTTGATTAAAGGAGGATTCTCAACACAATGATTGGAATTGTCACTGTTTCCCTCAAGTTCTTATACTCCAGCAGTGTAACATGGAAAAGTTCTGAAATGTTGGAGAAAAAAGAAAATCACTGTCTTTTATAGAGTTAGAAGAATTGAAAGGAGAAAAGGGAATAGAAAACCAGCAGGAGACATTGTATTAGGGCTCTCTAGAGGAACAGAATCAACACAAAGTATGATTATGAAAAGGGGATTTATTCGATTGCTTTATAACTAGAAACTGGTTAGTCCACAATGGCCATCTGCAGCTGGAGAGCTGTAAGAACCAGTAGCTGCACAGTTCAAGTGGTGGAAGCCCCAGAACAAGAATGATCAACAGTGCTACCCTAGTCCCGGACCAAGACTTCTGGAAACTACCAAGAGAATCACTGGCAGAGTCTGCTTTGGGAGAGTGAAGAAGCAAGAGTCGGATATCCTCGGACAATCAAAACAGCAATCAAGAAACTGTACCAAAAAAAAAAAAAAAAAAAGAAAGAAAAGAGAAACTGTACAAGAAGAGTCAAATTTGGATCTGCATCTGCTTCCTTGTTCTTCCAACTTTTATTCTATCCAAGCCACCATCCTGTTGGGCAGTGCTGCCCACACATAGGGAGGGTCTCCATTTCGCTATCCCACATTCCAATCATTCCTAGACAGGACCTCATTGACACACCCAGAAGCCTCTTATTCATGGGCATCTATTGATCCAATCAAGTTGACAATTCAAATTAACCATTACAGTCGTAGATTATAGGTCTATGTTTTAAAAAGCAATAAATATGGATAATTGGAAATCAATTATTATTTCTCTTAACATTTATGCCCATGATGCCATTGGAAAATTTTAGTGTGACCCACAGTTCGTGTGTCCTGACTTGAAGACCAAGTTCTAGCAGCATAGTTGTCCTTTTTCTTATATCTCCTCTTACACCAATGCCTACTATCAAGTGCAGTGATTTAAGAATCCTGGATTTAGGTTTTTGGCACTAGTGGAGTTTATTTCTGGACCAGTTAGCAGGTTTGTCATGTACATATAATCCTGATGTTATTTGCCTAGAAAGCCTGAAGTTCTCCCACCACATAAGGTCATATTCTCTTTAAAATTTAAAATGAAATGAAATGGGTCAAGACTCCTAACTGTAGGTTTGCAAAATCCGGGTCCTTCTTGGTCTGACATGCCCATTCCACTTTCTATGGTTATTCTCTTACTTCTCTTCCAAAGCAAACCAGATCTTGTCAGCCTCCTTCTTCCTGCCCCAGAGTGCTTTTGGCGTCCGCCTAAGTGGCTAAGGCTTTCTAAGTTTTCTTTCCTTGATTTTTCCAAGTTGTCCCAAGAAACTAAAAATTTCTCAGCTTTAATCACAAGTAACTCAAATCTTTTTCCTTCCACTCTGGCTATGGGGAGGGGGATGTGTCACATTGAACACTCCAAGAAAACCTCCTTAAATTTTCCTAATGAAAAAGTTGTCTTCCTGAGAAAGAGGTTCTTATGTAAACATATTCGATCTAAACCTTATGCTCATAACTAGTTTGAATAGTTTTTCTTGGCATGATCTAGACAGTCTTCCCTTATTGCTATATATTGGATAATATAAACTATATGAATTATTTTAATGAGTATTCTCAGAATTTGACCATTTATAAAGCAAGTAAGCCATGAAAAAGTTTCCCCCCTTTCTGGATAGTGTAGTGTTCACAAAACTTTGGTTCTCCATGGAAATTGTACCTTAATAGATTAGTTTGATTTCATATCATTTGATATCAAATACTTTTCCCAATTTAGAACAACTAAAAACTAAAATGATATTCCATTTCTGTGTATTTAAAAGTCTATCAATGGAAATTGATATCAAAACATAATATTTTCTTTTTGATTAGTCATGGGATATGGGAGTTCTAAATCCAAGGGTATGTAAAATAAAAACCAGGGTCTTTGATATGTTAATTATCACCTAATAGTATTACCTATCAGTATGTTCTTTAAATACTTTTCTAGGTGTTCTCCTGGAATGCATTTTTCTAGAACAGTGTATTCCAGCATGTATTGTTTATTAGAATAATATGGGAATCGAGTTTTCTTAATATCTTAGACATTATTATTATTGTTGTTATTGTTATTATTATTATTACTTTGTTACTGAGGATTAAACCCAGTGGCACTCTACCTCTGAGTCACATCTCCAGGCCTTTTTATATTTTATTTTGGAACAAGGTCTTGCTCAGTTGCTGAGGGTTTCACTAAGTTATTGAGGCTGGCCTAGAACTTGCAATTCTCCTGCCTCAGACTCCCAAGTCCCTGTGATTAAAGGTATGTGCCATGACATCCAAAATAGTTAGACATAATTATATTTAATATTTAAATGATATCATATACATATCCTAGAACTTACAACTTTTATACAACTTTCTAGAGAATTATACATATTTGTATAACTAGGTCTAGTTAATTAATTTTAACTTTGTAGATTTAATATTCATTTATCTAATGCACATAAGGTGATAAAGGAATATATATATATACATATGTGAATATATATTAAATATATTTTATATATCTTTTGTCTACTTTTGTTGATGATGTTTTTATATACAAACAAGCACAAGATAAAATAATACGCAGATTGTACCAACAGTTTTATTTGTCAATTTTAAAAAAATTAGGAAATAATGTAAAATTCCTCAAAGCATAATACTAACCAAAATTGAGCTCAGAGAAGTAGAAAATCTGAGTAATTCTGAAATTGTTAGCAAAATTGAAACTGAAAGAATGGACATTTTTTAAGCTGTCTGTTTTATCTCAACTCCCTACGGTCTCCCTCCCAGGGATGGGAAAAAAGCCCTTAAAGCTGTTCCAGGAAACAGCCCCAAACAGAGAGTAAAAGGGTAAATTGAGCAAGATAGTGCTCAGACAGTTCAGATATATAGGATATAAGATTACCAGAAACTGTTGACCAGAATCTACACCCTGTTGTAAAACATTGTGAAACATGTTGTATGTTATCAGCAAACCCAGACCCCCTTTGGAATTTCCCGGCGACTTTGTTCCCCTTTTCCCTTCTGTGTGCGACCCCTCCTGATGTGTGGTCTCTGCCTTTATAAACCTACAAGATTTTTGTTCGGGACTCGACTCCTCGACTCCTGTGTGAGTCACGAGTTGGGTCCCAGTGCGCTGGAACAAAAGCCTCTTGCGATTTGCATCAAGTGACGCCTCCTGAGGTTGATTGGGGTTGCCATCCATCCGTGGGACAGAGTTAGGGTCTCCTTTTAGGGGGTCTTAAATTTGGGGGCTCTTCCGGGATCTGACGGTCCCCACTAATCAACGGAGTCGACCTTGGAGGTAAGAAGGGGTACCCCAAAGTTGTCTGTCTTTGTCTCGTGTTTTGTTAGTTGGTCTGGTCCTGTGAGTGTGTGCTTTCGGTTTTGGTTTCACAGCTGTTCAGCGACTCCTGAGAATGACAGAACAGTGGTCGGTAGATGTGCCTGGAGAGCCACAGGTTGCAGCCCTGGGGGACACCCCAAGGGTGGAGGGGACGCCTGGTAGTCTCCTACGCCTGGTAGCCAGGGACGCCTGGTAGTCTCCTATGGTAAGGGCGCTGATTGGGTTCAATTGGTGGATCAGAGATTGGCGCCCGTCTGATTCTGTTGCGTGTTTGTGGCGGACAAGGTGGAGTAAGTGGGTCCTCGTGTCTGTAGCATTTTTGTTGTTTGTGTTTCTAACGGCAGACGAACTGACGATGGGACAGACTGTGACAACCCCTCTTAGTCTGACATTAGACCATTGGGCTGAAGTTAAGGGAAGAGGTTGCGACCTATCTGTTGAGATCAAGAAAGGCCCATGGCGGACCTTCTGATCCTCAGAATGGACTGCTTTTAATGTAGGATGGCCAGCAGAAGGGACCTTTAATCTGTCATTCTTGCTGTTAAATAGATTGTTTTTCAGAAGGAACCTGGAGCCTATCCAAATCAGGATCCCTACATCGTGGTCTGGCAGGATCTGGTGCAAAATCCACCCCCCTGGATTCGACCTTGGGTTGCAAAACCCAAGCCCTGGTCAGCCACACAAATCCTAGCCACCCAATCTCCCAATTCTTGGGGGAAATCCAGTCACTCAGACCCCCCCAAGAAGATTTATCCCGAAACCCAGGCTGACCACCTTCTCCTTGACTCACCTCCCCATACCCTCCTGCCTCAGTCCCCGTAGGGGGTTAGGAAGAGCCAGAAGAACCGCCGGCCCCTGCAGTTACCCCCTCTGCTCCCCCTAACAAGTTTCTGCTGGGGCCCACGCAGGGCACCACGTGGCTTGCACAGGGTACCAAAGCCGCTGCGGGATAACTCCCAACACCACCGTTGCCCTTCCCCTAAGGGCTTATGGGCCCCCGCCAGTGGCAACGGATGGTGGACTGGCTCCTCTTCAGCCCCTCCAGTACTGGCCTTTTTCCTCCTCAGACTTGTATAACTGGAAAACTAATCATCCTCCCTTTTCAGAGGACCCCCAGTGCTTAACTGGGCTGGTGGAGTCTTTAATGTTCTCTCATCAGCCCACATGGAATGATTGCCAGCAACTACTGCAGACCCTTTTCACTACTGAGGAGAGGGAGAGGATTTTATTGGAGGCAAGGAAGAATGTACCAGGAGCAGATGGGACCCACCCAGCTCCCCAACATCACTGAGACTGCCTTCCCCCTCTCCAGGCCTGACTGGGATTTCAACATGGCAGAAGGTAGGGAGTGACTGACAGTCTATCGCCAGACTCTAGTGGCCGGCCTCCGCAGGGCAAGCGAGACGCCCCACTAATTTGGCTAAGGTAAGAGAGGTTATCCAGGGGGCCACAGAACCCCATCAGTATTTCTCGAGCGCCTAATGGAAGCTTTCAGGCGCTACACCCCGTTTGACCCTACCTCTGAGGGGCAAAGGGCTTCCGTGGCCATGGCTTTTATAGGGCAGTCAGCAGTAGATATTAAGAGAAAGTTGCAGAGAATAGAAGGGTTACAAGATTATACCCTACAGGATTTAGTTAAGGAGGCAGAGAAAGTGTATCATAAGAGGGAAACGGAGGAAGAGAAGGAGCAAAGGAAGGAAAAGGAGAGAGAGGAAAGAGAAAACCAAAGGGATCTTAAGCAGGAGAAGAACCTAACATGGATTTTGGCCGCAGTAGTAGGTGAGAAAGGCCAGGAACAAACACAAGGCAGGGCTAAAAAATGGGTCAGGTAACCTGGGCAACCGCACTCCATTAGACAAGGATCAGTGTGCCTACTGCAAGGAGAGAGGTCACTGGGCTAAAGAGTGTCCTAAAAAGAAGACCAGGCCCTCCAAGAAAGCATTATCCCTAGAAGAAGAAGAAGATTAGCGGGGACAGGGCTCGGAACCCTCCCCGAGCCTGGGTAACACTAGAGGTGGAGGGGAAGCCAGTTGATTTCTTAGTAGATACTGGGGCTCAACACTCGGTCCTACTTGAACCGACTGGTCCCATCTCCCACAAGAAATCGTGGGTCATAGGAGCTACAGGGCACCAGCAGTACTCATGGACTACCCGAAGAACAGTAGACTTAGGAACGGGACGGGTAACCCACTTGTTTGTAGTCATCCCCAAGTGCCCTGTGCCTCTACTTGGGAGAGATCTCCTAACCAAAATAGGAGCTCAGATTACCTTCACCCCTGATGGCCCAGAGGTGACCTGAAGCAAGAGAATAACTACTGCCCTGACTATGTGCCTGGATGATGAACATAGACTTTTTGAGAGACAGGGAGCAAAACGATGTCACATATAAACTGGTTGAACAGGTATCCAGAGGCGTGGGCGGAAACGGCTGGAACAGGACTAGCCGCAGAAAGACCACTCATAGTTATAGAGCTTAAGGTCATAACTACTCCTGTGGCTGTACGTCAATACCCTATGACTAAAGAGGCCCGGGAAGGAATTAGGCCCCATATCCAGCACCTCCTTCAGCAAGGTATCCTAGTAAAGTGTTAGTCACCATGGAACACTCCCTTGTTACCTGTTAAAAAGCCTGGCACAGGAGAATATCGCCCGGTACAGGACTTAAGAGAAGTAAACAAGCGAGTACAGGACATCCACCCCACTGTTCCTAACCCTTACAGCTTGCTGAACTCTCTTCCCCCGGATCATTTTTGGTACACTGTCTTGGATTTAAAGGACGCTTTCTTCTGCCTGTGACTACACCCTTCCAGCCAAAACATCTTCGCGGTCGAGTGGAGGGACCCTGACTCTGGGACAACAGGACAATTGACTTGGACCCTATTACCCCAGGGGTTCAAGAATTCCCCAACCCTCTTTGATGAAGCTCTCCACCAAGATTTAGCCCACTTCCATGCCAGCCATCCCCAGGTAACACTTCTGCAGTATGTAGATGACTTACTACTGGCCGGGCCACAGAGGACAAATGCCAACGGGGCACGGGACTACTGCTAGAAGAACTTGCCCACTTAGGATATCGGGTCTCCGCCAAGAAGGCCCAGATCTGCTAACTCATCTGGGCCTAACATTTAAAAACTCTTGTCCAGTCTTCACCGTAATACATCATGAAGCTTGGGGAGCTTGCAGATACAACTGTAAAAGAATGCAAGTCTTGCCAGATGGTGAATGCCCAGCCCAGCAAGCTACCTCACAGCAAATGGCTCCGAGGAGACCGTCCTGGGAGTTACTGGGAAGTGAACTTTACTGAGGTAAAACCAGCCAGGTATGGATATAGATACTTATTAGTATTCATAGATACATTTTCAGGATGGGTTGAAGCCTTTCCTACCAAGTAGGAGTCTGCTCAGGTGGTGGCCAAAACAATACTACAAGACATCTTCCCGAGGTTCGGGGTGCCCAAGGTAATCAGGTCAGACAATGGCCCTGCGTTTGTTGCTCAGGTAAATCAGGGACTGGCCAAAATCCTGGGGCTTAACTGGAAATTACATTGTGCTTATAGGCCCCAAAGCTCAGGGCAGATAGAAAGAATGAATAGAACTTTAAAAGAGTGCATGACTAAATTATCCTTAGAGACTGGCATAACAGACTGGACAGTCCTCCTTCCCTTTGCTTTGTTTCGGGTGCGCAATACCCTTGGCTCCCTCAAGCTAACTCCTTTTGAAATCCTTTATGGGACTCACCCCCCACTCATTACCATACATAGTGCTGCTCACTACTCCAACTGCAGTAAAAGTCGATGGCATCGCCACCTGGATTCACGCTTCGCATGTCAAGCCTGCACCACCATCAGACCCAACATGGAAAGTGGAAAAATTGGACATTCCCCTCAAGGTCCGCATCCACCGTGTTCCAGCTCCTGTTGACGCACCTCCCACCAATAAGTAGTCCCAACCCTCATGTCTACCCTGATGGGTCCCCTTGTTATACTGCTTTTACTCCCCACTTTTGGGCCCTGCATCCTAAATCGCCTAGTCACCTTCATCAGGGAGAGAGTAAGTGCTGTACAGGTACTAATGCTCAGGCAACAATACCAGTCCCTCCACCAAGGAAATAGCTTTGGAGAAGAGTGTATAGAGACAGAATTTCCATGATTAGAACTTACCAAAAAGAAAATGGGGGAATGGAAGAATGGACTTTTTTTTAAGCTGTCTGTTTTATCTCAACTCCCTAAAGTCTCCCTCCCAGTGATGGGAAAAAAGCCCTTAAAGCTGTTCCAGGGAACAGCCCCAAACGGACAGTAAAAGGGTAAATTGAGCAATATAGTGCTCAGACAGTTCAGATATATAGGATATAAGATTACCAGAAACTGTTGACCAGAATCTACGCCCTGTTGTAAAACATTGCGAAACATGTTGTATGTTATCAGCAAACCCAGACCCCCTTTGGAATTTCCCAGTGGCTTTGTTCCCCTTTTCCCTTCTGTGTGCGACCCCTCCTGATGTGTGGTTTCTCCCTTTATAAACTTGTAAGATCTTTTGCTCGGAACTCGACTCCTCGACTCCTGCTTGAGTCTCGAGTTGGGTCCCACATGCTGGAATAAAAGCCTCTTGCAGTTTGCATCAAGTGACGCCTCCTGCGGTTGCCTCCTGGGGTTGCCGTCGATCTGTGGGACAGAGTTAGGGTCTCCTTTTTGGGGGTCTTACAGAACTCTAGTTGAAAATCTTGCCATAGTAAAAAATTTCAGACTCAAATGGTTTTCAGAGAGAGTTTATAAACATAATAGCATAAAATCAGAATATACATATTAGCATAATAGCATGATATAATAGGTATGTCAAATCATATTTAAGCTATTCCAAAGAACAGAAAACCAGTCTTCCTGATTCATATGAAATATTTATATCCTTGCCACCAAACCAAAGCTGAATGAGGAAAAACTAATTGAAACTGTTCTCTCTTATGAAAATAAATGTAAAAATCTAAAAGAAATAGTAAAGAATGTATAAGATGCAATACATTGTATAAGATTAAGTACAATGTATAGTATATAATACAATGTATTATAAGATGTAATAGAATGTATATAATAAAATAACAGTTTTTATTCAAGGATTATAATTCTGTCTATAGAACATAAAGTGTACCTCATAATAACAATCTAAGTAACACCATTACAGAGATTCATAACATCTGTTACTAAACATGGGTAATTCAAGCTCGGCACCATAGCACAGGCCTGTAATTCCAAGAGGCTGAGGCAGGAGGATCAGGAGTTCAAAACGAGTTCTGAAAAAGTGAGGCACTAAGCAACTCAGTGAGACGTTGTCTCTAAATAAAATACAAAATAGAGCTGGGGATGTGGCTCAGTGGTAGAGTATCGCTGAGTTCAATCACTGGTACCCAACTCCCCACCAAAAAGAGTAATTCAAAGGAAATTCCCTAACTTGAAAAAGCCTACTCTCAAGAAAAATCCTAGAAGAAAGGCAATCTCAATAGTGAATCCATACATATTATTGCTAAAATCTGAAGTAGAAAAATGACTCATTTTTTTTTTCCATTCATTCATTCCATTGATGTCCTAATGACACAAATGAATAGAAGAGACAAAGGACTTCTAGAATTGAAAAGAAAAATAAACTGTCATTTTTAAATCTTTTTTTTAAAAAACACGTTAATTTAATTCTATGTAAATAGAAAACTCAAAGGTATCATTTGCAAGAACAACAAATATTTACAAATTATAAAATGTTTTTGAAGGTAATTAAGAAAGAGCTGAAGAGAGATAAACACTGTTTCCACAGAAGGCTGGTATAGTAGTCAGTTCCTTTCACATTGCTTTGTTGACTTAATATCAACCCTTCAAACAGGAATTTTTGTCACTCTGAAAGCTAATTCTCACATAGATCTGGAAAATTAAAGACCTAAATCCAAGATATTCTTAATATAGAACATCAAGTGAAGGGATTGAGATATAAAATATCAGTCCATTATAAAATACTAGTAACTAAGAGAGTTTATATTGGAAAGTTATTAGACATACAGACTATTATTATTCTGTATGATTTAACACATTTTTCAGCATGTACCATATTCTTATTTTATTTCAAGGTGTAGTAATATTACAACAATAGTGCAAGCAAAACTGTTCTTCTGGGGTTTATGGTATAGCTAAATGAAGAAGAAAAACAATATTAAATGGTGATGATTGCTATGGAGTGTGTGTGTGATGGGACATGAAAGATCAGATAAGAAGATGGCATTGGTGTCAAAGCTAATAGAAATTGCAAGTGACAGACCACACTCTGATGTATCACAATAGATGCTGGTGGGGAAATGACTATTTGATTAATAGTCCTGAGAAATTAGTTAACAGTATGAAAGATAGGATTCTTTTTAAATTTCATATAATACCTTTGCAAATCCAGTTGAATTAAAGGCGGTACATGTAGGATTACACGAATGATCTATATCATTCACAACCATAGAAACAAAAAGTCTGTAAGGCCCCCTAAAAGGAAACCCCAACTCTGTCCCATGGATCCACGGCAACCCCAATCAACCGCAAGAGGCGTCACTTGATGCAAACCGCAAGAGGTGTTTATTCCAGCGCACTGGGACCCAACTCGAGGAGTCGAGGAGTCGAGTCCCTAGCAGAAAATCTTGTAGGTTTATAAAGGCAGAAACCACACATTGGGAGGGGTCGCACATGAAAGGGAAAAGGGGAACAAAGCTGCCGGGAAATTTCAAAGGGTGTCTGGGTTTGCTGATAACATACAACATGTTTCACAATGTTTTACAACAGGGTGTAGATTCTGGTGTCTTAACTGCCTGAATACTATCTTGCTCCAATTACTCTTTTACTCTCTGTTTGGGGCTGTTTCCTGGAACAGCTTTAAGGGCTTTGTTCCCATTACTGGGAGGGAAACCTTAGGGAGTTGAGATAAAACAGACAGCTTAAAAAAATGTCCATTCTTTCAAGTCGTACCCCATTTGTGTACAATGAATCAAAATGCAGTCTATAAAAATAAATTTTAAAAAAATCATAATAAAGTGTAAATTACAAAACTTCACACGTATAAGAAAACAAATACTGGGATATATGTTTGGATATTGAATAGGGGAGGATTTTAAAAATAAGAATTAAAAAAGATTTAAACCTCAAAAGAAAAGAATTACAAATTTGACTATATTAAAATGATTTAAAGATACTTTAAAACCCAAACCAGGAGAAGATATTTTAAATTATACCTTAAATTGAAAAAAAAATATTAGTATCTAAAATGTTCTTAAATGCCTTATAAATTATTAAGAAACAAGCCCTAATAAGAAGTATTTTAAGAAAAAGGTCTTGACTGCACCCACTGAGAGAGCAGGAATGCAGGACAGGTATGAGCTGAGCTGTCCTCTTCAAGCACATGCTGGTTGCTCCTTTGAGTACAGACTCCGGGAGAGTCAAAGAGGAAGCAGTGGCATTTCCTGAAAATGATTGACACTGGGTTCGTGGCCAGGCAAGAGGTGAGCAGTGACCCAATCTGAAGGTGTGCTGAAGGCTCAGCTGAAGGACTGGATCTGGCACAGGAAAAGAGGATGTAAGAGTGACTTCAAGGTGCTTAGCTTGAACAATTAGAAGATAATAGAGAAAAAAATCTGCTACATCTTAATTGCACATTTTCCTTTAGTATTTTCCTCTATATTGTCTGGTAGATTGGTGAGAGTCCATCGTCCTATGTTCATTTGGGAATGCAGAGATCAGTAGATACTTTCACGTTCACTTTAAAAACACCAGCAATTACATTTTTAAAAATTCTCTAAATGTACAAGAAATAATTAAAATTATGGATACCCTCTACTAAGTCTACTGATAAAATTTTTTTTAACCTTGAAGGATAAACCAAAGAGAGTTAAGGAGAAGCAAATGGTCCCATTAGGCTTTGTTTTGACATCTCCATTTGAAAGAGGTTCCTCTTCTGAAGAGGAAAAGCACTCTTTGGAATTGCTGGCTTCAGCTGCTACAGACAACAATGATATCCTTCATTTGTTTCTAAAAGGTCAAGAGACTGTAGGTGAGACCCAGCAGGGCAACTATTATAATTAGGAGAGAAACTGCATGTATTCTTAAAATTCCACATTCCATTGGGTACTGTGCTGTCATGTTTATGCCAAGGGGCCATGAACCTGCAGTGTAAAGGGCAGTCTGTGTGTGGGACAGTCCATTTTTGTCTCTAATATGTGGGTTTTAAGGGAAAAAAGAATTCGAAGATAAATGAGATCATGTAGTTGAATAGTTAAAGGTGATTTTACTATATGCACTTGTTTTCTGATCCATGTACTAGCAAACCACTTCAGAGCGGTGTGCTATAATATTTTCTTTAAAAAAAAACAAAGCCTTTCAAATAAAAGTGAAATCAAAAGTTAGGTGAGGAGCTCCACAGTAAGGTTGGTATTTTGCCAGCAAATTTCTGCTCAGTTACCACTACTGATAAGTACTGTTATATGACTCATTAAAACATTTTAGTTTCTTGACTTTCTTTACTTGAAGACTATCTTTACAAATCACAGACTACACTTCCTGAAATTCCTTGATTGCTACCTGAGCCTCCTTACTTTTTATTCAGTACTAGCCCACCCAATTCCTTCTATAGATTAAAGCTTCATTCGTATCCCTTGTCTTTAGAATATTGTGTATTTGCGTGTGTGTGTGTGTGTGTGTGTGTGTGTGTGTGAGAGAGAGAGAGAGAGAGAGAGAGAGAGAGAGAGAGAGAGAGGGGGAGAGAAGAGGGGGGAGTTGCCATAGATTATAAATGTATTTGTAATGCTCGCACAAATTTTCTATATAACAGTGAATTCTTATTGGTTGGGAATTTCTTTTTATTATTTATTTAAAAATCATACTTAACCATCTTTCCACTTATGAGATTGGAGTTTCTCTCCCTATCTCTTGAGTAAAATATCAAAATCCCATTCCTATGTAGTCCAAACAAGGCCTGATAATGCTAGTGCTAATAGTAGTCAGCAAGTGGATTCTTTCTGGGGGTGGGGAGATGAACTGAAAAAAATTAGATCCCTTTCTGAAATGATGGAAATATTTCATATCTTGTTTTGGATGGTGGCTACTTGGGTGAATATGACTATAAAATTCACTGAGTTCAATAGCCCATACCTGTGCTCTCTGATAAGTAGGTATATTATGCTCTAATAAAACATAAATATTGATATATCCCTTTTCATCCAGTGCCTTTCAACTCCTATTTAGCTGACACATCACTTATTTGGGTGCCATTATTTTTTACACACATTGGTAATCTTTGCTTCTTCCACACATACTTAAATTGTGGGAAATACAAGAAATAAGAAGATAAGTAGCAGATCAAGAAAGGAAAGCAATCATTAGGTACCCAGCTTCTGCAGAAAATAAAAAATTTTATGATGAACCTTCAAAATACATTTCATAACATAACATGAGTACTCTCATATATGGAGGAAAAAAAGTCAGCAGAAAGAAAATCTCCTTAAAAATAGAGGGGATGGGGGGTCATCAGTATTAGGTAAGAACAGTGGAAAGAATCTGACTTAAATTTCCTATGTGCAGACATAAAAATTTCACAGTGAATCTCCCCATCATGTGTATTCACAAGACACTAAAAACTTATAGTTTATGTACATACATAGGACTGAATGACTGAAATGAACCAGAAGTCAGGATCATTTGAGATGAGAAGTTCAAAGAATGGGAATGCCAAATGATTGAAAATATATGCTAAATTAATATTTAAAAGATTTTGACAAAAAGGATACAAGTATCTTTAATATTAGGGGACTCAGGTTCTAAAAAAGAGGTCATTCTTTGGGCCTCATGACAACAAAAATATATAATATGAATAATAGAATTCTCATAACAATTTGTATCTACTGACAAGAGCTAAACTTGATAAATCACATTATAATAACCCAAGAATTAAAATAACCAGGAATGCACTCTTAAAGTTTTGCAGAAGACTGTACCAAGGTGGTAGTCTATCATGAGATTTAAGGGATGATAGGGAAACAAGGGAAAATAGAAACTCCTATATTCAGGCTCAGTGAGGCAAGAGATGTGAAAGATAAAACAACTTCATGTGAAAAATCTCTAATGAGCTATTACCCTTAGAAGAAACCAGGTTGCAGTTGAAACTAAGAATCACAAAGAATGTTGAGTTGAAGAAATCCAGGATTGTGTTGATTATAGCCTCTAGTGACTAAGGGATGCAGTAGGAATTGCAAGAAGGCATGTGATGAAAGCAGGTAAGGCAATACTGGAAGTCTGCAGAAATGAGAATTGGATTGAAGAGGGATGGCATGGAATTTGATCTTCCTGGGGTGACATGACATTTGTCCAAGGGGACTGTAGTGTTGAGATTCTGGGTTTGGGAGAAGACTTGATACTGATAATGGTCTAGGAAGGAGAATATGAATTAATGACCAAGCTATCATAAGGATCAAATTATAAACTTATGCTAATAAAAGATACCTCTTAGAATTATGATTTGCTACTTAATTCAAAGGTACATTTAATTAATATACACAAGCAAATCAAGGAGAGTTTTTAAGACACCAAAGACCTCTCCCCTAATCCTACTTATGTCAGGCCTATACTCTCTGACCTCAAGTAATAAATTCAGTCTCTACCAAGTGTGTGAATTACTGCATGAAGCAAGGAGAGTTCACATTACAAAACAAATCTATTTCATATCTAAATAGCTACATAGTTTACATGGCATATTTTCATGCAGTCATGCTTACTGAATTCATATATTCTATATTTGTTGACTATAAATAATCCTAAATTAGGGTCAATTAACTAAAAAAATCCCATTGATAAGAACTAGCTTATTAACAAACACAAGAGTCTGTATGTCAGGAAGTCTGGTCATCAAATATATAAGGTTGTATCACCTGTTTCTCCCACCCCAAGTACCTATCCCCATTAATGGGATCAATATAAATCAATAGGCAGCTGCTTTTGTGACTTCTTCCACAGCAAAAATTATTTTCTGGGCAGTTTTTCCTTTTAACTTTCAAGCCTGGTCATTATTTTACCTAGGAAGATAAATCAGAAACAAATATCTGAGAATTTCTCTAATTATTGTAACATAATCCCCAAGGGAGATCAATACAACAGCATCATTTGGAAGTTTCCCATTTTAGATATACAAAGGATGCAATGTCCTCTCTGCTTATAGTTGAGTTTGATAAACATTTCACATTAGGTTACTTTCCAGAAATAGAGGTAAGAGTAAGAGGTGGAGAATAAGTAGCTACGCAAGATACACACAGTAATTTTCTTCTTCCAATTCTCTCATGCCAGCCCCTGCCTGCTCACTGGCTATAGACAATGATGAAAGAAGCCAGTTACAATGGCACATGCCAGTAATCCCAACTATTAGAGAGGAGTCAGGAGGAGCTCAAGTTCAAGGCCAGCCTCAACAACTGTGTGAGGCCCTAAGCAACTTATCAAGACTCTGTATGAAAATAAAAAATAAAAGAGCTGGGGATGTAGCTCAGTGGTGAAGCATCCCTGAGTTCAATCCCTGGTATCAAAAATAAAACATGGCTTCTAGGAAACTGACCTTGAAGTACTATGTTGATAGGAATCCAAATGGAGAGAAGTTTAACCAGATTTCTCAAGTTTACAAAATTCTCGCTAATGCTAATAAAGAGAATCATTTGAGACAGGGAGATGGATAGAAGATAACATTCCACGATGAAAGAGATCAAGAACCAGGACTAGGACCAGGAGATGTGATTATTGGGCTAGATTAGCACCAAGATGATTTTACTCAAAGGGGAGGCTTTTTCGTGTGTATGGACATACAACTGGGTGAAGCCTATGTGACTTCCAAAAGCCAACATCCACTCTTGACAACTAAACCATGGTCATCAGTGCTGAGGCCAGACCAGATTGTCAGGCAAGGAAATTTCAAGTGTGGTAAATGACAGCATGTCAGTTTATCACAGGCATTTGGAAAGGGTCACCTGATCACTGAGTTTAAGGTATACTTTCCTGTGAATGGCTTTCTCCTTCCTGGTGAACCCTCTTTTCTGGAAAAACTCTTACCTGAGAAGAAGGAAGTGGAAGAGAAGGATTAAATGGATCAAGTATAACTAATAAATATTGATCCAGATCTGAAAAAATGATGTCATTTATTAGAGAAGCATGGGAGGATAATGGACTTCATCCCAGAGGTCAGTGCAGCTCCCTGCTTTGGGAGATCCCAGTGAACATCCACTGAGTGGATGAGTGAAGGACTATAATCATAATATGCTGACTACTTGCTTTTTTAAAAATATTCAATAATAGTAGCATTTTAAAAGTAAAATGAAGACTAAAAGTGTAAGCTCAAAAATATTTTGCTTTATGATCTTTAGGGTTAAAAGCTAATTTCATCTGAGCTAATAATTCCATTTTATGTTTGTGATAGTTCATTTAAAATGGTTCTTGCTGGGCACCATGGTGCTCCTCTGTAATCCCAGTGGCTCTAGAGGCTGAGACCAGAGGATCATGAATTCAAAGCCAGCCTCAGCAACTTAGCGAGGTATTAAGCAACTCAGTGAAACCCTGTCTTTAAATAAAGTATACAACAGGCTCTTTCTCTAAATAAAATACAAAATAGAACTGGGGATGTGGTTCAGTGATGAGTGCCCCTGAGTTTAATCCCTGGTACCGCCACCCAAAAAAATAAATAAAATATAATGGTTCTTAAAAACAAATGCTCATTGACTTATGTTTTATAAAAGGGCCTTTCAAACTTGAGAGAATTACAATATTGGGTTTTGTTGAATATGTAGAATTGATGAAATTTTTTTCTACTAAACCAAGATAGACAATCTGTGTCAGCAGTTTACAAAATTATTAAACAAAGTTGGAGATATGGAAAGATTTCTCTAATTTTTGACAATGTTTTGTATTCTGGTTTATTTCATTTACACAGTTGCTTTCTGAATTCTTTGATTGATATGTATATTTCAGGCATATCAGATTATAGCAAATCCTATTAAAACTTACATTTACCTTACTTAGCTATTTTATTACCATAAAATTAGCTCAGTAAGTCAAAGGTAGTCCTTCATTTCAATGATGAACACATTATAATAAGAAAAATACAAACTGTAGAATTTTGCCTCTTAGAATAAGAAATATATACCTTTACCCTTTAGATGTGAGGTATCCCCAGATCCTCATGTGTGGGATAATACAAATAGGTTTAGAGGTGAAATGATTGGGTTATAAGAGACTTAACCTAATCAGTGCATTTATTCTCTGATATAGATTAACTTAGAGTGCTGTTGGGTGTGACTGGAGGAGGTAAGTCTTTGGGTGTGTATCCTTGATGTATATATTTTGTAAGCTGAGCTTATTCTCTCTCTGCTTTCTGGTGTCATGTCTCCAGTTGCTTTCCTCTGCTCCACTCTTCTACCATGATGTTCTGCCTCATCTCTAGAGTGGAGAAATAGAGCCAGCTGAGACCTCTGAAACTATGAGCCCACAAATGAACTTTGTTCCTCTAATTGTTCTTGTTAGGGCTTTTGATCACAGCAATGGAAAAGCTGACTAGAACACCTTCATAAATTAATTTCCTGATCCTACTAACACCCACATATACAAAGATACACACTCATCAAAATATTTCTCTAAAAAGAATATATGTTTAAAGACACTATTATCTCATGTACATATATGACTGCATGACAGATGTGATCCTGCAATATGGATAATCAGAAAAATGAGAACTTATACTCCATTTATGTATGATCTATCAAAATGTATAAATGCATTCTACTGTCATGTAAAACTAATTAGAACAAATAAAACTTAATTGAAAAAAGAGAAAAAAAAAAGAATACATGTTTAGATATTTTATGATCATGTCTACTTCATATGTCACATCTTCTATTTTTAAATGTTCCATGTCACAAAAAGAATATCCAAATGTCATTGAGATACAACATCAAAATATGTAGAATATCAAAGACTAATTACAGAGGTGAGGAAATATTCCCACAACTACAAGTAAGGAAGGCCTGAATTTTCATTTTGGTTTTGAAGCAGGGCAGTTATTTTTTATGTCAATCAAGTGTCTTCGTTCTTTTGAACCTTAGATTTTTTTTCCCTGTCATTCTGTTTTGTTTTGCTTTGTACTTAAACTTGTGTATTGAGAGACTTGAACAAATTTGTTGCCATTGCCTTAAATTTTGTTATTCTGTGCTTTGTTAACCTGGGAAATACCACAGCTAGCAAAGAGGCAAAATTTGGATACATCTTAGGAATATTCTGGTTATGTTGCCACTATATTGTGCAGCCTCCTGACCAGTGCCTGAAAATGTCTTTTGTATTCTTTGTATTTTGCATTTTTTATTCTTTGGGTTAAGTCTTTGAATGCTTTTAAAAATATATATATTTATAAATGAACCCAAGAACACCACTAGTACATTTGAATCTATCAGATTTCTCTTTAAGAAAGATTTTAAAAGAACGAGGGTAAAGAGGCATGAGTTTATGTACAATTAAAGAACACATGGCGGAGACACAGAGATGGGTACTACTTGAGAAGGCAGAACAACTTTCTCCCAAGGGACACGCATTAGAGTATTTAAGGAGTGCCAATCCTTCAGCACATAACTGTAAGGCTGGTGTCCTTGACCCACAGTGAGACAATTCAAGTTGTAAAGTTATCTGGTATGGAAACAGAGGCTTGCTCACCAAGTCCTCTGTGTCAGAGTAAAAAAGAATGGGAGCTACCAACTTGTTCGAAGACAATGAGAGACTCCTAGTTCACTAGAATTCACTGAGCTATGCCAGGTATTGGTAAGTGGCAATTTCAAGTTACAAGAAAGATTAGATCTGTTGATTTTTAGAAGTTTTCAGTCCTGCCATCTATGAAGTGATTGTAATTCCTTTTGTTCACCCCAAATCCCATGTGTGTTGTTTGCTCCAAGCCCAGATAATTGCTTACTCCCTCATTATTCTCTGAAATGGGGACTCCACTCACTAGATAGTACAGTAATGACATGATATCATATATTCCAAAGAACTCCCTCAATGCAGACTATTTCTGCTATCTTATGCAGAGCACATCACACTAGCAAAATTCAGCTTGCTCAGTCTTGTTAATGGTAGAATGCTAATAGGAAGAAAATGTTAGACTTCTCATTTTCCTTGAATTCTGGCTAAAGAGTTGACATATACTGCAGAAAGATAATCAAATAAAAATAGAACAATAAGAACTCTATAAACTTTGACAATATTCTTTTCAGTTTTTTATTTACTTAAAAATGTAATTTAGAAGAATACATATTTTTAAAATTGCTTTCTGGAAACTTTAGGGAGCTCATTTTCAGGCAACTGAACTATCCAGGCAAAAATCTCTTGGTAAGATAAGAGATCATATAGATGTCAGAAATATTACTAAAGTTCATATTTTACATTCCTGACGTTGTCAATAATCTTAAACTTACTTCAGAAGTATCTTTGAGATGCTATTGTTCAATTTCTCAATATAGAAATCCCTTTTGTGACATCCTGCTGGAAGACTTCATGTGATGAAGAACTCACCACTTAGTAAGACAAACCATTTTATTTTTAGAGAAAATTTAGTGATTTTAATTATAATCAGAACCATATTTTTGGCATCAAAGCTAAATGGTTGATAATTATTTTCTTATCATTCCCAGTTTTAACCTTTTCAATTAGAACTACCTGACATCACTAAAACTATTTCTGCCTTCTGTATGAATATCTGGTTTCTTTCACTGGTGCACATGTGATTCAGAATCTTGCAGTTCCTTCCTGGCTTGTTGGCCATCATCCCTTTCAGAATGTATTTCCTAGAAAATTCTCACAAAATGATCAGCATCAGCATCAAGTAGAGTAGCATATAGTTTTCCAATGGGAATTAAATTTGTGTTAAAAGACATTTAATGAATGATTGTTGTAGGGTTATTGTTATGGTTTGGACATAAGGTATCCCCCAAAAGTTCATATGTCAAACAATGCAAAAGTATTCAGAGGTAAAAGGATGAGATCAGGAAAACCTTAACCTAACCAACTTAATCAGTGGATTGATCACTTGAATGGATAAACTATTGGAAACTGTATGTAGGGCAGGTAGGGTATAGCTGACTGGGGACATGCCTTTGGGGTATATTTTGTCTCTGGTAAGTAGAGCTTTCTCTGCTTCCTGGCTGTCATGAACTGAGCAGCTTTCCTCTGTCATGCCCTTCTGTCACGATGCTCTGCCCCATCTTGAACCCAGAGCTTTATGGAGTCAGCTAACCATGGACTAAACCTGTGAAACCATGAACCAAACTAAACTGTACACAGTAAAGTGACCCTTAGTGATGTTGTTTAGTTAATCAATAACATGTAATAATGGAGAAGAAAAATAATGAGTTTTTGAGGAAAAAAAAAGTCATGTTTCCTTATAAAAATATTAATAGGAGTACTTAGTCAATTTCATAGTGATGTTTCATGAAAAAATAGTGTATACTACCAGTTATAGCAATAATTCTATGAGGTGCTATATGCATTTACAATATTTAAAAACCTCAATTAAGAGGACTAATAGGAAATTCCAGAATTCCCCCCACACAAAGAAATAAATTTAAGTGATATATGGACCAAATACCATTATTAGAAGTCCAGAATTCAGTTAAGAACCTGGAGTAATGCTGATAAACCCCAAACTGAGGAAAGCCACATTTCAATGGGTAAGAGATTTTACTTTAGTCACATCAGCTCCTTTCATAGGCCAGCACAACTTGTGCTAAGATAGATCACCTTCTCCCATAGCTTCTCCCTTGAGGGGAAGGAGAAAGTGAACTATGTATCCAACATCTTTAACCTTTCTGTGTGCTGCCTGGGGGAACCATCTGTATTGCTCACCTGGAGAAATGATGAACTGACATAGTTTGGACACCCGGGGGGCACTAAGAACAAAGAAGAGGTGGTGGTCTCACTGTGGATAACACAACTCTGCAAGATTGGAAAAAGGTGTAGTTCCTTACCTAAAGAAATAATGGTCAAATCTCTCAAATCTGATGAGGTAAGTGGGCATACAGGTTGATGAAACCCAAGAGACCCAAAAAGAATGAACCCCAAAATCTATACCAAGACAAACTATAATCAAATTATCCCAAGTCAGAAAGACAAAAAGGGAATTTTGAAAGCAGTAAGAAAAAAAGAGAATCATCATATACAATGGAAACTTCATAAAACTATCAGATTTCTCAGCAGAAATTTTGCATGCTAGAAAGAGTATGATGGTGTATTGAAAGTGCTGAAAGAAGAAACCACCAATCACCAACAAGTGTGATATGTCTGGCAAACTATGATTCAAAAAATGGAACAGGTATAAAGGTTTACTCTAATAAACAAAAGCTGAGAGAGTTCATCACCACTAGATCAGCATTTCAAGAAATGCTAAATGGATCAAGGACCTTGAAATCAGACCAGAGACCCTGGATCTTATAGAAGAAATGGTAGGTCCAAATCTTCAACTTGTTGGCTTAGGATCAGACTTCCTTAACAGGACTCCCATAGCATAGGAAATAAAAGCAAGAATCAATAACTGGGATAGATTCAAACTTAAAAGCTTTCTCTCAGCAAAGGAAACTATCAGCAATGCAAAGAGAGAGCCTACAGAGTGGGAGAAAATCTTTGCCACTCATACTTCAGATAGAGCACTAATTTCCAGAATATATAAAGAACTCAAAAAATTCTACGCAAAGAATACAAATAACCCAATCAACAAATGGGCTAAGGATATGAACAGACGATTCACAGAAGAAGATCTACAAGCAATCAACAAACATATGAAAAAATGTTCACCATCTTTAGTAATAAGAGAAATGCAAATCAAAACTACTCTAAGATTCCATCTCACCCCAATTAGAATGACGATTATCAAGAATACTAGCAACAATAGGTGTTGGAGAGGATGTGGGGAAAAAGGTACACTCATACATTGCTGGTGGGGCTGACAATTAGTGCAGCCACTCTGGAAAGCAGTGTGGAGATTCCTTAGAAAACTTGGAATGGAACCACCATTTGACCCAGCTATCCCACTCCTTGGCCTATTCCCAAAGGACTTAAAATCAGCATACTACAGAAATACAGCCACAACGATGTTCATAGCTGCTCAATTCACAATAGCCAGACTGTGGAACCAACCTAGATGCCCCTCAATTGATGAGTAGATAAAGAAACTGTGGTATATATATATATATACCATGGAATATTACTCAGCCATAAAGAAGAATAAAATTATGGTATTTGCAGGCAAATGGATGCAGTTGGAGAATATCATGCTAAGTGAGATAAGCCAATCTCAAAAAACCAAAGGACGAATGATCTTGCTGATAAGTGGATGATGACACATATAGGGGGTGGGAAGGGGGCAAGAATGGAGGAAGGAGGGACTCTATTAGAGGGATAAGAGGGGTGGGAAGGGTGGGGGTGGAGAAAAAAATAACAGAATGAATCAAAAACTATTACCCTATGTAAATGTATGATTCCACAAAGGTATGCCTCTCCTTCATGTACAAACAGAGAAACAAGATGTATCCCATTTGTTTACAATAAAAATGAATTAAAAAAAAAGAAAGATTAAAAAAAAAAGAAATAATGACAGAAGACAGCATTTACTTAAAGGCAGAGGCTTGACTATTTGAGCCATCCATAAATGACTGGCTCCAACAGACACTCGAAGGAGCCGGACTTAGCTTATTTATAGCGGTACAGATCAAAAGGGGACCAGTAGGAGCTTCTTCCAGAAAAATAGGATAAGGGGTGGAGTTAGGCAAGCCATTTGGCTCTAGTGGGTCATTCCCACCTTCGGGGCTTGCTTGCATTTGAACTTCAGTGGTGAACCAACGCTGGATAACCACATGACTCAGGCAGTTCCTGAAGCCAGATCCTCCTGTCTAAAGCTCAATCAAGATTGGTTCTCCTATAAGCCCATGAAGGCTACCTGAAAGAGGGGGTGATATGTGACTGTCATCCAGTGGTAGAGGCCAAGATGCTGCGAAACACCCTACGATGCACAGAATGGCCCACTCACAATAAAGAATTATTCAGCCAAAAAATAAACATAAAAAAGAAATGCTCAATGGTACTGCATTACACACACCACTGCATGTAGCTGCTATAGTTTGAATCTTAAATGTGCCCAAATGCCCACGTGTTAAATACTTGGTACTCTGTCTGTGGTGCTAATGGGAGGTGATAAAACCTCAAAGAGGTAGGGTCTAATGGAAGGTGTTCAGGTCATTTGAAAAGTTCCCTTGAAGGGAATAGAGATCCCAGCCTCTTTCTATGTCTTTTCTTCTTTTTCAGGTTTTGGTCATGTGGTGAACAGCTTTCTTCTGTCATGTACCTGCGTTATTACAGCTACAAAAGTGGCAGAGCCAACCTTTTATGTACTTCCAAAACCATGAGTCAAAATAAACCTTTTCTCTTCGTAAGGTGATTTTTCTCAGGTATTTATTACAGTAACAGAATACTGATTAACAGTTATTTTGTGTTTGTATGATTCTAGGAATTGAACCCAGGGGTTCTCTACCACTGGGCTATATCCCTAGTTGTTTTCCTTTTATTTTGTGACAAGACCTCACTAAGTTGCCCAGGCAGACCTTGAATTTGTAATCCTCCAACCTCAGCCTACCGAGTACCTTGGATTACAAATAAGTGCCACCATGCCTGGCTTCACAATTGCTTTTCCTATTAAATAATATATAAATTTATATATACATATACATATATTTGTGTGTGTGTGTGTGTGTGTGTGTGTGCAGCCACCACCCAAATTAAAACATACTATATAACCAGGACCTCAAATTACTACTTTAGTTCACTTTTAAATCTCTCTCCTCCTTAGTGATAAATAGCATTCTGAATTCTAGCACATTTGAGTAATTTTAATTATTATTAAATATAACCAATTTGATACAAATGAAATAATATATAAGCATTTTGTTTCTTGTGCACAATGTTGTGTCACACATGATGTTGCTGCAAGTATTGATAATTTACTGTTTTATATTTTGTGTAAAATTCCAGTCAATGAATGCTTGTCTCTCAATTTTATTTTTGAAGTTTCAGAATACATTTTTATTTAAGTAAAATTAAATTATTTTTATTTATTAAATGATCATTTTTATTTTTGTATGTACTTTCCATGAATATATTTTTTTCCTGTTAGAAGCATGTATGTGTGTATATGTGTTTGTGTGTGTGTGTCGGTTAATCATACATAAATATATGTATGATTGGATGCTGCTTATCTCAACTATTTTTTTGTTTTTTTGTTATTTTCCTTTTTATTTTTTGTGTCATATACATATATCTGATATATGATTTTCAGCAGTTTGTAACATTCTTGTCTTTCACATTTCAAGATTTTTTTCAAATCAATGTTTTTTTCAATAATTTCAGGTTTACTTTCCTAAATTGAAATATTTGACCATCTTAAACTGTACCATAATAAAAGGTACCAAGAACAAGCTCAGTTTTATCCTTCTGGCAATTCTTACCTTTCAAATGCTGCCTTTCAGATCTTGACTTTGAAGTCAGGTGATGATTTTCTCCATTTTGGCTATTCATTGCACAAAGGCAAAATTGAGCTTAACATGAAATTCAGGCAGAAAGAGGTACCTCTTTTCCTCAAATCTACCTTAAATCTGTGTTAAGGCTGTGCATAATTAGAAAGCGCTACAAGATCATTCCTTAAGATTGTTTCATACGTCCCCAAACCAGACTAAAGTAGAAGTAAGTAAGCTTTCAGTAAAATGCCTTTCTCCATGCAAACAAAAACAAAAACAAAATGATAACAACAAAACAACCTCTCTCCTGGCTCCAATCACCTTCTCCTTATTGACAGTGGGGATTTAGAACAAAACTCTCATGATCCTGATAGCACTATTTTGTCACATACTATGACATTAGGTTCATCGATTTTCTTCCCAAGTAACTTGATCTCAATTTTAAAAAATAAAACCAACCAAACATTCTCTCTCTCTCTCTTTCTCTCTCTCTCTCTCTCTCTCTCTCTCTCTCTCTCTCTCTCTCTCTCTCTCTCTCTCTCTCTCCACACACACACACACACACAGAGTTTGTAAGTACTGGGAAAGTCATCTGCAGTCAATACCACACATAACATGGAGGAGGAGAAAAGAAAGAGATCTAATACAAAATTACAGCAGCATCTCTGTGATATAGTTTGGTATAAAAAAGAATCAAAATGACATATTATTTTAACATTTAACTGCAGTATTACTCAATTTCTCTGAGCGTCTTTATGTTGTATTTAAGTAACATACTTTGAGAAGATATCCTGTCATCAAAAGTCATTTTATGGGCATATTGGTCGGTAGGTTGTTGCCACTATTTTACCGAACCCAGCATTTAGAGGAAGAGTGATTCCTAAAATATAAAGAATGCAACTAGCTTCAGAGCTGCAAGAAGTACTTGAACAGGTCTGTAAAGTACTATTGTAAGATTCTTGAACTAGGTTAACATTTTTTCTTAGTATATCATCTCTGTGGTTCAAACTAGAGGAAAGAGCATTCTATATATGAGAGGCACATTAATATCTTTTTTTCTTTGAGAAAGTCCAATATATAAAAATACTAAATTGTCCAGATACTTAGATATGATTACTCTCAAAAAAGGTTAACTTCAGAGTTCATCCCAAAAGCACACTTCTTTAGCTTATATCTTCAGGTCAAATTCTATTACTTTTGGGCGAAAGCTATTATGGAACTTATGAAGCAAGGAGAAAGTAAAGTGTTATCATTAGAAAAAGTTGCCAGGTAAGAGTGAGTTTCTGAGTCCAACCATCGATAGCATTTAAGTCATAACTCAAGAAAGTATTAACTCCCCCTTATTAGGTAACGACAATTTTTAATTTGTAATATCTAATTATGATTTGGGGGAAGTCAATAAAAAGATGCACTAAAAAGTTAGGCATTTCTCAGTGTAGAGCATAGGTGACTTTTGAAAGTGATGATGAATGAATGTTAGTTGGAATTTTATGTCCAAGGCAGGTGATGGATTTAGTCTGTGCCTAGAAAGTTGTACCATAGCATACTCTGTCATTCAGTAAACAAAACAAATGGCATTGTTTTATAGTAATAATTGTATGAGCTGGAAATAAATAGTGATAAAGTATTATTTAATTTCAAAAAAGATAGAGTTAAGCAAGTACAAACTTCTGTGCTCATTAAAATTAATTATCTGGAACTATACTATTCAATTCATTCAGCAGGCATTCACAAGGAAATTAATATATTCCAGGCACTTTATAGACATCTTAAACATATTTGTTTCTATATTATAAAATAATATATTAAATGGTACTTCCAAGTAGGAACTCATGCTCAAATCTTCCTTACCAGCATGTGACATAAAAAAGGACAAAAAAAAAAAAAATAGAATTTAAGCTACATGGCTACATGCAGGCAGGCTCCTACAGTATAAGATGGATTCACAGTGGACTGAAGCCACAGGGCAGCCTGGTGAGAGTATTGCACCAGCAAGCCCAGTGCCTGCCATAGACAAGCCCATACCAAGAGGCTGCACAGTGCCACAGCACACAGAAATGTCAACCATTGCTCATCACTCCAGTGTACTGAGGAAACAGATCTAGCTGCCAAGAGACAAGCTGCTAAGAATTCACAGACACTGAGGTGAAAAAAAATCTGAGAAAGAGCAATACTCTGATATATTCAAAAATACGGAGCTCTTGTATTGAAAGAATTAGTTAATAAAAACATCATGAAAGACCTTTGAAATGAAACAATAAAAGAAATCAGCACTGAAATAAAAACAGGATGGTATAAAACAAATAAAAACAGGTAATAAGAAAAGAACAAATTAGAGCTCTAATCAAAGTGAATTTAATTGTTTGTAGACAAACAAAACAACTGGGTGAAGAGTAGATTATACATGGTTGAAAATAAATTAGGGAACTAAAAGGTCAAATTAAGACATTCATTGTCAAGATAAAAAAGGCTAGGAATGAAATATTTTTAAAAATAATATAGATAATTATGGCGAAAATTAAATGTAGTTATGTAAAAAGAACAATAACTTAGAAAATTTGCAAAGTAATCAATGAAGGGCAATAAAGACGACAGAAATAATTAAAAAGACAAAAATGGTACTTAACTATCAGAGGAAAAAAAAGACCTAAAACTATGTAAGAGCAATACTGGTAAGCTTATTAAGATCCTAAGTAAAGTGGACAAATTTCTAGGGACTTAGTGCCAAAAATTATTTAAAAATTATTAAAAATTATTTTTAAATATTGTTAAAATGTACATACTATCCCACACATACATAGACCCCAAATGAGTAATACTCATATATCTTTATCAAAAATTTTAAGGTAAAGATTATTTTTTATGTAAATGTTTCACAGCAAAAAACTGGATGGACGACTGAGCAGTTGATTTTAAAGGGCATTTTTTGAGTCATAGCTCTAACATCGAAAATAGACATAACACTATGGTCATAAACTTAAGTGGTAATTGTTTTGAATTGTTGCAGATTGTGTACTTGTGTGAGTTAGAACTCTCAGCAACTGCAATCTTAGGGAGAGTCCCCAAACTTTTAAGTACTGTCTATCCAGGGATTCTATCAGGTTCTCAGGATGAAAATCCATTAAAGATCATCTCATGGCTGTAGCAATCCCTACTTGCTGAATCATAATATAACTTTGTAGGGAACATTCCTCAAGCTTATCTGACAGCATTCACTGACACCATGGACTCAGTAAGCCAAACAGTCTGAAGAGAGAAACTGAGGTAATGGTAAAGACTCGCCATGGAAGGAAGGTCTTTGCAGCTGTTGAGGCTGAATTTGAACTGAGGGGAGGCCTTGTTCTGTAAAGCATCCCAGCAAACTGTGATGTGAGATCACCCTTGCTGCCCTGCCTGC
This sequence comes from Sciurus vulgaris, assembly GCF_902686455.1. Classification (NCBI taxonomy): domain Eukaryota; kingdom Metazoa; phylum Chordata; class Mammalia; order Rodentia; family Sciuridae; genus Sciurus; species Sciurus vulgaris. The sequence continues at coordinate 53,749,546 of NC_136468.1, forward strand.
CTCAAGCTGTGTGCGGGAGCTTGCCATTCCCCCAGTCCTTTGTCTCAGACCTGTTGCTGGGCAGAATTGCTTAGGCATGCTTGGTTTGTTTACACTACCTCGACCCTCAACGTATAGTCCTCCTATAGGCTGACTCTGTTATACTTTAACAAACATGTTAACCTGATTGGATAATGTGTCTATATGTGTCCTGTGCAACCCTAAATGAAATGAGATCCGTGCCTTCAGAGCTAGATTTCCGATGCCTGAGTAAGCGCGCTGGGTAAGGCTCCGTAGGTAGGCATCCTTCGTCCTCACCCTCAGCAGACTGTCTCTGAACATCTACATAACTTTAAGTCTCTTTTGCGTTGTCCTTGAGATTCCTTAGAATGAATGACTCCTCGGTTACTTTTTTCTACTGGGACAATCTCCTACACTCACAAAGTAGAAACTTTGGAGCTTTATCAGAAATCACAATTGCCCTCCACAGTACCAATTGGCTGCTGACCCAACAACCTGTTAAAGAAAGTGAATTCTCTAAAAATGAACTCATCATTATGTTTTCCCTTTGATCTTAGAATGTTCAGTTTACTTTGGCAATTGTGACAAAAAACAAAACCAATGACCTCATGGACCAATCCTGGAGGACCACAGGAGATTTGGTATAACCTATGGTTGACTGAGAAGATGGAAAACCTTAAAGTTTAGATGGAAACTTCCCAATGCTTCGGACCATGTATACAACCCAATTTTAAAGACAATCTTTGATAAAGAGATAGAAAGAATAACAAACTGAATGAAGTTAACTGTCACCAATCCCAATGGGACTCATAATTGGAATCACATTAAGTTATGAAACAATAGCGATTTAAATTTTGTTATGTAAAAACAAAAACACGAACATAAGTGAAATGAATCAATAAATTTAAAATAAATACTACTAATGCAACTCAACAAGATGACTGGATAAAAGATTGACATAAAAATTCAATCGCATTTCTATATAAGAGCAATGACAAAAATATTAGATAAAAATCAATACGTGTCATAATAGCAACAAAAACATGATTGAAAAATGTCATGATGAAAAATAGTACAAGAATAGAGAAAGTGCATACAAGTTTATGGAAACACAAAGAATCTTGAACCTAGGGTTATGCTGTTTTGAGGATGTGTTGGTTCTTCAGAGTTATTGCTTCCCTAAAATATCACTCTATAAATTCAAATCGATAGCTTTCAAAATCACAATAGAAGTTCTGTGAATTCTCAAAGCATAATTATAAAACTAATAGAAGAATGGTTATATGAAAAACAAAATAATATTGGAAAGCATGAGATGTTAGATAAGGAATCACGAAACTGGTGAGATAAAAATTGGAGCTTGGAACTTCCAATTTGCTAGAAGAATGGAGCCACATTGTGGTTGAAAAGGGATGAATACCACATTGAACATATACTTGCATATCCCCCTGGAACATTTTAAAAATGTTAAAGTTTTGCAGAACAGGTGGCTAATATACTAGAAGCAGAAAGTTATTAAAAAGTACAGTAGAAGATCTAGCAGTGTCATCGTGTTAAATTTTAGGATTACCTTGTCAAAAAAGCAAGCCGAGATTGTGATAGGAACTGCAACGAATTTTCAAATAAATTTGAGGAATACTAACATTTTAATATTAAGGTTTTATATCCATAAATACTGGATATCTTTCCTGCTTTCTTTTTAGTTCTTATTAAATTGTTTTCAATAATGTAATATTCTTTAAAATTTTCAGTGTAAAATCTATTCAACTATGTTGAATATATTTCTAGGTAGCTTATATTTTTAATGTTATATATCAGATGGTTTTCTTAATTTTATTTCATATCATTCAGTGCTAGTATAAAGAAATACAAGTGGTTTTGTATATTGATCTTGTATCCTACAACCTTAGTAAACTCATTTACTAAAAAGTAGTAGTGTTAGGGAACTGGCAGATGAGTATGGTGGGAACATGAAGTTCAAAGAATAATTTTATAAAATGGGCTCACTGTGCTGACCTCACATGCTTTCTTTTCCAAGATGTAATTTACTTGCAGTCCTGCATGTCCTCAGTGGACAGAATATGTCACATTCCTCAGCAAACTACCTATTAAATGCAGGAGAAATGCAGGCCTACAGTAATATTGATAAGAGGAACCCAAGTTACCCTAAAGGGGGAAACATTTCTGACCAGATCCTAAAACTCTGAGAGATGAGAATTAGTTAGGTCTTTCTAACCATAAAATCTGTAACAATGTGTGGTTAAGAATCCAATTAGACCAAGCCAGCATGGGCCAAGTTGACCTAGAGTTGCCATGGCAGTAGGTATTTGGAAATCTGATGTCATCTTGCTCTCATTCAAAAGTTAAGAGGTGGACTTGGGTGGGACTCTCTGGAAAACTTCTCTTGGAGTCCCAATAAAACTGGAGTGCCAGAAATCATTACTCTATGTACATGTATGATTACACAAATGGTATGAATCTATGTCATGTACCACCATAGAAACGAAATGATGTACCCCATGTGTGTACAATGAATCAAAATTGTCCATAAAAATTTAAAAAGTAAATAAATAATTAAAAAAAAGAATATGCTAAAAACAAACAAAACAAAACAAAACAAAAAAAGACTGGAGTGCCAGAGAGACACACTGTCCTCTCCTCTCTGAGAGACCCACTCTCTCCTCTCCTTGAGACTGTCCCCTTTCCCTTTTCCTATCCCTTCAATACACTAATTCCTGTTTCTCTGAGCAATCTGTCTGAAATCTTTCTGACTTGATCACAAAATTCAGGGTTTGAAGGGAAATCTTCACTCTGCCTCAGTTTCTCAGAAGGCCCCAGTTCTGTAACAGTAGTAGTAGTTAAGTGGATATGTATATGGTATTTCTTTGTACAAAATGATGATATTTGCAAGTGGAGATAATTTTGCTTCTTCTTTTCCAAAGTGTATGCTTTTTATGCATTTTCTCGCTTAATTTTCCTGGCTTGAACTATTATAATGTTAACTGGAATTAGTCAGTGATGACGTCCTTGTTTTGTATCTTAGGAGAATACATTTAATCTTTCACCATCAGTATGATGTATATGACCTTTATGTAACTCGTCGAGTGTTTTAGTTAAATTTTGTTTCCTGTAATCAATCAAAAGATTCAACAAAAATAATTTAAAGGAGGGAAGTTTATTTTGGCTCAGGGTCTCAGAGGGTCAGTCCATGGTCAACCAATCCATAGCTCTGGGCTGGAGGTAAGGCAGAACATCATGGATGGAAGGGCATGGCAGAAGAAGGCTGCTCAGAACATTGCAACCAGGAAGCAGAGAGAGCTCCACTCACCAGGATAAAAATGTAAACCCCAAAGACTTACCCCCGTGAACCACTTCCTCTATCCACACTCTACCTGCCTTCAGTTACCCACCCAGTTAACACTGATTGAGTTAAGGCTCTCATGAACTAATTATTTCAGCTCTGAACATACCTTCATTGTCTCACATATGAGCTTTGAGGGACACCTCATATCTAAACCATAACATTGAGTATTTATACCATAAAATAAGTTGGATTTTGTAGGTCTTTTTCCTGCATTCATTAAGATGATTATGTGGTTTCATCTTTTATGGGTGGACTTCATAATAAAATGAGGACAGGTATGATTGTGAAATCAGGTAGTGATCTAAATAGATACTAATGAAATTAAGTATAGCATAGGTAGAGACAAGCAGTTGCTAATCTGCATGTATATGAGAATCCAGTTATTATTTACACTAGAGAGGGTTAGGAAATATGGCTGGAGATTTAGTGGAGAATCTTAAATGCAAGTTTTGGAAGGTTAGTCTTTTTTGTCGTTGTTGCTATTTCTTGGGAGTTTTACAGATGGGTTTTAAGCAGAGAAGAGTCACCATCAGATCTGCCCTTCATAAGGCAGAATTGAATGGGAGGTCAGAGGACCATGTGACAAAAACAAGATCTGGAGAGACACTAATATATTTTTCCATTAAGATTTATTATAAGATAGGAGTTAAAAGAACTTAAGAAATATAAACAACACTCAGTTCTTAAATACTAAAAAAGATGAGTTTGTTCAGTGATTTTTTTTTTCTTTTTCTGATATTTGCCAACAGTTGTAGTTTGCACCGACTTATCCACTGTCCTTCCTTTGGGTTCCTATTTGGTATGTACTTGAAAAGTATGTACTTGAAAATAGTTTACAGCTTCAGTGCCTAATATTTTAGGTGCTCAATAATTATATTGTTGATTTGTTGTGATTGTTACAGAGGGTTGATAGTAAGCATGGAGCCATGTACATTTTTTTTATTTCCTCTGTGTGAAGTTAATTGGACTATGTAGGAATTCAGTTCTCAACTTGGCCTTGGAAAAACCCTTTTTATGGTCTCAGCAGGAAATTCATTTTAGGCTTTTTAAACATACTTTCATGATTTTGATGTGATTATCATTATCCTAATCATTATTATTATCCCTCATTAACCTGGAATACAAGAGCATACCATCTTAAGACAGGAAGCTTTTAAATAGCCTTCATCATTTTTTTACTGCAATAATTACAGCAAATTCTGAATTCCACAGCTCTTTATATTGCTCAGGTTAAAATGCTTAGGTGGTTTGCTCAGTAGTAGTTCTCTTCATTTTTGTACAGATGTGTCAATAGCTTTAAACTACCACCACTATAAAAAAAAAAAAAAAAAAGACTTTTCATTTTAGGAAAAAAGAGGACTAATAGATATTTGGGGAAATATGTATGGTGTTTAACAAGTCTTAAAACAAAAGGAATATACTTAAATTAAAATCTGTTTCTAGTTTACACAGTACAAGGAAATAGAAATTTGAAGAATATCAGCTATAACACAGAAAAGGGAAACAAAGTCAATGTCCTTTCTAACCTGCCTGCCCCAGGATATCTCTGCTTAAATTCAGGCTGCATATTGCCACAAAAAATTTCTCTGAGGCACAATTTTGGACAAGTGTCTTTCAATAACTGAAGAATTTCTAATAGACTTCTTGAACACCAGAAGAGCCTGGCATTCCAAGGCCTTTATTATCTGTAAGTTAAGTGGCCACAGACTGGCTCTTGGCCAGGAATTATTCCTGCCATTGATACAGCAGTGAAGATGGGTGACTGGAAAGAGAATACATATTGTGGTCTAGGTAGCAACCAAGAATAAACAAAATGCTGTCCAGTGCTATAGAGACTAAAAATTGGGATAGTATTATACAACAACACAGGAAGTGCTTCCATTACAAAGCACTTAGGAAGTACCTCTGAGGAGAGGAAATTTGGGTTGTCTGAAAACTGTGAAGAAAATATTCATGAAATAATATAAATAAATGGCATTCCTAAAAGAAGAAACAACCAAGCTATAGATAACAATCTCTATCATCAAGGAAAAGATGGAGGATTAGTTTTGCCCAAAACTTTTCTTCTAGACCTCAATTCTTCCTTCACAAAAAACCAAAATCTCCAATTGTAACATGCCTGTCAACTTTCTTTAAATGAGCTGTGTATTTGCTCCCCTCAGGAATTTATTCATGAGCACCTTCCCTATTGATTTTTATGCTGTAAACCCTATCTGTACTGAGACACCTTTCCTGCTTTCAGAATCCAATGTAACCTGACCTCAGGAAATAAATGAATAAATAAATAAATAAATAAATATATAAAGTATCTCTAGGGAATATTTGGTCTTAGCTCTGTGTCTGTATACTAATATTGGTGAACTGTGAACTTAGATGAAGACCCCACTTCCACACCTCAAGTGGGTGGAGAAGAAACAGAGAAATAGAGTCTTCTTTGGCTTGTCCAGTGCTAAGGATGTGCATAGTCCACATGTAGGAGTCCAGTAAGCAGGGAAAACTGGTGAGGTCAAGCTGAGACTGGGTTCAGGAAGCATTGGATACATCAGAACTTATCTGTGGTGATGGCAGAAGGGAAAAACCAGTTCATTGCCATGTCTTTCCAGAAACTATGAGTGATAAATTTTGCATTGAATGAAATATGGCATGACGAAATTCTAATATTTCTGTGCTGTTTATGATGTGTTGCTTCTTGTGCATTTTGGTACATAAGACCTATTTCTGTAACTTTATCTTGGAATAAATAATATAAGGGATTGATGGCTTGCAAATTTTCCCAGATGTACTTGGGAAGCATTAATCGAAGGGTGTTTACTCCAAGTAAACTAGGGCATGGAAGATTCCAGTAAGGACAGAGAGACTGTCAGAGACAGATGACAAGAGTAACAGAGTAAAGATTCATGTGAGTAACAAGCAATTAAACTTTCATGGCAATTTTTCTACACATTTGCTGCTATGAGCATTGCTCCTGTGACCTAAGGCTGTTGAATTTCTGTGCCCTCTTTCTTGATATTGTCAAATTCCTGGGTTGAAGCCCTGTGCTTCTTTCTTTCTACAGATGTAAATGGGAGACTTTTTTTTTTCATATTAAGAAATAAAATTTGAGGAATCTAATGATACAAATTAGATTCCCAAGAAACCCGATGCAGACCAGCTTTTATTTTAGAACTCATGTTCTTACAGTAAAATTAGACTAGCTAGAAAATAAATTCAGTGTTAACGGAGTTCAAATGAAGAAGGTTCATAGCAACCTCTTGATTGATGTTAAAGAAATGCCAATGATTTGTGGGATGAAAATAAAACTGAAAATGGAGATGCACCATTAGGCTTTACAACGAATGTCTAATGGGACTTGCCACATTTTATTTTAAGAGAAAAGTTCTAATGGACAGTTCTGCAACTAGATCGTCCTCTCAACTACCATGCTCCATGGGGTAACAGGCAAAGATGCAGTGGCTTTACTTGACACATGCCCTTATCACTCTCATCACCAGATCTCTATTTCCTTAGGGCTTCACATACCTGCTTCTCCTCTCCTTTTTGAACTTTGCACTAGGAAGGAACTTTAGTGCCTGGACTATAAGGAGGGGAGGAAACTTCTCTTAGATTCTAGCAAGGAACATTGGAAATCAAGATGTGAATCAGAACAATGCATTCTTCTGGGGCTAAGGTACATGTCTGGGGTGTTGGGAAGCACTCTTTACAAGTCAAACTTATTGATTATAACACTTATGAAGGAGTCAAGACAATTTGGTGTGAACTACATATTAAAATAGAAGTGTCATAATTTCTATTCTCTGTTCTTCAATTTCATAATGTAGTATGAATAGAAGTCAGAAGTAAAGACATAGAGAGTAACAAGTTTATTTGCCCAGAACATTCAATGTTACCTTAGCATCTGTAATTGTTAGTTTTGGGGTTAATATAACACAGTGTTTTCTTATCAAGTTAAAATTTTCAAGTTAAATCCTATGCCTGACTGTCTCTTTCTCTATGTAACTAGTCTCTCTCTCTCTCTCTCTCTCTCTCTCTCTCTCTCTCTCTCTCTCTTTTTCTCTCTCTCTCTGTATATGTCAAATCTGTGTTGAAATAAAGGATGTATTCATTTCACTATGAAGAGGGGTAAAACAGGAACTTCTGGATAAACATGACATAAGACAAACTTAGTCAATAGACTCTGACCTTTCTGTATGAAATTGTTAGTGTATTGAAACCTGTAGCATTAAGCAGGAATCTAAGACATGGAGAAACAAAATAAGTCCTCAGAAATAAACTGTAATATAAGGGAAGAAGCATCCGGAATTAATACTCTTTATCATTCAAGTATTGAGACAGAGGTAGCTTGGGGTTTGAATCATAATTATCCACTGATATCACAGTAGGCTTCTTGTTGGAAAAGTGGTGATCTGTGTGTTCTCATGCACAGGTATAAGTGTGACAGTCTGGATGAAAGAGGTATGATACTTGTGTTAAGTGATTTTAGCTGGGAGATGTCACTGACTGACGATACTTGGGTCATTCCCAGAGATTCACTCAGTACTAGGGGGGCAGCAATACAGCACTGGGACATTCTTAATGCTGTACCTCATAAAGGACATCACTTCATGCTTTTGTGGTTTCATCAGTAACCTAGGATACCACTCTGGCCATGTTGGCCATGGAAATAAAGCTAGCAGACCAGGAAGTGAATATTGTAATAACTGGTTTTGAAGAGTGTCCTTGAAATATTAATCTCAGTACAAAGGAGGAATGAAATACTATTCTTTGTAAAGAACACAGGCGATCCACAGGAGAATTTGCATAAAGACTACAGAGGGCAAAGACTATACCACTCACTAACCTGGGAAGTTCTGTCATTTGATCACATTGTGAATCTAAGCTGTGATTGAAATTTGAGGCTATGGCAGTCACTCTATGTTATGGATTGAATGTTTGTGTCCTCCTGCCCCATTCATGTGTTGAAGCTATAACTTGTATTGTATTAGTATTTGGGGATGGGGCCTTTGGAATAATTACAGTGGATGAAGTCCTTTCTAATGGGATTACCACTCTTATAAGAAGAAAAGCCAGAGAGTTTATTTTCTCTCTCTCCCCAGAGGTTAATATAATAAGGGTGTGGAGTGTACAAAGAATGCGAGCACACGGTGATATGGCAGTGGTTGTCTACAAGCCAAGAGATGATATCTCAGAATAAAGCCCATTTTTCCAGCAACTTGCTGGACTTCTCAGCTTCAACAACTGTGAGAAATGAAGTTTTGTTGTTTAAGCTACCCAGTACTTTGTTAAGGCAGTTCATGCTAAGAAACTAAAAAAAAAAAAAAAAAAAAAAAAAGACTATTCTTACCTTATTAATAAAACTAACTGAAAAGCACTCCAAAATTAGATCTTGAGTTTTTCTTTCTGTTTCTGTACCCAGTGGCTGACCCAAAGTTGTTCTTTAAATAAACCATTATAACTTGCTATAAAATTCCACCAAGTTTGAATATTTGAAAATGTTTTGAGTATTAACAAGAAAAGTTCAGCCTGTGTAGATTTGAAAGCTTGATAAATTGATTATTTTCACTGATTTAATGTTTAATGACTTTTTCTGTAAAGTCAGTTTGAAATTAACTTAATTATGATCATTGATCATCATTTATCATCATCATTTGCATTAGTAAACACTGATGAACACAAAAACAAAACTAAAGTGCATATTTTAAAGGCTTGGGAAGACTCTGAAATATCTGAATGTCCATTGCTTTATAATTAGATGCAAGCAACATCAATGACAAGGCACAATATGAATGCAGACTGTTGTTTACATCTGTTTTAATACTTGAACCTGTTTTCTGAGTCTAAACACTTTCACATAATTAGTCCTCTTGCATAATTTATCCGTCTTGGCAAAGATTAATAACAATTAGAGATTATGGTTGTTCTAGGAATTGTTATTTACATTCTGCATCTCTAGTGTCTGACTCAGTTAATTCTAAATAAAAATAATAATAATTTAAACATCATAGCTATTTTTGGACTTTATTGTTGCTATGCTTTTAATGTCCTTTACAAAGCTCATGTTGAAATTTAAATTTCCACTGTGATGGTGTTAGAGGGTGGTAGGACTTTAACAGGTGATTAGGTTACAAGTGCTTTTCCCTCATGCATGGGTTAAACACCTGTATCATGGGAGTGGTTAGTTACCAAGGCAGTGGTTTTCTTGTAAAAGTGTGCTCTCTGCCTCCTGGGAGCTTGCTTGGCTTCCAGTGTTTTGACACAGCAGGGAAGCCCTCACCAGATGCTGGTACTATCTATTGGGACTCCCCAGCCTCCAGAATTGTGAACCACATAAACTTCATAAACTTCTACTGTTTATAAAGTATCCACTCTGTACTATTCTGTTATAGCAGCAAAAAAATGGACTATGAGAATTGTGATACTCACAGCCAAAGACATAAGGCATGTTTTGGAATTCATTTGCGGTAGATTAAAAGGCAGAGAGAGAGAGAGAACAAGGGCCAAAGCTAAGCTGGTGCCTAAGTAGGGGATGTTGCAGAGAGGACATACTGTAGAGAAAGAGACTTAAGCACCACTGGTTCAATAGCCATGAAATATCATCTTGTATCCTTCTCTGATGGGAGCATAATTATCTGAAAGGCAAGTTGATGTGTTTGCAAATTCATTGATGTGTTTTCTTCAAGGCCATTCTTCCTATGAGGTACTCACAATGACTGCATGCAGCAAAAATACCAAGCCAGGCCATTTCCTAAGAATATAAGGCTCCTAATAACTAGTGACTTTGACTAAAGGGCTCCCAATTGGCTTTGAAGAAGCTGTCTTAGACCTGCATTATAGTCTCACTTTTCTTATTCAACTATCCTTGCTTATTCTTTCTCTTCTACACAGGAATTACTACTCTATCTTGGTTTGATGATTTTCCCTATTATTATTATTATTATTATTTTTGGTACCAGGGATTGAACTCAGGGAGGGGTACTCAATCACTGAGTCACATTCCCAGCCCTTTTTTGTATTTTATTTAGAGAAAGGGCCTCACTGAGTTGCTTAGTGCCTTGCTTAATATTGCTGAGGCTGGCTTTGAACTCTTGATCCTCCTGCCTCAGTCTTCCAAGCCACTGGAATTACAGGTATGTGCCATTGAATCCAGCTTTCCTATTACTTCTGACTCCCTCATTTTCCCTAACATTCACTTTATCAAGACATCTCCTAGACATCTAATTCTCAATTGGCAATCTGCTTTTCAGAAAACAAATAGAACGTAAGTGGGAGATCAGTAAGATAATTTTTTAACATGCTCCTTGCAGATATCAAAATTTGAATAACAAGTTTGCCTCCTTAGGAATTTTCTACAAAATGATAAAGGCTGAATCTCAAGGATATTTCAGGATGCTATTTTATGTATTAACACCATTATAGAATGTGGTTTAAAGAAACAAGTGTGTTTAGGGCCTGGTCAAACAAGGCAATTGAGGAAAGCAGAACTTCCATTCTTATATTACCCTAAAGTCCATGGATTAAGCTCAAACAGAATGGTTAAATGATTCCCTTTAAGGGGACAATAAGAAGCATGGTCTTTCGCTTTGTGTCAAAGCCAAAGTGAGGTTTCTTCCTTTTGATTCTCATTACCTTAATAAGGTATTTTGCTTTTCAATAGAATAAATGATTTAAAATACACTTTTAAATTGGTATATTTGCTTAATCATACCAATAGCAAATATTAAATTTTTATACCTTCCAGACACTGCTACTTTATGTGTAGAATGCATTAAACTGTAATCATATGAGGTAGAAAATATCATTATTTCTCTCTGATAGATGACAAAACTAAGGTATACAAAGGTTCAGTGACTTCATCTTTCTATAGTTAGTAAAAGAAAGATTATAAAACTGGGCAGCATCTGTCCAAAGTCCCTGTTCCTAATTTTATTGTACTTCCTCTCAGAGGTACAATTTCTAATACACAAACTTGTAGGGCAAAGCAAATTGTCATTTTCAATTATTACTTGCTAGTTCATTTTGGGCATATTGTGTATAAATATCCAGGATAATTCATTATTATCTGGAACTTCTGGAGCTAACTTCTGGAGCTAGCACTTATAATCTCATTGTTCCCTAGAAATCTTGAAGAGACAATTTTCTGACCCAAAGTCATTTTTTTTATTGTTTTATTTTCCTTTTTTAAAAATAATGCTCAAATGAGTCATAATGAAGAGAAAATGAACATTCCACAAGGTGGAATCTCCAGAGGACTTGAACAGTCCTTTGGCCTTGCTGTTTGCAGGGCTTTTCTCCACTCTCTTGGTTTGGCTTTCTTTACAACAGTGGCTTCCCATGGCAGACAGCCCACATGACCAGCATTTATTAATTACAGGGTCTCCATTCTAACTACAGCTTCAGTTTCATAACTCTTCTTCAGAGTCTGCAAAAGGGATTTTGACCTTGCTGCACTTTGCTTGGCCTCCTAAATCTTCTTTTGAAGTCTTTGTGGAAACCTCCATGACCCTCTAACTCTAACATTTTGTAGTCTTTTAGAACCAGCACCACATGAAAAATGTCAAGGTTTGCCACAAATTCAAGTAATAGTTGGGCTCACTTGGAACATAGCTGCAATGGCTTCTTGAAATATCCTGGGTGGCTTAATATGACCATGAAACAACTTCTTAGGCTCTCCTGTGCAAGCAGGGTGCCCCATATGGAGTCTTTTCTCAAAGAAACGTTTACTTTTGCATCATGGAGGCTGTGACAGGTATGGTCCTGCAAATTCCTGAGATGCCCTCAAGGCATCTTTCCTATTGGGCAAAATACTTAACTCCTTTTTAGTAGCAGTAATATTTTCAATAACTATGCCTCTCTTGGCCCCAATTTTATATGCATTTTTCTGCTCATATTTGCATTTTTAAAATCCCTAAGTTCTTAAATCTGCTTCAGATTCTCACATTAAATCTGGTAAAAAACTGTCAGCAATATCCATGCCACCAACTAAATATACTGACTTTGAAATTTCTTTTGTTAGATTAATTAGTCCATCACCTTTAAATCTGGGTTCACACAAAGTCTCAGGACATGGAAAAAATGTAGACAAGTTCTTTGCCAAAATATAACACAGATGGCTGCTAGTCTAATTCTCAGTTGAGTCTTTTGTTTCTGTGTGAATCCTCATGAGCGGAGTCTTTATTGTCCATATTATTATTGGCATACTGGTCACCATCATAATCATCCATTAGGCTCTGCTTATAATAGTCTAAGTTTTCTCTAACCTGCAACTCCAAACTTTTCCAAATCCCTCCCACAAATCAGTTTCAAATATTTCTAAACTATATGATCAGGTTAGTCAAAGCAATGACTGTTCTTGGTATCAATTTCTATGTTCATCAAATTTTCATTTCTAAGACCAAAATACACAACAAGAACAACCTAGGAAAGGAAAAAGTCACTGTGTGCTTATGTGCTTATGGTTTTGGAGGTCAGTACATGATCAGCTGACTACATTGCTCTGGACTGAGGTGGGACAGAACATCATGGTGGAAGTTGTGTTGAAAGAAATCTGACTCATAGCGGTCACAAAGGAGAGAGAGGATGAGAAACAGGGCCATGGGGTACGAAACCTTTTTAAGGCATGCCTCCAGTGACCCAACCCTCAAGACTCACCAACTTATTGTTACCATTAATTATGCTACAGTTTTCAAAATCTAATCATTTCACCTCCTGCATTAACATCTCATATCCCAATCATAACACTCCCCCATTATGGAATATAATAAGGCGTCCAGACATATGATGGAACATTTATAAATTAATTGCTCTAGATAGAGCTATGGGAATGGGTCATGATAGAGATTTTGCATTTACCCAATTCTCCCAGTTTCCTGTCTCAAGGTTTCTCCCACTCTCACCTGTGAAAACACTCTTTTGGTTGTGAAAAGTCAAGTTAGAATGTGTCTAGTAAAATCATTCTTTCTAAGATTTCAGTGATTGATAACATTTATCCCTGATATAATACAACTTGTCTCTTTAAAATGAGGTAAGCCAGAAATGCCCATGTTGAATTCTTATAGTGAATATAAAATGTGTGAAATTTCTAGCAAAATTTTAGTCATAATGGACCAACCTTTTTTTAAAAAAGAGACATTATTGAAGTTGCATGAGGCAAGAAGGGCATTTCACTGAAGGGGGAAACATTAGTGAAATAATAAATTGCCATTTAATTGTCATTTTTTTCTGCAAAAAAAAATAGTAGTGCTGATAGGACTACAAAGTTTATGAAAAGTTTACAATGACTGACATATCAAACTACTAGTGTTGCATTTTCTTCTCTTCTTCCATAACTATGCCTTATTTCCTTTACTACTAAAAAAGAATCTGCTAAAAGTAATCATATATGTAATAGTTCTTTCTGAAAAAAAATCTAGCCTTAGGCTAGAATACATGGGAAAGGCTATAATACATTGTAATAGGAAACATAAGCCTTATTTATTTATTTATTTATTTGGTTAGTTATACTGGAGATTTAACCCAGGGGCACTCCACTTTGAGCTACCTCTCCAGTCCTGTTCTTTATTTTATTTTGAGATAGGGTCTTGATAAATTACTGAAGGTCTCACTGAGCTATTGAGGCTGACCATGAACTTGAGATCCTCCTGCCTCAGTCTCCCTAGTCACTGGGATTATAGGTGTGTGCCACTTCTCTTGGATGCCCTTTAAAATTTTTCCTTCTTTTTCTTATGTCAAAATTACTATGATGTATTTCCCTAAGGCAAACAATTTGAAAAGTAGTCATACAGACATGTTTTGTACAGTAATTTTTTTTTTTTTAACCCAGGGGCACTTAACCACTGAGCCATATCCCCAGCTCTTTTTGTATTTTATTTAGAGACAAGGTCTCACTGAGTTGCTTATGCCTTCACTAAGATGCTGAGGCTGACTTGGAACTCACAATCCTCCTGCCTCAGCCTCCAGAGCCATTGGGATTACAGGCATGTGCCTCCATGCCCAGATATAGAATGAATTTTAATGATTGAATGAAAAGTACTAGTAAATAATGACTAGTACTTATTATTATTACCATTATATTTATCAGTTATGAAGAATATGAACTTTTAATAGTAGTATATAGGTAATACTTATAATTTCTTATATATCAACATGATATACTTGTATATCACCATATATATATATATAATCACGATATCACCATTTAATTCTCAAAACTATAAGATATTGCAATGACTTTGTACATCAACTATCTGTAGTTGTGACAAGTTTCATAGGCTAAAGTCACAGTTCTCCATAAAACTATCCTCACTTCAATCATCAGCCACAAGTTTAGGAATCTCCACAGTCTAACATTTTACCAACTGGATACAAATTCAAGGGTTCTTAACTATCACTTCAGATCACTAATTTACTAGAACAATTCAGAGAACTCACGAAGCACTATACTCAGGATGACAGTTTCTGTATATTGTGTTAGGCAGCTGTCAGTATAGCAAATACCTGAGATAATCAACTTATAAAAATAAAAGGGTTTTTTTGACTCACTGTTTTAGAGCTTGCAGTCCACAACTAAGCACACACATTGCTTTTGTTCCTTTGTTGGGGTGCTGGATGGAAATGGCAGGGAGCACTTTGTAAAGCAAACTGCTTGCCTCATGTCCAGGAATCAAGAGGAAGTGAAGGGGCTGCAATTCCATAATCCCCTTCATGGGTACACCCCTCATAACCTACGGACATCTAACTTGGCCCTACCTCTTAAAGGCCCCACCCCCTTCCCAGAGTTCCACTCTGAGAACTAAGTCTTTCCTACATGGGCCTCAGGGGGAAAAAGGTCAAAAAAATGGTACATAGGGCAACCTCTGGAAGGGTCCTTTGTGATGTGTAGTCTTTCCTAATTTTAAGAGTCTATGACATTTTTACCATTATGGGTACCTTTGAAATAGCTGCTTGACATTTTTGTGCATTAATATTTTCCCTTCTTAACAAGACACAGGTAATGCAATGACAAGAGACAAAATTCCTAGAGAAGGATATTTGATTCCTAGTGAGGATGGTGGGATTCCTAGGTGGGATGTAATGCTGTAGGCTTGCAAATCAAGAAATAATAAATGGTGCGATGAATAAGGCATGGCATTATCTGTAGTGCTTAAAGAATAAGAGCTATCAGCTCTTACACACAGTCTAATTCTCTGTGAACTCCAAACAATATTAACAGGTAATTTAAAAATATTTACTATAGGAAAGTTTTTAATTCTCAGGGAAAAAAATTCACCAGTCTTTTAATCTTAAGTTACCATATGATTATGGCATAATAATAGTACAGATAGAATACTAATTGATGATGATGATGATGATAATGATGATGACGATGATGATAGGCAGAGAAAGGAAGAACTGAATGAAACTTAGCATTTTACAATAAAGATTTTTGGTGTATTTAGGGCCTTGATAAAAACTCATTAGAAAGCTCTTTAGTAATGAATTTTAAAATGTATCTGCAAACTTTGATTCCCATTTCCATGAGCCAAACTTACATCAGTAATGACAAGGAAAAAACTATCTATGTAAATGTTCAATAAGGCATCCTTTGTATTAGCAAAAACCTGGGGGAAAGTCTAAAACAAAAACATGGGGAATAGTTACATAAATGATGGCATATTCATTCTATGTCATTTACTTTGTAACTTTAAATGCTAATTAAGAAAGAATGAATCAAGAAAGAAAAAGAGTTGTTAAGTAAGTTGGGGAAAAGTAGTGTGCAAAATCAGAAGACAGCACTGCTCAAAGCTTGAGCATCCAGGCAAAGCTACATAATGTCTTTATCATTCTATGGCTGTAGATGAGAGAAATAGAGTGTGACCGTTGCTCCTTAACCTGCTGGTGCACTATGGTTGCTATGCTTTTTCCTGCTATGTATTTATATACACTGAGGTGAGGAAACATAGTAACACTTGCAAATTGTGAATCAGCTAACTTGTCTATGAATTTAAACCTTTCTCTCTGAAGTCCTCGACTAATGGTGTGCCCCTCAGATTGGTATCTGAACTCATTTCCTCTTAACAGAATATTATCCCTGGTACAGTATCATGCAACAAGACTCAAGTAGACTAAGAAATTGCATGGTCCTAAATGCTTTCAATTTGTGTGAATTTTTCTCCCTATCACAGCCAGTTACTAAATTTTAATGCAAATACCGTGCAAACCATCTCAGCAGGAAAGATAAAATTCCCACTGGCCTGGGGTCAGGATGCATTTGCTTCATCACATTTAACACAATGATTGTGAAACACAGTTCTGACAGAATTGGCATGTGAGGAAAATTGATGAGGGCAGAGTATCTAAGGAATAGAAGCAGAAGAGGCAAACCCAGGATGGGCAGTAAAATGCTTCAAGGACATGCCAGAAATCAGCCTGAAGCACTGAAACATGTTTACAAGTAGTGACAGAACCATCGAGCTCATCCTGCAATCAAGAATGGGGCATATTAGTTTGAATGATGAAGCCAAGGCAGTGCTGCAGTTTAGAGTGTGGTTGTCCCAAGAGAAACACTGGAAATGGAACTGAAAGACACCATCACCCCCGTGAAACAGCATTGCCAAGAAGACCTATTCATCTGTCAGACTTAATTGATCATTTCTTTATCATGGGCAGATGATCAATTATAAATCAAGAAGTGACATCTTCCAGGTAGTTCTGATTTTCATAGGAGATGCTTTAACAATTTTCATTCTGCTCCTCGAACCTTAGAAAAAAAGTCCTGCTGTTGTTCAAGTCAGGGAGGGAAAAAACAATAAAACAATTGTGATAATAGATAACGTAAAGACAGGTAAAAGGCTACTGATTAGGAGATATATATTAGAATATGGCAATACATCAAAGACAAATAACTAGTCACACCTTAACAAAAACAGCAATGGTTTAAACTAAACAGCAGCAAGTCCTGGAGAGTCTATCCTCCTGATGAAATGAGATCCCTGGAGATTTTGCATAAAGCTAGAGGTTTGTCTCATACATAACTGCTTTCCTGAAACAGAAATCTCAGAAGACTGCTTCATCTGTCTGTCTGAAATCAAAATTTTCCCCTTCTGGACATGCATTAATTGCTGATGACAGGAGGAATTTAACCATAGTAATTCATATCTGTGTAAATATGTCATCAGTCCTCATGTCTCAATCCTATCTTCTATGGATATCATCACATTTTAAATTATTCATGGTAAAAATTCCCAATATTCCCTTCTCAAGTAAAGATATAGTTAACTTAGGTGACAATAGAGTCAATTTGTAAAGATTCTCAGAAGTCTGTCCAGAAAATAATTTTTTTAACTCACCATTCTTTTTTGAGGGAAGCAACCAAACAAGCATCCTTAATTAAGCAGACAGAAATTTATATGATATATAATTTTGTGTAGAAGCAGCATAGACTTTATAATGAAGCAGACTTGGTTACAGGTACAGTCTCCTTAATACTAATAGACTACCATGAACTTCTTTAGCACTTACTATTATTTATCTGAACACATATTTTGCTTATTTGTTTTATTTTATTCCCTTTCCACTAAACTGTAAGCTCTGTGAGAGTTTATGTACTTCTATATCTGCCTTGAATATAGTAGCTATGTAATATATATTAGTCAAATGATTAATAAAATCACTCTGCAAAGAATTTTCAGTTGGTTCTACCAACTGTAGAGAGTAGTGGGAACATCATGTGTAAAGGATTATACATGTGCACTCAATATGGCTATATTGACTCTATCAGGATGAAACACAATCTCTGAAATTATAGGTATTATATGATACATACTTTAAAAATCAGTGTAAAATTTAAAACACATTTTAATATTTTAGTATGTCTATAAATTTTTACATTTCCAAGGACATACATCATTACGTATGGAAATTTAAAAATTGAAATAAAACTAAACAACATCACAAGTTCAATAAATATTGTATCAATTAATCAGCAGGTATTTTTTCATATACCCTTTGGTTAAAAATAGAGGCTTTGATTCCCAAAGTACTTAATAAATTGCATTAAACTTTGCACATTGGTGCTTGGCAAAAACATTTCCTCAAACCAACCAATAAGTTGAGAATTTTCTTCAACTCATGCACTAATTATTTTACCTAACAAATATTTATAGCATGCTGCCTTTATTACCAGTATGATTCTAAGAAACTAAAACATAGAATTCCAAAAAAGGAAAAAATCTGCTTTCATAAAATCCTTTCTCTCATAAAGTTTATTTTTAGGAAGATGGGATTTTAAAATGTGCAACTACAAATATACATTTAAGTGTGGATGACAGAATAGTAGATTATGAAATTGCTTAAAGAAATAATTCAATGTTAATGGTATAAATAGTAAATATTTTCTAAATTAAGTGGTTAAGAAAGACCCGAGGCATATAAAATACTGAGTGAAAAAAGGGAAGGAATCACCAAAGTACCTGAGCAAAGAGCACCCTAACCAGAACAAGTATCAAATGCAAAGGCTCTGCATGGCAAAAACTTGGTTTGTATGAGCAATGGCAAGATTGTAGTGAATTAAAGAGAAAAAGAATTTGTAAAAATTGTTTGTCAGCATTCCATTGCTGTGACAAACTACCTGAAATAAAATACTTGAAAGGAAGAAATATTTATTTTGGGTTCACATTTTCAGAGATTTCAGTCCATGGTTACTTGGCTTTAGAATATGTGGTGAGGTAGAACATCATGGCAGAAGCGCATGGCAGAAGAAACCTGTTCATTTTATGGTATTTTGGAAGCAAAAAGAAAGAAGATAGGGTCAGGGTCTCAATATCTTTTAAAAGGTCATGCCTCCCTATGACCTAACTTCCTTCCATTAGGCCCCGCCTCCCAGCAGTTAAAAGCAAACAAAACACATAGGAGCCTTTGGTTAACATTTCGGTTTCAAACAATAACATGTCAGAGGGCAAATGAAATTTCTTCTATGTGCATTAGGTTCTAAGTACATAAGACACAGGGAGACCAGTTAGGTTATTACTGTTTCAAGTGGGACATGATGTTGGAATATATTAAGCAATGGAGATGATGAGAAGAGGTCAATTTGGGGATATATTGGAAGAAAGAACTGGCAGGACATACTAGTAGGTAGTGACGAGGATGAAAAACGAAAGATACCCATGAGGATGCTCAGAATTTTAGTTAAGAATCTGGAGGACTGACAGAGTTCTTCATTCAGAGGTCCAACAATGGGGAAGGAATAAACTTGTGGAAGCAAACCAAGAGTTTTCATTCTGGCATGAAGGTTGTGATGACTAATAGACATTCAACAGAAGTTTTGAGTAAGTTACTGGATAAAGAAATCATACCTAAGTTATAAAGTTGAGAATCATCACTGTACAAATGACTCTTAAAAGGTCTGATAGTGAATAAGATTATGTAGTATGTATAGTAGAGATAAAAGATATCTAAGGACTGAATACTAGTTTTCTCCAATATTTAGAAGTTAGAGGCATTAAGGAACTCTGGTGGGGAAAGACTGAAAAGAAGAAACCAGCCAGGCTTGAGGAAAACCAATGTACATAATGTATGAGAATCAAAAGAGGAAATTGTTTTAAATAGGAAAAGTGTATCTTGCTATTGAGGGGTTATAGCCCAGTAGTAGAGTTCTTGCTTAGCAAGTGTAAGGTACTGGATTCAATCCTCAGGACCACATAAAAAATAAATAAATAGAATAAAGGTATTGTGTTCATCTACAATGAAAAATATTTTCAAAATTTCCCTTTTTCAGTAAAGTCCAGACTGATTTTAATGTGATTTGTGCATTCATCATGTGTTCCAAGTACTTTCAATATAGTATATCAATCTAATTTCCTGGAATTCAATTATGTCAAATTTCAATATTACTTTATTTAATTGGTTTACCACACTGAGACTTCAGTCACACAAGGGCTATTGTCTTTGGATTCAAATAATGAAAGTTGATAGGCCATGTTTGTATTTTCATTTTAAGTTTAAAATTAGCACACTACAGTAAAGCAGCCACATCAATGTTTGTAACTGCTCAATTCACAATTGCTAGATTGTGGAACCAACCTAGATGTCCTTCAACAGATGAATGGATAAAGAAACTGTGGTCTACATACACACAATGGAATATTATCCAGCCATAAAGAAGAATAAAATTATGGCATTTGCAAGTAAATGGATGGAATTGGAGAATATTATGCTAAGTGAAATAAGCCAATCCCCCAAAACCAAAAGCCAAATGTTTTCCCTGATAAGTGGATGATGATATATAATGGGGGTGGCAGGGTGGGAGGCAAGAGGAGAAATGGAGGAATTTTAGTTTACTAGAGGGAAATGAGAGTGGGGAGGAGGTAGGGGTATGAAGGATGGTGGAATGAGACAGACATCATTGCCCTATGTACATATATGATTACATGAATGATGTGAATCTACATTATGTACAACCATAGAAAGGAAATGATGTACCATTTGTGTACAATGAATCAAAATGCAGTTTGTAAAAATAAATAATAATAATAATAAAAAAAAAACCTAGTTACATGGCCACACTGAACTGAAAGGGAGTCTGGTAAAGTAAGGCTGCCGTGTGTCCAAGAGGAAAGTTAACAGCTTGGTGGAAACATTTTGGGAGACCTTGAAAAATTGGAAAAGGCTCCTTTCTCAGCAAAACAAGACCAAAGATAGAACAAAATGGCCTGTGTAAAAGGGAACAGGCACCAGGCAAGGTGGCTGTGGTTACACTTTCATCTCCCCAGCTTGAGTGATACCATAGCAAGTTTAAAGGGAACAGGGAGTTCCTCAGGTGATAGCACCTCCTCTTGGTTCCTGAAGTGGGTATGTGACACCCATGACTGACAGGTGACACAATTCTTCAGCTACTCTTGCTACTTCAGCAGCAGTTTCTTCAGCATCCAACGTATTTGTACTGTTTATAATCTAGTATTTTCTGTAATTTTCTATTTTTTAAATGTATTCATATAACCTATGGGAAAAAAATTCAAACAGTGGAAAAAAGATTATGATTAGGTAAATTAAAGGAATTATGCTGTGATAAGGTCATTCACCTAAATTGAGTTTGGTGGTCAACATTAGTGCATACAGATAAGGAGAAATGTACACATGGAAAAAATATTTCCAAATTGACTAGACTTCTCTCTTACTTGTTACATTCATTTACTTTTACCTCCACTTTCATCAATGTTAAATATTGAAGGATTGAATGATTAAAAAGGGAAAAATTACATCCTAGTTATTTCCTAATAATCTAATTCTACAATATATTTTCTTTACTTTTTAAAGACTTTTTAAGTCTTTCATATATGAAAAAGTCTATTTGCCTGCATTCTATGAATAATATATGGCTAAAAAAAACAAACTTTGGTTAAAATATTTTCTTAATGAATGAAATATCCCATGAAGAGACATTGGTGTTTATTTGCCTGTTCTGAAGATATCATGCTGTCTCCAGGCCAAAGAATTAAAATATTAATCTTTGAACTACTATCTTCCTGATAAAATGGGACGTAAAGATTGATTTTTTTTTCTTTCTTAAGAAAATATTTAATTTCTGAGTCGTTCACCTGACAATTCTTTAAGAAGTACAGCACTCTTGTGAGTGTGCTTATCTCCTGAGTGACTTTCATTTATTTATTGCCAGGCAACTTCACAAAGTTTCACTGGGTTTCCTCTCAAGACTCAAAGCAGTTATAACATGCCACTTGAGAATTGACTCAGTTCTATTGATATAATAAGAGAATATAACATTTAGAGTATGTGATGCTCATTTTGCATAGGTGAAAAAAATTCTCTTTATGTGCCCAAAATGATACAATGGGTGGACAACACTTAAACCTTGGGAAAGGCCCACATTTTATGGAGAGGTATGCATGGAATGTGGAGACCATGTCGCCATTTGCTTCTTCATCTTCTTGGTGTAGTTATAAATATCATCTCCTTTAATTTTCAAGAGAATCTTATTTTCCTGTTAGGAGGGAACTCAGGGATACAACTAATGGGGAGACACAACTGAACAGTGTCTGACCCAAAGGAGGCATTCAATAAATGGTGACAATTTGTTTAATTAAGAAAAGAATTTCTGACAGAACTCCACCAGTAATCAGATATGTATGTGCGCGCGTGGGTGTGTGTGCACACATAATTGTGTGTGTGGTGTGTGGTATGCATGAGTTGTGTGAAAAACATTTTTTGAATACTCATCAAGCTTGCACTAAATTGTTTAACCCAGAAGTACAGAACCTAGGGTAGATGTCTAGGAAGGCAGATGATTGGCATCTGGAAATTTTCTCCACTGAAAGCTTGGACTCCACCAATGGAATAGAGTGCATTGCAGAGGACTACTTCTGTTCATGCACAGCACATTCAATGGAAATACAAAGTAAAAAAGTTTTCCATTTGATTAAATCTTACTGGAGGGTAAAGTAAATGGTAAGATAAAGGTGATTCAAGGACCATAGCATTTGGTGATCATTTCTAGGAAGAACTGGTCTAAGATTTTTCACAGAAACCATAACACAATCCAGCAGATGAGGTCTCTTGTAGTCAACTAGGGTGGTAGGGAGACAAAAAATTAAAGAGAGGAATAACAATTAAGTGGAATCTCAATTCATTTCCCCAGGCCATTGGTCATGCTTGATTTAAGAGATTTCTAAGAGAGTTCTGTCCTTCTGAGAATAACAGCTTATTAGAATTTTAACTAAAGCATTTTCAAGGTTTACCTTAAAACTATTATAAATTATTCTAAAGCCACCATGTTTATATTATATTCTCAGAGAACACATTCTGGAAATTATTTGTAGAATTTTGTTAAAGCATTATTAAGTATTAAATCAGTTTTCTTAGAAAACAAAAAGAAACAGGACTTAATATATGTACATTAGATTTCAATGAAGAATGCATCTGTAGAATTTTAAAAGTTATATTTATTTTCAGTTTGAGGAAACATCTTTATTTATAACACTCAAATTTTAAGAAATAGTCTAAGAAATCCCAGCCTTTAAATATATACTATAAATATATACAGTAATAAATAAAATGTTAAATGCATTTAATTCAGCAGTGTAAAATACAGAATATTTCCACACCATTTTGTACTTGATTTTATTCTCATATTTTGGTATGCTTTTTGTTACAAATACATAACTAGCACTCCTATACCATTAAGCTTTTTATTGAAAAAAATATTATTGCATTGAACTACAGTCCAAGTAATTTGTTGAATAACCTAAAAAAGCTGATTTGCATGTACAATAGTGCAATTTACTTAGCCACAGTATAATAAAAAATGCTTTGAGCAAAGGATACAAAATAAAATTATTGATTATGTATCATATTGCCATACTATCATCCAGTTTATGTTAAATACTTTAAATAGAATCAGATATGGTGGGAATTTGCTGTAAACAACTACACAACCAATTTACATTATCAACTATTTTATAATTTCTCACATATCAAAGGAACTGAACATTTTGCAAGGTAGATAAGAAACCTTTTCTTGAAGCTGATTGTTCCAATATGTGAATATGTTTTGAAATCTTCCCCCACCAAAGGACTATTTTGAACGAAGATTAAGGTCTACAAATGAAGATTAAAGAGTATAGTTATTAACAACACACACACAAACACACACATACATGAATGCACTCATACAATTTAAAATTTTCCCATTTTTCCTGACTTATTCTTATGCTTCTGACAAGATATTCTTGCTCTTGTTATTTAAGAAAGATGATGGATTGCAAAAGGAGGAACTGACTTCGAGAAAGGAATTAAGAAAGTGGATTGGAGCTTTCCCTCATATACAAGGCTGCAATGAATGAAAAAGACCTTTTGGCTTATCTCTCTAATATTGACTTATTTGAAACCTAACCATTCAGCCATTACTTCCATTTTAATACAGCTTAATCCCAAGAAATACAACAATCACCTTCAAATGTCTACCTAATAGAATAAGTGGATAATATTTTTGCTGGAATGAAGTGATAACCTTTGAAAATCCTCTAGACCCAGGCTTATTGGCAGGAAAACTCATATTTTAGCTGGAAACTCATCTTATTGAAGTGGTTTCAGTCTGGAACACCAAGGGCAGTCATGTGTTTTCCTGATGACTGCATGGAATCGGTCACCCACTCACTTTTTTAAAAATAATGTTTCTATCTGCCAATTAGAGCACATTTCTCTTCAAGAGTTCATCTAATTTAAGAAATCAGAATTAAACCCCTTCATGCGCTGTGCTGGGCCAGAGATAAGCACCCAGTCAATTTTGACCCTAAATATATTACTTACATACATACACTGATGTGTGAGATTTGAGTCCTTTAAATTGGGGTTTGTGTTTTTTTTTGTTGTTGTTGTTGTTTTTTTTTTTTTTTTTAGAAACTGAACTTGATCTTTGCATGTTTAACTTTTTTTTTTTCTGAATCTTTGCGGGGAATTCTTAAGAAAAAATTGAGAAATGTGCCAGAGTTTGAGATGATCAGTACTGTTATTTCACCAATAAAGAGACAGTCAATTATGGACACATTCTGGGGAGGAAATCTGGACATCCCCTTCACATATATGTGTTATAGAGCAGAGCCATCTCTGTGTCTCCAATTACTGTTTCAGATGCTTGAGACACATGATGCTTCTGAAGCAGCTTCAGAGTACTATGATGAAATTCAGAAAATTGTGTTGCTGGTACCATTAGAAACTGTGTAAATAAATGAGAGTTTCATGTACTAAGGGGATAGATCCAGCAATATGATCCTGAGTAATTAGACTGATTAAATATTCCATTTAATAAGGAAGTTTCATAGGATTAGTTTCATTTAATATATTTCTATTCAGTGACAACAGAGAGATTCCATTAAGTCCTAGAAGATACTGAAGAGTCACTGTCAAATTCATTTTCTTTAAGTGAAAGAGAAATTTTAGGGGATTATTCTGTGAAATGGCTACCTAAGAAAAAAGCCTTGGTAGTCAGGAACTTTCTAAATCATTCTCTATATTCTAGTCTTTTCAATATTTTATTATATAACATTTATAAAGGTGAACTTAAAGAGAATTGTAAAGTACAGTTTTTATAGCCCCATTGTATTTTTTCTTGCTAAGTTTGACAGAGAATGATTAAGATGTTGAACTTCCCCAAATTTTCAGTTCATACGAAGCATTTAGTTGATCAACCATATCTGAACACACTGAGGCAGTTGTACAGTAGGCTAAATGTTTTTATAACCTTTTTCAGATTCTTTCAGTTTTAAACTGAGCATGTATAGTTTGACAAATACAAAAACTTGCCTCCAAGAACTAAGTGTGAAAGAATATCATCATAAAGGGAACTGTTCCATAAGAATCATGCAACAGACAGAAAAAGAATTTTAATGTCTAAATCAACTATCAAATACTAGTATAAATTGGAGGAAATAGTACTGAAAATGTAATTTATCACAGTGGAAATTTTAGGAAAAAGAATCTCTTTTGGAATTCAATACACATACATTTAGAAACCTTCATTTCATCTTTTTATTTCCCTTAAGGAAAATAAACCTAGTGTTTGAGCCTCACCTATTTGGTGAAAGTCAGCTTTATGATGGTACCATTCTTGATGTGACATCACACATTTTATAGTTTCTCACCCTACAATACAAGTTACCTTTTATTTAAATGGTGAAGTCTGTTTTCATAGTCCAAGATAGAAGATCTAATGAGCACTTTTATCACTGTGAGTATAAGATGAAGTAGTTATTTCCAAGCCATCAATTCATATCAATCTGTCTCTGCTAGTCAAAACTAAGTGTCTAGTAGAGGCAGGTTCTGTTTAAATCTTCTGAGAGATTAAATTGTCATCAAGACAATTATAAAAATTAATCGGGTGCTTTGTCTTTTCCATATTATGACTTCTAGAGAATTCCCATGATTACTCTATCTTGGTTTTGTGTCAGCTTTGTAATTTGCTTTGGGAAATAATTATCCACATTACTTTTTATCCTATGGGTAATTCATCATCTATTTATATAAGTATATCATTTATTTTACTTTTTTGGATTTACCCAATGTTCATCAATGTTTTTTTTGTAGTCCCTTTTATGGAGTTCCACACAAGTATATGGTTTCTTGCTGTGTGACTTTCTTTTTCTCATTTTTTCCATCTTTTAAATAAGCTAGCCTTGGTCATTGCTATATCCCAATGAAAACGCTCACCTTGCCAGTTTCTAATGTTATCTTGGAAACCACATTTTTCTTTACGTTGAAATTTCAAATTTACTTTATCTCTTTTCCTTCTTTCTCTCTCCCATGTGTGTCTACTGCAGCAAAGATATCCCCTCCCACTGTTTACCATGCATTACATATTTAACCTTTGAACTTCATTTTCCTTATCTGTAATGAAAAATGATACTAATGATCTCAAAATACAGTTGTGAAGTTTAACTGAGAGAATGTGGGCCAAGTGGATAACCAGACTACATAGAACACAACATGCCACAAGCAAGCACAACTCTCTTTCCCCAAAGCCATTCCTGAAAGGAGACACCCCTTTCTTATTCTAGTGGGGGAGTAGTTTGCCTTCACATATATGTAGCATCAGGTAACCAAGCACCTCCTTTTCTGTTGAGCTTGATTTTCTCTGAAACATATGTTTATGGAAAAGTTAGAGTCAAAATTTTTCTTTCATCGTTCTGAGAATAGAAAATAATAACCCTAAGCAGATGACTATTCACAAATATAGATGTAAGAATTGCAAATTCTATGGGCAGAAAACATTTTGAATGAATGAAGTCATTTTCAAAATTACATAGATGGTGATTTGATTCACCATCATTCATTGTGTTTTACTAGTATTTAGTATGATTAAATAAAACACCAAGTCCTTCATGAGATTTTCTCAATACCATGTAAAAATACACATTTAAACTGTTTACTTTTACACTCATGCATGTATTAGCTGCACACATTAAGGTTTCTGAATAGAAGAATAAAGAAAACTTAACATTTTAGTCCCTGTAATATTTGAAAGATTGATCAATATATTCAAAATGTTATTCTGAGTACATTTTATTTTGCATTATCAAATGCTATTGATAGTTGTATGTTTTCTTATACAAAAATTAAGTATTCTTAATTTTAGATATTATTGATACAATTGCAAAATTATCTTGAAATAATTTAATATGAAATGAAGCTAACTGATATTTCACAGAAAATCAATGCAATCTGTACAAAGATAGTTTTTCACTGAAGAGTAGTTTGCAACCTGCATCAATCAGAAAAATTCTGTTCATCTATTTCCTCTGAAAATATTGACTGATAGCTAATAATTAAAGCAAATATTTTAAATACCTGGTATATTTAACTGGCTTTTTATTATGTGACAAATAAAATCAAGTGCACATTCATTCAGTCATTCGCTTAACGAACACCCAGAACATAGGGTATTCTATTTTTCTTTGTAAGATTAACGTGCTGCCTGATGTCTTCTCCTATCATTTTATAACATAATGTGATAACAAATCCAAAACAATTCTTCAACACTTTCCTGGTACACATCCTTAAAATTATTTTAAATTTGCCCTATTATTTTTGTCAGTTAAAAGAAATTCTTAAAATGCTCCTGTTTTAATATTGAAAATTTAGTCTCTCCATATATACATGTGTGTGTGTATATGTGTGTATGTGTGTGTGTCACATTTTGAATTGGCACCAATATTTTAAATCTTATAACAACCAGAACACTTTAAATGTATCATTTTGTAGGTAGTGACGATTCATTTGCTTTCTCCACAAACAAAGCATTAATTCCTATTTGTTCAAGTGTGCTGACATATTTAAGGCCTCTTTCCCTCGGTTGAACTGTTGCATCTAGCCAGAGCAAGAATGATGGCAAAGATCTTGACCTTGGAACACTGGTTGGATCAATGGATTCAAGTGGATGATTGAAGTTGTGGCTGGATTTAAGTGGGGGCCAAACAATGTGGGGATAAATGCTGCAGGGGGCAGGGGCTGAAGTGCTATGTGAGATGGGTGAAAAGGGGCAGCTGTGACTAAATGCAGGGGGTGACTTGCTAAGAAAGTGGGGTGTGCAGGGATAATGGTTGGAGCCAGAGTTGAGAATGAGATAGGAGTAAAGTGTGACTGTGAAAGAGGATGCAGATGAGCTATAGGGAGGGGACCGCTATGGGAACTGAGGGACGCAGACACAGCGAAATGCTGCAGGAACGTGTGGTGGATGGTGGTGATGGAAGTGTGCTGGTGGACTGGAACCGTCTGTACAGCTGGGGCCGGAGAGAAGGCATTGGGCCCTGGAGCAGGCAAAACTCGAAGGTGCTTTGACAGGAGCTGTTTCTGCATATGCTGCTGGGCTTGCAGCTGTAGAAGCTTGTATTTATCTATTTCATCAGGAGAAAATGTTATGGGCTGTTGAATTAAAGGGGGGGAGAGAGATTTATGACACACTTCTAATTCATCTTCCACTCTGTCATGTTTCTGCAAAGTTCTGTCATAGTAAGTGTTTATGTTCCCCTCTACATGATTCATATGCATGCTTACATCCTGTACATCTAGATTTATTTGGTCCTCTTTGGTCTCTGTTGAATCACTTATACCAGTATATCTATTAGACAGAAAAGCACCAGGGAAATCGTTTGGTACTGGATCACAGTTTGGAATAAAAGGTTGGACCTCGCTAATTAAAGATTTTGATTGTTCTTTTGTTGTTGGGTTCTTTTTTCTGTTTAGTGACTGAGAATCTGCTACGACATGAATTATACCTCTAGTTAGATGGTTATCACAATCACTGTCTGCAAAAACAGTAAAATTATTTGTCTGTGAACCTTTGACTTTGTCTTTCTCACTTGTCCTTTGTACTGCATTGCCTTCTTCATTTCTTCTCTTTTTTGTGTACTGTCTTTTTCCAGACAAAGGCAAGGTCCGTCTGTTACAGTCTGGTGGCACAAGTTGAATTGTGCACTGGATTTGTGAATGAGGCTGTGATTCATTTTTCCAGTTGTTTGAAGAAACTTCAAAGTTTGCTGGTTGTTCCTGACACCTCTTGGCCTGTACTCTTTCTAAAAGGCCTTTGGCTGTCAGGGGGCTCCTCTCTCCTTCTCTAATGTTTGACTCTGTGATTTCTGAAGGGCCACTGGAGCAGTTTCTTAGAAGGTAGCTGACAGTCTCCGAGTCACACTGCCCATGCTTGACTTTTCCCAGATCACAAATGTGAGAACTGTCCAAAGACCCTTGACTCCTCTTGTTTTTATTTAAGCAACAAATTCTCTCTCTTGAGTAAGATCCAAATCCATTGTGCTGAAGTTCCTGGCAATTAGTTGGGTTTTCACTGTCTCTAGCACAAGAAACCTGTGAGCTAGACTCACAATGAATGATTCTTCTGGATTTTGGCCCTGAAAATTGTTGATTTTTACCTAGTTTATACTTCTCTCGGCAGTGACAATGTCTATGCTTGGAGTATTTTTTATTCTTAAATGATTCCCATGATTTACAGTTCCTGTCTCTCTGTGTTTCTGACTGCAGGCAGTTGCTCTTTGTTATTTCACCAGACCAGTAGAGGCAATTGTGCCTTTTGTGTCTCCATCTGTGCCTTTCAACTGAGCTGTGTTCTCTTTTACAAAAGTAGAGCAAATTACCACTGCTGTTACCATTGGGTCTGTGACTTGAACAAATGCTTCTCAAGCTGGGCATGCTGTTAAGAGATGTGTCCAAAGGGCTAGAATGTCCATTCAGAGATGACTTTGTAGAACATCTCTTATAACTTTGGTTTCCACATCCAGAAGCACTGCTAGTTGTGTTGATACTGTTGCTATCCAGAATCACACTGAAGTCTTTCCCATATTCACTGTGACTCCCTACTATGTAAGGACTAGAATTCCAGGTGAATTGGTTTTCATCTTCTAATTCTGAATGACGATCACAGGAAATTAATTTATGCTTTTTAGTCCTAGAGATGTGGGGAGGACAGGCTAGACCTTCATTTGCATCATTAATAACTACTCTCCCACAATTTTGCCAATGGGTCCTTGAAGTTTCCTCAAGTTCATTATCACTGTTATTATTATTGTTGTTGTTTTCTACACAATCCTTTAGAGACATATCAAGGTAAGCAGGCACTTCAGAACTTTTCAATTTCAAATTACTTGCACTAAGAGTATTATCACTCTTATTTGGTTCTGAATCATTGTAGCCCAAATTATATTTTCTCTGGAAATTTTCCCAATCAGGATTAGCTATCATCATCTTTGGTTTCAGAGATCGATTATCTTCTAGAATCAATTTTTGTTCATCTTTGATTAAACCTGAGACTTGGCTCTCTATTTTTGTCTTCATTTCCAAGGACTCCTTACCCAATTTTGTTTTCAAATCCTGTGGATTATGGCCATCCTGTGTGTTCCGAGAAAGTTTAAAATCAAAATATAATGGGTTGCAGCCATAAGATATGCAGGGCTCTGTTTTTGTAAAGAGCAGAAGTTCCACAGGCCATTGGAGAGTGGTGTGGCCATCTCTGCTTTGCACACGGAGGAAAGGTAATCGTTTGGATGTCACGTCATGCGGATATCCCTCTTTCAGAAGTCTCTGCATATTTTTGCTGAGTCTTTCTGTTTCTTCTAAAGATTTGTCTCGGTTCTGTATTCTGGAATTGGGATTCGAACACAGCGTATTCTTTTGTTCACTTGTCTCTGGTGATGAAAACTTATCCAGACATCTGAATATCCTGGCATTACTGTGCTCATAAATGTTTGGTGGGCTGGAGGAAGCAATTGCTTGGCATGGGTAATTAATGCAGTTTTCGAAAGTGTTCTTCAATGAATTTCTAGTTCCTTTCTCTCTGCTGGAAGGAGGAAAATCCACATCTGAAAGACTAACATTAGGTTTGGAGAAAGAAGCCTGAATGTCAACTGAATTTCCTCTTGTCTCATCAATGGAGTCATTTTTCTCCTGCAAAATTTTAGAGCTCACGGGGAAGGTGTTGTGTAAAACACTCTCCAGATGGCTTGGTGAGATGTGTGCTTCTTTTTCCTTAGTTAGGTGTGTTTCCTCTTTTGCAAACCTACAGCACTTGCATTTCTCCATCATTTGTTTTGCTTTATAGGCTGGTGACTTGTTGCAGTCGTGGCTTTCTTCTGTGTTCTCACTGAAAACTGATGCGGAAGATTCTAATTTTAGATGCACTTTTTTTGAAAACGAAAACGATACTCCTGTCCTGTGATTTGTATTACTGAGATCTGAAGATGTTTGTGGTATCCGATTTCCAAACAAATAACGCCTGTCGGATTGTAACTGGTGTCGATTTGACATGCTAAACCGCTGTTTATCAGAGGCACTTCTGGGGAGATTCTTTCCCTTTAGGAGAAGCGCACTCTTCATGCATGATACCTTTCTCCCATTCTTAACTGGGAAAATTCCCTGCTGGATTTGCTTTTCTATGGCCATCCTGGGGGCTTTGAATGCTGGTCCACTTCCAGAAACACTGTAAATACAATAAATATTTAAATGATTAAGACATTAGATTTGGAATTGTAGCTATATGCGAACATTTCATAGTGTTTCTATGATAAAAGATTACACCACTTATAAGCTAACTACATCTTTCGTAATATAACCATTTATCATGCTTGTAGAAATCAGTGTAACAGTTCTATACTGGCTATTTCTAAATTGCTTTATTAAGTATAGTATTTTAAAATTAGTAAAAGGCAATAGCAACTCAATATCTTACACTAGCACTGCAAAAGAAAATATGTCGTTGTGTTTCCAAAATAATATACGTCCTCTAGAATTTATTGACTTTTTGGAATACAGGTTTAAAATAATTTGTCCCTTCAATGTTCTATCTATAAACATTCTGCTGCAAACAAGGTTTTATTGGTGGAGGGGAAAATGTGGATCATAACAGTTAACTAATTGTTTGCCCTGGTCTGAATTTCTTTTCCTTTATCTTTTTCCATGTGCTTGGAAATGTTACCAGAGATTGTGGTGTGCTCTCAGCTCATGGGCTCTTGCATAAGATAATTTCAGGCAAGACATAAGACTTAGTGAAAAATACAGAAAAATTTATTACAGGGAAAGGAGAAATGATAAAAGACAATCTCAAGAGAGTTGAACCCCTCAGACAGGAAAGTGATGTGCACCCCTTTGTTTCCCAGTTTTGTTGGGGGTTTTAAGGAACTTTCTAGAGAGCCCTGCCCACCAGATACCACCTCTCAACTTTTTGACTGACAATTGGATTCCATCACAAGGTTTTTTTTTTTTTTTTTTTTTTTTTTTTTTTTTTTTTTTTTTTTTATCAGATTTTTAAGTCTCTGCTGCACATGGTCTTACCCACAGCTACCTGAGATGGAAAACCACTGGGGGCTGGAAGGAGGATTTTATCATCATAATGACATCATGAAGATTAAAAGGTAACTCTGGATCACCTTAGCCTATTCAACTGGGATTTTTATCGGAACTTGCTTTTCTACAGATTCTATGGCCAGTTAGCTTTGCTTTTAATTATCTTGTCTTCCTGAGTCCTGGAATCTTTGACCTGTATAAAAATCATAGAAGTTCCCCCTTCCACGCATTCTTATTGACAGGCAGCCCTTACAGTAGTTTTCCAGGTTATTTGCTGAGGATCATAACATTTCCTATTGATTTAAGCCAGGGTAGGTCCAGAGTGACCCTAGGTAAATTGCTTTTTTTTAAAACAGCATGTAAGGTGGGAGATGGCAGCACAGTATCCTCTTAACTTATTGTTCCTACTGTTCATGTCTAGC
Source organism: Sciurus vulgaris (assembly GCF_902686455.1). Lineage (NCBI taxonomy): Eukaryota > Metazoa > Chordata > Mammalia > Rodentia > Sciuridae > Sciurus > Sciurus vulgaris. The sequence continues at coordinate 53,782,660 of NC_136468.1, forward strand.
TGCTACCTATCAGAAACACCTGATTGTTTTTATCTATTTTGGATTTTTATTACATTTTTACCTAGCCATTTGTATGCAGAATGTAAATTATTAAAATAACTTGTCTTTGAAACATGAAACACTTGAATGTTATTTGAATATTCTTTCGAGAAGTACTCTGTCCTTATCTGAAAACTTCTTTATTGTTGTCTTCACCCATGACTATTTGATCAATCAGCATAGAGGTCTATAGTCACATTCTTTTGTTCACTAAATTTTATGTATTTTGCTTCATTGTCTTTATATGTTAATATTATATGTTTAATATTACAGGCATTTTAAAAATTAACCATTATTTTATAATGGATCAACTTATGCATTGGTACAATTTTATAATTTTTGTATTTATATAAAATACTTTTATTATAATTGTTAATATATGTCATATATATTCTTTAGGTTATTTATATTTAGCAGAACACAGAAAAAAGCTACAGAATGATTTCTTTTGGTTAATTTTTACCTATTCCTTGGGTACTTTCAGTTTAACTTTATTCTATGGTGTCTCTAGTTATTATTTTATTCTTGTCCTTATTTCTTGTACTGGAGATTTTGTTAATATTATTGACTTTCCTGAATATATCCTTTAGGTCTTATTTTTTATTTCAGTATTGTTCTGCTTTTTTTGCTCTCATTCAGGAAGAATTTCTCATATTTAATTTCGATTTGACTAACTCTGTTTCTTAAAATATTACAATCTGTTGTTTACTATGTCCATATGGATTTTAACTTACAAACAATAATTTTAGTCACCATTTAGTTTTCAATGATTTCAGATGTTGTCTCTTCTCATGAATTAATGATTATAGCTTTAGAGTTACATTGGTTCCCCTGAATCTTGTAGAAAATTAAATTTTGAAATTTTCTAAGACTGAATTCTGTTCCTTATAGTGATTGTTTTCACAATAAAAACTATCTTCTTATTCATTACAATAATCTCCTTTTTTTGAATCTCTTCATGCTCTCTAGAAAGATGATTTTAGGCATACTTTACATGAGAAATTTAGAGGAACATTCTAAGACCCTGTATGAGTTATTTAATATTTTTTTCCAGCATATAAATAAAAATAGAAAGCACAGAGGTTTACTGTAGTGTTACTGGCCTTTGAAAACACCTGTAGCCTGGGGATACATGTGAAGTAAGAACAAGGGACAAGCAGTTGATATAGATAGATGATTGGGTCAGTTGGGAAGATTGGGGTGGTTAGAAAAGAAAGGAAATAAAATGCTAATGCCTTAAGACACTTTCTCTCCTCAGCACCTGTTGCCAAGGTTACCTGCCTCTAGGTAACTGCTCCTCCCAACAAGGAATTGTTACCTCCTGCTATGGCAGGAAGGGACACTCCTGGAAGGCTTCTTTCCCAACTCTTGATCACATAAACAAGATAAGGGAAGGAGGGGACAGGAGATGAAAGGATAAAAGGGGCAGGACATCCTCTCCCGCAGAAACTAGCTCTGGACTCCCCCCTAAGTCTGTCTCTATTCTATCCTTTAAATAAAACTTCTTTTCTGCCCTTGCCTCAGTGTTTCTTGGGTGTCTTTGACACCCCTGAAACAGGACTCTGATCAGATTGGATTCTCAACACCAGTATCAGAAGGTTAAGGTTCAGAAAGAGCTATAGCCCTGAACTTTATCTTGGTCCCAGAGACTCTTTTCCACATTTGTCAGTCACCCATTGGCTTAAGAATTACGCTTCTGAATTAAGTCACCTTCTACAGGAATTTAAGTCAGTCTGATATTATTGGTACTCTACTCAGTAGAAATTAGCCTAGAATATCATTTTTCTTTCCTGGATCCCATTATGATACAGACACTTTAGTTCTTCTCTTCTATATTGTAAATACATACTTTGCTTAATAATATATTTTCTTATTATCCTAGCAACGTTTTGTGTGTCTTCTTGCTTTGATATATGTTAATCTAAATGTTCTTTCCTGAATAGCTGTTTTATTTTACTGTTTCTCTCTCCAAAGTGCAAGCTTCTTCCTCTTACACGCTTTTAAATATTTTTAAACCTCTTTCTTTTGTTGTTGTTGTTGTTGTTATGCTTTAGATTCTGGTCCCTAATTCTTGTTTTCATTTTATAATCCAATCTGCAGTTATGATTATAGATTTTTGACAAGTTTTCACATTTTATCTTCATTGTTAATCTATTATACACCTCATTTTCATGTTCTTAACTTTTTATCTTGTTGCTTTATAAGCTTTTATTTTCTTTATCTTAAATCTAATTTATTTTTATTATTTTGAAAAATCCTAATTTTCTACCCTTGTAGTGTTTTAAATTCTATTATTCTAATACAAGTTTATGTATTGTAATATTATTAAAACTTTAATTTTTCCAGTTTTATTGAAGTATACTTAAATAAAAATTGTACTTATTCCAGGTGTCTGACATGATGATTAGATATATGTATCCATTGTGAAATTTTTATCACAATGAAATTAATTGACATCCATTATCATGTACAATTACCATGGTATAGATGTGGTGGAGTTAGGATCCACTATCTCTACAAATTTCAAGTAAACAATACAGTATTATTAACTATAGTTACCATACTCCACATCGGAAAGCTTGTGTGCTTTAACTAAGCCCTCCCCATTTCCCTTATCCTCTAGGCTCTAGCAACCATGCTCTGTAAAGCTTTGATTTTTCAGTTGTCTCCTCATTATTTTTTCATTCTCTTCTTTAGAGCTTCTTTGGTTTCTCTTTGTGTTTTTTAACCTCATTATTTTTATTTATAATAGCTAGTAAGAAGGCAACTATCGAGGCAATTCTTTAAATCTTATTAATGGATTATCCATCCTAATAGTTCCCTCATAATTCTAATACTAAGCACTTTAACAAATGTACAGTTTAGTTCTCTTCTGTACAAACAGTATATTTTCCAAATAGGAAATAAAACTTATTAAAACAACATGATTTCTTTAGGGGTTTTATTTCCCAATGTCCCATATTATCCAATTCTTATATAAGGAACTTCATATTCTCAGAATCAACAGTACTAAAATTTTTAAATGTTGCAAAAATCTTCATATCAAGGTGTACTGTTCGTAGAATTAAACACCTACTGCAAGTTTAGACACAAAGTGTGAATTTCCGTCTCTCTATACAATATCTAGTTTTTCTGAGGATCCTGGTTGAATGGATGACATGGCAGAAGTTGACTGCCCTCTGCACAACCCATTACCAGTTTTCCGCCATCATGTGCCATCAATCAGATCCAAATATTCTTACTGTCAGTAAGTTTGCCTCTCCTCCCCCTGGATTCATAGGACAATTTTGTTATCTGGATCATCTTACTCAGAAGCCACTATTATGAGAATAAAGGACAAAGAAGAGTTGTCTAGGAGAAGGGCAATATAAATGATGTTTTTATTTTCATTTTTAACTTTGATTTGTTAATTAAGCTACCAAAATGAAAATATTTAATAATTTTGTTAAAGGATTTCCCTTAGTTCATGAAATTGTTTAGGATAGAGTAATTGGCTAGAGGGGAGGTAATAAATAGTAGAAAACAAAGAACGATCTTCCTGGTTTCAAATCCTGTATTTAGAAGTTTCAACCTCTTTTTCCTAATAGTATGAACACCTTGCCACGTACAGAACCTGCCTGCTCTACAGAGGATACCAACTCACATGTGCTTAGACTTGTGTTTGTAGTAGATGAGGTTTCCAGAAGGACACCTGAAACTTAATAGAGTACATCTTTTAATTTGGAGTACCTTAATGGGTAGCTTGGGCAAACTTAGAAATTGAAATAATACATGACTATTATTATCATTAACATCAACCATAGACATCCTCATCCTACCTCCATCATCACCATCCGTCATCAGGGCTTCTTTGAGCCTTTATTTTTCCCAGAGCAAACTATAAGTGTGAGTAGAAATGTGGGAGTGTGACATCTTTCATAGTAGCAAAACAACCAAAATTATGTTTGTTAAGGCTACTGAGACTTACAGCACTGCCAGGCAAATCTGAACTGACCTGAGAAGATTGATAGGAAGGATGTTTTTCTATGACGGGGCTTGCTCCATTTTTTATGATACAATTTACTGCATCTCAGATTAACCATGCAGCCATTGGCATCTTCCCTGGACCTTTTCCTGTCTCCTACCATTACCTACCAAGAAGCATGTGACTTGTTCTTCTAAGTCCTGTTTTCACAAAGATAGTCTGATACCTCATTGACAAAATGCTTGAATATCACAAATAACATGTAAGTTCCTCATATTGTCTGGTTAAAAAATCCCAGCACCAAATGAGTTTTTTGTCTCTATTTTTATAGGGGACCTCAGTGCCTCATTTTTGTATTAACCTCATTTCTGGATACATGTTGTACTTTTATTTATTTTTTCTTTATACTAAATTTCTCATTTATTTTTAATCTGATTATATATTAGGCTTTTCATAAAGTTAATTAAATTACTCTGAGTTATAAATATATGAATATATGTAAGCTGAATATTATTTTCATTCACAATTGGTCCTAAAAAAATAAATATTGCCTTAGAATCACATTTGAAGTCTAATATTTTGTGGTATTATAATTAAGCCACTCACTCTTGTTATTGTATATTGTTTTCCTTTTAAACAACAGGGGTTTAAATTTTGGTACAGAGTTATAAATTTCACAATTCACCAGGCTGCTGTCAACTATATTAATTAGCTACATTAGTGTTATATATTATGATTCATATGATTCACACAAACCACAATCTACTAATTTAATTGCATTCCAGGTAACAACTTTGAAACATTCAGTGGTTCCAAGCTTTTGTAAAATGGCTGTTTTCCAGCTACAGAAATGTATTAGTGTAATGCTTGTTATAATTATCAATTTAAATGGCACTCTGTGGTGAATTTAACTGCATTAATTACATCTTGTTTGTCAGCCAATGACAGTGTCATGTATTCTAGATTCAGGTGTACACAGGGGAATGTATGGGAGATTTACTTCTCCCAGAAAAGATGCATTCTTATTTATGGATTTTAAAATTATCATTATAAAACTTACATTACTGAGGAACTATGGTCAGCTCATTTGAATCAACTTGGTAAAATAAATACTAGTATATTAGACTCACTCTTGGATCATTTCACTTAAGAGTACATTGGAAAGGAAAAAAAATCAGATCACAAAAGTAATTAATTAATAAGCCTTTAACTATTGGAAATATTGGTCCTCAGACATAACAGTTGAACCAAGTAGATCTTTTGTAGAGTGAACCAAGTAGATTTTTCATTAGGATTTCCCCATAGGCTAAAGGGAACTCTGAGGCATCTTAGATCCTTCTAATTCTCACCATTCAGACTGCTGCCGTAACTCAGCCAGCTGATGAAGCCGTTTAAGTGCTTTTTCTTGTTTCTTCTCATCTTTCCATGACTTGGAAGCCACATTTCGAGCAAATTCCCGCTGCTTTAGTTCTTTCAGTCTCTGTAGAAAAGGAAGAAAAACAGATAGGTATACCATAAATAAGTAATAGATTCTTTTCAGTCCACAAGTCTCCTTATTAAACCTTGTCCTGAGTGCAGAGGTGACTTTCAGGACAGGGAGAGTGAAAGCATCTCCATCTCTGCTCGAGATAAAATCAGTAGATAAATGTAGTTGTCGACTCGGTTATTTTTCAAAGCTTGTCAGACTCGCTGCAGAAATGTGCTGCTAGCTGGGCCCCAGTCCTTGCTGAGATCACCCTGGCTACACAACTACAACCATCTGTGTGCCTGTAAAAACACAAGTGGGGCAAACGTGCGAGATATGAAGGGGTGTGAAGGAGGAGGAGGTTATAGAATGTGCTTTCCTCCACTCACCTGCCCCAGCTCCTCACCTGTAAAGAAGAAGCTCATTAAATTCAATGGGTGGAAAGAACTTTCTTCAATCCGTTGTTTCTGTTACCATGAAATGTTTAGCTTAAAGTTCTAAATGGGATTTTAATTCACTTTTTAGGAGATATGTATCAAATGCAGACTTCTACATTGTATCCAGGATGAGAAAAATGGGTCAGGGATTTAAAGCCTCAGGATAGAGGCTTGGCCTTGCTTTATTTAAATTAACCTACACTTCTTTTAATTAATCTTTCCTCTAAAACAATTGAGTTATGTGTAGAATGGATGCTGGCCAATACCTGTTTGGATTTCAACTTTAGAATCTGCCACTAAGCACACTTAATGATATTGAATGAATTGAGAAATCGCTACAATCAAATAAGCACCTTTACGTTTGGGGATTAATCCTGAATGGAGAGTGCATTTGAAGATTAGTGTCTCTTAACATATACAATGTGATTTTAAACAGTCTAAAATTTGTATCTGTTTAATCTACTTTGAGTTCCCAAGTCAGGTATGATATAGGATGTCCCCCAGGTATGAAAAAAACAGCAAAACTATCAATATCACTGAAGCAGACTGTTCTTCTGTTAGAGCAACGACCAAAATCTTTAATGATCATTAGCTTCTTTCTTGAAAGGGAACATGCTCATGCGAGATGGTGGTCAGATAGCTACATTTAAGTTAATTATCTGAAGAATGGGGCAGACCAGCTTCACAGAGAGAATATTCTGAGTACAAAGAACAAGAGTGACACAGAACTACAAATAACCACAAGGAGTATGGTGCAGTCAACTCCATTTTTAAACTAAATACTTTGGCTTTTTCTAAAAACAGAAAATTCCAAGAAATGAAATTATGCCCTGTGTGCTATGAGAACAAAGTCATTCTCAAGAACTGATCAACAGCAGAGGATCTGAACATTGATAGGTAGTTAGCCTTGGAAGAAAGCAAGGCTTCTAAAATCCCCATTGGTCTTACTGTGCTAGTTGTACCCCCTCAGACTCCACATGCCATATCAGCTATTTACTGGAGTGGAGCCTTGTCTTATGAGCAAAGGCCTTTTAGAAATTGTCCTACACAATTTAGAAGCACACATAAAATGCAGTTTAGCTGTGTCAAAGAGAAAAGAGGGCTATTTTGAAGAACAGGAAAGGATTATGTATTTTTTATTTTGGTTACTAATAAATACAAAATGCTCTATATTTATTTAATGTTCATTATTACCAGCATATTCAACTTGCTCAATCTAGGAGAGGAAATTGATCCATTTGCTCACAATAATTGGTACTTGACATGTAGTTAGTTATTGGAATCTTCTTTGAAACTCTGGGGAACACACATTTCTTTCATTAGCTTTCAGATTTCAGAACTACTTTCATTTTTTAGCTGTAGAAATGATTGTATATTTGATTTCATTCACCCAACAAATGCTGGTAGTTTCTACCATGTTAATTCCTACTATTACTACTCTGGGGAACAGCAATATGCAAATCAAACATTTTCACTTCAAGGGAGACAAACAAGTAAAGAAATACTTTTTACAAGACAGTGTTTCTTTTTTAAAAAAAATTAAAATTTGTACTTTTTAGTTATACATGACAGAAAAGTATATTTAGACATATTAAGCATGCATGGAATATGTCTTATTCTAATTAGGATCCCATTCTTGTGGTTGTACATGATGTGGAGATTCACTATGGTGTATTCATGAACATAGGAAAGTTATGTCTGACTCATTCCACTGTCTTTCCTATTCCTACCGGTCTTCCCTTTACTTCCCTTTGTCTAATCCACTGAACTTCTATTCTCTCCTTCCCCTTGTTTGTTAGCATCCACATATAAGGGAGAACATTCGACCTTTGGTTTTGGGGGATTGGTTTATTTCACTTAGCATGATAGTTCCCAGATCCAGCCATTTACCAGAAAAAGTCATAAAGTCATTCCTTTTTATGACTGAGCAATCCTCAGTTGTTTCTTAATAGGGGTGCATGCAACATACTTTAGAAGAATATGGGAATAGTTAGGAGATTTGTTGTGTTGAAGGAGTAGTCAATGTTAAAATGTTTTGAAGGAACACAAACCCGGAAGAAGAGATTCTGATTAAAGGTATCTATTCAGATTTGCCTCCATCAGTTGTGACTGCTCATGTTTGCATGTAGAAAACTCTCACACTCTGCCTTGTGTTTTCAGTGTGGTAATCAGTGTATGTGGGTGAAGAAACTACTGCAGGTCAGGAAAATAACCACCTAAAACAATTAAAGGAAAAAGTTCCTGGCATCCATATTAGGCCAAAAATAAAGCTGATTTTTACCAACAAAACTAGAAAACCTCATAGAATGTTCAGCAGAGAATTCAGTGAAATTTACTTCAGTAGAGAACAACTAGCTATTATTGAGCACTACTTTGGAGGTAACTAAGAAATCATAAAAGCAAGAAAAAAGAAACTGATTTCAAGTAACTTAGAATCACAGAACCAAACTCTAGGATATTTATAGCAATGAAAAAAAAAAAAAAAAAAAAAAAAAAAAAAAAGTGAGAATACAATGGAGAAATATCTTTAAATTTCTGAGGAAAAAAATATCAAAATTCTACACCATGTGAAATCATCTTTTAAAAAAGAAAGTGAAATAAAGATGTTTTCAAACATGAAAAAGTTGAAAGAATTCATCTCCTGAAATAGGCACAATAGGAAATGTTAATGGATGTCATCAGGCAAAAGGAAAAAAAAAACAAGTATATATGTGGGCGCTAAAGGATGAACAGCAGAAAAAAGAACAACTACAGAGAAAAATGCATCATATGTATTTATCATTTTTTCAATATATTTATATTGTTTAAACAAAAAGATGAACTATATATTTTGAGGCTTGCAAAAAATTTATAAATAAAAACGAATGACAACAATAACACCAAGTCTGGAGGGGAGGAATAACAGTGCACTGTTAAAATACTCTTATACTATATATGAAGGTGTGTAATAATAATTGAAGGTAGACTGTGATAAATCATAGAAGTATACTATAAACCCAACAGCAACCATTAAAATGGCAAAACAAAGTATTTTAGGCAATAGGACAACAAATTGCACTTACTTTATGCAATTCAAAAGAAGGAAAAAAATTAAAAAGGAAGCTAGAACAGATAGGAGAATTATAAAATAAAAAGATAGTAATTTAAATCTAAACATATCAGTAACCAAATTAAATATAAATGTCCTATACACCTAAACTCAAAAGCAGAGCATCAATTGGATAAAAAGGTAAGCTCTTATACATAATGAAATACTGTTTAGTCATTAAAGTGTGAAATCTGGTTTATGCACCACATGGATAGAACTGGAGATTATTATGTTAAGTGAAATAATCCAGGCACAGAAAAACCACTAGGAACTGATTTCACTTAAACGTGGAATCCTAAGAGTTGGTCTCAGAAGTTGAAGGTAGAATGATGATTGCCAGGGAGAAGGGTGGATATGGTGAGAAAATGTCTGTCAAGGAGTACTAAGGCAGAGTTTGATAGAGCAAGAAGCTGGGGTGTGTAGCACAGTGTGGTGAACATAGATAACTTTAACATATATTAAAAAGCCAGAAAAGAGGATTCAAAAAGTCAGAATAAAGGATTTTGAAAGTTTGCACAGTAAAGAAATAGGCTAAATATTTGAGGAGATGGCTATCTTTAACCTGAGTTGAACATTGCACATGGGTGAATATCAAATTACATTGGGATCACATTAATATGAACAATTTTAATGATTTTATGTAGCAATTTAAAAGTTGTTTTTGTTTAAAAAAACAAGATTTAACCCTGTTAACTACAAAAACAAACTTGAAAAAAAAAAGACAAAAAGTTAAAAGAAAAGAATATTAAATACATACTATGCTAATACTGATCAAAAGAAAGCTAGAGGGTCTATATTACCATACAACAGAGTAGATTTTAGAGTAAAGATGGATTACCAAGAATAAGGATGATTATTTTATCATGATAATGAGGCAAATTAATCAAGATAACATAACATTGATAAATTTTTATGCATCTATTAACAGAACATTAAAATATACAAAGCAAAACTTGCTACAATGTAAGTAATGACTCCACATAATTGACAATAATCTTCAGTTTAAAGATAAACAACTTTGAAATAAAAACTTTAAGGGCATGCAATAGGTCCATTTTTACTGAGAACAGCTCATGGCATAGATACTTTATTAAAAAATTGGTACTTCACAATTTTAACTTCTTTATAAAGAATAGTGGGGGAAATATGTTATTGTGCAAAGCAGGTGGTGTAAAGCGAGTATGTTTTATCTTTTTACAATCTGCATAATTAGCAACAAAAGGGATAGTTAATAATAGAATGACATCTTACATTTCTTCTCCATTAACTAGAAAAGTAGAAGACAGGAAAGTAAAGAAAATTAACCAGCATAATTTTGATACAAAAATTTTGCATGTTTAAGTACATTTTTGCATCTATTAAAAGATTGTATCATTCTTTTCCCTTTACCTACTTATATGGTATATAACTTCTAATGATTTTATTATGTTAAACTTTGCATTCATAAGATTGATGCTGCTTGGACATGATTTATTATCATTTGCAAATATTTATGAATTTATTTGCTAAAATTTGTTATGGACTTTGCCTCTATGTTCATTAATGATATTGGACTGTATCATCTTTTATTGTGTCATTCTAGTACTGTTTTTGTCAATTCAGGAATGACTAGAACAGAATGCCCTAGGTTATAGTTTAACCAATATGTATTTCTATAATTTCTGGACTCTGTGAAGTCCCAAATCAGGGTGACTATCTTATTGTTACTGATTTCTAGTTTAATACTATTATGGAAAGGGGACTTACTCTGAATGCTGTCATTTCTTAGACAGTTGTTGGTATGTATTTTATAATGATACACCTTGAAAAATATACTATGTATACTTGGTAACAAAACATACTTATTCTACATCTTTTTTGAACTTCATATTTATAAATATCAATTATGTCAGGTTGGCTACCAGTTTTGTTTAAATCTTCTATTGCTTTGTACAATTGTTTGCCTGTTTTGTTGTTGCTGAGAGGAAGATATTAAATTTTGCACTTATGATTGTGATTTGAACACAGTTCTCTTTGTTTCTGTCAAATTTTAGTACATTATTTTTGAGTTTTGTTATTAGATACATATTAAAGAATTAAGAATTGTTATGTCTTCTTAAATAATTAACATTGTAAAAATATTAAGTACCCTAATGTATAACTGATAATATTATTTTTTGTGGGGTAAGTCTTTATGATGTGATATTTGTATGGTCTCACATATTTTCTATTGTTTAGTGTCAGCATGATATATCATTTTTTAATTTATTTCCTTTAAGCCAATTTTGTCTTTGAAATGCATTTCTTCTAAAAGTCACTTATTTGAATGTTGAGTTTTTATCTGTTTTGTTTTTTTCCTTTTAACAAAAAGGTGTATAATTTGTGTTGAGTGCAATTATTTGTTCATATTTAAAAATATTTTCTTTTTTGTTGCATGTACTCTTTTTACTATTTTCTACTTGTCCTGAATTCTTTTCAGTAAGTATTTATAGGATGTCATTTTTTTTCTCTTAGAGTTATTATTCAGTTTTGTCTACTTATGTTGTTTTCATGGTTGTGCTAGAAAGCAAAATATGCATTTCTAATTTATCATCATTTATGTTTAATAATCCATAACAATCAAATTAAAATAATAATTGTATTATATTTTCATGTAGTTATTGTTTGAATGTGAGGAGTCCCCCAACCGTTCCTGTGTTAATGCAGGGATGTTCAGAGGTAAAACGATTGGACTGTGAGAGCCTTACCCTAATCAGTCTATCCTAGTTTGAAATCACTGCCTGGGTAGTAACTGGAGACAGGTACAGAGTGGCTAGAGGAGGTGGGCCACTGGAGGGGTGCCCTAGAAGGGCTATTCTTCCTGTGGCCCTTTCCTGTTCTTCTTTCTCTCTGGGCTTCCTGACCCCACCATGACTGAGCAGCTTTTCTCCACTGGGCAGTTTCCCCATGATGTGCAGCCTCATCTTGGGTCCAGAGCAATGGAGCCAGCCATCTATGGATGGAGACCTCTGATTCCATGAGCCAAAATAAACATTTTCTCTTCTAAGTTATTCTTATCAGGTCATAGCAATGCACAAAGTGACTAAAACATACCTTTTCACATATACTTTACTTCCATATAAATCTCACTTAATTTCTTAGCTTCTATTTTACTTGATACATCTAGAAATCACATTAAGAATTTAAAAAGAGAACTACCTGATAGATTTACCATTTCTGTAGCCATAACACAGAATCACTTTCTCTCAGTACTCTTATCCTAACCCAGAAGTAGATGGCTAATGTGTTGTACTTGGTAAAAAGGCCCAGAATATGTGCTTTGAAGGGGTTTGTCTCAATTTGTTTTTAGACTCATATAGGCTCTGTGGACCTGTGACTTGGATAGAAAAGGAGAGGGGTATCTTTCCCAATGCTCTTGTCTGCCAACAGTGGTAGAGCGCTGCCCCTTGGCCACCTGCGATGTTCCCTTGTATGAGGGACCTACAGTTCTACAGTTCCCTGAAGTATGAGTGATGTGTGTGTGTGTGTTTAACAATGTCCGTCTTCATTAAAAAAGACATTCACTATTGACAGTGAATGGCATGAAGATATCAGTATTCATGATAGAAAGAGGTTGAACAGGCCAAGGTTGTCTTTGTACGGATAAGATGTTTTATCTCACTTGTAACCATAACATTTTTTCCTTAAAAGGTACATTTTATATTTTTGTCTTTTCACTTGTATGATTATCATAAGTTGAAATAAAATAACTTATATAATCAAAAGAGAAAAACAATTGTCACTGCCTAGAAGATTATGCCCTGAGATTTATTTGTTGCCCTCTCCTCTCTCCATTACAATTAACTTACTCCCCGCCCCCAACCCCCAACCCCCAACCCCATCACAGTTTTGTGGAGTGGAGTTTACCAAATGATGGAGCTTGGTGAAAAGAGAAAGCTCTTATGCCAGTAGAAGTTGAATGAAAATACAAATAGGAGGAGAGGGCTACCCTTCTCTTTTAATCATTCTAAGTGGGGTTTACTAATACTGAATAGTATCCTTGATTAATCTCTGATCTAGGTCTTGACATTTCACATTGTTGCTAATCAAAACGTGATAGGGTTTTGTTGAATCTGCTAATGTTTCTCTTTAATGATCTTCTTTTTAGATGAGTTATTTTCTTGGCAGGGAAAATATGTAATCACTGGGGAATCAAGGTTGAAGGAGTTTTACACATTCTAAGAGTTGAATAATCATCCCTTCTCAAGTAGGTTCTGTTGGAGATGACAGTGCAAGCTATGGTCGATTGGAGCACAGCAGCTGAAGGTCTTGTAGGTGTGCTTGTGGTACTGAGAATCGAACCCAGTGCCTTTCACGTTGCCACAGAGCCACAACCCAGCCCTGCTTCTACTTCTTCAGCAGCTTTCTGATATGGCTCAGTTGTGACTTTTTAGAACTATGACCACCTCTCTCCAGTGTAGCCAGTTGCCCTTTGTAGAATGCATCCTGCCTCTTTATCACTTGGTCTTTTCTTCCCAGTTTCTTAGCTAGGTACTTTGCCTAAAAATCATCCTTCTCCTCACTGTGGTGCCTTCCCTCAAAGAACAGTGGTAGTCAACAGCTCACTGGCAACAGCCCTCTCCTGTTTTTTTTTTTTTTTTTTTTTTTTCTTTTCTTATATATTCATATGTCAGAGGGATTCACTCTCACTTCTCAACTTTTCTCAGAAGCAGACTACTTCATATTCATTGCAAAGTTTATACCATGAACATGTTTTCACACTTCCCCTTAGCAGCAGATGACCTCTGCCTCCTGGCAAAAGTATAATCCAGAGTGTAGGCAGCAGATGACATTTGTCTTGGACTCTGCAAGGTCTGCAATGCAGACTGAAGTTTGGTCCCTCCCACAGTGGTTAATAACCTTCTGCTCACTCTCAGGTAGAATCTCAAACAGGAATGTGTCTGGGATTCTTCTGCTTCATCCTTAGCTCCTGTACATCCAAGGTTCAGAGTTGGGTTTTCTCAACTCTCCTGAGCCTCCCTCCATATTAGCCTCTCTCTGTACTTTGCGAGGGATCTAAAGTGAAGGAAGTGTTTCCTGGCCCTTTTAAATGACCAGAATTTCTGCCTAAGCTCATGCAGAGTGCAGAACCTAGAAGGATTTATCTTGTGTTTGTTTCATCCTTCACCTTAGGTAAGCCTCTCTATCTGTACCACAAAGGGATCTTTTTCATGTCTTCTGCTGTTCTTGCAGTTCTGGTCATGAGCACTCAGTGAAGACCATATGGGTGGACAGGTGTACATTCACCTTGAGATAGGGTTTCTCCCATTTTGGTCAATGAGTAGTCTTTCATTTCATTAAGTTATATTGGAACCTCAGCTTTCTGAGGGCATTGACAAAATTTAGATTTTCTAAAATATCTAACTTGCTTCTGTGAGGGCAGGTGACATTTGTTGTAACTTTTCATGTCCTTGATAGAACACTCAGATTACGTATTTTAAGATTCCTTCTTTTACTTTTAAGCATCTGTTGATGTCCTATTTATTCTAAGGATCCTCAAAAGAAGGTGCTGATATAATTTGCAATAAATTATCCAGTATTACTATTTGTGGTAGGATAATTTCTGTATACACAATCTCTAAACCAGGCAATGTAAATATAAGGAAGGAATCTAAATGGTTAATTCTATGGAGAAAGGCCTTAATTAATGTTGATTCCATTATTTTCTTACTCAGTGAGCTCTCAATTAAAGTTATACACACACGTACACACAAATTTATGTATGCACTTAGAGAACTAAAATCTGATAGCAAGATAAATAGCCTACACTAGTTTATAGTTTATCCAACATAGTTTATAGTTTGACCATTTATAAGTTGGAATATTTTGAAACCTCTTTATGTAGTAAGGGTCAAGTCTCAAACTGACCCTTTACTACATAAGGGATTAAACCATATCTTGTCCTTCTGTGAATAAAATCAATCAAAGATTCAATAGAGCCCACTTTTTAGTTATAAGGGAAATCAAGTATTATCATAATACTCTTTTTAAGTTGTTCAAAAGCATCTTTCATAAATTTGATCAAAGCTGACATCTGAAAATTGTTTAATTTTGATATGCTTTATGATAAAAGGAACATTTATACGTTAGGTCATAGAATTTACTGATTACCATTTCCTTATCAGAATCTGTTGACACTGTGAATTAAATATGAAGGTGATGAGGTTCAGAGATAGTGGTAAATTTAAAGATATTAAGAGTGAAAATAAATATTAAGATTCTATTAAAGTATGCCACATCAGTATGTTAGGAATACACATTACTTTTATACTCCTCTTCATATATTAATTTTGTTAGCACCTATCCATAACCATCTATGACAGAATGCAGACTCACTGATTATGGACATCTCAATGAGTATGAAGAATGATGGAAATTAAGATGAAGGATCATGTTTAGTTTTGTTTAGAAAACATTACAAAATTTGTTAGCAGTACACAATTACACACACATACACATAATTGTACAGAGAACTTTTTAGTCTATTTTTAAATAATTCCTAAAGTACAGATAATAAATACAATTTAGTGAATTACCTCAGGAATTTTAGTGTTTGCTCAAGACAAATAAACTATATTTATATAGTGCATATTTTCTTCAGTGATGATCAGAACCTGATTAATTTCCCAAATTGATATAATTCTGCCATTGCATGGTCAATTAGGAACTTGACATGGAGAGTAAAGATTTGCTTGATGTTTGTATTTAGAGCCCTGTCTCTATTCAGACACTTTTCAGTAGTGACACATTTAATATGCTGATGAGGCTATTTTCACAATCAATATGAAAAAGCTGCATTTTCAGATTAAAAATCAAAAACATCAGCAGGATATGATATAAAAACATTATGTGATAATCATAAAACTAAGACAAGCTAGATTTATTTATTAGTCTCTTCCTTGAGGTGTATGTTGAAAAGAAAATCTCACAATCTTACTATGTGCAGATTCCTAAACTAGTTCAGTGTTCAAAACCAAATGCAGAGGTATAATTCATAGTTGGTAATTTATAAACTGGTCTTCAAACATTGCTAGCATTATAACCACTTGGTAATCAGTAGGGAGTCAGGGTGAACACCTTAGAGGAGGTAAAAGCTTGAACCTCCTTCAGAGGGAGAGTGAGGAAGAACTGAAGCACCTGACAATGGGGGTAACAGAAGGAATAAAATAAAGAGAGAGAGAGAATAAAGAGATGAAAACTAAAAGAATCAAAAGACCCAACGTCCATACTTCTTGTTTTTGCTTCTGAGTTAGGAGTAAAGAAGATGGAAAGAAAAAAAAAGGGAGGAAAAGAAAAGAAAAGCATCCTTTTTTTTTGCCTGTTTGAATAGTTTATTATTATTATTTTTTTATTGTAAACAAATGGGATACATGTTGTTTCTCTGTGTGTACATGGTGTAAAGGCATACCATTTGTGTAATCATAAATTTACATAGGGTAATGTTGTTTGATTCATTCTATAGAGGGAAAAGCATTCTTAAATGAGGCTGAACTGAGTGTGTATCTTGCTTAGGTCACTCACTAGCCTTGAAACACTGCGAAAATTATTCAATTATTCCTAAGTTTAGTTGAAACATTTGTAAACTGGCTAGCTCCCAATATCTACCTCGTAGTTTTCAGGACTGTCGTTTGGAAAAGATAAATAATGTAGCAAAGCACCTGATACACAGCAAGTGCAGAGTAAATAGGAATTGTAATCACTTTAACACATAAGGGATGGTCAGATTTTGGGGGAACATTTTGAAGCATGAGAACTTGATTCAACTGCAGAGGGTTCTATCAAGAGTATTTGATTCATATTTTTATTGAAAGAATATTCTTTGAATGATTTTCATTTGGACAGAATGACAAGAGGTATAGGTGATTTTTTTTTAAATGAGAAGACAGAAAAAGGGAGCATGCAGGTTATTTACTTGATTTGCTGCATCTTAGATATGAGCCTAAGAATGTGAGGTTATCATTGTCATTTTTATATAATAATGGGTCCTTCTTATCTTGAAAAGTTTATAAGCTTGATGGACTCATTTATGATTTCTTCAAATCCAAAATCATATTTTACTGCTGAATAAAATTATAAAAATTGATTTGTTTTCAGACTTCGATAAATCTTATTGAATATTGTGATTGGGTATTAATACTATTCAAAATGGATTTTTTTCTTAATCATGAAAAATTAATCTGTATTAGGTTCAAGAAAATGTACAATTGAAAATTTCAATTCTTCTTACCAAGGAGAATCAATGGAAAATGTTGTACATTAAATCATTCAAAAGTCTGCATGATAAACATTATGAAGATCAGTTTTGACATGTACCATAGTTGATGCAGCATGAATGAATGTTTTCTACTTCTGGAATGAGTTGCCTTTATTTTTTTATCTGCATTTATCCATATGAGTCCATTGAAATGTAAAGAGCAAGAAAAATTAGCAAATCAGCATAACAAGCCAAGAGATTTGTTTAGATTTGCATTCATAGTTATAGGATCAGGTTTTTCCAAGTTTAAAGAACTTGGCCTGTTCAGATCTTAATCAGTGGAGAGGGTAAAAGCCTGGATATCTAGTATTTCTTCAGAGAAATACAGGAGTGTGAAGTGGAAGACTTGTCTAGACATCTAGGTCATGTCCTTGTATTTTTTTTTTTTTTAAGAAACTTAAAAAAAGAAATGACAGGGCAGATGATCTTCATAGTTCTAGGGAGTGGATACCTGGCATAGTCTTTTCCCAGATCAAAAGCAATGCAATAAAGAACTGATGCAAAGGTCAAGTTAAAAAAGAAAAGGGGGGGGGGGGATTAGTCTTCAAGTAGTTTCTCCAACTTTTGCAATATACTTGATTCTCTCCCAGCAGCTAGTGAAATACGGCTTATAGAGACATATTTGCTAAAATACATTTATGAAATATTTGGAATTTAATTTTCTTCTTAGTTTCATTTTTAAAGCACAAACTAAGCAATCTTGATTTCCCTACCTGCCAGCAAGAATGCTTGGCTCATGCATTACAAGAGGAATTCAGCTGTGAATAAATAAATGAAGAAGCAAATTGATCAGGTCAGTAAGTCTCTATGCATCTGGAATAGCAATACTCTCAATATTATTGCTTACCAGTCCGAACATGCGTGTGAACATCTGCCTGCTCCAGCAACCACTCTCCGTTCAACTTCACTGAAGCAGGACGCACATGTGAAATGAACTTACTCAAGTGTATCTACTTTTCCCTTTCTTAAATAGAATAACTCCTTTCAGCCCTGCACTTTTCTTCCATAGGTCCCAGGGTGATTTACAGACATTAATGTTTTTCTTTACTGCAGAGTAAAAACCCAAGGCAAAAGTTCAAAATTATTAACCTCATTTTAGAGATGAAGAAATGAACATAGAGAAGGTTAAATGACTTGATATACACCAAATGAGAGAACAAAAAAAAAAAAGAAAGAAAAAGAAAAAAAGAACTGTGTCTCTGTGACTTGAAAACAGAATGTCTAATCTTCATAAGAGTAAGGAAAAAGAAGTGTTTATGTAGAATCCTACACATTTATAATAATTTCAGTTTGTGAAATCAAAGATATATCTAGCTCTCAAATATTGTTCATTATTTGGAAATGTTCTTATCAAAATAGTTTGGAAGACATTTATTGGTTATTCACAATTATCTGGAATAGGAGAGGCTGTAAATTTGAATAGTATAATCAAGATATGTATAAGAATTTTAAAATGTCTTTATTTTATTTAAAATGTCTTTACTTTATTTTCTGCTGTTTTGCATGTCATTATATTTTATGTGATCTGGTAGCAATACAAACACAAATAGTGAAATTAACCAAAATATTTTTAAAAGGTCTCCCACATTAAAATGTATGGTTTGAGCTACTAAACAGGATGAACTCCCTACCATTCCTGGGATGATTTCATCTGAGTATTTTCCCTTTTCTCTAAGGACCAATCCTGCCATGAGCAAGGAGATCATATGTAAGAATCATATGTAAGAAGAAGTGACTCTGAGTTGCACACTTTGTCTCAATCTTTTTCCTCAGAAGAAATCAGTACATTAAATGGGACCTGAAGAATTTTCCCTATTGTGTTAGAATATGAATGACTGGACTCTAAATATTTTTGCTGATGGTTGGTCATCAGTGCTTGAACATTTAGAATATAGAGATTCCTTGTTAGGCTCATTTCTGAACCTTTAACTGACTGATCCCAGTGTTCAAAACAAAGAGAGTCAGGCTTGAAGAAACTGCTGTTGAAGTGTTAGTTTGGGAAAAGTTTCTAGATTCTAGGACAACATGAAAATGTGGCTCACGTAGAAGAATTTCTTTATAATCCACATTGAACTGGGATTACCTGGTTTAGGGAGGGGTACCTACTCAGGTGCTTAATGCCTGTGGCCCAGGCAAGCCACGGCCTCCCTTTTCCAAAGCCAAGCACCCTCCCTCTCAGACGTTCTCAAATGGCACATGGTGTGATGGCTCCAGTGCTCCACTACTTCTGGGACATTACCCTGACCCTCTCATTCTTTAGCCTGCATGGACAGGACCCGGGTCAGTAGCGGCATAAAGGATGGACCTTTTCTTGACTTTAATGGTATATTTTATTTATTTCCTATGCCTTGGCATTTCAAACCTAAACTTTGAAGTGACTTTGCAGCTCACATGATCAAAGAAGAATATAATGAACACCATATCAACACCAGTATCTTTAGTCACTCTTGCTGTGAAGTGACAAACAGCATTACAAAGAGCCATGGGGATGAGTCAGTGGGGAATTGCTTTTTGGACTGGGTTGGGAATAGTAAAGGGCTTTTAATGGCCTCCCTTCTTCATTTGCACAGCATGATGGGAACATGCACACATCCGAATAATATTAATTGTCATGAAGTATCTGCAGAGAGCATGTTCAAATTTGAAAATATTCAGCATATCTGGAATGAACAAATGCAAATTCAGTAATAAAAATTATGTTTTGAGTTAACCTTTGATTAGACTAACAGTGATAAGGATTCAGAAAAAATTTGGTATTTGATACAGTCCATGGAGAATAAGTTTGATGTGGGAAATGAGGGAAAAATTTTGTCCAAAAAAACAAATAAAAATTCATACACTTTTTCTTATGCATCAAACTTAAAAATTATCACCATTTCCTTAGAGAAGACTGGAGAGTGTTTGAACATTACATACATTTTTTCATAGTGTAGTACTTATAATTGGTATTATAAATTTCTTATAATTTATCCTTTAAAAAAGTTAGTCATTGTAATACAAAATGATCAAATAAATTCCTGACTCATAAAAAAACACTTCCAAGCGTCATAACATAGAGCTGAGAGAACCATTCAGGCTATTTTTCTGTAAGGTTCATTTCTACCTCTAGGGAGCCCAGTCACTCATGAATAAGACCAAGGGCTTAGGGAATCTTTATATTTTAAACATTAGGATAATTAATCCCATTTCTTGTGGGAAAGCTTTAGGAAATAAATACTTTTGCACAGGCTTCAGTAAACTAAAAAAGGAAATCTTAAGAAAATCTTACGGCAAACTCTGCCCTCTAAGAGGATTGTGTGGCTCCTGCCACAAGGTCACCTTTATCTGGCAGTTATTACCTGCTCTACCTCCTTCATTCCCGGCTGCGTGATTCCTTCATGAACACATCCTCCCTGTCCAATTCATAAAGAGAACTTGACCTACTGCACTCTGACCCAGCTCCCCAGCTGTTTCTTTTAGGGCAATTTCTTGTATTTCTAGTGTCTTGTACAACCTCATATTATATTGATTTTTAAGAGCTGTTTCAATCTCTACTTCATCCTCCCACTCTTTTAAATCCTAGTTTAGGGTCAGTGATGCCTGCAGAGAATACTGTGGGAAGAAGTATTTAGTCTGAACATACCTGCAAACTAAGACTCCTTAGTCCAGGGAAAGTGCTTTATAGATTTCCTCAACTTCCCACCTAAATGTTCTGCAATAGAACGGTATAAGGAGAAATTATAACAGTAGATCCAGGAATACTGATGAGAAATTAATAAAATTAGATTCAATGTGAAATTGAATTTTGTATCCTGTTACTCTTAAACAAAGTAGAGATGATATTTTAAAGACAAAGATAGTATTGAGTTGGGACTTGTGTATCAGAAACTTGGCTTCAGTGGCTTAATCAAATCAGTTTTATATTACTCTAATGAAGAATCTATATTCAAGTATATCATGGTGATTGTATCTTTTCAAAGAGGTTCACAGCTCAATCTTGTCCAACTTTGAGTTTTCTCCAACTTAAACTAGTGACTTTATCTCCAAGGTCACAATACACCTGAGAAATGTCAGGCATCAAAACTACACTCCAGGCAGGAAGAAAGAAAGGACTAAGGGCAAAAGCTGACTTGATTTTTTTTTTTTTTTATCTTAGAAACAAGAACTTTTTGAAACTGAAAGGAGGAAAAGACTTCCACTCATATCATTTGCTAGAGGGATGACACATGTATTTGACGTTTATGTAAGGAATGTGAAAAATTCAGAATTTTAGCTGTGAATGTGAACATCCCTCAAAATAAATCCAGGTTTTGTTAGTAAGGAGAGAGGGTGTCTGGACCTTGAGTAAATGAAAGGCAATTTCTGTCCTAATGTTGCTAAATGCTGCCAAAAATAATGGTTGCAGTTAGTATTAAACTAAGCCTATTGCTGCTTTCAATTCCAAAGTTCCCCTCTCCAAGCTGTACAAAAACAGGATATAGAGAAGTTTCTAGATCATTATACTACACATCCTTGATTAAAAATTA
The DNA here is from genome assembly GCF_902686455.1 of Sciurus vulgaris. Lineage (NCBI taxonomy): Eukaryota > Metazoa > Chordata > Mammalia > Rodentia > Sciuridae > Sciurus > Sciurus vulgaris. The sequence goes on from NC_136468.1 coordinate 53,804,430, forward strand.
AAAATTATTTCAAACGATTTGGAATTGTTTTCTATTTAGTCATGTTATGTTGGAAGTAGAGATCAGCAAACTAAGGACCATGGGTCAAATCTGGTCTTCAGTCTTTTTTGTAAAGAAAGTGTTATTGAAACACAGCCACTTGCTATTGTTCACATATGGCTCCTTTCCAAGCAATACTAGCAGAGTTGAGTCCTTGCAACACACTGCATCAACTGCGAAGCCAAAAATATTTATTATCTGACTCTCTCTGGAAAGTTTACCAGCCCCAGTTAAACAAGCAGCCCTGTTCTTGTTAATCTGGGATGAGGGAAGTTGTTTCTTATTTGCACACTTCATAGGATATTTTCCCTGAGAGAAATAGCCAAGTGAATGAAAACAAACAAACAAACAAACAAAAAAACAGAAGTTGGTGAAAGAAAAAGGTTAAGATATTTGGAGGAAAACATAGGTTTTATTTAACAGATAATAATAAATTGAACCTCCAGAATACAGAACAATAAATACATCTGGGGAATAACTTAGAATTCCTATTAGGAAGTTGACTCAGTGTTAATATTTTCAACTTCCCATGGGAGTCTAGCCAAATTGAACTTGACTTTGCTAACAAAACAAGCCTTGAATAGTCTCACTGCTGAGGATTCCACAGAGCTATTAAATGCTCAACTAATTTTCAGAACTCAAAAGATTGAATCATCTATTATTTCAAGTATATCACTAGCAATGCTCACAAAAAACAACTTTAGACAGATTTAAGATTCTTGATCTTTTCTAATAGCTGCCTAGTTTTGCATGAAGGTACTACTGAGCAAGGAACAAGGAAATTGTAATTCAGTCAAGAGTGTCTGGATATTGAAGAGTAAGAGGTATCACATATGAGCCATGTCAAGACTTTTGCTGCACGCCTCTAATGCCAGCAGCTCGGGAGGCTGAGACAGGAGGATCCAGAGTTCGAAGCCAGCCTCAGCAATATGGAGGCACTAAGCAAATCAGTGAGACCCTGTCTCTAAATTAAATACAAAACAGGGCCGGGGATGTGGCTCGGTGGTCAAGTGTCCCTGAGTTCAATCCCCAGTACCAAAAAAAAAAAACAAACTAAAAACCAAAAAAAAAAAAAACAAAAAAACAAAAAAACTTTTACCCCCTTGCACATGAAACTGATCAGAAGTCTTAATACTATTTTTGTTTTTTCAGAAGTTTAACTCCATTTACTAAATATATTGTGGAAAACTCATGTCACATATTTCATTATTAATTATAAGAACATGGGAAACTTAGGTTTTAACTGAGTATACAGTTGAGAAAAGATATTAGGGTTGACTGTGCAAGTATTTTTTCTTTTAATTTGCCTCTTTATTCTTCTATTTTCTTAACAAATTCAATTGTACTTTTAGAGCAGAATTGATTTTTAAATTTCTCTTTTTTCTGCTCTAAAAACATTTTTCCTCTAAGTTTATGTTATTTTCTCAGTTATTAGTTCCTCCTTGACAAGTAAATAATTTGAGTAAATAATTATAATATTCATAAAATTGAAATATTTTGAACAAAACTTTATCAAACTATAGAGCTATTACTGCTCAAAATATTATTTCATTTTTTTTCTTTTAATGACTATAAAGCTTCTTGGTAAGATATTGTAAATGAGCTAGACACAGTGGTGCCCACCTGTAATTCCAGCAATTCGGAAGACTGAGGCAGGAGAATCATGAGCTCAAAGCCAGCTTCAGCAAACGTGAGGCCCTAAGAAACTTAGTGAAACCCTGCCTCTAAATAAAATACAAAATAGGGCTAGGGATGTTGTTCAGTGCCCCTGTGTTCAATCCCTGGTACCCTTGCAAAAAGATAATGTGAATGACTTTATTGCCACTAAGATTACATTTCTATTTTAATTAGAAGTGGCAGCAATGTACTTTGCAAATCTTAAATTTCCAAACAGTGAAAGAGTTGCATCATTTCAATATTTTCCATATTTAGATTTTTCAGTAAAATATGGTATTTAAGCAGAATATAAACATAAGGGTTCCTTTGTGCCAATTTATAGTTGTGGAAAATTTGTAGTTTCATTTATCCTAGTCACTGTTTTTAAAATATTGTTACTTAAAAGGAATTTTAAAATTATTTCTATATTTTTTCTATCTTTGCATGTTGATTTGTTATGGTTATATCTTCAAATATTTATTATATGAAATTTTTTGGTCTAAGTGCAGACCTAAGTGCTAAGAAGCACTCAGAAAAGTTGATTTTGAATTTTAAAAATAAATGAGCTAACTTATAAAGAAATATAAACATCAGAGAAATCTCACTTTTTAAATTTGTCAAACAAAATCATAATGATTTATATTACCTAGTGTCATTGAGTGTAAGAGGAAACAGGCTCTTGGTGACTGTGTACACAGACACCATCACTTGAAAGGGTAATTTGACAATAGCAATTGCATTTCTGTGTCCCATCCCCCTGACTCAGCAATTCCACTTCTAGGAATACATACTTCAAATCTAATTACACATCTGAGTAAAGGCTACTCCTTGTAATATTGTTGGAACAAAGTTTAGACAAAAAAAAAAAAAAAAAAAAGAATAAAAAAAACCCTAATATCCTGGTTCTTTGCTCTTAACCATTACTTAAATTGCTGTGATTGCTTCCTTTTTAGGAATGAACTATGAGTTATAACCATTTATATAAACTGTAGTTTCTTTATTCCTTTTTATATAATTCTCTTCATTACCCCCAGCCCTGAAATTAGCTGCATCTAATTTAAACTAAGAAATAAAACTATCGATCACTTTTGTTATTTTGCTGCCTCAAGGAACATTTAGGTATTGAACAGAATTCATTAAACTCAGTAGCCAAATAATCAGAGGCCTCCAAATTTTCCCTTTTCAGGGCCAGACTTATATAATATCACTTTCAATATTTCAAAAAATAAAGGAAAAGAGAATCAGTTGAGATAAAGATATTATAAACAACTAAAAATTAAACATCACCTTATAAGTTAAAGTAAAATAGAAATAAGGATGTTGTAGTCGGTTGGAACAAGAGCAGAGTGAGACACAAGTAAGGTCAGAGGTGGGATAATTGGTGCTGGTAAATATGTGCTCTTTGATTTCCTTTCTTATAAAATATTGGGACTTATTTTCACATTCAGTTCTCAGAAAAATTTTATGAAGACACACAACTGTAATGGGATAAGGCATTTTGTTAATATGATTATGTAGTTAACCAAAACTTTAATTTCAGTATAACTCATCTTCTTTGACATCTGAATTGTTTGCTGATTGGACACAAATTAAGCCTGCAGATAAAATCTACTTGAACAACTCAACCATCATCTGCTGCTTAATGGTGCTAATTAGTTATTTCTTATTTGGATACTGTAAAAATATACATATCTTTATTCATATTTAGATAGATATGAACACATGGATGAACAAACACCATATGAATCATCACATAGATGTCCTCCTTCAATAGCAGAAGTATAAGAAAAATTCATATAAAAAATTGCTGAATTTTGAATGTGCTTGAGACTGAAACCTTATCATTATATATTTTATTTTCCCTGGGACTGTATAATATTTGTATTCACATATTTATTATGAAGAAAAATTGGAAACTATTTAGAAGTTCAACTACAGGAAATTGGTCAAATAAATTATGATACAGGTATTTAATAAAACACAGTTCTCCACAAAAGTTATGCCAAGGAAAAACAATTATCTTGGAAATAGGCAGTATGACAGACACACTTGTTCCTTATAGTGACACCCAGTCCTCTTTTCTTGTTAGTACAACTCTTTATTGTATTTAGCTTTTTTAGGTATAATGTAGCAAGTCCTTGTTTTCAGATGGGCATGTGATCTCATTTTTTCTATGTTCACAAATAAAATCCTACAATTTGGTCATTTGAACGTGTTCCATGTTTCCATGTTCAAGTCAAATTGCCTGCTGGCCACGGTGTATTAAAATATTAATAAAGTTAGTTCCCTGCAACCACAGATTCCCTATCTGTGAATTCACCCAACCACAAAAAAAAAATATTTATAAAAAAATTGCATCTGTACCAAAAGTGTACAGAAGTTTTGGTCATTATTTCCTAAATAATACAGAATAACCCTATTTACATAATTTTAATGTATGTTTACTAATATATAATTTACATAGTGCTTACATTGTGGTAGGTATTATAAGCAATCTAGAGATGATCTAAATATAAGGAACAGTATTCATAGTTTCTATGCAAACACATTTCTATTTTCTATAAAGCACTTATACCTTTGGATTTTGGTTTCCACAAGGAAACAATCACTTCAGTGAGGGACGACTATGAGATGCTGTTAGAAGTGCAAGAGCTATATGCATATTAATTTCTTTAATCTTGACAATAATTATGATACAAAGGTTGTTCTAATCACTCCATTTTACAGATGATGTACAGACAGTGAGAGGCAGAACTCACGAGCCGTCCCAGTCACTCTAAGCAGCCATAGTATGATGGCTCTAATGAAATTCTACCTTGCCTAGCAATGGAGAGAAAATCTTTCCAGGGGAAAATATTTTATGCCCTTTTAAATTTCTAATTCTGCACATTGTCCCTTCTCTTTTACAAACAGGGACCCGGTTAAGATGAAAATCATGTCTTTTGCCAAACACCACTCTGTAAATCAAATTGCCAGAGGGGACTTAAACTAAAGATCTATGCTTTAGGGAAAAAAAAAAAAAAAAATCTAAATGCTGTTGTGTCTCTGGCCCTGACACTCCACTGTATCCACAGAGCTGACTGTTTGAAGTTGGTAGGTCAATTGTAATACAATCATTGTAATCTTTAAGAAGAAGCAAGTTTGAAGGCAAATCCTTTAAGAACACAACTTCAGTTCCTTTTTAGCTTTTTTAGTTAATAAATATTCTCTTATGTACGTAGAGGTCCTTTGTGTTTTCATTTTATCATAGATATAGGGCTTATAATGTAAAAGACAAACGTATCAGACAAGCCAAACAAGCAATGGAGACTTTATTCAAACTGTTGAAATATAGGAGAGACCTGTAATAATGGAGAAAAACTGAACTCAGCTCCATTGAAATAAAAGGCAGAATTTTAAAAATCTGGAGCAAGCTATTGGAATAGTACTAGGGGATATTCTGTGGAGGTCCATCAATGTGATCAGACCATCTGTGTTTGCTAATTGTTATTTATTAAAGTTAGGCTTCTATCCTCCCACAGAGACTGGGAAATAAGAGACTCCATATCCTTCTATGATTGCATTTCAAAGCAATAATTCCCAGGTCCTTGAGAAAGACATTTTTGGATTAGAGAGGATTTATATCTGAAAGGGGCAGAGAAAGAATTTACAACTGCAGGTTTTCTAAAATGAATGCTTTAAATAAAGGGAGGTAAGTGAAGTTCCCATGCTCAGGAAGAAATCTGTCTATAAAGTTTAATGCAGTTGAGGGCAACACTAAGACTGTCTTGGTTAGTAGGGAGTTTGGAAAATGCATGAGCACCAAAAGAATTAGAAATATTTCTTATCCTTCTCATTAGAAAGATACCTGATGAAATATTGGTGTTTGCCCTTTCAAATTTATGTATCATTTATTTATAAGTATAATTTTAGTATACATGCAATTTTATAGTTCTTTCCATCCAATTCTTATCAGAGTCAGGACTGAAGTAAAATCAGATGAAAATCTGTCATTAATGACTACTACAATGAAACTCCCCCACTGATAGCTCATATACACTACAAATTTTTTATATTTCAGGTATTATGCAAAGCCCTTTAGTTAGTAGCCTGATTTAATTTCTCCTAAACCCTGGTAAATACTATTTGCATCCACACTCCACTTTTATTTCATGAGAAAAATGTAGCTACGAGATGTTGAATAGCTTACTGAGAATTACACAACTCGTGATTAGTTTCATAGAATTTGTTTGAAATCCAAGCTGCTTGACTTCAAATCCCTATCTGGTAACCTGTACATTCAATTGTGTCTGATAGATTCTTTGTGTATTTTACAGTACATCATTACTCTCCCTTGGAAGTATGACATTGTTATTCCCACAGGACCAAGACCTTTAAATTACATTTCAAATAGTTATATTTTCCATTTTGAATATATTATAGTTTTAAAAACATGCATCTGTGAAAGCTTTGAAATGTTCATTTGGGATTTAGCATCTCAATGTTTCCATGCTACCAACATAAAAACATCTGTCTTCTCCTTCATTAACAAGAGAAATCTCTGGGATACAATCCAGATTCAAGAAGCACTATTTACTGGAATAAGTTCCAAATTCAGAAGTATCTTTGCTTTTTCCAATTGCAAGTAACTCACTAAAAGAAAAGTCAATTATGCTACATAACATATTTCAGTCCAATTTAGTAATTCCCAATTGAAGCTTACCAAAGTCCAGGATCTTAGAAAAAAATTCCAGTATCTTTTTGAGATGCTAAAGTGTTTTCAAGGAAAATTAATTTAAATTCATTTTAAAATCATTCTGGTCTACTACCTGTATAGTATTGTGTTAAATTCAAGATTATCAGCAGTGGTAAAACAAACAATTTAGAGTCATTCACTTTGTTAACGCTGCTCTGTGTGAGGTGCTGAGCTTGGTGCATGAGAGATGAAAAGGACGCTCACCCAGCTGAGTGTTTGAAGGCAATGGAGACACACACATGGTCCCAAGAAGAAGGGCTTGTTTGTAGCATAAATTCATTAAAACTGGGAATGATTTCATGGAAAGGCATAGGCCATTTCACCAAGACAAACAACTGGCAGGGAGTATAGGGAGACTGCAAATGGACTGGCACCAGGAATAAGAAAACCATGAACTAAAATTATTTTATGTGTTGATAGAGGACTGCAGGATCACCTATTTCTCCTTCTCCAGGCCAAAGAATGCCTTTCTTCTCTCTCTAGCATGACTTCCTCTACTTTGGAATGCATCAGACCCAAACATGCCACTCTGAGTTCTGATTCTACTCTCCTCAAAAGTAACAGATAGGTTCTCTGACTCTAAGTCATGGAGAGAAAGAAGGTACCTCAGTCAGCTAGAGCCCAGGGTCCATTCATGTCCAAATTAGTTGTGACAGGGTGGGTGAGTGCTGTGGCTTAATTCTCATCTAGCAAGAGTTGCAGATATAAGCGGTGTGAAAAGAGGACATAAGCCATTCTCAAAGAATTGACTACAGGGCAAAGGAGATTGTGTTTAAAGAAGAGATAACTGATTATTTAGTACATACACAATTTATTGCAAAGCAGACAAGACAGGTGGACAAATAGACAAGATGGTGACCATGTAAGACATTGTTTTGTGATAAATAACACAATGTACATAGCAAAAATGGCAATGTAAAACAACGTGTTTCAGTTGATAACTGAAATGAATGCCATGGGTTTTTCATAAAACTGAAGCATTTAAAATGAACCTTGACAAAGATATCAACACCTATCACTGATTCATTGCTTAACTTATGCCAAATGCTATTAAGAAATGTGTTACATGCATGATCTCACTTAATTTTTACAGCAACACTACAAGGTAGACAGTATTCATTTCCCCATCTCAGAGAAAGGGAAACTGGCCCTCTGGCCCTTAGAAAGGTTAAGAACTTGCCAATAGTTGGTGGCACAGGCAAGATTCTAACTTGATTCTAACAACTGAAGAGCTAACTATTTTCTTAGACTCTGTGCATCACTGTCATTCCAAGGTCTGATGAGGGTAGAATTTTTTTTTTTTTTTTTTTTGAGATGGGATATTAATGTGTTTTTGTGAAAGACTGCAAGAGCAAAGGCAAAAGGATGATAAAATTCTGGAGTCTCAGAGAATATTTGGTAGCTCTTTTCAGTTGAAACATGGCATGTATGAGGAGAAGAAGTGAGAAACAAAATGTGAAAGGTAAATCCAATGTTGAGTGTGGTGTTCCATAAGGATCACACAGAGCAGGAGAGATATGCATAGGGCTGACCAGGTGGATTGGGGGAGGGGGAATGAGTCACAAGAATCTGACAAGGAAACTATTGCATTGCACTGTTAAGCTCTTCTACTGCAGTCCACTTATTTTTGTCAGTATAAATGATATTTCTCAGCTCCCCACGAATGAACTTGTATAATCAAGAGATTAGTTAAACTCTAAATAATAAGATAAAAGCTGTGAAAATAAGTGATTGGTAAACCTAAGGTTGTTTTTGCTAACCTGTTACCATTTCTGAACAACAACAAAAAAATGCCATACAATAACAATAAAAATAAGCACTTGTAGATAATTATTGGCATTTAAAATTCTCCACGTAAAGGCAAGACACTTTTTTCTCAACTCCCTATTTGTCAGCAAGCCCTGATTGACTTTTCCCATGACTGGAGTCCATGTTCATGGCTTTCTTTCCCTCCTTCAATGCTGCTGCCCTAGCCCAGCTCCTTGTCATCTGCTTCCTGGGTTCTTCTTATGCTGAGCCTCATCCAACTGCAGTTTCACTCTGCCTGACTTCTGCCCATTGTTCACAAAGTAGACAGAACCATCCAGTCAAAACATCTCTTTGAATTTTTTTTTTTAATTTCCTGAGAAGTGATCTTAGACTAAAGTGCCATGATTTAGGTACTCTCTACTTCTCAGCTTCACCTTCTATCTTTATCCTGTCTCTGGTCTGCCCATTCCAATGATCGCCAGTTGTACTGACTTCTTTTCTGCTACATAAATACCCATCATCAGTCAAAAACCTGGGATTTATGCCTTTGCTGGATGATCCTTATTTCTCTTTCTCATTAGATGCTAGCTAATGTTTCCTCATCTTCATAATTGGGTATCATGGCATCAGAGAGGCCTACCCTATATATTGATTGTTATAGTTTGGATGTGAGTTCATGTGTGAGACAATGCACGAAGACTTAGAGGAGAAATGATTGGGTTATGAGAGCCTTAACCCAATCAGTTAATTAATCCCCTGGTGGGATTAAGTGAGTGGTAACTGAAGGCTGGTAGGGTGTGGCCACAGGAGGTGGGCACTGGGAGCATGACTTTGGGGTATATGTTTAGTATCTGGTGAGTGGAGTCTCTATTCTCTGTCTCTACTTCCTGGTCATCATGTGAACCACTTCCCTCTGACATTCTTCCACCATGATGTTCTGTTTCACCTCAAGCTCTGAGGAATGGAGCCAGCCTTCTATGGACTGAGACCTCTGAAACCGTGAGACCTCAAATAAACATTTTCTCCTCTAAAATTGTTCTGGCCAGGTCTTTTAGTTATGACCGTGAAAAAAGCTAAACACTGATCCATCTCCTTCTGCTATCTCTAGTACATCATAGAGTAGGAGTCATAATTAACTGTAAAGAGCACATCCTGCTGTGGAGGGTTCCAGTTAAAGCAAAGAACTCACACAATGATCCACGCAAAATAGAAGGGATTAAGAAGGCTAGAACAGAGTCATAGAGTGGGAAATAGAGGTTAGAAGGTAGGGGAAGGTAGGAGATGGAATAGAAGTAAGGTGGGTTGTGTAGGAATTCTGAGGTCAATATAACAAAGTCGGGCTTTATTTTGTAGTGCTCTGAGAACGAAGGCAACAGAGTGCTAAGTAGAGGTGCAACATGGTCATAATTGCACTTAAGAAAGATGAAGGGTAGTAGTGTAAATTAAAGGGGGCAAAACTAGAGGCAAGGAAACTAACCAAGCAGGAAATGATGGGTTGGGATCTCAAATAAGAGGCAGTATGGAGCTAACAGGGGAATACTTAGGCTGCAAAATTAAGTTTCAGGAAATGACTCATCAATTAGGGATCTATTTGTACTCTCGACACTTCTATTATCAAGACAAATCATTTATTTCAGTACAATGTTTTACTTTGGTTAAGACCGTTAATGGTTTAATTAAACAAGTAACTCTATTCTTATCCTAATGAGGAGGTCCTGACATATATGTGTTAGATATTTAGATAGACTGATATGCTTTATTTTTAAGACCCAAATTGGAGGATGCAGTTAACCCTTGGTCTTATAGGAAAAATAAAACCCAGCATTATTTCAGAGCTGGAGATTTTACAGCAGAGAGTCAAGTCAGAGGTACATAATCCATGAAGAAAAGTGGATATTCCCAAAGTGAGCAAATTGCTGCAAAGCATTCTGAATGAAGCAGCTGAGTTTTGTTGTTGTTTGGGGGACTATTGTTTGCAGTTGTTTTTGAAGGTTTAAAAATGTGATGTCTCACTTCTAATAATGCTTTCAGTTGGCATGCTTGAATAACATGCTTAAATGGGAACCAGAGTTCTAGAAAGGAGAAAGAATCAAGTATTTCCATCATGAAGATCAATACCGTTTCAACAGTGAAATAAGCAAATAAAAAGTGAGAATTTTATTTTAAGTTGCAACCTGACCAAATGAATTCTTTAGTGACAAAACAACCTGTTCCACATAACTGGCGTTTAGATGGTCTAACCTGATAATAGAATATAACATAGAATTACTAAAGTAATACATGAATACTTGGTGAAATAGACCCTCTCCCTTGAATATCAATTCTCTCAGTTAAGCTTGTGATAAGAACTGGAAAGCAAGCAATTTTCTCATAAGAACTTGGACAAAATTTTAAAATGCTAGCAGTCTAAGTAATTGGCAGAGCACAAGATTTGGAAAACAAAGTGGTGGAAAAGAGGGCTGGATATTTATTATGAAGTATGAGGAGTCCGTCTAGAACTCCCAATAACATTCTTGATCCGCTTGGAGTTGAGTTTTGGGCAGGGTGAGAAAGTATTAATTTCCAGGATATACAAAGAAATCAGAAAGCTTAACATGAAAAAAGAAAAAAAAAATCAATAAATGGGCAAAGGAACTAAACAGACACTTCTCAAAAGAAGAAATATGTTCAACAAATATGTAAGAAATATGTTCAATATCCCTAAGCAATTAGAGAAATGCAAATTAAAACTACACTGAGATTTTACCTCACTCTAATCAGAATGGCAATTATTGAAAATACAAGTAACAATAAATGTTGGTGAGGATGTGGGGGAAAGGGTACACTCATACATTGCTGGCGGGACTGAAAATTGGTGCATCTATTCTGGAAAGCAGTATGGAGATTCCTCAAAACCTTGAAATTGAACCACCATTTGACCCAGTTATTCCACTCCTTGGCATATTCCCAGAGGAGTTAAAATCAGTATTCTATAGTGTTTTAGTCAGCTTTTTCACAGCTGTGACTAAAAGACCTGCAAAAACAATTAGAGGAGGAAATGCTTATTTGGGGGCTCATAGTTTTAGAGGTCTCAGTCTATAAACAGCCAGCTTCATTCCTCAGGGCTCCTGCTGAGGCAGAACAACATGGTGGAAGACGATGATGGAGAGAAGCATCTCACCTGATGATCAGGAAGCAGAGAAAGAGACTCTGCTCACCAGATACAAAACATATACCCCAAAGACACACCCCAGGGATGCACCTCCTTTAGCTACAACCTACTGGCCTTCAGTTACCACTCAGTTAATCCTACCAGGGAATTAATTCGCTGATTATTTGAAGATTCTCATAACCCAATAATTTCTGTCTAAACCTTCTTGCATTGTCTCACCTATGAGCTTTGGGGAGACACCTAATATCTAAACCATAACACACAGTGATAAAGCCACATCAATGTTTATAGCAGCATAATTTACAATAACTAAGCCATGGAACCAACCTAGGTCATCAACAGATGAACAAATACAGAAACTGTGGTATATATGCATAGTGGAATATTACTCAGCCATAAAGAAGAATGACTTTATGACATTTGTCAGTAAATGGATGGATCTGTAGACTATCATTCTATTTGAAAGAAGCCAATCCCAGAAACCCATAGGTCGAATGTTCTCCCTGATATGTAGATGCTAACCCACAGGAAGGGGTAGGGAGGGGAAGAGTAGAAGTTTATTAGAATAGACAAAGGGGAATGAAGGGATGGGAAAGGGATAGGAATAGGAATAGGAAATAGTTGAATGAATCTGATATAACTTTTGTATGTACATATATGAATACACAATAGTGAATCTCAACATTGTATACATCCACAAGACTGTAATCCTAATTAAAATAAAATAAAGCCCATGTTTGTATAAACATATGAAAATAGATTCTACTATTATATGTAACTAAAAAGAACAAAAAAAATTTAAAAAATTTAAATATGGGGATTAGAAACTAATATCATTTTAGTCTTTATTTGTCTAACTTTTTTAAATTCTCCTACGTTAAGATAAGGTCCTTACTCTCAGAAAGTGAACTGGAAGTTTTTAGGCATAAAGAGGCATTTACTATGAAATGGTTGGAGGAAAATCACATCTACTTCAATAAAGGATACAGAGAAGACATAAATAACTGGTGGATCTGGGACTATATGAGATTTTTTTTACTATCTTCGTAAATGTGAAATTTTGTAAAAATAAGAAGTACCCCACTTAAAGAATAAAGTGGTAAATGCTTAATTGAAATTTTCAAAGTTACAACTTATATAAAACAAAACAAAACTAATTTGGGTCTAATCTCTTTCAAAAATTATAGTACAATTTACCTATCATGATAGAACAGTCTCAAACTGACTTACATGGATTCCCTGATAGTGGCAACATGCTCACATGCCTGGGATTCCAGATCTATTAGAGGACTGAAGCAAAGTATTTGTTTTGGAGAATAGTCTCAAAGATAATGATTACTTAGCATAATTAAGAGTAAGTGATTCATACCCATTAAAAAGAGTGAGACCACTTACCTCTGGGAATACTTTCAAACCCTAAGGAGAAAATATCCCATCAAGATGAAGAAAGACACATATTTCTAAGTTGGCTGCTATAGTACTGCATGTGTCCAGTTAATTGAACTCAGCAGAAGGCTACTAAAAATGAGTTAGAGAAGGGAAATTAAAACACAGCTGTAGTATATGCTCTTTGAAACTGTGACCTGACCAGGCAGAACACTTCTACCTATACTAATTAAGATGGTATTATATGATTTAAATTTCATGAAAATATTAATAGCTGAACAACCACATTAGGGCTTATATTGTTTGGCTCTTAGCCCAATTCTGTGCACATAATTATTGGTTAATGCAAAACAATAAAAGTTACAAGTAGTCTTATCAGACTCAATGGATTTCTTAACGAAGTGAGTACGTAACAAGTCACTATTAAAACAGTTGAGATAGAAACCTCATGCTCTTCTCATTTAAGGTACTGGACTTGGAGGGTCAGGCCAGCATCTCATAAGGAGAAAGTTGGCACAACAACTTATTGAAGTACCTATTAAGTTTATGTTTTGTACTATAGGGAGAATAACAGTGGCTCTTTTAAAAAAACGAGTAGACTACAATCTGAGTACATACACTAAGGATTCTTCATCAAGTATTAATTGGAATGGATAATCTGGCAAGAATTAGGGTCTACTACTCAGAACAAGTCAAGTTTTTTTTCTGTCTTAGGATACTGATATTGCCTAAATACTTTCCTGTTGAAAAATAATTAGCTTTGAAGGGAATAATTAATGATCCTTGTAGAAAGTCCTGCAATTTACGAGTAAAAACTTGTCATCTTCTTCTGTACAGAAAGGGGAAATGTGACTCCAAAAGCAAAAGGCATTTTGCATTCCTAGGACTGCCTAGCAAAAGACTCAGCCTAAGTGAATTTCTCTGAAAACATCCTCTTGGTTTTTTTTTTTAGCTTAATAACCAAGCATAAATCTTCATAACAATGATAATTAGATGAAAAGAAGGCCACCAGTAAAAAATATATAATCTAGATAAAATGAGGATCATAATAATAGGTCCACAGTATGGGGACATTTTTCTCCTGTCTAGTCCAATTTTATAATACTAATTGATTTAGCAAATAGGTTTAATGTCTTAAAATATTTAATCTAAGTAAATAAAAAATAGATTTAAGACTTTGATTCAAAATTCACAGCTGTGTACATTATATTATCTGACCTGCTCAAAATTCAATGAAAGGAGAAATTACTTTATCAAATATTAAATTATTGATAACCATGGAAAACCAACCAAAAAAAGTACCCTTAAGAAACTATTTTGATTATTTCGGGAATATCAGAAACTGATATAAACAGAAATAGAAGAAAGAAATCATTCAGTTTGATATAGGAACAAAACATATCGAAGAATGATGATAGCATTACCTGTTTCTTTCCTTTTTTTTATATCATTTATTCACTTCCTTTCACTACTGCACTAATAACCACTAATACTACCTTGAATAGAAGCAGTGATTGTTTGATAGTACTGCTGTTTTGCTTGGTTTAGTTTGCTGCTTTTTTTTTCAAGGTATACTTTTAAAATATAAAATATGGTTCCCCCTGGCACAGTGGCATACACCTATAATCCCAGTAGCTTGGGAGGCTGAGGCAGGAGGATCCTGAGTTCAAAGCCAACCTCAGTAACTTAGTGTGACCCTAAGCAACTTAGTGATACCCTGTCTTAAACAAAATTAAAAAGGACTGGGGATGTGGCTCAGTGGTTAAGAGCCTCTGGGTTCAATCCCTGGTACCAAAAATAAAATATAAAATAAAATATAAATTTTCACTTTAGACCTGCATTCTTATTGTTCTAGTCAAAAATATTTTTAAATACATACTTTTTCATTCATCTACAGATTAAAAATGGATGTTGTTTAACTTCCAAACATTAGATATCTCATGGTTATCATTCTGTTATTGGGAATTTAATAATATACTGTTTAATGTCAAACTATTGAAATTTGTTTAGACTTACTTAAGATTAAGTATATGACCTGTTTCATGCATTTACACTAGGAAAAAACTTGGATTCTGAGGTTACTGGATGTAGTATTTTATCCATGTCAATCAAGACAAATTTATTTTTTAATGTTGTTCAGACCAATATCCTTATAGATTATTTTAGTTGAGATAGTTTCATCCTGTTTGTTCCTGTCAGAATTGTATAAATTGAGAATATGAAGGCAGATATCTTTACTAAGTTCAGAAGCTATCATAATACTATGCACAACTTAAAGATGTATTTCTTAAAGAAGTGCATTCTACAATATGTGTATGAGCAACAGGATATATAATTAGCTCTACAGGATTCAACTATCCTGTTAAATTCTCAGCATCAGTCATGAAGTGGAAGATGCAGAGAGTTATGATATTTTTGAAATTCACCTCAAAACACCGATGATTGAAAAATATTGGACATTATATCACAGATATTAAAATGCAAACATCTGATAAACTCTCCTTTAGACACCTTTGATGGTCAATCTTAGCATCAGAAATGACTAATAAACTAAGCATACTCATATGTCTTGATTCTTCATTGGTGCTTTATTGTGCTTTGGACAATTTCTATTTGGATTGTCTATTTTCATACATACAACACTAACCTAAAAAAATCCATTAAGTTTGACAATATCCAAAGTTGGTTTAAGTTATTTGTGCATTTGTATGGGCTTATAGAAACAGATTCAGGATATACATGGAGAATCTAAAAGGTACAAACATATACACTACAACATAGATATAACATTCTTCAGGAGGAAGGAGAAAACAACTGTGAATATAACTTTTGTGTTCTTAAAATATGTTGTTTACATTATTCAGCACATTTAAGTGCTAAATGACTCAAGTTTTTCAAAACCCCAAGAATAATTCTGAGTATAAATACACGGTAAGGTTAAAATTGTATATTCTTTAAATATTTAAATGGTATGAATCCACATCATGTACAACCATAGAAATGAAATGATGTACTCCATTTGTGTACAATGAATCAAAATGCAGTCTGCAAAAATGTAAATAAATAAAATAATTAAATAAAAAAAGACTAAAATAAATACCAGTTATTTTAAAATTATTATAAATGTGGTCTACTGTACTGTCACATAGGTATCATAAATATAATCAAATGTCCTTTCAAAAATACTCAAAATTAGTTATAGTTATTGAGTTAAATACTTATGGTGTTGTTTTGATTGTTACAGATATATTTAAATCTTCCTTTTGAAACATGCATAAAATAGCATTTAACATGTCTTTATCTCAGAATTTTCAACTCAATCATACTCTCAAAAATAAATATGTGTTTTGTAGTATGTTCAAAATTAAATTAGAGTTCATATTTTAGTAAATCTTCCTATAAAAATGCAATTAAACTTCTGGAAATTTACATTCTGGACCAATTTAACACTCAACCTGTGTATACTAAATGTGTATATAGCAAAAATGTTTTTATGTAAACAGGTTACCTATAAAATTGCACATTCAATAATTCTTGCAAATTCAACAGGCCAAATTTAAAATGTTGACTAGGTAAAAATTTTGAGGTGCTAGGGATACATTTGTAAAGGGAACAGAGTACTCTATCTTCAGGTAGCTTACTTTTTTATAGGGAGAAGAAAAAATAAATTAGTAAGTAAAATACATAGCATACCAGATGATAAAAAAACAATAAAACAATGAAGTAGGAAATGGGAGATGTGAAGTGACTCGGATATGTTGCAAATTTAATACAGTCAGGAAAGATCCTATTGAGAAAAAGGAATTGGATCAGGGATTTGAAATAAGCAGAGGAACAAGCTGGGTAAATATTGTAGCCAGATCATTCTATTGCAGGAGCCCTGAGGAGAGAGCAGCTAGAAGGTGATGAGCCTAGAGAGCACAGAGAGGAGAAGGTCATTGACAGCTTGGCTTCTCCTGTGAGGGAGGTAAGAAAGAGCGGAGGGCCACAAAGAAGGAAATTATGGCAGTCGTTACAAATGAATGGAACTGGAGACCATGATGCTAATTGAAATAAGCCAGACCCAGAAAATCAAAGGTTTTCTCTGATATGCAGGAAGTAGCCCAAGCCCAAGGAGAAGTGAAAAGAAAAGGAAGGGGACTCCATTAAAACAGAAGAAAGATCAGTGGAGTTAGAGGAAGGGGATTGAGAGGAAGGTGGGAAGGACAGGATATGGGAAAAGAGTGGAATGAATCTGCTGGAGCTTCCCTGTGGATATATATGAAGATACCACAGTGAATCTTACCTTTATGTATCCACAAGGTACTAATTAAATAAAAACTGTAAGTACATAGCAGATCAGTAGAGCAGAAGGAAGGGAACAGGAGAAGGGAAGAGGGGAGGGAAATAAGAAGTACTGAGGACTGAATTAGAGCAAATGATAGTCTATGCTTTATAATTTTGTCAAAATGAATCCTAATGCTATGTATAATTAAAAAGAGTCAATAAAAATAAAATAAAATAAAATAAAATGTTGGGGGCTATGCCATATGGACTACGCCAAGATGGCGCCTGACAAGAAGTTGTTTTGATCACATCTGCGGTGAGGAAGTCGGTTAACATAGACACTCAGGTGCTTTATCATTGGCCGTATTCAAGTGAGTCCACGCACACAACATGTGCACATGTGTTCCTGAGTGCTCCTGCTCGTGCCTGCTCGTTTTGACCTTTGCCGTGATTGGGCAGCTGGCTCCTCGCCTGATCTTTGCTTAACTGGCATGGCCCTACCCTCCGCCTCCTGGAGGGAATGTAAGTGGGCAGTAGGCAGAAGGCAGAAGGCAGAAGGCAGATGGCAGATCACAGAGCAGAGGACTAAGAACACACCTCTAGGTCGCAGATCACAGATCGCAGTACGCAGGACGCACCACTAAGAAGCACCTCTGACAGACAGCACCTTTAGTTCTCAGGATGCAGGATGCACCTCTAAGAAGAAGCAGCAGAACTCTAAGAAGAAATAGATCTTTGAAAGCGTAGCAAGCCTCTTTCTCTAAAACTCCCTCTCGAAGCCTCTCTTCCTCTAACATCAAGCAAGCCGCTCTTCCTCAATAAGCTAGAGAATAAGCAAGCAAGCAAGGAAGCAGCTCAGGAATAGAAGTAGTTTATTTCCAGTCCATCTCCGATAAATACCCGCGAGATTGTTGCCGCAGGTGGTAACAAATATCCGCGGGATTGTTGCTGCGGGCGGCGACAAATAAAATAAAATGAAATAAAATAAAGAGCAAGAGAGGTTTGATCTAACAAAAAGGACAAATTGACTACATTTTTGTGGAATAGACTATGAGTAATGGGCAAGGACTAAAGCAGAAAGACTGGCCATTATGCTATTGTATTTATTCGAACAAGACCTGCATTTTAGCTAACAAGGTTACCATATTTCTTAAAGTAAATGACAGCATTTTCCTGATTTGCTGTGTAATGAGAAAGAAGACAAAGTTTTTGGCCTAAGAAGCTGGAAGGTTAGACTTTCTATGTTCTGGGAATGGAAAGACAAACCCAAACTGGTTTTTGAGAAGAAAGATCAGGAATAAGATATGGATATTTTAATTTTCAGAATCTTATTCTACATCCAGATGCAGATACCAGTCTCTTAACTTCCATGTCTTGAGCTCCAAGAGGTTAGGAGATGAGAAGGAATTCTCAACTGACACTGAAAAAGAGTGTCCAGTGAGAGTAGAGGAAAGTCAGGGCAGGTAGGTGTCCTGGAGGAGAAACTGAATGGGTAAGTGGGTGAGAAGGAAGGAAATGCAGAGACTTTGGTGTATGGATACACAGAATATTTTATAATAACTGGGGTAAAGGCAAAAGAAAGGGGCTTAGAAGTATGCAGATCAGTTATGTGGTGTTGGGAATTTAGGGAATTTCTCTTCTAAGTGTGTGCATTTTCTCATATAAACAGAAAAATGTCATCAGGTAAGAATGAAGATTGGGGAGGTAGCATTGGAGATTTTAGTGGAGAGAAAAGGATGTGAAAGAGACTTCAATCACAGTGGAAGGATACAGAAAGGGTGGACTGTTAGTGTGACTGCTCTTCATGACCAAGACACAGATTTGGAAGAGCCCTCTCAGGAATACAAAGTGCAGAGTGTGGTTATTCACTTGAAAAAAAGGGAAAATCTTTTATTGAGATAAATATACAACTTTATTGATGCGGAAAATAACTGCTCCACATTTGGACAGTCATTTTATCCTTGTTTAGAGAAATGTCCAAATTTTATTTTGTTCCTTCTTTGATATTTTATTTATTGGAAATACTGATAACCTAGGAAATGAGAATTAAATTGGAGTTCTGGAGAAAATTCAAATCTTCTAGCATGAACACATACTATGCAGCAACAAATTAAAAAAATATTAAGTATTGAGCTCCTGATATGTGCTAGAAATCTAGGTAACATTTACATAGGGAAATTAATGAATAGGAAAAATACTCTAGAAATAATAAGTCTCATCTTTTTCAATTTCCAGATTCCTAATCACCTTATACTATATAAACAAAAAATACCAATCAAATATATTATTTGAGATGCTCTGGCAGTAAATATTTACATGTTGTCTAAAAGTGGTTACAATTCTAATATTGTATTAAAAATTGAGCATCTTAAGTAATTGAAAGTTGGAATTTTTTTTTTTTTTTTTTTTTTTTTTGGACCAGGTATTGAACCCAGGGACACTTAACCACTGAGGCACATCCTCAAACATGTTTTATATTGCTCAGGGTGTTGCTAAATTGCTGGGCGGGGTTCGAACTCAAAATCCTCCTGCTTCAGCCTGTGAGTTGCTGGGATTACAGGTGTATGCCACCATGCCTGTCTGGAAATTATTTACAATGAAAGGAAACATTTAATCAGCAACCCTATCTAAACAGTTTTACTTGTCTTTTATCTGTAAACCTGGAGATGTCATCGGAAATCTTGATCAAAACATACTTTGACAGAAAGAAAAGACACTCAGTACCCTTGTTTCATTCATCTTGGTATGGTTTCCATTTTGATGGCCCACTGTCTGTTGTTGCCCCTTTGTAGTGAATAGCATGAGGTCACTGCTTTATTCTGTCTTTTGAAGTGAAGTTTTCTTTTAGACTCTGGTTTTTGTAAACTTTCCTTATAACTATTTGCATTTTTATGGTGATATATTGCTTAGGTTTGTTATAAAAACTGGTTTGTTTTTTTTTTTTGTAATCACATATGAGAAGTTGTCTTTTAATCAATTAAAACAGTTTTTAGAATCACAAAAAAGAACTGTTTTATTTTTAAACAAACAGCTAGCTGCACAAACATTTGAAAATCAATTTAATAGTGTTTGCTTTTCTGTGCTTTACAGACGCTGTCAGAAAAGACAAAGGCAGTATAAATGCATTTGTTCTAAAGCTGGGGAGTAGATAAATAGAATTGGAGTTGGCCTTTCCAATGTTCTGTCTCAGAGAGTTAATTAAATGCTTGTTTTGTTTTCTTGATCTGATGGTAGGTGGTACACATATTGTTCCTTTTTTAAAAAAAAAAGTTCCACCTGTAAATGTTTGAGAGGGAGAAAGATGAAGATTAAAGCACTTTTTCCTTTTCCAACTCTCAGAGAGTTGCTGTGCTACAAATAAAGTTCAAAGAATCATTTTAAGAAGTGACAGGAACAGAGAGAGCCACAAATTCAGTAGTATTTTGAGGAATGCGCTAAAATGATCAGTTTCTAAAAAGATATCTTTTGTTTTGAACTCCACCTTCAACCTTAGTTACCTTTGTTTGGAATTATTAAGAATGCCTCTCTTATAATTATACCCCAAATGTTGTTTTTGGTTTTAGCTCTGTTTTACTAGGTTTTACGAAACAAGTTCACCACAGTAGGCTAAGACATAAATTTTAGCTAGCTAACAAATTTTAATCAGTTTTGATGAAACCTCCTTGATTTTACCTGTAAAGTCACAAGGCACAAATTATTTCAATTTATAAAATATGAAATTGATCATACATTTAACCTATTTTTATCAAGCATTTGTTGTGTGCCAGTATTTATTTTTAAGTTCCTATGGCCTAAAATATTGAATGTGAGTTTAATAGGGAAGGTTGTTCCTGGTGAAAGAACAGTATGAGCCAGGATACAGAGACATTACAGTACCTGAGATGTAGGGAAAATGGCAGATACCTCAAGGTGGTTGAAACATGGAATATAGAATTGTAAGAGGATTATGGAAAAAAGACACTAATTGAAAAATTATATGCTAAAGAATTTGAATCTTATGAGCTAAATGGATCCAAAAGAGTTTTTAAAGAACTTTCCATTTCCCAAACAGACAAATTTATCTTATAGAAAATCAAATCAAATAGCTTTGTGCCTGCTTCCTATAATGGGGAAGACTGCAGACATGTTAGAAAACTCATTTGGAATAGTTTGGAAAAGGTTTTATGGTAACATTTTTGAAATGCTGGTAGAAAGTAGAGAACAGACTTCTCAGAAGTCTATCACAGGTATGATTTACTGATACATTGCCTGTGCCAAAAGAAAAGAGAGAAGCAGCTTTGACTTTGACCTTAAGTCAGAAAAATAATCATTGAATAGAATAGAAACATAATTTGGAAGTAATGATTAAGAACTTGATTTGTGACACACTGTAATTTTGTTTCTGTCCACTGATAGGTAAGTAGAAATGCAGGTTGCACTTCAGGATAAAGTTCTGAGCAAAATATATGGAATTTACTTACTGTCATTGAGACGTAATCAAAACTACAAAAAGTAAATCAAACATAGAGGAAAATAAGATATAAGAATCAAATAATAGAGCTCAATTTATCTAATGAATAGATAGAGGAAGAGGAACAAAAAATGGAATTCAAATGTTACCAGTTAGCAAGATAGGCAGGGTAGCAATGTACCATAAGAGCTAAGGAAGGACACAGCTTCAAGAAAGACATTGTCTTGAATGTTGCCAAAGAATGCAACCAAGTGCTATAAGGAAAGGAAATCACTCATGAGTTTTAGGAAGGATAGTGTCCTCAATAGACATAGATTATCATTAGACTTGGACCAGAAGTTTGAATATAGCACATGAGTAGGAAGAGTAAGATGAAGTTCATGCAGCATTTAGATGACCAGAGACAGGCTGGGGGGGATAGAGATAGAAAATAATTAAACAGTAGAAAAATAATTAAATAGTAATACCAGAAGATTAAGAAACAAACATAACTAGCAATCTGCTGTTGCTTGCATATTCAGCATTCCTTCTTTTTTTCCTCTAATGAAGAAACATCCTTCTAATCCTTCTATTGGCAAATGGTAAAATGGTTCCTTCCCCACTGTTCATCCTGTGGGATTCAGAAGTTATTCTAATGCAGGGGACACTGGCAAGCTCAGGGAAATTGGGAGTTCTTTATTTTCTTCGACAACTGACTGGAGGATAAGTCTGAAGGCCAGGTCTCATGTGGAGCTAGACCACATTTGGTGGCAGCTGGTTTGACAGTCACAGGGATGAGAGTGACGTCATGGAGGAAAATATGTAATTTTTTGAGCCCTGGATGCAGTCAAGTCTAAAACTAATGTTTCTTTGGTCTTTTCAAATTTTTGCATCAGGAAATTTATGAAACTAGTTTGTGTTTTGTCACTTACAAACACTGGAATCCTGATAATATAGGTTAATGCCAAGTAGCTACTGTATAAATAGTAGAATACACAACACCAGGAAAGTGCAATGGTGAGAGTAAGTTCATAGATGAGAGAGGAGATCCAATTATCAGCAGGAGGGAAATAGAGCCTTGAAGAGAAATAAGAAGTATTTCTTGACAAGAAATAGTCTGAGGGGATTAAAAAGGTGAAACAAAGTTTCCATGTAAAAAAGTTAAAGGGAAGGAATATAAGTTTATAAAACAGGGTTTAAATCAACATTTGCAGAATGATTAAATAACCAGTTGGCTAATTCACTCCAACCAGTCAACTCCTCTATTCTGGGGAGAAAAATCCCTCAATTCTGTGGGGAAAACTCCTCTCAAACAAGTAATTTGATGAATTTTGTAGCATCTAGACCTATTTTGATTCATGAGATAAAGATACAATTTAGTTCAGTAAGTAAAGGCATGTTTAGTTTAATCAAATTCTTTGTAGCCTTCATACTACTCCCCACCCTCCCCTTTCACATACATATAGGACTAAGTTTTTGGAGATATTTTCTTATGTTTTCATTTCTGGAAAATGAGAAATAAATATTTTAAAAATAATACACCTGATGAGAACTCTGTTTCTTACAATGCCAATAATTTTGGAATTAAATAAGGAAGTATAATAAGAAATTGTATGTGGATAAAATGACAAATTAATTATAAATTCTGATGCTGCAGAGTAGAATGGAGTTCACTTTGAAGTACAATGAAAGATCATTGCTTGAATAGCATATGGGGAGGATGAGTTATGCAAGAGGAACTTTGGAATTATGTGGACTGTACTTATCACTTTGATTTTATAGGTAGAACTACATTTTAGAAGAGGAAATTTAACCATTTATTAAATTGACATCTTTGTGACTGGAATCATGGATATAGTTCTTGTTCAGATCTATTTATTTACAGTCAAAGCTGCTCCTTGGAAATTTGAGAGTCCATGTTATTTATCATATCCCTTAATATCTAGTAGTGCAGTCACTCAAAATTTTGAAATGTAAATATGAACTTTATCATGAAGAAAGGTTCTTTTTATAACTGTCTGAGGATGGGAAAAGAGAAAAAATAAGTTGACTTTGGTGCTAGACTGGTAATGTCAGAAATAGCAACAGTGGGTCATAAGGGCAGCTTTTCTGGAGGTTTTTAAGGACAAATAGGCAAGTTGCTTAGAAGAGGCACAGGAATGGTCCTGTTCCAGAGGTCAGAGAAAGCCCCGAATGACGCCTTCGATTCTCTGACATACAGAGGGAGGGAAAATTTTAAGCTAAGACAATAGAATACTTGCATTAATTACTTGTATTCATGGTTGTAGAGAATCCATAATGCCAATATTTCTTCCATTAGTTAGATGTCTAATGAAATGAGTGACCAGAAGTCTTCCCCTAAAAGGACTGTAAGACAGAAACTTGCTGTGAAGCCCTAGTGAAAATTAATGTGGCTGCACCTACTCCAGAGCTGGTTTCCATCCTTGCCTAGAACTGTTGCCTGGGGTCAGGAAAGATTTGACCTGGTGGGGAACACTGCAGACAGAAGATATATGACTGCTGAGACTCCCACTACTTAAAGAAAAGAACTAATCTGTATTTTCACAAAACGCCCTCATTTGCTAGTAAAATTATTATTGTTTAACATTGTGTCATTTTATTCTTTTAAGTTACCTTGTAAGAGAAACCTTTACAAATAAATTTAAATAAAATAAAACAAATTCAAACAATACAAGGAAGAATGGGATTATACTAGCTTTTAATACCATTTTAAATACAAATTTAAATAAGGCATGTGTGGCCTTAACCCAATCTAATTTGCTCCCAAATTTCATGAGCACAAGCTTCTCCTTATGCAAATTGTTATAAAATTCTTCTAAGGATCTTCTCAGTTCGACTCCACTCCTGACTTTGTTCCTGCTGCCTGAAGTATCCTTTTTCTGCTCATCTACTGATTCACTACATATTTATTACAAATCTCTCGCTCACATACACATGTGTGTGCACATGCACATACACACATATGCACACACATACACTTACCCTGTGACTTTTATGATCTAGGATTGCAAATAATATATTCAGGGCCAAGTGCCACTCTCTCCAACCCTTGACATCTATCAACTGTGGTAGACCTTCTGATCCTGGAAACAACTTCACAGTTTTCCCAACCCTGTACTCCAGTGAGCTCCTATAGTTCAAAAGGACATGGAACAGGGATACACCAGAATAAAATAATTGCTTAATCAAGCACAAAAATATGATACAGGAGTGCTTATACCTGGGCTTTTTCATGCTGACAGTTTTTATGGGGGGGTGTGTTTGAATGGAGACTGCATTCACTGAAACAGGTAACACAGAGTAATTGGTTTGGAGTAGAAATGGGAGGATGTTAGAGATAGCTTTGAAGTATGATTGCATCATCCCAGTAGACACATGCCAGTAGCAATTGGATATCCATCAATTGGATATTCATTTTTGAAGCCCCCATATGAGTTCTAGTTGCAAGGACATATTTGGGAGTCCCCTGAGTGTCAAGTAAAGATAAAACCATGGATATGATTGAGGTTGCCCAGAAATCATGCAATATGAGAAGAAGAAATGGACAAAGGCAGAAGCTTGCATCACTCTCCTGACATTTAAAGGGACCAAGGGAAAACACACATGTATGTGAGATTAAGAAGTGACAGCAATCAAAGGAAACACAAGGAGAGGCTAAACAGAGATTGAAGCCTCAAACCGAGGGCAGTGTTCAGAGTCGTATGTCAAAGTAAGTAAGCCCAACTGAAATAAGAACAGAAAGTATCGCAGGCTTTGGCAATATGAAGGGCATTGGTGTTGTTCAATTACAATGGCATACAGGGTTCAAGAGAGAGATTGAATTAGGTTAAGATACAGAAAGAACAAGGAGTGAAGTCTACTTTTCAAAGATGTGTTCTGAAATAAAACAATTGAAAGGCAGGGCAGAAAATGAAATGTAATGGGTCCAACCTGAAGTACTTTTTTTTTTATTTGGAGGAAGACTGGCCCTGTTCATGTTTATGTGATCATAAAAAGGTGTCTGTTAGTAAAGCAGACGTAGATATATGACAGGGTCTGTTTTATTCAGTTTTCTGTTGCTGTGACCAAAAGACCTGGCAAGAACAACATAGAGGGAGAAGAGTTTATTTTGGCTCATGGTTTCAAAGATTCAGTCCATGGTCAGCTGACTTTATAGATCTGGACTCAAGGTAAGGCAGAAGGTCATGGTAGAGAGAAGCAGTTCACAACATGATGGCAAGGAAGCAAAGAAAAAGCTCTGCTCACCAGTAACAAAATATAAACCCCTAAGACATACCCCCAGTGACTTACTTCCTCTAGCAACACCCTACCTGCAGATAGTTATTGCCCAACTAATCCGAATCAGTGGATTAATCCACTGTTTGAGATATTCCTTTCATAATATAATCATTTTATTTCTTAAAATTCTTTTAAAAAATATTTTTTTTGTAGGTAGACACATACCTTTATTATATTTATTTGCACTCTACTACTGAGCTGAAACCCCAGCCCCCTCTGAAAATTCTTGTGTATGATTTTTGGGGGGATACCTCATATCTAAGCCATAACAGGGTCACTGATATAGTTAGGGTATGAGGTGTCCTCCAAAATCTCCTGTGTGAATGCAGGGATGTTCAAAGGCAAAATGATTGGATTGTAAGAGTTAAAACTTAGTCTGTCCATTCTAATTTGAATGGACTACCTAGGTGGTTACTGTAGGCAGGTGGGATGTAGCTGGAAGAGGTGGGTCACTAGGAGCGAGGCCTGAAAGGGTTCATCTTCCCTTTAGCCTCTTCCCTCTCTTTCTGACCGCCAGGAGAGCAGTACTCCTCTACCATGCCCTTCTGCCATGACCTTAGGCCCAGAGCAATGAGGTTGGCCATCTAAAGACTGAGACCTCTGCAACTGTGAACCCTGAAAAAAGTCTTCCTCCTCTAAGTTGTTCTGGTCAGGCATTTTGGTCAAAACCGTGAAAAGCCGACTAAAACAGTTACTGATATAAAGCTAGATTTGAATAGCAAGAGGGATATGGAAGGTAGGTATGCACATAGGTCAAAATTAAAAAAAAAAAAAGAAAAAAAAGCCAAAAAAATAAATGACAAAGATTTGGCTATTGGTCTATGAGATGAGGCAATATTTTCTGCAGAAATTGCCATTGTTAGTGGAAGAGGATAACTGTTAGTTTCCCAGGGTTTCCTTAACAATTTACCCCAAACTTGGTAAATTAAAATAATGAAAATTTATGGTCTTACAGTCTGGGAACAGAAGTTCAAAATTAAGATAGCAGGTTTGTATTCCCTCTGAAGTCATTAGGGAGGATCCTTCCTTGTTTCTTCCAGCTCTGATGGCTCCTGACTTTCCCTGATTTGTGTTTATATAACTCTCATCTGTTCCTCCTCCATCTTTATATGACCGTCTCTCCATTTCCCTGTGTGTCTTTCATATGAACATTTATCTTTCAATTTAGAGCAAGAACCTACATAGATAACAGTATGATCAGCTCTCTAGATACTTTGATATCTGCAAATAATCTTTAGAGAAAAGGTCACTTTTACAGGCTTCCAGGGTTAGGACAGGGACATATCTCTTTGAGGTTCACCATTCATGCACTATAATATCTAATGGATTCTATTTCAAGATAACAGATTTGAATACATTATTTTGTTGTTATCCTCACACATTCAGTTCTTAGACATAATTATGTATGAGGTGATAGATACATCAAATAGTCTGATTTGATTATTATACAATGTATACATATGAAAATATCACATAGCATAAATATGAATAATTATGTATGATATGCCTTTAATTCTAGAGTTTAAAAGAGATTGAGGCAGAAGGACTGCAAGTTCAAGGCAAGCCTAGGCAACTTAGAAAAACCTCTCTCAAAAATAAAATAGAAGTTTTTATAGGTATCATATATATAGGATGATGGGACATAATGGGTTAAACACCTAAAGAGTCACTCTAGATGAACCAGAAATGCTAGAGAATCCTCAAGAAGCAGAAAGCAAAAAGAACAGTAAAAATCCCCAGAGCAAACCATGTTCCCCATGATAAAAGAGCAGTTATCAACTGATCTGCGAAGAGAACCTGAAACTAATAATGACCAAGAGGTGGGTGAACAGGGACTAGGCAGTGTTATTAGTAATGTTCTCAAGTTAGAGCTGTCAGGTAGTTTCCCTTTGTGCCCAGTCATGGAAATCTTTCCAGATAGAATAGTAAGTGAAAGAGTTCAGACAGGAGAGGCAGGCATGAGTCCTGAACAACTAACAACATTTGGCTGGAGTCCCCTTGCTCAGGAAAGCAAATGCTAAGGGATGGCACTTTCTTAAAGTCAAAACATTATAAGCCAGATACCAGTTCACACATGTCCCCCTGGACAAAAAAGAGGAAATAGACAGGACAAAGTGGACTTCTCAGATCATAAGACACATGCATAAGTAAGCAGCAAGTATCAAGCAGAACCATGAGAGACGGAAAACTGGATAAATGGAAAATGGACACGTGTCAAGTTAGCACACAATAGTTTTTAAAAATGCATTTTAAGTATCAATATTAATGTTCACAGAGAGATTAAGAGGACATCACACCAACACAGACTAAGCAATGGTAAAATAATAAATTATTAGGGATTTTTGAAATGTAAAATTATAGTTATGTGTGGGATCCCTTCTAAGAAAGGCTTCATGAGGCAATTTCATCTGTCTTTACACAAACCTAGATGGCACAGACGTATCACTAATGTAGCCTCCTGATGCAATCAGGAAGAAGAAAATACTAGAGGTATGCAGCTGCTGCCAACTTAGTACAGCAATTTATAGTAAACATTTTTTAAATAAAAAGAAGGATTACATTCTAAAATAATTATAAAACTGTTGTATAGTAAATAATGCAAATCTGGAATGTACATGTGTATTATCATTATCAAATATTATGTACTATGTGTAATTGTATTGCTATACTTTCATGTGACTTTCAGCACAGGTTTGTTTACACGCAGCATTACCACAAGCACATGAGTGATTAACTGTACTACAACTTCACAGGGGCTGCATCACCCTTGTGGAGGGATTGTTCAGCTCCATTATAATCTTGTGGCACCACCATTATTTATGGGGTTTACTGCTGAACCCCATGGTATTGAACTCCAAAGTGTTGTTAAGCAGTGTATGACCGTGTAGTTGCTGAAATTAAAACACAAAACAGAACGGTTATATGGGCTAAAATAGAAGAGGGACACAGCTAATGAGCACATATGGCACCCAGAGAACCAAACCAAGGAATTAACTCATAACGTGATTCTGAAGGTCACAAAGATGGTGTGAAAGAGAGATGGGAATGGATGAAAAACTTACACGGCTCTGTAAAAGTAACTGTGAATGGAGTAAGGGCAAGGGCTCAGATATCAATCACTGTTCTCAGCACCTGAGATATAGTAATTTATTTGAACCTGACAATAAGTATCTTAGAAAGGAGAAGGCAATTAACTCACTCCAGGTCACAAGACCAGTACACGAAAAAGCCAGGATTTGGACCTGAGCAATCAGGCTCAAGAGGGTATGCCCTTAAACATTATGCTAAACTGCCAGAGCATGAAAATAATGAGCTTGGATTGGAAGCATCATTGAATAAATGATCTCAGAGGAACTCCCACAACTGAAGAAAAGACATACGACTTCTCTGAGAGCAAAACCACTAACGAACAATAAAACAACCCAAAGTGACAAATGATCCAACTTTACACAGTAGGGTTCCCCTCTTTCTTTAGGGTTCCAGGCTGATCAACAAAGTGAATGAGGAGGAACCATGTATGTTTTGGTAATAATGCTCATGACATTTTCATTTCTTTAAAAGACTTTCTAAAACCTTTTATTTCTTTAATAATAAGTTACATAGGAAATGGTATCTAAATTTTACTCTTTCACTTTCTAAAAGTATTTTCATTAATCAGCATAAAAAAATAAATACGAATATTATGCTATAATGAACCAAGAAAACGAGAGTGAAATGAAATTCACTCTCAAATGAATAATCTATAGAATGCCACATCTCACTGTAAATAGGTGTATATTTCTGCTAGAAATATTTACTGGTATTTGATTCTGTAATTAAAGAGTGTTGCCCTGCCTATGGAAACATCATTTATTCAGCATATCTGACTTTTCCTAAAGTATGTTTTTAGAATTAAACTATGCAGCCAAAATATAAACTATTATGCTGTTATTGTACATAGTCTCACTGATAAAGCTAAATTTTCATTATTCATTAGCCCAGGGAAGAGAAATCTAGAGCCACGAAGTGAGGGAAAAAAGATATATTTTGGTAACATATTGTTGAAGGTATGGGCTGACTTCATGAGATACCAATGTTTGTAAAGTGAACCTAAAAATATGTAGAGCTTCTCAACTGAAAGAGAAAGGGTGATGAGACACAAAGCGTACTAGTTCTTCTCATACATAAAGGGCAATGCTGTCAGCATAGTTACGTGTGCATATTTTTTCAATGCAACAAATTCTGGGTATTGGGCAGATGATGAAGTTAGGATTTAGATTAGGTTTATAAGAGATAAAGCTATAACAAGAACTAAAATGTTGTGATTTCTCCCTCAGTATTCTTTATGCCACCCCAGACTTTGGTTCTGAATGGAAATCGAAAGTTAAAGTTTACCCTTTTATCTACTATGATAAATGGGTTTTTAATGCGCAGGATAACACCAGTTTGGATTGTATTATGATTTTTGCTTTGTAAATTGATGAATTTACATGCAAATAATATCTGTTCATGAATTTTGGGGGCTTCTCTTTTAGCTTTTTATGATCTTTTGTTTTTCTTGTGAGTCGTCTTCTTTGTATGATGGGGACACGTTTCTGTAGCACAGAAATTATCTGGGAGAACTTGTCTGGTGACCACATGGATTTGGTATTACAACGAGAGATTTTAAAAGTTGTTTCAATTATTGTGATGGTGACAAGACCATCCCAGCTTGCTGCTTCTTTTGGAATCAATCTGGGTTAGTGAGTTCTTAAAATTTATTAATTTTATATAAGTTGTTTTTTGTGTATGTACTGGGGATTGAAACCAGGGGTGCTTAACCATAGAACCACGTCCCCAGCAGCCCTTTTTACATTTTATTTGAGACAGGATCTCTTTGAGTTGCTTAGAACCTCACTAAGTTTCTGAGGCTGACTTTGAACTCATGAGCCTCCTGCTTCAGCCTCCCTAGCCACTGGGATTACAGGCATGTGCCACCGTGCCCAGTTTTTCTAAGTTTTATATGAGTTTTTGCATGTATGGAGTTTTTCATAATATTCTGTATTAGTTGTATAATATCAATAGCATCTCTAGTCATATCTTTTTCATCTTTCAACTTAGGATATTTTTCTTTGTTCCCTTTTTAATAAATTACCCAAGGTGAATAGCTTCTTCAAATAGACCTTGTTTGCCTCTGTTGGTCCTTTCTGTTACCCTTTTCAGTAAATTTTACTTTTATATTTCTTTTTTCCTATCATTGAATTATCGTCTTTTTTTGTTGCTGTTGTACATTTGTTTTCTTGTGTTGGATACATAGCATATTAACTTTTACCCTTATTTTTGTTCATTTTATTTTCTACTTCGTGACACAGTTTCCCTGTTGTACTTTGTGACTCTTGTCCATAAGTCTTTTGTTTCCCTTAGAACATTAACTTGGGGATTATGTGAGGGTGAAGTTTAAGTTGCCATTCTTCTAGAGAATGTTCATGTCGGTCTGTGTAATTTGCCAGGTGCAATTTTAAA
The DNA here is from genome assembly GCF_902686455.1 of Sciurus vulgaris. Classification (NCBI taxonomy): domain Eukaryota; kingdom Metazoa; phylum Chordata; class Mammalia; order Rodentia; family Sciuridae; genus Sciurus; species Sciurus vulgaris. The sequence goes on from NC_136468.1 coordinate 53,835,621, forward strand.
ATAAATAACTTGGAAATGCTTCATGTCATAAAGATTGTGAAGTGCACTGTAAACTGTTGAGAAGAACTTAATTCTCAGGCTGATTTTCTTTTTTCATCTCTCCAGCATCAAGGTGACATAGATACTCTTTGCAATGTTTTTGGGTTCTACTTTGTTATACTTTAATTTTGCCTTCCTCCCCCACCTGCCCAATGCTGAGGATGTTGAGGATATAAACCTTATGACCCAGGTTTATCTTCTTGATTTGGGCAGTCCCTAATCTATCTTTCATCTCTCTGTCTTATGAAGTTTTTATTTTTATTTTTTTAAATAGGTCAAGAGTTTCAGAATTCCACAAATTCTTCCAGTGTAGATGATCTTTGACCCTCATTTCTTACTGAAGCGTTATACCTTCCTTTTTACAGTTTTTGTTTCTGTGCAATTTAAGCAATGAATTTCATCCATCATTATCCTCAGAAATGGTACACAGCATATCTATAAATACATATCTGAAAAGGAAGTACTTAGCAAGATTTTAAATATCAATATCTGAAAACCAAAGCATAGTATAATATTAAAATAGATATTGTTGGCAAAGCACTTAGCAGAATGTTTCACATGTAATATGTTTTGGAGCATTTTATCTATACAAGAAAAACAGAACTGAGATATGGTACTTGTTGGATCCTCTATTCACAAGCTACACTACAAATTCTGATAGATACACACATCACTCTGGATTTCACAACTATTAAACACCACAGATTCTACAATGCTGAAAAGAGCATTATGAATATGCAGAGTTGTGTTGTATTTACATTACCTATGAAATTAAAACAGTTTAATAAGATTATATTTTAAATTTGGTTTTCTTCCTTTCAACCACATTGTAGAAAAGCAAAAACACTGAAGCAATATTAAGAGTTGTAAATAAGAGCTGTTATCTCTTTTCCTCTGAAGTTATAAAATGCATATGTTGGATATGGTGAAAGTGTAAACACTTTTCACTTTAGATTTTCTGTATTTAGAAGTGTAAAGCTGCCCTTGACATTTTACCTTTGAGTCATTGATTCCTAATTTACATCTTCAGTGTATATTTACCATGTGAATGTTTGACTCCAAGACTCTGAGATAAATACAAGTTGTATATTTAACAGCAATAGAAAATTGAATTTAAAAAGCAAAAAAGAAATAAAAAGAACTTTTTCTTACACTTTAGTTTAACACAAATTGGGTTGTATTCCAAGTTTCACTGGAAAAATATGTCAGAAATATACCTTCGTTTATGTTTCCTTAATTGTGAAATTATCTGATTTCTGAAATAATCAGCTTTTTAACATTCATACAACCTCTTTTCTTATTTTGTACTGTTACAGGAAAAGGACATCCTGGTAAATATGAATGTCTTGAATGTAAGTATGTGTCATGCCATATTTTAGACATTCTACATTTAAAATTTTTGATTTTTTTCAGTAATTCAATTATAGCTGAGAATCCTGCTTTTTGAGTGCTAAAATAGCAATCCTACTGATAAGCCAGCATTATATATTTTTATAATATGTACACCTGGAGAACAGCCTTATCATTTCAATGTTTTCTCAAAAGTGCTAATAAATTGTGTCCCCATATGTTTTCTTAAATGTTTAGCTGACTATGAATGATTCATTTTCTCATTTGTAATAGCCTGACCTAATTTATGTTTTAGTCACACATTTAAGTTTATTCATAAAGGCCAATTTTTACAATATCAAGAGTAATAAAAGAACTTGTTTTAATTAATTAAGAAATAATTTTATAAAAAACCAGGTGTTTATATTAGATGATTAATGCCAAATGGTGAAAAACTACCTGAGTGTGTTTTGTAAAATCAACATTATTCTTAGCATCTATGAAAAAGAAAAGAAGAATCTTCTCTCAAATAACATTTTAATAGCCAAGTGTCCCAACACATGTCAATATTTTGGAAGATTACTATCATATTCTCAATATTAAAATACATCTGTAGCTGGCAGATTTTACTTATGATCTTTTTAAGAGCTATACAAGTAACTTCAATAATGATCAAGGACAAAAGAAGCTGTCCATATTACCCAAGAAATACAAAGTACTATAATACTAATACCATTTACAACCATGGGTACCTTGAATTTTATAATCTGTGTCTTTTTTACAGTCTTTTGATCACTCCTAAATGTCAAAACAACATCTGTAGCACTGGTTAAAGTCTGGTGAACATTCTACTATGGGTATGTGTGAATGTAAATATAGTAAAAATTCCTTAGCTTTTTTTGTTTGTTTGTTTTTAATCCATAATCAAGCAGATTGACTACTTGGCAAAACAGTCTGATTTTACCTTGGTTCACAATTATATATTTATTTGTGGATCATAAAATCTAAGTGCCATATATGAAAGTAAAGTTGGAATTAGAAGGAGATTTAGAAACCTGGTGAGATCATATCATCATACCATGATACACATCCAGTCCAGCAATGCTCATAATATCTCTGAGGACTCAGGACTGTTCTATAGCAAAGCTTGGCTGTTAACTGTCACTTTGGGGGTTTTCTTCCTCCTACAAAGATTTTAAAATAGGTAGAGGGGAGTGAAGGGAGGGGAAGGGGGATGGGGGTTAAACACACATTATTACCTCATGCATGTGTGAATGCATGATGGATGTGATCCTACAATATGTACAATCAGAAAAATGAGACATTTTACTCCATTTATGTATGATTTATCAAAATGCATAAACACATTCTATTGTGTATAATTAATTAGAACAAATTAAAAAATTGAATTAAAAAATTTTATATATGATCATCATAAATGAGATGATAGTTCTACCTATTCATGGAAAAGTTAATGAGAAAAGATGACAAAATACTTTTCAAAATATTTCACTCTTACTAATAAGATCTTATTTTTTGACTTCCAACTTTGTTCACTACTCTCCCTTGAGAACAAAATAAGTTTTATGGGACTGCTAATAGGCAACATGACATCTCTGAGACTTCCTAGAAAGCTCTAGGCATACATTAACCAACTGTGTAAAATTCCTGCATGCCTGATTCAAACCCACAAAATATTTCATGAGTATTTCATGAAGGGGAATGTGGTTTTCCTCACAACATATAGAGTTTTGCATGATCAGAAGTGAATTTGAATCCCAGATTCCCCAGTTGAATATCTCTTCATTATTTGGCACTACGTATTTTTCCTCTGCATGAAATAACTCCACTTACCATACTGATGATATTCCTCCATCCACTCTGGCTGTTTCACCTGAAGGTTGTTACCAACCAATTCTCCTTTACCTAACCTAAAATGTTTGAGTTCCTTAGGAGTGGTTTCTAACCCTTCTTTTCACTCAAGTTTCTCCCAAGCAATCTCATTCAGTCTAATGGTTTAAATATGTACAAGCTGGTTACTTACAGGAAATCTTGATATTAGTTTATGCAGATATTTGACCACACAGACTTAAAACTGCTGCTTTCTGTAGTGCATTATTAAACTTCCCAACTACACATGGAAGCACTCTCTAGAGATCTGGATCTGCCTATAGATTTGCTAATGTATCAGAGGCACTTGAAATGACTCAAAAGCACCTGATTAGTTCTTGGGTCTTTGAATTATCTGCTATAGTTTGGAGGATCTTGAATGTTCTGCCCAAAGCCCATGTGTTGAAGACATGATCACCAGCCTGTGGCACTACTGGGAGGTCACGTAAACCTTAGGAGGTAGTGGTGTAGTGGAAGGAAGTTGGGACCTTGGAGATGTGCCCTTGAAGTGGATATTGGGTCCCTACCCACTTCCTACTTTCTGGCTGCCATGAGATTAACAGCTTTGTTCCAACATGGGCTACTTCACCATCGGCTTAAAAACAGTTAGTTAACCAACCACGAGTTGAAACCTCTAAAACTGTGAACCCAAATAAATCTTTCTGCCTTTTAAATGAATTTTCTCAGGTGTTTTGTCACAACAATGGAAGTCTGACTAACATATTATTCTAGAGTAAGAGTCATGATTTGGTTAGAGTACAAAATGTAACTCTCTAGTTAAATACATCTTCCCCTATTCTTTACCAACCACCTTGGTGAATTATAGCCATCTTCTGCATATAATTGGTATTCAGGCAAGAAACCTCTCGTCCCTTTATACTATAGTAGTTAGAATGAGTTTCCATTAATTATTACTTTAAATAAGACTTTCTCATTTTGCACTTAGTGGGCGGACCAATTGAAATCTGAAATATTGTAAACATGTATAAAGTATGTGTTGAGAGAAATAGTTAACAAATGAACAACTGACCAGTTCATTGTTACAGAACCAGCAAATAGGCAGAGATTGAGATTTGAGAAAGAAAATTTGAGAAACTAATGCAGAGAATCTCACTGACATCTCAGACTTTCTCCTTCTAGTCTAAAGAATATGATGGTGGCTACCATAAGAATCATAAGAGACTTTGTCAGTCAGAAATATAGCAGTTAGGAATGAAGAAGGTCTTTCAGTTCTGGCATGGAATAGCATTCGAGTCTAAACCTCAGAGCTTAGGGTAATTCTGGTACTTGAATTGATCCAATCCTAGTGGTTCAAATCTTTTCCTCTAGTACTGCCCATGCCCATCTAATATAACCACAGTTTTCAGGTCTGGATGTTTTTGTTTCTACTCTTCTGGAAAAATTAAAACATCAGTACACAAACAAAATGATAAATCATTCTCTGCCAGGCAGGATTGTTATTCATTCTGTTCTAAATACAAAAGCCTGATGATGTGTTCCTGTAATTTCTTATACAATGAAACATGAAGAAGCATTTTGCAATGATTTGGCTATTGCTAACAACTATGAAATGAACTGTCCCCAGGGTTTGTCCAATTTAAACAGGGCTAAATTGCTCATTTCCATGTTGACTAGCATTTACTTTAAAAAGTGGCAAATGTAATTCTTCTGTATGCAGCATGTAAGACAAACTTAGTTTATCTAGACATTAAGTCTAAAGGACTTACTGTTCTGTTTGCGAGGTTTAGTTTAGATACTAATGATTCAAATACATTTATTATTCCAAACAAACCATTTCCGATTATTAAAACTACTGATTTTTTTTTCTTTCCTTGTAAGAAATGTTCCCAATGTGGCAGGCATCATATTTCTTAATAAAGCCCAACAGTCTTCATAAATGTAAGTGTTTAAAATAAAGTACTGTGTAAGTTGACATTTAAACTGGAATTTGATGCTGTAAGACAAAAGCAACCTCGGTCTGTGTTCAATGGCATTTGATCATTTGAGTTTCTGTCCTGCAGCAGTGCTATACTACATGTTGTTTGATGGGTAAGCGAAGAACATTTTTAACTCTTTCCTGAACCATTAGTTTTGAATTTCAACATCTGAAAGATTAATATCTTACAAATTAAGTGATCAAATTTAAAAAAATAACATGAAATATTAATACAATTATTTTTATATTGCATATGCTTTGGAAATAGCATGTATTTTGCTATCTAGTTTGTTTTTTTATTTAAGAAGAAATTAAATCAAATTTAAAAATTATTTTGTTATTCTTATTTTTTATGGGTCATAAAATTACATAGAGTCCTCTTTGTATCTAGAGTAAAGAATAGTCACTGATTAACCATCAGCAAGTTCAATGCTGACCACACATGGTTCATTGCATGATGACATAAAAGCAGGATGATAAACACGAAGGCATAAAAGCAACTGTGTCCATTTGAGGCAAGGGGAGAGCAAATATTCCATAGCTATGTACATTTGATTAAAAGCACTTTGAGACCTCATGATAACCTACTTCTTTATTTCCAGCAATATTAATAAATTTAATGAATGAATCCTTCTAAGGGTTGAATGTCTATATATGCTAAGTGCTATTCTTGCTTCTGGAGTTTCAGTAGTAAGTAATCCAGTTCCACCAATTAATGATCTGACTAGTTGGATGAACAGGACGTTAGTTCAGTATTATGTACTCTGATCGCAATAAATATTAAAGCTATGACAGCTTACAGTAAAGGTAACCAAAAAAATTTGGAGGAACAGGACAAGATTTGTAGTAGACCATAAATGGAGATTTACAGGGTGTGAAAGAGATGGCCTGATGAAAGAAACTGGGGTAAAGCATAAAAGATCACAGTAAATTGTTTTTCTGGGGAAGCACAGGAGAAAAAGGAAATAATCAGCTCTTCCAATAGCCTTTTTTGAACATTATTATCCCTCCCTGTAGTGTTTGTAGTGATTAAATTAGGACTGTAGGAGAAAGGCTATTCTCTATTCTGCATACTGTGAAAGTGTATGACTAGTGATGTAATTGCAGGCATCATTGATAGAGAAATGTATAAACTTTTTATATGCAAACTTCAAATTTTGTCACATTGGTGACCACTGGTATGACCCTGTCTACACCATGTAAAATAGCTAATCCTATTGAGACAGAGAGGAAAAAAAATTATGCCTGGAAAGGAGTACTCTGCAGTAAAAGATAACTTTTTTTTAACTAGATGTAGTAGGGTTAAAGGACTTAATGATGAGTTAGGATCTGTACATTTATTTCTGCCCAAACTTAGGATTTTTTACTTCTTTGTAAATGAAAGAATTATAACTTCAAGATTATTAGTTACCCAGACTCTGAAACAAGGATTTGAGAGCAATTAGTGCTTTTGGGAGGAGGAGGAAACACTGACAGGGAGTAGGGTAGAGGAACAGAAAGTGGAAGAAGATCAATAAAGAGTATGTTATTAAACCGGTTATCCTGAGTGAGAATTTGAAGCCTCACTCTCAGAAATGCAATGGGAAAAGGGGTGAAACGTATTCCTACTGGGAAGAGATTGGGATATTTAGACTCAATAATTTGGTGGGAATTTTGGAAGGTGGGATGGGTATTACATTCAGGGTCCCATCTCTTATGCATAAAAGCAGAATAGCCTTCTGTGGTCTAAGGAGGAATAGCAACAGCCGAAACAGAAGGAAGGTGCAGATCCTGACAGTTGGGAAAAAACCAGAGAGCACTAAAGGTCTGAGGAAAGGTCTGCTGCAGACACTGTACATCCAGAATAGCAATTAAAAGCTGAACAAAGAATAAAGCATGCCTTGGAGTGGACTAAAATGAAGTGAGCCTATCTTGTCCTTAAAAAACAAACCAAGTACACTTTAGAATAATGAAGACCTATCTTCTTAAAACCAGCAAATAAAGCAATTATAGAACAGAATAGGATAGGAAAAATTAAAGTGCTCAGCAAGAAATTATGCTCTGCCTCTAATGGAAAATGTTTTAATATTAATACTCAGAGTGGACAGCAAAGGAAGATGAATAGAAAGCTATTAAAAGCCAAAAGTAAAGAAAAAGTGAACTGAGATATATCAAACATAAAATGAAGAATATAAGAAGGAAGCATAGGAAAGGTGTCAGTTATAAATCAAGTAGGAGATCAGTGGAGAGAGAATTTAGTTCTAAACCATAAATAGCAGAAGTTATTTAGGGACAAGTGAGATGCACTGCCAAATACACAATGATTTTCTCTTCAAAAATTAGTTATAAGAATTATGCCAACAACAAAACAACTTAAAAAAAAAAAAAGAATGGAGGAAGACTTTCACCTCACTAAAGCTTTTGTATGAACAATCATAGACAAGTTCACATCACCATGAGGGAATTGGACATATCCTTTCTCGAACTATCTCAGAATTAACTCACAATGACTGGAGGGAGCTAAGATACATATTCAAGCTGGAAATATAGGCTAGGTTCTATCACTGCAAACTAACAACATGACTTTGGAAAATTGTTATACAACTATAGACCTTAGTTCTCTTCTTACAAAATGACAGTTTTCATATGGTGATTTGTAAGGTGTTGTCTGGAAAAAAGTTGTGCTTCCCTTTAAAAAGTAGTTATTAGAAACGAGGACATTTTATTGGAAATACTTAAAATAAATAAATTATTATTTAATCCTTATTTAATGAGTAATACGTAATACAAAAGGATGGAGAGAGATTTATTTTGAGAATTTAGATACCATTTACCAGTGTAAGAGTGTGTTTGTCCAATATTAAAAACTCAACTGAAAAAGAGAGAATAGGTAAGAAAACATGTCAAAAACTCTTAATATTTTAATAAAACATTCAAAACTACTGGAATAAAATATTAATTCTGTTTGATTCCATATATCATAAAACATGACATAAAATAAATGATATTATTAAAAATTGAATGAAGGTATAAGCCAAATTTCTGTTGCCTCTGTCAATGTATTTATACATATAAATATTCTAAATCCAGGATTCTGCAGGTTTGACTTCAGTTCCTTAGAACTGTTTGCCATGCAGTGTAATTGTTTAGAAAATCAAGGTGAGGACAATCAGGCTTTGTTTGTTTAAAAATTTATAGGCTATTTAATATGTACCACTTCAACTATCATCATCATCATATCAATCTTCTCAGGTGGACAAGACAGATCTGTGAGCCTTACTTCATATCTGAGGAAACTGGAGGGATTGAGTGTGCTTGAGTAATGTGAAGGAAATCACAAGCTAAAAAGCAGTTGGTTCATGGCTCAAATTTAAACCTGAATTGGAAAACTCTGTCTTTGCACTCTATCAGGCTACTTTCACAGTCTTAAGTCAACTACAAGCATATTTTGTTCTAACCAGCTAAATATATCCTTATACATTTTGAAAATCATAAATTCTACTAAACATTGAGCTAAAATATTTTTGTTATTCGTATTTACATCATACCTAATATTTTCAGAACTGTTTTAAGTTTTTTCATGATTATTCTTTCCCTTTGGGATAAGTGAAACAGGTATTATTATTGCAATTTACAGATGATGAGCTAAAACTAAGAGAAACTATGTGACAGTCCCAAATCCTAACTGCTCATTATGGAATCACAGTTTAGCCTTTAGGGCTGGCATTCTGCCCGCTTTACCACATGGCATACGTATCATTAGCAATGTTAAATTACATCTTTATGTTCAGCATGCAAATCTGAAAAACACATTTGAATTTTGAGAATTATACTAATTAGAAAAAATTCTAACCTAAAAATATGAAAGATTATAAAATTACTGATCTGAATATTGATACAGAATTTCAAAAAATATATGAGAAGCAATTTATTAATATAGGCATGTAAATTTCCTTATGTAATTGTACCAACTCAGAAATCTAAGAAAGTGATTTTTAAAACTAAAATTATTTATGGTTATATATCCTTTGTTCGCATATACCTCAAAGTATTTTTTCAGCCTATAATTTAGTATCATGAAAGCTTTATATTTTACCAAGAAATTAATATAATTTAATGTAAATTTCTAATTAAACTGAGTAGTCAAGTAAATGTCATATGTTCATCAGATAAATTGGAAACTTCTAATTTTAATTTTCATGAGAGAGACTCAATTATTTTATCTATATTTGTGAATGGAACGTTACTGCATATTATTGGATTTTGTATTGATCACCTTCTTCCAATCATGATGGAAATCTTATACCTTTCTAATAGTTGGCTTAATATACTAGGTTTATGCCTAAATCTGTCTTATCTCCTCTTCTATCTCACTTCACCTCTCCAGACATCATCATGTTTGCTCCAGACTTTAAGAGTTTCAAAAATGAAACCAATGAGCTGGTCACAGTGCATACACAAACTTCCTAAGGACTAGAGACATGTCTCACTTCAACTTTCCTCTTGAGTTACTTTGATTGAATCTTTACAAATGGTAGAGGCTAAACCCACAATGGATGAATTTAATTAAATTTTAAGCCTGAACAACAATAAAGATTTATCTTCTGAGGTTACTGGCAAAAACAATTGCACTTACAACACATTTAAGTTCATGTGTTTTTGAGAAGCTACAAAAAGTATGGGAGTCAGTTTTGGAAATAGGTTCATGATTCCCAATTAAACATTCATGGAGAAACTGGTCTTGAAGTGTGGTTTTGATTCAAGATGCTTTAAGACTTTTCTATTTTCTTTTTTAAATCTTAAGAGTTATTTCTAAATAAACATTTATTTAATACCCATTTCTAAATAGTGTTTGGAGTACAAAGGCATTGTTGGAAGTATTAAATTGATTTCATTACAGTTGAGCCAGTTATCCCATTCTTGAAAAATAAACACAAAACATAAAACTATGTTGGGCCAAATTAAGATGGTCTTCAGGATTTTCCTGTACAAGAGTATATTTAATCCTCATAACTATTTTTAAAAAACCTGCCCTAAAGAATTGTGATCATTACTGTTATGATTGTGACAAATTAACTTTCTTTTTACTTTCTATATCTGGATCCAGAATGTTTTTGTAAAGTGCAACTTTTATACTGCTCAAAGTTTATACACATTAGCTATTCAAAATTCAACCTTAAACGTGCTCCAATTTTCTTAATTCATTAAAAATAGGGACTTCCATAAATTCTGATGGTCAAACTTTTAATATGGATGTAACCCATATTTATCACTATTACTTTGTGAAAAATCTCTTTCTGTTTACTTTCCCTTAACTTTTTGCTCTGTGACTGAGACTTGAATATAGAATAAGATAAGAAGTTTCAATATACTCCTGAGTGTGCTAATGCTTATAAAGTTTGCGTACCTCAATGTTCTTTAAAATTCAAATTCTTCACTAGTTCTTATGACAAACTAGAATGAAAATTTTAGTAGAGTGGAGAAAAGTTTGATTATCTTTTTGCTTTTAGAGTTATCATTTGATGATACTGATGAGCTGGAAAACTGACCTCATAGAGAGTAAGAAGATAAGGATTATATTACACACAGATTAAAACATGTTTTATTATAGAAGTAATACAGTGGATGAACCACTGCATTAAATAATTTTATTATGGCATTTAATTTCATAAAAATCCTATGAAGTATGTATCATTTACTTCTCAAAGAGCTTAGATATATTATTAGATCTAGTGTTAAAACCTAGTTTGAGTCCAAGAGTTCTTAAAATACTCTGGAAATTGAGTAGTAGTTTATTAATACCCTTTCTCCCACTTGACTAATTATTACAAATATAAAGGATTTGCTACAATAAAAAAAGAAGAAAAGAAAGAGTCAATCACAATGCAGTAATTCTGAAGAGAAGGGAATCATATCAGATCTACATAGTTTTCCAGCTAATTGGTTTATATTTAATAATAACACATTGAAAGCAAGTTCATTATATTATCTAGACATTTTACAGTTTATGTTGGGATGTAAGTCAAAAAGTCATCTTGTTTAACTTGAAGATTTAGCTACAGAAAATGGAAGACTTAGGCGACTGATGGGATGTTTTAACAGACAATATTTTCTTTCAAAGAGTGAACAATTATTTTTACAATCAATGGGATCTATGTGTTGATCGAAATTGTGAGCAGAATTCGCATAGGCAAAGTCATACCTAATTTGATATGCGGTCTACTATGAATTTTGTGAAAGGTGTAAAGTCTGTATTAGATTCCTTTTTTTTTTTTTTCACTCCTTAGCATGTGGATGCCAGACTATTCTTTTCTCTACTGAGCTGCCTTTGTCCTTATCAAAGATCCGTTGACTACATTGTGTGAATCTATTTTGAGCTTTTATGTTCCCCTGATTATCTGCCCATTCGTTTGACTGTACCACATTGTCCCATTTACTGTAGCTTTACAGTAAATTTTGAAATTGAAAAGTGTCAGTCCTCCAACTTTATTCTTCTTCAATATTTAATAAAGTAATTAGAGTCTCCCACTTTTCCACATGATTTAGAATTAATTTGTCAATATCTACAGAGAAACTATCTGGTGTTTTGATTTGAATTGCACTGAATCCGTAGATCCAGTTAGGAAGAACTGACATTTTGACAATAGTGAATCTTTCTACTAATAAACAGTGTTTCTCTGCTTATGTAGACTTTTTGTTATTCACTTCATCAAAGTTTTACAGTTTTGTATACAGGTCTTATGCATATTTTATTAAATTTATACTTAAGTTTTTGGTATTTGGGGTTCTAAAGTAAATGATACTGTGTTCTTAATTTTAAATTTTGATTGTTCATTGCTAATAAGAAAGTGATTTGCTATCTTATATTAACTTTAAATCACAAAATCTTGCTATAATTACTTATGAGTTTCACATTTTATTCTTTGTAGATGACCCTCATGTCATCTATAAGCAATGACAGTTTTACTTCTTCCTTCCAAACTACAAATCTTATTTACTGTTTTATTGCATTACTTATTGATTTACTTCATTCCATGTTGAACAGGAGAACTAAAAATGAATTTTCTTGCTTGGTTTCTCTTCTGAGTGGGAAAGTATCTAGTTTCTTATCAGTAAGTATAATGTTAGCAGTAAGTTGTTTTAAATGACATTTCTCAAAACTCATATATTATTTGTTTTCTGAACATTTTAATTTTTCTATGTGTAATGGAAATGAAACCTAGGGTCTTATGCATGTTAGTCTAGTACTTTATTACTGAGCTACACTTCCAGTCCCCTGTTTTCTAAAATTTTTATCATGAATGGGTGTTGTCAAATGCTATTTCTGTAAACATTGACATGATTCTGTGAATGTTCTTATTAATTTATTAATTTGTTGATATGATGGACTATATTAACTGGTTTCTAAAATGTTGAACCAGCATTGTATGCCTGAAGTAAATCCCCCTTGGCCACAGTATATAATATTTCCCATATTGTGGATGGATTTTCTGTTTTGTTGAGATTTTTGAATCTACAGTCACAAAGGATATTATTGTTCTGGAGTTTACTTGAAATATCTTTGTCTTTTAGTCTTAGAATGGTACTGGCCTCAAAGAATAAATTAGGAAGTGATCATATTTCTATTTTCCAGAAGAGATTGTGGGGAATGGGCATGATTTCTTCTTTATATGTTAGGTAGAACTCAGTGTATCCATTTGGGACTGTGTTTTTAGTATACCCATTGGGTCTCTCTATTTGAAAGTCATTAATTATTGATTCAATATCTTTAATAGATATGGTCCCATTTTGATTATCTATTTTCCATGTATAAATTCTGTCAGCTTGTGTCTTTTAATTTTCAGTTATGGTCTTACTGATGTCATGCCTATGAGATTTGTCAATTACTGATGGAGGAAATGATATCTCCAACTATAATGGGGGATTCCTCTATTTCTCTTAGCAGTTCTACTAGTTTTGCATCATATTTAAAAATTTTTTTTTGTTAAACACATGCACACACATGAAGATTTTTTTTATCTTCTTGGAGGTATGATCTTTTTATCATTATGTAATGCCTATTTATTTTTGAAAAAAAAATTCATTTTGGTGTCATTTAACCCAAAGTATCAAATTTCTGAGCAAAATTTGTACGTAATATTACTTTATTATCCTTATAATATATATGGGATCCATAGTGAGGACTTCTCTTTAATTTTGAGTATTGATAATTTATACCTTTTGTATCTTTAGTTATATATTTATTAATTTTACTGGTCTTTTCTAAGAACAAGTTTTAATTTTATTGATTTTGTCGATTTCTGGTTTTCAATGTAATTGACTTCTACTCTAAATGTAATTTCTTCAGTTTAGTTTGGATTTAATATATTCTTCTTTTTGTTGTTTTTATTGTTGGAACTTGAATTATTGATTTTAGAACTTTGTTTTTTCTGATATAACATTCAATTCTAAAAATTTTTTCTAAGCACTTTTTCTATCCCATACATTTTAATAAGTTGAATTTTGTCTTTCACTTAATTTAAAATATTTTAATTTATTTTGAGTTCTCTTTGGTTCATGTTTTATTTGGAAATATGTTGTTTAATCTACAAGGATTTGGGGGATTTTCAACCATCATTTATTGATTGCTAGTATGATTCCATTGTGTCTGAGATCCTATTTTGTATGTATTATAATTAAAAAATTTTAAGGTATGTTCTAAAAATAGTGTGGACTGTCTTGGTGAATGTTTCCTACAAGTTTGGAGGAATATATATCCTTATGCTATTGTATGAAATATTCTATATATCAATTATATCCGATTGTTTGATGTCACTGTTCAGTTTAATCATCTTAATGATAATTTGCCTTTAAGAGTTTTCAATTACAGACAGAGCAGTTTGTATTTCAAACTATAATGGTAGATTCATCTTTTTCTCTTAGGAGTTCTTTTAGTTTTGGGTCACATTATGATTTGATTTTAGACACATGCACATAATTTAAGCTTTTTTCATCTGCTTGGGGATGTGATCTCTTTATCATTATGCAATTCCCCTCTTAATTTCTGAAAATTTTGTTGGTTTTAGGGTCCATTTTGTCTGCAATTAATAAAACTACTCTGGCTTTCTTTTGAATATGTTTTCTGTCAATCTACTTTCAAACTATCATATCTTTATATTAGAAAGTTTTTTGGTAAATATCACAGAGTTGGGTCTTTGTTTTTAAAATGAACTATGGCAGTCTTTGTCTTTTAGTTGGTATATTTAGGCCTTTCATATTTAATATGATTATTGATACAGTTAGGTTAATATCTCCCATGTTTGCTCTGGTTTTCTGTTCCTTATTCTCTTTATTTTTTCATTTTATATTCTACACTTTCTATGTCTCCTCTGGTTTGCTATTTCATATGATTCTATTTTTCTCCTCTCAGCATATTAATTATGTTTATTTTAACTTCATTCAGTGGTTGCCCTTTGATTTGCAATATATCTTTACAGTTAATCCAAGCCTACATCAAATAATCCACTCTACAACTTCATATGTAGTACGAGTATCTTATGACAGAATATCACTGATTCTACCCTCCTCTCACTTGTAGAATTATTATTATCATTCATTGTAGTTTTACAAAAACACAATCATTGAATACATTGGTGCTATTACAATGTTGAACAGTTATCTTAGATAAATAAAAATTAAAAAAAAATTTTCACTTCATTCATTCCTTCTTTACAATTCCTTTCTTTATTCAGATGCAAGTTTCTGATCTATATAATTATCTTCCTTCTGCAAAGTTTCAGATTTCTTGCAAGGCTGGCATACTGATGACAAATTCTCTCAATCTGTGTTTCTTCTTTATTTCTGAAGAACAAACTTGCTGAACACAAAATTCTAGATTGGTGGGTGTTTTCTGTCACCATATTATGCATATTGCTCTACTATTCTTGATTGAATGGCTTCTGAGAAGTCCGATTTAATACTTAAGACTTGTTCCTGTATGGCTAAGGTATATCTTCCCATGGCTTCCTTTGTGATTTTAAATTTGTCTTTGATATTTTTTCAATTTAAATATGGTATGGCTAGATGAAGTTTCTCAGTATGACTAGTATTCTCTAAACTTCCTGGATCTATAATGTTTTGTTCATTATTAATTTGGGGAAATACTGAGTCATGATTCAAATATTTGTCCTCCCTCAATCCCTTTCCTCCCTCCATTCTTTCTTTTCTATTTTTTATTTTTCTTGTGGCATTTCCATTTTATGTATGTTAGACCCTTTGTAGCTTTCTCATAATTCTTGATTATATCACATTCCTTTTCATTTTTTTTTATTTTAAAGATTTTTAGTTTGGACCCAATACATTTATTTTATTTATTTTTATGTAATGCTGAGGATTGAACCCAGTGCCTCACACATGCTAGGCAAGCGCTATAACACTAAGCCACAACTCCAGCCCCTAAGATTTTTAGTTTGGAATGTTTTTATTGACATTTATAAAACTCATTAATTCTTTCCTTGTCTATGTTTAGTGTACTAATGATCATATTAAGGCATTGCTATTACAGGATTTAAAAAATATATATTACTTTTAACATTACCTTTGATTCTCAGAGTTTGTACCTCTCTGCTTATAATACACAGCTCTTCTGGCAAGTTGCTCAATTTTTCTTTGGAGCCATTAGCATATTAATCATAATTGTTTTAAATTCTCAGTCTGATAAATCCAGTATTTCTGCTACATCAATTTCTGATTTCGATGTTTGTTCTTCCTCTTATAACTTTTTGTCTTTTAGCATGTTTTGTAATTCTTTTCTTGAAAGTCAGGCAAGGTGTACTGGATAAAAGCAACCAAAGTAAACTGGTCATTGATAGGAGGTTTTATATTTATCTGACTAGGGATTAGGCTGTTTTAACTGTTGTAGCTCCAGTTCCAGAAGCTAATATTTCCCCTGTTCTTCTTGCTTTGGTCTCCCCTATCATCTTTGGACTTTTCTAGAGATTTTATAAAGAATATCAGAGATATATAGTCCTTTTAGTTGTATTCCTCTGCCAATATTTAGAAGTTTCACTGATGTAGTGGTAAGGTATTAGGATGGCAAGAGGGGAAAACATCCTGTAGTCCTGTGATTAGGTCTATATTCAGTGATCACTTGACCTATGATCTTCACAGATGCTTTTCAGAGATGGTTTTCTCCACCACTACAACCTCCAAATTAGGTGAGAGACAAAGCCAGAGGTGGCTGGTGTTTGCTTTATACCCCCCACCTCCATTCAAGAACTAGTGAGGGATATGATGGGGTCGGATATTTCTGTTCTCCAAGGCTGATGAGGCTCTTAGAAAAGTGATTCCTTTGAGGGCAGGTTTAAGACCAGGTGCTCTGTACTTTTTAAAGACTACTTTTTTGTCCCTCTACCAGAAACACAAGGTTTTATTTATTTTTAAAATTTGTCTTCCCTCTGAGAAAGAGGTTTTTCTCTTGACTCACAACAATCTGGGGGCCTAAGAGTCCTGCCCTGGAATTTTTAACACTTAAACTTTTCCACGTGGCTCATTCAAAAACTTATCACTTATGATTTAGGATTTCCTATTCCAGTGCCAGTTCCCATGGAAGTTTTCCACCTGGCTTCAACTTTAGTAAGTTGTGATTCTCTGTGTTGGTCTATCTTTCTTTCCCATTTTAGAGGAAGCAGTTCACTGTGTAACCTCATTTCTTGGATAAATCAAAAAAGAGTTATTGATTTTTAATTTCTTCAGTTTTTTTTCTTATTCTTTAGTCTTTTTCTTGAAACTCTTTACAAGATGGATAAAGACTGGATGTGCTTACCTATTTTAATATGTGTAGAATACATAGTACCCAGAACAAACAATACTTTTAAAATAAATGACTGCAAGATTGAATTATTCAATGATGACAAATGTGACTGGCACAGTTGATTAGCAACTATGTGGGCAAGAAATGAATTAAAATGATTTATATGTGAAATATTATTCCCCCTTTCATCCTTTGGCTTTATCATTAATGAGTGGACTGTGAGCTTGAGCTTGATCCATAGTTTTACAGTACTTTGATCTTTATTACAATGGCTATAAACTTATCATTTAGACTACCAGTAGCTAATTTAGAGTGTTATGGGGAGCAGCCCACTCAGTGCAGGTACTCAATGGATACTCAAAGGTACATAATGGATAAGGAAGATTATATAGGATACTAGCTGCTATCATTAAGCATTGCAGTTTTATGTAATTACACATTATTTGTATTTCACTCAGTTTCATGCTGTCATGAAGAAATATTTTTCAAGAAGGTAGAATTCAAGTTGGTAAAACAACAAAATAGGCCAGTAAAAATCATTCTATGGATCTGCTGATGGAAAAACATACATGTGTTAATGAACGAAGGCTGGATAGTTTTTAATGGTATCTGCTCCCATACATTAAAATAAAGTTGCTAAGTTGTGCTCAGGATGTAATTATAATTGCTCAACTAGAGACAATGGCTCTAAAGATGTAAAACCAACAGAAAATTATTTTTTTTTTACTGCCTATTTTAGGCCTAAGGTTAAATTAAATGAAAAAAAAATGCTCCACTTATTTAAATATTTATGCATTCATAATTTCAGAGATTAAAAACAGGCCCTTCAGTTTAGCTTGTCATTTAATGAAAAAAAAAATCCTTCACACAATATTCTTCAAGCCTTCATTGGAAAATGTAACATGTAAAATAGACCCTTCTCAGTTCTAGTGAATAATTACTATATGCTAGGTGCTGGCTAAGGGAATGGCATAAATTTTTCTCATTTCATTATTACAATGGTTGTCAGAAGAAGGTAGTACTGGCCCTATTGACTGAGAAACAAAGAGTTATGAGTCAAAAAAAGTAAAAGAGAGAGAAAAGGGGTAGAGAGGAAGGAAAGAAGGAAGGAAGAGATAGGAAGATATGCAAATATAACAGACAAGACAGATCATACACCTGAACTGAAGAGAAGCCAACATTAATCCATTAAACTCCTAGTGGATTAGAACTGGAAAAGTGGAGACTGAGACCTGAAGTGGGAAAATTAGCTAAAGTCTGCAAAAGAGCAATTGTACCATAGGTCCCCTACTCTATTCTGGCAGAAGACTCTGGAGAATCACTCTAGAGAAACTGAACCAGGTAAACTCTAGTATTAAGGACAGATGGTATCACTTAGGGGTCAGTTATAAAACCATTTTAAATAAAAATATTAAATACAATTTTGCCTACTGGCAAGATCCTAAGGTCCTCTCTTTTATGGATTCCAAATGATTCAGTGTTGACACTTGGGCAAATGATAAATATGAATTATCACCCTATCATACTCTACTGAGGATTATCATTTGCCAAACCAACCTATGCACAGCAAATGTGCCAAATTCTTGATTCTTTGATCCCTCTGTTTTAAATAAGAATGAAATCAAATACTGCAAAGAATTTAAGAAAAGCTTCTACATGTAAACCATAGATAAACTCAAGCGTGTGCCCGATTGTGCCTGTTCTCTCTCTCTCTCTCTCTCTCTCTCTGTCTCTCTTTCATATATATATGCAGTTGAAAATGTTTTTAGGTAAAAAATTTGAAGATAAAATTGTGAAAATATCTCAAAATATTGACATAGAATGCTAAGATATTAAAAATAGTAAGCAGAAGGATAAATTTAACAGATTAATTCTGGAAGTCCAATAACCAAACTAAAGGATTTTGAAAAAGAACAGAATAGAGAAGTAATAAGTGACTTGATTGTCCAACTGGAAAAACCCTGGGGAATGCCCTGCATGGTAATTGAAGTCACTCATACCAAGGCAAGTCATTGTAGAATGTTGGCATCTTGAATTCCTGTTTCCTGAACTTTGCATTTGGCACTCCCTCTCCCTGGAATACACTCTCAGAGTAATGGCTGTATGGATTTCTCTTTCATGTTTTTTAAACCCTTGCTCATGATTGCCTTTTAATAAAGATTATCACTGAAACATCTAATTAATAGCAAACCACACAGCACTCCCTATATGTCACCATCTTTATTTTCTCCCTAGTGTACAGAAATATACAATATCCTGCACATTGTTTTCTTGTTTTGTATGTTTGTATTCTGTTTTCCATACTCACTATGATGCTAGCTCCTAAGGATGGGGATGATTGCTTTCTTCCTCATCATATTCCTAGCATTTAAAACAGTGCTTGGCATACAGCAATCACTATATGACTATTCATTTTAAGAAGAAATGAGAAATCCTAAAGTTTCCAGAGAGAAAGGAAAAGGATTCAAGATAGTACACCACATTTCAATAGCAACACTGAAAGATGCAACCCAGCTGAAAAATAAATCTAGCATGAGTATAGAATAAGCACATTTACTTTTTCTGATACACTAGGTTCCCAATATAAATTTTATCTTTGAGGTATACTTTTTTAGCTTTTGGTGCATAGGTTCCACCAAAAGGAGGAGAAAAAAATGAGATATAGGATTGGACCAAAGAAACAAGGGATAAAATCCAGGAGAGAAGCAAAGACATTCACAAAATGAGGATTAAAACAAGTCACAGAACAACAGTTATGAAGTTACCCAAATGCAAGTGTATAGATGGAGGCAGAAAGAGGATTGTTCCAGAGTTGTCTCTAAAGTCAGGTGGGAGCAAAACAGATATATTCAACTTATCTAATGCTTTTGCGATTAGATATTATTCTTATAAATGGTAGATAATTCAGTTATAAATTAATGATACCATAGTGGGCACACTGAAGAGGCAGTTTATTTCTACCTCCAGGAAAAAGTAGTTGTATAAGAAAGAAAATATAATCATAAAGTAATCATAGCACCTTTATAAAGCTCAGTTCTGGAACTATTTGAGTATTCATGTAACAATACAATAACATTCAGATCTCTGTGAACTGGCAAGAATACAGTATTAAGTGAAAATACAAAGGCAGAATCAGATGACATAGCTGCCTTTTGTTTCAATTGTTAAATATTTGTTTGTGATTTGACAGTAAATATTTAGAAACTTACCTGAAAAGATAGGAACCAAATTATTATTAAACACTTTTACTTATTGTTCTTTACTTCTGTATTCATTGAATTTGATATAAGTATCCAAGTACCACTTTTAAGAATAAATTTCATATAAAATATAGGCTTCAACATAATTTTAATTTGTACATATTTCTCTCTATTTGGTCACTCCTTTTATTGAATATTTAGATTACTTGCAGCACTTTTCTATTTTAAATACCTTTGCATATAAATCTTCAGAATTCATCTAACATTTTCTTAGAATATGTGCTAAATTAAACTACTGATGGAAAAATTCATGTATCCAGGCATTTGATACATAATCAAGACTAGTACATCAAAAAAATTGTGTTTTCCCCACATCTTTCAAAAGTAGGTAGAATCATTCTTTTTATAGTTGGCAATTTATATTTTAAAAATTTCCCACAAATTTGAATTTAACTGATCACTAGTGATATATAACGTGTTCATCTCTTACAAGACGCTGATGATTTTTAGATCTACTCCTCCCTTTTCCCCTCTCTGTCTTTGCTGTAAAGTTTCTATCATCTCCTTTAGACTCATAAATGCCCATCTGACCACAGAAACAGACTCTCTTTGTGTACCTATCTTTAAACTGCTTTTAGAATTACTTTTCTAAATCACAAATTTGATCATACAAAAAATTTAAAACCTAACTTTTTTTTTTTTTGCATTTTAGAGAGTGACAAGCAATTTTGTGCTTGTACATCAATTTTCTGGGAAAACCAAACTAAACATAAGAAGCTTTGATTTGCAGTATTTATTGATCTCCCATCATAGCTGATATCAAGCTACAAATTTCTAAACAAAGAACTACAAAATTCTTCAATATTGAAATGGCTCTGGAGAGATACTCAGCTGACACAGACTATCACTGATGATACCAATGGGGTATTAGGATTTAGAGAAAGAGCAACTGGCCACTTAAGTTAGGGTGAAAAGGAAAGGTCTGGCTAAAGAGGTGATATTCAAACCAAGAGGCAAATGAAGAGAACCAGAAAGTTGAATGTCAGATGGAAGCATATTCCACACTGAAGGAATAGCTATTGAAGTGCCCTAAGCTAAGTACTTGGCATGTCTGAGAGACAGAAGAGCCAGAATGTAAAATTTTCATTTCTTTTTCTGTTGGTAGACAACCATGAGATCAAAAAGCCTCTTAACCAAGATGAAAGAAGTAATTTGAAAGAGTGGAATATGAGCAGGAAGCCAAGATTGGCTTCGGTTCTTTGGTCTTACAATTCTTTGCTAACAGAGTTTCCAACTACAACTGGGTGATTACAGGAAAACACACACCCAACATAACTAGAAATGAGGGTTTATAGAATGCAAAACAAAGGAGGGGGTAGAGTAAGTATGATACTATGGTTCCAGGAGCGCTCCTTCTAGACACTCCAGTCTACTTATTTCTTCAATCTTGCCGACTCCACAGATCATCTGGACTTTGACTTTTTTTTTTTTTACCACATTAAAAGCATTAATAGATTAAACTGTTATTCTGAAAAATATTATTGAGACAATTCAGGTAATATGTGGAGAAAATTTAAATCAAACTGTGGGAACAAAACAAAAGATAATTAGATTGAATTCTTTTAGTAGTTATTGGGGGTCTTTTCCTCTTGGAGTCAAGGTGACAAAGATAGACTCATTTTGATATTTTATCTTGAGCATGTGGAGATGGGGAGAATCCAAAACAATATTTTAAGAATGAATCAGTTGGAGTTCCAGGCTAGTCTTCGTAAGTGATGGCTCCTCCTGAGTGAAAATAAATCCTATTGTGAAGCAAAGGGAGATTAGGAGGATTAAGAGGCACGTGTGAAAGATCTAAAAGTGGGTTTGTTTTTTAATATTGAAACAATTTTTGTGGGGTTAATTGTATAGAGATCCAGCTCATTTTTTTAATTGAAATGAAACTGAGTATCTCTGGGACAGGAGCGACTTCAGTTGAATGTGAAGATGCACTACTCATTTCTGTATAAAACATTTGCAGTTAATAGTCTTGAGAAAGGGATTATGACTTGAAGACTGTCTCACAAGGAATTAATTGTTATTGACATGTTAGTTACATTAATAGTTACAGTGCTATTTTTATCCAAGTGATTGTAATTTGTATACACATTCAAATTGCTTTAGGAATAATGCTCAACATTTACACAGAATTATAAGATGTTCAAGGCAATAGCTAAAACAACTGTGCTGTTTCCAAAAACGTGAGCTGTGTACAGAGAGGTTGTCAGAGCTAGAAAAATCATTATTTTTCCTCATCGGAGGGGAAAAAAAAAAAAAAACCTCAGCTATATTACTGATGAACTATCTTTCTCTGCAAATTATACCCAAGAAAAATAGCTTAATGTTTTTCATGTTACACAAAAGTATTAAATGTCCAATGAAGTCCATTTAATTCTACAAATCACAGACTATTTTACTTTCTTTAAAGTTATATATTGACTCATTTGTCTAGAATTACAATTTCACTATGAATAATAATACCATCTTTGCAATAAAATAAACACATAATACTTTAGATATAGAAAAATAAGAAAATTTTAGAAATCACTTACTAAACTGAAATATCCATAGTAGTTACAAATAAGTGAAGGAAAAGCAAAAGGAGAATTCAAATGCTATTTTACCTCTAGATCCAAGTTGTTCTATTGATGAGTAATGGAATGATTGCCATCCGAATTTGGATTTTCTTCTAAATATAACCCTATAACCCCATATTATGGGAAGTTCAACAGAAGAGGCCAGATATTTCATCTGAATCCACATGGAAAATAAATTCATGGCATCTATTCACATTATTCAGGCCAAAAATTATTCTTAGCCAAATTCCCATCATCATCATGATAATGATCACCCCTATCAAATAAAGCTCTTAATGAAGCAAGAAACAAATGGACATATTTAGCTTTGAAAGTCAGGGGAAGTGTTGGTATATTTTATTTTAATGAGAACTTCCTATTTCTATACATAAAATCATAAAATTCAGTTTCATTTAAAAGAAAATTTTAAACTCAGCTTCATCTCAAATTGAGGTAATTCTCAAAATATTTTGAGCCAAATGAATTTTAAATGGAAGTATTTCAACATTATCCAAGAAAGCAGTCGAACAAGGTCTACAGCAAATTTAATTATTCTAATGTTTCCCAAAGCAGGCAGCATGTACAAAAATTCTCCAGAATATTAACATATTTTGAGCAAAAAGAAATTTGAAAAAGATTGCATTAAAGCAGTTTGCATTAAATCTAAGCTCCTTTAATATCCAGATATAAGTTTTCAATCTATACATTAAGTATACAGAAGTATGTATTAAAAGACAGTCACAAAATGAGAGGACATCCCAGGCAGAAGGAAGAGTCTGAGCCAAGAGGAGCAGGTGGGACAGCATAAGGCATCTTTTGAAAAACTGTAGGGAAATTCTGGAGTTCCAGGAGATAAATCTGGAAATGAAGGCAAGAGCCAGATTGTGGAGGTTTTGAATGACAGGCTCAACAGTTCAGACTCTGACTTTTAAAAGTCAGTCACCAACCACTGAAGATTTCCTAGGAGGGGATGGATAATACAAATCTGGTAGTTGGGGAAGTTTAATCTGGCCATAATGGATATATTGATTTGTAATAGGAATAGTACTATAATCTAATTAGAACACCCTTGTAATGAGCCAAGAATAAGATTAAATAAGAATGGGTGAGAATCCGATTGCAAAGTGAAGACATGATGCAAACTATACTGCGAAAGAAGAATAAAGGAAATAGGATGTAGTTTCTAAGATTGTTAAAGAGATCCCCAAGAGAATGAAGGTAACTCTAGCAGTCATAGGGTATCATTTGCTCTTCCAAGTATCATTCTTTGTAACTGCCCCTATTCTGTGATGTAATTTTACTACCCAACAGGACATACAGTTCTAGACTACATGGTTAACTTACACTTTCTTTAAAAATTTCAGTTCATTTGTCTTCATTTTTCTTAAATAAGTTTTGTGTTCTCTTTTAAGTGCATTAAGCATATACTTTTAAGTGTTTCAAGCATTTAAGGTATTATAAGATATATTGACATATCTGTCTCTTTAATGAGGTTACTAGTTTCAGGACTGTGTGGACCAAATTCATCTGTTTCCACTGATAACAGTAGAACAGTAGAACACTTTAGAAAATCAACATGAAGGAGCATGCCCAAAAGAGTTAGGATGTCAATAAGTGTAATGGTAAGCAAAAGTGGGCATGCAGATGTGATTAGGATTGTAAAAAGGTTGTTTTATCAACATGTTGGGAAGCCAGTAAAAATAAGATTAAGGAGAGTGAGAAAAAATTAATCAGACAGAATTCCATAGTACTAGGCATGCTGTGCCATGCATTCTTGGTGTGGAGCATCCACCCCTGGTAGGACAATACTTTCCACAATTCTTACAAGTTACCTGATGCCCTTCTGTTTCTTCACCTTAGCTTATTTTATGTTTTCAAGAATGCCAAATCCCATCTTGAGCCTCTATTTCACATCTACTTTCTGCCTGTGTAAAGCACAGATCAAGATCAAATGTCATTATTTCAAGAAAATTTCCCTCATCTTTTAATTCTCTAAATATCCAGAGTATTTATTATTCTTAAAATATAGCCTGCAGATTACCTGCATAAAATCCCTAAAGGGAAATGCTAAAGTGAAGTTCCATCTAATAAATGAAGAAGGGATGATAGAATTAGAATCATCATCTTAAAGCTCCAAATGAGGTAATTTATTTGAGCAAATGATCATAGATGGCTATAAAACAATTCAAGGAAAAAACCTGGTAGAGTAAATAAATGATGGATGGATCAAGCTGATCGTACTTGAATCTACTAATTCACTTTAATGTTATATAAAAAGAAACAAACAGATTGCCTTCTTACAGAAGGACATAATCTGCCCTCTGTTAGGGTTTGAATCTGAAATGTCCCCTCAGAGCTCAACAGTTGAAGGTTTGATTTTCAGTGCAGTAGCATACAGAGGTGAGAGTCTTTGGGAGGGACTGGATCATGAAGGCTCTAAACTCATCAATGGATTCATCCATTAATTTAATGAGCTATTGGGAATTGGTGGAAATTTAGAAATTGGGACACAGTTGGAGGAGTAGAACCTTGGGGACAGGGCCTGGAAGGGCTCAGGTCCCTTTGGTTCTTTCTCTGCTTTCTGGCTGCCATGCAATGAGAAGCTTTGCTGCATTACATGCTTCCACATTGGTACTTTGATATTTAGCCTCACCACAGACCCAGAAAAAGTGGAGCCAAGTGACCATAGACGAAAACCTCTGATAAACTGAGCCAAAGTAAATCTTTCCTCCTTTAAACTGATTTTCTCAGATATTTTGTCACAGCAAGGAAATTTGACTAATACATCCTCTACTATATTTTTGTCATGAAAAAAATTAAAATATGAATTTGACCAGGTATCTATCTATAAAACCAGTTTGAAGGGAATATAGAAGACCAAGAAAAGTGTGTGTGTGTGGGGGGGGGAACCAGGAGTGTAGGAATAATTCTGCAAAACCTTCAATATGGGAAACAGATGGCAAGGAGTAAAATTTCAAAAAGGAGGGAAAAAATCTATAAGTTAAAATATATTAAAAGAACTTAAAGACATCCAGACCTGTCAAAATTATGAATATTTTGGGACATTGATTTTAAATAACCCAAATTTATAAATCATTTGTGAGATAAATAGGGAAACAAGATATTCATAAATTACTGTCAATTTTTAGAAATGATAATGCTATATTTTTAAAGCATCATTACATATCTTGAAATACTTTAAGATGAAATTCTATGATGTCTGGAATTTACTTCAAAATAATGTAGACATGGTGGGGATGTGGTTAAGTGGTGGTCGCATAAATGAAAGAAGATTATCACTGAAGTTGGGTAATAGACAAAGAGTTTGCTTTCATATATGTTTAAAATTTTCCATTTTTATTCATTTTAAAATACAGGTTCCTGAGCTTCATATGGAAAGTGAATTATTAACAACTTTTGAGGTGATTATTATGCACACAAGGATATGGTGACTATAGTCCTAGAATATTTTATTCCATTTATTTTGCTCTTGCCAGAGAAAAGGAGCCAATTATATCTTATCCTTTTTTTTAATGGAATTCTTTTTTTATTGTAAACAAATGGGATACATGTTGTTTCTCTGTTTGTACATGGCGTTAAGGCATACTATTTGTGTAATCATAAATTTACATAGGGTAATGTTGTTTGATTCATTCTGTTATTTTTTTCCCTTACCCCCACTCCTCCAAACCCCTCTTTACCCTCTATACAGTCCTTCCTTCCTCCATTCTTGCCCCCCTCCCTAACCCTAACTCTAACCCTAACACTAACCCCTCCCTCCCTCCATTATGTGCCATTATCCACTTATTAGCGATATCATTCCTCCTTTGGTTTTTTGAGACTGGCTTATCTCACTTAGCATGATATTCTCCAATTTCATCCATTTGCTTGCAAATGCCATAAATTTATCATTGTTTATGGCGGAGTAATATTCCATTGTGTGTGTATATATATATATATATATATATATATACACATATATATCACAGTTTCTTTATCCATTCATCAATTGAAGGACATCTAGGTTGGTTCCACAGTCTGGCTATTGTGAATTGAGCAGCAATGAACATTCATGTGGCTGTATCTCTGTAGTATGCTGATTTTAAGTCCTTTGGGTATAGGCCAAGGAGTGGGATAGCTGGGTCAAATGGTGGTTCCATTCCAAGTTTTCTAAGGAATCTCCACACTGCTTTCCAGAGTGACTGCACTAATTTGCAGCCCCACCAGCAATGTATGAGTGTACCTTTCACCCCACATCCTCGCCAACACCTATTGTTGCTTGTATTCTTGATAATCGCCATTCTAATTGGGGTGAGATGGAACCTTAGGGTGGTTTTGAATTGCATTTCTCTTATTACTAGAGATGTTGAACATTTTTCCATATGTTTGTTGATTGCTTGTAGATCTTCTTCTGTCTATTCATTTCCTTAGCCCATTTGTCAATTGGATTATTTGTATTCTTGGTGTAAAGTTTTTTGATTTCTTTATAGATTCTGGAAATTAGTGCTCTATCTGAAGTATGATTGGCAAAGATATTCTCCCATTCTGTAGGCTCTTTCTTCGCATTGCTGATAGTTTCCTTTGCTGAGAGAAAGCTTTTTAGTTTGAATCTATCCCAGTTATTGATTCTTCCTTTTATTTCTTGTGCTATGGGAGTCCTGTTGAGGAAGTCTGGTCCTAAGCCAACGTGTTGAAGATCTGGACCTACTTTTTCTCTATAATCTGCAGGATCTCTGGTCGGATTCCGAGGTCCTTAATCCATTTTGAGTTTAGTTTCGTGCATGGTGAGAGATATGGGTTTAGTTTCATTCTGTTGCATATGGATTTCCAATTCTCCCAGCACCATTTGTTGAAGAGGCTATCTTTTCTCCATTGCATATTTTTGGCACCTTTGTCTAGTATGAGAAAATTGTATTTATTTGGGTTTGTGTCCCTGTCCTCTATTCTGTACCGTTGATCTACCTTTCTATTTTGGTACCAATACCATGCCATTTTTGTTACTATTGCTTTGTAGTAGAGTTGAAGATCTGGTATTGCAATATCCCCTGTTTCACTCTTCCTGCTAAGTATTGCTTTAGCTATTCTGGGTTTCTTATTCTTCCAGATGAATTTCATAATTACTTGCTCTATTTCTGTAAGGTACATCATTGGAATTTTAGTTGGAATTGCATTGAATTTGTATAGCACTTTAGGGAGTATGGCTATCTTGACAATATTAATTCTTCCTATCCAAGAACATGGGAGATCTTTCCATCTTCTAAGGTTTTCTTCAATTTCTTTCTTTAGTGTTCTGTAGTTCTCATTGTAGAGGTCTTTCACCTCTTTTGTGAGATTGATTCCCAAGTATTTTATGTTTTTTGAGGCTATTGTGAATGGGGTAGGTTTCCTAATTATTCTTTCCAAAGATTCATCATTTATGTATAAAAATGCATTAGATTTATGAGCATTGATCTTATATCCCGCTACTTTACTGAATTCACTTATGAGTTCTAAAAGTTTTCTGATGGAATTTCCTGGTTCCTCTAAATATATAATCATATCATCAGCAAATAGGGATAGTTTGAGTTCTTCTTTTCCTATTCGTATCCCTTTAAATTCTTTGGTCTGTCTAATTGCTCTGGCTAGAGTTTCAAGGAGGATGTTGAATAGAAGTGGTGAAAGAGGGCATCCCTGCCTTGTTCCAGTTTTTAGGGGGAATGCTTTCAGTTTTTCACCATTTAGAATGATATTGGCCATGGGCTTAGTGTAGATGGGCTTTACAATGTTAAGGAAAGTTCCCACTATCCCTATTTTTTCTAGTGTTTTGAGCATGAAGGGGTGCTGTAATTTATCAAATGCTTTTTCTGCATCTATTGAAATAATCATGTGATTCTTGACTTTAAGTCTATTGATATGGTGAATTGCATTTATTGATTTCCTAATGTTGAACCAACCTTGCATCCCTGGGATGAAACCACTTGATCATGGTACACTATCTTTTTAATATGTTTTTGTATGCGATTTGGTAAAATTTTGTTGAGAATTTTTGCGTTGATGTTCATTAAGGACATTCGTCTGAAATTTTCTTTATCGATGTGTCTCTCTCTGGTTTAGGTATCAGTGTGATATTGGCTTCATAGAATGAGTTTGGGAGGGTTCCCTCCTCTTCTATTTTATGGAATACTTTGAGAAGTATTGGAATGAGCTCTTCTTTAAAGGTTTTGTAGAATTCGGCAGAGAACCCATCTGGTCCCGGGCTTTTCTTTGTTGGTAGGCTTCTATTTCATTACTTGAAATTGGTCTATTTAAATTGTGTATGTCCTCCTCGTTCAGTTTAGGCAATTCATACGTCTCTAGAAACCTGTTGATGTCTTCAAAATTTTCTATTTTGTTGGAGTATAGATTTTCAAAATAACTTCTAATTATGTTTTGTATTTACTCATGTCTGTTGTGATATTTCCTTGTTCATTCCAAATTTTAGCAATTTGGATATTATCTCATCTTCTCTTTGTTGGTGTGGCTAAAGGTTTATCAATTTTGTTTATTTTTTCAAAGAACCAACTATTTATTTTGTCAAATTTTTGTATTGTTTCTTTTGTTTCAATTTCGTTGATTTCAGTTCTGAGTTTAACTATTTCCTGTCTTCTACTACTTTTGGTGCTGGTCTGTTCTTCTTTTTCTAGGGCTTTGAGCTGTAGTGTTAGGTCATTTATTTGTTGAGTTTTACTTCTTTTATTAAATGCACTCCATGAAATAAATTTCCCTCTAAGTACTGCTTTCATAGTGTCCCAGAGATTTTGATATGATGTTTCTTTGTTCCCATTTACCTCTAAGAATTTTTTAATTTCCTTCCTAATATCTTCTGTTATCCATTCACCATACAATAATATAATAGCATATTTTTTTAATCTCTAGGTGTTGGAGTAGTTCCTGTTTTTTACTCTTTCATTTATTTCTAACTTCAATCCATTATGATCTGATAGAATACAAGGTAGTGTCTCTATCTTCTTGTATTTGCTAACATTAGCTTTGTGGCATAATATATGGTCTATTTTAGAGAAGGATCCATGTGCTGCTGAGAAGAAAGTGTATTTGCTCTAGGTTGGATGGTATATTCTATAAATGTCCATTAAGTCTAAATTATTGATTGTGTTATTGAGATCTATGGTTTCTTTGTTCGATTTTTTTTTTTTTTTTGGAAGATCTGTCCAGTGGTGAGAGAGGCGTGTTAAAATCACCTAGTATTATTGTGTTGTGGTCTATTTGGTTTCTGAAATTGAGAAGGGTTTGTTTGACATACATGGATGAGCCACTGTTTGGGGCATAGATGTTTATGATTGTTATATCTTGCTGATTTATGCTTCCCTTAAGCAGTATGGAATGACCTTCTTTATCCCTTCTGACTAACTTTGACTTGAAGTCCACATTATCTGAAATGAGGATGGATACTCCAGCTTTTTTGCTGAGTCCATGTGCATGGTATGTTTTTCCCCATCCTTTCACCTTTAGTCTATGGGTATCTTTTTCTATGAGGTGAGTCTCTTGCAGGCAACATATTGTTGGATCTTTCTTTTTAATCCAGTCTGCCAGTCTATGTCTTTTGATTGATGAATTCAGGCCACTAACATTCAGGGTTATTATAGAGATATGATTTGGTTTCCCGGTCATTTGGTTCATTTTTTAAATTTTATTTATTTATTTGTTTGGCACAACTTGCTTCCTCCTTTATTTGACAATTCCTTTAGGATAATTCCTCCCTTTGCTGATTTGCTTCTTTGTTTTTCATCTCTTCCTCATGGAATATTTTGCTGAGAATGTTCTGTAATGCTGGCTTTCTTTTTGTAAATTCTTTTAGCTTTTGTTTATCATGGAAGGATTTTATTTCATCGTCAAATTTGAAGGTAAGTTTTGCTGGGTATAAGATTCTTGGTTGGCATCCATTTTCTTTCAGGGCTTGAAAAATGTTGTTCCAGGCCCTTCTAGCTTTTAGGGTCTGGATTGAAAAATCTGCTGATATCCGTATTGGTTTCCCCCTGAATGTAATTTGGTTCTTTTCTCTCACAGCCTTTAAAATTCTGTCTTTATTTTGTATGTTCGGTATTTTCATTATAATGTGTCTTGGTGTGGGTCTGTTGTAATTTTGTGTATTTGGAGTCCTATAAGCCTCTTGAACTTGATTTTCCATTTCATTCTTCAGATTTGGGAAATTTTCTGATATTATTTCATTTTATAGGTTGTTCATTCCTTTGGCTTGTTTCTCTAGGCCTTCCTCAATCCCAATAATTCTTAAATTTGGCCTTTTCATGATATCCCATAGTTCTTGTAGATTCTGTTCATGATTTCTTACCATTTTCTCTGTTTGTTCAACTTTCTTTTCAAGGTTAAATATTTTGTCTTCAATGTCTGAGGTTCTGTCTTCCAGGTGTTCTATCCTATTGGTTATGCTTTCTATGGAGTTCTTAATTTGGTTTATTGTTTCCTTCATGTCAAGGATTTCTGTTTGGTTTTTTTTCAATATCTCTAACTCTTTATTGAAATGATCTTTTGCTTCCTGTATTTGCTCTTTTAACTGTCGATTGGTGCGATCAATCAATGCTTGCATTTGCTCTTTCATCTCATCATTCAGTGCGTGCACTTGCTCTTTCATCTCATCGTT
Organism: Sciurus vulgaris; assembly: GCF_902686455.1. NCBI lineage: Eukaryota > Metazoa > Chordata > Mammalia > Rodentia > Sciuridae > Sciurus > Sciurus vulgaris. The sequence continues at coordinate 53,867,035 of NC_136468.1, forward strand.
TGCTTCTCTGATCATTTTAATTATGTACATTCTGAACTCCTTTTCTGTCATTTCTTCTGCCATGCTGTCACTGGGTTTTATTGATGTAACATCTAGATTTGTTTGCAGCATTTTCTTTCCTTGTTTTCTCATATTGTTCAGGTATCAGAGGACCGCTGAGATATTGCAGATTTCCTCTATTGACTTATAATGTCCCTGAAGATTTCTATATATATCCACCCTTAGCCTTCAGTAGGCTGAAGTCTTGGAGTAAGTTGATAATGCGGTGCTCCACAAGGAAGCTGCCTCTCTAGGAGTGGTGGCCTTCAGGTGGGGTATTATCCCTGCTAGTGGGCAGAGGTGCCTCCACTTGTTGACCAATGGTCATCCAAAGGGGACCTAGGCTGTGGGCTGAGGCAAGGCCTGTTTGGGCCTGAGTCTCTGGTTTTACCATCCTTGTGGGGAAACCTCACCCAGCAGGGAAGACTCACCCGGTGGGGAGGTCTCGCTGGTCAGTTCCCTCCTAGAGGTTCCCCTCAATTTACAGCTACTGCCTGGGCTGGGCTGCCTTCCTCTGCAAAGTTTCCAGGGGCCCGGCCCTACCTCCTGGGCCTGGGAGCCTCACCCTTTGCAGATGACTCTCCTTAGGCTGCCCTTCCTCAGAGAATCTGCCCGCAGGCCTGGAACCTTCGCTGTGCCCTAAGCCTGTCTCTGTGCGGCTCTTCCACCAAGAAGCCTCCTAGATCCTGGGACCCTGCTCTGCACCTAATCGCCTGGCTATACGGCCCCTCCTCTGAGCAGCCACCTGGGGCCCTGTACAATCTCTCTGAATTTCAGAGACCCGCCACATGCCTCTTCCTCCAGACAGCCACCCAGTATTCCGGTGCGGTCACTAGGAGTCCAAGAAACTCACTGCGTGCCTCCACCTCCACCAACCCCCCTTAGCCCTGGGCAATCAATCACTCCGAGTTGAAGTGACCCTCCCCGTTCCTCCTCCTCCTCCAGATAACCCCCGGGGTGTTCAGGAGCGGTCGCTCTGAGTGGCTCTGAGTCCACGTGACCCACAGCACGGGTCCTCTGGGCAACCGCCCGGAGCTCTGGTGCGGCCACTCAAGACCAAGCGTCCCACCACGCTTCTCCTCCAGGCAGCCCCCCTGTGTTCAGGAGCTGTCCCTTTAAGTCCAAACAACTCACCACTCGCCTTCTCCTCTGAGCAGCCGCCTGGAGCGCTAATGCAGTCACTGCGAGTCCAAAGGACCCGCCGCGCTCCTCCTCCTCCTCCTCCTCCTCCTCCTCTGGGCAGGCCCCAGGGTTCAGAAGTGGTCTGAGTCCAAACAGCTCGCCACGCAGCCCCTTCTCTGGCAACCGCCTGTAGCTCTGGTGTAGTCACCCCGAATCCAAGCGGCCGCGCTCCTCTTCCTCCTCCTCGTCCTCAGGGCAGGCCCCGGAGTTCAGAAGCATCGTTCTGAGTCCAAACAGCTCGCCACGCAGCTTCTCCTCTGGCAACCGCCTGTAGCTCTGGTGCAGTCACTCCGAATCCAAGTGGCCACGCTCCTCCTCCTCCTCCTCAGGGCAGGCCCCGGTGTCCTGAGTCCACACAGCTCTCCTCGCCACTCTTCCCCTGGGCAGCCGCCGGAGCCCCAGTGGTTGCTCCGAGTCCCAGCGCTGTGCCGAGCGGCCTCCTTTACGGCGCTCCCAGCTGTCCGAGTTCACTGCTCCAGCGGGGGGAGGGGCATCTCGCCGGCAGTTCTACTTCACAAAGTTTCCTGCATTCCGGGACCACCGTCCCATCCGGGACGCCTCCCCAGGGGGTGAGAGTCACCCGGCTGCTTTGAGTTGGTCCCAAGCGTCTCAATATCTCCTCTTTTGAATCCTGAGTCCTGGAGCAACATGAAATGCAGCCACCCTCTAGGCCACCATCTTGAAACCCCTCTGGTTCATTTATTTTATTTTATTTATTTATTTATTTGACACGACTTGGTTCCTCCTTTATTTGACAATTCCTTTAGAAGAATTCCTCCCTTTGCTGATTTGCTTCTTTGTTTTTCATTTCTTCCTCATGGAATATTTTGCTGAGAATGTTCTGTAATGCTGGCTTTCTTTTTGTAAATTCTTTTAGCTTTTGTTTATCATGGAAGGATTTTATTTCATCGTCAAATTTGAAGGTACGTTTTGCTTGGTATAAGATTCTTGGTTGCATCCATTTTCTTTCAGGGCTTGAAAAATGTTGCTTCCAGGCCCTTCTAGCTTTTAGGGTCTGGATTGAAAAATCTGCTGATATTCTTATTGGTTTCCCCCTGAATGTAATTTGGTTCTTTTCTCTCACAGCCTTTAAAATTCTGTCTTTATTTTGTATGTTAGGTATTTTCATTATAATGTGCCTTGGTGTGGGTCTGTTGTAATTTTGTGTATTTGGAGTCCTATAAGCCTCTTGAACTTGATTTTCCATTTCATTCTTCAGATTTGGGAAATTTTCTGATATTATTTCATTGAATAGTTTGTTCATTCCTTTGGATTGTTTCTCTAAGCCTTCCTTAATCACAATAATCCTTAAATTTGGCCTTTTCATGATATCCCATAGTTCTTGTAGATTTTGTTCATGATTTCTTACCATCTTCTCTGTTTGTTCAACTTTGTTTTCAAGGTTGAATATTTTGTCTTCAATGCCTGAGGTTCTGTTTTCCAGGTGTTCCATCCTATTGGTTATGCTTTCTATGGAGTTCTTAATTTGGTGTATTGTTTCCTTCATTTCTGTTTTTTTTTTTCAATATCTCTAACTCTTTAGTGAAATGATCTTTTGCTTCCTGTATTTGCTCTTTTAACTGTCGATTGGTGCAATCATTCAATGCCTGCATTTGCTCTTTCATCTCATCATTCAGTGCCTGCATTTGCTCTTTCATCTCATCGTTTGCTTCCCTGATCATTTTAATTATGTACATTCTGAACTCCTTTTCTGTCATTTCTTCTGCCATGCTGTAACATCTAGATTTGTTTGGGGCATTTTCTTCCCTTGTTTTCTCATATTGTTCAGGTATCAGTCGATCACTGAGATATTGCAGATTCCCTCTATTGACTTATAATGTCCCTGAAGATTTCTAGTATATCCCCTCTTAGCCTTCAGTAGCCTGATGTCTTGGAGGAAGTTGATAGTGTGGTGCTCCACAAGGAAGCTGCCTCTCTAGGAGTGGTGGCCTTCAGGTGAGGTATATTCCCTGCTAGTGGAAAAGAGGTGCCTCCACTTGTTGACCAATGGTCATCCAAAGGTGAACTAGTCTGCGGGCTGAGGCAAGGCCTGTTTGAGCCTGTGTCTCTGGTTTTACCATCCTTGTGGTAAAACCTCACCCGGCAGGGAAGAGTCACCTGGTGGGGAGGTCTTGCTGGTCAGTTCCCCTCCTAGAGGTTCCCCTCAATCTACAACTACCGCCTGGGCTGGGCTGCCTTCCTCTGCAACGTTCCCAGGGGCCCGGATCTACCTTCTGGGCCTGGGAGCCTCACCCTTCACAGACGAGTCTCCTTAGGCTGCCTCTCCTCAATCTGTCCGCAGTTCTAGAACCTTCACTCCACCCCTAAGCGAATCTCTGTGCGGCTCTTCCACCAAGAAGCCTCCTAGGTCCTGGGACCCTGCTCTGCACCTAATCGCCTGGCTATGCAGCCCCTCCTCTGAGCAGCCACCTGGAGCTCCGTACAATCGCTGGGAGTCTCAGCGACCTCCTGCACGCCTCTTCCTCCGGACAGCCGCCCAGTGTTCCGGTGCGGTCACTAGGAGTCCAAGCAACTCGTTGTGTGCCTCCTCCTCCCGCCAACCGCCCATAGCCCTGGGAAGTCACTCTGAGTCCAAGTGACCCACCCCGTTCCTCCTCCTCTTCTGGGCAGGCCCCGGTGTTCAGGGGTGGTCACTCTGAGTCCAAATAGCTCTCCTCGCAGACCCTCCTCTGGGCAGCCGCCCGGAGCCCCAGTGGTTGCTCCGAGTCCAAGCGCTGTGCTGAGTGGCCTCCTCTACGATGCTCCCAGTTGTCCGAGTTCACTGATCCAGCGGAGGGAGGGGTGTCTTGCCAGGCAGCTCTACTTCACAAAGTTCCCTGCGTTCCGGGACTACCGCCCCATCCGGGTCGCCTCCCCAACGGGAGAGACTCACCCGGCTGCTTTGAGTTGGTCCTAAGTCTCTCAATATCTCCTCTTTTGAATCCTGAGTCCTGGAGCAACATGAAATGCAGCCACCCTCTAGTCCGCCATCTTGAAAAAAACCTATATCTTATTCTTAAGGACAGAAGCTATTTATTCCTCAGTTGTGTGTTTCCAAAGATCATATACTTCACATACACTAAATAAATATAAATGTTAGATAAAGTATTTATGTTCTCTCAATAAATATTTTAAATATAGAGTGTACAAGATTCATCCACAGATTTCAACCTGTCAAGTCCATTTTAGCATCAGCAGTGTCTACCTTTTCAAAACTCTTAGCAGGAATTCTCTAACTATGTGGAATTTTGCATTCAGTGATAACTAATACTTCTAATTTCTGAGTTGTCAATATCTCCATACCATCAAGGATGAAGTCTTAACAGGATGTGAATAGGTTTTTCCTCTTCACAGTCAAATAGAAGTATATAATATTAGCAGCCATGTATAGAATATCTACACTGATGACAGAGATGCATACAAGATCTTTAAAAAAAATAATTGAAATGTTTCTACCTGCCATTACCCCTTGACTTTGCATGGATTTTTTATTTGTTTGCTGAACATGGTTTATTAATTAACAATTTTGACACTCTTAAAGAGAATATTCTTAGCAAGTTGTTACCTGTCATTCAAAGTTTTTTTCCCGAAGATTCAGATTTTCCTATACCTTGGGATCTTTGAGCAATAATTTTTAAAAAAGGATCATAATAGATTCTGCAATAGATTCTGTCATAGTACTCACTTCTAATTAGTTTAGTGATTTTTAATGTGACACTATTTTTACTGTTTTTGTTGGTTCCTGATTTTCTCACATATATATATACACATATGATTCTAAAACAAGTAAGCCAGTATAGTCTTAGATCATCCCTAAGTTCACTTCCAGTTTTATGGTACTTCTAGGAAAAAAATGACCTCACCTAAAATTTAAACAGAAAACAACCTCTCAAGGAAGAAAAAAGACATAAATGATCTCACCTTAGAGTCTTAGGTGATAGTAAATAATGCTAAATTCATCCAGTTCTGTTCTGAAGATATAAATCTAGGAATATGAAGAATTGTCTCCACATTGGCTTACCTGCTTATGAGCATGATCATAAGAATTAATATGATTGTCAAACTCCTGGTGTTTGTGATACTGCTTGTCACATAATTCACAGTAAAAGTTTGCCTTCACGTCTTCCAGGGCCTTTGCTGTGGACTTTTCCTTTTCTGAAAAATCCTTTAAAAAATAAAAGAAGGCAAAAAATATTGGTTATATTTCGCTCTGATAGCATAACCAGATCTCATATTAATCAAATTGGTATATAATTTATTGTGACTGAAAGCTTAGGGCAAGACTTCTTATTTCCTGGAAAAGCAATGACAGTGTGGAAGTAACTTCCAGTTTAGCATTAACCCTAACTTATCAATCAACATACCAGTTCTGCCAAAGGAGCCCTCTGGTTATTGCTACAACCTGGTCTTCACTCATCCTTCCTCTTGCTGCCAATTTCCAGGCTGTGATTCTGACTAGTACCAAGCACTCTCTGTTCATTTCTACTGTATTTCCTTTATGGACTTTCTGTGTCACACATGATTTTGCCTTCAGCCAACCAATCAATTCACTGTATACACTCACCCAGGAGTGTCTTCATTCACACTACAGTTAGAACCTGTTGTACCCATAATCTTCAATCCCAGACTAATTATCTTCCACAGGCATCAGTTCCTGGTAGACTGTCTAGCCTTTGGGTTTATCACATATTTTTAAAAACCATTATCCTGGGCTGGGGAGGTAGCTCAGTTGATAGAGTGCTTGCCTTACAAGCACAAGGCCCTGGGTTCAATCCCCAGCACCACAAAAAACAAAACAAAACAAAACAAAAAAAACATTATCTTTACAACTTTAAGGATGTTTTATCTCAAACAGTTTTAGCTATATCATTCCCCTACTTAAAATCCTGTTGATTCTCTCATTGCCTGTGGTATAATACTGACAAGTACTTACTATGGATAAATTATGTATCAGGTAGGTATATTATCACAAGTATTCCTCAAATCCACCCCATGAGATAAGTTCTATTTTTACCTGCATTTTACAAATATATCAACCAAATGCTTAGAGAGGTCACATACTCCTGGTCACTGAATTAATAAGTGGAAATGGGATTTGAGTCTAATAACCTGTTCCTAGATCCTTTGTTAGCAAACAGCTTAGACTTATCACTCCCATTAAAACCTACCCCCTGAATATGCTATAAAAGCTTTTCCTACCATGCCAGTCTCATCTCTTATCAAGTCTTTTTCCCATACTGTCCTCTTTAAGTATATCCCCAGGTATGCAATTGGTATTAACTTCATTCATGTCAATCAAAATCCATCAAAATCTTTGAGGACAGACTTTTTTATGTGTGTATGTGTGTGGTACTTGAGATTGACCTCTGGGCCTTGTGCATAGGAGGAAAGCACTCTACCAACTGAACTATATCCCTAGCCTGAAAAGGAAACATTTTATTCATTTTTGTGTCTGCAGTGCTAAACATCATATTATCTAGTCCAGGACAAGTACCTATTTAATATGTATTACATAAATTAATGGATATTGCCCCATACCTCTCTACATGTCCTTGTCTATCAGCCCAGTGCCAAATGAATGAACGACTGCACATTGAAGATGACACATACATACATATAAAGAATTGATAAACACATTAAGGGTGGACTTTACTTTTATTTCTCCAAAATGACTAACCTGCTAATCAAAGAAATCATACCATAAGCCTGTATCATAGATGTCACAGACCAGATTTTATACAGTAGCAAAACAATTAGGTAGTTTCCACAAAGGCAGATAAAGTGATGGGACAATTAATTTATGCATGGAAACACAGTGATTCAAGTTCAAATATAACAGGGCAAAACAAATGGCAACCAGCAAAAAGAGCATGAGTATCATTAACAAACAGAAGAGTAGACCCAATATCTGTATTGCTTACCTAAAAGAACAGAAGCAAGAATTTGGTGATGTTCTAGGCCAACAGAAGACACAAAAGCTATTGAATAGGATGCATTCAGTAAAGAGAATGTAGACCCTGATTTCAGGACAAAAATCTAGGTGCTCAAAGAACCATGGTAATGGCCTGCTGAGGTAGTCACTGTTGAGAGCCAAAACAGGAGGACAGCACTGAGACTGCTAAATCTCTTCCTTTAGTAGAATGAGTATCAGGAAACCATTATTCCTTATCTAGTCTTTTCCCCCTTCTATTTTCTTCCTATAATTCCAGAATCTGAATTAGAATTACCGATTACTTTTTTTTTCCTGTTCCCTTATTATGACATTGAACCACAGGCTTAGAAAACTAATCATGTGCCTTGGACATTGGTTAACTATGCCTGGGTGCTCTAAAATACCTCAATCTCATGAACCAGGGGAAGGAATAATTGAGAATTCAGGTTTTATTTGTGGGAAAAAATGTATTCTCTTATTAATCTAGATTATATGGGGATTCTATGACAATAACTCAATGGCTAGGAGTAAGGTGTACTCCACATCTTACTTTTGTACCTTCATCTGCACATATTTCTCAAACAACCTTTAATTACTATATTGCATGACTTATAATTATATAATCTTAAGAGTTTTGCCAAAACTTAAATCATGGCATTTCTTGTAAATGCTCACATTTTACATGTTTGTAAGACTAAATTATACATCACATTTCTTGCTTCATATTTCTTGCCATGACATAAAGCATAAATCCCTATTTCCCTTCCCTCTAAGGTGCTAATGACAGTCCCTAAGGCATACCCTGATTTCCTTACTAAGAGGCAAAAGGTAGGTAGGTGGGTATAAGTGACATTGGCAAAAAATGCAAGCATGGCTCACAATCCAATGTGTCCAGCAAGGTCAGGGGGAAGAGTATAAACCAACAGGAGGTGACTGGGGATTGGAAATGGGGAAGCTGAGACATGAGGACAGAAATCTCAAAGGCAGATGAGGAGGACAGCCAGAAGGTAAGTAAGGTAGGGTCTGGAAAATCATACAGGCAATGAGAAGGAAGAAAGAAAGAGGAAGGAAGAAAGGAAGGAAAGGGAAGGGAGAAAGGGAAGGAGGAAGGAAGAAAAGAAGGAAAGGGAAGGGAGAAAGGGAGGGAGGGGAAAAAAGAAGGAAGGAAGGAAGGAGGAAAGGAAGGAAGGAAAGGGAGAGGGAGGGGTGGGCAAGAGAGAAAGAATTATTAAGAATCTTTGACAAAATTTGAAACTGAGACTGAGCTGGATAAGCAGCCAAGATTGCTCTCCAAAACCCTCTGCCCATGATCTTACCCAGCGTGAGGTAGTCCTATTCTAGAGTGTGAAACTGTACTATCTACTTGATGGTGCAGAGTGAGGCCAGCTATATATACAGAAGGCTGGAGAATAAAGTCTCAGATAAGTGGAAGTAGCACAGATGCCCAACTTAACATTCAGTAGAGGAGGTCACTGTTGTTTAGTAATGGTACTATTTGTACCTAGCAGAGAGCCAGGTAATGGTAAAGTGGGAGCACATGTTTGACTGGATCATGCTGCCTCATCCATCCAACCATTCATTTACTCAACTGACCATTAAGTATTCATGCATTCAAGAATCTCTTACTGAGCAACTTCTGATTTTTACTGGGTGTTAGTCTCAGAAGTTTATATACTAGTGGGATAGAATTACATGTAAAGAGGTAAAAAACATAAATTTGTGATAGAGTGATAATAATTACAGGTTGCTAAAGAGGGGTTATCTAGTCCAGATTAAGTATAATTGGAAGACAAGGTGAGGTTCTCTCTCTTTCCTTTTCTTTTTCTGTCTTCCTTTTCCTGTTTCAGTTAAATACACTGTAAACATGCAGTATGTTTTGACTTTTTGTTGAATGAAAGAGTACTTTTACTGATAAAATAGCCTCCCAAATAAATTAACATTTACTTTCTGAAATAATCACACAATCTTTAAATGTATTTGAAGATACAGAATAAGTTATGAAAGGAGTAAAAATGGTCATCTATTCTGTCAGTAAATTTTAATAATAAAATGAATAAAATTGGCATTTAATTCCTTCATTTCCCAGTTATTAATATTTCTCTTTTCACAATTTGCTTAGTGGAGGATGTTTTTGGAAGCTTGTTTAATAGAATGGAACACTTATGAAATAAAAGGAAGCTTCTAGTTAAACATTCTCAATTATTCATTAAAAGGTTGAAAATGAATTACAAATTGAGTATGACAGTTATCACAGCAAGAGTCATTCCAAAAATATTAGGTAACATCCATGAGCATTTTATGGTGTAATTCAATAAGGATGCTGTATAATTAATTACTTTTTATAATTAATATTGTGGGTGTGAGGAGAGAATATATACTTTTTCATACCAAGAATTTTTTCACGCATATAATAGATGTGTCTGTAAAATGATAAGTATTCTGAGTAGAATAATACCATTACTTATAAATATCAATGCTTGCTAAATTATTTTTATTATTGCAATGATTATTACACACTAAAACCCCAAGATGGCTAGAGAAGACCAAAATATGTCACCTTAAACATGTCCTTTTGGCAAAAGGGAAACTTAGAGCTTGTCATTTTGAGCAACCACAGACACAGGAGGAGATCCAAAACTGTTACCCTTGTGTAATGGAAATTTATATCAATAAAGGAAATTTTCATCCATACAGGTATCTCTCTTTCTGCACCAGGAAGAGGGTGATCTTAACATCACTAGAGACTCATAACCAAGGGGAAGGCAGACAGCTCTGCGTGGCAAACCTTCTCCCCGTTCAGGGTGCTTTTCCTGAGTCTTAACCAGACTCTTTGGCACACAATTCTTCCCTTGATTCGGAGAATGATGGTATTAAAGTCTGAAGTCCAAGACAACTTCTTAAGACTTTAGAAGTTTAGTAATTTGAGTTTCCAATGTGTACAGCAGGTATGTGTGTATCAGACTTCTCTTTGTTTTTCTTTTATTAATCTGTCTTTTGTTACAGGAAGTCCCAACTAAAGCCTTATGAATTAGAAAAGTACTTTTCATCCCCTACACAGGTACCTGATGTTTTGATGTTTTGTTGTGCATATTTGTATCATTGAATGCATGTGACATTAGAAAAATATTTTTAAAAATATACCATTCTGAATCTACAAATATTTGTTGTTGTTGTTGTTACTGGGGAATTAAACCGAGAGTGCTCTACAACTGAGTTACATCCCAAACCATTTTTGTTATTTTTATTTATTTATTTTTAAACCTGGAAACAGGATGTTGCTAACTTTCCCAGGCTGGTCTGGAACTCTCCTCTTGTGTCAGCCTCCCACATCCCTGGGATTATAGGTGTATACTATAATAACCTTGCTCAAAACAAATCACTGGTGGAAATTTGAGCAAATGAGAGAAACCCTCATCATCTTTTGTCTACCGTCTCATACCATAGCTATCAAATTTAATTTTGTTTATATGATTACAGTTTTCAGAGTTTTAAAAAAAATCTCACCATACATACATATATATTATACACACACACACATACACACGCATATATGTATACACATATGTGTATTCATATGTGTGTGTGTGTGTGTGTGTGTGTGTGTGTGTATATGTATATATATATATATATATATATATATGTTACTTTGGACTATTTAAGAGCTGTGCACATACTGCTGAAGAGAGTATCATAAAGACTTAATTAACATTAAAATTATTTTTATTGATTTCCTCTAAGTTGTGACTAACTTCTTTTGTAAAAGCAATGCTCTTTTCATTCTATAGCCTCTAATATGGTGCTCATTACTTTGAAAAAACTCAATAACTAAGTGAAATTAATAAATAATAAGATCAGATACACACATAGATAACATGGCCTTCCCTTGTGACATAAATCACCATGGAGATTTAAACTGTTCGAAAATGGTAGAGTAGGTAAGTATGGTTCCAAACATGAAACCTTTGAACTATTACAATCATTTTCTTAAATGTTGATTTTAGGTCTGAGGAAATCATTAAAAAATTATTCTGAAGAAGTGAAGTGTGGCAACTGCACACAGATTCACAAATAGAGTTATAGATTCTTGATGCCCAATGATCTTTCCATTTTACTACAATCAGTTGTTTTCTTTACAATTAATTATGAACCAATCACAGTCTTCCTAGATTTGGAAGAAGATATTTGCAAAAACATGAACCTTTTCATCCTTTTCCAGGGAAAGTGTGATGTTGGCTACTTCCTGGTTGTGAAAGAGAGCTTTTCTTCTCTTATTTTGACTCATTCAAGAGGCCCACATTGAAAAATGAGTCTAACCACTTTAAACAAGTGACATTATCCTGGGTGGCCTATAATTGGGACAATTCAGGATCATTTCTAACTTGAAAAGAATAAAAAAATTCTGACTTATGAGTCAGATGCCAGAGTGTTTATTGCACTGGTGTTCATAAAATGATGAAATATCTAAAGTTTGCTTATGTAGTCGCTTATTTTAGAAACTTCCTAATTTGCTACATTTAAACAGAGGTTATTTTTGAGGATTACAAACATATCTATTAGAACCACTGTTCATTGAGATTCAATACTACCAACTTCATCTTCCCCAGCACAAATTTATATACAATACTTCCACCAGAAAAATACTTTAGAAAGGAAATAAGGAAGTCCCAGGTGCATCCTAAGATAATCATAACAGAAGTTATTGCTTTATTGCTTAATTATATTTTTCTGCCTCATTGAAGGAAAAAAGGGGTGAGAATAATTTCCACAATATTGATCTAATACAAATGCTACACTCAGCCCTCACCAGCAAAGTCATGCAATATGCTTAGGTGAAGAAGAAAAGGTTCATGTTCAATAAATACCCATTAAGGAATGCATGAATGAATAAATGTAATGAATGAAGGAATGAATATATTTGATCTCTTCCTTTCTTCCTGGTGATCAATTGTGCTAAAAAGGAAAACTGAAAATCCTGAAAATATATATGCAATGTTAAAACCCATATAACTTTATAACATAAAAGGTTTTCCTCATAATAATGTATCAACATGGATTGATCAATTGCAACACACTAACCTACCACATTATGCAAAATGTTAATAATACAGAAGGTTTGGGAATATGTATGGGAACTGTATACTATCTGCTCAGTTTTTCTCTACACTGAGAAGTACTCTGCAAATACAGTATACTAAATAGAGTAAAGGATGTAAAAGTCAATTACATATTAATAGTTCTACCTTCAGTAAACACAAAGAATAACCCTGAATGGTGTAAGAATATTCTAATCCATGCAATGTACTGCCAATAGCTGAGCAGAAGGTATAGAGAATGACAAATGTAAGATACACTGAGTGGTGAGATTTTGAGACTGTCAGTTCCCTTCTGTCATTTCCTATAAGACAGAGAGCAACCCTCTGTAACTCTTAAGAAAAACAGGACCTACTGACAGTCCATATTTATGATCATTAGGTCCACTGGAAATTCAAGGGTAAAAACATTCTGTATTGGAAGGAATGATTTTGAAAATGTCTCTTGTGTGGGTGTATAAAATATAAGAAAATGGGTTTTCTTCTTCCAGACTGACAATACTGTTCCATTTATAAAGATAGTAATTACCACCCCATCAATTCAGCCCACAGATATATATAACTGTAATGAATATAGACATATTGCATTCATCTAAATTGAATACATTTAAATGAATATATCCATTGTGCATCAGACAGGAAGTACATTCATTTAGCCATTACTCCTGCTGTAACTACTTATTGTAAAAATGCAATTAATAGTGTCTGACATTTCATTTTCTAATATAAGAGAAATCAATGAAAAATGTCAGGTAACTAAGTTTTCTGGGAATTTGCTAGTGACACCTGCTCAGTTACAAACCACTTTTATTTAATTCCCAATTTGTAACAGCTATCTAGGGGAAAGTGATCATTAAGAGATATGGACTTAGTCACTATTTCACCTTTGATTGGGAATTGAGTGCAAATACGTTTCCTTGAATAGATTCAGTGATTGTCAAGTAAGTTCCATTCTTCAGCCTTATTTAATCAAATATTAATCTCCACAGAGCCGAGTTTATATCTGCTAAACCAGGCCTGGAAACTTCTGAGGTGGGGTGTTAAAATAGTATAAAGTCAATAGCTTGCTTTTAAGGACAAGCAAGTCTTACATATACCGAAACTCCAAGGTCATGCTGTTCTCTTGAATATCTATCTGCTCTCATGTTTAAAAATAAGTCTGTTATATTTGCTTAACTTTCTTTTTTGTAACCAGAGATGTTTTAAAGGTGATTGTGCTAACAAATGTACTGCATTGTTTAAAATTTGCTGTCCCAAGCTTCTGTCAATTGAAATTCTAATAAGTAATTTACTTTCAAACTTAAAGAAAACTAGCAATTGTGAAAGAAGCATGTTTTACAGAAGTTTTGTCTCAAATCTTGAAACTTAGAGCTGAGAAAATGTGTCAAAGTAAAGAAAACCTTTTTTAAAAAATGCTAATTTACTTTGAGAAAGAGACATTCACAAGGGCTAGTAGAAATGCCATAAATCAGGTTATGTTCATTTCAACACAGATCATATAACAATGCACAAACACTTGGCTCCATTTTCATAAAATTTGGCAGAGATGTTTGTCACTGTGCTTTGTCTTTTAAATATTTAATATTGAATTAGACTTCAGAAATCCTCAAAAGAAAAACTATACATGAGTTTATATACATAAACTTGCTTTCTTAATAACCAACTAAAATGCTTGTCATTTAGAGACTCAGAGACTGATTAGCTGGAAACTGGGACCAGGGGTAATCTGTGTCATAATGAATGGCAAGACTGATGATACAGCCCACCAGACCGTGGAGAACAGTCTACAGGAGGAAAAGATTTTCACAGCTGCTTGAGCAATTGGAAGCCTCATGTTTATTTCCAACACTAACATCAGCTCAACAAGCCATCCTGTGCTGTGCTTCAATCTATTGTTTGTGTGTGAGCATGTGCATGTGTGGGGTTGCGTATAGAGCCAATCTGTAAAAGAGGTAACTGCCATAGAAGAGAATGTGTGGGTTCATTGTTAAAAAAAAAAAAAAAAAGAAAGAAAGAAAGAGAGAGAGAAATAAAAATGTTAGAATCATGTAATTGGAAGGGATCTCAGAAATCCTTTTCCAGATAAAGGAATTTAATCCAGGGGAAGTTTTTTGGCTTGCCCAGGCTTATGCAAGATGATAAGTAGCAGATCCAGGATGAACAGGATGAAAATTCAAGTCCTTGACTCCTACCTTTGAAACCCATGGATGAACAATTTATTCTGTGGGATCTATTTCCACATTTGGAAAACGAGATTAGTGTAGGAAACCAAATTTTTGTGTCTTGGAAACTGGAGATTTATAAATGAACAACTGGAGTTCTTAACAGATAGAGGTAGAGATAGAGCTGTAGTCTCTTTTCTCAAACCAGATAATCAATTAAAATCTATTTAACAACGCAGATAGAACATATTTAAAGATTATATTCTCTTCTCTTGGGATGTCAAAAATAGGAATTTTTGTTTCACTTTATCTGATACAGAAGGAAACAATCACTCTCAATACTTTCTCTTTCCTTTATTCCTTTAAGTCTTAAAAACAAGTGGAGTTCTTCCGTTCTATAGTTACTAGTTATAGACTATTATAATGAATTGAGTACTGAACTTAGCCAGTGTTAAAAACTAGTTTTAAAAAGGCAAAAGCTATTTCCTTCTCTAATATAAGAAAAGATCTGAAATGGAAGAAAAGACAAAGGAGAAGATAAAATAACTCACATCTAAGATGTTTAATTTTTTTAAAAAACATTTATATGCTGTCCTTGAAGGAGTGTAGTAAGGTAGGGATTTAGTTGTGTGTGAAGGTTTGGATTAGTTATTCTGTTAGAGTACATGCAAGACACAATCCCTGATTTTAAGAAACTCTTAGACTACCTGCCGGGAAAGGATTAATTCACAGGATAGGAAGTGCAACTCCAAGGTGAATATAATCATATGGTGGGGATTTAAAGTGCTGTGTGCATTCAGAAAAAGGAAATAGTCATGCTGCTCTGTAATTTGCCTATGTACCTAAGCAGAATAAATCTCATTATGATAGAATTTTATAATAGGGCTAAATTAATAGTGTTAGGTTATATTCTTACCTATAAAAAAATCAGTGATAATTGGTGGACTCTTTGGTTTTGGGGGTTAAGAAGATGAAAATGTATTCCTGAGAATGAATGAGCCTCCATTTGGTAATGAGAATAATAGAGGTTTTACTGTATGTACTAATAAGTAAGAAGCCATACAAACTTTAGATAGGATGTGATTCCCATCCCCCAGTTCCTCTTGGCAACCCATCATAATTTCTGACTAACAATTTAGGTAGTAATCTTGATCCTTACCATGTTATATACTACTTGTGATTATTTTTCTGGTCATCTCTTTTATACTTTAATTTTCATGGTTCATAGCCTTTACGCACAGCCTGAATCCACTTTAAATTGGCAAAAGTACAATTAAATGATTTTTTAAAAATAATACTTATAGGATTTGTTTTTTCCATCCATTATACCATGGAAAGCCCTGATTCTGGTTGCAGTGGCTTAAAAGCTCTGCTGCAATTCCGAGCTGGAAACTGTGTCCTCATTAGTAGGTATACTTATCAGCAGATTTTTATTCTATGCTAGCTGCAGTCATTGCAGGAAATATTTAAATCCCCTTTAGTGGAAAAACCTCCTCTTTAATATAAAATGAAAATCTTCATTGATAGGAAGAAATGATGCCCTTAGGCACCTAATAATGATTCATTAGACTTTCCCTAGGAATATCAGCAAAAGCTCAGATAAGAGCATCCCTCTTCATTTATTGCACATTCAGATATCAAAATGTCTTTGCAATGGATATCTAAGCAAGAAGGAACACCAAAGGAAGAAAAAATAGTGGGGAAGTAAAACCTGAATGAGGACCATGAATCAAGACATGAAGATGGAAAGAGAAAAGATACATCTAGGTTAACACAGGAGTCCAGATTTCCCCTGTGAGTGGTACAAGAGAAGGCTAATGAGGAGGAAAGGATCAAGCTTGTGGTGTGAACTAAAATTTTAAAAATACTATGTTGGATGGGAGAGAAAGAAGATATCATAAATAATTTCCTCAATCCAAGGTAATGTTTTAGCCAAATTCTATTTGTAAAGGAGTGGGGGACATATTTCTTTCAGTATTGTCCATAATTTGAAATTTATTCATGTAAACTTGAAAATTTAAGAAAATTAACAATATTTACATCTATGAGAATCAATATTTCATTGAATCGATCTTGACCCTGATCTTCTCTGGGTTGTGCCAAAATCATCAACGCCTCTCATGAAAGCCTTTTGTTGTGGGATTGTCATGGGATTACTTTTAGGTGCCTATATATCTCTAGTGATTTTAAGAGATTTATTATCTTATTTGGGGGATTTTATGAAACAGGATAGGAATTCAAAGCTTAGAAATAAATTCAGGAAATAATAATTAAGCTTTGACTATGTTAGGTGCTATAGGAACTGCACAAGAGTTGGAAGGTATCGTCCCTGGACAAAAAGCATGCACAATTAGTTATTGAAAGTAAAATTTTAGAAAATAAGTAGCCCTTTACAAGTAATTAAGAGTATTGGGGAGGTACAGAGATTTGGGGCAAAGGAGTCTTTCATCCTTATTTAACTACTTCCAATCTCAATAGCCTTTAGTGTATTTCTTAATTTCTGTACAATGAATATAACAATGTCACTCTCACAGGATGATTGTAATGATTAAATAAATTCAGATATCAAAGTACCTATCATAGTTCCAAGCATCACACAGCAGTCACATACATATATACTTATGTATAAATGTATTTATGTACATGCGTGTGTGTGTGCGTATATATGTATATGAAGAGATATGAATGCATATATATGTATATTTGTGTGTATGTGTGTGTGTGGGTGTGTGTGTATATATATACATATATATATATATATATATATATATATATATATATATATATATATAGTCACTAACGCAAAAGAATTAGCAAAAATGGAAAGATACCAGCAGGAATGGTGTCTAGGAAGATCTGGGTTTTGAAATTAGTTATTAAAAATGGAAGAGGGGTGGGGGATTTAGTTCAGTGATAGAGCACATGCTTTGCATCACAAGGCCCAGGGTTCAATCCCTATCACCAAAACAACAGCAACAACAACAAAACAGAGGAGTCAGTATGTCCATGAGGCAAGGGGTACAGTTCTGGAGTTGAATAACCGGAGTTTAAGTTGAAGCTTTGTCTCTCTCTCTCTCTCTCTTTCTTTCTGTCTCTCTCTCTCTCTCTTTCTCTCTCTCTCTCTCTCTCTCTCACACACACACACACACACACACACACACACACTCACACGTGTAGTGTACTCAACAATTTGAAACAATTTGATCTTTATCCCTTCCTTTATCTATAAAACAAGCGTATATATTGAGTAACTATTGGGCCATTATATTGATTATGGAAATAAATGAACTAAAATGTCATTGTACAAGTCTCAAGTTACTATTGTGTTTTGTTAATTTCTAGGTTCTGTTTTGTGGTATTTTATTTTTGCAGAGTTTAACAGTAAATATGAATATATAATGCATTATATTTCAGTGTGCTATAAAACTATGATGATATATATATACACACACACACATACATACATACAAATGTATATATAGGCAGGTCAGGGTTTAGAGTGGAAGAGTCTGGCTTCAGAACAGAGATTTGAGGGACAGTCTTGAGGCTCCATAGAGAAGGGGGAAGCCTAGTGTCTCACAACTCACAGCCAAACAATGCAAGTAAATAAAGAATTAGCCCACAAGGTCCAATAAAAAGGATTTCTTCCCACAGGGAAGGGATGTAGTTATCTGTACCCAGCTGAGTGATGTACTATGTGGATGACAAGGTTTTCCTCCTATGAGACTAGTTTGTGTTACAGAATAAAATGAAAAAAAATTCAATGCAAAAACAAGCAGAAGCCTCAGTCAGATACTTAATCATGATCCGATGAGGACTCTAGTGCCCTTTATTGCTGACTCTTTTATTTCCAAATTCCCCATGGCACTATATTCCTGATAAGTTACTTGTTAGAAATAATGCTCTTTGTATTAAACATACATTTCCCTTACTATAAACAGGCTGCGCCTTTTGATAAAGATGGTGAGCTAGTTTCCTGACCTGGTCTTTTGCTATTCTGTCCTTTAGATTACTGCCAGTGATCTGAGTACAGATGGACTAGTTATTTTAAGTATATTTTTTGTTATTTACAAAAGCTTTGTATATTTTCATTTTCTTTCTATACTTTATAGAAAGTAGTTACTTGGAAGTTTAGTAATTCAGGATATGTAAAAACCTGTTCCTCAGATGAACAATAATGTTTGCTCAGTCCACAATGACATGTGTCAGTTTTTATTACATTTCTAGTGAAAATATTCCTTAGGTGTCATGACAAATAATCTCAAGGTCACTTCATTTCATATTTGGTATAAAATATATAATAGCTTATAATTTTTTTTAACTGATTGCCATGGGACTCAATTGATTCCATAATGTTTTCATTAAAAGAAAAAATGTAATCTTGCAAATGCTGTTAATATTATTAGGCAAATATAAGCTCTGACTACGGGTGAACACCAACATGCAAGGTGATTAGAAATGACTTTGCACCTTATGCTCTTTATTATAAATTTCAAAATGGCAAGAATCAATTTTTTAGATCTCTAACAAAAAGTCCATACCCACACAAATTATTTTGTCCATTTAGCAATTAAGAGCAGCATATGCATGTGTATGGCAAGGGTATAGCATTCCCATAAAATATTTCCATTCTATCCTATGTGCCTTAAATTAGCTCATTATTTGATCAAGCTAGTGTTATAATCAAACATGTATTTGAAAAGATTTACTTATCTGTTTAAGCTTTTTATTGTCTAGTTAATATTTCCACGAAAATTTGGACACTCATAAGTCTATTCATCAATCTTTAATGACCCTATCTGTTTGTGAAAACAGACAAATAAGATGTCACTATTTATAAAACTACTAATAACATGTAATCATCCAATTTGCTGAGCAATTGAATAACAATTTACTTACATAGAAATAAGGTCATGTTTCTTCCACATTCAAAACTTAAATTTTTTAAATTTCAGTTTTCTTCTGTCTTTATTCAACTAAATGAAATCTAACTAGACCAACCTGGGCATAAATTGTCTTACAACAAGAAAATTCAGAAACTTAAGTATTCTGAAGAGTTGAATATGAATTCTAATGAATACCCAAGCAGCACATATAAAATTAAGACCTAAGATTCCTGTTTTCTCATAATTAAAATTTCAAAAAACATTTCTCCCTTTTATTTGACTGTAGCAGTTACAAAAAAGATAATGTGAAAATTCTTAAGAATAAAATATTATTATAATCAGATAGCCAATGGAAGGAAAAAAGAAAAAAAAAACTATTATGCAGAATGTGTTCTTTAGTAGAAGACAAATTTGCAAAAGAACTTATGAGCAAACAGAGAGCTAGTAGCATGATTATTACTTCAACACATTTGCATCTGCTTTTTGTCTTCTTCCTACTAGATTTTTGGAACTCATAGTAGTTCTAAAGGAATTCTGAAATCTGACATAATAAGGCACTTAGGGCTTTTTGTTTTATTGTCCTTTATTCAGGTTCTAGGAACTAAGAGAAATGAATCTAAATTCTTAACTTGTATACCTTGCCTAAAACAACCAATTAAATATCAATGTTTTACTTTCTGTCATTATAAATTGGATTACATTTCATAAGATTTTATATAACAGAATCAGGACTTTTTAGCCTGATTTTACACTATACTATGTTCAATCTATGTTCTACATATTACTCCATCAATCATTTTCACTGTTGGCTATCATTCCATTGTATGTAATTATTTATCTATTCCCCTATTGATGGGTATTTGGGCAAGAATGAACTAGGAAACTTGCAAGTGGTGCTCAGCAAAATTCCCTAGATAGTAGTCATGGTTTTCTGTTAAATGATTAAATTGTACAAATCATGTGTAGTTTATTATATATCAACTACATCTCAATAAACTATTAAAAATCAATTATCAGTCCATTAAATTTATTTTCCATACTCCTAATAAGAATCTTAATCTCTCAATTTTTGGAAAAGTTCTGGGTAGCTCTTATCACAAATAAAACAGTAGCAGTTATTCTTTTGTTGTATAGTTATTTCTTTTTTTTTATCTCATTTAAGAATGAAAAATATTTTCACAATTATTTTAAATTTCAAGGCAAGTTTTGTTGCCAGATAACACTTAATTCACATATTTATCTTTCTAGAATTAAAACACAATTGAATATGCAAAATATGCTTAGTGCATACCCTCAAAACATCAGTTTAGATTTCACCCCTACCACCTGGCTAGAACACTTTGATATTCTGCTTTCTACCTTATGTCCTCAGGAAATTATTTTTCTTTCTTTCCAGGTGTGCAGCTTTCCCTGGTGGCATATTTCACCTTTATGGAGGTGGTAGAGGATGTATAAATTCATAATGCAAATACTACTGAATGTCATTTAAATATTTTTTAAATATAGATTTCAAGATTCATTACAAAGAGATTAAAATATTACTAAAGACTAAAGTTATAACAACTTTCAGGAGAGTATGTAGTTTATGTACTGTGGGTGTAATTCTAAGAACTGATAAGTTATTTAGGATTTAGTTGAAAGCAAACAAAATTAGCTGGTCATTTATTATACTCCATTAGTGATTATGAGCATTCACAGCATTCAGGTAACAATTTTGTGAGATAAAAAAATAATTTCTTCAATCTTATGGCCATTTGACAGTGACTGTGTTGCACTAATCAACAATTGTACTAATATTAATTGCCTACTGATATTTTTTGTATATTCATAATGAATATTGAAAATGAAATATGTTGACAAATATCTATTTTAGAGTTTCTGAAATTTACTTTTATTAGATACATATAATTTTGTCTTTTATGTGAAAACTACATATTTTGTATAAATTTTAATTTATGTTCTTCTTGAATACTTGGTTCTATTTAGGTTCTTTTCTATTCAATGTTTCAGCAAACATTTTCTTTGATTAGACATATAACATAAAAAAATCATTCATATGAGGAAAATGCAACAAATGGGAGGTGAGTTCTGGGTGAGGAGGTAGAAAGGAGACTTCAGGTCTGTACTTTATTCCACTACAAGCTGGGTGCATATGACTTCCTCATTTCTAGTGTTACCACTTCTAAAAGAGGGAGTGGTTCAGTTAATTGACAAGTGTCTTTCTAATTCATTAGTTTTTGTCTATTTGGAACAGGCTTCTTCCATGTCAAAGTATATTTTTGAGAAGAAGAAGCAGTCAGTCCATAAAATATTTCTGGCAAAATATGAAAGTGAGGAAAGAGTTTTGGAGAGAGGAGCCTGAATTATTCAGGTTCACTAGTTTCTACAATGATTTATTCATCCAAGAAGGGATGAATACTCACTGGCTTCCCCAATCCTTTGCCAATGTAGACAAAGCCCAAGGCAGGAGAAAAGATTATAGAGAATGTTCCCTGTCACATATCAGAATCTTCCAAATCTCTTGAATTTAATTATTTGCCCCCAAATGAAAGACTTCTGATAATATAGAATTATAGTTTAAATATAGGAAAAACATTTATTTGGACTGTAGTTTTGTGCATTGTTTTCTGTTTCTTTGGTTTTGTTTATCTGTTTGGAGCTTCCTTGGTTTCCACTCAATCAAGACAAGTGATTAAAATAAATCTTTGTAATGTTTTTAACTGTTGTACTTCCACATTTTCAATTGATGTTGAGGGGAATATGACCTGTTGGAATTTGGAAAATGGAATGAGCTTCCACATGAGAAATGACAACAAAAAAGCATGGGAATTGAAAGGATCAAACCAAACCAAATATTAAAATTAATTCTGTGCCAGTGGAGGTGAATACAGTGGCCAGAAGATATGACTTTACATTTCAAATGTGTGGCCCCACACAGGGACCTGCAAACTTTTGTGTCACAGATTAAGACAAAGTTTAAAAACATAAAAAAAAAAAAAAAAAAGAAAGGACTCTGCTATCTGTATTTGCAAATAAAATGCTGAGGGTAACTTAGGAATTGCGTTCCTAGACAGTCATCAAGGTTGACAGAATCTATCAGAACTTGACAGAGAGATTTAGATTAGAAAGGTAGAGGAGAGAGAAGTGGTTTGTTCATGGAAGGCCCTGAGATGATTGTTTCCTTGGAGATTATATTGCCAAGGGCACTTATTATTTTCAAAGTGGGCAGAAAAAAAAGGTGATTTTTTTTTTTTCTTATTTTCTCCCCAAAATGTATTTACAAATGCAACACAACTACAAAGTCGTATCATTTCAGGCTCAGGTAGGTGAGCAAACATATCATTTTCTTTTTCTAAGTGTCTTTTTTTAATCAAGAAAAGATTACTATTGGAAAGAGAGTGAAAGTTATTTATTTCAAAGCCAGCTGACTGGAATGGGGTTTACCAGGAACTATTCCTCAGACATGAACAAAGTTGTTTGCCCTTTCATGCACAGGAGTTGGGGGGATATGTAACCTTTAAAAAGAAAACAAATACAGGGAAAATAAAATCTGGAAGTGTTTTTATTTAAGGCATTGGTTTTATGCATTTGGCTACATGAATGAAATTGCTTTCTGTTTTCACTCACCCCCCCACACACCAATACTGGGGTTTGTGCTTATAAAATATTATCCTATAAATCTTACTATAAACCAAAAATTTTCTACATAAAAATTGAAAAGCTGTTATTTATGTGACACATGTTCTTGTGCACTAAAAAAATAACTTTTAGATAGGACAAAACGATTTTATAAAATGGATCCATTTTATCTTATTTTTGTAATGGAATAGGAATTAGTACTTTATACTCTGTACACTTCTAGGGTATTCCCATTTGTGGTGGGATTGATTTGTTTTATAAACCTTTTATCTTTATAAATTGAATTTTATCTGTATAAATTGGACTTTTGTAATTTTTACTTATAAATTATTTAAGTTGATAATCTATACATATTATTTTTATTGTTAATTTTTCATACTTTTTAAGATTTAACTTTTCACTGAATAGGCACAAACTTCAAAAGGCCTATTTTACAGATCAATATGTGCATGTAGTCACAATCAATTTTAACCTAATGATAATATTCTACATGACTCTCATAATATTGGATGTGATAATTCTTGGAGAGCCCTAACCTTGGCTATTTAAAATCTTGTCCTTTCAACCTGTCTCTTCGGTAATATGTTTTGAGTCTCAAAGAGCAATTTTCCTTCTCTTGTACTATTTATTGGATTATTTTATAAATCGAACAAGTCTCAGATACACATAAATGGTGCAGAATGCCCATGCCAGGGCTATTTAGAGAAACAGCATAACCCATGAGAGGGTCATTCCTTGCTTTTTGTGCTTCTTTCAGAGTGTTTGTTACTTCAACAAACATTTTGCATCTTCTGTGTGGTAAGACTTCTATGTTAGGTGCTATATCCAAACTCTGTTTTTCCTTTACAGTTCAGATCAAGTTTACAGCTTCAGCTGTGTCCTTGAAATCTTCACTGACAACTACTGTGTTCACTTTCTGAAATTGATCCTTTCAAATATATTGTAAACCACTATAAACACTTGAATATGTACATTAGTGTATCATTTCTGATTGCTTATTTAAAAATGCCTTAATTTGCAAGTTATTTTGTAAATTCAGAAGACTCTGCTACTCATTTTGTATCCTTTAGAGTACCGAATGCAATAATGGACACTTACTATTCATCAATACTTGTCACCCTGAATCCTTTCAACTGGTCTTGCTGAAGCCAAGACATTGTTGAAGCTACATCATTGTATACAAAAATTCTCCCAGATTTTCTGGAATAGCTAGTGTCCTCTACAGTTGTCCTTGGGAATATAAACATTTTATCAAAATGGATGTTTCGATTCTAGGTTTGGTAAATATGTTAATTATAATATTGATATTAAATAGACATCTAAGCTAATATAGAAATTGTGGGTTGTTTCAGATATGGTTTTCTAGAGTAACAAGTCCTGTCCTCTGTGTGTGGCAATGGGAGGTAGAGAAGGATAATTCAAAGAAACTATAGAACTCAATGATCAAATTCATTTCTGTAGTAAGAGAATTATGAGTGTTCCTTAAATACCAGAAAAAATGAACACTAAAGAAGTACTACTTATAAATATTGGAGGCATGAAATACATGAACACTGAACTCAGAGAGTTTAACAAGAGAAAGAATTTACACTTAAAGCTGACATATCCTACATTGAATATTTTACAGAGACTGCATTATTAACCATTTATTATTATCTAAGAAAAGGCTGAGGGGAGATGGAGCTATGATCTTAGACAAGGCATTAAACTTTTCATCCCTAAAACGAATCCCTAAACTAGATCTCACAAACTTTCAGATTGGGTTGCAGGTTCCAATGCTACTTATCAGAATAAAATCCACTATTGTTGATCAAAAAGGTCTGTTCTGATTTAAGTGTGTGTGTGTGTGTGTGTGTGTGTGTATCTGTGTGCACATGTGTGTGCACAGGGCTCAAGTCCTGCAAACCCATAAGCTTATCCACAGTACTCCTCAGCATCTCTGCACAGTGTATGAATGCTCATCTAACTCTAAGGGCTCTTCCTTTCACAAACACAGTGATTCATCATCCTATTCTGATTCTGTAAGAAGCCTGCTTCTATACATCTAATCTTAGACCAGACCAGTCTTTGCATGATGGGGAGCCGAAAGGTTGTTTGCCTATTTATTGGAACTTGCTGGGTTCCACATTGACAGCAGCTCCTAAAAAGGCTAACCCTATAAAAGATTGAAATTAAGGGCTCACAAAAAGATTTGTCAGCGCCTGTCATTCCTGCTGGCTTCTGAATGACTCAGGCCTCCCAACAAGATCCTGAATTTGGAAGCTGTATATTCAAATACCAGAAGGATTTAGATATGAATGTGCAGACGGCTGCATAAATAAAATGACAGTCACTGACTTCTTATTTTTCTTCATAAAATGAGAGCTATGACTCTGACTAATCTTATCACAGCCATTTTGACATCAAGGAAGGCATTATTTGAAAATTAAAAGCATTCCACTTTTCATTCAAAGCTGAGATTTGCTTTACCTGAGTTTGCAGATGCACTTAGGAATGCAGTATTTGGAGGTAAGAGAAGAACTAGTTAAGCACATTAGAGGAAAATCTGCTACATCATTTCTTCCACAGCAGGAAAATATTGTTAAAAATGGAATGAATTTTGCAGAACCTTTTCTACTAATATTATCCTTAGTTTTCTCTTCCATGGACGAACAGTTCAACTTGGATTTTGCCTTTGTTTTTTTCAGGATTCTTTTTTACCCCAAAGTGTATTATTTATCATTACCATATAAATAATGACATTTGAGTCACTTGCCTAATGAACAAAATACAAATACTAATTCCTCCACAATCTCCTCCAGTACACCTTCCAATGTTGTTCCTCAGGGTGCTCTTACATAAAGCTTTTGTTCTTGTTGAGGTTGATGATTCATTATTACTATTTATTATTACAGTGCACATTGTTTTTCCTCCTCTGTATCTTTCTTTACTTCTTCCTGCAATGTCTTTCTCATGCCACTAACATTATAGGCTCAACTCATTTGATGTCTAGTTCATGAAGCTGCCTTTGTTAACTCTTGCCAAAAGTAATCTTTGACAAACATGAGCCCCATTGTCCTTTATTCTTCTAATAAAATTGGTCTGGTCAACTTCTCCCTTGCATATATTCCTTGTCTTTAGTGTACACTTCTTGAAGATACAAATTGTGCATTCATTTTAGTATCTTGCAAGATTTAGTACATTTCTTGGTGCAGAGTAGACATTCGGTGTACTGTGTTTTTTGAAAAATGTCTTTCCCTGACTCATATACAGAATATTCCTGATGTAGCTAAAGTGAAGTCCTGAGTAGAAGCAGATAATTAATGGCCATATCAGAGAATATGAATCAGCATTGAAAATAATTTGGTTCTATTCTAATAATCTCCACTGAAGAATAACTTTCCATAACCATTGTACAACTCTTGACTACCTATTGTAGTATTTAGCATGTATGTCCTATGTGGTCATAGATGGAGTCTAGCTGTCTCTCTTAGTTATGGGGAAGAATGAATTTATTTTGTACAGTCAAGAAAAACTGGATTTAGTTTTCATCCTTTCATGTAATTTCAAAATTGTACTTCTGATAATTAACTATAAAGCATATTTTTCCAAACGTGTTGGTTAAAGCAAGAAAACATCTGTATTTTGACCCATTATATACTTATCATGGACAGTAACCATAACTACACTATTCTTTTCTTACAATATCTTGAAATATATCAAATTGAATTCTCCTTGTTCCACATGTAATTCTCATGGAAATATTACCATTTTGTATTTGCAGAATGTTGTATTGCTGATAAGATCAACCTCGAATTAGCTTAGTCTTTTTTGGAGAATGTGTTTTAGCTATATCTCCACTGGGCTTTTCACATGCTATCTCAACTTTTGATTCCTAAATGCTATCTCTAATACTATGCTTCTTAAAAATGGAATGAATAAATCTAGTGATTTGGAAACAATGATTCAGTAGTGAACTACTTACAATAGCATCTTTAAGATAGGGCAGTTTTCTACTTGATCCTGTTTGAATCAAATGTCATCTGCTCAAAGATAATTTGATGCAGTTTCAATTTCAATTAATCATCTGTTTTGAAAGCATATAGGTTGAAATACTAAGAATGCATTCTAGTTATTCAGTTGGCAATTGAGAATAAAGTAGTACATCACAGCGCTCTTAGGAAGTTTTTCTTAACACGTACATTTTTAAAGTACACCTTTTATTAAAACATAAGTTAGATTCAGTAAGGAAACAAATCAGAAACTCAATGAGTTTTTCAGGTGTGAACACATATTTGTGAGACAGCATCCAGGTTAAGAAACAGAACATTATCAGTGTCCCATAACATCCAAAAGTCCCCTCACAGCCTTTTCCAGCACATGTAATCACTACCTCAACTTCTAATTCCACTACAGTCCAGTTTTGCTGGTGATAGATTAGATAGATGATAGGTTAAATGATAGATAGATAGATAGATAGATAGATAGATAGATAGATAGATAGATAGATAGATTTACCAGCATGTGTTTTTGTGTTTGGTTTCTTTTGACAAAATCTGATTACAAGATTCACCCATATCATTGTCTATGATGATATCTTACTGATTGTCATTGCTGTACAGCATCCTACTACAGGAATATATCACTACTTATTTATCCTTTCCATTCTTGAAGCACATTGGGGTTGATCCCAGTTTGAGACTATATTGAATAAAGCTGACATGAATATCCTTGTCTTCTGAGGTAGAATTGCTGAGTTATAGGGCAACATATGTCCAACTTTATTAAATACATGAGTAAATTTAACATTACTATTTTCATACTTACATGCTATTCTGTAGTCTATAAATATCTGAAGTTATGCTAAATCAGTCAAATATTAAAAGTTATATAAATATCAATGATATAGTCTGCTTTATAATAATCAAAAATACAAGAGAGAGAGATTAGTGTGGATTTAGGGGACTATTATAAAGTAAAATTTCATAATGTTCAATCAAAATTTACAAAGAGAGTCAGATACATGTTTCACATCACTAGGGATTAACTTTTTGAGTAAAAGAAGTATTGCCATTAATTGTGGGTCCTTTGTTAAATAATGTAGAGAAGAAAGAATTGAAGGATTAATCAATGCCCTAGGAGAGCTCATGCAGCAGCCTCAAATTGTAATCAGTGCCTTGAGTTATTGTTTCTAGAAGCTCTGAGTCTCTGTTGCACTGCTAGGATCACTTCTTACCTTCTGTTTAATGTATTCTCACCAACTACTGTGATAGAATTAGCTTTACTTTTCAAAGTTTATTCATTTTGAGGGAAGAACGAGGATAAAATATACAAAATTGGTGCATCAAAATGTTTATTTAAACTTTTATTCTAGTCAAAGTCCAATTCCAAAGCTAAGATCATGTTCTAGTACTTCAAAATGAGGCAGGGGATAAAAGAAGCCTTCTTTAAATTTTAAATCATAAGCGAGATATAATTCCCTGGGTTTGGCTTAAGTGTAATAAATTCTAGTTATTTATAAATACATATCTTTCCAATACTAAGTTCTATGAGCATAAATTAAACACATTAAGTTTGCTACATTGCTATGAAATACATCTTGTAGGAAACTTCAAATTTACTGCATTTAGGAATAAAAAAAGTGAATCTATAGTTACTAAAATAGTTGACAAGGTAAAGAAAAATTATGTAGAAGTAAAACAAGAAAGAGTACCCTAGGTAACTTCCTATTTATAAATTGAAATGACTAACACAGGCATAAGGAATCTAGACATGATTTTGCTTAATGCAAGAGCTGGATTTTTCTACCTGGCTAAGCACTGGTAAAATAGGCTATGCTAACTTCTGTCATGTTCTCACTTCCATCTACTCTTTTACTTATTACAAACTATTGCCCACTTCCATTTTCTACTTCAACTATTTTTTATCAAAAAAGACATATTTTTCAAATAAAATTATATATTCTAAATCCTCATTCATATATCTGCTTCTTCATTTGGTCTCTGAGTGTCACAGCAGCTTCCATCTTATCATGTTTCCTTTCTTTGTCTGGTTTTACTTAAAATATAGTGCTAAGAATTCAAAGTGTCCTTTGGGTTACAGGGTTTGATGAGATCATACCATCTTTGTCAACCACCCCTGTAAGTCAGCAATACAGCAAGCCCATCTCTGAAAGCACCAGGATACTATTCATGGAGACCCTTCTGTGAGTTCAAAGTTCTACTATTCGGCATCCCAAAGCTCCTCCAAGTCTAAAGCAACTTAATTATTAATTAGAGAGGGTCTTATATTTCAGGATTAAGATCTCAGTCTTTGAAATTAGATGATCCAGGTTCAAATTCCATTTTGTCATTGCTAGCTCTTGGAATTTGAGGAAATGAAATCTCCAAAGTCGTGACACACCTTTAATAATATATTGCCCTTAATAGTCTAATTTACAGAGTTACATAGGAAGAAATTAAGATAATAGAGGTAAATATCCTAACTCCAAATCATTTATTATTGTTGTCATTACTATCTTTCCAGAATAAAAAATGAATAGGATAAGCACATCTCATAAATGAATCAAAACCACAATTCTACTCAAGATAGAAACAGATCAACCTTAATGATCAGTAACATAAACAATTTTCCCTACAGTATTTGTTACACAGTGTTAATTTCTACTATGAATGATTGGAGGGCTTGATTATACTGGATTTTTCTGGGTAAATAAGGTAAATCCAGGAGATGTTTGTTTTGGGCTGAGAT
The DNA here is from genome assembly GCF_902686455.1 of Sciurus vulgaris. Lineage (NCBI taxonomy): Eukaryota > Metazoa > Chordata > Mammalia > Rodentia > Sciuridae > Sciurus > Sciurus vulgaris. Next base: position 53,896,694 of record NC_136468.1, read on the forward strand.
TTAAAAAGACGAGTGACTTTTGACTGGAGCAATAATTGTTCAATCATAAGAAACCCATGTGCAGAGGTCCAAGGGCAGAATACCTGATTTGGAAAAGCCCAAGAGGCACAGTGCTGCTGGACGTGATACCTACTGGGGAGAAGGATGTTTAGATTTTACTTCAAATGGTACAGAGGTGTTGATGGAACTTTTCCTTTACAGACCAACCACCCATCAAGGCAAGGACCTCAGAACAAAGTAACCACAAAACTCCGGCCTCTTTAAGTGACTGAGTTACAAAGCTTTATTCTGTAGGGGACTCAAGTTCTACTGAAGTGGATGGGCTGTTCAACTCTTCTGCCCCTAATGCCCTCAAACTCTCCATTCCCAGTTCACCAGAGGTACAAACTGAAAGAAATAATGCTTCACTTTTTCCCATTTTATACGTTTAATAATATTAATCAACTCATGCTCTCGTACAGACATACGTGAAAGAGTCCATCATTTTTACTCCTCTTTGCAAAGAACAGGGCAAAGGCACTGAAGCAACCACAGTTCATGCCTTCAAATGCCCACTGGGCAATGGATTGACACATTCTTTGGTTAGGTAAATCAGCCTAGGCTATAAAATCAAACTTAAGGTATTGTTGTGGTTAAAAATGATAAAATTCTCATTTTTACACATTTTAAAATGAAGTATAAAATGACATGTTTCTGCTCATACTTCATTTTGACTTGATATGCATCTTTGGATGACTATAGATAACAATAGGGTATTGTACATTTCAAAAATGAAAGAAAGTATTTTGAAAGTTTTCTTATAAAAGTGACAAATGTTTGAGAAGATGAATATGTTTAATCTGATTTAAATATTATATAATATATGCATGTATCAAAACATCATGCCACTCCATCAATATGTACAATATTTATTTTTATGCACTAGTTAAAATCACTTGAAGAAAGAATAAACAACACAGACAAAAGGGATAGTCTAATAAATTTTCAAATACTTGTCAAAGAAAATAAGGTCAACTTTGCATCATTTAAAGTCAGTAAAGGTAATGCTTTCCCAGTAACTATTTCACAGATCTGCTCAGTTTGTGTTCTAAGTGTACAAACAGAACATTGAAGTATATTTGAAGTGTACTGAAAGTTAGTCTGCCATTTTACCCAGAGGCATTTGAAATTTTTCAACAAAAGCTCTCTTAACTGATTCACAGGCTTACTAGTACTTTCTCTTCCCCTCTGTAACCCATACTGCCTGAAGACTAGAATAGGTGAAGGCTGATTCTAGTATTCCACCCTTGAGCACTCTGGCTCTTGACCTCCCACCACCCAGGCTTCATTTTTATAAATTAAGGATTGCCTTATAAGAATTCATATTTGTTCTCCACCCTGTTTGTAGAAGTTATACTTATTACTCTATGTGATTTAAATGCATATTTTACTTACTGATAACATGTTTTGAAATATTTCTATGAAAATGAGGTTTCATGCTTTAAAAAAGTTCAAGAATACATGTTATTGGAGTGGAGGTTAGGACAATGATATTAAAATATTGGGGAAATAGACAATTAAGACTTTTCTATTGTTTCATAAATCTCAATTAAATTCTCACTGTACTTGGGCTCTTCATTGAAGAACCTGAACAAGACTTACAGAGCATGAATGAGGATATTTTATGATTGAAAAGAGAAAGTAACTCTACTCCAATGAATAGACCCATGATCAGAAAAAGTATTCTGCTCCACTACAAAAGATGCAAGGATTGTCCAAGTTGAAATTGTCAACTCTGTGGGTATTGTCACATATTTCTAGATTTAGGGGGCTACTTTTTATTAGCTATTTTAATTACAGTCCTAACAGGATTAACTAGGAAAGTTTCAATTGCCCATTGGGACTTTTAAGGTACAGAGCAAAAGAATATAAAAATCTGTCTTTAAATACATGAGGTAAACAAAAATTGAGATATATTAGCACAATTAGAGCTGAAATTTTAACTTTTCCTCTTGTTCAGGTTAGTTCTGAGATATGCTAAATTAATATGGTGGAATGATTGGTACACATCTAAATAACACTGCAGGGATTTCATTTAAAATCATAAGGTCTATGAGCAAACACCTGTTTTAGCGCTATAGGTTGGTATTTTCTGAAGAGGAGCTAGTACTAAAAAAAGCTATGGTAACCAGTATATAAATGCTATGGGGGAAAATAAAGGAAAAAAGTGCCTATCTGGAAGAGGACAACAGGATAGTTCCTTTCTCTGTATCTGAGGCCATGGCTGTGCATAAGACAGTTTCCTCATCATTTCATTGAATAGCAAGGTTAAACACAGATTGTTCATATGCAAAGTTAAGAACAATGTACTGTTTTTGTTTAAATATATGCTGTCTGTGTTTATTAAATTTCATATCTGCAATTTATGATTATTTTATTTTACTGTTATGGCTTGAAAATGTCTTTGTGTTGTTTTTTAGTTTGTATTTAAGATGTAATGAAAGATGAGACTACTTTAATTAATGAAAGAGTTTATGACAAGTTATATAATTTGACAATCACCATTTGGGTCTCTCATTTTCTGTTCAGTTTAATAACAAATGCCATAATTTGCAGTTCTACCTGAGCTAGAATAGGCCGGGTTCATTGAACTTAGAGCGTTTGTATAGCAGGACTATTTTTTATTCTCTTAAAAGTCACCCTTTAACCCTCCCAAACTCATTCTATGAAGCCAATATCACCCTGATACCTAAACCAGACAGAGACACATGGAGAAAAGAAAATTTCAGACCAATATCCTTAATGAACATCAATGCAAAAATTCTCAACAAAATTTTAGCAAATCACATACAAAAATATATTAAAAAGATAGTGCACCACGATCAAGTGGGTTTTATCCCAGGGATGCAAGGTTGGTTCAACATCCGGAAATCAATAAATGTCATTCACCATATCAACAGACTAAAAGTTAAGAATCACATGATTATTTCAATAGATGCAGAAAGAGCATTTGATAAAATACAGCATCCCTTCATGCTCAAAATACTAGAGAAAATTGGGGTAGTGGGAACATTCCTTAACATTGTAAAGGCCATCTACGCTAAGCCCATGGCCAATATCATTCTAAATGGTGAAAAACTGAAAGCATTCCCGCTAAAAACTGGAACAAGGTAGGGATGCCCTCTTTCACCACTTCTATTCAATATTGTTCTTGAGACTCTAGCCAGAGCAATTAGACAAACCAAAGAAATTAAAGGGATACGAATTGGAAAAGAAGAACTCAAACTATCCCTGTTAGCTGATGACATGATTATTTATTTAGAGGAACCTGGAAATTCCACCAGAAAACTCTTAGAACTCATAAGTGAATTCAGTAAAGCAGCAGGTTACAAGATCAATGCTCATAAATCCAATGCATTTTTATACATAATGATGACTATTCAGAAAGAGAAATTAGGAAAATTACCCTATTCACAATAGCATTGAAAAAAATAAAATACTTGGGAATCAATCTCACAAAAGAGGTGAAAGACCTCTACAATGAGAACTACAGAACACTAAAGAAAGAAATTAAAGAAAACCTTAGAAGATGGAAAGATCTCTCATGTTCTTGGATAGGCAAAATTAATATTGTCAAAATGGCCATAGTACCAAAAGTGCTATACAGATTCAATGCAATTCCAATTAAAATCCCAATGGTGTACCTTACAGAAATAGAGCAAGCAATTATGAAATTCATCTGGAAGAATAAGAAACCCAGAATAGCTAAAGCAATCTTCAGTAGAAAGAGCGAAGCAGGGGGTATCGCAATACCAGATCTTCAACTCTATTACAAAGCAATAGTAACAAAAACGGCATGGTATTGGTACCAAAATAGAAAGGTAGATCAATGGTACAGAATAGAGGACACAAACACAAACACAAATAAATACAATTTTCTCATACTAGACAAAGTTTCCAAAAATATGCAATGGAGAAAAGATAGCCTCTTCAACAAATGGTGCTGGAAAACTGGAAATCCATATGCAACAGAATGAAACTAAATCCCTATCTCTCACCCTGCACAAAACTCAACTCACAATGGATCAAGGACCTCGGAATCAGACCAGAGTCCCTGCATCTTATAGAAGAAAAAGTAGGTCCAAACCTTCAACTTGTTGGCTTAGGATCAGACTTCCTTAACAGGACTCCCATAGCACAAGAAATAAAAGCTAGAATTAACCACTGGGATAGATTCAAACTAAAAAGCTTTCTCTCAGCAAAGGAAACTATCAGTAATGTGAAGAGAGAGCCTACAGAGTGGGAGAATATCTTTGCCACTCATACTTCAGATAGAGCTCTAATTTCCAGAATCTATAAAGAACTAAAAAAACTCTACACCAAGAATACAAATGATCCAATCAACAAATGGGCTAAGGAAATGAACAGACACTTCACAGAAGATGTACAAGCAATCAACAGATATATGAAAAAATGTTCAACATCTCTAGTAATAAGAGAAATGCAAATCAAAACTACCCTAAGATTTCATCTCACCCCAATTAGAATGGCGATTATCAAGAATACAAGCAACAATAGGTGTTGGCGAGGATGTGGGGAAAAAGGTACACTCATACATTGTTGGTGGGGTTGCAAATTAGTGCAGCCACTCTGGAAAGCAGTATGGAGATTCCTCAGAAAGCTTGGAATGGAACCACCATTTGACCCAGCTATCCCACTCCTTGGCCTATACCCAAAGGACTTAAAATCAGCATACTACAGAGATACAGTCACATCAATGTTCATAGCTGCTCAATTCACAATAGCCAGATTGTGGAACCAACCTAGATGCCCTTCAGTTGATGAATGGATAAAGAAACTGAGAAACTGTGGCACATATACACAATGGAATATTACTCCGCCATGAAGAATGATAAAATTATGGCATTTGCAGGCAAATGGATGAAATTGGAGGATATCATGCTAAGTGAGATAAGCCAATCTCAAAAAACTAAAGGACAAATGATCTCGCTGATAAGCGGATGAGGACATATAAGGGGGTGTAGGAGGGGTTAACGTTAGGGTTAGGGTTAGGTTTAGGGTTAGGGATAAGGAGGGTGGTAAGAATGGAGGAAGGAAGGACTGTATAGAGGGAAAAGAGGGGTGGGAGGGGTGGCGGGGGAGGGAAAAAAAAGAATGAATCAAACAACATTGCCCTATGTAAATTTATGATTTTTAATTAAAATAAATTTAAAAAGTCACCCTTTAATTGTGGAAACTTTTATCCTAACTATTCAAAGTCTTTTAAAAGGATTGTAGAAGCAAGAATACTTTGTGTATGTCCTAACTTCCTTTGTCAGGAAAGCTGCTTTGTGTAAAAAAGCTTTTCTTGATACATAGGAATTCATTTCATGTAGAAATCCTAAAGCACAAAATAAATATTCAATAAAATAAAATAATTGCATACTAAACAGTATACCCTGAAAGCATTGCACTTGTGGAGGTCAAAGAGAATAGAACACCAGTCCAGAACCCTTTTCCCAAAATTATATGAACTCTGATGGCATTCTGAGTCTTTTCTTTGTTGTAGTTTTTTGTTGCTGTTGTTGTTGTTGTTGTTGTTGTTGTTTTTGGTTTATCTCTTTCTTTCTCTTCTCTCTTTCTTTCTTTCATACCGGCGATTGAACTCAGGGGCACTCAACCACTGAGCCAAATCCCCAGCCCTCCTTTTTTATTCTATTTTGAGACAGGGTCTCACTGAGTTGCTTAGCGCCTCACTTTTGCTGAGGCTGGCTTTGAATTTGTGATCTCCTGCCTCAGCTTCCCAAGCTATTGGGATTACAGGCATGTGCCACTGTGCCCGGCTCTGAAGTAATTTCTTTAACAGAAAATACCTACCAGTAATACAAACATCAAGTTATATGCAAATAAAATATGTAATTTTCACAAACTAAAATTTTTCTAGAACTGCCTAAAATATTTTCTGATAAGTAATACATGAGATGATATGCAAATAGTTAACATTGACTTATTTTAATTCTATTTAGAAACTCTTCTTTCCTAAAAGCATCTAACAACATTGTTATATGTTTGGCTTGTTTTATTTCTTATTTCCTCAGAGAAAGTAAATCAAATTGAAGTTTCTCTATAAACCTGGATTTCTGGAATCCAAACTAGATGTAGGACTTCACAATCACACTCTCTAAATGGAATCTTGTCTTTGGAGGAGTTCTCTATAGACTGTGTCTAAAAGAAAATTAATTATAGTTATAGTATCTAATTAATTTATTATTTTATTAATTTATTAACACAGGCTAATGCAAAAGTCTTCCCTTAAATTTTATACTAAAATTCCTAGGATGGGTTACTCCTGAGCTGCAATTCAGAGAATTTCTGCCTCCTAAAATAATTATTTAAATAGCCATTCTTGGACAAATGTGCCCAAAGAGCTTTCTTCTTTCTTTCTTTCTTTTTTTTTTTTTTTTTGTTTCTCCATTCTGTTTTTTAATTTTTAACAATATTTTTGTGAATGAAATTTTATTTTTATATACTTTTTAAATGACTTTAAAATTTTATTACTTTCTCAACCTCAGTAATCATTATTAGACATTCCAATCAACTTTGTTTTTTAATATCCACATATAACAGAGATGTGGTATTTATTTATCTCTTGGCATCTAACTTATTTCACTAAGCACAATAGCCTTCAAAAAGATCTTTTAAGTTAAAGAATATTGAGCTTCTGTGTGCCTTCAGTTGCAAACATTTTAAAAACCACTAGTGAGCTGTGTTGATAGCTGTGGTTTCATTTCAGGTACAAAATTAAAATGATATTTAAAGGAAAAGAAAAAAGAAGGATTTTTTTTTTTTTTCCAAACTAGTGGGAATTTTACCTGAGTTCTATATTATAGTGCACTGAATCAACAACTACACATTTTCCTGGATTCTAGTTTTGGCTCAAAAGTTATTTAAGAGTTTGGTAAGATAGTTAAAGTGCATTTTAAAAACCACTGGTTTAGATGATAACTTCACAGTTCCAATTCCAATATCTAAAGTTCTGATTATGTTTTTAAGATTAAATCATGATAAAGCTTCAAATATAGTTGGGGAATTGTAGGAGAAGGAAGTAGACTCTAGAGATATATGCTTTTTTGTTATAAAATGGTGACCATTTGTAGTAAATCATTTTCATATTTAATAAGCTTCTCTGTGCTCAAATATGGATGTTGTCTACACAATGAAGCTACAGACACTAAACTGATTCCAGGATAATAAATATTATTAGCATTTTTAAAGCAATTTATTGCTGATGATGTAGCTTAGTGGTAGAGTGCTAGCCTAGCATGTGTGAGGCCCTAGGTTCAATCTCCAGTACTGCAAATAATAGAAAAAAAATTAAAAAGACTAAATTAATGTGTTGTATGGCAAATCCTCAATTTGCTCCCATTATTCATCACATTGTACATTCATTATCAACATGACACTTATGAGAAACTATATTATGCATAATAAACATGTATAAAATACACATATTAGTACAGAAATTAACCATTTATAAATCACATCAGGAAAAGTATTTAAAAATAATAAATAAGCATTTTGCTAATCTCTCTCCAAACAGGAATTTATAACGTTGACTTTTACCTAAATATTGGGATATTTTACCAATTCTTCATAAAAATACAAGAAATTTCTTACCCCCCCAAAAAGTTTCCTATTCAGAAAACAATGCTTTAAAGCAAAATCAATAAAAACTTTATTTAATAAGTTTTCATTCTATTTTCATTGATTCTAAGTTAAATATAAGTAAAATCATGAATATTTATATGAAATTCTATTTCACAAGCATTACATTTCATTACATTTATTCCAGCAGGGAATTGTTTTTAAAACAAAATTGTGGGTTTTCAAGTTCATCACATAGAAAATATTCTATAGACTTTAGTTTCAAAGTTTAACACAAATTCAGTATGTTGACAGAACTTTCTTTGGTTGTCTCCTACTGGGCTTTAGACTCTGATTTCAGAAGTGATTGTATGCTACTAATCAGAGCAGGATTGCCCAGTGTGCTTTCACAGGCTATACAGAGGTCTCTGCACAGTAGTAGGGTCATCCCTCAGCTCTCAATCAGAAGTCACCAGCCTTTCCCCTCGGGGAGAATAGACTCTTAGCTGGGAGGCAGACTCTCCAGGAAAGGTGAGTTATAGCACCAGCAAATATGGTGTTCTGACAGGAAGTTCACAAGCAACAAGAAAGTAGCAGGATCTCAAAATTTCAGTGTTTAGACACAGTACAAAATATCCAGATGTTAGTTTTTGTTCTGCTACTAGCTATGTGACTTTGAGCTTGTGAATTCCACCATCTTGAGCTTCACTTTATTCACCTGGTAAATGAGAACAGTGGTACAAAAGGGAAGCACAGTAGATGAGGTAATCTGTCTAGCATGAAGAGGATTTTTAGTTCAGAAGTCAGATTTGTAGTTATATACATAATGAACATTTTGGGAAACAGAAGAATCAAAAAGTCAACAATGATGACAACAAAACCAAAACAGATTGTTATTTTGATTTTAAATTAATGTTCTTAGTGACTCCTAGTTCTGATGTGCTCATTTATATAAAATATACCTTTTTAAAAAATATTAGGTATATCTTCTTTTATAACTTTGTTTAGTGGTTACTGGTAAGCTTAAATATTAATTTCTCAGTGAAATTAACAGAAAAGGTCTCAACTGATATGTTTATGGCTGGAAAATTTTATTTTGTCAGGCTTACACCAACAACTTAGAAATACACATTGCATTTTGAAACTACTGCAGAGCATCATTTTTAAGCAATATCCAAGATGTCATCACATATGGTTATTCATCACCACATCCCAGAGCATGTCAAATTTTATTAGTGTGACATGATAGAATGTGACAGGAGAGACATTATTGAGTCTGATGTATTGCATATAGGAACATATATAAAGAATAAACAAAGATATCACACAAAGCATTGTCCTGTTGCACTTGCCAAAATCAAAGGTTTTCTAAACCAAATTAAACTATGTTAATTATCAATGAATAACTTTTTCTTAACTATGTTTAATAGTATGATATCCTAAAGGACAGGGTCTGCCCTAGAATAACCATTGTTCATAGGCATCAAGATTAGGAGATGTTCTTCATCACTCAATTAGATAGAGATATCATCACACCACGTTTTAATAAGATTGGAATCTTCTTGTTGCTCAGAAAGTGTCCCAATAGTTCTATAGGAAGGATGCTATGTCTGAAGAATTTCCTAAGTATTTTATATTCTCTACGTTGATCCTCGTTCTTTAACCTTTTCTAAACTAACACAGAATTTTATATCATATGTATTAGTCAGTTTTTCATTGCTGTGACTAAAATACCTGACAAGGACAACTTAGAGGAGAAAAAGGTTATTTGGGGCTTATGTTTTCAGATCTCTCAGTTCATAGACAGTCAACTCCCTTGCACTGGGTCCAAGGTGAGGCAGAACATTATGGCAGAAAGACATGTCAGAAGAAAGTTGCTCAGCTCATGCCATCCAGGAAGCAGAGAGAGTGCAAGGTACCAGGATAAAATATAAACTCCAAACCTACAATCCTAGTGCCCTACTTCTTCTGGTCACAGAGTATTTACCTATAGTTTTCTTTTCAAACTATTAATCCATCAAATGGATTTATCTACTGGTTAGGTTATGGCTTTCAATCTAGCCATTTTACTTCCTGCATCAACAGAGAAACTTTGTGGGGGAGATATATCATATCCAAACCATAACATTGCCCACAAACCTCATTTTTATTTCAAAATGCAAAATGCTTTTAAGTTAATTTCCAAGAGCCCTCATAATCTTAAGAGTTACAGAATTCCTTAAAGTCCAAGTCCAAATCTCATCTGAGACTCAAAGCAAAATCTTGGCTATGAACCTCTGTAAAGACCAAAAGCAAGTTATATATATCCAATATATAATGACATGGAGTAAATATTCCCATTCCAAAAGAGAAGAATACAGGCATAGAATGAAGGCACGATACCAAAATAAGATAGAAACCAAGCTGGGCAAACAAATCATATAGTTCCACATCCAGTATCTGGGACATATGGTGGTGAGATATGAACTTCAAAGTGCTTGGGCAGTTCCACACCTGTAGCTTTGCTGCTTTTAGCCCACATGACTCCTCTCTTAGGCTGACTGTATGCAGTTTTTCTCAGCAGACATTCCAAATTATTGGCACCTCTTAATCCCTGGGGTCTCCATTCCACCTTGGGTTTCCCTTCATAACTCCACACATTCCCCTCTCAGGTGCTGCCCCAAAAGATGTCAACCCACTACACTTTGCCTGGCCTCTCAGGCCTTCCTCTGAATACCTCAGTGGAAGACTCCGCGATCCCCTACCTCCAGTGTCCTGCATTTCTGTAGAGTGAGAACACTAAGGCATACTGCCAGTGTGAGCCCAGGACCTCCTGGACCACAGCCACAGTGGCCCCGAGTGTCTGGGTGGCTAGGCATGGTGAAACAAATCCTGGGGTAACAGTTGTCTAGGTATCCCTGTTGAACAGGGTGCCCCCAAGATCTCTTTAAAGGAGACCTTTAAAAAATCCCAAGGAATTTAGTTTTTCGTGCATGGTGAGAGATATGGGTTTAGTTTCATTCTGTTGCATATGGATTTCCAATTCTCCCAGCACCATTTGTTGAAGAGGCTATCTTTTCTCCATTGCATATTTTTGGCACCTTTGTCTAGTATGAGAAAATTGCATTTGTTTGGGTTTGTGTCCGTGTCCTCTATTCTGTACCATTGATCTACCTTTCTATTTTGGTACCAATATCATGCCGTTTTTGTTACTATTGCTTTGTAGTAGAGTTGACGATCTGGTATTGCAATACCCCCTGTTTCACTCTTCCTGCTAAGGATTGCTTTAGCTATTCTGGGTTTCTTATTCTTCCAGATGAATTTCATAATTGCTTGCTCTATTTCTGTAAGGTACGTCATTGGGATTTTAACTGGAATTGCATTGAATTTGTATAGCACTTTAGGTAGTATGGCCATTTTGACAATATTAATTCTTCCTATCCAAGATCATGGAAGATCTTTCCATCTTCTAAGGTGTTCTTTAATTTCTTTCTTTAGTGTTGTATAATTCTCATTGTAGAGGTCTTTCACCTCTTTTGTGAGATTGATTCCCAAGTATTTTATTTTTTTCGAGGCTATTGTGAATGGGGTAGTTTTCCTAATTTCTCTTTCTGAAGATTCATCACTTATGTATAAAAATGCGTTGGATTTATGGGCATTGATCTTGTAACGTGCTGCTTTACTGAATTCACTTATGAGTTCTAAGAGTTTTCTGGTGGAATTTCCAGGTTCCTCTAAATATATAATCATGTCATCAGCGAACAGGGATAGTTTGAGTTCTTCTTTTCCAATTCATATCCCTTTTATTTCTTTGGTTTGTCTAATTGCTCTGGCCAGAGTCTCAAGAACAATGTTGAATAGAAGTGGTGAAAGAGGGCATCCCTGCCTTGTTCCAGTTTTTAGGGGGAATGCTTTTCAGTTTTTCATTTAGAATGATATTAGCCATGGGCTTAGCATAAATGGCCTTTACAATGTTAAGGAATGTTCCCACTATCCCTATTTTTTCTAGTGTTTTGAGCATGAAGGGGTGCTGTATTTTATCAAATGCTTTTTCTGCATCTATTGAAATAATCGAAAAACTAAACTCAAAATGGATTAAGGACCTCGGAATCAGACCAGAGACCCTGCAGATTATAGAAGAAAAAGTAGGTCCAAATCTTCACCTTGTTGGTCTAGGATCAGACTTCCTTAACAGGACTCCCATAGCACAAGAAATAAAAGCTAGAATCAACCACTGGGATAGATTCAAACTAAAATGCTTTCTCTCAGCAAAGGAAACTATCAGCAATGCGAAGAAAGAGCCTATAGAGTGGGAGAATATCTTTGCCAATCATACTTCAGATAGAGCACTAATCTCCAGAATCTATAAAGAACTCAAAAAACTCTACTCCAAGAATTCAAATAATCCAGTCGACAAATGGGCTAAGGAAATGAATAGACACTTCACAGAAGAAGATCTACAAGCAATCAACAAACATATGGAAAAATGTTCAACATCTCTAGTAATAAGAGAAATGCAAATCAAAACCACCCTAAGATTCCATCTCACCCCAATTAGAATGGCGATTATCAAGAATACGAGCAACAACAGGTGTTGGCGAGGATGTGGGGAGAAAGGTACACTCATACATTGCTGGTGGAGCTGCAAATTAGTGCAGCCACTCTGGAAAGCAGTGTGGAGATTCCTTAGAAAACTTGGAATGGACCCTCCATTTGACCCACCTATCCCACTCCTTGGCCTATACCCAAAGGTTCTAAAATCAGCATACTACAGAGATACAGCCACATCAATGTTCATAGCTGCTCAATTCACAATAGCCAGACTGTGGAACCAACCTAGATGCCCTTCAATTGATGAGTGGATAAAGAAACTGTGGTATATATATACAATGGAATATTACTCAGCCATAAAGAATGATAAAATCATGGCATTTGCAGGCAAATGGATGAAATTGGAGAATATCATGCTAAGTGAGATAAGCCAATCTCAAAAAGCCAAAGGACGAATGATATCGCTAATAAGTGGAGGATGACGTATAATGGGGGGGAGGGAAGGGTTAGTGTTAGGGTTAGAGTTAGGGTTAGGGAGGGGGGCAAGTATGGAGGAAGGAAGTACTGTATAGAGGGTAAAGAGGGGTGGGAAGGGTGGGGGGAAGGGAAAAAATAACAGAATGAATCAAACAACATTACTCTATGTAAATTTATGATTACACAATTGGTATGCCTTTACGCCATGTACAAACAGAGAAACAACGTGTATCCCATTTGTTTACAATAAAAAAAAAAAAAAAAAACACAAAGTTTGGAAAAAAAAAAAAAAATCCCAAGGAAGTTTTACTTTTACACCTCTGAGCTTGTGATAGGTATGGTCTTGCTGATTCCTGAGATGCCCTCAAGGAATGTTCACTATTGTTTCTACTTAGTTTCTCTTTGATGGTGGTAATTTCTTCAACAACCTCTTTTTCCTTGGTCCCAATCTTATATGTTTTATCTCTGGCCAAAATGCAAATGTTTCAAATCCTTCCATTCTGCTTTCTGTTCCCAATTCTCAGGCTAAACTTGGCTAAAAGCCACCAGCAATATACATGCCATCTCTGGGCAAGGTGGGACATGCCTTGAAATCCCAGAGGCTTGGGAGGCTGAGGCAGGAGGATCGTGAGTTCATTCAAAGCCAGTCTCAGGGACTTAGCAAGAACCTGTCTCTAAAAAAGTATAAAAAGGGGCTGGGGATATGACTTAATGGTTGAGGGCCCCTGGGTTCAATCCCTGATTCCAAGAAACCAAACCAAACCAAACCAAACAAAACAAAACAAGATGTCATCACCTGAATGCTATACTGCCTTGAAATTTCTCCTGCCGGACCACATTAATGAACACATCCTTTAAATTTAATCTCAAAGAAAGCCTCAAAACATGTACAAAATGTAGACAACTTCTTCCTCAGATTGTAACATGAATGACCTCTGGTCCAATTCCCAATTGAGTTCTCCTTCCTCTCTGAAACCCCATGAGCACAGCCTTTACTGTCTGGACTCCTATTGATATTCTTGTCTTCTGAGCTCCAACTAGAATTACCCGTTAAGCTGTGCTTACAGTATTCTAGGTACTCTCAAGACTCCACCACTAAAGTTTTGCAAAGTCCTCCTATAAACCAGTTCCTAAAGCTTCTGAACTACATGGTCAAGTTAGGCACAGCAATGCCCCCACTTCTCATTGCCAATTTTTGTGTCAGTCAGCTTTACCATAGATGAAGAATCCTTAGGCTACCATTAATGTTCTATTTGTAAATGATAATTGAGTAGGATAATTGAGTAGGATAAATGAGTATTTTATTTCAAGTTGGTGAGCAAAATTATATACCTCTGTTTAATGGGTCACATGTTAAGCATTTAACATGGGAAACTGCTCATTTCTGGAGTATCATCAGATATTGACTCATGAAGTTAGTGATTATTAGATATTTGGCATTTAATCTTCCCACCATATTAAATGTGACCAATCTGAGGGTCAGCCTAATTAGCTAATATGTCCATGATCATATCATGTAAGAACTAGAAATGTAAAGGCACATGTGAGTCAATTTTGAGTCATCTCCAAATTCCCTGCTCAATTTGCTCTATAATAGGATTCCTTAGGCTGTGGGCCAGGATTTTCAACAATTTGTCTTCTTCAAGTTTCAGTATGTTATCCCAAGGTAGCTCTAGATTTATGTTGGAGATTAGGACAGAGTGAGCTTGCAGATTTCAAAGAAAATCTAAATGGTTAAGGAAATTCACCTTTTATTTAACAAACACTCATAAATGTTCTTTGTTGTGCTGGGTATCAGTCTAGAGGTTGGGGACAGAGAAATGAGTAAGTAAATCCATTTCTCTCAAGATACTGGGAAGCCTCTGGGACTTTATCCTCAGGATTATAATCACGTACTTATAGTAGGATCTAGAAATGTGGTGTCCTTTTTTTTAGTGGGGGACTTTCTATGTAATGTATGGTATGATAAACATATCTCACAGTGCTTATGATGTTCACAGTAGGGAGTGGTTCAGTCTGTTAGGGATTTAGTTAATGTGTCACTGGGAAGGGACATTTGACCTGAATCTTAAATAACAACTATTTGCTGGGTAGAGAAAGGCACAGAGGGAAAGTTTGGGGAGAAACATGAAAGAGAACAGGCTTGGCTGAAGAAGAAGTATAACATGGTAAGCTGAGAAAAATAGTCTGTGACCATATCATAAGAAAATTTATATACTTTAAGGAGTATAAACTATAATTCATGGGGAAATAACTAGGTATCATAAGAAAAAAGGAGATCTGTATTTTATACCGTCAAGATGACAGCAGTTATATAGAGACTTACAGTGAGTGGAAGTGGAGCAAAGGTACAGTTAGAAGGTGATAGCCACGAGAAAAGGTGAGAGCAGGGACTGACACAGCAACCCTGAGAATGGAAAGAGAAAATTGTCCCAGACATGTTTCAGAGATGAAGTTGACCAGACTTGGCAACAGCATAGGTATGGCAGGCTAAGGGGACAGAGGAACAAAAGATGACATGAGATTCTCATCTGGGAAGAGAATATGGGGAGAAGTACAACTAAAAGCCATACAGGTACAGACTTGCTTTAGGGAGGTGAGACAGTCAGGGACACGGACTGAACCCAGGGCCTTGTGCACGCAAGGCAGGCATTCTACCAACTGAGCTATACCCCCAGTTGAACAACCATTTTTAACTGGGGACTATAGATCATTTGTAGATCATTCAGTATCATCATAGTTTAGAAGTCAGGAAAGAGCTTGAGGCTGGAGCCACGAAAGTAATTCCAACCAGAATCATGCTGTATAGTTGTTGAGATGCAGCCCTTTGTTAAATCCCAAATTAGAGACAGGGTGAAGTTAGGTTTGTTGCCATTAGAAGAAGAGCCCTCATGAGACTTTCTGAGATTAACATATGTATTTCAAAGCACTAGAAGAATATGCTATTAATTTTCATTCATTGTATTTTATGTTGTTCATCATAAGGCTATGTATATTTGTGAACAAGAAAATATTCATCCAATTCAATGTGTCAACTTTCAGTATATCTTTCACTTCAGTTTCAATTATGCATTTGCAATCTTTTTTCAAAGGAATTTTTCAAATCAAACTGGCTTTCCTGGCAAAGTCAAGATCACACCTGACCTGTCTTTTATCTTTTATATATAAGGGTACAAAATACAAGAAAAGATAGAAAAATATTTGAACTGGATACTAGAGAAAGGCTTGGACTTGTGTGCCTCCCCTGGACTTAGCTTATGAATCTGTTTTCAAAGCGAGGCACACCTGGGGTATTGAGTGAAACGAGGTGTGGTTAAGTCTCAGAAACCTTGATGTTCATGCGCACATAATCTGTTGTGCATCACCCTGTAACTGGCACATACTGAAGGGTCAATGTCAATCCAGCAGTGGGTTTGAAATTATGCGTTTGTGGTTCTAACACAAGCGTAGAGCTGTGCTTACTTCGCTGCACAATGCCTTTCTAATGCAGGATTTTTTGTGCTTAAAAAACCTTTCTTCATTGAACACCACAGATATTCTATTCATCTTAACTCTATAATAAGGTTCACCTTTGGACTGACTCTTCAAAATCAGAGAAAGATGACTGCCAAAGATAATTACTACATGATGATTAATGAATCCTTTTCAGAACTGCAGTCACCAGACTGAAAACCTGATCGCTTTTATAATATCAAAGAATATTTTTATCAAAAGACTTTATTCTTTATCATTTTGTTGAAAAAGGAATCTAATGTCCCATTGCATTAGTAGGTGACAATATGTTCATCAAAGATGTGTTTTAGTACATGTTTTACAGCTTGTGAAAGAAAAACGACAGCTTCCACAATCAAAAGCTTTCTCACCAACTGTGGATGAAAAGAGACAGTTGAGAAAGCTGAATCACTAATTATCTTAGGAGATCTTGACATTTCCTTTATATTAAATAGCATGTGTTAATTAATTTGTATTTTAGATAATATGGTTTTGGTTTAAAATGATTTTAAAGAATAAGAGGGATTTTGAACTTAACTATGTCCTACCTAAACACATCCCATATTTATGGGGAGCTATTCCAGGCACTGGTTTCCAGGAAGTCATATTTTATCTGTGTCTTGTATGGCTTAAATTAAATGCCCTCACCAGCAGACAGCCTTGTCTCTTTCTTCTGCATCTGTGCTAGTCTCAAGTAGATGAGGGTGGATAGAACATTAGGTGTATCAGAGAAGAAGGGAACAGGGAGAAAGGTAGATTCCAAAACCACTCTTCACCTTCCCTCCTCCCTCTTGTTTATCAGGTTCCAAACAGTTCTCAGTGCCACAGGTAAATGCTCAGTAATTGCTGTCTTGGAGAAGAAAGGCAGGAAACAATTACTTGAGCCTATTTTCTTCTTGACAAGTGAAGAACTTCAGTGGTTGTGTATGCAGACACCAACATTTACAACTCTGTCATTTTTCCCCAAACATAGAGATAACTTCAAAACAAAATATAGTTTTAAATTGTTTGTGTATGAGAAGTGTTCCAAAAACAATCATTTGATTAAAGAAACTAATAATAGTAAAAATTCTTTCTGGAAAAGGTAGATTTCTACAAAGACATAGGAAAATGAGTCACTGTTTTTTGAGCTGCTACTCTGCTCTGTGTGTTTTCAATGTTCATCTCTATGTTCAAAGTAATGTCCAGAAATCTGTGTATTACTCCAATTTTATACCTCCAAACTGGATTACTGGAGATGATTGTCGATAACAAATTTACACTATTGATAAACATCTGTCAAGATGTCAAAGCCTCTGGCTCTGCAGATACTATCTTCATCTTATCAAAGAGATGTTACTTCTTGCTTATTCTCTCTTCACATTTATTTACTCCTTCTAAAGATGTAATCTTAACTTCTTCCTATACAAAGGCATACAGAGATTTATAAACCTGAAAAACATTATTACCATCTGCAGCAGGGCTATAATTTAGGACGGAGATCAGGCAAATGAACAAATGGGCAAATTCAATGTTAATACTCTGCTGGCAGAAACACAGAAGCACAGCATGGGAACACACATGGGAGAAGGAAATTCCTTCTGAGAAAGCAGAGGTCAAGGATCATTTTAGAAAAGACAGTATTTTGATGAAATGTTGAGGGTCAAAACACAGGTCTCCCTAATCAGAGGAAGGCATTCTAGTGAAAATCATAGGCTGAGCAGTGACACAAAGACACAAGAGAGACGGTTTATGTTTAGAAAGCTGTGAGGAATTCAGAATGGTTGAAGTCCTGAAAGGTGAAGCACAGTAAGGAAAGGCTAGGGAGATAAAACACAGTCAGATAATGCCAGCCCCCATGCCATGATAGGGACCTGATTCAGTAGGAAAAGGACAAAGACTGGGGCAGAGAACAAAACCATCAGGTTTGTGTTTTAGAAGCCACCACGACAGCAGAGATGTGAGGGTGTAAGGCTGGAATCTAAGAACCAGGTAGAGGTTCAGCCAAGACAGACACACGTTATGTAGAGGAAAGAGACTCACAACGTCTACCTTAGTGCTGCTCGAATGTGGGACATTCAGCAGAGGGGAAAGGTGAGCTTACTCCCAGTTTTCTACTTGGATGATCAAATGGACATTTTGGATTTATTCAATGTGAAGTAATGTGGATCTGCCAGTTAGAGATATCAAAGCTGCAGCTAGATAAGTAGTTCTAGATTCCAAGACAGAAATCTGAACTAATTCATCAGCAATTCAGCAGAGTTTGAAGCCATTAGAGTAGAGGAAGTGACTGTGGAGGAAATGTACAAAATAAGATAAATGGATAAAAATGTAGAGTCATTTTTAAAATGTGACGGCACTACCAGAGAACATAAGCTGAGAGTCAGAAAGAATGATTGAAATGGAGGTGGATGAGAGAGTATCCCAGTGTTTGTGGAGAAGAGCACCTCACAGAGAATAGAGTAGTCCACTATCTCAGGAACCCAAAGAAGTAACATAAGTTCAGTCAAAAGGAGAAAGTGTACTTCATCCTTGCATTGGCATCACTGAAGGCCTTCAGTGGAACTGCCTCGGAGGAGAGATACACACAGCAGCAAAAAGACAACTGAAAAGCTAAATCTGTTGCAGAAGGTGATTCTATTCTTCAGGAGTAGGACCTGGTTCTCAATTCAGTTCATCACAACCTCTTGCTTTGTGAGACTCTGAAACATCTCACTTTCCTTTTCTATTATTTCTAATAGCAAGATACCTAGACAACTAACAAGCAGGCTTCAGATTTTCTTTTTGCTCTTAGATGAAGTATTAAAGAAAAAACTCTATTCAGAAAAAATATGAATTACTTATTATTACTATTGTTGTTGTTGTTATTATTATTATGGCATTGGCATCATAAATATAATCAGATTCACTAGTCCCCAACCTCACAGGAAAGGAATAGGGTCCAGGCAGATTTTGAAGCCAGCTCAGAATCAAATTGCTCTGTTGATAGAGATCCTCACTTTTTCCCTTTCTGTGACCTCTGATGTTTTAATTTCTTCTGCAATTCAAGTCATTTTTTCGAACTAGTCTTTCCTTATCCTTCCCCAATTCTTCATTCTACCAAAAATATTGAGCCTGGTCATCTGATTACAGTCTCCTCCAGGTTTCAAACAATCAAATGAGAAATGCATTCTTAAAGTGTCTATTGCCAGCTAGAGCTCTGAGGCAGGAGGATGGCAATTTCAAAGCCATTCTCAGCAATTTATTGAGGTCCTAAGTAACTTAACAAGACCCTGTCTCAAAGTAAAAAATATAAAGGTCTGGGACTATGATTCTGTGGTTAAGTACTCCTGGGTTCAGTCTTTGGTACCAAAAAAAAAAAAAAAAAAAAAAAAAAGAGAGAGAGAGAGAGAGAGAAAGAAAGAAAAAAAAATCTTAATGCTTCATACTCATGGTAAAAATAAGTAAATAAAATTTAAAAAATAATGATATTTGCAAAATAGTATGCTTATGAGTCTCAGTTTATAATGATATTGAGATAGGTTATAAACTTCACTTAAAATACATAGTATTTAAAGTTTATTGTTAAAAATCTATGCATACACCATGGATGATATCTACTGGGGGCAGCTGAAAAGGCCAATCTAAACAGATGGCTAATGATCTGGAACAGACTGCACCTTCATACCCTAAGGGTGTTTGTCATTTGAACATCAACCCAGTGCCCACAGAGGATATATACAAAGATGTCAATCAGCCATAGCAACAATATAAATTTAATTGTGGTACCAGAAAATACTGAGGTTTGTGTTGATATTAAAAACAATAAAGCAAGTAACTGTATCTTGTATTTTCAAAAAGAATAACACCTTTATGTCAACAAAATTATGCATATTTATAAAAAAATTCAAGCAATAGGAAAGATGAATTAAAAGTTTTAAATCACTTAAATTGAGAAATAAAGATCATTAAAATATGTTAATATTATTTTAGGCACCTCTGCATATGTATACATAGAATACTCAGTGCATTGAAAAATGGGATATATTTATACATATATTTTTAATAAAAAAGCCTTCAGTTTTTATTTGAATTTAAAAGAATAGACAGAAAACTGAAGCTAAAGAAATTGTAGAACTTGAGCAAAAAGTTTTCTTTGTTTTCTCAATGAGCTCCATGGGTCCCTAAAATATTTCCATAATGTAAGGTCAAAATTTTGACATTGGTAGTAAAGAAAACTGCTCTCATTAGAATAGCATTACTTGCTTCCTTGCTATGAAAAATACATAAATTAGTTCCTTTATACCACTTATAGACTGCAAATTCTTAAACAAAATATAGTAATCCAAATCCATAAAAATAATAGTGAATACTGTCTAAACTTGTTAATTCCAAAAACACCAGGGTAGTTGAATATTTATACTTCTATTGAAATTCACATTTTAGCTGTTAATAAAAAGAGAAAACAACAACACGAAATTATCAAAATCGATGCAAAGTGCATCCAATAATGTTCAACACTGATACAGGACTAAACCATATGAACAAAGAGACAAACAAACCCACATATGTAAGTATATGGTGGTGTGACCCTTAGACAGTGCTCTTCCCTGGAGGCAGACCTTAACCTGTGAGTGTGAATTCTTGTGCCAGTCTCACCTACTGTACCATTGCCATGAATCTTTATCTCTGAAGACTCTTAGGACAATACTAATTAATTTTTTGCAGAAGATCTGGAGAAGCTTCTTAGATGCCCATGGTCTTCTGTGCTCTGTTCTATTTTCCTGAAAACATAGCAGTTTTACTTTTCATAGTAAATGTATTCTTGTAACCAGAAATACATGTGAATGATGGAATTTAAAATTAATCATAAAAACACCTGTGGTTTCTCTTCTCCACGAAACAAGTTATTTTCTGTGAGTTCAATCCTACATTGATAAGTAAATCAGTTATTGAGAAGAAAAATCAATACCTTCAGTGCTAACCAATGTTATTTCTAGACTATACTATGTTACCCTGTGTCTCAAAATCACATGGAAATGGATGGGTATTGGTATTCATGATGGATCAGATTACAAAGGAAATGAATAAGATAAAAATATTGCATCAAGGAATTTTGAATAAAACATAAGCAATTAAATAGCCATTCAGGCTTTTACCAATAATGAAAAAGTTTCAAGGGCAAAAAACATGCCATATATTTTTCCTCCAAATTATCACCAGAATATCAATTGTTGCATCTCAAATTTCAGATTTGATGGTAGCTAGAAAGGGATATTTTCAATGAGTCTTTCACCTTTGAATTAGATTACTTTGAAAAATGGACCAAAGTAAACACTTAATTTATAATCTCATCACCTGATTTCTAAACTCCATTATATTGTAAAGTAGCTATACTGGTTCTCATGTACTAATTCCAATCTAATTGTTAATAGTCTATTCTTCCCTTTTTAGACTAATATTACAAATGCTATAGTTTGGTTACAGAATGTTTCCAAAGGTCGTGTGTTAAAGGCTCAGTCCTCAACTTGGCTTTGTTAGGAGGTAGGGGAAACTTTAAGAGATAGGACTTAGTGAGAGATCTTCCAGTAACTGGGGATATACCCTCAGAGTGGATAATGAGTCCCAGGCCCTTCCTCTTCCTCTTTTGTTCCTGGCTATGTATTCAGGTTTGCTATGCCATGTACCCTTCCATGATGTGCTGTACCCCTGTCAGAGGCCTAAAAACAATGGTCTGCCTGTTCATGGAATGGAGCCGCCAAAATCTTGAGTTGAAATAAACATTTCTTCTTTGTAAGTTAATTATCTCAGGTGTTTTCTTTTGTTAACCAAAAGTTGACTAACACCACACCTTTGGCAAAGATTGCAATACCTCAAGTGCTTGAGGTGGGCACTAGTTATTGAAGTAGAAACTCACAGAATGATATTTAAAGATCTCATAATATTCTGACAACATCCAAGGAGGCTCCAAGTACCTGGGAAGGTTATGACACTTCTCAGAAACTCTGAGAGGAGTTTGGTCCTTCTGTCCTCTTCGAGGACCTCTCATTTTTCACTTTGACCCTCTCAGACTTTCTCATTCTGCCCACTGCAGGAAGTACTTCACTTCCCAGCTGCATATGTGTTACTTAGCAATGACCCATAATAGAAATATAATTTTAGAAATGGAAGGGATGGCAGCAGGGTCTATGACCCATATATATCTTAAGTCACTTAAGCACTCTTAAAACCCTCCCACTTTCCAGATAAAGTGGAATGTGGAGAAGGTTAAGACATCTACCCAACAGTAGAGCTGTAGTTAATGCAAAAACATGTCTGCAGGCCAGGCCAACAGATTTCCAGCCCCACATTCTTTCTAATGTGACAGTATTTCTCTCTCTCAGAGTGTTTACTGGATATAGGAGTGAGAATCAAGGTGCTCTGGACATCACTGTACAACCACAGAATCAAATTTTCTAGGGGAAAGCAATCTACATTATAGCACAGAATTAAAACAATGACAAGGGAATCAAGCCTAGTCCTAAAGGATGCCAACTGTCAACAATGGATGTGTTGAAGTGGTACTTGGTGGGCAAATATCAGTAATGACTGCATATCATTTTGAGAATCCTGCATAAGACCCTTCCTCTACCAATGTGCTAAGCCAGAATGGTGGTCCATCCTTTGCTTCCTTGTGCAGGACCATATGAATTATTGGAAGGGTGAATCTCAAAGATGAAGTACTGATAATGAAAACAAAATTGAGGATTTTTTTTTTACTGTATGGAATCTCTTAACTTTTAGATAATAACTATTTAGATGTTAAGATTCAAAAAGTGTCATAGTATTTTTGCCATAGAACAATTAAGGAGATGTAAATGAACACCTAAGCATTTTTATTTGTTACCTATTAACTAATTATTGACAAAAAAGCAAAATAGTAACACTATTGTTAATATTAATTTTTACCAATTTTATAAACACTATTACATTAGTTAACATAAGGTAACTATAATTAATCTTAATAGATTAATAAATTTGTGACTTTAACATAGTATTTTAGAAATTGACATATTTGATCAAGACTTTGTACTTTACTTTTATTTAAATTAGTTTCCACTTACAAACACAAGACAAAAAAGTTTCATGATTGGCAGCTCAAATTATCCCTTTTGGGCTTTTTTTCCTAGGAAGCCCTTGGGAAATTGATTTAAAATAATGAATGAGAATTCAGTGAATAGACACTAAAAATTTACAATGAACAAATAAGATGTGACCCATTCCAGAGAACAAACTGAAAGTTTCTTGCCATAGGATCAGTGGCTCTGACTTCAATTTCAGCCCGTTGGTAACCTCCTGATGCCTTCATCCACTGAGTGGCAGGATAAAAGTGAAAAATCAGCCTAAGTCTCCAGGGCAGGAACTCTAAGAGCTTCCCAAGGAAACCCTGAGAGTGATTCAGAAAGTGCAACATAACTTTTGTAGGCATCTGTCGACCTGATTGTTTATGGCTAGCTTCTTTAAACAAACAGCAGAAACAAAGGCAGTGGAAACTGAGAATTTATTTTAAAGAACAAAGATATTCATCAGAGAGCAAGAAGCTTGAAGTGAATTCACATAAGGGACTATTCAACAAATGTAGTCAATACAACATAATTTATTAGATTCTTCTAGGTCATTGTCTGTCTGACATGATGCCTGTGGTATGTGATTATTAAAACTTCTCACAAATCTCTTAAGTGACTGCATTTCAACAACATAACTGCTTCTGGTAAATGAAGTTCTTTTAAATTTCTATAGAGAAAATATTGATTTTAATTTTCAAATCAGTTTTAGTCAACTGAATGTTTATATTAATATTTTTAAATGACAGCATTATTTCAGAAAGTAGTATAATCCACATTTTTGTGTTCAGAGCAAAGACAGTTAAAAGTAAAATAGAGTAAGATACTAAATTTTCCAGGATAGTGAACACTTTCTTCTTCCCTTCTTTTTCATATACTCTTATTTGTTGTTTACATGTTACATAGAAGCATTTAGCATGTAGTTATATCACAAAGTAATTTAATGATTGAATAATAATCAGTAACAATAGTTAACTACAGGAAGAGTATTATTTATGTATGAGTTGCTCTGCTAAGGAATTTATAAGAAGAAACTTAACCATGCATAACAATCATATATATATATATATTTATAAGATATATATTATAAATCCATTGTGTAGATGGGAGAATTTAAATTTGGAGAGGATAACTTATCTGAGATATAGCATTAAAAGTAGCAGAGCCTAGCACAGTGGCCCATGCCTGTAATCCCAGTGGCTCAGGAGGCTGAAGCAGGAGGATTACAAGTTCAGAGCCAGTCTCAGTAACTTAGCAAGACATTGTCTCAAAATAAAAAAACAAAAAAGGACTGGGGATGTGCCCTAGTGGTTAAGGGCCCTGGGTTCAATTCCTGGAGAGTGGGGGTTGAGGGGGGGGGAGAGAGAGAGAGAGAGAGAGAGAGAGAGAGAGAGAGAGAGAGAGAGAGAGAGAGAGAGAGAGAAGAGGAAGGAGCAGAGCTGTCATATGATTCTACATCAACCTGACTCCTGAGCATATTCTCCATACTTTACATACCCTTTTGTGATATGTATATGGAATAATGTAATAATTGCTAACTTCTATATGCATAAAATTTTAAAAATCTAAATATAAAATTTGACATGAAAATAACTTGGAAATTTTTCCCTTAACATTTGCTAATACTCTTTGCTAGGAATGCAAACACAAGTTCAAGATGAGAAAAGAGATCCTTTATTACCAACAAAATCAGAAGGAACTGGTTTGCTCCCCATTATCTAGGTGAGAGATTCAGATGGTTGATCAATGCTTTGAAGCATACAAATGACATGCCTATAAGATGACAGATAAGTTTCAGGACTGCTTATAGAATCACTTTGTGGGATGGGGATATAGTTCAGTTGGTAGAGTGCTTGCCTCATAAGCACAATGCCCTAGGTTCAATCCCAGGTACCACGCACATGAAAAATAAATACTTTATGGTCACTTTTTAAAAATACTTTATTGGTTCACATATAAACACTTTGATTATACTATTTGTATATACTATTTGCCTTTAATTTAATTTTTAAATAGGGTTCCTTTCCTTCTGCTTTTAAGTCACAATATACATAGCTATACCAATTACAGTTATTCTGACTATTCTTACTTTCTTATTTTCAAAATTATGTATGGAATTCTGTAATATTCTGAAGTTCGTCATTTTGAGAAAATGATAAAAAGACTAGAAAGAAGAAATTGACTCTTTTTTTAATATCTAAATAACTTTTGTCCCCCTCATACATCTTGGGGTCGCCTACAGGGAAACTATTTCCAGTTTGTCAATCATACCCATTGTTGGACCTTAAATTTACTGCATTTAGATGGCTCATAATTTCAATATAACCACTTTTACAAATTTCTGATTGGTGATTTCTATTGCAGTGTTCATTATCCCCACATTTAGAATAATGTCACATTCTAATTCATTATAAGTAATTCGGTAGCTTCATAAGGACATTATTACATCCTACAAAATGGGATTAAGCTATAAGATCCTTTTCCTGTCTCATTACTGATAAATGTTCATTGATTTTCTTTATCATCTTTGAGTATATTTAAATTTACAAAAAAAAGTGTATCTCATCACTATCTCTGACCATGTACTAATGTTTACAGATGTTCCATGGTAATAATGTTTCCAGGGGATGATGGTTTAATGCTTCCCTGTTGGAGCATAATGAGCTTAAACATCATTTGGAAGCTGAATGATCTCTTAATTTGAGGACTGATTCAGAAAATGCTGAAGATCCTAGTTTGTTCAGTATCATGCAAGAAACTTTTTGCAAGTGGCAATTGTAGCACAGAATTCAGAAAGTACATAGAAAAAAGGCCTACTCTTGTGTCTGTAATTGAAAGAATAAAGTACAGATTTTTTTAAAAAAATTCCTTAACTTAAGCTTTACAGAACAAACAATTTTTTTTAAAGAGGATTTATTTTCTGGATTAGTGCACTGATCCAGAATCAATTATAATGAATGTCTCTCAGGAGTTTGGGAAAAAAATCACATTTTAGTCAACATCCCTCCTTAACATGGAGCACAGGGCCTGATGAGAGTAGAAATAAATATATGTCTGGTATGTCTGTGGAATGAATCAAAGAATGTATTAAATTGATAATAACTTATGACTTCAAGATTATAGTAGTGCTCCACTGCTTTCATTATTGTTACATAATGTCAGTATGCCACAAATAAGTTTAAAGCTCATACATTTTGACCTCTTTTTCATGGTTAGAAAATAATTCCCAAATCAAAAATTTTTGATATTTCTTAGCTTTCTTTTTATTTTAATCTCATCTATCAACAAAAACTATTGAACGAAAAGAGAGCTTTGTATTCTGTGAATTTATTTTCAAATGTGTTTAGAACATATAAAAATTACTGATCTTCCCTGATGTCTTGTGGGAAATACATCTAACCTAGCAAAAGGCCCATTCATGCTTCTAGGTGTACAATAGCATGTGAAATGATACCAAAAGTAGATAAGATATATGTAATACTTACTTCATCTCTAAAATACATATTAAAAAGCAAGTTTAATGAAAATGAAATGACAATGAGCCAGTAAAAGTCCTCTCTCTTAACACCATCTCTGTGCATCAGAGGGCACTTGTTTTCTGGAAAGAACATGAAATATGTATATATGTATTTATAATGTCTTGTACAGTTAAAGTATTTACAATTTAACAAAGACTTTGTGATATAAGTTCCAATAGGAAATAGCCACATAAACTAAAGCAAATGTTATTCAGTTACAAGCTTTCAAAATAAAAAGCATGATACATAAAATTATATCCTAATATGACAGATGAATATTAGCAGATGTAAGAAAATGTAAATGTGGAGAAAAGATCATTGCATGGACAGCTTTAGGCAGTACTTGGGCAATGTCCAAGATTAGCCAGTACGTAGGCTGCTTTCTTGACTTGGCTCCACACCTTACATAAACATGCAAGATACTCAGACATCAAAGAATGCTCAACTTTCTCAGGTTTTTCAATCAGAAAAAGTTCCTCAAGGATTAGTATTTATAGACTTTCATTAGAAGTCAAGCATAAAAACAATGGTGATGAATACTTAAAATTGATCTTGTGTCACTTTAGAACAGTTGGTTAATTATCAAATACAACTTGTATTTCCTCTTTTTAAAATTTTTTAAAATTTGTTATAGTTATACTTGACAGTAGAATATAATTTGACACATACAAAGGTGGAGGAAAACGTCTCATTTTTCTGGTTGTACATGATATAGAGTTATACCAGTCATGTAATCATATATACACATAGGTAATAATGTCTGATTCATTCTACTATCATTCTTACCTCCATAACCTCCATACCCCCTCCCCTCCCTTCACTCCCCTCTGTCTAATCCAATGTACCTCTATTCTTCCCTAACCCCCACCCCACCTTGTTGTGAATTAGCATCTGCATATCAGAGAAAACATTTGGCATTTGGTTCTTTGAGATTGACTTATTTTTCATAGCATGATGTTCTCTGACCATGTATTTACCAGCAAATACCATAATTTTATTCTTCTTTAAGACTGAGCAATATTCCATTATGTATATATACCACAAATTTTTTACCCACTCATCTATTGAAGGGCACCTAGGTTGGTTCCTAGTCTAGTGATTGTGAATTGAGCTGCTATAAACATTGATGTGGCTACATCACTGTAGTATGCTGATTTTAAGTCCTTGGGGTATAAACCAAGGAATGGGATAACAGGGTCAAATGTTGGTTCCTTTCCAAGTTTTCTGAGGAATCTCCATACTGCTTCCATTAACTAATATTTTCTAATCACTTTATACCTAGAAACAAGTGCTCAGGTTGAATGATTTAATAGACTATTAAGTAGATTTATGATCCAAAGATCCTTTATTATAATTCCCTATTAGACTTACAATCCAAATACCGTTTATTT
Organism: Sciurus vulgaris; assembly: GCF_902686455.1. Taxonomy (NCBI): domain Eukaryota; kingdom Metazoa; phylum Chordata; class Mammalia; order Rodentia; family Sciuridae; genus Sciurus; species Sciurus vulgaris. The sequence continues at coordinate 53,924,786 of NC_136468.1, forward strand.
CTACCACTGACATACTTACCTAAAGAAATAAAGTCAAAATTATAGGGATATTACTTTCTTAATTATTAGGCAAAAATCAACATCTATAAAGTAGGATGTGTTAGTTTTGTTACTATAAAAAATACCTGAGATAATCAGCTCACAAAGATAAGCTGATTTATTTTGATTCAATTTTGGAGATTTCAGTGCATGGTTAGTTGGTCCCGTTGCTTCTGGGCCTGTGGCAAAGCAGCACACTGTGGCGATAATAGGTAACAAGTCTACTCACCTCATGGTCAGGATATGAAAGAAAAAGAGACTGGGTTCCCATAGTCCCTTCAAAGGTATTCCCCGCAAAGACTGGAATACCTCTCAAAGTCTCCACTACCTCTCAAGAGTCCTGTGGACTGGGAACCAAGTCTTTAGTACATAAGCCTTTGGGGCACATTTCAGGACAGGACAGAGTCAGCAGTTCAAAAACCTGAGAATTCTCTTTGAGAGAATTAGATGTCCAACTATATATAAATTAAGAACAATAAACCAGTAGGATATGATATCCAAAAGTAAATAACAAACACACTGAGCTTAGGTGGTCTACTCAGAATTTAGCCAAAAGCATCATCCACGAAGACAAGCATTGAAATCAACTGAAACTATGCTACAAACCAAGTGCTCCCTGAATCTACAAAACTGAGGCAAGTCAGGGAACGGGGGAGACAGGGAGGGTCGCAGGGAGAGGTGTCAGAGGAGCAGCGACATCAAACCCCACAGCCATGCACTAAAAGGTAGAAGCTTTCACGAACAGCCTGCCTGAAAGAAGTGGTGAGCTCTCCTGCATTTTTCTTAGACTCTCAAGAAGTGATCTACCATTCCTTATTCACCATTTCTGGGTGCAGAGATCTTTTTCTAGTGAGGATGTAAACATGTCATTGAGGAAGGTGGGCCTAAATGAGGCAGTGTCACCCAGAAAAGAGCAGGTTTATCCCTTCCATTTTACACACATACATAGAAGCCTCAGATTTCCTATTTTTTTTTTTCCTCTTAAAAATGTCATCTTTCAAATAATGATGTAGTGAGCTACTCTAATGGACAAAGTCAGGAGGATAGATTCTCCTTCTGGCTATATTTATGAACTACAAACAAGTCTTCAAAGTGTTGCTAAAATGCATGTAGAAATAAGTTAATGTTGTATTTTTGTTTGTTTGCCTGTTTTTGTTTGGGAACTTTTAGTCTTTTTTCTTTAAATTGAGTAATTTTACGAGACAATCAGCCAGTTTACTGAAAAAAATCCTTTCTGTGAAAATGAACAATCCACTTCTGAATACTGACAAGTCACATAAATTCCCTGTGACTTAGGTCCTTATAGAAAAATTGGAGAAAATGATGCTTTCTACATATTTTTCAGAGGTACTCAAAATAGTAATGATATAGTGTCTTTAGAGCACTTGGAGTTCCCCAAGGAGAGGCACATATAAACTTGAATCACCACTCCATTATGATTTATCTTTGTTTTATGTAAACAGTTTACTATTCACAGCATTTTCCTTGTAGAAACCTTTTTATAACTGAAGTGCATTAGCCAGGATGTTTATTTCTACTGCTTACTCATAAAGGGGCTAAGGCTATATAGCATAGAATTCTCAACTGCATTAGGAACAAGTATTGTCTTTCAGAGCTGCTTTGTCCTTTAAGTGACTTCCATGCAACAAGCAGCTCAGAAAATATGAGCAAAAACTTCCAAGGAGCAAGTGAAACACCACAGAGAGTACCAGGAAAGTTAATTGAGAGTCTCATGAAAGCAAAAGTAGGTGAACTCCATTAGCATTGTAAAATGCATACAGGCAAATGGATCATTCTTACTCTTGGCCTTATGTGAAAGGAGCCTCTTATAGCCTTTCTCTATACCATCCCCGTAGTGATATGTCTTCCTAGTCTTGTGGGCTCCACAGAGGAGTGATGCTCACCAACCTCTCATTGTCAAGGCCCAAAATGAAGTCCTGTCCCTCTCCTCTGCTGAACAGATCTGGTGCCCTGTTTGGCCTTCTTGAGGCTCAGTGCTTCGGTCAGAGACAGGAAGTCCACTTACCTTACCATCTCTAGAGTATTCTGATTGCCTCTGAATGCCACCTGACTGGTTTTCCTGAATCTGGACTTTTTACTGCTTCAAACTCATCCAGTAAACTTGTGTCTGAGATACAATCCCCCTGCCTCAAGCTCAGGACCCTGTAATGTTTAAGACTCTGTAATACAATAGTTTAAAATTCTGAAGTGAAGGCCAAAAGATCTAACTTTAAATCTTCAAGTTTTCTTTGCCAGCTGTGAAATTCTTGAGATAATTGCTCCTTGAAGTCTTAGCTCCCTCATCTTGAAAGTAAGAGAAATGATACTTCCCTCTTAGGATTGCTATAGGGAATAAAAGAGAAAATGTAGCCAATGTTTTAAGCACCGTATCTTATCACTCAGTTTATAACAAGAGATAGTTGCTGTTGTTACAGATTTTGATTTCCTTCTAGCCATGAGAAATCATAACTCTCACATTTGAACAAGAGTAATCCTAATAACAGCTAACATGTTGAATGTTTTTAAGGTACTGAGTCCTACATATGTTAACCCATCAGTTCTCAAAACAATCTCACAAATGGATAGGATAGTTTATTTCCATTTGACTCACAATAGATAGGTAGTACAGAATGATTGCATAATGCTTAAAGTCACACCAGTATATGGTGGACTGGGTTCAAATCTAGGTAAATCTGGCTCCTGCATCTGTTTGTAGCCACTATGCTGTGCTGGTTTCCCACTGCAATTTCATTGTCCTTCCTTCCCTGGGAACTGTGGGCACTTATTTCTGTCATTTAAAATTTCCTCCCTGTTAAACTCTAGTTTTCCATACCTTACACATTTTCAAGTTCCACTCATGTTAACTTTATTTCCAGAAAATTCTTACAGTATTCCAGTTATCAATGGTTTTGTTTTCCTGAACTCCTATAATAATGTGTTACATAAAGTACTAAATTATTCACCACATGTTAGTGTGTATGTATTTGTGTGTGAATGTGTATAATTTAGTAGATAGGGTATTTTCTTTCACCTAGTGGCCTCCCAGATCCTTAAACACTAGGACTTTATCCTTCCCACAGTACTAAATTCATTTCAATAGGCTGTGAATAGGGAGACATTGTTTCATATAATAATCATACACCTCTTATCACTGTAGCTATATATTGTTTTATTGTGTACTTTATATATTCTATTTCATTAGTACTTGGATTTCATTTTTCATATCCAAAATAACTCAATTAGGTTTTGATGGGGTCTTAGCTTAATCTTCATGTTAACAGGCTTGAATCAAAAGAAAGTTGAACATTTCTCTGGAACTCCTTAACCCTAACTCAGACAAGTCCTGAGGAAAATAAGGAATTGTTCGAGGTAAAATGTCTCTAATGTCTAAGAATACTAAAATTGATCTTTAGAATACTTAGTTATGTCCATTTTAATTTAAGACATTTTGAGAACTTAGTTTCCTAAGGAGACAATTTCCTTAAGAGAAATACTCTATCAAATGACTTCCTTTGCCGTTTTCTTTAAAAATTTTTCAGCATGTCCTCTCCCATAGATGACTCCTGATTGCAGCTTTTTGTGTTATGCTAAAAACACATTCTTCACTCATTCTCTCTGACTGTGGCTTCCAAATATGGCTAGGTGGCTATGAGGTCTACCCTTTAAACAATATTTGTCCCTGGTAAGCATAACTGGATCTTTTCTTCTCATTGAGTTCTTTTATTTATTTATTTATTTATTTATTTATTTTTGGTTCTGGGGATTCAACCTAAGGTGCTTTACTATTGAGTCACATCCCCACCCTTTTTATATTTTATTTTTGATAGAGTCTCACTAACTTGCTGACCTGGCCTTGAATTCATAGTCCTCCTACCTCAGCTTCCCAAGTTGCTGGAATTACAGGCATGTGTTTCTGTGCCAGGTTCACTGAATTAATAGTGATGATGAGTTGTCCATGAAAGTTAGCAATTTTTAGTATTTTTTACTAATATCTGCCCTCTAAAATCAAAATGACTTATGTTTAGATCAATTTCAGCATACCTCACCATTTTCAAATAAAATGGGCTAAATATAGATACATACTTACTGGGAGATATCTCCCACAATGTGGAGATATTTACATTATCTTTTAAGTTAGGACAAAGAAGACTTAGATATTGGGTTTTTATTTAAAAAATTCCAAACTTCAACAAACAAAACCCTGCATAATATCAATTTCAGTCTTATATTCCCTCACATCAAAGTTCTTTACAGTTTTGTGAACTTGCCTTTATCCTTTGTAAAGACAGAATTCCAATTCCAAAGAAGGGGCAACTTTTGAAATGTGTTCATATGCTTCTTCTACATCAAAAATAGCATGCGTCAGATTAAAAGTAGCTGGTATCACAGTTCTTCAATATTGTAGGTTATATCCTTATTTTCACTTAATAAAGGAATATCATAAAGCTCAATCCTTAAAATAAAGGAAATGCAGCATGACACGTTTTCATTGATTATGGTTTCTTTAGTAATAAAACACTACTTCCTAAAAGAAGAGACAAACATTTACTGAGTGCTACCCTTTGCCAAGCATTGGGCTACACACTATTCACATGCATTACCTAACTTGCTCTATCCACTAATGGAATAGGTAATTGCTCTCCCAGCAGCATCATTGCTAACATGAGCTTTTTTTAAAAAGCCTTCAAAAGACATGTACATTTTAACTGTGACAAAACATCAGTGCTGAGGTGTTGTAGTTGTTGAACAAGGTAGGGGAACACGGAAAGAGACCTGGCTGAGGTCTTGCTGTCTCATTCCCCATACTGCAGGCAATGATCTTCTCTACCCAGGGATGAAAAATCACCTTATGTTCTTAGTTTTTCCTGTCACTCTGGAGAAATAAACAGTCCTTTGTTTGTTAAGAGAAGATGCCAAGGTCTTTGTTACTAAAAGTATCCCAGGCACTCTAAGGCTTTCCCCTCTCCCTGGTTGGGCCAGACCCAGTCTGGCAATCCTGTGCTGGTGATGCTTCATTCCACCTCTTTTCCTCTTAACACTACTTCTGACCCTCAAGGGTCAGAGCCAGGGGAGAGAGGAGATTCATGAAGGTGAGCAAAGTCTTACCTGGCTGGTACAGCTGTAAGCTGCATCATAGCCTTCTGGGGGAGCTGCCTGGTCTTCAGTTTCTTTCTGGGGAACAATGAATGTTTTTTTAACAGACAACTTTAAGTCAATTTTGGTATGGCAATTCTCTTACGTGGCCAGTGCCTCTTCCAGAGAGCTGCTTTCTTCCACTTGAGCTTTTTAGATCATTCCTGAGTCCCTTCCGTCCAGGGCACTTTTCTGGAGCATGTCCCTTCAGAATAGCAAATGGGTACACACAACTTCCTAGCTTAAATTGCTCCTGGGGTCTCTAGGATAAAGGGCCCTTTAGTTACCTTTCAGATAGAATACTAATTCTCCCTGTATTCCATGGTATGGAAAGTCATTCCTTAGTGACTTTCAACTTCCCTCGCTGAGAATCAAACACTAATTTTTCAAACTCCCAGGCTATTAGTGATATATTTAAATTTCTAAGAGATTCTCCGTAAATCTTTCTTAAGGTAAAAGAGAAGTCTGTACACCATTTTTTCCATAAGGAAGTAAAGAAAGTAATGATCTTTCACTAAATAAGTTTGCATTGTTAGTTTTGTGAATTTCCTTGCCTACCCAAATGCATTTTTTTTTGTCTTTGTACGCTAATGTTGCTAGAACTGATTTCAGAATCTCTCAGGATATATAGTAGCCAGTGTGACTTGATATTTGAAAGTACATGCTATGAATTCAGTAACCTAGGTTTCAACCCTGTTCCTACCATAATTCTGCTAAATAACCAAAAGAATATTGCTTAAACTCTTTATGCATGACATCCTAATCTATAAATGGGGATAACTGGCAGTAATATTGTCATATCAAATAATATGAGGGGTTAATAAATATAAAGTCTTTAGAGCAGTGCATGTTATAAGCACTTAAAATGTGCTAGTTATTTCCAGCAATACACCTTTATTGTTCTCAGCTCTGGAGATCTCAGTTCAATCAGAGGGGATCCCCTTTATAAACATCCTGTTACATTAGGCTCCTGGGTACCATACATTTGTTATCATTCCTTTCTGGCTCCTCAAATGCTTTGTGGTATATTGTATTTTACAGAAATGTAAATCAATAGAATTTTCTAGCATTAAGCATTAATTTAATTTTGGATTTAACAGAAGCCATACTGACGAAAGACACATAATGATATATAGTTCTCATTTAACAAAAAGATAATACCACATTACTGACTTAAGCTTTTTAAAGTATTGAGCATGTAAGAAGGATCTTTTACTGTAAGGATCTAAGCATAGGGGAGGGTAAAAATAACCTTCAAATACTGTTTTTGACACTGAAGTCTTGAATATATCTGGGGAATATTGAAGCATTAATCGAATGAGGGGTTCCCAAATTTTAGCAGGTATAAAAGGCACCAGAGCATTAAAAGCAGGTTCTAGGGTCTGTCTGTGGAAGTAACAGAGCTGCAGAGTGACCAGGAATCTACAGAGCAATAACCACAATAAATTGTGCTGCAAGAGGGACTCAGACCCACTGAAAACACTCAAACAAACATGGGCCCAAATGCTATTCTCATGGCATGAGTCACTTGTTACAGATATGACCTGATTATAAAGATCTCAGATTAGTGAGTCAGTATCTCTTTTGAAGGCTCAGTTCTCACTTCAGGAGAATCTCTTTTCATTATCAGAATAAAATGAGTTTTTTCTTCCTTTTAATGATGTGCAAAGATGGTGGTTTAGTATAGGAGAAAGTATAATTATAGATTTATTTTATAAATTAAACATGCATTAATTACATTTAAAACTCATATGTGATTTGTGTGAATCTCAAAATATTTCAGTCAGCAGCAGGACTCTATGATCTTCCCATGGGAATACAAAAAACTATATGCTAGCTGGGTATACATTTTCCTTTTCTTAACTGCTTCCTTTGAGATCTGGCTATTGTAGGAACATCTGGGAATGATATAAAAATCAAAATTGAGTGCAAAGACATATTCTGACCTGTACTTTCAAAAGTACTATATAACTTTCCCAAGAAGGAGGCATTCTGATCATTGAGGAACTTTAAGTATCCTTTCTTCACTGCCTCAGAGATTTTCACTTAAAATAACTCTACCTTAAACAACACAGTAACTGTAAGAAAAACTGTTCTGGGATTTGTGCACTTCCAGTGTTATAAGAAGAAGAATAGTTGAAAAATAAACCCAAACCCAAAAACCACCACTCTCAAACATCTTTAACTTCATAGTGTTTTGAAGGGCTGACTTCTGAATTTTTATGAAGTGCCTAAAAATCGATAACAATATTTATTTATATCTTCTAGTGTTTCCCCAAAATGAATTAGGCTTTGAAGTAAACAGTTGCCTTGACACAATCTGTCTTTGAGTCTAAGAATGTTTTGTCTTTGGTTAACTTTTGTAAGCTGTTTTCCAGAAACAACTGGGTATGGTGGGAATCATTATCATTATCATTATCGAAGTTCCTCGTCTTTGTAGGCTGCTTGTAATGAATAAAATGCCTTCACACATTCTGCGCTGGTTATGTTTTATTTTCTGACATCCTCGTGGGGTGTGTAGAACAGGGGTCATTTTCCTATGAGAAAACTGTCATAAAAGTTGAACCTAGTTGTGTGAGATCTGTTTATTGTGTTGCTACCTCAGTATGCTAACAGTGTCTTAGTGGTTCTCACGTAGGCCCATACTGTCTATAATTTACAGAAGAAAAATAAGTTTCAGGAAAGCTTGAGATGCAAAGAATTCCTGGATTCTGAACCTGTAGAAGGTTGTGAATACTTGGGTCTTGCATGTTCCAAAAGAAAACCAAACTCACACAAATCTGCGGAGTAAAATTTTAATAATGAAATGTATAATTCTCATATTTCTTTTTAAATAAATAAAAATATTCTCATTAATGAAACAGAAATGTAGCAATCTGTGTGGAGATTACTGCATGTGTTGATTGGAGATTGATTTTAATCCAAAACTGGCTTTAGTTCACTTCCCAGGAGCCTCATTATTATCTAATTCTGTATTTACCAAAGTGTACTCCACAGTCATGGCTTACTCACCAAAAGATGCTCTTTTTAAAAAGAGATTTGTGGATAAATATACTTAGAAAACCTAATATAGAACACTGCCCTCTGAGACAATAATTAAAATTCAGCATATTAATAGACATATATATGTCTATGCAATACAAATTGGCCAGGATTTCTCAAAAATCCATTTTCTTAAAGAGTATCTATTAACATTACATTAAAGTAGAATGACGATATATCAGCTGAATCAGTTTTTGCCAGAAGCTCAAAACATTTTTTAAATGATTGAAGAAAAAACTGACTCTATAATACAGTTTCTTCTATCATAAACATTATGTGTTATTCATTTTAAATTACATTAGATCATTGAAATTTCAACACGGCACTAAAATCAGTAGTTCATTGTAATCACTTGGGATCAAAGGAGCATATACCAACTACTAGTTGTAATTTACTCACACTGTTCTGTAACAAAAATATTGGGATCCAGAGGTAAACACTAAGGGAAAAAGAAGGATCACTTATTACATTGAAAACAATAAAAATTGAGCTTTAAAGCATTGAAAAATGATTTTGCTCAGTTTTTAAATTTTAATTTGTAAATTAAAAACTCATGATCATGTTTCATCCCTCCTTAATGGAATGTTTATGAATGTTCAAAACTGATTAGCATTAAAAAATGAAATTGAAGATGTAGAGATTTTTGTAGTAAAAATTGGTTTCTTTGCATAACATTAGGAAGATAACAAAATACAAATTTTTAGTTAGTTCATGCAAAATTTATTTTGAGAATTCCTACTCCTGACAATTTCTTAATCACATGCATATAAAACACACATACATATATATATACCCATATATTACATACCTGTATAGTTATATTAATATCTCTATTACATTATATAGCAGAGTATTTATAAAACCACTTCAGGAAATGAAATACTTGCATTTAGAGTAATTTTATTACTTTAATTTCATAGTAATTTTGTTAATATCTTTTAGCATAAAAGATATTAAGTTGATATTCTTCAGTCCTAAAAAATATTTTTAGTTCTTCTTGATGCTACTCACAGATGTGACAGCCAGCTTATCACCAGAATCAGGCCTGCTGCCAGACACCCTTTAAATTTTAGAGATTAAGAGAAAAGCTCAGAAGTGTTTTTAACATCTGTCATATTGACACAACAAAATTAAGTACAACTGGAAAGAACTAAGAAGCATTGTCTCTAAAGTTCTCTCCTTGAAGACAATGAAGGTCAATCATGATGCCAAATATTGGTGACAAAGGCAGGAATAAAAATCATAACATGAGTTATGGGAGATTCTGTGCAGATAGACAGAAAGGATCTTAACATGGGAGCAAATCTTTCTGAACTAAGTCCAACACTTTTTTCAAGGACTTTGAGGTTATAAAAGATGGGGGGGAAAGCTATGTGTTAGGATCACCAATCAGATCGTTTAGTACACTGGTTCTAAGTGAAGCGACAAATATCTGTTGGTTTTCACCTGCAACTCTTCAATCACCCCCACCTCCACCTATACACCACTTTGTAGAATTAATATCAACTTTCGAGGCAGGTGATAGTCACTATTTTCTCTTTGTCCAAGTTTTGACGAAGTGCTTTTCTAAGATTTAGTTTTTTCATCTATAACTGAAGGAAAACTATGATTTCATAGGTTAGTCATGTGGATAAAAGCTATGTATGTGAAGTGCGTAACACAATCACTGGCTTTCAGTTAAGTGCTTCATGGTAATTGATGTTATTCATAGTTGATATTCACATCTACCCCTTTCCCACACAAAGCACTAGGAAGGCATACTTTACTCCTGCTGTTTGGTATATGCCTTCAGTCCTGCATCAACAGTATGCTTCACCCTGAACTTCCTCTAAATAGCTTCCTTTCTGTGACCCTGCACTAGGACCACTTCTTTGTAACATAAAGTTAATTTACAGGATGGGGAAAGCATATCCTAGTTTCTGGAGCTGCTTGGATGTCTGGCTTTGAAGCTTTTTAAAGATAAGAATGGGGATTTAAGGTGTATTGTTTAAAGTCCAAAACTCCCTAGTTATCCTCAGGACCAGTTAATTTATTGATGCCTTTCACCCCACTGTGACCTATAAGACAAACTGACTTGATTAGTGATGAGAAGGTCATAATATACCTTGCTGGGAAGTTATGCCTTGAGTTCACTTGAAGTTAAGATTTGCTGCATTGTTCTTAGTGTTCAACTTGGAGGCAAAGCCCATCTGTGTGTGAATAAGGACCTGAGGGAGTTTGCACCTAACTGTGTCTCAGATCCCTAGTTCTTACCTGTACTCTTTTTCTCTTGTAACACCATTTCTTTTTATACTAAAATGAAATCTTTACATGAATGTATTCCTTGGAATTTTATGAATTCTTACAAACATCCCAAATTGCCAGTCTATGTAAATACAATTCCAACTCCCCTAATTCTTATTTGCATGACCTTTGGCAACTGACTCATGCTCTGGGTTTCAGTTTCCTCACCCGAAAGTGGTAGAAATATTAATAACTACCTCAAGGCTGTTCTATAGTTGAATATATGAGGATCAATTAGTGCCAGAAAATTATGAGTATTAAACAAATATTAACTACTATTATCATTAGAGTTATTTTTAATTTCTTTGTCTTAGCCCTAATAGATAAATTTACCTTTGAAGGTCAGGAAAAGTGTCGTAGTCATATTAATATCCAGTTTCTAGCATAGTTCTTGGCATAAAGAAAGCCCCTTACTATATTTTTTATGTTGAAGAGAGTCAAGAACAATTTCAGGATATTGATTTATAATACATCATTCATGCATCCATAGCGCATCTAAGCCATAGGGGAGATCTTGACATGTGCAGATTGATTTGCTCACCACAATGTATGTCCCTAAGTGCCCCATAGTCTTGATCATACAGGTGGCATGCATGTGTTTCCTTTTAGTTGTTTGTTCTTGTCTCTGCCCTAATTCACAAGTTAATTAAAAAATACTAAAACGAGGGGCTGGGGAGATAGCTCAGTCAGTAGAGTGCTTGCCTTGTAAGCACAAGGCCTTGGGTTCAATCCCCAGCACCCCCCAAAAAAATACTAAAACTCTGTTTCTACCTCATATTTTTCCTTCCTTCCACAAATATGTAGTAATAAAATATTTCTAATCAAGAAATTCTTTGGCTGTTCATAATCAACACTTTCTTCAATGATGGAAATGTTCTACATCTGTGATATCCAATATTACAAGTATGCAGTAGCCATAACAGCTACTCATTACATCAAACATGACTGACAGCTAAATGTTTGGCTTTCTTTAGTTTTAATAAATTTAAATTTAATATAAATAGCCACATGTAGCCAGTGGTTATCATATTGTGCACTATACTTCCAAATAACTGCTGTGTGGCTGCTGTTGTATTTTAATTATATATGCAAATAAATAAGAATATATATCTAATTCTTTTTTACTAAGTTATACTTATATGTTAAATTATAATTGTATATATTAAGTTATAATTTTATATATTATAATTACATATATTTTCAGTTGTGTAAGAATTGAATAAGACTTCTCTGTAACCTTCACAGTGCATATGCATTAAAAGTAAAAACTTTAGAGAAGTTAGGAATAGCAACTGACTTGTAAGGTTATAATCCATTACTGTGATGAAAGAACACATTTAGGGTTTTTAATCTGTATTTTAGAAACACATTAATTTAGCAGTATAATATACTATTTTCTTTTTGTACTATAACATTTCTTTTTGATACTATAACATTTTAGGTTTTTGTCTGGCAAGTTATATGGTAAGAGTTAAAACATTTTAGCTGTTTACATTGTTTTTCTGGTCATTATTATCCTTTATTCATTTCATAACTATTTCTGAAAATAATTTTGCAATTTAGAAGAAAACAATAAAAATAACATATCAAATAGTCTAGGTATACCACCATACTAGAAACGTCGTAACAATTTTCATAAAGTCTTTGTAGATTATGACTCTTCCCAGGTAAAACTGTAGGAGGAACTCATATTAGCTGATACATAATTCCAACCCAGAAGGCAATCAAAGAGGCTCTTGATTCTGAGCAAAATATCAGAAGAGGAAAATGGCAGAGAGGAACAGGGCAAGAAAAGTGGAATCAAAGCAGTGAGAGTACAGCTGATCAGAGAGGTGGGTGACAGGAAGGATGCACTGAGACACAACACTGAAAGTGGAAGACTCCAAGGGACTTGCAAATTCCAGGTACTAGAATGGAAAACAGGGGGCAGGGCACGTGGCGATGGTGGTGGTGGTATGGGGTGGGCTGCTAACAAATTAAATGAGAGAGAGGCAAAGCTGACAGACTTACTTAGGAAACAAGGGTAGAAAGGAAATGCCAAACTAAGCTGGGCCAGGAGCTGAAAAGCCATGTAGAAAGCAAGAAAATTATACAGCTTATCTCAAATTCCCATGGTGGAAAACTGTGCTCATAACCATTTGGAAAAGATGGTACTTAAGGCTGCCTCTCTAGAAGGAATTAAATCTCTACAGCTTCATCTCATCCTCATATAGCAGCAAATACTATCATAGGCAATGCCTTTGAAAGGGGCCATCCTGGTAATTCATATAGAGGGATGCTATTAGCTGAAGGCTGCCAAGCCCAAAACCCCCACTATGGATAAGGAGAATGGGGTGAAGCAGAACAGAGAGAAAGTGACCATCAGGGAGTATGATATCTGGAGAACGGCAAGTGCCCCAGCTGCTAGTCACACTTGCACAAGCTGCAGAAGCTTTCTGGATCCCTAAAGCCCACACACAACACAGAGGCAGTCTGAATATGCACACCTCAGACAACCACATCCTCCAAATCTGCCCAGACAACCCTGTCAATGGTTTGCCTCCACATCCAGCAGACTCCTCCATCCTGGTCACCACATCCTACTCACCCTCAAATCAACATGGGTGAGGTCACACCTCTTATGACAGTTCTGGATACATGAAGCATTTCTACAGGTAGGCAATCCCAATCAGGGAGAGACCTGGCTGCTAGTCAACAATTAGTGATTTCCTCTGACCCTCCAGAAAGCTACTGGGTGCCCAGACATATCACAGGAGAGAGAGACCCTCCTAGACTTGCATCATAGGTGGACTGTTGAAGTTGCTACCTCTATACCCAGAGAAACCTAGAGGCAAAGATGAATAGGAATCTACTAAGCCTCCCCAAACCTGAGGAAATTTAAATCAGGAAGACCAATAAGAAGACTCTTCATCTCAAATTCCTCAGAATGGAAAAACTGAAATCACTCTAATGTAGTTTTTGTTTCTTCTGTATTAATTTTATAGGTCCCCTTATTTTTTTATATGGTATTCCTTAATCTAATTATATGTATTTAATTAATTAAGTATTGGGGAATTGAAGTAGGGAGGGAGGTTGCCACTGAGCTATAGTCCCATTCATTTTTATTTTTTATATTGAGACAAGGTCTCACTAAGTTGCTTAGATTGGTCTTGAAATTGCAATCCTCCTGCCTCAGCATCCCAAGTCACTGGGATTACAGTCATGCACTACTGCACCCAGGGTATCTGTTTATTTTAACCTTTGAAACATTAATAGGAATTGTTCTTTTGTATTTTTTTCCTTGCTCAAGTTTATATTATCTCCCTTTTGTGTCTCTTTTTCTTCTTACATTATCCATTCCTGTCTCTATCCCCTCATTTTTTTCTTATTTTCTCTTTTTCTTTTTCATGCCCTATGTGGTTTAATAATAATTTTGTGTTATTTAATATTAACTTCTCAGTATATTCTAAAGCATTACTCCCTTTTTCCACTTGAATTAGTGAGTAACTGGGAACATTTCCAATAACACTTTTGGGGTTTATTAGTATATGAGTTTGTTCTGCAGTGGTCACAGTTACTGGTCATTATTATTTCCACTCAAAGTACTACTAGAGACTAAGCAAAGCACCATGATCACATTGAGTGGGAGTGCTGATATATATATATATCTCCAAACTGAGGTACATAGTAAAGAGAAAACAGTTCACTAAAAATCCCTCTGTATAACATTAGAAGAGATAATCAACCCAAAGGATGTATAAACCATCAACATAGAAATATAAGTAATATGAGAAAGCAAGGTAATAAGTCAATCCCAAAGGTTTATAACATTCTAATTACTGATCCCATAGACATTGAAGTGTAGTAATGCTGGATAAAGAATTTAAAAAGTTGATTGTTAAACTGTTTGATAAACTAAAGAAGATGTAAGAAATTAACTCAGGGAGAAAATGCATGTTATGAAAGAGTGTTTCAATGAGGAGATGGAGATTCTGAAAAGGAATCAAACTGAAATCCTAGAAATTAAAAACTCAATCAAATAAAAACCTGAGTTTAAAGTCTCGCAATTCATTAAATCCACATAAGATAGAATTCTAGGCCTTGAAGACAAGGTAGATGAATGTGTAAACTCAAACGGCAATAAATAAGAAGAATGGGGGAAGGAAGTGAGGGAGGGAGGGAGGAAAACCATGATTAGAATGTACAACAACTCTGGGACAATATTAAGAAATCAAACTTAAGAATTATTGGCACTGAAGAAAAAGTAGATATGAACTAATGGCACTGAAAACCTGTTCAGTGACATCATCAGAGAAAAACATCCAAAACTTGGGAATGAAATGAATATCCTAAAGTACAGGAGACACTGAGAATACCAAATACAAAATATGAAAAAAAGAACCTATCCATGACGTATTATAATCAAAATACCAAACATAGAAAAAAGACAGACTTCTTAAAATCTTAAAAGAGAAATGTCAGGTCATTTAAGAGTTAAACCAATAAGAATAATTTCTGATTTCTCAGAACAAACCCAAAGTTCAGGAGAACTTGGAATGATGTGTTTCAAGCCCTTAAAGAAAATATTGGTCAACAAAGCTATATCCAGCAAAGCTATCCTTCAAAATCTATGAAGAAGCAAAAACTTTGTAAGATAAGCATAAGCTAAAAGAATTCTTTGCAGAAAAATGTATTGAGTGCATTGCAGAAGATACTTAAAGAAATCCTACACACAGGAAGGTAAAACCAAAAAGCAGCATTCTGGAAAGGATAAGTTTCATTAGAAGAGTATTAAGCAAATGAGAACTAGGATCAAATTAAACAATAGAAATAAATCAATGTGACAGGAATTAATAAACATCTCTATAATAACATTGATATAAATGGTCTCAACTCCGCAATTAAAAGACATAGACTGGCAAATTGGATTAAAATCCAGACTGAACTGTATGTTGTTTACAAGAGACATACCTCACAGGCAAAGATATCCACAGACTGAAAGAGAAAGGATATAAAATAATATTCTTTGTGAATGGAGCCTGAAAACAAGGAGGGAAAGCTACCTTTATTTCCAAAAACTTAGACATTAATCCAAACTTAATCAAATGAGACAAAGAAGATCACTTCATACTGGTAAAGGAGAAATCCAAGAGGAAGATAATTATAATAAATATCTATACACCAAACATTAGTGTTCCTAATTATATATATATAAAAAATACTTGAAATAAAGACTGAGATAGAGCCCAAATTTAGAATATTGGGTGATCTCAAAACACTTCTCTCACTAATAGATTTGTTGTGGCTTAGATATGAGGTGTCCATCAAAAGCTCAGTATGAGACAATGAAAGAAAGTTCAGAGGTGAAATTATTGGATTTTGAGAGCCTAAACCTAAACAGTGCATTAACCCACTGATAGGTATTAATTGGGTGGTAGGGTAGGTAGGTCATGGGGCATTCCTTTGTGGTATATATTGTGTCAATGGTGAGTGGAGCTCTATCTCTCTTTCTTTCTCTGTTTCCTTACTGGCATGTCCTGAACTGCTTTCCTTCAGCATGTCCTTCCATGGTAATATTCTGCTCACCTTGGGTCCAGAGCAATGGATTTCTAAATCTATATACTGAGACATCTGGAACTATGAGGCCAAAATAAACTTTTCTTCCTCTACATTGTTCTTCTCAGATATTTGGTTATAACTCTGAGAAAGCCGACTAAGAAGAAAGGGGTACCAAGAAGTAGGGTTTTTGTCATGACTCACCTGACCATATGGTTCAAAAGCCCTTGAAAAGGTTAGCAAGTGAAGTCTGGGAAAGTTTGGAGATGAAGGACAAAACATTGTAAGGGTAACTTTTGGGGTTATTTTACTGGGAGCCCAGAAGACCAGAATGCTAATAAAAATGTGGTCTTTACTCATAGGGCTTCAGAGGAAAATAAGGACTCTCTTGGAAATTAAACTAGAGACCATTTGAATTATATTCTGGCAAAAACTTGTTTAAACTTTGCCTGTTCCCTTAGACTTCATGTAATGCTAAATTTAAAGACCATAAGCTAATTGATCTATTGGGGGAAATTTAAAGGTAGCATAGCAGTCAGTGACATGAATTTTGCTGCCAAGTATCTTCCAGGTTTACTGTGATAATAAGGAGCAAAAACAACAACAACAACAAAAAGTTAAAAGGAGGATTTTAAAATGTGCAGCATACCTGAAAACGGCATATAAAATGAGGTCTAAGGAAAATGTGATTGTTAAGGTGATTACAGTAATTAAAGAGAAGCTAAGGACTTTGCACAGATATAATAGGAAAAATAACTTGAGGGTATCTCACGAATTTCCAAGAACAAACCATTGTGGGTCCCAGGGTGTAGAAGAAAAATATCCTTTAAAAAGTGATTGGGGGCCCGGCTATCCCACTCCTTGGCCTATACCCAAAGGACTTAAAATCAGCATACTACAGAGATACAGCCACAACAATGTTTATAGCTGCTGAATTCACAATAGCCAGATTGTGGAACCAACCTAGCTGTCCCTCAATTGATGAATGGATAAAGAAACTGTGGTATATATACCATGGAATATTACTTGGCCATAAAGAAGAATAAAATTATGGCATTTGCAGGCAAATGGATGCAGTTGGAGAATATCATGCTAAGTGAGATAAGCCAATCTCAAAAAACCAAAGGACGAATGATCTCACTGATAAGTGGATGATGACACATATAGGGGATGGGAAGGGGGCAAGAATGGAGGAAGGAGGGACTCTATAGAGGTATAAGAGGGGTGGAGGGGTGGGGGGGGAGAAAAAAAACAGAATGAAGCAAAAACTATTACCCTATGTAAATGTATGATTACACAAATGGTATGCCTCAAGTTCATGTACAGAGAAACAAGATCTATCCCATTTGTTTACAATAAAAATGAATTAAAAAAGAGAGACAGAGAGAGATCGGGGGTCACCATGCTTGCACAGGGGTCCTAAGAAATTGTTTCACTATGTTTGGATGCCCAGGATCTCAGAGGACACAGCAGCCATGATTCTAGGTGGTCCAGTTACTGTGTCAGAGGTTGGCAAATCTCGGCATCATCCACATGGTGCTGGAACTGCAGGAATGCAGCATGCTTGTGGTAGGGAATCACAGAGGTTTCCACCAAGATTTCAAAGGAAGTTCTCTGAGGTCAAGCAAAGTACAGGAAGGTCCAAATCTCTGGGTTGTCCTGGAGAGGGCAATGAGAAAAACTAAAGGTAAAGCCAAAACGGAAATGGAGACCATAGGAATTAAGAGATGTTAGTAACATGGACTGTCTACTGAGAAAGGCTGCTGGCAGAAGAAAATGACAGGCTAAGAAAAAGCCTGTTTGTGCTGCAATCAGCAAGTTCAAAGAGGTAGAGCTACCAAAGCTCTTTGGAGAAAATGCTTCATTATCATGTGTCCTAAATGCTGAACACAGTTGAAACCTGTTTTCCCAGTTGTGTTTTTGTTCCATCCCTTCTTTTTATGCCCCTATTCCTACCTACTAAAATGGAAATGTTTCTCTATGCCATTGTATATTAGATATATGTAACTTACTTTTGATTATTATAGGGGTTCATAGCAAAGAGTTTGCCTTGCACCTCAGATGAAACTTTTGACTTGGACTTTAGGTCTATGCTAAATTGTTAAGACTATGAGACTCTTAAGGTAGACTAAACATGTTTCACGTTGTGGGGAATGGAATGCTATTGTTTGGATAAAGTATTCCCTGAAAGCTCCTAAATTAATGCAGGAATATTCAGAGGTGAAATGATTGGATTGTGAGAACTGTAACTTTGTCTATCCTAGCTTGAATGAACTGAGTAACGACTTTAGACAGGTGGGACATGTCTAGAGGAGGTGGGTTACTGCAGGCATGTCCTAGAAAGGTTAATCCTCCTGTGACCAGCCAGCCCCTTTTCTGCTTCTCTTCCTCTCTCTGCTTCCTGGCTGACCATAAATGGATCAGTGTTCCTCTACCGCAATTTTGAACCATGTTGTTCTGCCTCAATTTGGGTCCAGAGCAATGGACTAAAACTCTTGAACTGTGAACCAAAAGAAATTTTTCCTTCTCCAAGTTGTTCTCCTCATTTATTTTAGTCATAGTTGTGCAAAACTGACTATTACAATGCAGAAAAAACTTGTGGCATAATGATTGAAATATTGAAGGAACTAGGTATAGGAAAAACTTACTTCAACATCATGAAGGCTATATATATAAGACAAATCCAAAGCCAACATCATACTGAATGGAGAAAAATTTAAAACATTTTCTCTAAATTTCTGAACAAGAAAAGGATGCCCACTCTCACCACACCTTTTCAATATAGTCCTAGAAATTTTAAACAGAATAATTACACAAGATAAGGAAATAAAGGAATACAAATATGGAAGGAAGACATCAGATAATACCTGCTTGTAGATACTGTGATCCTATGCTTAAAAGATCCACAAAGCACCAATAGAATACTTCTGGAACTGATACATTCAGCAATGTAGTAGCATACAAAATCAAAACAAAAAAAAATCAACAGTTTTTCTATATTCTCTTTTCTATACACTCATAATGAATCTGCTGAAAAAGAAATCGGAAAAAAAATTCCATTCAAAGTAGCTTCAACAAAACAAATAAATTAATTACACAGGACTAAATCTAAGTAAAGAGGTAAATGCCCTTCATAATGAAAATTACAGAATGCTGAATAAAAAGTGGAAGGAGACACTAGAAGAAGGAAACACCTCCAATTTTCATTAGTAGACAAATTTAATATTGTAAAATTGGCTGTAATATTAAAAGTGATCTACAGATCCAATGCAATGCCCATCAAAATATTAATAACACTCTTCATAGAACTATGACAAAAAAAGTCCTAAAATTCATATGGAAAAATAAAAGACTTGCAATAGGCAAAGTAATTCTAAGTCTAAGAGCAATACTAGAGGCATCACAATACCCAGTTTCAAATCATACCACAAAGCTACAGTAACACAAAGGACATGTATTGGCATAAAAACAGACACATAGACCATCTGAATAGAAAAGAAGACACAAAGACAATCCTAAATATATTCAGTCATTTGATCCTTGACAAAGGCAGGAAAAACCTATGTTGAAAAAAAGATAGCCTTTCAAACAAATGGCACTAGGAAATCTGCGTAACCATATGGATAAGAATGAAACTAGTACCCTTTTTCTCACCCTACAAAAAGTCAACACAAATGGATCAAAGACCTAGGAATTAGATCAGAATCTTTGCAAAATCTAGAAGAAAATAAAGGGTCAATGTTCCACCACACAATACACAAGCATTGACTTCCTTAGTAAAACACCTAAAACTTAAGAAATAAAATCGAGAATCAGTAAGTGGGATGGCATCCAATTAAAAAACTTCTGCACAGCAAAATAAACAAGAACATGAAGACAGAATGGGAGAAATGTTTTTTACAACTATTCATCTGACAAAGGATTAATATCTAGAATATACAAAAAACAAAAAAAATCTTAACAGATAACCCAATTCATAAATGGGCAAATCAACTAAACAGACATTTCTCAAAAGAAGAAATTCTAATGGCAAACAAATATATGAAAAAATGTTCAACATCCTTAGCAATTAAAAAATGTAAATCAAAACCACACTGACATTTCATCTCACTCCAGGTAAAATTGAATCACGAATACAAGCAATAATCCTAACAAGGATGCAGGGGAAAATGAATGTGGTATATATTTATACTGTTGGTGGGATTATAAATTAAGATGACTTCTATGGAAATCAGTATGGAAGTTTCTCAGAAGACTATGATGGATCTGGGGTTGTAGCTCAGTGGCAGAGCACTGGTCTAGCATGTGTGAAGCACAGAGTTTGATCCTCAGCACCATATAAAAATAAATAAATAAAATAAAGGTACTGCGTCCATTTACAACTAACAAATAATAAATAAAAATACTAGGGTAAAACTACCATATGACCCAATTGTTTTACTCATTGGTATTTATCCTAAAGAGCTAAAGTCAATATACTCTAGTGATATATGCATACCCATGTTTATAGAAGCACAATTCATAATAGCCAGGGCATGGAACTAGCCTAGGTGTTCATTAATAGATGACTGTATAAAGAGAATGTGATATATATACATAATGACATTTTATTCAGTCATAATAAAAGAACACAATAATGTCATTTGTAGTAAAATGGATGGAATTGGGAAGGCTATACTAAATAAGCCAAATTCAGAAGATCAAGATCCCAAGTTTTCTTTCATATGTAGAAGATAGAAAAAAAGTTTTTAAAAAAGATATCATGCAAATAGGAAGGGAGTATGAGGAGGAAGAAGGGGAAGGATAGGGGAGATGCTGGGAAATAAAATTGATCAAGCTGTTGTATGCATGTAATGATATATCACAATGAATCTCACTTTATGTATAATTATAATGTACCTATAAAAATTTAAAAATTATTTTAAAAATAAAACAAATGCTAAAGAGTTGATTTAGCCACACATTGAGTGCTCTGCTGATATACCATAAAGCCTTGAGGAGAGGTGGGCCAGATCACATTGGATATAGTACATGATGCACATCTTGGCTTTACTACCTGTCAGAGAAGGTATTTAACCTTTGATTTTGCAACCTTATGAATGGGAAATAACAAACCTATTTTTGATTACTAAGCCAGATATTAAATGCAAAATATTTTGGATGATATGCACCACATAAATGGTAATTATATTTTTATTGGAAAAAGCAATATAACTTCCCAATGTATCTGTCTCAGCATGTTGGTCGTTTGCATACTCAAACATCCTCCTCTATTGAGAAACCACTTTAAAACATAATCATTTTTACTGTTATTTTACTTTGCAAAATAGTTGATGTATTGTTTAAAAAGAAAATTATCTCCCACTACACATACAAAATAGAAATAAAAAATAAATAAATGAAATAAAACCCAACCCACTGGACTTCAGTGCTGATGAGTAAAAGTAGTTTTTAAATTCATGTTTTGTTTATGTTTAATCTTATTAAGAGTGGTATTTTCTCTTTAAATCTTTGCTTTCAAAAGGTTTAGAAAAAGGTGCACCTGGGGTAGAATCATTTTAACCTGGTTCAATTGCTATTGGTGAGATCCCTTTTGTGCCTTTTGAAGGGCATTAGTTGAATTTTCATGGTAACCCAATATTTGCTCCATCTTCTTCCAATTTGTCAGGTGGATAAAGATGCTAGACAGGTGTTTGTCAGCTTTGTCACTGCTGTGACTAAATGACCAGACCAGCACAACTGTAAGGGAAGAAAGGTTTATTTGATGGCTCATGGTTTCAGAGGTTTTAGTCCACAGAAGGCAGGCTCCATTCCTCTGGGCTCAAGCTGGGCCTGAACATCATGGCAGGAGAGGGTGGTGGAGGAAAGCAACTTAGATCATGGTGAGCAGGAAGCAGAGAGAGAGACTACTCACCAGATACAAATATATATACTCCATAGCCATGCCCCAATTCCCACTTCCTCCAACCACACTCTACCACTTCAATTAATCTCATCAGGGATTAATTCACTAATTGGATTAAGACTTTTACAACCAATCATTTCTCCCCTGAACCTTCCTGCATTGTCTCATATGTGAGCTTTTGGGGGTCACCTGACATCCAAACCATAACAACAGGTTAAGAAATCCAACCCACTTGGGAATAAGCTTCCACTAGCAACAGAAGCATGTTTAACAAAAAAATAGAGCTCTAGAGAAAAATCAATAAATTATTTTTAAATAATTTATTGATTTTATTTGATTTGTATGCCTTAGCAATTTCCCATGCTTGAATTGTCCAATAAGGCTGGTTGTTCCTGCTTGAGTAATTAAGCTTTTTGATTGCAGTAGCTGGGCATAGCTAGATGCTGTGTTTCCTGTTCCCTATTCTAATTTTTAATTCTATTCATTGGAATGCCCCAGACCAAACACATGCATTTGGCTTATAGAAGGCAACAGTAAATCAAGTACAGAGAAGACAGACTAAAGTATATCAGAGTCAGAGGTGAGAGTACTTTGGGTTAGTAATTTTATGGATTATTGATTTACTTAGACTTCAAGGAAGAAAAGAAAGAAGGAAAGAAAATTAATATTTCAATATGTTATACTTTATGGGTGAAGTACAGTTCAGTTTTATAAACTGACCAAATAGAGATAATACAGAAAAGCATTTTGCATTGAAGCTGATGATATTCCCCCGATCTAGCTTTATATTTTAGTTTAATTTTTTAAAATACTTATAGCTGGGATTCAAGATGGCGGACTAGAGGGTGGCTGCGTTTCATGTTGCTCCAGGACTCAAGAAGAGGAGATATAGAGAGACTTGGGACCAACTGAAAGCAGCCCAGTGAGTCTCTCCCGTTGGGGAGGCATCCTGGATGGGGCAGTAGTCCCCGAACGCAGGGGTATTTGTGAAGTAGAGCTGCCCGGCGAGACACCCCTCCCCCCACTGGAGCAATGAACGCGGACAACTGGGAGCATCGAAGAGGAGGCCGCTCAGCACAGAGCTTGGACTCGGAGCAACCCACCCAGGCTCTGGGAGGCTGCCCAAAGGAGGGGGTGCATGGTGAGCTGTTTGGACTGAAAGCGACCACTCCTGAACACCGGGGGCTGCCCAGAGGAGAAGGAGAAGCATGGGCTGGGCACATTGCTTGGACTTGGAGCAGCTGCACCAGGGCTCCGGGCGGCTATCCGGAGGAGCAGCGTGGTGAGTGGTTTGAACTCACAGCATCCGCTCCTGAAAACAAGGGGGTTGCCTGGAGAAGGAGGAGGAGTGCGGCAGGGTGCTTGGGCTCGGAGTGACTGTATCAGGGCTACGGGTGGCAGTCAGGATGAGGAGGTGCACAGTGAGTTCCTGGGACTCGTGACAAACGCACCAGATCTCTGGGTGACTGCCTGGAGGAGAAGGAGATGTGCGGTGGGTCACTTGGACATAGAGCGACCACACGGAAAACCAGGCGGCTGCCGGAAGAAGAGGCGTGTGGCGGGTCACTGGGACTCGCAGCAACTGTAAGGGGCTCCAGGTGGCTGCTTAGAGGAGGGCCGCATAGCCAGGCTATTAGGTGCAGAGCAGGGTCCTAGGACCTAGGCGGCTTCTTGGTGGAAGAGCCGCACAGACAAACTGAGGGGCGGAGCGAATGCTCCAGGACTGCAGGCAGCTTTTCTGAGGAGAGGCAGCCTAAGGAGATTCGTCTGCGAAGAGTGAGGCTTCCAGGCCCAGGAGGTAGGTCCGGGTCCCTGGGAACATTGCAGAAGAAGGCTGCCCAGCCCAGGCGGTAGTTGTGAATTGAACGGAACCTCTAGGAGGGGAACTGACCAGCGAGACCTCCCCACCGGGTGAGTCTTCCCTGCCAGGTGAGGTTCTCCCACAAGGACTGTAAAACCAGAGACACGGGCCCAAACTGGCCTTGCATCAGCCCACATCCTACTTCCCCTTTGGATGACCATTCGTCAGCAAGTGAAGGTACCTCTGCCCACTAGCAGGGAATATACCCCACCAAAGGCCACCACCCCTAGAGAGGCAGCTTCCTTGTGGAGCACCGCATTATCAACTTCCTCCAAGACTTCAGGCTACTGAAGGCTAAGAGGGGATATACTAGAAATCTTCAGGGACATTATAAGTCAATAGAGGAAATCTGCAATATCTCAGCAGTCCACTGATAGCTGAACAATATGAGAAAACAAGGAAAGAAAATGCTGCAAACAAATCTAGATGTTACATCAATAAAACCCAATGACAGCATGGCAGAAGAAATGACAGAAAAGGAGTTCAGAATGTACATAATTAAAATGATCAGGGAAGCAAATGACGAGATGGAAGAGCAAATGTAGACACTGAATGATTGCACCAATCGACAGTTAAAAGAGCAAATACAGGAAGCAAAAGATCATTTCAATAAAGAGTTAGAGATATTGAAGAAAAACCAAACAGAAATCCTTGACATGAAGGAAACAATAAGCCAAATTAAGAACTCCATAGAGAGCATAACCAATAGGATAGAACACCTGGAAGACAGAACCTCAGACATTGAAGACAAAATATTTAACCTTGAAAACAAAGTGGACCAAACAGAGAAGTTGGTAAGAAATCATGAACAGAATCTCCAAAAACTATGGGATATCATGAAAAGGCCAAATTTAAGAATTATTGGGATTGAGGAAGGCTTAGAGAAACAGACCAAAGGAATGAACAATCTATTCAATGATATACTATCAGAAAATTTCCCAAATCTGAAGAATGAAATGGAAGATCAAGTAGAAGAGGCTTATAGGACTCCAAATATATAAAATTACAACAGACCCACACCAAGGCACATTATAATGAAAATACCTAACATACAAAATAAAGACAGAATTTTAAAGGCTGTGAGAGAAAAGAACCAAATTACATTCAGGGGGAAACCAATACGGATATCAGCAGATTTTTCAATCCAGACCCTAAAAGCTAGAAGGGCCTGGAACGACATTTTTCAAGTCCTGAAAGAAAATGGATGCCAACCAAGAATCTTATACCCAGCAAAACTTACCTTCAAATTTCATGATGAATAAAATCCTTCCATGATAAACAAAAGCTAAAAGAATTTACAAAAAGAAAGCCAGCATTACAGAACATTCTCAGCAAAATATTCCATGAGGAAGAGATGAAAAACAAAGAAGCAAATCAGCAATTGGAGGAACTATCCTAAAGGAATTGTCAAATAAAGGAAGAAACAAGTCGTGTCAAAATAAATAAATAAATAAATAAAATGAGCCAAATGACCGGGAATACAAATCATATCTCAATAATAACCCTGAATTTTCATGGCCTGAACTCATCGATCAAAAGACATAGACTGGCAGATTGGATCAAAAAGAAAAATCCAACAATATGTTGCCTGCAAGAGACTCACCTCATTGAGATACCCATAGACTAAAGGTGAAAGGATGGGGAAAAACATACCATGCACATGGACTCAGCAAAAAAGCTGGGGTATCCATCCTCATTTCAGATAATGTGGACTTCAAGTCAAAGTTAGTCAGAAGGGACAAAGAAGGACATTACATATTGCTTAAGGGAACCATAAATCAACAAGACATAACAATCATAAACATCTATGCCCCAAACAGTGGCTCATCAATGTATGTCAAACAAATCCTTCTCAATTTCAGAAATCAAATAGACCATAACACAATAATAGGAGGTGATTTAAACACACCTCTCTCACCACTGGACAGATCTTCCAAACAAAAATTGAACAAAGAAACCATAGATCTCAATAACACAATCAATAATTTAGACTTAACAGACATTTATAGAATATACCATCCAACCAATGGCGAATACACTTTCTTCTCAGCAGCACATGGATCCTTCTCTAAAATAGACCATATATTATGCCACAAAGCTAATGTTAGCAAATACAAGAAGATAGAGACACTACCTTGTATTCTATCAGATCATAATGGATTGAAATTAGAAATAAATGAAAGAGTGAAAAACAGAAGCTACTCCAACACCTGGAGATTAAACAATATGCTATTACATGATGAATGGATAACAGAAGATATTAGGAAGGAAATTAAAAAATTCTTAGAGGTAAATGAGAACAAAGAAACATCATATCAAAGTCTTTGGGACACTATGAAAGCAGTACTTAGAGGAAAATTTCTTTCATGGAGCGCATTCGTAAAAGAAGTAAAAATCAACAAATAAATGACCTAACATTATAGCTCAAAGCCCTAGAAAAAGAAGAGCAGACCAACACCAAAAGTAGTAGAAGACAGGAAATAGTTAAAATCAGAGCTGAAATCAATGAAATTGAAACAA
The DNA here is from genome assembly GCF_902686455.1 of Sciurus vulgaris. NCBI lineage: Eukaryota > Metazoa > Chordata > Mammalia > Rodentia > Sciuridae > Sciurus > Sciurus vulgaris. The sequence continues at coordinate 53,951,104 of NC_136468.1, forward strand.
AAGAAACAATCGGAAAAATTAACAAAATAAATAGTTGGTTCTTTGAAAAAAACAAAATTGATAAACCCTTAGCCACGCTAAAAAGAGAAAGAGGGAGAAAACTCAAATTGCTAAAATTCGGAATGAACAAGGAAATATCACAACAGACACGATTGAAATACAAAACATAATTAGAAGCTATTTTGAAAATCTATACTCCAACAAAACAGAAAACCTCGAAGACATCAACAAGTTTCTAGAGACATATGAATTACCTAAACTGAACGAGGAGGACATACACAACTTAAATAAATCAATTTCAAGCAATGAAATAGAAGAGGTCATCAAAAGCCTACCAACAAAGCAAAGTCCGGGACCAGATGGGTTCTCAGTCGAGTTCTACAAAACCTTTAAAGAAGAGCTCATTCCAATACTTCTCAAAGTATTCCATAAAATAGAAGAGGAGGGAACCCTCCCAAACTCATTCTATGAAGCCAATATCACCCTGATACCTAAACCAGACAGAGATACACTGAGGAAAGAAAATTTCAGACCAATATCCTTAATGAACATCGACGCAAAAATTCTCAACAAAATTTTAGCAAATTGCATACAAAAATATATTAAAAAGATAATGCACCACGATCAAATGGATTTTATCCCAGGGATGCAAGGTTGGTTCAACATCAGGAAATCAATAAATGTCATTCACCATATCAACAGACTAAAAGTCAAGAATCACATGATTATTTCAATAGATGCAGAAAAAGCATTTGATAAAATACAGCATCCCTTCATGCTCAAAACACTAGAGAAAATTGGGGTAGTGGGAACATTCCTTAACATTGTAAAGGCCATCTACGCTAAGCCCATGGCCAATATCATTCTAAATGGTGAAAAACTGAAAGCATTCCCCCTAAAAACTGGAACAAGACAGGGATGCCCTCTTTCACCACTTCTATTCAACATTGTTCTTGAGACTGTAGCCAGAGCAATTAAACAAACCAAAGAGATTGAAGGGATACGAATTGGAAAAGAGGAACTCAAACTATCCCTGTTAGCTGATGACATGATTATATATTTAGAGGAACCTGGAAATTCCACCAGAAAACTCTTAGAACTCATAAGTGAATTCAGTAAAGTAGCAGGTTACAAGATCAATGCTCATAAATCCAATGCATTTCTATATGTAAGTGATGAATCTTCAGAAAGAGAAATTAGGAAAACAACCCCTTTCACAATAGTATCAAAAAAAAATAAAATACTTGGGAATCAATCTCACAAAACAGGTGAAAGACCTCTACAATGAGAACTACAGAACACTAAAGAAAGAAATTAAAGAGAACCTTAGAAGATGGAAAGATCTCTCATGTTCTTGGATAGGCAGAATTAATATTGTCAAAATGGCCATACTACCAAAAGTGCTATATAGATTCAATGCAATTCCAATTAAAATCCCAATGATGTACCTTACAGAAATAGAGCAAACAATTACGAAATTCATCTGGAAGAATAAGAAACCCAGAATAGCTAACGCAATCCTCAGCAGAAAGAGCGAAGCAGGGGGTATCACAATACCAGATCTTCAACTCTATTACAAAGCAATAGTAACAAAAACAGCATGATATTGGTACCAAAATAGAAAGGTAGATCAATGGTATAGAATAGAGGACAGGGACACAAACCCAAATAAATACAATTTCCTCATACTAGACAAAGGGGCCAAAAATATGCAATGGAGAAAAGATAGGCTTTTCAACAAATGGTGCTGGGAAAACTGGAAAACCATATGCAACAGAATGAAATTAAACCCCTATCTCTCGCCCTGCACAAAACTCAACTCACAATGGATCAAGGACCTCGGAATCAGACCAGAGACCCTGCATATTATAGAAGAAAAAGTAGGTCCAAACCTTCAACGTGTTGGCTTAGGATCAGACTTCCTTAACAGGACTCCCATAGCACAAGAAATAAAAGCAAGAATCAACAACTGGGATAGATTCAAACTAAAAAGCTTTCTCTCAGCAAAGGAAACTATCAGTAATGTGAAGAGAGAGCCTACAGAGTGGGAGAATATCTTTGCCACTCATACTTCAGATAGAGCGCTAATATCCAGAATCTATAAAGAACTCAAAGAACTCTACACCAAGAATACAAATAATCCAATCAACAAATGGGCTAAGGATATGAACAGACACTTCACAGAAGAAAATGTACAAGCAATCAACAGATATATGAAAAAATGTTCAACATCTCTAGTAATAAGAGAAATGCAAATCAAAACTACCCTAAGATTTCATCTCACCCCAATTAGAATGGCGATTATGAAGAACATAAGCAACAATAGGTGTTGGCGAGGATGTGGGGAAAAAGGTACACTCATACATTGCTGGTGGGGTTGCAAACTAGTGCAGCCACTCTGGAAAGCAGTATGGAGATTCCTCAGAAAGCTTGGAATGGAACTACCATTTGACCCAGCTATCCCACTCCTTGGCCTATACCCAAAGGATTTAAAATCAGCATACTACAGAGATACAGCCACATCAATGTTCATAGCTGCTCAATTCACTATAGCCAGATTGTGGAACCAATCCAGATGCCCTTCAGTTGATGAATGGATAAAGAAACTGTGGCATATATATACAATGGAATATTACTCTGCCATGAGGAATGACAAAATTATGGCATTTGCAGGCAAATGGATGAAATTGGAGGGTATCATGCTAAGTGAGATAAGCCAATCTCAAAAAACTAAAGGACAAATGATCTCGCTGATAAGCGGATGCGGACATATAGGGCGGGGGGTAGGAGGGGTTAGTGTTAGGGTTAGTGTTAGGTTTAGGGTTAGGGATAAGGAGGGTGGTAAGAATGGAGGAAGAAAGAAATGTATAGAGGGAAAAGAGGAGTAGGAGGGGAAGGGGGATGGGAAAAAAACCAGAATGAATCAAACAACATTGCCCTATGTAAATTTATGATTTTTAATTAAAATTAAAAAAAATAAAAATAAATAAAAAAAAATACTTATAGCTGTCCCAAACCTCTCGAACATATAATATAAAATTTCTAAGGTGAGGTATTAAGGATTTTCACCATCTCTAAATTAATCTAATGTGACGCAAAGATAGAAAACCACTATTAGTAATACTAAAGTCTATAATGGCCATGTAAGATCATGTTTGCCCAGGATCTAGTTCAGTACTTGGAACATAGTAAGCACTAAAAAGAAAAAAGGGGTGGGGGGTTATTTTCATTTACTTTTTCATTAAACTCTGTCTAAAGATAATAAATTAACTGAGGCAACTTTCAGAATCGAGAGTATATAGGTGAACAAAATCTGACTTTGTCATGGGGATGACTGGGAATGGATAGTAAAATTCCCCAGAGCTGAACTTTTTTAATGTCAGGTTTATCATCATTATCACCATCACCACCATCATCTCCATTATCACTGACTTCCTCTAATCTCTGTAGACCTCTTTCTGTAGAGCAGTCTAGAATAATGAATGGAGAATGTTCACTAGGAGGATGAAAGGACAAATTCTGGAAATCTTAATGAGGAATTGAACTTTTCTAACTTCCCTGACAATTTTAAGCTTGCTTACATTTTAGTTAACAGCTGAAAAAATAAAAAGTAGCAAAGAACTTGTTAGTATGCTTTGGTATGGAATTTCCAGGGGAAGGGCCAAAGGAACTTAATTTAATAACATTAAAAGTGTGACAACCAGGGGCACTTCATGTTATGGATTTTATTCTTTTCTTGTGAAAAACTCATTATACTGCATTGTAAAACTCAGGAGGTAACATTTAAAAAAATTTAATCAACACTGGACACTATTTCACTGCTTGCCAAATAACTGCTTCTCTGCAATTTCTGAGAAAGATGGATTTTACCATAGATGCAGGCATTTAAAATTTTATTTCTTCTGTGCAAATAAAATTAAATGGTCTAGGAACTATAGAGATTATGATGCTAATTAATGAAATGATTGTGTTACTTAAGGAAATGCTGAATGAATACAGATGAGCTTTGCAGACCTGCTTCCAAATCCTTATTTAATACGCCAAGGAGAAGACCTTTAACTGTTGTGAGTCTTAGTTATTGTAACTATAAAATGGAAATATAAATAATTACTTCATAAACAATTTGTAAGTGTATTTAGTGAGTGATGATATTAAAAAATGTCTGTCAATCTTAAAAATTCCAATCATCAGAGAATTCGTTTTCATAAACATGTAAAAGAAGGTTCATCCCTTTTCTTTCTGGTTTAAAATTAATTATTACTTGATTGCATTTTACTGTTCTCAAATGCATTAACCTTCGAGTCACAAAATAATTTTTCCTATTTACATCAAGCATATAGGACAATCAAAAGTCTACTGACAAATGATATAATTTCCATTATTTTAAAATAATAGTTGAAAAGAAGACAAAGTATTCTTTATCAACCTTGGGGAAATATTTACAAAACTCAAACCATAAAAACTTATCTGGAAAGATTTTAAATTTTCGAAGTATGATTTTACATTTACGTGCAAAGTATGAAAGAAAGCATAATGATTATAAGATTTCAAAGCTCATTTTCAACAGCCCAATGGGTTATGAGTATGGGAATTTGGATATGAAATGTTCTCAGTCCCAAAAGTACTGTAAGTTTAATACACCTATGTTTCAGTCAGTAAAGCATCCACATTATGGCTGCAAATAATCATAACAAATCTTTTCAGATTTTACCCCATTGAGCAAATTACTTGAATTTATCCAACTGAGTATCTTACTGAGTAGTATCTATCTTTTATCTGTGATTAGAAAGTCTTTCAGAAGTAATTACTCACTATAGTTAATAAGTATAGCAATATAGAAAGTCATTTTTGTTAAAGATAAACTTAGAAAATACTCTTATCTGGGTAATATTCAATGTGAAAAGAAACCCATGAGAATTATATTGGTCTAACAAAGCCAACTTCTATCATGCTATATTCTCTGTAAATGATGCATGGTACTAGTATTAGATTCCTATGGGTATGGTAGCAGATTACCGCAGTCATTTGTGGTGACTTTAAACAACAAGATTTTCTGTTATACTTTTACGGGCTAGAAGTATGAAATCAGTATCACCGAACCAAAATTAAACTGTCACCTGAGCCACACTTTCCCTAGAGGATCTAGTGGAGAATTTGTCCCTGGCCTCTTCCAATTTCTAACCACTGCTAGAATTCCATGGTTTGTGAAACATGGTTTCTCTTTCCAAGGCCCATATCTTCAAATCTCTTTCAGCTCCATCCCTCCTGTACTTATCCTCTCCTTTTTCTCTATGTGATTTCATTTAGGTTCCACCCTGATCTGTAGAATAATATCTCTATCTTATTATCTTTAATTTAAAAATGCCTGCAAACTCTTCTCCAAGTAACATAATATTTGCATGTTTTAGACATTAGGTTGTGATATCATTGAAGCCATTAATCAACTAGTAGGAATGGAAACCCTGGGTATACTTCACTAACTTCATTGGAAATGAAGTCTCCAACCTATAAGCAGTCTAATTGTGAGAAATTATTATCTATAGAAATAAAACGATATTTAAACCCTTAAAATGTATTTAGATCCAATTTATTTCATCATTTGTCAACAATATGCATGACATACGTAATTTACTGATATGGATCAGAGACTTTTTGAAGTTCTCAGGGTCAAATATAGAAACGAAGACTCATTTTTTTGAGGTCTTTCCACATGGAGCAAGGGATGCAGAATACCAGTTATAACGAAATGACCTTGTATTTTCCATGACTTCAATTATGATATCAACATAAGATTTTTTATAACTGCTGTCATAAATCATATACATTTTGAATAGATATCACAAATATTTTATTCAGAATTCATGGTCTTTGCTTTCTCTTCCCAATCAAAAAATGAAGCATTTCTATGTTGAACTTTTAATGAATATTTTATGCTCACCAATAAATTTGACTAAAATAATCCAAAAGCTTGATCTTCCCTTAAGGCATTGATCATGTTTGCAATAGGCAAAATTCAGCAACAAACTACCAAGGTCAGGGGAAAAAAATTTTTAGAGCTTTAACATTTAAAAATGCACAACTTTTCCCATGAAGTCAAATGACTTTCTAATCAGAGAACTACAGAAAAGTACTTAGGAAAAGATAACACAAATATTCTAGTACTTATTAATATCCTCAAGTCTACTAGAGTTAAGACAACCAGAACACTGACAGCTTAGAAAAATGGACTAGTGTCAGAACTTCTTTTCCTATTATTTCCTAGGATAAAGTGTATATTTAAACAGTTGAAAAACTAGGAATAAAGAAAATTTCACCACCATGAAAAGGTATTACAGATGATTCTTAACAGCAAAAAAGGAGAAAATGTTAATATCTTCAAACATGGGAATTTATTCTTTTATTCAGTAACAATCATACTGCTGTAGTTCTGTACTGCAAGAGCAAAGGGCAAGCTGGGAAGAGAGTGAAACAGATTGTGTAGAAATAGTTTACTATTATGTTTACAGAGAATTTTCTCACCAGAGTTGGATACTTTTGAAACTGGACCTGTATTAATAGTAAGAATTTTTATATAGTTATGTTTTTGTGCACATTTTGGCACACATATTGTACTTCAATATATAAGCTTATTGAAATAAACCTCTAAAGAAAAAATTATAAACTCATAATGCTTAATAGATCATTCAAGTTCTATTTCTCACTATGTCTACTGAGTTATTAAAAATTTTAATAGTAGTTTAAAGAAATTTTATATATACAATGTAATCTATTTTCTCAAATATAGTTTTTGGGTATTTGACATTATGTAAGACTGAATGGTACAATTAGGAAAACTAAATTATGCAAAAATAAATATTTATTTCAATTCTCCCCAGAAAATAAATGTGAAGGAAGTAATGTTTCTTGAGATAGTATGTTCACTAGTGATTGGATCTTTTACCCATCTTATATGTGACATTTTCAGGAATAAAATAAACTCTACAAAGAGATTAATACTTGTTTGGGAGCTCAAATTAGCTTTGTTTTTGTTACACTTAATAGGTTATTATTAGTGATGTTACAAAAAAAATTGAAATGAAGACCAAGAAAAAAATCTCTCATTTCTGTACCTCATGCCTGGGATGAAGGTATATAATGTAAGCAGAAGAGAATGGAAACAAAATGAAAACATTATAGAAAATAATATTCCTCTTTTTTTCTTTTTTTTCCATGATTTGAGTATAAATTTTGACTTCTTTAACATCTTAAAGTCATCTATAGCAGCATTCTAATTCACCCTGCCCACTTGGACTCTGTCCAAGCTATACTATATGATCGTTCTGCAATAAAAGAATAAAGTCCCATGTTTGAAGATATTATTTTCCCCTTCATCTTGGTGAGTTACATGTACAAGTTCACAAAGACTTACCAGGAGGAGGCACAGGATTATATTTTTACAGGAATCAATTTTCAGATACTTGGCTTCCATAGGTAATCCTTAATGATTTTCCTTAAAAATATCTTGCACCTCTACTATGTTAACTTGTCTCCCACTGTGCACCATGCAGGTATAATCTCACCTCTGTGTTCTATGATATGATATTTCACTATGATGGGAAAACATCCAGAAGACCAAACAATGAGCAAGTTCAAAATATCACCCTCTGTGAGTCCTCCTGAAAACAAACTTTGGAGAAAAGAGCCTCTTCACCAAATGGTGCAGGGAGAACTGGAAATCCATATGTAGTAAAATGAAGTTTAACTCCTGTCTTTCACCCTCACAAAACTCAGCTCAAAGTGGATCAAGGACCTAGGTATCAGACCAGTAATCCTGCACATACTTGAAGAAAAGGTAGGCCTAACACTCCAACATATTAGCTCAGGAATTGACTTCCTTAATGAGACTCCTAAATTATAAGAAGTAAAATCAAGTATCATAAAATGGGATGGCATCAAACCAAAAAGTTTTTTCACAGCAAAGAAAACAATCAAAAGCCTGAAGGGAAAGCCTACAGAATGGGAGAAAATCTTTGCCACCTGCACCTCAGATAAACCATTAATTTCCAGGATATTTAAAGAACTTAAAAAATTTAACACCAAGAAAACCCAAATAACCCAAAAATAAATGGGCAAAGAAACAGACTCTTCTTGAAAGAATTATGAATGGTCAACAAATAAATACAACAAATAAATAAATGTTCAATATATCTAGCAATCAGAAAAATGCAAATTAAAACTACACTGGGGCCTGCATCTGTACTGGACCCCTGCCACCTGCACTGGACCCCTGCACCTGCACTGGACCCCTGCACCTGCACTGGACCCCCGTGCCCTGCTCACCTTCTACCAATGTGGGGCTCCCCCAGTCATCTCCATCTTGGGACATTTCAACCACCGCCATAGCCCCCTCAACATGGTAGCCACCTGAGGACACCAGTCAGGGCCTGGAGGCAGCCGATCACCACAGCACTGCATGCTGCAATGCTGCATCTCTGAATAGGTTGCCAATGTCACTGCACAGTCCATCCTCACTGCCCCATCTCTTAAAGTAGTTGCCTCCATCTTGGGACACCTCCATTGCCATCTTGGGTTATCTTCACTATTGCCCTCACTGGCCTGCAGCTATTAATGCCTGGTCCTGATCTGCCTGATACAGAACAGCTCTCCATGACAGGTGCTCAGGCCCAGTGCTCAGCCCTCAGGACCTCCCAAAAAAGAAGTTCCTGATTAGAAAGGGCTAGGGTGAGAGAGATACAGTTTTAGAGACTAAATTGGAGACCAGGGATTTGGGGGTCCACAGGTGATATAAAGGGCTAAGACCAGGCTCCCATATCACATGAGTGGACCCTAAAGGAGATTCCTGGGGTGCAGTCTTCCAAAGGGGACCAACAATTACTATACCCGGCATCCAGGAGTTCCACCTCCAAGACTAACCCTCCTGCTCCAATAACCTTCACCATCCTGAGGGTGGAGATTCCAGCAAACTCCAGACAACCCTACCTATCATACGAGATGGGAAGTAAAAGAAACAATTGTTCAATTTTCCTTTGAGATTTTTTTTTCTTTCTTTTCTTGCCCTCATATCCCCAACATTTGTGAAAGCAAGTACTTTTTATGCATCAGGTTACTGAGGACTGGGATGTCTGAATAGTATATTACAATTTTGTTGTCTATTCTTTTATCTTTTATTTTTATACTTCTTGTTTCTTTCTTTCTTTCTTTCTTTCTTTCTTTCTTTCTTTCTTTCTTTCTTTCTTTCTTTCTTTCTTTCTTTCTTTTAATCTTTCTTAAATTGCTCCCTGGAGTCTCTTTCCTCTTTTCTCCTGCTAACAGCTAATTTCTTTTCATTCGTTTTTCACACTACCTATGATCTAATACCTCTATACTCTCACCTCCTAGCTCATTAACATCTCATACTACACCACCATGTTCTCTCTTTGTACACAATTAGAAACTGTAGAGACTTTAGCAAACCTACTGTTTATATTGTAGATAATAATCAGACACATCATTTCTCTTTATAGTGACAAAACTATAAATGTCTTAATAGAAACTATTTGGTATAAAGCTGCATATTATTTTGGGGGGATACTATTAATATTGATCTCACACTTAAAGGCAAGGTATTGGAAACCTGCAGGGACACTATAAGTCTATAGGGTAGATGCTCTAATACCTCACATCTGCACTGCTAGAGGGGAAGACATACAAACAACATGAAAAAATAAGGGAAGAAAGCACCCCCCAAAAAACAAGATGCTATAATAAGAGAATCCATTGACAGCATAATAGAAGAAATGCAGAGAAGGAGTACAGAATGCACATAATTAAAATGATTTGAGAAGTAAAGGATGATGTAAGAGAGCAAACACAGGCAACAAGAGATCACTTCAATAAGGAGATATGAGATCAAATGCAGGAAGCAAAAGATTACTTCAATAAAGAGACAGAGATTCTGAAAAAAAAAAAAAAAACAAGAATTCTTGAAATGAAAGAAACAATAAACCAAATTAAAAACTCAATAGAAGGCAACACCAACAGACTAAATAACTTAGAAGACAGAACCTCAGGCAATGAAGACAAAACACATAAAATAAAGTTGACCATACAGCGAAGATAAGAAACCATGAACAGAACTTCCAAGAATTATGGGATAACTTGAAAAGACCAGATTTAAGAATTATCAGGATAGAGGAAGGTACAGATATATAAAACAGAGGAATGAACAATCTATTCAATTAAATAATATCAGAAAATTTCCCAAACCTGAAGAATGAAATGGAAAAATCAAAGTTAAGAGGCTTACAGGACACTAAATCTACAAATTAAAACAAATCCACATAAAGATATATTATAATGAAAATGCCCAGATTACAGAATAAGGATAGAATTTTAAAGGTTGCAAGAGAAAAGTATCAAATTATATATAGGGGGAAACCAATTCTGATCTCACAGATTTCTCAACACAGATCCTCAAAGCTAGGAGGTACTGGAACAACATATATCAAGCTCTGAAATAAAATGGATTCCAACCAAGAATCTTATATGCAGTAAAATTAAGCTTCAGGTTTGATGAAGAAATAAAAATCTTCCATGATAACCAAAAGTAAAAAGAATTTATAATTAGAAAACCTGCACTACAGGATATCCTCAGAAAAATAGTCCATGAGCAGGAAATGAAAAATAACAATGAAAATCAGCAAAGGGAGGAACTACACTAAAGAAAAAGTCAATCAAAGGACAAACCAAGTCAAGTTTTAATCCAAAAATAAACCAAAATACCCAGGAATACAAATCATGGCTCAATAATAACCCTGAATGTTAATGGCCTAAACTTATCAATCAAAAGACATAGACTGGCAGATTGGATTTTAACAAAAGACCCAACAATATGCTGCCTTCAAGGGACTCATGTCAGAGAAAAATACGTCCAGAAACTAAAGGTGAAAGGTTGGGAAAAACACACCACTCACATGAACTGTGTAAACAAGCAGGGATTTCCATCCTTATATTAGATAAAGTAGACTTCAAGCCAATGTTAGTCAGAAGGGATAAAGAAGGACATTTCATACTGCTTAAGGGAATCATACATCAACAAGACATAACAATTGTAAACATATATGCCCCAAACAATGGAGCATCTACATACATCAAGAAAACTCTTCTCAATTTCAAAAGAACAAAATAGGCCACAACACAATAATATTGAGTGACTTTAACATACCTCACTCATCACTGGATAGATCTTACAAACAAAAACTAACAAAGAAATTATAGAACTCAGTGTTACAATCAATAATTTAGACTGAACAGATATATATATATATATATAGAGAGAGAGAGAGAGAGAGAGAGAGAGAGAGAGAGAATATTTCATCCATAAATGAGCAAGTACACTTTCTTCTCAGCAGCACAAGGATCCTTCTCTAAAATAGACCATATATTATGCCATAAAGCAACTCTTAGCAAATACAAAAAAATAGATACTACCCTGCATGTTATCATATCATAATGAAATGAAATTAGAAATCTATGATAACATAAAAAATAGAAGTTACACCAACATGTGAACAATAAATAATGTGCTATAGAATGAACAATGGATAACAGAAGACATGAGGGAGGAGTTAAAAAAATTCTTAGAGGTAAATAAAAACACCAATAAAACATATCAAAATCTCTGGAACACTATTAAGGCAGTGCTAAGAGGAAAGTTCATTGCATTGAGCACATTCATTAAAAGAATAAAAAGTCAACAAATAAATGACCTAACATTAAATCTCAAAGTCCTATAAAAAGAACAAATCAACACCAAACAACAGGAAATAATTAAAATCAGAGCTAAAATCAATGAACACAAAAGAAAGAGTTCAAAAAATTGATAAAAAAATTTGGTTTTTTGAAAAAATAAATATAATTGATAAAACCTTAGCCATGCTAATGAAGACAAGGAGAGAGAAAACTCCAATTACTAAAATTCATGATGAAAAAAGAATTATTATGACATATTATTTGAAAATTTATGTTCCAATAAAATAGAAAATCTCAAAGACATCAACAAATTTCTAGAGACATATGATCCATACAAACTGAATCAGGAGGACATATACAATTTAAACAAATCAATTTCAAGCAATGAAATAGAAAATGTCATCAAAAGACTATTAACCAAGAAAAGTCCAGGACCAGACTCTCAACTGAGCTCACAAGAACTTCAAAGAACTAATACCAATATTCCTCAAATTATTCCAGGAAATAAAAAAGGACAGAACCCTTCCAAACTCCTTCTATGAGGATGGTATTGCCCTGATACCAAAACCAGAGAAAGACACACCAAAGAAAGAAAACTTCAGACCAATATCCCTGATGGACATAGATGAGGAAATTCTTAACAAAATTCTGGCAAATTGCATACAAAAACATATTAAAAAGAGTGCACCACGATCAAGAGGGGCTCATCCCAAGGATACTATGTTGGTTCAAGATGCAGAAATCAAAAAACATAATTCATCACATAAAAAGACTTAAAGATAAGAACCATATGATTAGCTCAATAGATGCATAAAAAGCACTTGACAAAATACAACACCATTTCATGTTCAAAACACTGAAAAAACCAGTGATAATAGGAACATACCTCAACATTGTAAAACCTATCCATGCTAAGACCAAGGCCATCATTCTAAATGGAGAAAAACTGAAAGCATTCCCTTTAAAAACTGGAACAAGACAGAGTTTGTGTTTCACCACTTCCATTCAACATAGTCCTTGAAACTCTAGTCAGAACAATCAGAAAGATGAAAGAAATTAAAGAGATACAGATAGGAAAAGAAGAACCCAAACTATCACTATTTGCTGATGACATGATTCTATACTTAGAGGATCCAAATATTCCACCAGAAAACTTCTAGAACTGATAAATGAATTCAGGAAAGTAGCAGGATATAAAATGAACACCCATGAATCAGATGCATTTCTGTACCTCAGTGATGAATCCTCTGAAAGAAATTAGGAAAACTACCCTGTTCACAATAGCCTCCAAAAAACCATAAAACACTTTGGAATCAACCTAACAGAAGAAGGGAAAGACCTCTAAAATGAAAACTACAGAACACTAAAGAAAGAAATTTGAAGAAGACCATAGAAGATGGAAAGACCTCCCATCCTCTTGGCGAGGCAGAAATAATATTGTCAAAATGACCATACCAGTGTGACTCTACTTCATGTACAACAAAAGAAATGAAAGTTGTACCCTATTTGAGTATGATGAATCTAAATTTTAAAAAAATAAAAATTTAAAGAAATGGCCATACTACCAAAAGTGTTATACAGATTTAATACAATTCCAATTAAAATTCCAACAACATTCCTCATAGAAATAGAAAAGGCAAACATGAAATTCATTTGGAAAAATAAGAGACCCAGAATAACCAAAATAATCCTCAGCAAGAAAAGTGAAGCAAGAAGCATTGCAGAACCAGACCTTAAATTATACTACAGTAACAAAAACAGCGTGGCACTGGCACAAAAAGAGACATGAAGACCAATGGTACAGAATAGAAGACACAAAGAAAAACCCACACAAATATAGTTATCTCATACTAGACAAAGTTGCCAAAAACATTCCCTAGAAAAAAGACAGGCTCCTCAACAAATGGTGCTGGGAAAACTGGAAATCCAAAAGTAGAAAAATGAAAATTAGACCCCTATCTCTCACCCTGTACAAAACTCAAAGTTTTGTACAAAAAAAAGTAGGGTTAAATCTCCATCATTTGGCTTTGGATCTGATTTCCTTAACAAGACTCCTAAAGCACAAGAAGTAAAATCGAGAATCAATAAATAGGATGGATTCAAACTAAAAAGCTTCTACTCAGCAATAGAAACAATCAATAGCATGAGGAAAGAGCCTACAGAATAGGAGAAAATCTTTACCACATGCACCTCCAATAGAGCACTAATCTCCAGGATATATAAAGAACTAAAAAAACTGAATACCAAAAAAACACACAAATAACTCGATCAATAAATGGGGTAAGGAACAGAGCAAACACTTCACAGAAGAAGATATAAAATCAATCAACAAATATTTGAAAAAATGTTCAACATGTTTAGTGATTAGAGAAATGCAAATCAAAATTACTCTAAGATTTCATCTAACTCCAATCAGGATGGCAATTATCAAGAAAGCAAGAAATAATAAGTGTTTGTGAGAATGTGGGGAAAAAGGTACACTCATTCATTGCTCATGGGAATGAAAATTGGTGCAAACACTCTGGAAAACAGTATGGAGATTCTTTGAAAACTTGGAATGGAACCACCATATGACTTGACCCAGTTTTCTCACATGATTTAAAATTAGCATACTACAGTAACTCAACCATGTCAATGTTTATAGCAGCTCAATTTGGAATAACTAAGCTATGAAACCAACCTAGGTGCCTGTCCTTCAACAGATGAATGGATAAAGAAAATGTGGTATATATACACATTGGAATATTACCCAGTCATATAAAAGAATGACTTCATGAATTTGCTGGTAAATCAATGGCTCTGGAGACCATTGTGCTAATTGAAATAAGCCAGTCCCCAAAAACCAAAGTCAAATGTTTCTCTGTTATGTGGAAGCTAATCCACAATTATTGAGGGGGGTGTGAGGGGAAGAATAGAAGTTTAGTAGATTAGACAATGGGAAATGAAGGGAAAGGAAGGGAGGATAGAAAAAGGCAAGGCAGTGGACTAAAACTGACAATTTTCCCATGTATATATATGAAAACAACACAGTGAATCTCACCATCATGTACATTCATAAGAATGGGATCCTAACTAGAATGAGATATATTCCAAGATTGTGTAATTATATCAACATGGAGTTTGCCTTATATATAATTCAAAAGAACCAATACATAAATGAAAAAGAGAGTGAGTAGAAGATTGTGGTAGATATTGTCCTTATGTCCTGTTGAGGTTGAAGCTTTCACTGCCAATTAGGTCTTATAGTCCATGTTTGAGATGTCTTAATGGTCATAATACTGTGGAGTGAATGACAGGAGTGAGGGCAATTTTCACTTAAAGCCCTCTTTCAACCTGGAATCTTGTAAAGGAATGCTCCTAGTGTAGGCTTCATGTTGCCAATCATAAATTTGTTTCCCTCAGTACCCTTTCCCTTCTCTCTATGCTCTACTAGGCATATGAAGGACTTGAATGTCCTGTAAACTACATGTTTCAAATTCCTTAGCCAACTACCTTCTAATTAAGTTCCTTTCATTAGAGGAACTCAAAGGGAAAGGAAAGGCGGGAAGCCAGGGGAAAAGCCTCTTGCCAGTTACTGCAGTCACGGTAAAGTATGCTCAATGTCTTTTTGCAGTCCTAGAGCTCATGCCCATCACCCTTTTCTTTGCATGACTACCATCACTCAGACTCAGCGCTCCCAACACTTACATGAATTTGCTTGCTCTGGATGCAGCCCTGACTCCAGGAGACCTTTCTGTGTTTCTGAGCACTGTTGACACCAAATTCTACTATTCTTCCCTCATCTTTACAAATGACTGTTCACTCATGTATTTAAAATCTGGGATGCTTCCCTGTCCTAATTTCTATTAATCCAAGCCTCTTCACATCTATATAGTAAATTTTCTGCATTAAATTTTCTATGACTAGACTCTTACTGAGAGACACCAGTGTAAAAAGAGTGTCAGTAAGAAACACTGAAGTCACTGGCACCAGATTTCATTCAAGGAAGAAACTCATACTCAAATTTCTTACCTTGTCCATCTATCTATCTGAGATTCATAAAAAATTTGCTAGAAAATAAAAATTATTGTGTCTGACAGCTCTATATCCCATTACGCTCAGCAATGAGTAAAAGTCTGGTAAGTTACTTCACTGAACCATATCTCAATTTCGTCTTTGTATTTTTTTCTATGATTTTAGGAAAAAAGAGATTTAAAAAATTTCATATTTTACCTCCAATAAATCAGGACTTAATTTTGAAGTAAAAAAATATTGAACAAAGTTAAATTTTTCTTGAATTCAGGATGACAGGAGAAATATTTTCATTAAATTTAGTTAAGATTATTGGGTACTAAAAAAATCACATTCATTTTTTAAAAACTAGGATTCAAACTTGGTGTCATTCTTCAACTACTTCTATGTTTGCTTTTTAATTGCTGAAGCAAAAACTGTCCATAGTCCAGTTTAAAGTTAATTCCTATACCTTCCAGTTGAAGGTTAATTCCTGCACCTTCTTGGAAATGTGTCTTCTGTATCTCACTTTCTAATCTTCAACTAGTCTTTGCCTTCAGCTTAAAAATATTTTCCAGTTTATCTCAGCTGAATAATGATGATGGAGATGACAAAGCTGATAATGAAGATGACTTAAAAATACTCTCTTTACTCCCCTGCCAGGATGGTGGTCCGGAGAGCCAGGAACTTTGAGGAGCAGAACTGCCCAGCGAGACTCCCCTGCTGCAGAGGTAGAACCAAAAACTCAGGCCCAGACCAGCTGGGCCCCAGCCTTCAGTCTACTGCCCCTTTGGCTGACAATTGGTCAACATATGGAGGTGCCTCTGCCCACTAGCAGAGAATATACCCCACCTGAAAGGCTACCACCCCTAGAGGGGCAGCTTCCTTTGTGGATCACTGCATTATCAAGTTCCTCCAAGACTTCAGGCCACTGAAGAAAATCTTAGAAGATGGAAAGATCTCCCATGTTCTTGGATAGGCATAATTAATATTGTCAAAATGGCCATACTACCAAAAGTGCTGTACAGATTCAATGCAATTCCAATTAAACTCAGAATGATGTACCTCAGAATGATGAAATAGAGCAAGCAATCATGAAATTCACTTGGAAAAATAAGAGACCCAGAATAACTAAAACAATCCTTAGCAGGAAGAGTGAAGCAGGGGGGATTGCAATACCAAAACTTCAAATATACCACAGAGAACTAGTAACAAAAATGGCATGGTATTGGCACCAAAATAGACAGGTAGATAGATCAATGGTACAGAATAGAGGACACAGAGACGAACCCAAGTAAATATAGTTTCCTCATACTAGATAAAGCTGCCAAAAAACATACAATGGAGAAAAGAAAGCCTGTTCAACAAATGGTGCTGGGAAAACTGGAAATCCATATGCAACAGAATGAAACTAAACCCCTATCTCTCACCTTGCACATAACTCAACTCAAAATGGATCAAGGACCTTGGAATCAGACCAGAGACCCTGCATCTTATAGAAGAAAAAGTAGGTCCAAATCTTCATCATGTTGGCTTAGGATCAGACTTCCTTAACATGACTCCCAAAGCACAAGAAATAAAAGCAAAAATCAATAACCGGGATAGATTCAAACTAAAAAGCTTTTTCTCGCAAAGGAAACTATCAGTAATGTGAACAGCAAGCCTACAGAGTGGGAGAAAATCTTTGCCAATCATACTTCAGATAGAGCACTAATCTCCAGAATCTATAAAGAACTCAAAAAACTTCACACCAAGAATGCAAATAACCCAATCAATCAATGGGCTAAGAAAATGAGCAGACACTCCACAGAAGAAGATCTACAAGCTATCAAAAGATATATGAAAAAATGTTCAACATCTCTAGTAACAAGAAATGCAAATCAAAACTACCCTAAGATTCCATCTCACCCCAATTAGAATGGTGATTATCAAGTATATAGGCAACAACAGGTGTTGGTGAGGATGTGGGGAAAAAGGTACACTCATACATTGCGGGTGGGGTTGCAAATTAATGCAGCCATTCTGGAAAGCAATGGGGAGATTCCTTAGAAAACTTGGAATGGAACCACAATTTGACCCAGCTATCCCACTCCTCGGCCTATACCCAAAGGACTAAATATCAGCATACTGCAGAGATGCAGCCACATCAATGTTCATAGCTGCTCAATTCACAATAGCCAGATTGTGGAACCAAGGAACCAACCTAGATGGCCTCAATGGATGAATGGATAAAGAAACTGTGGTTATATATACACAATGGAATATTACTCAGACATAAAGAAGAATAAAATTATGGCATTGCAGGCAAATGGATGAAGCTGGAGAATATCATGCTAAGTGAGGTAAGCCAATCCCAAAAAATCAAAGGATGAATGATCTTGCTGATAAGTGGATGAAGACACATAATGGAGGGTGGGAGGGAGGCAAGAATGGAGGAAGGATGGACTATATAGTGGAAAAGAATGGTGGGTGGGGTGGGGGGAAGGAAAAATAACAGAATGAGTCAAACATCATTACCCTATGTAAATGTATGATTACACAAATTGTATGCCTCTACTTCATGTACAACCAGAGAAACAAGATGTATCCCATTTGTTTATAAAAAAAAAAAAAAAACCTCTTTAGTCTCTTCATCATTTCCCTTTCATTATATTTTGTATGTAAATATATTCTTTTTTGTATACAAAATATATACATATATATAGTTTCTTTTTTACAAGAGTTGCCCACATTTGTGTCTCTGGTATTTCGTGTTCATAAATCTGGCCCACCCTTGCACTTTTACTCTTTATACTATCTCAATATGGCACACTGACAAGATTTCTTTTGGAATTACTTTCTATTGTGTCTTCCTAAATAACCTTTTCTTTTATGGATTATTTTACTCCTTTTCACCTCTGACAATTTTACTGTTTCCATCCTGAACAGTTTTTCCTATATTTACATTTTAACATCATTTTATATCTCTCCTCCTCACATCTATGTTTTCCCAAGACAAGATCTCATATACCTAAGGATTTAATTTTATATACTAATATTTTCAAATCTTTATCTCCAGTTTAGGCCCTTGTATACCGACTCCATTATTCAACTGCATGGAGGTGGTATTTACCTGGTGACCCTTTGGCAATTCACATTCTAAATATCCAATACCTAGTTGATCATCATCCCTTTAAAACCTGTATTTCCCTTTATGACAATCTCAGAGACAAGATTTATCTGGTTGTCCCAATCAGAGAAACAGAGTTATCCCTAATTCTTTGTTACGGTTTAGATGTGAGGTGTTTCCCAAAAGCTCATGTGTGAGACAATGAAAGAAAGTTTAGAAGTGGACTGATGGGGTTCTGACAGCCTTGGCCTAATCAGTACACTAATCCCCTGATAGGAATTACTGGGTGGTAACAGTAGGCAGGTAGGATGCGGCTGGAGGAGGTAGGTCCCTGGAGGTACGTTTTTGTGGCATATATTTTGTTATTGTTGAGCAGCACTACTCTCTGCTTTCTGGTGCCACGTCCTGAGCTGCTTTCCTCCTCCATACTCTTCCACCATAATGGTCTACCTCACCCTGGGCTCAGAGTAATGGAGCTGGCCATCTGTGTACTGAGACTTCAGAAACTATGATCCCAAAATAAACTTTTTCTCCTTTAATTGTGCTTGTCAGGTCTTTTGGTCAAAACAGCAGAAAAGCTGACTAAAACATTATTCTGTGTTTACTCTTTACTTAAATAAGCACTAAGCAGACTCAATATCATTGAAATGTCAGTTCTTTGATCTGTAGATTAAACACAATCTCAATCAACATCCCATCAAGTTACTTTGTGTATATGGACAGATTTGTTGTAGAATTTAAATGGAAAAGAAAAAAAACCCAAAGTAGCAACACAAAATTGTTAAAGAAAAATAGCAAAGTTGGAAGACTGAAACTACTAACTTCAAGCTTTACTATGTAGCTACATTGATCAACTCAGTATGGTATTGGCAAAAGAACAAATAAATCAACTGAACAAAACAGAGAGACTAGATATAGACCCACGCAAATATAGTCAACATATCTTTTGACAAAAGAAGCAATGGTAATTCACTGGAGACAGGATAGTCTTTTCTACAAATGGTGCTAGGACAATTTGATATCCAGGTGCAAAAAAAATGAACTAGCTACTGATCTTATATCCTCCACAAAAACTATTTCCAAATGGATCATAGATCTAAATTTAACATGAAAAACTATCAAAATGACTTGGAAGAAAACATAGGTGCTGTTCAATTGGCAATAAATTCTTGGGTCTCTGTGTGATAAGATATACATAGAGTAAAATTTAGTATTTTAACCATTTTAAATGTACATTTTAGTGGCATTTAATACATTAACATTGTTGTACTTGCAATGAGTTTTTAGATACAATTCCAAAAGCACCATCCATGAAAGATAAAGATCAGTAAACTGAATTTCCTTAAAATTAAAAACCTCTAGGAAAAAAAGTTTGAAAGAGGAAAATACAAGCTATAGACTGTGAGAAGAAATAACATATTTAATAAAAATATTTTTGTCCAAAGTATACAATGAACAAAAAACACTTCAAAAGACAACAAAGAACCCAAATAAAACATAGCAAAATTGTGAACAGAGAACTCACCAAAAAAGATATTCATGTGTACAGTAAAGACACGTCCAACATCACACATTATCAGGGAATTTTCAAATCAAGATAGGAAGGAGATACTACTATACTTCTACTCTACTGGATAAAACCCAGAATACTGATACACCAAGTGCTGGTGAGGTTGTACAGCAAAATGAACTTTCTGTCATTGCTGGTGAGAATGTAAAATGGTACCATCACTTTGAAAGATAATTTGACAGTTTCTCACAAAGCTAAATACACCCTTACCAAACAATCCAACAACCATATTCTTTGATATTTGCCCAGATGAAATCTTAAAACATTTATACCTATACAAAAGCCCCCATGGAAATGTTTCTATCATTTTATTCACAATTGCCAAAACTTGGAAGCAACCAAGGTGTTCTTCACTAAGTGAGCAGAGAAACAAACTGTGGTATATCCAGGCAATAGAACATTATTCATCAAAGAAATGAGCTATGAAGCTATGAAAAGATATGGAGGAACCTCAAATGCATATTACCAAGAAACAGATTACAAGATGAAAAGGTTATATGCTATATTAATCCAACTATATGACATTCTGGAAAAGGCAAAACTCCAGAAATAGTGAAAAGTTCAGTGATTACCTGAGATTTGTTGGTGGGAGGGGTCAGGTAGGGAGGTAGCCAGGACTGACTAAATAAAACACAGTGAATATCAAAGACAAGGGAACTATTCTGTTGGATACTGTAAAGAAAGACACATTTATATTGTGCTTTCCTGTTGATCTATGTCTCTTAATACTATGCAACATAAAGAGTGAAACCTAATGTCAACTATTGACTTTAGTTCATAATGTATCAACTTTGATTATCACTCATAGTAAGTATACTCTATTAATTCAAGAAGTTTATAATAGGGGAAACTCTGTACTTGCTGCTCAGATTTTTATAAACTTAAAATCACTTTAAAATATAGTCTGTTAACTTAAAAACAAAAGTCTCTTAAATCTGTCCCCATAACTCCATCCATGCTGATACTCCTTTTGTCCAGACCCACATTATTCCTCACCAGTATTGCTATGATAACCCTCTATCAAGTCAACTTGCCTTTAGTACATTCAACACAAACCCATCCTCCACATGGTTTTATCATTGTACTTCTTTGTTTAAAATATTTCAGAACTTCCGTGGCTCACGATTTTACTCATGTGGTTTTTATCAACTATCATTGTTGAACTAATTACTTTTCTGAGAGCATTACATTGTATTTTTTTATGCTATTTTATTTGATTGGGATACATTCTATCAACTATTCAACATCTATTTAAAACCCAATTTCCCATTTAAAACTTTCCAAAATAGTAACTTATTCTCTTCTCTCTCCTTTTTCAATTTCTTCTGAATTCTATGTTGGAATAACTGGTAGGTTTTCTCATCTGTTTGCCACACCAAACTGGTGGACTCCTCCAGGGCTTTTTCCTCCTGTATCATATCCAGTTTTATATCACTAAGACCTAGAACAGAGTTTGATTCAATAACACATTTAATTTTAGTGTGTGTGTGAGTGTGTGTTAAAGGTGTATCAAGTGAGACAAAAACTTATGTTATGGTAAGCAATATAAATTCTCTTTAGGGGCAGAATACCTAAATGAAGTTTTTCATTGGCTAGAAGACAAAAATGAAGATTAAACTAAAGACTAACAAAGGAGAAGTCCAGAGGTGTTAATGATTTTTGAGAGAGTAAAATGACATAAGATACACTTTAAAAAGATTAATTTGCCATTTGGGCTAAAGAAAATAAAAGAAATTTGGGACAGAAGACTGATCCTAGACTTAGGTAGTAATGCAAAAAAAAAAAAAAAAATGTGGTGTATGGAAGGAAGTGAATGTGAAAATAAAATCAAAAGTTAAGAGACTGACAAAATTCAATGGTGATTGGGCCTAAGGAACTGTATAATGGCCCAGTTTTGCTTGAGAATGAATAGATTGCAATGGTGCAACTGAGAGCAGGCAGAAGTACCCGGAGAGAAAATTATTCCCACTAGAGAGACACATTTAATTTCAATAAATTAATATAGATCATGGTAAAAAATTCAACATAAAGTTAGGACATTTTGGTTATTCTCTCAACTCTTCAAGAGAATATGAAGTTTTTGCAATCTCATGATTTCTCATCCTTTTCTCAATTTGCTGGCATAAAAAATAGACAAGCTTTATATTTTCATTTGAAATTGGTAGGTACATTAAATAGAAGCCTGTTGTTGAATGATTTGCCATGATCCAAGTATTTTCCCAGTAATCACACTCAATACATGATTTATTCCAGTTCTATTAGTAGATTAAAAATATTTTCTCCTTCATTGATGTTCTCTTACTAATTATATTCAAACATGAATTAGTTCATGCTTATGAATAGATGATAACTATTAGTGGGACTTTTTTTTGCCAATACTAATGATACGACTCTGCATAAAAGCCTTTATTTATTAAATATATCTTCATTTTAAACTCAACAGCAATTCATGAACTAATTTTCCCCTCTCCTTCCAATATTTTCAAGCAATATATATTGCCTTTCCAGTTTGCATTTTACATGGGTTAACCTTTCTATCTCTTGCCCTTTTACTAATTTTGGTGGGCACATTTCTTGATCTTCAGTCATTTCTTCCCTTTTCATTTATTTCTTACTTATAACCCCTTGCAATTTGTCTTCTGCCAGTTCTTCTACAGACACGTTTCTCTAAAGGTCACCATTGACCTAGATCTTGCCACATCCAATAGAATCAGTCTCGTTTGTCTTCTGTAGAATTAGACAGATCATTAAAAGTATCTATGACATTGCTACTGTTTCCAAATGAGATCATTTGTCCAGAGATGACTGTGAGATTTCTTAAAGAGAGTGAAATCATTCTACAATATGGAAAGGTTTCTAAAGGTGAGATCCTTTTTGGCCAGGTTCTGAGAACAATTCTGTAATAGTAAAAGTATTTAAGATACTTATTTCTTGAGATGCTTTCTTCCATTCCTTCCCTTATTTATGGAGTTGGCCTGACATGGCTTGTCCAGGTTTAAAAGCTACTGATTCCTTCTTTGTTTTATTCCTTCTCTCCTAACTGGGAATCCACTGAGGATCAAAGATCCTTCTCTGTACTTTCTGTCTGAGGTGGAAACCACTAATCCTAGCTCTCTAAGTTCTGGAAGAGAAGAAGAAAAAAACAAAGCAACTAATTTAATAACTAATGAAGGAAGAGAATCTCCAACTCTTTTAATCTCAAATCGTTTATGCTCATATCCCCCATTTTTTAATGTTCTATTATAAATGCATTCTACTGGCATGCACAACTAATGAGTACAAATAATTTTTTAAAATTATGTTCTATTATCAACTACATCGGTTCAGATGACTTATGATTGCCTTCTCTTCCCTCTTGCCTTGCCCTCTTTGAATCTGGCTCTGGCAGTCTTTGGAGTCTGAGAGACCTACTTTTCTAACTTAGAATTCTGTCTAATACCATTGAAGGCAAAGGAGATTGATTCTTAGGCTTGTGACCCAAATGACAACTTCACCATAGTCAAGACATCTTCTCGGAAGGGACCCATTCTTCCTCTCCTCTCAATTCCACAACCTATATATAGTCCACAATAATTATGGGGAGCTTTGGAAAGCTCTCCCTGGCCCTCTCTGCTGGTCCTGTTTGTACAGATCACCACTGAGGCAGAGGGTTCCATTCTTCTGTCCTCTCACACTTCCAAGGAGATGCTTATGTGTTCCATCACTCAGCACTAGGGCTTGAGGAACAGTTTATGGCTTACACTGCATATTTCTTTCTCCTCAAACTATCCACCCCTATTTTCTTCTTCTCTCCAGTTCAAAGGGTCACTTATCCCCTTTGACAATGGGAAAGGTTTTGTCTATTCCCGTGCATCTTTTCATCAACACTTAACTCTTGCCTTTTAAACTTAGAATAATACAAGTGCAGTTATTTCCTATGGCTATGGATAATTCCTAAGACATTAACAAAACTTCTACAGGGATGTTACCAGGGGAATGTCAGCGACTGAAATAGGAAGGCTGGGAAAGCTTAATTTATATTTCATAGACCAATTAGTCATAGATGTCCTCACAAATGCAAGCTGTTTACAAACAGATCTAGGAGCATTATCTAATATAAGTTCATGTAAAAGATCACTGAATTTATAGTTCATCCAGACATTCTCAAATCAACACACATTAAAAAAGAAAACCTACCAACATGCATAATATTGAAAAGTGATTCTCGAAAGGCTCAAAAGGAGTCTTAACCCAATGAGTGAATTAATCTCCTCATAGAGATTAACTGAGTGGTAACTGAAGGCAGATAGGGTGTGGCTGGAGGAGGTGGGTCATTGGGGGTGTGCCTTTGGGGTTTACATTTTGTCCTTGAGCTACTACTTTCCTCTGCCACAACCTTACACCATGATGTTCTGCCTCACCTGAAGCCCCAACGAATAGAGCTGACCATCTATGGACTGAGAACTCTGAAACCATGAGTCCCAAAATAAATTTTCTGTTCTCTAATTGTTCTTGCCAGGCACTTTTGTCACAGTAGCAAAAAAGCTGACTAAAATACTTATTAACTAATGTTTACAATGCCCAGGCTAATTTCTCCTTGGACTATGTTCTTGAGGAATTTATCCATTTTTAATTTTATTATTATCATTATTATGTTTTTTCCCTTGAAGTAATGGGCTTTCTTAAAGTGAACTTTTTCTAAATTTATTTGTCTTCACTGAGACTTTTAAATTTTTTTTTTTTATTTTTACAGACTGCATTTTGATTCATTATACAGGTATTGGCACCAAAATAGACAGGCAGACAAGACACAGAGACAAACTCACATAAATTCACTGAGTCTTTAATTTCTATTACTAATTCTAATTCTAATTCAGAAGTCTAATAAATCAATGAGGATATACTTTTTTCTCATGTAGCTCTCCAATTTCTCTCTATATGAATCATGTGCCTGGGGCTAGAATCTAAAATTATCCATGACCATTTCTCCCTTCCACTTTTAACTTATATATCTTGCTTTAAATGCATTTTCTTTTTTTTCCCTAAGTATTTTTAAAGACTGAATACCACTTCTCTGACTTCTAAATGACAAATCGAGTGGTATAGAGTCTATAAACTATTAGTATTTTATGATATCACCTAATGTAAAACACTGAAAACCTACCACGTAATACTACAGTCAGTACTGATTCTGTAGAATACATAGGTTTCCAATCTTTCAAATATAAATATCTCCTTTAAATAGAAAGTTTCATAAACCATCTCAGCACAATAGTTAGGCTTTCAACATCTTTTGAGTAAGAAAACAAACATATACATCACATCAAGTTATATCTTAGAAGTACTTGGAATTTCTTTGGATTCCTAACACTAAGTGAGTTTTCCTGGAGTGTATGTGCTGGATTCTGAGGCACTAGGTATAAACTAGGGAACAAGACTGACACCTGCCTTTGTAGAATTTACATTTTGTTTAAAATTGCTTTTAAATAGGTTAGGAACATCATTCACAAGCTAAGTGTGAAAAGAAAAGAATTTTCACTTGACTTGACATTGACATCTGCTACTTAAAATTAGTTACTTCTGATTTTATACACAGAATTAGTAAAATTTTGCAACCTTTTCCAATCATGGGAAATTGAATTTTTCTCCCCTTCTGTCAATGTGAGTTAGATTTTTTCATTCTTAAAAGTAAAAAATAATTTATTATACAATTATTTGATTTTATATTTTAAAAGGAAGTGACTGTGTTTACCACTAAAACTATGTTTATTGAAAATAAAATCACTTTGAGAGTTTTATTAAAAATAACAAAATTTTCATAAATGAATATATCTGATAAATATGCAAAATATTCACTTCTGATATATCTGTTTAAATGCCAACCTTGTGAAATTGGTGATATGCACACCAGGCAAATAGCTCAAAGCTAAGCATGCCTGTTAGCAGAGCTATTGTATATAATGAATGCAGATCACTGAGTTTTCCTGTTGCAACTATGAGGAAATGTTTTTTGTTAGTTTGTGTGCATTAACTGCTACATTAAAGGATTTTATTCTGTAATCGCATTTTTTTTTGTACTCATTAATGAATTTTAGTTTGGAGAAAAATGATTAAAATAGAATATATTTATTTCTTTTTGTAGGTGGCTTCATATAATAACATTTGAAATTCTCTGATGGAATTGTATGTACATATATTTATGTTTATGTATATAACATAGCACCTATGTATATAACATTTTATAATATAAACTTGAAACTACTTTGGTAATGTAGCTTATTTTTGTCATTTTTACTAAGAGAAAAATCTGTTAATAAAATAATGCATTTGAAACACTGATTTAATTAATGTGAGTTTATTTAAATGCATATTGTTGTCCTCTGCCTGGATTCCAGCCTTAGGACTTAAGTCTTTTTTGCAAGTGAACCTTATAACCAACCCTGTAACTAAATACTAAAGCTTTACCCAGACCAAGCTGGGTAAGAGTTCTGTGATACAACCCTCTGGGCTAAGCATGAGATCACCCTTGCAATTGGTTAGTCCAGTCCAGACTTTACTGTCTTCCAGATATTATACTTTAGCTGCTTCTCCTTTGCACATCTGACCCCGGCCCTTATCTTTATAACTTGTTTAATAAAAACTATGAGTTTGCTGCCTTCTACTACTTCTTCTGCTTCTTCTTCTTATTATTATTGATTCTTTTTAATTTTACATAACATTAGGATTCATTTTGACATCATTATGAAAGCATGGACATAATTTGTACTAATTCAATTGCCAGTATTTCCCCTTTCCCTCCTCCTTCCTTCCCTCTGCTGTACTGATCTATCTTTCTGCTATTTACTCATTTTTGAGCATTCATCTGAGTGAGATGAAGTTTTTAGTTGGACTAAAAACTTCAGTCCAACATCTACTGAGTGGTTCTCTTATATAGAGATCTTTCAACCTTGAAATCATGGACATGACTTTTGAACTCTTTCTTTCTTTCTTTTTTTTTTTTGGAAGAAGGAATTGAACCCAGGGGCACTTAAGCATTGAGTCACATCCAGAGCCCTTTTTAAATTTTTTTTTTTTTTTTTTTTTTTTTTTTTTTTTTTATTTTGAGACAGGGTCTCACTAAGTTGTTTAGGGCCTCACTAAGATGCTGAGACTGGCTTTGAACTTGTGATCCTCCTGCCTCAGCCTCCTGAGCCACTGGGGTTGTGGGCTTGTGCCACCATGCAAGCAGCTTTTGAACTCTGATCAACCGAGCGCATACATCAGTCTCAACACTTCCAGTAGGGCAGTATGACATCTATGAACCCTACTGTCTGCCTGCACTGTCAACTCTTCACCACATTTTAACATCATTTTCCTCTCACCACAATGAACCCTTTCCCAGCCTCTAGAAGTGGCTCTATTTTTCACTTAGTGTCTGCTAAATCCATGTCTCCAAACTTGTAAAACACACAGACTTCTATTTGAATAATTTTGGAAAATAATTTTACATATTCTTTTTTTTTCTCCCCCTTTGACTCTATTCTTTTTACATAGTCCTTAGATCATCATTTCAAAGCAAGGGTTCTAGATTTCAAGTTATGAGATCATAGGAGATTAGGAGTGTTGTGGGGTTTAGTTCTGTCCTCTCACCTTCTGAGGGTGTCCTCAATGATGTACCAGCATAGTCAGAACTTTTCATAAGTCTCTTCATTTTTTAAAACAGAATCGCCAGACCATCTTTACTGGTGCATAGATAATATAAATATTCAAAAATGTATCATTATACTGAACTGTTGAACTGCACTTCAGAGTCCGGACTTCAGTTTGCTTGTTAAACCACCACGAGTTAAATTTTAGTATGGAGTTTTCTTCACAGCATCAGAGTCACAGTCTATTGCT